>NW_026442112.1:682500-3082500 GCF_026898425.1 Galleria mellonella
GAAATATTATTAAAACATATAAACTTCATTTCAATAATTATTAAATGATTTAATAAATTGACATGAAATCTCTATAGTCTAATTCAACTAACACCCTACTACTTATTAACGCGAGAAATTGTAAGGATGTTGATAGGAAAGTGAGGCTAAAAATAAAAATATTATATAATTATTATGGGTATAATAATTATTTAAAGATTAGGAAAATACCATACTGAATCTGAATATCTGAATGTATATAAATATGTTTGTATATTCTAACTTAACGCATAGGATATTTTATAACTGTATATTAATTTACACGGGCCAAGCTACAGGAAATAACCAGTAAATTATGAATTAATATGTCGGTACTCTTCTATTAAAATACCAGTTGGTCTAAGAGTACCTCACTATTTGAAGTCGGTTAAAAGGACAAGTATGGTCAATTCACAATAAAGTGGGCACTTGAATTTAATAATTAAATACAAATACCCACTTTATAGGCCATCACTTCGGTATTCGGAGTGATTAAACTGTCTGTCATTTAATACCATCGGATTTGAACCCAAAATGCAGTCCGGTAAATAAAGGGATTCATACAAAATCTTCAAAATTGAGAGAGGTGTTCAAATAAGTCTATTTATAGATAATAATAACATTAACACTAGTTATTATTAACAAATCCTCTTACTAAACCTGTATCCCGGAATTTCACCCATGAATCAGTATATAAATGAATGAATAAATTTAATTGCAAAAAATGTGGTACAATAAGGTCATATGGTAGTATTATAATGGTTTCACACATTTTGTCATTACTAACATACAATAGTCATTACATAAGTTATGACAAAATAATTTTTTAATATGTAATAATAATAAAGCATCCTGTGTTAAGTGTTAGTACACAGGTGCTTTATTATTTAGTTTAGTTAGGATATAACCTACTTGTGTAGCAAATTTCATTCGAATCCATTTAATAGTTTTTGCGTGAAAGAGTAACAAACATCCAACCATTCATTCGTCCATCCATCGTTACAAAATTTCGTATTTTTTATATTCATAGAACTAGCTACCCGTCAAACCTTCGCATGGGTTTACTAATAAAAAAAAAAATGAGACCAAATCTTTACAATACGACCATATAATGAAATAACAGGACAAGTAATTGCAGGCTTTTCTTAGCAGATAACAACATTTCAAATCTAGTACTAAAATCATAAAAAAATGCAAATAATAAAAAGGGCTAAAAGGAAATATCCAAAGCTGTAAAGCTATCATAAAAAAAGCTTGTAAGTCTATTTGAATAAAGATTATTTTATTCTATTCTATTAAATAATTTCGACCAAAACTAAACATTAATCTATCAATTTCTTTTATATGGAGATATTTTTATCTAAATTTTTCACGTTTTTGTATAATATTATATAAAAATTTTTTCATACAAATCTTGTTCTAAAATGACAAATATAAAAAAAAAGAATTAGCTAAATGGGTGCAATTGTTCTGAAGTAATGCACTTACATACGGTATTTTTTTTTTTTAATTTATAAAGATGTGAAAGTTTGTTAAGATGTTTGTATGTTTGTTAATATATCACATTTTAACGGCTGAACAAATTTTAATTAAATTTCGTACACAGGTAGGTTATATCTTTAAAAAAGAAGGAGAGGGCGGTCAAGCGACTCTAGGACGGGCACCAAATATTACATAAACCAAACATACGTAATAGTAGAAGGTCATATCAAGTTTGACTGAAGTGGCAACTGCACCTTAAAAATAGATCTGTCTTTGTTAGATCCCTCGACACTAGCAGTAACGTTAGGGGGCGCTATCAGAAATATCTCCATATAACGCTGAAACCAGTGTTGATATTTTATTTATTTATTTATTCTTTATTGCATGATAAAACTTTGTACAAGTGGCGAGTTTAATGCCATTATGGCATTCTCTACCAGCTAATATTACTTTCTTCTAGCTGTAAGTCTGACCCTGGAATATGATTAGTCAGCGAAACTAAATCTCCGTCTTCAGCCAGACAGCGTCACCCCTCTTTTTCCAATTAGTACGAATAGTTTTACGATTGTGCAAAATGAGAAAACTGTTCGTATTTCGAACTAAACTTTTGAACTCTCATTACGGTGACAATAATTTTGGCTGGCGAGTTTTGACTTTATTGCTACGCTCGTTGCATGATGTTTTGATTATTTATACACAAGTTTCTATCCTTGACATATTCTGCGTGATCGGGATAAAAAATTCTGTATCGTTCTCCATCCTAAACCTTAAGAGCATAGTTTAATTTCATAATTTCATAAATACTAATTGACCCATTAAGGGTAATAAAAAAATCATTTTCACAATTACATGTAAATATTAGTATTTTATCGTCCAAAATACCTCAACGTTTGTAGACAAAGGTCTTTACTCAATGCATATTGCCAGTGGTCGCCCGTATGTAAAAGCTTAAAATTACTCAGCCTGATGCTATGCTTGAAGTTTCTTTACATGACAGAATACGAAGAATACCAATACAGAATTCGACAGAATACGTATGATTAGTCACTTTGGTTCTTTTGTGAATGAGGGTATTCGCAAAAGAACCAAAGTGACTAGCGCGAAAAATAAACAAGCTGAAGTAGCAATAGGCTATTCATATAGCTGGAAAAACAGATAACTGATGGGGAAGAAAGGTTCTTGAGTGGCGATCTCGTACGGGCAAATGCAGTGTAAGTCTAAGTAAATAGAGTGACGACCTCAAATGAATTGCAGGAAGTCAATGGATGCATGTGGCTCAGGACCGTCCCTTATAGCAGTTTATGGGGGAGGCCTACGCCCAGCAGTGGACAGATAATGACTGATAGTAAATTATTACTACTTAAAAAATATATATATATATATATATATATATATATATATATATATATATATATATATATATATATATATATATATATATATATATATATATATATATATATATATAATATATCATATTAATTAAATAATGTCATGATTAAATAATAATTATTGCATTAATATGTAAAATAAATTGAAAATATTTTTTGTTTATTTCTACGCAACAAATGTTGTACAATTAGATAATATTTAACACGGAGAAGGGCCGAAGGGATGAGTGACGCGCTTACATACCTACATTGCTGGGAGTCAATGGAAGCAGGGGGCTCAAAGCCGTTCCTTGTGATAATCTATGGTGGAGGCCTATGCCAGCAGTGGACAAATAATGTCTGAAATGATGATGATGATATTTTAAATAATTATATAAATTTTTCTTAAATATCTCCCATATACAGACATCGTTTAGTTACAATTATATTATATCAGTAAGATAAGAAAATAACAGTTTTTTTTTTACAACACAGGGGGCAAACGATCATGCGGCTCACCTAATGGTAAGTGACTACCGCCGCCCATGATCACCCACAACACCAGCGGCATTGCAGGTGTGCTGTTGGCCTTTTAAAAAGGAATATACTCTTTTCTTGAAGGTTATGTTGTCGTATCGGTTCGGAAATACTGCTGCTGGAAGTTGATTCCAAAGAATGGTTGTGCGTGGAAGAAAGTGTCATGAAAAACGCACGTCTTATATCAATGGGCTGATAAACAGTTTCTTGTGTTTTTTTTTTAGAAAGTAATTATTACAAATTCATAGATTAATTCCGAACTCGAAATAGAATAAATTCGTGCAATACCCCAGACCCTGGTATATTTACTAATTACACAATTTAATGTTTTATCAATTATATTCTTTCTTACTATTTAAATTTCTGTTTTAACCGACATAAAAAATTAATTTTCTTAATTCGGTTATTTTATGTTTGTTACCTCATAATTTCATCAGTATTAAATTGATTTGGAAGATGTATTTTATCTGAAAGATGTTTGCCTACAGATTGATTCCATATAAATTTTATCGAAATCGGTTCACTACCATAATGTTTGCCATAATTGAAGTCGCTTTTGTGAAACACACTCTTATATTATAGATTTTATAATTTTGTTGTCATATCGCATTTCTATATTTATATTTAAAACTAGCGGCCCGTCCTGGCTTCGACGGGTGGACATTTTTACATTTTAAAAAGTGGCCATTAAGGCTGCATACGCGACGGAAGCTTCTCTCGTTTTCCCGACATTTCCCTTCACTGCTCTGCTCCTATTGATCGTAGCGTGATGAAAAGTATACTATAACCTGCCCAGGAGTATGAAGAATAATTGTGCCAAGTTTCTTTAAAATCCGTCGAGTAGTTTTTGTTTCTATAACGAATATACAGACTACCATTTTACTGATTGCATTTTTTGCATCAGTATCGATCACTAATCGTTATAGTTATTTTATATAATAGTTATTTTGAAAATATATTTCATGTATAGTATTAACCTCTTTATAGATTTATTATAAGTATAGAAGAGAACTAACTTTTACCAATGAAATTGGTCTAGATAACGTATCAAGATAAACCATATACCAGATTTTAAATTCGAACTTCAAGAATACAACTGTGAACAAGAACTGTATCTATTTTGGTGCAGTAGTATTTATGCTATTGAGAATAAAATTTGTTGAAAATAATTCTCTGCAGTTCGAAATGTAATGTTCAAAGGTTTAATATATTTTCATAGTTTTTGACTATATTGAGATCCCTTTTTAAGACACATATTATATACTAGCTATGCACGCGTGACATCCCTAGAGTTATGGGTGTCCACAGGCTACGGTGACTCCATTGATCATCGGACGGGTCGTATACTTGTTTGCCACCATAGTAGTTTAAGAAATAGGATAAAAATATAAGTGATTTTCAAACAAGGCAATCCTGTGTTATGAAAACCAGAAAGTATTTGGGAGCACAGCCCAGATATTTGTAATATATTTTTGGAAAAATATATTCACAATTGTGCCAGGTAACGAGAATGCTAGTTGCACTAATTTGTTTCACAAGTTGTCCGTTCTAAGTTTCCTCCATTAGCATTAAGCCCCGCTTGGCACACGACGCAGTCACAACTTGTTGCAACTTTCACAAACTTTCTCTTACCCATCCAATACTGAACAATTCTACTATTCAACTATTGTAAAACTGTAAGTAAGATATATCTGTGTATCCGTTAAAGTTATTTCGTAGTAATAAATTATAGGCGACCGTGTGGTCATAGAAAAGGTCATCCTTTCCTTTCCTGTGGGTGTCATACGGACGGCAAGGGATTGGCAGCAGCATTCTTCTTAAAACAACTCTTAAGCCGAACTGTGGCTGCCAATCTTCCTGCCAAGCATGGCAACTACTGGCAATACTACTCCAAGGGGCTTTTATTCAGCAGTGGATGGTTAAAGTCTGAAAATATGAATAATTTATAAGACGCTGTTATTCAGGATGAAATAATAATAGTAATAATCGTGATGATGATATCTCGAAAATAAGAACTATTTTAGATATTTATGTTTATTATAGATATTTAATGGGATATTTAATTATTTATAAGACACATTTTTAATTATTCCTCTCCATCCTAAGGTTGCCTGAAAGAGATCTCTATTTAGCGATAGGACCGCCCGATGTTGCCTCTTTATCTTACGTTTATGTAATTAAGTTAATGTAATCAATTAATCATTTAATTTGTGTACATATTGTTTACTTTATAATCTGTATCATTCTTTGAAAGGTTCAAAAAAGAGTTTTCATTCATTTATTCAACGCTTTTAAAAAACTATTGAAATAAATTATTTCATAATATAAAAGTTTAAACATTAACATTCTTATTAATAAATTCTCTTGACTATGTAATTATTAGTTGTCACAGAAGAAATTGAAGAATTGTTTTGTGACAATAGTGACAACTAATAATTGAAGCCGTTGTTACCATAATATATTGTTATTCAAATACGAATATTTATATATGCTCAAATATATACTTAATAATATAATTGACATATGATCCTATATGTACACACTATATTTAGGTAAAGTGTACAGAAACTATTTGGAACTAGAAATTATAATTCTATAATTATTATTGTTTTTATATAATACTATTAAGAAACAAACATATTCACATTCGCATTTATAACATTAGAATAGTATTTATATTAACACTAGTTTTTGTTCGCGACTTAATCCGTGTAACCGGAATATGTTCACTGACTGAAATAAAAAGTAACATATAACCTTCTCTATCCGATATAGTATCGTGTATATTAAATTTCATAGTGATTTGTTTAACCAAGTGGTAATAAACAAATAAATACACTTTTATATTTATAATATTAGTAAGTAATCTATTGATATGATAAATGTGAAAGCTTGTAAAGAAAATAAATTTCAACTAAACATATGTAAATATTTGTAAACATCTAAATATTTGAATAGGTTTTTAATTTAATAAAGCATAAATATATAGGATATGGTGCGTTAATATATAAAAAAAACTTGTATGTTTTTAGTTTGTATGTGTTTCATATATTATTTGTTAAATACAGTGACATTACGCATTTTATAAAGGTTTTATTTTGTACCTTAGTGTACTTCCAAAGCAGACAATATTATTTTTGTAAATGTTTCGAAAACAGATATAAATAAATACATAATAAACATTGATGGAGACACTGAAAAACTTAAATAAATAAAATACTTAACGTCACGTGATTTGAAAACTCGTATGTTTAGCATCAGAGACAGAAAATACAAGTTAGGAATAGATGAAATAAAAGTATTTTACATATATAGGCTTCTGACTTTTAGTTTTCGATATTTATTTTATTTATTTATCTATTTACAGAAAATTCAGGGTTATACTAGTGTAAATAGAAATAGTCAGGGATTACAAACTAAGCCAATAATAGGTTCTCATAAATAGTAATAAAATGGATTAAAGGTACTGCACATGAAACAACAAAAACACGGATGAACAAAAAGATAAAATAAAAAAACATAAATAAAGATTTAAAAACGAAGTAAAAACGAAATGTAAATATTTAACTAAAATGTAGCCTTTTCACTAATACAGAATTAGAATTTTAGAATCAAAATTAATTTATTTGCTACATAATGATAAATGAATAAGGTACATTTTTATAGGTGTCAGGATGAAATAATAATAAGAATAATTATGATAATGATATCTCGAGAATAGGAATTAGAACTCCATTCCTGACATCATGAAAAAATTATAATCTAATGTTATTCTGTCACACTGCAGGCGTGTAAATATTCAAATTTATTATACAAAAAATAAGATAATCTCATCAGAATGATACATACATATAGCAATATATAATATAATACATATTCATTGTTGTTGTTTATAAATAAAAAAATTGCTTCCTCATTTAGTCTCTCGCCGATATTATATTTTTCGGAAATAAGTCAACATTAGAAAAAGTATTAAAGATGTTGTTATAAGAAACATTGCGTGACAGACAAAGAAGTAGAAACTAAAGGAACAGATAAATAGAAACTAGTGATTGCTACTTAACTACAATATTTAAGTTATGAATTAGCTCCGTTAGTACTAGAGTAAACTTAAATAATGAGTCTAGGGGTGATATTGACTTCTGAAATAAGCTTGGGAGCAGTTAACAAGTTGGTTTCAAGTCAGCCAACTTCTACAACACCAAAAGTTGAACCCCTACTATTAATCCTTACATCTTAACGATTGTTTTCAAGCCTTAAAAGCCATCTGCGGCTTAGAGGGGGCGACGATTTTCTTGCGAGTTTCAAACTAAAAGGATTTAAGTATAAATCTAATATAATGGATTCCTGATTGGATGATCAGAGTTAAACTTTTTTATCTAAATTAAAAATGCGAATCATTCACAACAATCAAAATTGTTGTCCATGAAGAAAATCTGTTCCTTGCCAAGCTACAGCTGACATATCCGACATTAGGATTAATTTTGAGTAACCATTTTTCTAAAACGAAAATTTCCATTCAATATCACAGTGAAATTTATACAAAAGACTAATATGAACTAAATGTCTAATAGATTTAAATAAAAATTATTGCAAATATATTTTATATAAGAGATTTAGAAGATGGTTATAGACTATCTTCTAAATCTCTTCAGTACAGTAATTTTCAGAACAGTAATTTCTCTAAATTATCAAATTTAAATATTACAGATACATATTAATTTATTCATAATTTACCAAATTACAAATCCAGTTTTATCCAATTATAATTAATTATATTATTTCCATTTCAAATTTGTCATATTCTATTCTAATTTCGAGAACATAGCGTTTTCTATATTAGATTAAGAAATAGGTTTACTTAAATAGAGCATCAGAATTGACTCCATTGCTACTGATGTAGTGATACTGACGTAACTACTAATTTAAACTATATGAGTTACTTTGATTCTTTTGCAGATATTCACATTCCGGAATCCATTAGAATCAAACTTCTGTATATAGCCAACTCCATTATTAGATCATCTTTTATATTATATAAAGCAACGTCATTAAAATTTTGATTATTTCCTAAATTGCTATATATTTTTGATACAAATTGTTAGAAATATTATAGGAACATTGATTATAATTTATATGCTTTTATTTTAGATCTCATGAATAGAAAATGGTTTGAGTTTTATTTGTAACTCACCGGAGACCTCGCAAAAAATCTGTCGGGTATTGTTTGGCTTGATGTGCTGACTCGATGAAAATAGATTTATAAATAAATAAATACAACGTATTTGAGGTTTTTTTTTGTATTTTTCTATTTGAACTGTCAAATCTTAAAATCATTAAACGAAATTTCTACTGTAAGTAGTATATTAATTTATTTTAACATATATAAGTAGGTAGGTATTGTATGTATTTATAGTGTATGTATTTATGTAATATTTTATTATATATTTTAATATTTTATTTAACTATATATTTGTTTATATATTAATAGTTGTAGCACTTCAGCTGCCTGCTAACGAAATGCTTTCTTACTGTACTGGGTTGACTGGAAGAGATCTCTGTCAAAGATAAGTCCACCCTTGCTCACAACATTTATAAATAGATTATTTTATATGTAACTTACAAGTGCAATAAAGAATATATATTAAATAACATTTATTAAAAGTACGAGAGAAAGTGGGGAATGTACAAAAACCGTCTGCATGGATATGTGGTTTTCTGCTGTAAAGTAGTTTAAAGTGTGAGATATGGTAGTGAAATTACTGGGTATAAAGGCGTGATATCATAGTCCTCAGGAACAGCAACGCACGAGAGGTATCGTGATCATAACAGTGCTTTTGTGATGCCCGTGGTATTGTTTAGTCTTTATGCGACACTTTCTATCAAGTGGTCAGCTTGTTTGCCATTCTGTTATAAAAAAGTATAAATACGGTGACATTGTTGTCAACTTGTTGAAGTGTGTTTTTATTACAATACAGTATGCATGTTTCCGACCAATTCCATAAAGGAAGTAAAAGACAGATGACAGATCCATAAATAAAAAGAAAAAAAAAATGTCGTATTTATTTACATAATTATGTTACGTATTTACACACACACACACACACACACACACATATATAACTGATTTACTTATAATGTTCAGTAGTAGTTATAAATAATCAAGAATATATATAATCTAATAACAGTATATAAATTATTTTATTAGTGTTTTTTCTTTTTACAACACGGGGCAAACGAGCATGCGGCTCACCTGATGGTAAGTGACTACCGCTGCCCATGGTCACCCACAACATCAACGACATTGCAGGTGTGCTGCCGGACTTTTTAAAGGGAATATGTTCTTTTCTTGAAGGTTATGTTGTTGTATCGGTTCAGAAATACTGCTGCTGGAAGTTGATTCCAAAGAGTAGTTGTGTGTGGAAGAAAGTGCCTTGAAAAACGCCCGGTGGAGGACCGCTATTCGTCCAGATGGTTGGGATGAAATTTTAGTTTATGGCGGGTTGTATGATGGTGAAAATCAGCAGCAGGTATCAATCCGAACAATTCTTCAGAGCACTCTCCATGATAAATTCGGTAGAAGATGCACAGAGATGCAACATCTCTACGCAGTTTCAGTGGGTCGAGTCGGACAGGAGTTGCCGGAGTAAGGCAATTTATTAATGTTCTGAAATTATATTAGTTTTTAGATATGCAAAAGAATAAAATATAAATAAATTCATATATATTAATCGGCACTTTACATGGATAAAAAGAATATATATACATATACAGATATAAATGAAATATTAAATTAATGCAAAAGTTAGACTCACGCTGAAGGGTTTCCAAGACATTGACTGCGTAACTCGTTGAATGGATAAACTAATGCATCGAGTAAGCAACATGTCAACTGTTAGATCCCAAAACACCAGAATGTTTGAAAGTAAATTAAAATGAAATGTGCTCATAACCATAACCCCTAATGCTAGACAGACGTATTTGTCGACAGTTACTACTGCGGTGAATGTAACACTCAACATGCCCACATTTCGTCCAGCATATTTATTAATTGAAAGTTAATTATCTTACTAATAATTTGATATTTATTTTATTTTTTATTGCCAGTTGGAACGGAAAATAAGTTGATGGTCCACATAATGGATTATAGTAACCAACGCCTATGGACACGAATAACAATATTGACAACACAGAATGCATTATGGTCCATATGCATTAATATTTTTGAAAACTAAGATATTATGCCTCCATTACCATATAATTTAAAAATAATTTTACTGCTATATTTTACAACAACTTCTTAACGATAGAAACACAAGTAGGACAAATATATGCAGACGAGTTTTGAACAAAGTTACTTTATTTTATTTTACGATTTATTTTATATTTAGAATTAAGTTCGCCTTTGTAACATAAGATATAAAAAAATAAAATATATCTAGTAGTAAATATAATTAATGCTAATATTAACATTAAATGCTACCTGATTTTATAAGCCTAAAATTACTTAATCCATTGGTAGATGTTGTGCTTTTGTGCTTAACATTGTACCTATATAAATTTAGCAAATAGGTCATAATATTGCAAAACAAAAGAAATACTGGTGGAGACATTAACATTCTACTACTTACAACAAATCCGAACCCTTTAAAGCGGAGCCCAGAACGAAAACAATTAATATGATTTATGACAGAAATAAAAACCCTTGAAACCATTTAGCAGCATTTTTGCGTAAGCAATAGTCGACTTTCGTAATAAAATGTGATTTATAATACATTAAATTTAGGGGGGAAGAGGGTGAATTTTATTAACAAAACCATTGTTAGACTAAACGATAACTGTATCTCTTTGAAATGCATTTTTTAAATTTATGTTTCGTTTTCTAATACTTTTCACGTCAACTAAATGGGTGATATCTTAATGAAAGGCCAAGTTAGAAATATTCGAAACCAGCTCCGAAATAAAGTAAGATTAGCTGTCTATCCCAAAGGGGAAAATGTATAAAATAATAATACCTAGGTACTAATTAATTCTTCAGGTTTAAAGGCAGCAATTTATTAAGATATGGTTCGTTGAGCAGCAAAATAATAAAGTAAGTTGAAAAATAAAATTTAAAACTCAATTTCAATTGCACGTCATACAAATGTCAAATGTATTTTCTTTTTTTTATGTGTGCTCTACATAATAAAATTTTTACATACATATACAACTTATATATAACAACTTTGTATTAGGTTCTCTGTGAGATTGTTCATACGGTTTATTATCTTTTGTAACATATTTTCTGATATAATTTTGCTCGTAAGTACTATAACTTTCTTTGGACGATTAAAAGTTTTACTATTGTTATTTTCTTTAAGTCTTCATTCTTTCTTCAGTAATTGCCTTTCTCTCATATCTAAATAGTTTTCAGTTCAAGTTTTGCCGTAATATAAAATTACTGTACATAAAATATAAAATTTTATATTCTCCATGTCTATATAACGTCACTATGTCACAAACTCTCTTGTTTTTTGTGTTTATATATATACAAGAAAAATATATTCTTGTTTATTTTTATTAATATATACAGCTTTCAATAGAACCGGCGTTTCAATATTCCTAGCAATTCACAATACACTACACATAAAGAGTTTTTAGATATTACTTATATACATACAACGAGAGCATTGTCACTAATTACAGTCACCTAAATATTTTTTTTCTATAAAACTCAGAATGGCAAGCAACCCGACGGCCCACCTGATGGAAAGCCGTAACTGTAACTGTCGTTTACAGACATGAGTGATACCATGGAAAATACATAATATATTATGACCTCTATAGTATCGCTCTTGCCTTGCCATTCCTAAGGATTATCGGTGGGAAAGGAATTGTTGGTAATGGGGACGTTAAGCCCCATTGTTGGCAATATACACTGTCAAGTGACTTCAATGCGGTTCCCTCTTAAAATAGTCGTGCTTAATTCTTATTGAAAGATAAATATACTTGTGTCTCAGTGATTATATAAATCTTTATAATATCCTCCATGAGTTATCTTAATAGATCTTAGGAGTATGGTGTAGTCTCTGTATTATTATGTTCTGGTGCATTCAGCATTCAACAAGTACATATGGGCTATATTACTTCAATAAACAAAATAGTTCAGTGATTACTATTTTTTTTTGTTGCATATTAGTACAAATAAAAGGATAAACTTTATAAATGTGACTACTTGTTTTTTATTAAACATGAGTAAGGATTTTGAATATAACTTGAATTCTTGCGCTCCACAGGGCCGGCGTTAATCCAAGGGATATCTCTGGGCAAAATTTTTAATGGTGCCTTAATGGCGAGAAAAAAGGTCGTCGACTGGATTGAAAAATTCATTTAAGTAAATATTAGAGTGACGGTCTCCTTGTACATTTGATAGATATTTTGATATAAACCAATATTGACATCTGGGTCCTAGTACCTCTTAGATCACGGCGTCCTTGAATCTTGCCTGAATGCGTCCCCTCCCTAAAACAGATACTGGTGTCTCATTTTTCTTTGTTTGATAATTATAATATAACAACTTAAATACTATTAAATTTAATGCTAGATGTTTGGGAGCGTTCGTAACGTTAGCTTACCGAAGTGTACTGATGGTAAGTAACTACCGCCACCCATGAGCACCCACAACACCAGAGGCATTGCAGATGTGCTGCCGCCTTTTACAAAAAGGAATATGCTCTCTTCTTGAAGGTTACGATGTCATATCGGTTTTAATTTTAACTTTCAATCCTTTTGACTGATTATTTAAAAAGTTCTCTGTTAGCGAAAAACGTAAATCATGCAATATTATTCTTATAAAGCTATCATTGAAAATTTGGATTTTGAAGACAAAAATGTATTTGAAAAATTCAGATGCTAAATAGGTGCGTTTAATGCAATATTTATATGTAACGTATTCTATAATTAACGTATTAAGTTCGCTGTCAGATGACTTTTTTAAA
Source organism: Galleria mellonella (assembly GCF_026898425.1). Lineage (NCBI taxonomy): Eukaryota > Metazoa > Arthropoda > Insecta > Lepidoptera > Pyralidae > Galleria > Galleria mellonella. Next base: position 695,885 of record NW_026442112.1, read on the forward strand.
AATGAAATTGACATATAATTGCAGCGTTGCTATACCTACTGCATTTTAAATACTCTTAATGGATTCCAACATCCGATAAACTTCTGTGCAAACTTTAAAGTTTGTAGATGGACTTTTTGGTTCGTCATTAATTAGTGATAAGTGGTATTATGTTCCTTTTTATGTTCGTAAGTTTTCTTCAATGGATGAAAATTAAATAGTAATTCCGTTTGCATGTATCGGTATACACTGACGAGGTACCAGTGAGAGGTTATAGATGAGGATAAAAAGGCAGGTCAGTTAACCCATCGTGACGAATTCAACGATAAATTAGTCACGATAGTTACCAGAGGGAACCGTGTGCAGCTCGACCTGCTTGAGTATATTGATAGTAATAGGGACTAACCCCCATTACTAACAATCCTTTCCCCCTTATATTTGTCAGTTAACATATATGGTACCTACGACAGCTTTTATCCTTATACAACGTTTATTAAATAGTAATATATTTTTCTCGGAGAAAATATTCCGTCTTTACATTCGAAGTCGTAACTAGCAAGATACATACAGTAAATCAAAGTAACGTCATAATTCCGGGAGCACCTCACTCACCTATTCCGGGGAACACCTGAGCCAGTATCGGATGCAAGCTCTCCCGAAAGTACGAAAATATAAATAATAATAGATAAGTTTTGGTTTCATATTTTACTTGACTTAAAGATTTCTTAATGGGTAATATCAGGGGCGCCGACTTCTAGAAAACTTCGTGGGTGCTCATGCTCTTTTGAGGGCTAAGTACATTCTCATTATATCAGCTGAAAAACGTACCTGAACATGCAAGCACAACCTAAACAACAAATAATAAGATGAGGATTATTTTAATTATATTATGATATCAAGCGTCATGGATGCTCCGTACCCACTGTTTGTCTCTCGTGGGCGCTGAAGGTCTCGAGCACCTATGGAGCCGGCGCCCCTGCATAATATAATATAATGGTAATACTGTCTGTGCTATGTCTGTCTTAACAGTATACGCAATACTGTATACTATGTACTATATAGTACCAATGAAGAATGATACGTAAGGATGAGAAGGCAGATCAGTTGGCCCACTAATGAATTCATCTAGAATTACCACTAAGTCACAACGCTTTCTTTCAATTACAGAGCTTGGACCGTTAAATAATTAAATTCGTATAAAATTTTATTTTTGTATATACATCCATATCATTTCCCAGTTTTCATTTATTAGAATAATTTTTAGGAAACATATTTTACTAATATGATCAAATTGTAACTAAACGATGTCTGTACGTGGGAAATAAAAGAAATTGATGCGAGGAGTTTCTATAGGAGTAATAGAAGTCAAAACAATGATTTTAAGTATTTTTGCCTGTCTATCTGTCTGTCTATCTGCATGTACGAGTATGTTTGTTTCGACATCACGCAAAAACCTCTGCACCAAATTGAATGTAGTTTTCAGATTCCTGAAGGTTCAACTTAAAATTTTCATAGGTGTTCCTACTTTTGGAATACATGCGTTAAAAAAACGGGCGAATAGCTAAGTACGTAATAAGAAATACGTCATTATTCCTTTTAATCTACACGATGTAGTAATTAGCAATGAAACAAAAGCACCAACGTATCAAAACAAAGTATCTGTACAAGAAAATTAAAACTCTGAGTGGGTTTTATTTCGCATGTACTAAACAAACTGATTAGTGGGATTAGCAAGCTAATATCCTTATCGTCTTAGGAGAGACCTGGGAGCTTATTATGAGCGCTTAAGCTTGACAGTTTTACAGATTAAATTGAGCTGCCCTGTAAACTGGTACTAAAATCACAAACCAGTTTGTATGCATGTGATCTAAATTTGTAATATTTTTAGGATTGATAAAATCTCACCTACTGATGCAGTTACATTTTTATAGAGATATTTTTTGGATTAATATTTTTGACATTATATTGTTTACCTACCGTCATAATAACGACATTATGACGTTCTTTCTGTGTTTTCTACTTTACAAAACACTCCTATCCTTTCTATCAGAATCCATTCCCTCCTTTTCACCCACAATACTAATAGTAGGATCTCAATAAGTTGTTAAGATTATGATAAAGTATAATATAAATACACTGTGAGTTTTACAATATTGAGTATTCGAAAATAGATGTATTTCCTTAAAAGTGATATCTGTTGTATAAACATTTTTTACAAAAAACCTTTGTAAAATAAACAAAGACAAAATTAAATTAGAGTAACAAATGTTTACGACCACAGTAATTCAATGCTCCGGGTTAAAATGTATACCTACGAATAATTATATTATTTATTACAAAATTTTCTGGCAACAAAGAGGTCGCAACATAAAGTTGTTCTAAGTAAAGAGGCGTAATTAATTTTACTTCATTAGCATGATTAATAAAATTATTTTAAATTTTCAGTACACAATTCAAACACAATTTTATTAATTGGCCATAATAATGTTGTCTATGCTGTTTAATTTGGATTATATTTCAGCAAAAGGTACATAAAGAGAATGGCGTTTGCTTTTGAATCAAAGAAGAAACATGAGCTATCGAACAAAAGAAATTGACGTTTAGAAAATTTTACTTTTATATTTTTCTTTATATTTATTATATGTGTTTTTAAAGAGATTAATTTACGACAGATTGCAAACACACTGATATTATAAAAAGAAAAGGTATGATTGTTTGTTTATAATGAATAAACGAAAAAAATATTCAACCGATTTTTAAATTCTTTCAACTACAGAAAACTATATTACTAGCTAGTAACATAGACTATATATTATTTTCGAAAATTCTATGTACTCGTGCGAAGTGGGACCAGATTACTAGTATTAGATATTTAGGTTTCCGCATTCTTTAGTATCAACTATACTTAGTGTTCATTCTAATTTAGAATCATCTGCCCACCACGAAGTCAACAAACAATTTTTATTCTGTGTTTTTTGGGGATTCTGCTTTTTAGCGGTCGTATACCAAACACAACCTAATTTATCTGTCTGGGGGGAAGGGATTATAAATAATGAGGATTTCCAGTCCCATTACTAGGAATATAATCTATTAGGTTGATCTACTAAGGTATATTGGAAACAATAGTGGTGAAGTTCAAGTATGTTCATCACGATGAACTAATTGATCTGCCTTTTCATCCTCACTTCTCGTCTCTAACTGGTGTCCCGCCAGCGTATGCCATTAGCACAGGCGGGGTTACCATTCCATTATCATCCATTAAAAATTTATTTACTTATTCTATTTTTGTCTAAGACCACAATTTATTTATTAAGTTTCCTTATATGAACCTTAACTTAATTCTTTAGTATAACAACAAGACACGCGAAGTCTGAAACAATTACAAGGTATATGTGAATATTATAGATAAAAAATAGAATAGTTTTTTTACTAGTACAGTTTTTAAGAAATTAATTAATAATCTTCAATAACAAAATAGGCAATGCGGTTCATTATTTAACCACAAATAATTGTAATATTTGACCCATAAGGGCTAAAATAGGAGATTACCAATTGCGATTAAGTTAATCTTTCTGCCATTATTCCAATTATTTGAGGTCAGCGTATTAAATTATTATATGATTAAATTACGAATTGCAATATGAATAGTAATAACTATAAGGTATCTATTTCGTATAAGATACAAAATAAGGGTTATTTTATGTTACATCTATCTACAAAAAGTCAGTGTGTGAGTTGTATACGCATCGGAATGTTTATTTTTAATTTTACAAATTTTCTTGTTTAGATATAAACAGACGTTGAACACCTTTTTATGGTAAACCGTTAAGACGTTTTAACGTCATATATTAAACACTTGTCTATCGCAGGTTTAACTTAAAAAATAATCCTGTGGTAAAACCGTTCATTTTCTAGCGTTAATCATTTATAATGTTAACCCTTAAAGGGTTACCTCATTAGTCACAATTTTTAAATTCTTTTGCTCAAACAAGCAATAGATATCGATTTACAATTATATAAAATTTACACATGCTAAAAACACAAATTCTAATAGAAGCTGTGAACTTAGTTTCTAATAGTACTAAGTTAACTTCTTACAAGTTTTCTGCTTTTCTTGTCGCTGTACAAATTTTCATTACGTTTCTTGGCTTACTTTTAAAACAAATTTATATTTCTTGAGATTCTTTTAGTTTCACTTTAATTTTTTACTAGATTATTATTACTTATTATTCCTTTTTAAAAAGTCGGCAGCTGCAATGCCTCTGGCGTTGCGGGTGCTTATGGGCTGCGGCAGTCATTTTCTATCAGGTGAGCCGTATGCTCGTTTGCCCCCTGTGGTATTAAAAAAAGATAAATATTTAAACTAGAGAAGTAACCGGCAAAAACAAATATAAAATATTTGACTAGTCTTTACTATCCAGTTCATATTTGAATACTAAGAACTATCTTCTAGTTCTTAGTATTCAATTTTTGACAAGTGTTCTTAAAAAAAAAAATCTTTATTAAATATTCCAAAAAACTTGATGGTTTGATTACATTAGAACCTATCTTTTAGTTTTTTTTTTTAGTTCAATAGGTAGTTTTTATTGTATTAGTATATCAAGTCAATTAGTCAAATATGTAACTACACAGCTAATGTCATTTAATTAAAATCATAATTCTCTAATAGTATGTTTTATCCGTAAGTTTTTCTGCACGTACGGGATATGTTCGTTCACTGACCAGAATAAAATAAGCCTATTTCCCTCTTCATCACATATGCACCAAATTTCATACTGTTTGGTTAAGCTGTTAAGGAGTTAAAACGAAATAAATTACTAAATAAAAAAAGTATTTAAAATATACTCTAACTAAATTTACGGTGCACTTATTTTTTAAACAATAAATCTTTCATTCATGTAGGTCATATTCTTACATTTTTGAACTATATAAAGACGATAGCGAGATAGGTGACCTCTTTTATCTTGCGTCTTAAAACGTTACGCGCCCCATAAATTACATTGGTTACCTACCACCACCGCGTATTAGTTACACGTACGTAATAAAGATTTTAAACATATATTAAACTTTGTTGTGTACGCCGTTAAGTCGATTTTAGAATGCACACAACTCATATTCATATTATGTGTACGTGAACTTATTCGAAATTAAGCTTCTAAATAAATTATAACGCTACTAAACTACGTTTTGTGGTATTGCTTAATGCAAAGTTACTAAAGTTAGGAAAATGTACTATTTAAAGGATAACATACTATTATATGTCGTGTGTATCCCGGCATAGAATGGGCCGCCCTTACCTTTCCCGTGGGTGTCGTAAGGGGCGACTAAGAGAGGGCGAGGGATGGGCAATAGCGTCTCTCTTAAAACATATCTAAAAGCCTAACTGCGGTTGTCAACCCGCCAGCGAAGCGTAGCAACTATTGGTAATACTCCCCTACTGGGGAAAGCTTATGTTCAGCAGTGGACGGTTAATGGCTGAAATGATGATACTATTGTATATAAAAGATAAAATATAAAAAGCCCTTATTCGGTGCTATATTACAATGAAATTACTATATTTCTTTATTATAATATATCGCATAACATATAGCAAAGGCCTTCTCCAACTCTTTCTGAGGATGACTACTCATATTGTGTACAGAAAAAAAGAAACTACCTATTATCTTCTATCCTAATTTGTGATGTATGCGAGAATAAATACGTTAAAAACTATACTGTATTGTAGTAATTGTATCCAGTTTTGTGTAGTAGTTTTAGCGTGATACTGGAACAAACAGACAGAAAATATCAAACAATCATTATTTTAGCCTCTGTTGTTCTTGTTAAGATCCTTCATATTAATTTTTCTATTTTATTATATTAGTAAGATTACCTTGTTACATGATCTAAGTTCTATTTTGAATGGGAGAACAATAATTACCTGTCAGTTCTTTACGCAATATTCGGTTGGATTCTTTACGCGATATTCATTGTATTTATATGTTTTATTGGATTAATATATGTATATACCTACTTTTATCTTCATAATCGTATTCGTGTAATGAGAATATAACTAAAATTTCTAATAGGAATATATAAGAAAACATGTGAATTAATACGTATAAAGAAAAGAAACTAGAAAAAAATAATAATGTTATTATAAACATTCATAAAATTAAATGAAAAAGAAATATACAATAATAATAATATCTAAACGCAGTGAAGTCAGTCACCATGTATTTGTATTATTTAAAGGAGAATAAGCCGTACAAAGATCTATAACCGTAGTCTGCATTAATATCCATTGTTAGCACTATTCCAAGAAACAGTAAATTCTTGTATAGTTGCCATATCATGGTCGATTGATTATTATCAACACTGCGAAAGTCTTTTGTTGGAACTATCTGAAGGCACCTAAAATAAACTTCTGTATTCTAAATTCTTATAATCCTATTGGTCTAAATAATGTTGCCAATATTATAAACGTGAAAGGATTTGAATGAAGGCTACCATAGACCTCTTAGTGTATTCTGTTATGTCCATAATACTGTTCATGTCTATAGGCGACGGTTACAACTTTCCATTAGGTGAATATACAGGGTACAGAGGCATAACAGTTTAGTCCTTAGGAATGGCAACCTATGGGGGGAGGGGAGAATCATGAGCGAAACAGTAAACTCTGTTATGTCCATGGTATTGCTCATGTCTATAGGCAACGGTTACCACTTTCCATCAGTTGGGCCGTCAGCTTGTTTGCCATTCTAAGTTGCATAAAAATAAATTATACATAAATCATACATAATTCAAATTCAAATCGTTCAGAACAGTTCGGTTCGGAAAGTGTTAAGAAAAACTTGCAAGAAACTCAATAGTTACTCTTTTAAATCTCTGTTAAAATTGTGTTATTTATTTAAATGTACTGTGTCTAAAATTAATAATTAAGACTAGATAATAAAGAAGACTTGATTAGGTTTAAAGAAATGTCTTTGACATTGTAAAAAGCCAGTTTTTTCAACATTGTACTATGATCTAAACAATTGAAGGCCTTAGATAGGTCACAAAAAACGCCAATACATTCATTTTATAATATTTTCCCAGGCAGCAAAAATGTGCCTGCATCCGTAGTTATACGCCCTTTAGAGAATTTAAGTTGACTATTATGAATCAGCTCATATTAATTAAAATAAGTAATTAACTGATTCAACATATTTTTTCAAAGAATTTAATTAGTGCGGGAAGAATGGAAATGGGCCTATAATTATGTAGGCTCATTTCTATTATAGATATCATATTGGAGATATGCTATGATGTTTAAAACGTTGGAATGAAAATAAAATTGATTAAAAAAATATATTCGTATCAGCATCAACTGTCCACTGCTGAATATAGATTTCCTCCATAAAGGGGGGTGTGCTAGCAGTTGTTGGCAACCGCAGTAAGGTTTTGGTGATGTTTCAAGAGGGACGCTGCTGCTCGTTCCACAACCGATAAGTTTTTTTTTGCATCTTATAACATCTACGGGAAAAGAATAACACTATATAGAGTTTTTTTAATGGCTTTAAATGACGTGGTTACCCCGCCTGCGCTATCGGTATATACTGGCGGGGCACCAATGAGAGGTTATAGGTAAGGCTTAAAAGGCAAGTTAGACTATCATGACGGAATCAACGATAAATTTGTTATGATAGTTTTCAGGGGAAACGTCGTGTTCAACCTGATAGAGTACATTGATAGCAACGGAGACTAACCTCCCTATTACTAACAATCCCTTCCCTCCTATTATATAGAGTTGAAAAGAAAAATATGGATATCTAACCTCAACATCAGGGGGGAAGGGATCGTTAGTAATGCGGGCTACCAGTCCCATTGCTAGCAATATACCCTGTCATGTCGACCTCCACGCTGTTCCCCCTGGAAACTATCGTGCTGAGTTCCAAGTGTATTCATCACGATGGGCTGACTGACCTGCTTTTTTTATTATTCACCTATCATCCCTCACTGGTGTCCCGCCAGCGTATACGGTTAACGCAGGCGGGGTTACTATTTCATTAATCATGCATTACAAAAAAACCTCAACATCAACAGATTGCACTATATAAACATAGAATAATAAATAGTTACTTTGTTGATTCACCGAGAAAAGTTCCTTCCGAATACGCCATGGAAGATTTCATTAATTCATTAGAAGTAATCAGCTTTTGCCAACTCGGATGTGTGTTTTAAAGTAGGACGGTCGTAAACCAGCCTGAGCTGGCAAGACGCAAGAGCTCGCGATCGTATGTGCCTACTAGACTAATTATATCTAGATAGTCTCCTTATACATTAAATCTTTGGCGAAAATAGTTTTACTTTTTTTTTAGAATTTGATATCAATAATCTTTTTAGGGTACTGTACCAAAAAAAGTACGAAGGAAGGGTTCCTATGGTGCAATTTTGTCTATCTTTTACAGCGCTATATTTCAGCAACTATTAATGCTATGGATTTTAAATACTTTTATATATATTTTTTTTATATCTATCATTATCTATTTTATTTATTTTTATACTGCATGTGCTGGTATAATGATGATGGACGAGGATTTTCGTTTGATATGATTTTCGTTCACGTGCTTACAATTAACGTGTGTGCCAATAAATATTAATTCTATGTATTTAAAAACATTCAAAAGGTATAAAATTATATTAATCTTGTAATTAGTCACTTTTATCACATAATTCATAATTTATTTATATCCATATGTCTATCCTTTTTTTAAAACTTTTCTTGTGTATAAAAAACAATAAATTAATGATTCACCGTTTTTTAACACTTGACGCTCCATCTATATGTATATAATCTATAGTATATAATCTTTCTACCTGAATAATCGTACCAAGCATACATGATTCATATGTACACCTGTTGCTGAGATAAATACCTATTTTGTTCCATCTCTAGTGATGAGAATATTATAAACTAACGAATTTAAATAATCACGACATATTGCATATGATCTTAAAACTTATTATTAATATTTTGTTTTAAATGACCCAATGAATTTTAATAAAATATATATATATAATTAGAACTATTTTGGAAGTAAACCTAAAGTTTCAAACGACAAATAATGGAATCCATCTGGAAATTTCAGAAATAAAATGCTCTTTTAATAAATAAATACCTGTGGACTTATTGCATAGCCACCACCTAGCTTCTACCACGCTTAGCCTTGCACCAAACTAAGCATCTGATTGAAATAAATACTTTTTAAAAATATATTATTATATATAGAAAACACCTATTTCTTGCATGTTGAAGAAGGGTTAGATTGAATAAACTGTGTATGTCTATTACATACGATTGGTAGTTTATAAAAAAATATTTTGGCAAAGTTAAATAACGAGGTGAAAAGAGCCATCAATTCCGTAATAGGTTTAAAACGTGCATTATCATGAGTTGAGGGTATTATGTAAAGGAGTGTTCGGGACCATTTGGACGATCGCCAAACCTAGACTCGCTAACATGCCAATCGTTCAACAGGTTCAGGCCACTGTTATAAAACAATGTTATTATATTACAGAATAATATTTAGTATAACATATATTTTACGCAATATTTAATTTTGAAGTAAGTCCAACTTGGACTTAGAAAATAAGAAATCTTTTATATATGAATAAATATTATATATATAATATCAATACACAAATTATCTGTCGTTAATAATATTATATTATATATTGTTAGTTTTGTAATAAGCACAAATAACATTTTTACTCTTTTTTTTTATTTCACTTGAAGCGCTGTTTCTAAAGCTATATATATATATATATATATATATATATATATATACATACTATTAGCAAAAAGTATTTCTTAATTATTTTGTGGTAGGATCAGCAGATCAGCAGATGCGCGTACGCACGCGCACCCACGCACATGCACACGCTCGACATACATTTAGATACACATCCTCAATCAATCAAATCTAGAGACACTAGAGTCAATTCTGAAAAGTATATTACTAGGTAAGTAGGTATCGATTAGGTATCAAGCCCAGGACCTCATTTATGCAAAGCAACATATCCACCACTGTGCCTCGGAGGGCATCATCATTTTTAGACATTGTAATTACGAAACGAATGAAATAATGAAGCAATTATTTTGACATTTACGCATACAGATAGTTTCATATACAGACCAACCCATTTATATACACTCTCACAGAATTCCAAATCGATATCGCTCGGACACCGCCTCATCCGGCTGTCACTCTGTTTTTGTAATTACGTGTCCGCTACCATAATGTGAATGATACTAATTTGTCTGTCATTGGATAATAGATACTCACAATAATAGACCTAGCTATTGAACTAAGTGGCAACTTGTAACGTAACATAATCTACGTACGTCTTTACTTTTTTGGAATGGTTCATTTCTATTGTTTTATTTCGTTTGCTTGGCAGGGTACCACGAAATTTACTTTCACGATTTATAAGCTACAGCTTTTACACGCAATTTCGCTCAAAAAATCGGAATATATTTACTGACCGGGATCAAATGTCGCCTATATCTTTCTCCATTCCATATAGTGTTTATCAAATTCATACTTTATTATATTGGTTAAGCCGTTAAAACGTTATAAATTAACAACCAGGTTTACCAGAGGGAGACTTTCTCCAAAAGTCGTTTGCTTGGGCACCTTTGTCCCTTTCGTGTTTCCACCGTGAAGCAGTTGTATGCGAACACATGTTTCGGTTTTGTTAGGGTGGGGTATGGCAGTGAATTTACAGGGTACAGAGGACTAACATCTGACTGTTTAGAAATGGCAACATACTCGTATACTAGGTGAAACAGTTGACTTTATTATGTCTATGGTACTACTCATGTCTATAAGCGATGGTTACCACTTTCCGGGTGGGACGTCAGCTTCTTTGCCATTCTAAATTACATAAAAAAGCTCACTTTCCTACGGGGGGAAAGGAGTATTAGTAATGCGGAATACCAACCCTATTGCTAGCAATATTCCCTGTCAGGTCGACCTTCACGTGGTTCCTCTTGGAAACAATCGCGCTAAATTCCAGGTGTATTCATTACGATGGGCTAACTGAATTGCCTTTTCATTCTCACCTATCATTCCTCATTGGTGCCCCGCCAGCATATACCATTAGCGAAGACAGAATTACCATTACCGTACCATCCATTAAACTCACTTTTATATTTATAATATCAGTACGGATTTTTATAAAATCTTATGTCGCCAATTTTGAACAGTTTTTGATAATTCTGTTTACAATTGATAGAGCTTATTCATGTACTGATAAACACAATTTTGTTACAATCGAAGTTAACATTTATGAAGCAAACTCTACACAATCATATGTTCTAAATTAAAATAATATAATTAGGTACCTCTGTCTGCCGTGAAGCAGTTGTATTTGCATGGAGATGCTTCGGTTTGAAAGGTTGGATATGGCAATGAAATTGAACAATAAACAGTCATTAAGGGAACAATATAATAACACCTTAATCCTCAGTAATGGCAAGGCATAACGGCAATCATGGGCGACATATTATATCCATGGCACTGTGTATTATTCTAAGTTTCATAAAAAAATACATGTTTGTTTTTTAATTTTGAGTTTTTTTTTCCTGAAAGAAAAAAGAATAATATTAATTTACTCACGATTGAAATAGTTGCTTTTTGTATTGTAAATTTCACTTGTGTATTTCAGTAATACCTTTACACGGCACACACACAAAAGGAGTAAAGTTGTCAAGCTATGTCAAGTTTTGCTACCGTTTATTGACGCTCTTTATAGCAACGCGACATTCAATTTCCGTATGCCAAGCCATTGCAAGGGCAAACTGCACTTACATGTTTGATAGCAAATTTCCTCTACGTGCATGTTATGAATAAAAAACAGTTTAATTTTTATTTTTTAAATTTATTATCATCAGTTATGTGTCTAAATCAAGATTCACAATGTAACTTAACGATTAACTTTAATTTATAATGACAATCTTGGTGGTGACAAGTGGCTTAATATATATTTTATCCATAATACAAGCTCAACTTACTTTTAAAATATATGGTGCTGTATATTATGTTTAGTAACAATTTTTTTTTAAAAACATCCAGTTCACATGAAACGGTTTGCTGGAAGAAATCTCTTATTAGAGATAAGCTCGCCTTTGAACATTATGTTTATAATGAATTACGCTTAACGTTATGTTTGTATACAATAAAGAATTAAGAATATTTTTTTATTATTGTTATTTATAATAATTTTGAATTTTGATTCACAAAAAAATATATTAATCTGGATAAAATTATGAGAATCTACATATGAGTAGACCTTATTCCTTGTTAAAAGAATTATTGGATTCTATGCAGAATTAATCAAAATATTGCATAACATACGGCCAAAACTATATTATATTCGAATTGACAACCATTTCATTTTTAAATCGGTTGCAAAATAAGTAATGTATGTATCTGAATGGTCCAATATTAGTCTGTTTACGCTATTCAAAAACCTTATGCCGGGTACAGATTGATTGTGCCTTCCAGTACATGTTCGCTACAAGCGTGGCTGCGAATCGCGCTCGAACCGCGCATTCACTACAAACCTACCTGCACTTATTTCTGTCAGTCTACCGCGAACACCACCCGCTGTCATCTCTCTCTTTAGTCTATTTGTCATCAGCTTGTTTTTCGTTACGTGTGCAAGCGCGTCTCTGAAACCGCCGCCTACATTATTATCCCGCGCACTTTGCGCGCCTCTTTGTTGTCATCTAAAAAACCGCAAAAAAAAACGAATCGCTCCGCATGCACATTCTAACATTTGTTGCGTGCACATATATATGCAGTTTGCAAGTTCGAGGCGCCCAAATTATGAAAATTTATTACAAAGTGATACATTGCAGCAATGTGGACGATAATTTTTTCAGTGCATGTTATATTGCATGTCACGTTTCATCAGTCTGTACCCAGCATTAGATGTACGCGTTGAGCAGGATTCATTCCTTTGCACACTAATCCACTTTTTAAGTACTTCAGTCGGATTTATCCAACAAATTGTCATAGTCGTATAATACTGACGGATCTGACAAATATTACATATATAGATCCGTCAGTATTCTACGACTATGACGAAATATTGTCGAGGACGATACGACTTTGTCCGCTTTAATTAATTTTCAATCTGTCTTTGTATATTTCTTTTTTTTAAAGTAATAAACACAAAAAGTAAATAAAAATTAATATAAAACAAAAGTTTACAATAATGTAAAATTATTACTTGTGCTCATTATTAATATTATTTATTTTTGGAATTGTTAAAAAAGTGTCAATTAGGTATAAAACGATATTGGTGATTTTAGTCTAGTGTAAGTAGAATAATAACTTACAAAGGCAAACGGTTCCAGTTGCTTAAAACAGACTTATAATAAGGTTTTGAAAATAGAATATCTAAAGAATACACGAAGAACTGACCTGGAAGCCTAAACAGGCTATTTCTATAAAAAAATTTCAATGTCACGACTCACTAGATAACCTTTCAGGGTTTAAATAAAACAAAGGTCGGAGAGGGTAAAGGCGATGATGAGGTCATCAGGGGGCGTAATTAAATTAGACCGAATAAAGCTTCCCTGTGATGGGGATTTAGGTACGAATAGGGTTCGTTCACAAGACCATCACATAGTTCTTGAGTATATTTGCTATCAATGTGGATGTACCAGTATGAAAAAATGAGACCGCTTTATTTTTAAGCGATTTATTAAAAAAAGGTGGTTCTTGATTTTGTTGATTTTTTTTCCATTTTTTTATAATCAATATTGTTAATTCTGCATATACAAATACATAGTACTAGTTCTTGTAAGTTAGAAGGAACTGACTTAGAAGACACAAGTTATCCTAATTTGTAAGTCAGGGCAAAAAATATGTAACAGTGCAACCCTGTATTTGTTAATAAAGGTTTTACTTACCTATATTATTTATACTAGACTTATTTTGATAATTTTAAACCTGTCGTTTACTTTCGTATTAGTTTGTTTTTAATTTTGTCAAGATTATAGTTTTTTTGCTGCACAAATAATACTTCTCAAGTATTTCTTACTTAACACGCAATTTTTCGAGTTTACTAATCAAAATTAATTGTGTCACAATTAGATTTACTATTATTTTGCATAGTGAAATGTACTTATATAGAATTTGAAGAGGCAAACAAGCTGATAGCCCACTTAGTAAAAAGTTATAATCATCGTGACAGTAAAAAGAATGTCAGAGAAAACAGGGCCATTATTATCTAATTATTTCAGAAACTTGGGGTTGGTAAAACCCACTGATTTATTGAGGAAATGTAGCGAACATCTACAAAACAAGTTATAATGTAACTTGATAACCGTCACATACATAGCCTGAACAATGTTTGGGCAATACATCAATGTCAATTTCCTAACTATAGTTGTACCTACTGGGCGATCATAAATAATATAACATAATAATCTAATATTTATATAACTTGTAGTTACAACAAACTCTTGAGTACGATAATAATAATCACTGCATCTGTCTGTCTGTATATATGTTCACGATAATCTCAAAAACAATTTGATTTAAATCAGTCAGGGCTTGCAAGCAATAGACACAGTAGTGAAAGTGTGCAATTTACTAGCATGTGAGTCATAAAATTATTTGTAAATTATATTATCGAACAAATTTGAGTTAATTTTTTTTTCTATACGAAGGACTGAAGAGAAGAAAATTATACAGAGTTTGAATTCTACAAATAATTATAGGAATTTTTTATATAACTTTAAATCCAAATATCTAAAATGTTAATACTATTTGGTTACATGGCACTCATAGTAAGATTTTTTAAAATTATCTTTCAAAACAATTTTTATGAGTGGTGACTTAACTGGATTTTAGAAATGGGTATTGCTTTTTGATGGCGTATCAAGAGAAAAGATAAACCAGATATTAAGTTGGATACATAGATATCTATTTATTGTTGCCTTCAAAAGATTACAATAGTAAATTTATTATAGATACAACAGTTACAAGAAATGACCACAGTGAGAAAAAAATTAAGAAGGAGTTTCACAAAATTATTGTTTTGTTTTTAATGCTCTTATTAAGATCCCTCAAATTTTTGTTTAATATCTCCTTTGCACATATACCGTCCAGTTATACTAGTTAGTTAAGTTGGTAAGTAATGTTTACAGTATTTAACAGTATTACTGATATCAAATAATAACCGAAAGTTGTTAATTCAATTGAAACATTTTTAAAATGGCCGATTTAAAAAATACATTTTTTTTAAACAAAACGTTGGCAAAGTTGACCATGCTTTATGCAGAACAATACGAACTTGCTAGTACTCCACAATACTAAGGTATAAATTACCAAATTAGAGTTTATTGTTGGAAATACGTAAAATCCAAATGTATCTGATCTAAGACTGTTCGATATGAACATCCCCTTGGGTTTTAACCCCAATATCCGCCCCTGTATATTACCAAAAGTACTAAAGCCGAATGTTGTGTATCCGCAGATCCTAGTTAGGTCCTCATTATATGAATCGATACAGAACTCTGTATATAAGTTTTCTATATATAATATATATGAAGGTATTTATAAAAAAAATGTATCCATGTATGTTTAATATTATTAGTAAAGATCTTCTTCAACCCTATAAAGCAATACTTAGGAGAAAACTTCTCCAATTTATATGAATATATAGTTGTATAATCGGTAATAGTATCAACTTGAAAAAAATACTGTTAATTATAAACAGGAAGATAATATCGAAGGTAATATTTTTTATTTTTTTTATAGCACAGGGGGCAAACGAGCATGCGGCTCACCTGATAATAAGTACCAACCGAAACAACTACCACCGTTCATGAGCACTCGCAACGCCAGAGGCTTTGCAGGTGTGTTGTCAGCCTTTTAAAAAGAAATATGCTCTTTTTTATGTTTATGATGTCGTATCGTTTCGGAAATACTGTTTCTGGATGTTCATTCCAAAGCGTGGTTGTGTGTGGAAGGAAATGCCTTGAAAAAACACACAGTGGATGTATGGAAATGTGAAATGTATGGAATGGAACTTTAGTTTGTGGTGAATTATACTATCGTGAAAATTAGCATCAGGTATCAATTAGAACAATTTCTCAGAAATTATTAGTAATTAAAATATATAAGAGTTATATAATTTAATTGATGCTATGGATCGATAGTATAACTAGTCTGGTCATAAATACTGTTATATAAAACCTTTGCCTTTTTCAACTTTTTAATTACGTTGAATTTGAACACGTTTATTATTTTAAAAACTTCTTTCAATTTCGCGTCATTTTTCATATTTTTTCCGTTTTGATTGAAGCCGTCGGTTATATTCCAGGCACTTCAGAAGCTTATCTAAGCTCTGTATATAAGAACCTACTCGTATGTTCGTCTATCGTACTATCAAACAGATAAAACAATACTTAATAACATTATATAGTATAAATTTTAATAATATTACAATACTTCATAAAAAAAGGCATTTTAATTTGTAACAGAACTTATGGCTGGACTAAGTATATTCAGATATCGTAATCGATTATCAGATGACTTTCAATTCAATTACGTAAACTGTTGTTTAGATGTCGGTAGACCTATTTTGGTCAATTTAATCTATAGTATTAATATTATTGATTAAATCGATAATATCGAAATGATAGTTTACGAAATTTGATTGATAATTTTATGATATTATAAGTGAACAAGAATACTATCAACTAATTGAATCAATTAGGCAGTACTGGGGGGAAGGGATTGTTAGTAATAGAGACTGAGAATCCCATTGCTAGCAATATACCCAACCAGGTCGACCTTCTCGCGGTTCCCCCTGGAAACTATCATGGTTAATTTCTGATGAATTCATCATGATGGGCTAACTGGCCTGTTTTCATTCTCATCTATCACCCTTCACTGGTGCTCCGCCAGCGTATCCCGTTAGCGCAGGCGGGGTTACCATACTATTTTCACCCATCAAAAAAAAAATTAGGCAGTACTGACCGGTATTTATCACAAATCCATATTACCATAGTATAAGTAAATAGTATGCTGCTACGTAAACAAATGTCAATTACTGAAACAAGTATTGTTTTTGTTATACCTGAAAGTTTACAACAATAAATCAAGAAATTATTTATTACTCGTATCATGATCAAAACAAATTCTCAATAATCGTACGATTGGTGACTTTGAATAAACATAATGGAGGTAAACAAAGCAATTTGAAGTCAAAGGAGGTTTTTATTTCAAAACAACTCAATAAACTTGATGTTTATTGTAACAGTCATAAAGGCAATGGCTTGAATTGAATTTTAATAATGTCGAATATTGTTGGTATTAATTACCATATTAGAATGACCTATATTACAAATGGGGGTAGAATTAAAATAGTGCAATACTCTACTTGGTCTGCAAAAATAATTATTTTAATTGCGTAATATGTTAAAAAAGGGGAATTCAAAACCTCTTCTAGATGTCATAAAAATACTGTAGTATTATTTTTATAGTCACACTTTGCAGCTGCATAAAACTTTCCAGTGAAAGCCTCCGGCGACGATCATTATGAGTTCGTCGAGCTTTCATTTAAAAAAGATTGAATGATAAACGACTCATTCATAAACGAGGAAAAGGCGAAAACATAACAGTTATGAAAAAAAGACGCAAAGAATTCAGCATTCTATCTTCATATGTAACTTTTTAATATTTATTTATTATGGGCATTGAACAATGAATGATGGGTATAAACATTTTAAACATAAAATATAAATATTTTATTCATGCATAATTTCTCTTTATATAAGCCATGTATACAATATGTGTACATTGTAACATGTAATTTTATGAGTGGATTAGCTTTACGCAGTGTCTTAGATGATATGGCCACGTAATGCAAAGAAACGAGGAAGAATTTGTTGTCACCTGCTCAAACATAAAGAAACAGAGGATGACCCCTTTTTACCTGGTGGACCAATATGACAAAGTTTATAAGAGAAAATAAATTACCCGACAGGACAGAAAATTGTACAGTCGCAAAATTAGAACAGCTAACCCCACATAAAGTGAGAATGAGTTAAGGACAAAGAAAACTAGATTTATGCAGTTTTTTGTTGAATTTATAAGCACAGAGCGATAAAATAATTTTAGAGATTATTTCCACAGATAAAATATACTTTGTTTTCATAGGCTAATGCCTAAACAGATATAAATACGTTTATATTTTTACGACAGCAACGATTTGACTGGAAAATATTAATTGATCGGGATAAATATATTATCCCAAATTTCATAACAATTGATTGAGCTACTCTAGTAGCCAAAGAGCAACAGATAAACTGATTTTCTAGTTTTAGTAGTAGTATTGGAAAAATTGTTTTTATTGAATAATTTTAGTATTGGAAGGATAATTATATAAAAACAAAAGTATCATTTGTAACAACCAAAATTATCTATTATCTGTTCTCTAACTCAACAGGGCAGAGTTAATGAATTCGTTATAAGCTAAAGTTAGCCGAGGGGTCCAAAGTTTGCGAGTGAAGGGTTGATTTATCGCAGTAATCTGGGAGGCAGACCAACAAGCATGATTCGCTGTAACCCTGTCTATTCCTATTTAATTCAATTTGAAACTATATGATAAGCCACTTCAGTAATTATTTTATTCTCATTGTTCATAGGCCAGGAGAACATTGTAAGTTTTATGGGATTCCTTAGTTATCACTAAAATTGTGGCATTTAATATGAGCAGTGATATTTATCGTAATAATCTGGGAGGTATACCAACTAGCACGATTCGCGGTAATCCTGTCTATTTGTGTTTAATTGAATTTGAATCTACATGATCAGTCACTTTTGTTCTAATTGCTCATAGGCCAGGAGATGATTATATGTTTTATGGGATTCCTTAGCTGTCATTAAAATTATCTTTGTGATATTAAACAGTTTTTTTTTAAAGTAATCTGGAATATACCAACTAGTATAATTCGCTATAATCCTGTTTATTCTTATTTAATACAATTTCAAACTATATGATTAATTACTTTAGTCATTGTTTTGCTGTCATTTCTCATAGACTAGGAGACGATTACATATTTTATGGGATTCGTTAGTTATTTCTGAAACTGTCTTTGATATGAATAGTGATTTATTGCAGGACTCCAGAACGCAGATCTACAAGATTTACCATAACCCTACCTGTTCCTACTTATATCAATTTGAAACTATTATGGTATAGTAAACTAATATTGTAATTATTGCGTTTTGTTATCGTTATTAATAAATCAGAAGATAGTTGTAAGTTTTATTTATGTACTTAGCTAATTCCATCATATCTCTCTCTTTTTACCTCTATTTAATTATTACTAATAAAAAATGTACCAAGGTATATAAAAATAATAGTAAATAATAGCAGGCCCCTGTTGCCAGGATTAACTCAAAAGCCCTGATTAAGGGGTTTTTAGAAAATTACTCTAAGAAGTTAATTCTTTTGAGTAAAAATAATATGTGTGTATTAACAATGACCCTTACTAGTCACTGCAAACTAAACACGTATATGGCGCAACTAAGCTTATTCCCAAAAAGTATTTTTAGATTTTGTCACATTGAGGAAGAAACGCCGCAGCACTTAATGTGTGGCTGTAACCCACTTATACATGAACGATATATTTCCTTTGGAAAACACATTCTATATTCTTAGGAGATAAAATACGTCGCTACATACATACATATATATATATCAATGATATACGCTATATATACATCAATGATATAAATTTTAAAAACATTTTAAAATTTATATCATATATAGGGATTAGCAGCGATCTTTAAAAAAAAAAAAGGGCGAGCACAAAAGATCATGGAAAGGTCACAGTGTCACAGGCTTGAAAAAGCCCGTTTTTCAATAATAATAATACAAAAATAACATATAATAAAAAAGTATCTCAATATATAAAGATTTTTCTAGCTTGCTTAATTCATTTCTATCTCTAAAGCTTGACAATCATCCGGGGATACGGTTAACTTCCTGTCCTAATTTAATTACAACACGTACCTCCCTTGTCTTTGTTCCACAGTCTATTCACATAAGTCAATGCGCAGACCATAAAGATGATTAAATTTCTTTTTTACTTTTATTGAACATCGGAATAATCGAGTGATATTATGGCATCTATAAATGAATTTCAATTTATTTAATTTTGAATTGTTTTCTTAAATTTCCCACTAGTTAAATTATTGGTTCTATTAACTACACCCCGCAGCTATCTCTACGTAAATTAGAATATAAAAGTGTGTATCGATTTACAATAATAGTTTCTAAAGTTTAAAATTCTTGAGTAGAGTAGGAAACTACTTAAGAGGCAAACTTGCATAGGTAAACATACTCTGGAGCGACTCCCTAGTGAATAAAGAGACACCCTCAAATATTTGCAGGGAGCCTGTGGATACAGGTGATTGACACTTCCTTGTGGCAGTATATAGTCTTATACTAAAATGTAAATATTTTTTTTTAAATTGCCATTGACTATCTCTGCACATCCTAAAGATTGACTGGTAAAGAATGCCTATAGCATTAAGTCCGCGTTTTGGACCACACTTTATTGGTCATTAAAGTTTAAACAAATAAATAGTCCCTAGATATTAGGCAGCGAATAATTAACAACTGAAATGATAATAAGAGTAATAAAAATTATAATATTTCTAAATATTATGTATACATACAAGATAAATGAAATAACCTATTAGACTGGCATTCGTGATAGATAATCTACACTTCTACACTAATATTATAAAGAGGAAAGATTTGTATTTTTGTGTGTATGTATGTTTGTAATGAATAAACTTAAAAACTACTTTGCCGATTTCAAAAATTCTTTCACCATTAGAAATCTACATTCACCCTGAGTAACATAGGCTATATTTATTGCAAGAAAAGATTAGGGATCCTTACTAAAACTTTAGTAACGTAACTCAAGGTGTAAAAAAATGCTATATCTTTCGTCGCATATGCTGCGGAAACTATTGGTGATAGAACAAAAGTATGTTCTACAATATTGAAGAAAATATCAATAACCACAAAAAACTTTGGGATACTATATGTACTATATGTCCAACTATTATCGTTATGTTACAATAACCATTTTTTAAAATGTTGTAAAAATATAAACCCGTGCGAAGCCACGTCGGGCCACTAGTTAAAATATAAATTGAGATGAACTCAAGTATCTTTAATAATAAGTCTTCGTGAATCTACTTGTAAAGGGTGAAAGTGTAGCAACATGTCCAGGGGTGAATAGCCTTTGTAGAATTATAGTTCAACAATATTATTGCTATTATTTACTATTTAACAGAGTAGTGAGATATAAAGGGAAAATTAAAAACTTCGAAGTCATATCCCTTAACAACAACACTTGAAGTACACTATGGCCATCATAGTAAATTCTGTGGTCGTTTTTCTATTACTTCCCATCCATGTGACGATTATTACTTCCTACCAGATGGATCAAGAAATTTTTACCATTCATAAAAAGGATCGTACATGCTGAGCTCTTAACCATTAAGATGTTAAGTAACACCTTTCTCTTTCAAAAGAACTTTGAGAGAAGAGTCAAAGAGCTGAGCTAACCTAACTTCATAATAAGCTCGATATCATCGGCTTTCAATAGCAAGTACTAATGAATGTAAAACTGTACCACTTTTTTAAAAGACTAATTCTTTGGTATCGATAGCTATTGGAAACCGGATACCCAGTTTTTTTAGAAATCTACTCAATGTGTGTACATAAATAATAATAATAATATGAGGGTTCTTACAAAGACCAATATATGCCAAACCAATAATTTTTAGAAATTTGTCTATAGGAAAGGTCTGATTAAAATCTGGTGTATATTTTACTTTGATACGTCAACTAGAAGTAGTCTAATTGATATACCACTTTCGAAATTGACACATACGGTAGCGAAGAACACCAGGTAGTAGCGGGCAAAAGCTAGTATTAGTTCTAATGAAATCTTCATTTAGGTACTCATGCTGAAATTGTAAGGAATATTACAATGTGTATAACGCTCCCGTGTAAATATAAGTTAAAATTAAGTTGTGAGATGGAAAAGTTAATAATGTACATATTAACGTAAATACATATGTACAAACGTAAACAAGGGCAATATAGGACAACCTCAGAGTATTGCAGGGAGTCGCTGAATGCAAATAGCGTAGGATCGTACTTTGTGGCATACAATAACGAAGACCTAAGAACACCAGTGGACAATCAGCAATGGATAAATTGTAATGTTAAATAATCAAAAGTTCGATCGGAAGAAAAAAAACAGCAGAGTGGCTATCTTATAAAATCGGTTTTTTATTTCCTTTTTCAGAAACAGTTTTTTTTTTTAAAAGAGAAAAATCATTTCCATGCTTGACTAGGTACCGATAAAGTTTGAATAGCCTGTGATATTATTATTCAAGTTGAATTCTTCAAGCATGAGTTAACCTTCAGCCACTCTATAAACACTCACGAACGCGTACAACTATCGGTGAAGCTGTAAAGGGCAGGAGCGGCCAATAACATTAAAAGGAAGAGGGTTTTGCTTTATAGGCGTATAGTGGTTTGGACACGTCCACAGCGCTTAAAAAAAACTTTAGTATTTGGAGTAAGGTTTTCCTCTCCTATATAAAATAAAAAGAAATTATTGATTATAATTTTTACAAAATAAGAATGTGACGTAAATTAAACAGAATATTCCAGTTATTGTAGGCATTTTATATATATTTAAGAGTATATGAAAAATAATCATGCTAATTACCATATTGTGAAAAAAAAAAAATGATTGATATTGAAAACATTCTTTACTTCTAGTCATCTAAATAAATTCATTATTAAAATTATTTTCTTTGTATCTTACTGCTAATCTAATTCAGATATTGTAGTTAAAGTTTAGATACCACTTACGCTAATATACGTCTAAGCATTATTAAAGAATAATTTCACAAATATATCATCCATTTTTCAGCACCTAAATAGTATATTTATTTCTTTTCAAAAAATATAGGGTTATACTATGTTTTTTACTGCTATATCCCATATTTCAAACGGAAACAAAGACATGTAAGCGCAGATGTTTTACGGTAGATATACGAATGACTTTTATATAAATTCTCTTTCTTTAACGGTATTTTACCTTTTCATAAATATCTATCTATTTTAAATATACAAAAAAGTAATAATACGTCTACATTATTGATACATGTTTCCATTTCAAAATGTTGTCTCCTTTTCTATCTATTATATTATACTAGACATGGGTGTGACAGTGTTTTCTACTCGGATCCACATTCAATTGCAACTTATTTTCTAGCGAATTCCGAAAGGAGGAGATGCTCAATTCAACTGTATTTTTTATCTGTGTGTTACTCAATATCTTTGTCAATTCTGAACCGATTCTGAGAATTATTTTTGCAACCGTCAGACTTTACTTCCGCATCGGTGCCATATTTATTTTGTTGGGATCGAAGTTGTGTTTTGTAGAATATGCCATTATATTTATTTTCTCTTATAAAATTTCAGGTGAAAATAAAAGTATTAAGTTTTGAACAGGGCTCAAAGAATTTCTAATTGAACGATAGATTCAAGAATTTTCTTATATTATTATATAGGAGGTTTCTTTTAGGTTAATTTAACCCATTGTTAATTTTCGTTCCGTTGTTGAGAGCGTGGACTGTTTTAGTAGTTATTATACATAATTGGTGTATTTGTACATGTAAGTATATTTGTTATTTATATATATTTATTCGTTTATATATGTAATTTTAGTATGTATGTATATCAATAATTAGTTTAACTTTCTGTATTCAGCGAAAAGCAATACTAGGACTCTTAATCTGACTCCGATTCATTCTGGTCAAACGTATTCTGACTCTTTTGTTGACTGGCTGCAATTAGATTATGCACGAAATTAGAAATAGCCCAAGCATTAAGTCTGAAGAATTATTACCTCTCACAACTGATTGTACTTATTATAATATTATATATATATAACATATATCTATTTATATATTTACTTATATATATTTTTTTATTTATACCTATCGGTCTTTTCAATTGTAAGATATTTTATTTATTTATTTTTAACTATAACATTTAAGTCGATTGGTACACATGTATGACTGAAACAAAACACTTTTCTCCATTTGTTCATCCATCCATCTATCCATTGTTACAAACTGTTTTTTTTGTTTTATTATATCAATAATTTTGTTTTAATAAAGAAATAATATGTACAAAATTTTATTTAAATGAGTAGTTTTTGCGTGAAACAAAACATCCATCCATTCATCCATCCATCCATCCATCGTTACAAACTTTTTTTTTTTTGCATTTATTATATCAACTAATTATTGGCTTTTATATATAATTTCCATTTACCAAAGGTTGTTTCTAAAAGTTTGCGCTAGCAATAAGACAGCCTTTTAGGAAGTACAAAGATTTATATAATAAATAATAATAGTTTTTACGAGTATAATGACATATTTCTGTAATATCTAATTAACCTGTTAGAGAAACATCAGTAGATTTTTAATTAAATCGCGTAATTTGTTCCGCCACAAGTTAAGTAACTGTACATTAATCATTTTAGCTCGAGCCATTCAGTCGGGACTTGTACAAAGTGATTCTAATTTGATTATGCTATTAGGAAATACTCGTATTCTACTAATATTATAAATGTGTATGTTTGTCAAGATGTTTTCTTTTGCTTTTTATTTGTACTTTTTGCTTCAGTCGTAGGTACCTATTTTTCTACTTTATTTTCATTTATCTGTGCTGTTATCATTTATCGTCATTAGAACTATAATTGTATATTACATGTATGTATTTTTTGTTATTTTTTTGTTTGCCTCGTGGTTGACTGGTAGAGAACGCAGTAGTCCGACATATGGACACTTACTTATGTAATTGTGCATAAAAGTTTAAATAAATAAATAAAAATAAATGTGTGAATATTTAGACGTTTGTTATCACGTTACAATCAAAACAAAAAAGAAAAGAGGAATGAATCCAGACATGATAGTTGACATGGATTTGTGGAAAAAGAAGACATTGTGCCAACACCAAATAAGTGGGAAAAGGCAAGGCAATGATGTCATTATCATGTTACAATTATTAAACGTCTTGAATCAAAATTCCATTAAAAAAAAGGTACACAGATTTCTCATAGGTACCAAATTTTTTGCTTCTACTAAAATAAAACAGTATAAATTTTATTAGTGCAGAGGACTAAAAATATATTGAAATTAAGCTTATGATGTGTCCTCAATTTCTTGTTGTTTATTCATATGTCTAAATATTATACTTTAAAACTAAAAAAATAACTAAAAAATTTCAACCCTCGCATAAAATCTTTGTACAATAAACTCAACAAGTCCATTATCCCTTGTATACATGAAGTTATTAATATTACTTTAAACACGGTGTTTCGCATTTAAAATCCAATTATAAGCGGGAATGATCAAACGGGAGGCGACATGAGGCCATAATAACTCGAGCTTCTATATCATCCCCCGAGGCTCAACTAAACAGCACCACATTTGTATTCGTTCGTTTGCATAGGACAGACTCTCTCAACGCCTCTACTATTGAAAATCGCGAGGCGAAAAATGTAATAAAACTAATATTTCTGTGTGACGATGTGAATTTTATTACCTACAGTTTATTAGTTTAAAAAAAAGAAAATACAATGATAAATAGATTAGCTATATTAAATTAAGATTTATTGGTTATTTTATGTTTTTTTTCTATGCTAAATACTACATATATTTCAATATTAATAAAAATTAGTAATAACCTGAGTTTCACATTATATTAAAAAGGATTACATTAAATAGTTGAGAGATATCGAGTGCTTTCATAAAAAAAAACATACAAAAATACATATACAGTAATATATTTATATTTATTTACTAACTGTATCACACAATTTTGCGCGCGTAAATCAATACATAAATCGTATCATATATACTAATTTGGGATGTAATCTACCCATGTACCAAATTTCATTTATTGTAAATCCGTTCACTAGCTTTTGTATGGAAGTGTCACAAACATCTGTCCATCGAGCCATCATTACAAGCTTTCGCTTTTATACTTGTATTTATTTAATAGGATTAATAGGATTTATTTACATGTATATGTTGTATGTAACTTACAATCAATATCTAGATTTTATAAATTGTACATTGTATAAAATGGTTGGCAGCATGATAACAAAAAAACCGAAAATATGTTTAAGCACTTTACACCACAATTTGTATATTTGATAAAAATACGTTATTGGGTTGGTACTATTGTATTTGAAAATTTTATTTCATCACGGTTAAAACCATATAGCATAGCACCTTACGAGTACGCTCAATGAATCTAAGAAACAAACGCCTGAGCTGGTGACCTTTAAACAGTGACGGACTTAAGGTAAGCTCAATATATTTAATATAATATTCATTTCTTCGGAGTAACATCGTACATGTCTATCATGGCGCTTTTACCTTTTAGCTCTAATTTACAAAACTTAAATATTGTTTGCTTGACATATTAAATAGATAATTAACCTTTTAAGTGTTAAAGTTAAATTTATTAACATTACTTGACATTATTTATTTAAAATTACTTGACATAATAAAAAATATTACGAAAACATAATCATTATATCAGCCGTTAACTGTCTACTGCTGAATATAAGTATCCCATAAAATTTGCCAGCATTTGCCATGCTAGACGGGCGGGTTGGCAACTGCAGTTAGGTTTGGTGATATTTAAGAATGGCGCAGCTCCCCATCTCTCAGTTATTAAGTTCCCTTAGTCATTTCTTACCACACCCACAGGAAAGGAAGGGATGGTCTATTCTGTATGTCCCGGTAAGAAAAATAAGCACAAACAAAATAAGTTCTACTAAAAATCTGAAGAAAACCTAATAACAAGACAAACAACTTCATTACTGTTCAGAAATAAGTTAAATAGTATTTGTATATTTGAAATTGAGATCACGTTTCCATTGTACTAAATATATATTTACGTTACTGCTATATATTTACCAGGAGACTTAGTACAAAAGTCGTTTGCTTGGGCACCTCTGCCCTATTCGTGTTTGAAACATAAAACAGTTATGTATGCATGGCTGTGTTTTGGTTTGAAAAGTGGAATCATGGGCGAAACAGTATACTCTGTTATGTCCATGGTACTTGCGCTTATAGGCGACGGTTACCACTTTCCATCAGGTGTGCTGTCAGCTTGTTTTCTATTCTAAGTTGTATAAAAAACATGTTGACAATTCCGAGGCTAATACTACTCAATCTGAGTAACTAATAAATAATTCGGATTGTTTTGCCATGTCAAATTGAGATTTATCCTGTAAGGATATGGAAACAAGGAAATAAATATAATAATTTTGCGATTTGTGTTACGATATTCCTGATTATATATATATATATATATATATATATATATATATATATATATATATATATATATATATATATATATATATATATATATATATATATATATATATATATATATATATTATCAATTTCTGGAATTTTGGTCTCATATTAATTTTGTAACAATAAAAACTGCTTACTGGAAAAAAATTACTTATAGAATTTCTCTAATCTCTCATCCTAAATTCAAATATAGTGTACTCGTAAGGTAAAATAATATCTTCTCGTTATCAGTGTGTATATATATATATATATATATTTGAAATATAAATATAAAGGTATATATGTAAATATATAATATATATTTGAAATCGCTTTATTGCGTAGCAAAAAGCGATTTGTTTGTAGAATAATAACTGTTTGACTATTTTAAATTTCTAAACAGAAAGATTAAAATAGTTCAACAGAACTAAAAGGTAAAAAGCTTAATGATCGATAAATGGGCTGCAACGTCTCTTTTTAAACATCACCGAACCCTAACTGTGATTGCCAACCCGCCTACCAATTATTGCAACTACTGGCAAAACATCCCTTATGGGGAAGGCTTATGTTTAACAGTGGATAGTTAACGGCTAAAATTATGATGATTCATATAGTCGAGTTAATAGGCATTGTATTATAAGTCAAGCTTCGTAGTAGGTGTCAGTGACGTCACTATGTACAAGTCGGTCGAGTGTAGAAAGCGCCGTGCCTTCGCATAACAATTTCAGTTTGTGCAGTCTAGATATTGGATAGTCTTGTACTCCTCTTGATTTATAGATCTGTGTTAGTATAATTTTGTTTGATATATAGAGGAAAAGTATAGCGATCAGGAACATTAACATACTTGTCGAATCAAATTTGAAAATTGAACGATGGAGAAGGATATGGACTACTTTTTATACCAGTTAATCAACATATCCCGATTAGGCAGACGAAGTCGCGGGTGATTATTAGTAACCAAAAGTTATAAGGCTAAAGTGGGCAAAGTAAATGTAATAATATAATAAACAAAAATCATCTTAATATAAAAACTGTAATTTTTATCTTGTTAAAACCTTAGTATACATAATTCACTTAAGTTATCGGCGCTAGCATAAGAATGAACTTGAAAACTAATTTGTTTGCCCAACGACTAGGCGAAGTTTTTAAATGAAATTTGTATTTGCGCTAAAATAATGTTTGAGTGTATTCAAACTATTATTTAGAAAGGCAAAAGAAATCATTTAGAAATTTACATTTAAAAAGTATATATTTACTTACTAAGGTTATGTTCTTAAAGCAACCAGCTAAGAAAATAGATGAAATGTTCCAGTTAGCTTTAAACATCCGTTAGTTCCTTTTTTGAAGAAGACAGTTATCTTTAGTAGTCTATTTTTGCTTACTTTAAGTGTCATTTGAACGTACGAGTGCTAGGTTCTAAGTTCTATTATGCTGGTCAGGCAGGCTAGTTTAGGATTTAGTTAGAAAACTCTTTTAGAAAGTATTCTTCTTATAATCTTAGTATTACCACAGTACAAAGACGCCTTACAATATGCTAATTGTCATCATCATCATCATTTCAGCCATTATCCGTCCACTGCTAGATATGAGCCTTTCCCATAAACTGCAATAAGGAACGGTCCCGAGCCAATGAATTTGAGGTCGTCACTACACCTAGTGGGAAGTTGTTCTACCCCGTGGTTGCCTGTATGGGGTTACCACTTAAAACCTTTTTTCCCCATCGGTTGTCGATTCTTCGAGCCATGTGACCAACCCATTATCACTTCAGCTTGCTTATCCTTGGGGCTATGCCAGTCACTTTAGTTCTTCTGCGGATACCCTCATTTTGGATTATATCACGCAAAGAAAGTAATAATAGCACTCTCCATGGTTTACTGAGCTACTTCTGCATACGTTCAACCATTTAAGACTGTTTTTCGCTATAGACTATACACATGCTATTACTATAGCTTGCTATAGTCTAATAGTATGTATAACAAAATATGGTTTACATATGTAGTCTGTACATTTGCTCTCTTAGTCGCTTCTTACGGCAGGCGGAAAAGGATTGTAAGCAATGATGTGTAACGGCGTACATAGCATTCTAGCATATTGATATACTCTATCAGATCGACCTCCTTATGGTCCTCTATGGCAACCGATATAAGTTACTTGCAGGTGAATTTGCGTAAAATTCTACTGACCGCACTTCATTCATTCTTATCATTACTTCACTAGCGTAAATCAATAGCGCAAGCAGAGTTACTATGTTTATATTTAAAAAGATATTTTAGTGCATAATTAATAAATATACTAATATATATCTTTTGAATATTATCATAAAATCTAATAATATGATATAGTGTAGAAATAGAAAGGAATATTTCAAACTGTAAGTGAAGTTTCATACATACATATGTCAAGCGCTCAGGCTGTCCCTGGAGACTACAACACAAGCGAAAGATGAATGACAAATGAAAATGCGTCGGGATGTCCGTTTGAATTTTGTTTTAGAATTACGTTCAATGAGAAAACAACGTTAGTGGTTTATTGAACTGCTCGATATATTTTATAGATTTAGATACAAACTTAAAGGAAAATTTCTGTGGCTACTTATTTATATTGTATCTAAATAATATTAGGCAAAACTACCTAAAATTATACCAGTATACTATATATATGGACAATCTCAGCATGGTAACTCGGTATGCAAAATTTCTGGTCCTTTTTAAATTTCATTCAAGTCCGTTCAGTACTTTATTTATTTTATTAATTTAATTATTCATTAGTATATATATATATGTGTACGTGGCGGACTTAATGCTAAAAGCATTCTCTCCTAGTCAACCATAGGGAAATGACAGAATACTCGAATGCGGTACTAGTAATTATTGATATACATATATACTAAAATTACATATATAAATGAATAAATATATATAAATAACAAATATATACTACATATATAATATACTATATTATACACGAACTTGAGAATAATATAAAGTATTTAGCACTTAATGTGTGAAAGAGTAATAAACATCCATTCATCCAACGTTACAGACTTTTGCCTTTATTATATTATTATGATGATCATTCTATTTTATTTTATACCATCGAGGTGGCAAACAAGCATACGGCTCACCTGATGGTAAGCAGTTACCATAACCTATGAACGTCTGCAATACCAGGGGCATTACGTGCGCGTTGCTAATTCTGAAAAAACCTCTTTACCGCTTTTTTTTAAGAACCCCATCATTTAGTCTCTTCGAAAAACCTAGACAGGGAGCTTATTCCACAACCTGATTCTAATTAGAAATTAGTCTGTTGTCACGAGAATATTTAGATAATTATGACTTATACATGCTGTGTATTCGTTATTTATAATGAAACCTTCACGTTTCTTAAATCATTAAAAAAAGAAAATTTTGCTTATTTGAAAAAGCCTAAAAAGTAAAACTTGACTTCGATCTTCTCTCATTAGACATAGAACTATTTTCGTCGAAATGTATGCATCGCCGTATATAAGTAAATACTATAAATTTAATCATTCATTCATTCTTGACAACATCATTTGACAAATATCTCCGACTATTCCATTAAGGATAATCATGAGCCTATTGTTTTTTTTTTTTTGAGATATGAGATATTGAATAAAGATATACGTTTTATTTATCCGCATTCCAAATAATTCACTTTGTTACGTTGTTGTTCCGCTCTGATATAATTGTGTTACGATGAACCAGATTTCCGCGGTTTTTTTTTTCATATATTTTGTTTACTTTCGGCCCACCCACAATATGACATAGACTTATTTTTTTTCACTGCAATATTCGTTATATGATTGACTTAATTATGAGACGACAGGGAAAATGACGAACACAGAATTCTCGAAAATTGCCACGTTGATATAAAATTCACATTTTAAATGTAAAAATGATAACTGAATGATCAAGTTTTAGATTTTTATTGTTACAAAAATGAAAAGTAAAAGCCTATGTTAGTAAATAAAATAACAATAAAAAACATACAATGAAAGATAGATATTTTATGAAAATGAGCCTACATGAACAAATTACATTTGGAACGTTTTGGCTCTTTTTTTTATTAAACATTATTTTTGGCATATTTGTACTTCAGTAACATAATAAATTTCAGGGTTTATTTTTATTCAGATCATTGGGTTCTCTATATTTCTTCTTTTAATAGTTAATAAATACACATATATGACATCTACTAGACATCTAGGTGTTTTATTAACTTAGGTAAAAATGTCTATGTAATAAAATAAGAGTCTTGATAGATAGAGAAATAAGTAGTAGTCATTTAAAAAATATGATGTTGAACGACAATCATATAATCATAAGTTATATTTTTTTATTTGTGTAGTTATATTTATTTATTTACACCCAATCTTATCCCTTGGGTGTCGTAAGAACCAACTGAGGGAGGACGAG
Source organism: Galleria mellonella (assembly GCF_026898425.1). NCBI lineage: Eukaryota > Metazoa > Arthropoda > Insecta > Lepidoptera > Pyralidae > Galleria > Galleria mellonella. Next base: position 727,782 of record NW_026442112.1, read on the forward strand.
AGATAAGTAGCAGCGTCCCTTGTAAAACATCTCTAAAGTCTGACTGCAGTTGCCAATCCGCCTGCCAAGCGTGGCAACTACTGGCAACCCCCCACCCCCTCAGGAGGAGGCTTATGCAGCAGTGAACAGTTAAATGTTGATATGATGATGATGATGATAACTGTGTAGATCTAATGATAACAAAGCGCTCTATATAAAATATTGTACAACATTATATTTATGTTCTTATCTACTTTAATTTAAACTAATTATTGATTAGTATTTTTCTTTCTCCTTTCCAATCACCACCACCAAAAAACCACAATCATAGTAACCATTTGTACTATTTCTATAGTAAAGCCGCTTCTTTATTGTGTAAGTACTTGTATGCAGATATGATATTCATACTTTCAATCTCCAAGAATCTTGGATTGGAAACAGAATATCTGGAACTTGCACCTCACATGCAATGTTCAAGTTGTCCGCTGACATGACTGCTGGCACTTTTGGCAAGTTGCAACTTACGTAGACACTTGCATGCAACCAATAAATACATATACAAGTTAGACACTACCGGCATTCGACTTGCAGCTTGCATGCACGTGTCCACTAATCAAGTTAAATGCAAATTACACGTTATATACGAGTTACTTATGTAATGGAAACACAGCTTTAGTGTAATTATTTTTGAAGACAAAATATTGAACAAACATTTTGAACACAAACATCAATCTTATTAAATTTCACAAGTATCCTTCAGTCTGCTAATGATTAACGATGCTGTGACAATCCCCTTTCTGCGGGTGTCGAGAAAATTGATTTTCTATTGACAAGGTGCAGTATCTGTAGTTAGTCACATGTATGTGTGTTGCTTTAAAAAAGACGAAATAGAAATATGTGAACTAAAAAATATTAAGTTAAAATTTTAGAATTTTATAGTAGATTCTAAAAGGAGATTCTTGATCAATTGTAAACGTTTTTAAACGATGTTCTATCAGGTGAATCGTCAGCTTGTTTGCTGTTCCATTTGCCATAAAAAATGACTTAAGCTTTATTCAAAAGCAAGTTATAAAAAAAGCAAACATATCATTTGATTTTTTTAAAATCTATGTTACGCGATATATTTTCGATAACTTTGAATCAGTTTTGGGATTTCTTTTTAGCATCGCATCGATTAGAAACGAATATTAATTTTATCACGCTTGAAAATATATTTTTTGCAGAATGAAAAATAACAGAATATTTTTCGTTTTGTTTTTATACAATTTTATAGTGTCTAAATTGAAAACATTTTTATTTGTAAAAAAAAACTTACGTATTATATAAAAATTTGACTATAAGACACTTAGATAAAGAATTAGATAATAAATATTTTTTTTTATCTAAGGTTATAAATGAGTTATGGACATAAAAGTTTATAAAAAATTAAAAATATTTTTAATAAGTATTTTATATTATGTATGTAGTAGTATGACTTTTTGATAAAGTCGAAACAACAAACACAGTAAATGTATAAAATTCCCATTATACATATACATATAAAAATTGACATCATTAAAAATTGAACGTAAGTTTTAAAAAATGCTTAATATCCTACTCAACTCAAAAATACAATCATTTATACATTTTCACGTACAGTTTGATATTGAATGCGTTTTACAGCATCATTGGGCCCCTATCTCGTCGACATTAGGTCGTCAGTCGTTAGGACGCTATTACTCGTACACTCTCGAGTATACCGCGTTGGATTCATCTTGCTTTTATGTGTCACTGAAAAAGGGTTCATTTCGTCGCTAAGATCTGTAATTTAAAGTGGAACGACACCTTAGTTGCTTGTTAACTGATCTCAAGTTTGTTATCAGGATATCGCGTGAGCGAATTTAATTTACTGTTTCTAATGATGCTTATTACGTCTCTGAAAGCTTTTTACTACATTGTTAGAGAGAATATGTTTACATATACATATTTATCTTTTTTATATTTTTTTTTTTTTTTATACCACTGAGGTGGCAAACAAGCATACGGCCCACCTGATGGTAATGATGATTTATATTATTAAAAATATGTAAATGTTGTAAATGTTATTGCTAATATTTATAATAAGTTTACTATTGTAATCTTTTGGAGGAAAGAATAAAGAGTATCCATCCACAAGTATAATCCATCTATCTATCTAAATATTATATATATGTAAAACATCAACACAAATAAACGCTATGTATTGATAAACATAAGGCATTGTATTAAACCAATATATTACTGTGATCATTCTGTCAGCTAGTATGATCAGAATGTTGAGCCCTAAAGACTGTAGATAAAAAAAGAAAAACAATGATTAAAATATATAATTTATATAAATAAATAATTTATGATTGTGTCCCACAAATTACAACTGATTTCTATTGTGGCAAAGCCAGCTATTTTGATTTAAAAACAAAATTGCTAAATCGATTTTAATAATTTTTTTATGGGGCTAATCCTTAAAGTACATATATCTTTTTAGATATAAAAATTATTTTCCAAATCGGCTTATAACTTACAGACAAAGTAACAAAAATAAAAAATAAAAAATACCGAAATGAGTATACTTCCTTTTTTTGAAGTTGGTTAAAAATTGATCATTGATCATTCATTGATCATCAGATCATTTACTATTCCACCTTGCAGAAAAAACTACATATTTTTTTATGATACGTTCCGAGGCGTGCAACTTTGTTGATCGTTGATCATATTTTATTCAAATCAAAGTGTTGGGTTATCCCAGGACGGTTTATTTTTCTCAATATACAGTTTTTCAATTGTTAGAGACCGCCGTCTGCTCATTTGGCTCTCTAACAATCATCTTGTGGGAAGCGACTACCATCGCCCATGCACACTTGCAATACGAGGGGAGTTGCTTGTGCGTTAATCCACAGATTTAAGATTCTAATGCCAAAATTAGAATTTTATGAATTTGTCTACAAGTGACATGGAGTGTCTCAGTGTAGGAATGTATAGGAATGGCGTGAGTATTTTTATTATTTATGTATCGCAGTTTTCTATATTTATTTTATTTATTAGTAAGTTTTTCGGAATCCTTTACACAATATTATATATTATTAATTTTTATTAATCAAGTTATAAATATTAAACTAAACAACTGTTTTTATACAATTATATGGACAATGTTATGTTATTATTTTTTCGATGGGCGTCAGTCGTTAATTGATCGACAAGGTAATTAGTTATATAAATTATATAATTAGATTATTAAACCAGGTACATAAATAAGGCGAGGATTTAAATAAGTGTAATAAATGATATGACGGTTTCATAAAAGAGTTTAACATATATGATGAATAACAGAGGACTATGATTTTTAATAACACATTTTTTGATGAGGGATATAACGTGGTCCCAGACAAAATTACGTTTTTATAGAACAGATATATTGACTTTATACCTTTTGCCTAATAAATAAGTATAGAAAAAGCAAAATAATATCCCATAGGTGCTAAATACTTATTACTTTGGGACATAAGATTAAAATAATTGAAAATTTAAAAAATAGTATTAAAACTTAAGTTTTGTGACGAAATTGTAGTTCTAATTACATATAGTTTTGTAATAAAAAAAAAAGTAGTTTTAATAATTGTTTTTTATACAAATAATAATAGTTCTTTTAATATGTAGGAATAACTGGTACCCTAGACAGTGTACGGTTACAAGGTTTAAAATGAATTTGTCAGCAAATTTCAAACTTCTCGACTTTTCGCAATTTATATTAATTGCGCTTTTAAGTTTCACGTATTACTCCCAATAGATATTCATTTTTAAATGTGTGAAACTTTGCAGACGAGAGCGCAATCAACCATAACTTAATTATAACTTTGTTGTTAATCAAACTTGTTACTCAACAAGTGAGCTAAGATTGCAAAATTACATCTTAAAAGTACACCTATCTATCTTTAAAGTAATAAGTACCTAACCTGAACTACAATGCCGTGTCGTTCCGGCATAGAATGAGCCACTCCTTCCTTTACTGTGGGTGTCAAAATATATAACTAAGGAAAATTAATAGTCGAGAGATAGGCGGCAACATCCCACTTAATACATTACCAAATGCTAACTGGTTTTGCCAACCCACCTGTCAAGCATGGCGACTACTGAGAAAACCCCTCTTTATAGGAGAAACCTATTTTTAGCAGTAAGCAGTTAATGCCTGATATATGTAATGAATTACATTAATAATGTATATTATATAAACAACAATATATGGTGTGATAGTTCAAATATTAATAAGATACAGGGTGAAATCGAGATTGTAAACGGTATGTTTCGGTTCGAAGGGTGGGATATGGCGTGAATTGACTGGGTACAGAGGAATCCTCAGGAATGGCAACGCATGGGGGTATCATGGGCAAAACCGTATACTCTGTTATGTCCATGGCACTGCTCATGTTTATAGGCGACAGTTACCACTTTCCATCAGGTGGACCGTTAGCTTGTTTGCCATTCTAAGTTGTATAAAAAAAATGTAAAACAAAATCTACCTAGGCTATAGAACATTATTAGGACAGAATTAACATAAATCAAAAATTAAAAAAGGACAATGAATTTTGAGTCTCTCATATAATAAATAATTTTATATCAACTAAACTTATTTTTGCTAACTAAGCATTTTTGAATCGTCCATTTTTTTACGAATCTATCGTCTAGTTCGGAATTTTTTGAATTTTTAAGAAATAATCCTATTGAATTTGCGCCACTATGAATATTCTCATGTTATAGTTTTTATAGAGTAGAATATCTATAAATTGAGGTACCTATATTTATTTAAATTTATATGAATAAATAGCTGTATCCTAGTTTTACTCAGTGCCTTAAGATAAGAAACATTATCTTGTATTTAAGCATATCAAAAGTACTTAATTTGCTTAAATACGAAATAATGATTCGTCTGTTTACCTTTCATGCAAATACGTCCAACCGTTTAAGTGTAATCTTTATAAAAAAATACAATTTATATTTGTAATATTAATACGGATTTATAATATTAATAGGCAATTTATAAGTGACAGTTTTCTGAAAATATCTGACGTGACGGAAAACTTTTTCGTTTTCTCATTCAGCTTTGGGACACTCGAAAATCAGTAAATAGACGTTTTTTGACAAAGGCATTTCATTCTCGACATCAAAGGTAACATAAAATTCTATGATGATAGTGAAGGATTTCAAATTTTTTTTCTTTTTAAACAAAATGTGGCCTTATTTACTTACTGTTAATGTAACTTTCAGAATGTGAAAGAATTTTTAAAATCGCTTAAGTATTTTTTTACTTCATCTATTACAGACAAAAAAATAAAATATTTCCTTTTTATATTAGTTTAGATGAAAGCATCTTAGTCCCACAAAAATGCAACCATATATTGGGATACCACGGGCTTCACAGGTTAGATATTTCATAATGGATATGGTATTGTTCATATTTAGAAGTGACGGTTACTATCCATTATGTAGGTGGAAAAAAAGATTGGCCAGCTAATTTGCCACTCCCAAAAAATACAAATAGTTACATTTTTGCATACAATTTAGGTCTGCTAAAAGCACGTTAAAGTAATCCTAAAAAGATTGCTTCAACTCACCTGTCACAAGTGATATGCACGCGACCTTCGCCACACGCGACGTTGTTTTTGCCTTATATTGTTAAAAAAATAAATATTAATACACATAAACGAGTTTTTTGAGAAAAAATTATAATAAAAATAAAATAAAATAAAATTATAATAAGAATATGAAAAAATCTTAGGATTTTAATCAATTACACTGTTCGTCTAATTTTTTGGCTAGATTGCGCGATCGAGTACTTTTTTAATCGCTCTGCTATACGCGTGTCTCAGTTATCTTAAGTTATATGTCAGACTAATTAGTCCAGTAGAGCGTAACTTAGAAATTTCTAAGTTTTTAAGCACTATTATATACCTGTAAATTTACTTTTCAATTGATTTCAAAAGAAGGAGGTTCTTAATTCGAAATTAACTTCAAAACTTTATTACTGTGTTTGTGTATGTGTTCAAAACTCTAAACGAACATTTTTAACGTAGGTGAAATGTGCATGATACAGCAGCATTACAATTGTAAAGCAACATCTTGCTGGTTACGAAGCAAAATCTACTTACAGACAGATAAACGTTTTAATTCTAATTTCAAATATTTTTAATCTATATTAATCCGTGTAACTGTGTCATAATTAATGTTCCCTATATTTCTGGAATAAAATTTACCTGTTTATACATAAATTTTGTTGCATCATTTCTTCTAAAAATATTGCAACATAGAATGAAGTAAAAAAATGTTGGCAACGCGAGCAGCAGGGAATTGGATATTTTCCCCTTCTCCAATAATAAAATTTATGGATATACGAATGAGGCGAAATATTATTATTGGTAGGCCGCACATCGAATTATGAGCGATAACAAGTCAGTGAGAAGAGTTTGAATTATTCATCGGTTTTGTCGATCAATACCTACTGTCTTTACAGTATCCATGGTCCTCCTGTTTTACGAACTTAGTGGGAAATAAATAGTTATGACCCATATGAGTTTTGTTGTATTCATTCACACATAATCTAAAAGGAAAAAGAGGAAAACTGGCTCACTCATATGAATGGACTGTTTTTATTTTGCTATACCCTGAACATTCTATATAAAAACACTGGACCCATGACTGTCATTATTAAATGTCAATAACAGACAAAAATTTATCTCAATAGGCTCTGTTTTAAAGCGAATTCAAAAAATTATTCCCACGTATTTTATAATAGTTAAAGCAATATCTGAAATTACAAAGCACCAGTTATTTGATATTTCTGTTATTTAAGACAGAGTAATTTGTTCTCAATTCTATATTTTTCTTGGCTATGTAACACCATTTAATTACTTATTTTGCATCGATTTTGTAATTATTTTTAAAACTGACAGGACTTAATTTAATGTTGATTGCATATTACTTTTGAAATTATTGTAGCTGGCACTTTACTAAATAAAAAACTGCCATTGAAGATGACAGTTTAAAACTTTTTAAAGTGAAAAGATCTTCATACAATTTATGGTAGCAGTAAAGGGGCAGGCATAATTTTAGTTAATAATAAACAATCTTATTTAAGCTTTTTATTTCATCATTCACATCATACGACCATGTTCATAATTATGTAGTTTAAAATGGCCAGAAGATTACAGTTTTACCAAAAGTCGCCTGTAATAATTTTATACAATCGGTTACGCAATAACTACAGGAAGATTTAACGGATTACAGACAGTAGGAACTAGGACTTTGTCATTTTCATATCTCATTTTGGTAACTCCGATTCTTAAATTATATAGATAGAGCATCGAGTTTCAAATACGGGTCAAGTTTTTGTCAGCTAATTGTCAAAGTCAGTGACTCGTTTCTTATTAATGTTCTATATACTTACGCACACAATGTATCTTGACGTATCTATATTTTATTATTTAATTAATAAAATGCCTTTTTTACACTTTAAAAAGGTGCAGAAATTATAAATCAAAATAAATATAGAAGTTATAAAGGAATCACTCATAACTATTTATCATCCAAAATTATATGAAAAAGTTGACCCGTTTTCTCGAAGTATTTGTATGCAGACACTCTATCTAAATAATCTAAGCTCCGTTTATATTAACTCTGTATTTTCTATTTTAATATTTGACTGCTTAAAATAATTCAATTTAATAAATAGGACATCTTTATATTTTACATAAATACGCCCTGAAATTAAGTACTTATGTAGGTAAATAGTTTTATTATACATGCATTATTGGGTAAAGAAATTTTAAAATTATTATCAATCATTAACATCTATTGACGATAATTATCCACTATTGATACAGATGATTAACTAATTAATAGTCTGTATATAGTAGTCAATAGTTGACCTGCTGCTTTTACAATAATCCATTAAATTACATTAAAACATATATTACAAATATAAAATCAAACATTTACACATGATACAAAATGACACAATACATTTAAAATATACCTATTTGTCATTTACCTTCAATACAAAAACAATTCAGATAATCAATGAGTAAGTACTTATATTAATTATAGTTATTACAATTTTTGCAGATGTTTCTCAATATATTGGAGTAAATTTTTTTTTAAAAGGTACTTCCCTCAAAATTTGTTACCCTAACATTTTTATTTATGATAACGTATCGTGACATATAATATGGCATTTCAGTGCGTTTTATTTTTATTTTTTTATTATTACAAGTCCATCTTGTAATAAAAAATAATTTTGCCCCTTATTTTTCTTCATCTGATTATTAGCGATATCTAGATAGTATATTACACACATTATTCCATTCACATTACCTTTCATAAGGAAGTTTTTCTCTTCTATCGATCTAATCATCGAGAGCCACATCCATTTCTTTTTGACATTTTAGTACAACACATGAATTGACAAAGTTCCGGCACTTCTGACAGTAATCTAGTTTTTGATAGTATAGAATAAACACAGATTATACCAACATTAATAACAGTAAATATATAAACAGTAGCAGCATATTTTTCATGAAAATACAACAGTTACTTATCATTTAAATTTGAATTAGAAATCATAGCGACTGTTGGCATTATTTTTAATCTCAGATTTGACCTACGCTAAATTTTACCTATTATAATAATATATAATTTCGTCTATACAAGTAGCACATAAATTAATCTATTTTAAAATATATTTCGCTTCAATATACATATTATAACTTATCACATCCTTTAGCCTAACAAATAAACTTTCTACAATAGTCAGTGTATAGAGCTGCGGGAAGACTTTCAACACCAAGTAGCAGGATTGATATAATTTTTAATTTTAAAGGAGAACAAGTCATTAAACAAATCAACAATGTACACTTTTAATACATATTTGATTAAAATATGAACAGTTTATTGATCCATTAACGGAGAATATTTCTATTTTCAGAATTTTATAGTCAGCTTTCTAAATGTTCCAAAAAGTTTATTAAAAATAAAATAAAATTAGGTTAATATTTACCAGCTTGACCAGACAGTTTATGCTCGCCTGCAAGTATTATGAAATTTTGTTCTGCTATATTTTTTATGAGAGTCGAATTGTTTTTATCGGTAACTGACGTTAGTGTATTAGTTTTAAATGCAATACATAAACTGTTCTCCTTCATTCAATCCTCCTCTTAGTAATTACGATTAAATATAATACCTCTGCTTTTACATCATAACACTAATCATATCGAAAATATTCTGCTGAAATACACAGATAATAATGAATTCCCAAAATATGTTTTCACTTTGAAATCGTCTACCAACATGAAATATTCAGATTAACTAGATTTAAATAGTTTATTGTGAAAACAAATCTACAATAATCTGCTCAGCTACTGAATACAAGATTCTTATTATTTCAATCTTAATTAGTATTAAATAGTTTTACATAAAAATCTCCATATAATATTTCAGATCCTTTCTTTATTTAAAATTCTCAATATATAACTAATGGTACATCAATTTCCAAATATTTCATGATGATTTAAAACCATTAATTATTACGTAACACAACATTTAAAGCATTAGTAAAAGAATTTGGTGAATATATTATAATTATTGTTTATCCCACAACACTATTCGATTTAAAATCTATTGGGAATTGTATCGATTAATGTTGATAACTACAGCGAAATGAAAAGGTTTCCTAATATTAGTAAACCAATTAATCAGTAATCGTCCAAATTAGATATAATTTTCTTCAAAACTTTGATCAGTCATAAAATATGTATGCTTGCATATTTGAACATTAGGTAATAGGTACATAAATCGTTATTTATTAATAATATCGAATCGAATCTCTATGAACTTATCGTAAATTATAATATCGCATCGAATATCAGAAATACATATCAGTAGTAAATGCTATAAGCCGCCATTAAACTGAATCGACCATAACTTGGAGTGGAAAATCTGCTCGTCTGCATTTTGACCTCATATTTTTTTCTCTTTACAGCCAGTACTATAGAGGATGTAGGTACGAATCCAATCACACTCCAACATAGCTATGTATAGCTTTAAGCTCGTATTATCAATAGAGTAAAAACATTTTAAAATTATTGTTATACATTCTACTAATGCTTATAGTTAAATATAGGTTTGTGAAAAATGTTTGCAAATATGTGCTATATCAAAATAAATATGTAGAAGATTAAGGTATAGTATCTATAGGTAAGACAATTTGATTGCTAAACCCTGTCAAAAAATTATATTGGATATTGCCAGCCACATTTATTGTTAATTGTGAAAATATTAAATCTGTTGTATTACACAGTGATAATTAGACACTTTATAAGAAATAAATTAAGTATCCAACCGTTATATGTGTTTAATAATTGACATATTGAAGCTCAAGAGAAAACCAGCCATGTATAAGCGTTTACGAAATTTTAAAATTATAGAATATAATAATGTAAATCCTATTTATTTTTTTACTTTAAATTATGAACACAGTAAAATTTTACTAATTCATCTAATTGGTAAAAGTTCTAGATAGTACTATAAGTGGAGCTCATATAATTCATTAATTGTTGAATAACTAAACTGAAATTTAATGCAATACATAAGTACTTATTGGATAATATAACATATAATATAAATTCTCTAGCAAACAAAACATTAAAAGGGACAACCTTTTACCTTGAAAGTGAGACGAGAAGCCTAAATATTGGGTCAAAATGATCTGTTTATTTATTGTATATGTTCTCTAAAGAGTATATAGTTTTCTATTTCTTGAAGCGCTATATAATATCTTTCGGTGCTGGAGGAAGGCAAAGAGTCCTGTTTTCAATTTATCCGATTTAATTGAAGCGAGATCTCTCGAATCAGAAACCCGCAGCTCAAAAGCCAAACTGGGTGGTAATTTTGCAGACAGGTCGATGTTCCATTTGCCTGACTCGTTTCTGAATGAGGCTTCTTTGGACTTAGCTCGTTCACCGCCACTGCGAGAAATATTAGCAATTCAGTTATATTTACTTTTAAACTCTAAAGTTTCTGAATTCAACTTCTGTCGTCACATTAATTTAAATAAAAGTGATTTGCTTATTACTTGAATTAACTTTTCAATTTTAATAATTCAACATTAAGCAAAAGTTTATGAGACTATTTTGAGATATCTTTGTAATTTATTAAGATAAATTTTATCATTGTTTTGCCACACAATTTAAATCTAGTGGTGATCATTATCATAACAGCCATTATTTTCGCACTGTTGGACGTGGATCCCTTCTCATAAGAGGAGAAAATAGCCTATTTGTACCACGTTGGCCAAGCGATATAGAATATTGTTTCAACTTTTTCTTCTCTTGACCTAATGTATTTTTCTTTGATCTCTTAGTAGTTTCTTTCAACATCCTAAAGACGAAAAGATGCCACAATATATGGTATCTTACTATTCTACAGTTCTGGATGACATTAATAATAAACTACGTTTTAAAATAATTCCAAAAATTCGAAATTACATTACCTGTGACAGTCTGTTTCTTGAGATCCGCGAATCTTTCCCCAGGACCGACCTCATCAGGTATACTGGCTGTACATGTTAGCTGAAGTTTTCCATGTGCTGGTGCACGCAATTCAGCTATAGATACCCAGAGGGATATAGGAGCTGCCGACAGAGCTCGTGGTCTCTCCTGCATCTGAGCAAAAAGTTGGATTTTGGAGACAAGTTGACTGCACACCTGATGGAAAGTATAGCCTGTCAATTTTGCAAGGAGTAACAAACGTACGTAGGAGAAAGAGCAGGAGGAGGCTTTATATGCAGTGCGTGAGATTACACGTTTTCTTTCCTTCCTGTTACCTTTCCGCGCTATATCAAAAACATCATAGACACCTACCTCGCCGTCTACACAACAGTAAACTCGCTAAGAAGTGCCACGTGCGAACTATGCAGAATCCAGTAACCGACGAGTATACATATACAACTACATAATGTAAATTCTTGTAATGAAGTATATTTTTATCTGTCACTTATGGTATAATTTTTGCTTTCGATTCTCTTTTCGGGCTCCTTTCTTATTTTAGTCTATAGACGGGGGTATTATTATATTACATGAAGAAAATGTGTATCTACGCGTTTAAGGGAAACAAAAATCATATATATATATATATAAAACTCTTTTTTTTTGAGAGATATATATATATATATTAAAAATTCTTTTGATAATATAACTGTTGCTACAATTTATTTATTGCAACATTCTAACATAAAGAAGTCAAATTATTTTTCTTTATACTAAAATAACCCAGAAAAAGATTGCTCTCAGGAATAAACTCGGCCATTCTTTTATTTGCGTTATTATAATTTATTAAACATTAAAGCCATAGCTTTTGGTTCCGTTCGTATTCCTTTAATTCTTAATAACAAAAGCAAAAAATAACAACTTGCTTTATCTTCTACTAACAAGCAAAAGAAAGCATCGTGCATCGTTTCGGATTTTGTATAATCTTTTCAATACAGTCGGAAAGAGAAGGAGATAGGTACTTCTTTAATCTGGAAATACTGACTCTGAAATGGTTTTAATTTTCTTTGATTGTTTTATATGTTATCATATAAAATATTCAAAGAAGGAAGAAGGAAGAGATTAGGAATTTACAGAAGAAGGACGATTTATGGCAGCTTTTATTATAAAATAACTGTACATATTTAGTAGGTATTTTGAAATTTAAATAGATGGATACACTTTATTATTTCCTCCAAAAGATTCAAGTAGTAAACTTATTATTCGTATAAATACAAATTATTACAAGTAATGAGAAAATAACGGGTGGCCTTATCTCTAGAAATGTTCTCTTCCAGGTAACCTTTGGATAGAGAGGAGTAATTATAAACAGTTTGATCGGGAGTACTGTAAAATAATATAAATAACCACACCACTTTAGATCAAAAGTTTTGGTAAATTTGAATCTCATATTTACGTATATCTTAATACTGAATTTCAAAGGAATAGTAATAAATAAGGAATGTCATCAATACAGGGATATATATATTAGAAATTGTTTAATTTATTTTTTACCTTAGACATCTCATCGCTTTGAGCTTCCTTGAAAGTGCACTTATTGTGTTTGCTGTTATTCACTGTAGGTGGCGTGGTTGTCTCGCTTACAAGAGCCCAGTATTTGGCGGTATAATTGAATTCCGGAGCTATGTATCGGTGTTGGTGCTTGCGATGCCTGTATCCACCGCCTCCTTTGGTCCGAGTCGAACTTGATACTCGATACGAAAAGTATCTTACAGATTCTTCATTCACCTGTTAATAGAGGTAATTGACATTACTATCTATACCTTGGATCCTTTAAACTAACGTGAAAAAGTACTTAGTGAGCTGCCATAATGTATCCCATTGTTGAGAGAACATTCTATTTTCGGATGATTGTATTCATGGACCACGTTTTCTCTGTGTTTACTGATAGAATAATATGGTCACATGCATTATTATAATAAAATAAAACTAGAGAGACTTTGTACAAAAGTCACCTGTTTGGATACCTCAACTACGTCTCTACTTTATATATATATTTTAGTCACCCAATAGTTACTGTATTTGCACAGCTGTGCTGTGTGTGTTGGTGTTTGAAGAATGGAGACAATGATATTGCTGGTTACAAATGGAAGCATAACAACTTAATTCTTAGGAATAATAACCAATAAGGATTGTCATGGATGTCAGAACGTATTTTGTGATGTTATATATTGTTCATGTTATTTTTTTTTTCAATTAAAAGTTGTATAAAAAATACCTACTTATTTGTGTTGTTAGAGATATACAAAATCTAAATAAAGCATTAAATGATACCCAATTAAGCTGCTTAATTAACTAAGAAGAGAAATAACTATGGTTCGCTACGTTACAGTATCTAAAAAATAGAAGAACCAAAAAGGCTGAAATAGCCAGAAGGTTAGAAAAAAGATTGGAAAAATAAAAATTACGACAAAAAAATTTTAATTCAAAAATAAAATAATGAATATTTTACTTTTGACGCTATGAGACATAATAAAAAAGATGTTTTCAGTATTCATCTCAGTATTCTTGTTCTTATCACGAAGCGTTAACAAAAGAACTTTTTATAAAGATATTCTTTCATTTTTCAAGAAGCCAATAAACATTTTATCGCTATCAGTCGACGTCAGATACGTAGTAATAAGTTCTGAAAGTATATATTTTATAGGAGACAGATAATGCTGCTTCTTGAGGTACCTAAATATCATTTTGTAGGGAACGAAATAATGATAAGATTTTTTTTAAATATACCAACACAAAGAAAATGACTACCGTCAAGCAGACGGTCTATATAAAACCAAATTTACATTATACTGTAAAACTAGCTTTGACGTTTGTTTTATAAAATTTACTATATTTAATTTACTAGTTAATTTCAAAACTAATCATTTTCTTGAAACTATTTGTCCATTGTGTATTGACGAACCTAGTGATATATATATATATATATATATAGTAACTGTAATAGAAAATCAGTGTTTTTACTGTTTTACATCACTCTCCAAAACGAAACAATATTCGCAACCAAACTACAAGGTGGCAGAAATAGGTGAGATAATAATACTTTACAGCTGAATTTGAAGGAAAATTTACCGTTAGTATGTTTATGTACATATAGTTAGAAAGCACCTAAATGAAATGTAGGATTAAAGGCGTACAACTGAGATTTTAATAATGAAAAACCCACATTTCGCGGTCCATATTTAAAAGCAATGTGGCAGGAGGCAAGTTTACCGCCGTCTTCCGGATTAATTAATTTCTTAAAGGCGTTTCATCATCCACTACCATAACAATTATTATTGCTAGGTACACGTCCCCCCCTTAAAGAGTAGAATAATCTTTGATGAAAATACCATCATCATCATCATCACATCAACCATTATCCGTCCACTGTTGAATATTTTAGTTACAACGAATTAGATTCGTCGGTTGACCTCTCAGTCGAAGTTGGACTTACCGAGTCGGACAAGTTGTCTCAGGTATTCATACTCGTCAACAACTTTGAGCATAGTGTTCTCAATCCTAACGGGTATAGACATAGTTAGACATGATTTCAATCTAGTCGATGTTCATCTGATGACCTACCTGTCGAGAAGTACTATTGAATATCCCATACACCTTACTATTGCCATCATCACGTAAGTCACACACGGTTGAACGACGTATTGTTCTGTTAGTCGCTTCTTGAAAATAAAAAAAGATCTGCGATATATGGATTTGGAAAACGAAGTCGTTATGCGTTAACAATCTATTCAATCCTAAAATATTTCATTTATACTTTTTGATTTATTCTGACAATTTTCATACCTTTTCATTGTCGATGTACCAGGTGAGACGCGGTGCTGGAGCCGCCGGTGCGCTGGTACAGTTGGCACGTAGTAACCCTCCCACCACCACATTTGGTTTGCCAAATGTTATAATTGGTGGATGCTTCTGTGAATCTGTGAAATTACGGGATACAGAGACATAACATCATAATTCTCAAAAATGACGATGCTGAATACCACAGTATCGTGATGCTCTTCATGTCTATGAGCGACGGTTACTACTTTCCATCAAGTGGGCTATCAGCTTATTAGCTATATTCAAATACTATAAAAAAATCTAAGAAAAAATAATCATATTACGTTCTAACGTAGAATTGATATCAACTCAAGTGTAGAACGGGAAATCACTGCGCATATTTTTTGATGTCGCTGAATAAAGCTGTATCTCTAACATTCTTATGTATGAAATTCGACAAGTTGAAGCGCAAGTGGATTTTCTACTTACATACGATGCTAACATAGTTCTTACATGATTTTTCCATTGTTATACTCAACGACGCATTTGAAAGATTAAGAGTAAATTGAAATAGGAACTATTGATTTTTTTTAATATATTTTGAAAGCTTTTCGAAGATCTAGAAAATAAAAAAATCTTCATTTTTTGTACATCACTCTGCATTACATGACTATATACCTATACTATACATGACTATACACGAGTATCTAAACATAACAATCACAAATAGGTTGACTTATAGAGAATGCTACTAGTATTAATTCCGCCTTTTGTAACATATTTTCAATAAAGTTTTTTAAAGAAATGTGGGAAGTGGGAAGATAAGGAACGATGACACATTTTAAAGCGTTACTTTAGTACGAGTAATTACATTCGTCTACCAATCTTACTCGTATCGTACCATGGTCGTAGCTGGGGGGGATATAAAGAGGCAATGCTGTACCTTAAAATTAAAGGCCCCAAGACAATTAGATACATTCGCTTTTTTGAAGTCACTTAATTATGGCTTCTGTCCTACCGTAAACTTTGGTCTAGCTACGATCCTGTATCGTGCATATCTTTCACTCATTGCCTTTATTCTCATTTCTATTCCTTTTACTTATCTTCTAGAAATATTAACTCTCATATATATAAATAAATTATAACCTCTTAATAAACCTAACAAAACACGATGTCAATCGAAAAACAAACAAGATTGTACTCCATAAGAAAACCGGATACAGTTATAGCAAAACCAGTTATTTTGTTTTAAAAACTAAACTACTAATTTTAATAACGTTTCTGTGGAATCAGCCTATATATCCTTTTAGATAAAAATCTATCAAATATACCCTTTCAGATAAAAAAATAATTTTCCAAATCGGCTTATAACTATCGGCTTACAACCGGTATGTGTAAAAAGCGGCCAGCTTTCTAGCATACTGATATCTAAATAACTGCATTGTAAATTAATAATAAATAAATAAATACAATAAATAAAAATACTGACCGACCGAATTGATAACCTCCTTCTCTTTGAAATCGGTTGAAAATATTCGAGGAAGATTGGTACTACACACAAACATACGCTATTTCAAAATGTCAACCATATTTGTGCATTACATTCTGTGATAGCTAGTATCTCAATAATAGGCATCTGTTTGTATGCAGTACAGTGTTGTGGATTTATTACATCAACTCCGCCGTACCATTTCAGCCGCATGTTCGGCATACGGAACCCTATAATTGGTTGATGTTTCATTCCCGACAGTGAATAATCGATAAATCAGTTGCTGATAGTATCTGTTAGCTACGAGCTCGCTATGGTGTCTCAAATTTAATATTGCAATAGGATTTTTAGTGAATTGATAACGATTATATTTTAGGTAATTTTGATAGAAGTTTCAGATTTTTATAGATTACTGGCTACTACTACCCATGATCGTCTGCCTGACCAGGATATGTTTACTAATATGGATAAACAGGAGATTTACCATGAAATAAACGAACGAAATAGTTATTATTACGAATTTTCGGACTAAATTTCGTGTTTATATTCATACCGAAATCGGTCCAATGAATGGAGCTTAACCAGTGGTTCATCATAAATCCTACCATAATAGTCCAAAGAAATGATATCTTAACATTTTTAGTATTTTTAAATATTATGTATCATGTAACTTTAACATTAAAATGCGTTTCGTTTAATCCTTTGTAGCCTTTATCTTTCTTCGTCACATACAATATATGTATACCAGATTTCATAGTGATTAGTTTAGCCGTTAAGACGCTATAAGGTAACAAACAAATTCACTTTTACGTTTATAATATTAGTAAGGATTATTATAGATAAAAATATATGAATATTTTAAATTTATTAAGTTTATTTTATAATTTTGTATTAGGTACGTTATTAAAAATCATGAGCCAAATATTTTTTTATCGAAGGAAACATAAAAAAATACAACACACTAAAATATAAACGACTTGTTTACATTTTCCTGTTTCACATTGTCTGCACAAAAATGTATAAAGCATAAAAAAGACTTTTTAGCTTTACGGGCTTTAAACAAAACAGAGAAGTTAATCTAGAGATCGGGAGGGTAAATGTGTAGCAAAAAAATAATATGAAATCGAATCCCATGCTGTTTATTTCGACTTGCATTCACTTTCTCCTTTTTAATATCAAAAAGCAATATCTGCGACCCAATATTATCCTGATTTACTTAGAAACAAAGTCAGTACAATTGTGTTTCCTTTATTTGTTATGACGGTCGTCTATGGAAGCCATTTTCTTGCGTGAAATGAGTTATTCATTCTAATGGAAACATTTTGTATTCTGCGTGTGTGTTCTATAATAATCATATTTCACTCACATAATATTTGTTACCAGTTATATTGATATATATCGGATATCCTAATTTGTGTTTTAAAACAGTCCTTCACTGAGTGATTTCAAGTTTGCACTTAACATATAGTATATTCGATATGAAAATTTACTTATCATTATCATAACTATTAATTGTTCACTGCTAAACATACACCTCCCCCTATTAGAGGATTTTACAAGTAGTTGCCATGTTTGACAGGCGGATTAGTAACCGCAACTAGGCTTTGGTGATATATTAAGAGGACTGCTGCTGCTCATCCCTTGACCATTAAGTTAAATTTAAATTTATTTATAAATGTCACCGATCATCTTTCAAACTTATTATAAGAGAAAGTTCTTAAGAGCATGTTAATCCTTTTAGTAAATACAATGTTCATATTATTTATATAATTACTATTGCTTCCTTTACTATCAAATACATATATATTAAACAAATGTATTATATTGTTTATGAATTTTAGAATAGCAAACAAGCTGACGGTCCACCTGTCGGAAGGTAACCGTCAAATATAGACATGAATAGCAGCACCTTGGACGTCACTCTAATAACCCATAGTGCCCTTCATGCGTTAACATTTCTGAGTAATATATTGTTAAACCATTTGGTCCCGGCATAGAATGGGCCACCTTCTTCCTTTTCTATATGTATCGCAAGAGGCGACTATGGAAATTTATTTGTCGAAAAATGGCCAGCAGCTTCTTAAAACATTACCAAAAGCCTAATTGCAGTTGCTAAGCCACCCATCAAGCGACACAACTACAGGCATTATTCCCTTTATAATAGAGGCCTATGGTCAGCAGTGGATGGTTGATGGCTGATATGATGATAATTTTAAAACCTTATTTCTTTTATATTCTTCACTTAATCGAAACTTTGTAACTTATATTTAAAATGTTTAATACAGTTATAAAAGCGTATATTAATATATTTTTTATTGCTATTATTATTCTGTCCTGGAATGTTTCACATAATATCTGGGCACACTACTTACAAACGACAGTCAGCTGGTGAGGTGGGGAGGCGGCTGTGAAGATGGGCGTCTCCAAGGACACCTCGCACCAGTACAACCCAGAAGCGGAGGGGTCTAAATTATCTATGGTTATCGAATTCTCGGTTACCAGAGACATCTGCAACAAGAAATAATAATTAAAATTGTTATTGTTTATGATAGCATTAGGATTGTGATAAAAAATATACATAAGTATATTTTAATAATTATTACCTAATTAACTAATGTTCTGGGCCGAAGAGGGAGGTAAAAAGTTAGTAGGAGAGTGGAATATATTTTGTAATGTGATTGTAAAAAAATATATCATAATGTGCAATGCAACTGTATTAATAAATAAATAGTTATGTATAATAATCAGTCTGTTTAATTTAACATCATCAAATCAGCCGTTATCTGTCCACTGCTGAAAACAGGTTTTCCCCAATAGATTGCAATAAGCAACGGTTTCGAGCTACCTGCCTTGCAGTGCATTTGAGGCAGTGAATGGAGCATTCATTGGGAAAATCGTCCTTATAGCATTTGCATATTCGGAGTGCTACTCGAAAACATTTTTTTTTTCCATCAATTATCGATTCTTCGTGTTATGTGATGGACCCATTACAACTTCCGCTCGCTTATCCTTTTAATTATATCAGTCGGTTTCGTTATAGATATTATATTATTATATATATATATATATATATATATATATAGATTATTATTATTTATTAACTTACATTAAGTTTTCCTCCAGTGAAAGTATAATTTGTGAACGGCGGTACCCTCTCTCTGACGTACTGCAGCAGTTTGGCCCCAGATCTTAGGAACTCCACCTTGTACAGCAACTGAGGTGGCACTTGGTGGAGACATCGAAGAGTTGCTGATCCTCCGCGCGCCACCCAGCTAGGTGCCGTCAGCCGTACATCGACGTCGGTAGCTTGACCATTTCCTATGACATTATAAACAAATATAGATTAATAAAACATCTTGTAAAATTACTAGTATATCACGTTGACGTGTTACGCGGTAAAGTACTAAAGACCATGTAGTTTTGATAATACGGCCTACTTTTGCTTCATATTAAAACTTTATAATAATAATTTGTATTTATTATAAATAAAATTTATTCGATTATATTCTGACATTTATGTGCGTGTAATCTATAGTCATTGTTTGCTATAGGTACGTATGTCAGCATTTTACACAAAAAATTGTTATTTAATTAATGTATGATAGATACTGTTAGTTGTATTTCAAATAAATAAAATATAAAAGAAAAACATTGTGCATGATATTTCCTCGGCATGTCCTGAACAAGCAAATCTAACTTAACAAAATAATAATTTTAATCTATTTCAATAGAACTTAACAAAAATGTAAAGAAACTAATAAAATTGGCCAGACAGTCTGTCGATGTCCAATAGCAGTACAAATAAAAATCTATTAATTGAATAAACGTTTCGATTTGATACTAATTTCGTTTGGAGAGTGTTACTGTGATAATTTCGACAAAACTTAGTTACCTTTTCATTAAGTTTTATTGAAATAAATGAGTAAGCGATTGACTATAATCCCTTTATGGGGATGAGGAAAATAAAATTTTATGTCATTGTATAAAGATGAATTTTATAAAAAAAATATTCTCGTTTTTGTCTAGCTTTAAAATATTCGTGATGATGTGGTGATAGTGTAACCACAACCTAACGACCTCTTATACACTGTGGTGATTATGATGAATGGAGAATGAAAGTGCCCGCCTTGTGTATAATATGACCTCTGAATTTCTGTCATTCCGTGAAAGAGCTGTACATATTCATGGGTTTTAGATATAAAAACCATGACTGGCTATCACAGTATTTGTTCTTAGTCAATGACATGCAAATTTCTAAAAAATTGCATGGCATTGACTACACTCATCATCATATCAGCTTTTAACTATCCACTGCCGAATGTAGGCCTTTCCCATAAGGGGGGTTTTACCAGTAGTTACCTCACTTGATGGGTTAGCAATCACCGTTAGGGTTTGGATATTATATGTATAATATAGATATTATCTATATTATACAATAGTATTAGACATATATAGGTGTATAGTATACACCTATATACTCGTATGTATAATACCTCGTTGTTGATAGCACGATATTAATTTTCTGTCGATCTTACCGATATTTTTAAAATTTATTAAAATATCGATATTTATTGCTATATTTGAATGTCTATATCACATAAAAATGTCTGAAGGGTCCTAATTTTAAATGTTTTATGGTCAAATAAAATCACAAAACTTTCCATAAACATATTTTAAAAATTTATTTCAATACAAATATTGCTATTTATTTTTAAAGATTTCTACAATTATTATAAATTTATAATAATACCCCGTTCATTAAAATAAATAAAATTCTACTACATATTGCACCGAAGATCCGAATGTACAAAGAGAAATGTATACATCTGAAAACACGACCCTCTTTTCTTTGGTAGTCGGGCAAAAAGCAATAGACAAATTGCGAAATTCCAGTAACGGTTACATTTTATCTTGCGCGTATGTCATTCTAGAGTTAATGGGGTCACATTCCAATTTAAGTTTCAAAATGTTGGTGGACATTATTTGCCGTGCGAGTCACATTACTGTCGCAAATGTTTTATTAAAACAGTAGGTATTTTTCAGAAATTTAAGGATTATACGAGTGTTAAAGGTTGACGAATAATACAATACGTTAATTACAAACATACTTAAGCGGTTAAACAGATTTTAATGGATTTTAGTAGATTGACCATTATTCTAGGTAGTATACTAAACATGGGCCTTTTTCTATTTGGGGAGCTTTGCTAGCAATTGCCATGCTTAACAGGCTAATTGGCAACCGCAGTTAAGCTTTGATGATGTTTTAGAGCGATGCTGCGGCCCATCCCTTGACCATTAAATTCTCTTAGTCGTCTTTTACGACACCCACGGGAAAGAAAGGCGTGGCACATTCTAGGTCGGAATCACACCACAAACTGCTTAATAAGTAACTACTTATGTATTACTAATCTATTTAATCTCAAGATATCGTAACGACTAAAAAATAATTACAAGAGTCAAATATCTGAAATTAGGTATCCAATCTTATAAGGAAATCTAAGTTAAGATGAATCAATTTTTGTTTAATTGCCAATTGAATTAAAATAGTTAATTTAATAAGAAATTAAACAGTTAGAGAACCTTTACCCATTTGCTTACGAAACCCTAAAACGGGAAACTCTGACATACATACAAATGGCTTCACAACATTCTAACTTCTTATTTGACTACGAAGGAAACCCTGAAAAAGTAAAAAGTGTAGTGTTTACTAGGAGCGAGGTCGGGACATTGTTTACACATTTATTACAAATCCACCGCGGGCTCCTTGTTCCATGTAGATTTAGGTACAGATTCAATTCTAAGTGAGAATGCAACGTGTATATAACGAGAACCTCTTTAACGTACGACTGGAACGTGTCTGAAGTTGTTTGCCAACTTTAATTTGAGTAAAGCAGAGACAATTCAGCGTGTACGTAGCTGTTCACATCTTTGTTATATTCAGCAGAATTACATGCTTTCGAACGTTGTTTCGTATTAAGGTAACGTCAAATAAACGTACCTATATATTTTTTTAATAAATTAAATGTATATGTGCTTGAGCACACGCTTACACATGCACATACATCTGTGCATATATATGTGTGTGTGTAATAACTAATATAATTAGAATTGAAAATTATTCCTAATCTCATTACCATATAGTAATATATGTATTGCCCCATCCTAAATACAAATTTCATCATGATCGGTTTAAAGGATAAAATACTAAGAAGTGACAAACTTAGTAATATATATATATATATATATATATATATATATATATATATATATATATATATATATATATATATATATATATATATATATATATATATATATATATATATATATATATATATATATATATATATATATATATATATATATATATATATATATATATATATATATATAATATTTCATATTCATAAGCATAATAAGATTTTATATGCACAATTTAATTTCTAACATTCTTTTATTAAACGACATTTATCACGAACAATAGCAAAATATTTAAATCAAATATCGCCAAGCACTGCATCAAACGTGCTGAATTGTGCTGTTCTGAAAGGGACGAAATTTATCGCTTTTCAAAACTGGCAATTTACTGCACGCCATCTTGATTTTCAATTTTAAACTGTAATAAAATTTTTGGTACCTACGAATCCATTTTGATTTACATTTGTATATATACTGAAACTTTACAAACATTTAAATCCTAAAGTTACTAAACATATTTGGATGTTTAATCGCTTGTTACACAATAACACTTAAACAGCTGGACTTTTCTACACAAAATACAAATATACTTTTTTTTTATACAACATAGAATGGCAAACAAGCTGATGGTCCACTGATGGAAAGTGGTAATCGTCGCCTATAGACATGAGCAGTACCATGGACATAACAGAGTATACTGTTTCGCCCATGATACCCCCTATGCGTTGCCATTCCTAAAGACTCAGGTGTTATTCCTCTGTATCCAGTAAATTCATGTCATATCCCACCCTTCAAACCGAAACACAGTCATGCAAACACAACTGCTTCACGGTTGAAACACGAATGGGACAGAGGTATCCAAGCAATCGACTTTTGTTTAAAGTCTCCCTCTGGTAAAAGACTATATTGTAGCATAAGAAATAATATATTGTATCCTAATTTAAATACGCATAACCGTGAATATCGCTTATTTAATTGTCGCTTTATACAATAATAATGGAATATACCAAATTTTGTGTTTTTATTTTATTTATTTACTTTTTATTGCACCTATTAAGAATAATACAAATTTATAAGTATATTACACTTCAAGTACAAAAGGCGATTTTATTGTTAAAGCAATCTCTTTAAAACAAACTTAGTAAAAGAGAAAAGAAAAACACAGTAGCTGTTTGGCGCAAGATTTGTATGTAATAAAAAAACGCTCATGTTAATAAAATATGCGATAATTACATGCATACTATAAAAATTACTAGAGACTAATATCGGTTGTTGTTCTTTAAGATTTAAATTTTCACATGTTAGCCCCTTTCATATCATAAAAATATTCAAACAGCTAAATTTAAAAATTACGGAAGACCTTTGGGGCATGTCTGTAAAAGTAGTTAGTTCTTTCATAGATATTGTTGCTCCATATCTAGCCACTATTTTTAATAAATGTATTGATAATGGCGTTTTTCCACATTTAAAATTTAGCAAATTAATCCCACTATTTAAATCAGGAGATAAATTTGAGCCAGGGAACTATAGACCTATATCTATTTTGCCAGTTCTAAGTAAGGTGTTTGAAAAGATAATGTTAAATCAAATGTTACATCACTTCAGGGTTAACGGACTGCTTCACAGTCAGCAATATGGTTTCACCGCCGGCAAGTCTACCACTGACGCAGGTGTTGCGCTAATGACACATATTTTCGAATCTTGGGAGAGGTCACAGGATGCACTCGGAGTTTTTTGTGACCTATCAAAGGCATTTGATTGTGTGGATCATAAAACGCTTTTGTACAAGCTCGAACATTATGGTATAAGAGATAATGATCTAAAATTAATGAGAACTTATTTAGAGGATAGGGTTCAAACTGTAGATATTGACGGTGTAAAATCTAAGGGAGCTAATATTAAGATGGGCGTTCCACAAGGGTCAATCTTAGGCCCCTTTCTCTTTTTAATCTACATAAATGACCTTCCCTTTATGGTAGAGAAAATTGCAGATATAGTGCTGTTTGCGGATGATACTTCGTTAGTGTTTAAAATTGGACGTCAAAGTAATCAATTAGACGATGTAAATTGTGCTATGTCTGCAATATTAAATTGGTTTACATGTAATAACCTATTATTAAATTCCAGCAAAACAAAGTGTATAAAATTTACACTTCCTAATGTAAGACTAATAAATACACAGTTATTGCTTAATGACGAAATAGTAAATTTTGTTAATGATACAGTTTTTTTAGGTATAACAGTGGACTCGAAATTACAATGGGGGCCCCATATTTCAAAATTGGCCAGTAGACTCAGTTCTGCTGCATATGCAATTAGAAGAATTAGGCAATTAACAGACGTGGCGACGGCTAAACTTGTATATTTTAGTTATTTCCATAGCATAATGTCTTATGGCATACTGCTGTGGGGTAAAGCAGCCGATATAAATACTATATTTGTTTTACAAAAGAGAGCCATACGTTCTATTTATGGTATGGGTTCAAGAGAGTCATTACGTCAGTGCTTTAAAGACTCAAATATCCTCACAGTTACTTCACAATACATTTATGAAAATATTATGTATACACGGAAGAACTTAGCGAGTTTTAAAAAACTCAAAGACTGTACAAGTAGAAACTTACGCAATATAAATAAGCTTATTTTACCTAAATGCCGTCTGCACAAAATCAGTAATTCATTCTATGGTAATTGCATAAGATTTTATAATAAACTGCCGGAATCTGCATTAAATCTGACAGAGAGGCAATTCAAATCTTATATTAAACAATTTTTATGTAAGAAAGCCTATTACAGGATAGACGAATTCATAGATGACAACATATCAAGTAAATAATTAGTTTATTAGCATACAACGTTATAATTTTTTTTTCTCATTGCTTTCTTGATTTAATTGATTAATTTTAGAAATATGAAAGCGTAGCGGTTTTTTGTATTAATTGCCGCATGCATTCTTATGTAAAATGTGAATACTATAACTATCAGATGGCAATTGTGAGTAGCTTTGACGTGGTCTAGTGTTTTGAGTAGTCATGCTCACTAAAATGTCCAGACTTGTGGCGGCGTGGTGGGCCGGGTCATTGGGCTCCCTAAAATATGGTCGAGCGCAGTGATGGCTGGCTCATCCGTCATACTCGTGAACGGGTGCTGCTTGTAGGGACTGGTCTGCTCTAATCACTATGACTGATTTCCTCTTATTAATTGTTTAACCAGTTGGTTATGTATTCAATTTTTTTTTTCTTTTTGAGTATTTAATTGAATTAGTGCTAATTGGTGGTTTGTATTCACACAATTAAACTTAAAAATGTAAAATAATAATAAAATTATTTAAAAGAGCATCACGCAAGTTTCTTGCTCGTTCTTCTTGTGATGAGACAGCTTTCCGAACGAGCGGTAAATTAAAAAAAATGTAATGACTTTTCAAAAGTGCTTCAATGTAAGTTTATTTGAATAAATGATTTCTATTCTATTCTATTCTATTCTATTCATAACCATACATTTTTTTTATGCAACTTAGAATGGCAAACAAACTGATGGCCCACCTGATGGAAGGTGGTAACTATCGCCTCTAGGCATGAGCAGTACCAGTACAAAACAGAGTATACTTTTTTATGATGATGTATGATACCCCCATGCGTTGCCATTCCTGAGGTGTTATTCCTCTGTACGCTGTAAATTTACTGTCATATTCCACCCTTCAAACGAAAACACAGCTATGCAAACAACTACTTCATGGTAGAAACACTAATGGAACAAAGGAAGCAAACGACTTTTGTGCAGTCTCCTCTGGTTACATACATATAAACAGTACATGTTACATAAATTATTTCATACACAAAAACAATTTATAATGATAGGTAGTGGGATTTTATTAGATTTTTGAAGGTGGTTTATGACCGATCGCAGAGTGAGTTCCATAGTCGTACGGCGTGCACAGAAAAGGATTATGAGTGAAACTAAGAGCTATGAGAAGTTATAAGGCAGCAGATTTCAGCACTGCGCAAACGTATTTTTATATAATAAAATTCTTAATGACAATTTAAAAATTAGGTAAATAAAATATTAATGAGATACTGAATGAGAGTTGGTATTTTTAATCATAGAACAGAAAATTTTAAAATAATAATTAACTATCCTAAATTGTATAACCTATGAATTAGTTAGGTAATTATAATTAGAAATTCTAATTCTATTAAACACGCTATTTATTAGCCAAATGTTGTTAAATATTTGTATAAAGAATAAAATGGTAATAAAACAAGACCAAATACCAACTCTTCAGCTTAATTAATCAATTGTTAATTACTATATCCTTAGTGCTTGTTTGAAGTAAAACTAGACTGCATCGTCCGGCATTTTATTTTCTCATACGTAGGTACATTAACGTAAACATCGACAGAATAGTTTAAAAGCTGACAGAAATATAAATTTTTTGCCCTGATCAGACCTGAACGATATTTTCACTTACTTGCAAGAAAATTTAATATAAGTTGCCTATCTATAAATTACATTAATAAAATAACTGGGCATGCAGCGTTCGAGCACCGCTATTTAAATACCGTACCCTCCACGTAAATACAGCAATAACCTAAGAAGCGGTTGACACTCTTACAATATACGACCTCTTATACCCATTGAAGATTATGGAGCTTTTTCCCTGGCCTCCCATAAGTTGCTGGGGATATAAATCTACGTTAAGTCATTGTTATTTCTGGAATGTTTTTACTGGCAATATTTATAAGAGAAAAAATAATTTAAGATCCAATTTTATTATTTATAGCACACGCAGATTGATTCTAAAAAAATAGGTTAGTTTTTTCTTGCAGAATGATGTAATAAAATGAATACTTAGTTATAGATTAAAAATAGAATTTAGTAAATTCTAGTTTCAGTTATTTTGTGCCTGAAGGAAAATGGTAATTTCAGTCGTTACAACATTAATATAAGACTAACACTAGTTTAATCACTATTGTTAACAATAAGAAATATTGTTAACAATTGAATTGACATCAAACACATAAATTTAGAATTGGCACTAATCGTGAATATTTAGAATCTTCATTATTTTATACCTCACTGGTGGCCCATTGTACATCATTAGCATAATAGAGTGTATTATTAGAAAAATGATAATAGATCATCATCCATAAAAAACCCTGTTACTAAATTCTAATTCACGTGTAAAAGACCGTACTTACATGTACGCATTGCGTTAGGTTAACTTTCAAAATTTACATTTAATAAAATTTATGGTCCGTTACAAAGCGACAATGGAAACACTACTAGAGTTGTTAAAGCATTCATGGTAACTTGTCCCGGTATCTTTACATCTTTCATCCGAAACTTAGACAAACTTGCTACCAACAACCCTATTCGAGGGTGACATAAAAGACGCCCGGAAGATACGATCCCCTGTGCACGTCAGTTGCCCAGACAATGAATGTGCTATCGTTTAAAGTGATCTGTGATTAAAAGAAAACGTTCCAGCTAAACCTATAAGATTGTGCTTAAGATCTTGAGACCATTTTAACCAGGGATTGAATCAGTGAGTGAAAGATATTAGTTTTCTAATTTTGGCATTATGTTAATGATGCAGTTTACTCCAGTCTGGCAATGATTGTACATACCTGATCAAATTTCAAATAAAATTGAACAATTTTAAATATTGTTCTGTGTAAAAATTGATTTACAAATACCCCAATACATTAATCATAAGATAAATATGTTGAGAATTTATAATGGATTCATTATTATTAACTGCAAAGTTTCAGAGATAAATTATTGTTTAAAGGAATTATTGTTTAAATTACAATTCGGAAATGTTTGTAAATAATTCACTTGCATTTTATATAGCTATAATATTAAAACCTTAAACTGTCCACTGCTGAACATAAACCTCCCTCTTGGGAGTTTTGCCGATAGTTGCCATGCTTTACAGGCGAAAAAAGAAAGGGGTGGCTTATTCTATATCGGGACCACACGGCAAATTGATTATATTGGTCGCCTGTTAATGTTGTGATAATTAAGTCTATTGTTTTCCTTTGTTTTTTTATTACAGCACATGTGACCGCACCACACATAGACAACACGTTTCATAAATGCGACCAACTAAAAAGATTGATTGGTCATACTATGCCGGCTTACTGAGTTCTTTTTCACGTTAAATTCGAAGATTCCAAAGTTATGGGATGAAAGAAACCCGTCACGGTAAAGGCAATTTCACATTATTACGGTACATTTTAAATAAAAGTTGTAACATAAATATACTTTTTGCATATCAAGTAAATAAATTACCTTTGGAGTAATATGTAAATTTATTTATCAATGTTTAATCGTTTTATTTATTTATACCATCCTATTTTAGTTGGCGAATAACTTTCCCTTATTCGTGTATGAATATTTTAATATTCCCTATATGGTAGTCAATATTTATTCGTTATCAGTTGAAGCAGGTACCTTCTTAAGATCGGATTTACGAGCGTCTTTGTAAGTTTAGTGAGATTTCGGTCCATAAATAACAATTCCTTGGAGCGTGTGCCATTTGACCCGAATATTTTGTTCAATTTGTATAAAAGCAAAACCATGTCGCCGATTCATTGTAACCTTACAATAATTTAACGCCACGCTTCAGGTCTAATTGTGTCTGCAGTGGAATATGTGTTCTGGGTTACATTGACCTAATTATTATATGAGTGACCTATTTTTAAGGCGTAACATTTATTTTTAAGGTACTTAGTTTTAAAATTTGGAATGTTTTTTGTAGAGTCCTTTTAGCTAAATAAGTTTCTTGGGATAATAAGATCTAATTTTTTAGAGATTTTCTAATGGAGGAAGTATTCAGTTTATTGATATTACGTGTGATTTTTAACACTTTTTTATGCAGATAACAATATTTTCTATTGTATTAGTCTCGTTTTAAATTTATGACAAACTACCGTTCTTTTTCTATATAATATCTGTTGTTTAAAAATATTTTTTTTTATAGGCACACGATTTTGCGATTCAAGTTAAAATGTTTTTGATATAACTACGAAACATTTCGTCACTATTCGGTGATTTTCATCACGATTGATGTGTCTGTTTTTGTCTTTTTTCTTAAGTACCTATTAAAAAGGACTTAAAAATAGTTTATGGATACTCTACATTGAAGATGGGATGTTTCTTGTGCAAATAAACACACAATATCCTAGTTAATTGTAGAATAAATTTAATATTAATGTTATGATGTAATTTACCATATGTGGCGACAAGACTGAAGATCAATCTATCAATCTTTGCAACGTTTGAAGACAACATTTGAAGAACTTTGAATTAAGTTATTAAATAAGGTAGAAATAGAGTAATCGCTGCGACTATTATGTAACTTATGTGTTAATAACTCGTTCATACATGAACATTTATAATTATTATGATAATCTATTTAAGGCAAATATAATTTTATTTTATATAAATAGTGATACATAATTTTTTTTATCTTTTTTTATATATAATAAATTAAAACATCACACAATGATTACTACTATTTCATTTTACAATATTTAAAACAATCCACAATAACAAATATATACTTTTTGTATCTACTTTATCCGAGGACTTTCAAAATTATCCTTTTTAGAATACTTCTATGAATACCTTCCGTGATAGATAGTATCCTATCAATCCAATAATACTTTCCAAAAGGCACGGGTACATCCTTCTAAGAAGGGGATATTAACTTAAGATTAAATTGCGCTGGCCAGATGTCTTGAGGTTTTATTTCGAATTTTTCTTTTTCTGCACTGGTTTATATTGTATTTTGTTCCCTTAGCTTATTACGGTATTCTGAGAATAATAAGAAGTGATGACGCATTGTATTTTTATCTCTTCAGCGCATGAACAAGTAGGATAATAATGTACTAATAAAAAATAATGTAAGTAAGAATTGTCCTTTACATTGTTTTCTATCCGTGAAATGTTTTAGGCGACTTTCTAGCAAGGTTAAAAAAAAACTTAGTACTTTAGCTTAGTAAACACCGCTTCGAAAGTTTATTATTTCTCTTAAAGTTCCTGGACATTTACGGTACATTGTTTGTAATTTTATTAATAGGTATCACCTCATATTTACAAGATGAAACCTAGTTGCTTTAATTTTGAAATTTACATTTAAAGTACAAGTATTATTAGTAATGTAAAAAAAAATATGTCACTAGATAAATAAAAAATTAAGAAGAATACAATTTATTTTCAATTCATGGTAATTTCGTACCAAAAGATACTTATAAATATATTAAATATCGTGGTTTCAATATACAAGCTGATGGCGCACCTAAAGAAAATGGTACCCATCACCTATAGATATGTACAGAACAGTGGGAATCATAAAATATACTATGTTATATAATGTATTACCATTGCCTAATGTATTGCTCTTCCAGAGGACTATGGTATTATTATAGTATTGCCGTGTGATTCCGGCATAGAATAGACCATCCCTTCCTTTCTCATGGGGGTTGTAAGAAGCGAGTAAGGGAACTTAATGATCGAGGGATGCGCGGCAGTTCAAATTCAAAGGATTAAGGTTAAAGAATTCTGCAGTGATTATAGGCCATAAGGGGTTAACGGCTGATATGGTGATGGATTTTACCTTACAAATATTTTTCCCGCGGGTGTCGTAAGAGGCGACTAAGGGACTTAATAGTTGGAGGATGGGCAGCAGTGTCCCTCTTAAAACATTACCAAAAAGCCTAACTGCGGTTTCCAACCCGCCTGCCAAGCGTGGCAACTACTAGTAAAACCCCCCAATTAGGGTAATGAGTGATATGATGATGATGGATTTATACATCCTTATCCTGCAATTTCACTTAGATTCTATAATTCATCATTATTATATTTTGCCAAATAGGTTTTCAATTATGATCCAACAAAATTGTACCCGTATTAAATGATACGTAACATTCTATTTCTATGTCACAAACGTACGATTGGGGCCATGCGATATTGCCCGCGGTCAATGGTTGCGATGCATCTGACACGATGCTATAAATTGCCGACATTTTGTCCTATTCATAGTACGATATGTTACAATAGAAGGTCAGAGGGTTCTTGTTTATTATAGGCGGAACGATTTTCTTTTTAGAACATCCAGTTTAAAGACTATGCCTATAGATAGACGAGCTTATATTTATGAACGAACGACAAAGTAATATTAATAGTTTCCACTTTTAGCGTGAAACTTGTTGAGCTTAAAATATTAATATAGATCGTTTATATTAGTATCTTATTTTGTTTTTAGGGAACTTGTGTTATTTATGTCTATAATAAATAAGTATAGTAAAATTTTCTAGTGTGATCTTAATTATGTTTCTATATTTTGTTTATTTAGCAAAGAAACAATTTGTGATAC
This sequence comes from Galleria mellonella, assembly GCF_026898425.1. Lineage (NCBI taxonomy): Eukaryota > Metazoa > Arthropoda > Insecta > Lepidoptera > Pyralidae > Galleria > Galleria mellonella. The sequence continues at coordinate 760,198 of NW_026442112.1, forward strand.
TTAGAGTAGTTAATTTAGTTTATAAATAACGTTTATGAACGAACTGTCATTAGTGTTTTTAAATCTCAAGTATAAAACTTATTTAAATATGACAAACATAATAAATTTATAAAATTTCCGTTATTATTGTATATATAAGTGTCTTGAAGTATCTTGTTGAAAATTATTTCATTCGGAAATTTTAAACAAACATATCGCGCTAATCTTCAGTTGTAGAATTTCTACTGGCATGAATTCTTTATAATTATATCTAAATATCAACTAATCAAACTAACTAATCAAATCCTGCTCATTATTCTGAAATAATATATGGATAAAAAAACAAAACAAAACCATTATATGATAAATGACGATCGTTACCACTTTTCATCAGATGAGCCGTCTGCTTGTTTGCCATTCTATGTAAGTATCATAAAAAAATATTTCAAGTATATACCTCTATAGTCTTCATAGAATTTTTTGTCCTTAAGAATAAAAAAATAATAATATCTATCACTTACCTTGTTTTATAGCAGTGAAAAGGAATAGAATCCAATAACGCCATGACAATATCCGGTACTTCGGCATCGCCCACAGTCGCGTTTTATTGCACCATAACTTCTTTACACTCACTTTCTCTTAGTTATTAGCACTTGTTATCACAATATATTATGTTTAGACATTTTATTAATAAACCATTTAATATTCACGACTGCCTTTATTGTCACATCGCCATAGAATCTGAATATGAAGTCACAAGTTCCGAATAAATAGTCGATGTACGAAATAAAATAAAAATTAAACAATAATACTCATTCAGTATTAATTATAAATAAAACACACAAATTATGAAATTAAGAAGATTAAATTACCTTTGCTGTTTAGAAATATTTTTGGCACAAAAATATTATACAAAGATTAAAGTGTTTAAAAAATATTACCTACAAAGTGAATTTATTTTGTATAATTTAATTCTTACACTTGTCTTCGTCAAAGTTGCCTTAGGAACTAATTTAAAAATGGTATTAATTATGGATATTTTTGGTATTAACATATCGTTTTATCAATATACATATTTTTCCTGATAAAAGTTTTAAATAATATCATAATGTACAGTATGTGTACTCAATATATACTCAATACAAGCTGATGTTTAAAAAATAATGTTTCTAAGAGGTCCATGTTCCATTTTACGAAATAGAAAAAAAAGGAAGGCAGGTCCCATAATTAATTAGGACTTTTTTAATTGCGCAATAGCTACATACCTATGTACATGTACTTGAAAACGCTTAAGTTTTTATACTAATAGTGGCTTTCCCTTAAATTTGGCTCTTGGTAATAGAAAAACGATAAAACCCACAGCCTCAATCATCTATCTTTTAACCGAAATCCACTTTTTGGAGTACAAACAAAAACCAGATTATCATCTACATTATTATACAGGCAAAAACTGTACAAAAAGTCACCTAGCAAATGTCCTAGGTGCCCGCTTAATGCGGACGGTCCGTTCTCTTATCGGACGACATCAGTCCCAACATGATAATAAAGGGTTTGCTTCAACCCTTCCAACGATCGTACATTTTATTCAATGTACCTCCGATATATCTTCGAGTGACGTAACTTTTCGGACGCTGTCGTACCCTCGCTCGTTCTTGCTGCTAAGATATTTATTGTTCTTATGCCTTTTAAATCGTTTTGGAAGTTCTTTAACGAAAGTTTAGTCTTTTCATGTGGTTATCACGGGTCTATTAACTTATATTGTATATACCTATATAGCAAATCTTTACTTATAAATATAGTGTATATATTCCAGTCACGCGGACAAAGTTGCAGTTAAAAATATTAATTATTATTAATAAAAGTTTTTAGAAAGCCACCTGATGAAAAATCATCCTCGCCTACAGTAATGAATATATATATATATATATATATATATATAGAATAGCTACCTGACGGAGAAAACCCAAGTGACTCAGAGATATCCGTGCAGACGGTACTTTTACAATGTTTTACTCTGGCAAAATTTTACATAAGGGACATAAAAAATCAACAAAGCCGAAAAATAAACTGCATAAAAGTTGCAAAAATTGTTGAACTTTTTATGACCAAAGTGTTTCATACTAATAGAAAAAATATGCAAAGCATTGCTTTGCCATTGGAGGATATTGTCAGTAGTTGGCATGCTTGGCAGACGAGTTAGCAGCCACAGTTAGGCTTTGTGCTGTTTCAATAGGAACGCTGCTGCTTATCCCTCAACCATTAAGTTCCCTCAGTAGACTCTTACGAAATCCACAGAAAAGGAAGGGAGTAGATAATGTGTGTGCGCGGGCGTTATAAAATAAAATTTAAATTAATTACAAGTGCAATTTTTTTTGTGCAAAAACATTAAAAAAGATATTTTCTCGAAGTATAGTAATTTCATTCTTGCCTACGTGTGTAACATATACATAAAATATCGCCAATTTTTGATGTTTATCAAAAATAAAGTTAAATTAACAACCTCCAATTTTATGACGGTGTTTAAAAATATACTACATGAGCATCAAAAATTTTATAACGAACTAAATTTCGTTTTCGCAGTATCTATATAAACTCCAATAACCTATTTGTTGGCAGTATCAACAAAGTTCGAGAACATCAGATGCCGGCAAATCGAAATCGTAGCCAGCTACTTTATGTTTCGTATGGAATATAAGATTTTACGATAAGGCTAAGAGGAAAAAAGTCTAGACTGCTTGTTTGGGTGATACGTAGAATATATTTTGTTAGCAAAGATAAACAATCTGTCGCTATTTTAGACCTCTTACGAGATAAAGAGGAAAATGTCTTTTTGATTATTAATTCATTTTATTTAATAATGACTTATATTCTAGATTACATGGGCAAAGCGGCAGTAAACAGTTAGTACAGTGAGTATACTATTAGTAAAAATTTTAGAATCGTCCCACATATGGTCTAATAGATATATTCAATTGTACAAAAACAGCCTATAGAAAAGGGGTTATTCAAATTGTAAGCAAATGACATGCTTTTGATATATTATTGAGCTTTTCTGCATATTTTTTAAACGTAACGTTACGTCACATAAACTTAATATAACTTTTCTTTTTTGAGCTGATTTAACTTGTGGTTGCTATTTAGTGTGAGTATATGTGTGTGTTTGTGTATGTATGTACGTGTATACGTATATGTATGTATGTATGTGTATATGTATGTATGTGTTGTATATGTATGCGTATATTTGTGTATTGGTGCATATGTATATATTTATTATTGAATGTATATATCTGTTGCGTATGTGTAAAAATATTATTGTGACTTCAACGTTTGCCTACCTATTTGATTTGTTTATTTTTTCTGCATTTCCTTTAACAATTGTCAACTACATAACCTACGAAATTAATTTAGAAAAACCTGTTATTGGCCATACTATTTTGTTATAAAATGTTTGTTAATTTTATTTGTAAACAGCTGTTGGTTTTTTAAAATAAATAAATAAATATAAAAACACAAATTCTAACATTCATAATATGAATATTTTGCTAACTTATAAATATAACTAACATTGTGAGATTATCAAACCACTTTTGCGCAAAATTGAAAGAATAATACAGTCAATTCCATTGAAAAGTTTGTATAAACCACAAATATTTAAGTTCGCATTCGGGCTCTGAGTTTATGTCCCCGACGATTTACGCATATTCCAGTTTTGTGCTGGAAACGAATATTTATTTGTGTCAGAATTAAATTCCGTTGAATAAACGTTAAATGATTAAACGGTCGATTGAATATTTTAAGCTCCTAAAATATATATACACCGACATGTAGTAGCTATTTTCAATGGATTACAATAATATACAGTAAGAGTATCGTACCCACATTTCACAAGATACAAAAAATAATATACTAATTTCATATTTATTTAATTTTTCATAATCTATATTTTTAATATATATGAATGAATAAATACGTCTGACGATGATGTTTCGTGATCGATATTTATTCCACGAAATCACCACAAATCTTATGTTTCAAATGAAAAAATATTGAATTTCGGCATTATGACTGATAGCTATTACTGATGAGCTCTCTGTTCCTGACGGATGACAAAATTTTATATTACAACGTTGAAAAAAGAATTAAATTGTAAATATGAACACATTTTGCTCCGCATTTTGAAGGGAATAGTCGAGAAATAACGCGATTTCTATATTTAACTACCACTCAATTATGACTCAACATAGAACATAACATTTATCCCAAGAGGGTTTAATGAACTTGTTTAAATTAATTTTATTTGCTCACAACAAATGAATTTATCCAGGTATTATTTTGTAGTGTATTCATCATAACAGCTACAGTTGATGAATGTACACGCATTTATTGCCTGTTGCTGTTACCTGTATGAATGCTTATTGGGACAGTTATTATATACCTACATCGGATTTGGAGACTTTATTTCTCAGTAAATCTACCAAAGTTTTTCATATTAAATTGGTTGATTAAAATCTTTGCTTTAATCGGAGAGATAGACAAAATATTAAATTAAAATATAATGTTTTGGCTTCCGATAGCTCAAATGTGTGATTTTTTAGGTTTATAAATCAGCAAAGTATAACCACTAAAAGACGACGCTCTTATAAAAGTACATACGTGTCTGCTTATTTTAAAATTAGGTACAAATTAACGTCTCCATTTTAATTAAAATATATATGCAAACATTTAATTAAAAAGTTTACTTAAGTAAGAAAATGTTACTTGTAACCGGGTTTGAAATCCTTTGTCACTGTCAATACATCTCTAGAACTAAGTATCAATATAAATACCTTAAGCTCTCCGTCGCAGCTGCTACCCGAACTAATTAACTTCTGCTAAGCAAAATACTTGAGACTACCGCGTAATTATTTTCTAGCTAGACTGCTCTCTTCAGATATAACAAAGTAACATATTGTTAAGTATATTTACCCGCTTTATTAGAAAAAAAGATTTTTTTTACGACTTAGTAGAGAAAAAAACTTGAGAACAGATTATTACATTTTATATTACTCCTAGATGATTAAATATAGATTTTTTTGCCATTAAGGAGAAAGTTTGGCAAAAAGAAGCTTATGCCATACTTAAGTCATAATTTTTCCCTTACTTGCTTAGAGTAATTCTCTTTTTATTGTTTCTTTTCTTTTCATTTTTCCTAATGTATTTCTATGACATTATCATTAAATCTAAACGTTTCATAATATAATTGGAATGGTGTGTATAATATTAAATAATATTTTTATCATTACCACTCGTATAAGGGGATTGCCTTTAATGCCAATAGTTTTTAGGGCACTATCAAGCTTTTTTTCTTTAACTTCTTATAAAAAAAACCCCAAACTCATCATCATCACAAGACGTTAACTGTACATACTGAACATAGGCCTCCCCTTATTAAAGTGTTTTGCTAGTAGTTGCCACATTTGGCAGGCGGTTCGGCAACCGCGTTTATGCTTTTGAAAAATTACTGTACTTTTAAAACGGTACTGTAAAAGTTTACGTAGATAAGTGACAATATTCAAACTCTCAGCATAGATAAAATAAAGCCCACCGTAACGAAGTGACCAAGAACTAACCGCGAAGATTTCCAAAGGGATGTCGACCTGATTGCTTTTATTGCAAGGAACAGGATTGCTAATTCTCATTACTAAGAAATTATAATCTCCGCCTATGCCAATTAAGCATAATAGGTTTTTTAATGGCTAGAATTGGAATGGCGTATCAACATATAATAATAGTATACAATGACAAGGCGCCAATAGGGTCGTGCCAGAATAGAAAAAAAGATGCAGTCAGGCCAGTTAGTCCACCGCGAAGAATTCAAGAGTAAGTAACCACGATAGTTTAGACCTATAGACGTTTTCTCCCTTCGGGTTCTTAAGGTTGACTGAAAGAAGTTCTTTTAAGGGATAAATACCGCCTATGTAGATTTTTGCTATAACGTAATATCTAAACTATACGTGAATATATGTATATATAAAGCATATAAATAAATAATTTCTAAGAAGACCGCCTGAAGGTCAACCTGATAAGATATAATCCCTTCCCCTTAAAGGATTAATAAACATAAAACAGAGAATCTCGGTTCATTGCCAGCGTTAAACAAATGCAAATTTAAAATGTTTGATTATTCAATATAGGAAAGGAACTTCGTGTTCGGTTTCATAACAATTTTCCTCAAGGAGTCCATTCTCATTTAATGCTCTGATTACACGGTACAATGCAAAACACAAACGGAATCTCGTGATTATTTTCCCTCATTGCTTCCTCGTTCTTTCTGTTTTTAACCATGAAATTAAGATTCTTTTTCAAAAGAGCTATAAGAAAAAGTTATCCTTCAATTTAAATATTTTTGAAATAATAGAAATATTAAATTAAAATTAGTGTTAATTTTTTTAAATACAGTCAAATGAAACCAAATCGTATTATATCTTCGACGATATAATGACTGTTTTCTTAGAATGCGAAAGCCACTTCTTCTGTGACAGTGCTTCCTTCTCGTTTGAATTTAATTAAAACCATTTTTTTTTTTTGTATTTTCGCAATCAAAACCACTAGATACTGATTGTTCTAGAATAATATCAATGATATTGTGACTGAATGAAAATGTTTGTTTTTATGAGATAAAATTTACCAAAAAATTAAACAGTTACCTAACAACATTACTTTTAATTTAACAATACCAACAGAGAAAATGACATTATAAAAACAAAATGAGACCGCCCGACACTTTTATGTCTATTTATTATGTAATGATGATATCAGCCATTAATTGTTCACTGCTGAACAATTACTGCCTTCCTCTTGAGGGGTTTTGCAATTAGTTGCCATGCTCAGCAGGCAGGTTGGCGACCACAGGTTTAATGCTTTAAGAGGAATGCTGCTACCCATCTCTCGACTATTAAATTCCCTTAGTCGCCTCTTACGACACCCACGGGAAAGGAAAGGGTGGCCTATTCTACACCGGGACCACACGGTTTTTATGATTTTATTTTATATATCATATTTAATGTATATTTTTTATAATTCCATATTCAGATTACAAGAATAAAGAACAAGGGTTGAGCATCCGTACTGATATTTAGTCAATTGTCATAACTTAAAGATTTTATTTAGTTTTTTTTTCGTATCTAATATTACTCGTATGTTTTATAAAGTGATTTTATTTTTATTAGAGCAAAGCATACTTGACTTCCTTAAGTAGTTTGATTTATTACAGAGAAAAAATATACATGTTTATTATCCGGGCACTATTTTAATTGTTTTTAGTAATTTTATTAAAAATTAGTAATTCGACCCGACATCTCTTGGATAGATAAAATTTTGGAAAATAACATATAGGTCATTTCACACGCTGTAATGTAGATTTATATAAGTGAAAGAATGTTTAAAATTATTTGTGTAGTTTTTGAATTTATTCATTACAAACAACCAAACAAAAATGAAGTCTTTCCTCTTTGTAATATCAGTATAGACTATGGAATGTACTTTGGACAATTGGCAATATGTACAGTTATATATATAATATACAAATATAATAGCTAATAAAAATATTAACTATTATATTTATATAAAAATTAAAAAAAATAATTAATTTATATAAAAAATATTAAATAGGAAAATATTAATTATAAAAAAATATTGTTTAAGTATCAATTTTTACATACATAAACATATTAAAATATTATTAAATAAGCATTATTTTTATTGCATTCGTATAAAATATAGTTGCCTTCTTGAAAAGGACTCGTACCATTTCAATGAAATTCGGCATAAAGGGATTTTAGAGGATAATAAATCCTTTTGGATATGAGACAGGGAAAACTCAATTTCAGCAACAAAACTCAATTGTCCAAATATACTACCTACTCAGCAACAAAGAAAAACAACGCTTAAAATTAAAAAAATATATATATATAAAATATAAATTTACATAAAATATAAGGTATTCTGTAATAATGTATTTTTTAAATATACAATAAAGTATATACTAATAAAAGTCAATTACCGGATGTATATTAGAGTAGCCCTTTAAAACAGCGGTACCCATTTGGATAATTCTTTTTTATTTTGTTTGAACTTTGTCTTGGTAATTAGATTACCAAAACAAAGTTTATATAAAAGAAAATGTTTGATAAATCATAGATAAAAATGATAAATTTTGATTAAAAATCTCCATATAAAAAGGCAGTAAGTGAGACTGAAGACAGTAAGGAAATATTTAAATGTCATATTATTTCTTTATGTAATGTCTGTAAAAAAGGAAATTTGGTCTTATTTTCTTCATTAATACAGACGGAGCAAAGACGATACGATCAACTAGTTGATACTGTAAAAGATTTATTTTCCTACATTAAAAAATAACTACCTATAATATATACTCAAAGCAAAACCTTTATCAAGAATCATAGTACTGGTTTTTAGATGATTCTTGCTATAAGCCGCACCACCACCACTTAGAAACACCACTTATAATAACCCACCCGTTATAAGCAGGAAAGGAGAATATATGGTACAATATCTATATATTAGCCCAATATCATATATATTAAATATCGGTTATCCAATATATATCGAAATTAATATAGATATGGTATAAAAAATTATATCCGACTATTATGTGTAATATCAAAATAGGTGATGAACCTTTCCAATATATGCACGCAGATATCGAAGTAGTGTCACTATTATCCATGCCCAGTTTTGTTGACAAAGTTTTACCTAATTTGCATTTCAAATGTCAGTTCTAAATAATTTTCTATCTTTGGCTGAGCTTGTTGATACAGAATACGATTCACGGATATGGTTACAATGTATCATAAATTGTAATGTGTGTAAAGCACTTGCAGTATTATCACTGCATTCCGTAAATCATTAAATGCTGAAAATAAACATGTATTAATGTTATTACATTAATACATGTTTATATTCAGCATTTGATGATTTTATGCGTGTTATGCGATCATATTATGTATGTTATGCGATACCGCATTACTTATAAGAAAAAAATTTTGCAACAATTTTGAAGTCGTTAAAATTATGGGGACTCTACTACATTAGCTAATATGGAATCGAAACTCGATAATCTTTTTTCCCGATCTGTTACTAGTTACGCAAACATAGTATTATATAATCTACGCCTAAACTATGGGGCTGTTCTACTGATACTTCATTATACCGTTCCTTCGGATATTTGTTACTTTAATCTTCAGATTATACACACAACAAATTCTATAAGGTAGGAAAAATCCAAGCTTTGTTAATAATATATTATTATTATATAATAAACCACATTATTATGCCCTATTGAATAACATATTCCTGTGAAATCTGATAGAGATTTCTTTTGTTTATTCTAGGAGAAAACTAGGCTATTGAATGAACTAAGAAATTAATGGAAAAAACATCAAGAACGGTGAGCCCCTTCGTATTACCTATCTGAGAAGCTTGAGCTAATACCCAGCTTGTTCTTTTGCATTATTCATTTACCTCCTTTCTCAAAGACGAATCATTATTACCTTATTTACTGAATCTCTACCTTGTTGGTATATTATCTATGAGAGAATTTATTATTACAAGTATTACTTATTATAATTAAACAACTATAAATATTTAATTCAAAGCACTTTATGTGTTTAAACGGTTTTTTTTAAAATACTATTTTAAATAATGTAAACCAAGAAGATTCTCAGTTTGCTAATTCTGAATTGAATGTCATAATGCTTTTAACAATAGATGTGATTTAATCTCGTGTTGATTTTATAATAATTTCATTCGTTATTTGATTAGATTTATTTTGTTTAATTTCGCTACCATTAGTATGTATTTGTTTGGCATCACTCGAAGATTGACCACGACAATATATACTACCAGAAGTTCCACAACTTTCTATATTAGCCATTGACCTCCGACTGTCATTTTCTTCGCGCACGTTTTGCGACACGTGTTTCATCTTTAAACGAGATATCTTCAAGAAAATTATTAGGTCGCTGCTCGAAACCTACTGTTAACCGTTTCGTAGTTTGGACGCCAATGGTTAATACTAGACTCCGGACAGACATGTGGACTATGCAAAATAACACCGAGTTTAGTATCATATTAATTTTGTGATGACGAACTTAAAATTTTTTTACAGTGCAAAAAAACTGCTCGATATTGCTTTCTAGATTCATATTATTAACGTCCACAAAACATCTGATTGTACATCGATATATATGTATTTTCAGGATACAAGATTGAATTTAAGTTGATTTTTCAACTGACTTGAGTAAAGGAGGAGTTTCTTAATTCGGTTGTCTTTTATGTTTGTAGTAATTTGTAGTTTGTAGAATAAACTTACAGATTGATTTTCATTGGTTTAAAAATTTTATCATAATCGGTTTATAACTGGTTTTACCAAGAAGGAAGGCGGTGTTTTTATTATTTTATGGAACAAAATTTTGAATTTTTACTGAATAAAATATTTTATTAATTAACATAATATACTGAGAAATTTTATGACTACTAACTAGATATCGTAAAATTATGGATGCAACCCACTATCGTGAGATTGGGACGAAAGTTGTTTATTAAACATGAATGTTTCCCTATTTCTTAAAACATTCCTTTCGGCCCGGTTCCCACAGCCCATATTAAATTCATATATGTCATTCATATGGTATTTCTACATGAATATTTTAATGGGTCGTTGAACGGTTTTATATATATCGTCCATACAACAAATCATGCGAAGACTTACTTAATCTAGTTGACCCGACTGATATTGTCTTAGAAAATTCAGTTTTTTTTTTTATATTGTTAAATAAAAATTTATGCAGAATTGCTAATTTTAAATTTAAATATACAATATATCACGGTCTTGTGCGTTTTTCTTAATCCAGGGTCCTGAAGTCGAAGTCTGGCTTAAATCTATACTTATAATAAATCTGTAGAGAGGTCAATTCTGTATATGAAATATATTTTCAAAATAACTATCAGGGGGTGATTAGTGATCGATACTGATGCCAAAAATGCAATCAGTAAAATTTTTGTCTGTCTGTCTGTATGTTCATTATAGAAACAAAAACTACTCGACGGATTTTAATGAAACTTGATACAAATATTCTTCATACTCCTGGGTAGGTTATAGTATACTTTTTATCACGCTACGATTGATAGGAGCAGAGAGTGAAGAGAAATGTTAAAAATCTCCACCCGTGCAACGCCGAGACGGGCCGCTAGTCATATATAAATTTTTAAAATTCTTGTTTAGCTTGTTACATGCGCCGTACTTTGGATGTACGAATATATGTATCTACATACAACTATCGTCCTGTAAGCTTTGATGACAGCTGTAATTTTGGACATCAGAGGAAATATCGAAATTATCTATATAAACGAAAGCTCTTTTTCAGATGAAAAAAAATGTTTCATTGATTAATTAAGAAGTGTATGGTATAATTAAAATCCTTAATAAGAAACGAAAGTGTTTTCCAAACTTTTCTTAATTAAGTTATAAGTGCCCATTTTCTTTTCTAGATTTACATTGACCCTCTAGACACCCATTTGTCCAATTTACATGCAAATTCTTCTGGTTACCCGTTGTTACACAAATCGACTCATTTTTTAATTGCTTAATAATACCTTATTAATGTATTAATGATTAAAATAATGTACGAATACTAAAAAATAATTTAGGAAGATTCGAGATGTTTCGTTATTATCACTCACATTGAAAAATGTATATATAACATTAGTACGTTATCACTACGTTTCTATTGTTTTACTGTAGACTATTTATTTATTTGCTTATTCATTAGTACATATATGTGTATGTGGCGGACTTAATGCCAAAAGCATTCTTTCCCAGTCAAACATAAGGAAGTGTCAGAATACTCGAACCACACCACCACCAAGATAGACTACGGATTTTATTTTTCATTTAAATTTGTATCATTAAGTAAATCTCTTAACTGCTTTTCTGTCGAACAATAATTTCATAAATATAGAAAATTTACTACACAAATTTTCATTTAGTGGTTAAAATAAAGAATTTTACTAAAAAAATTACTATTCTTTCTGGTAAGGAAAATATTGCTATTGCTATTTTATCGCTCGATTAACATAAAAGATGGTGATAACGCCTCCTGTCAGGATCAATGCTGACAAGTCGAATGTAACCTTCATTATAATGGCAACAGCGCTTGGTATTACGTTCGTAAGTGTATGTCATTACATTAATATTGTATGTAGATATAGATTCATGTGTACATATTTCGAATATTATCAGTTAGAGGTAGCAGGTACTATGGGGTAATATGTTCTAATATCTATAAGACATTATAATATTCAATTCTGTTTGATACTGTAAATCGTTGGCACTGATGGAATTCTTACAAAAGTCTACAAAACCGTTTTCCACACAAACCTATGGAAATGGTAATGTATATTAAATTACTTAATATGTTTAGTTTACGTCATATCTTTAGATCCTGGTTCTTCATATAATTGGTGGTGGGGTTGTCTCTTCTTCTCTTTACTTTACTCTCCTTTTGCATTACATGAATAAAGCATGTCAGGTAAATATTACTAATCATCCTGAGATAAAACGTTCTAAAATGTCGTTGCATGCGACTGTGTGAACAAAGTAGAAGTCCTAAGTGCAGCGGTAATAAATCTTTAACTAAAGCTCTATATTGAACTGCCTGGATTATAGCAATCTATATCCAGCTTTTGTGAAGGTGGTCCCATACCCGATAGCGGAATGTTAAAGGGTTGTAAAAATATAGTATAATGTAATTTTAATCACATTGTCAATGTACACATTTAGCGGTTTATTCAGGATAATTTCTCTAGACTAACTCAACGTATAAGTACATATATGTTAGGAAACAGAATCGTCGACAGTCCTGATTTTGCATAGCTTAGCACACGCTTCCGTGCATGAGAGCTGGTTAAACTATTCTCTTCCATTGCCTTTGACCTAAATCGGCGCATCGGAAAATAATCAATTTGGGTATTTTTGCCAGTCTGAATTTTGGGTTGAAAGCCGTGGGTATTGTGGACTTCTGTTCTGAGTAGATATCCATAGATAAGTTTATAAAAAATATCTTTTTTTAAATAATATTTTATATATGTTAAGTACATATATGCTGTGTGGTCCCCGCATAAAATGGGCCGCCCCTGCTTTTCCCGTGGGTGTCGTAAGAAGCAACTAAGGGAACTTTTAAATCGAGGGATGGGTCGCAGTGTCCCTCTTAAAACTTCACTAAAAGCCTAACTGCGGTCGCCAATCCGACTGCCAAGCATGGCAACTATTGACAAAATACCCCAATAGGGAAGGCCTACTTTTAGCAGTGAGTAGTTATTGGCTGATATAATAATAATAATAAAAAATAGGTGCTTAATTTTTTTCTGAGCTTAATATAGAAATACGGAAGAAAAGTAATAAAACAAACGTCGAACTCGTAAACCAAATTGAAATTTAACTTCTGACAGCTAACTGACGCGCCTGTGGCACTTTATAATAAAACTATGCTTATGTAGGAAAGGGCACATTTCCCGTCATTCTTATTTTCATGGATAAACGCAGTCATTTTTGGACCACTGTACCGATCCTGTATAGGTACTGACAGTAAGGTAAAGATTTTCAGTACATAGCAAATATATTAAATAGTATGTTTCCAATATATATAGAGCATATATGCTTTATTTATGTTGTAATCTAGACTTTCATTTTGCATAGAAAAGATATACAAGACTTAGTAGGTATAAAAACCTTTGCAAATATATGTATATAACTATATTATAAGGATATAAATACTTGCTTCGTTTACATACATATTTCTCATATAATGCAAAGTCTATTATTTATTTATTAATGAAAAACAGTCATGCTAAATATTTATTTTCTTTTAAGAATAAAATAATACAAGTCCCCGGTATTTTTTTATACAATTTAGAATGGCAAACACACTGACGACCCATCTAATAGAAAGTAGTAACCGTTGCCTATAGACATGAGCAGTACTATGGACATAATAGGGTATACTGAATATAGAGAATATATATTAGCTGAATTCTTCCACTATCGTGTTGCATATCTGTTTCGTTATATAAAATCTTTAACACGAGGCATTCATTTGCCTGCTCACTGAACTATCAAGCCAGTATGCGGGCATCCATCTCAACAAATTCGACTACTTACATCAACTCGGAAAAATAAAATTCTCTTTTACGGGAGACGGGAATGAAATTTTTAAAAATTAGCAATGCATTGATAATCTTTTTGTTACAGTAGTGCAAGATGGGAAAACTAAAGTACTTTCAAATAGAAAAATGGTGTGCTTTGAAAGAGAATTAAATTCTTTAGTGAATAACTAAATAATATTATTTATAATAAATAACAATTAATATTATGAAGGATATTACTAATATATTGTGTGTATATATGTATATATATATATGTAACTAGACGATATCAATAGGTACATAGGAGATATTTACGAAAAATAATCAGTAGATTGTCGCCTGTCTGTCTATTTGTCTAAATGTTTGCTCCAGCATCACGCAAAACTAATATACAAAATTAGATGCGATTTTCACAGTCGTATTTTTGAAGATCTAATTTGAAAACCGATATATGTCTGTGATACGTCATTTATTTAATTGGTTTTCTAGCTTTTGTAACCTTGCCATGTGGCTATCCCTTTCTTTCCTATGTTCAGCAGTTATTTATATTAGCTATTATAAATGTGTAAGTTAATTTGTTTCTTAGTTTGTTGCCTTTTTGTACCTTTAGGGCTTTACTAATTATCATGAAATTATATGTACACGTAGTACTTGAAAAAGAGAAGAATATACGTAGGCTATATTCTATAATCAATCAACACATTCCGGTTACGCGAACGAAGTCACGCGTAAAAACTAGTATTTATTTATTTAAACTTTAAAGCAAAGGACTTCAATAATAGTAACATATATATAACGTAGTACCTATTTATATTTTACACACACTTTACCACTTTACCCTGAACAACAGTGATATTTGATAATTTATGCATTGTGACTTGCTCATTATCTAACTATTAACAGCATTCATTATGCAAATTATATTGCAACTGCTTCAGTTTTATACAGGGTAGTAATGGTGCATAATAATCGTATGTAAGCGACCTCTGAAGGCGTTCATGTACTCGTATTTTCAAGTTGATATAACTATTATTGATAATTATTTATATGTAGATTTATTGGATTTACTATTTTATAATATCAATTTATAATTTAATTTTGTTTTAAATATAATAGAAAATGATCCAATTAATTATTATACTTAAAAGTATAGTTATTATGCAACGAAATAATTTAAATTTTGTTCTCCAAGAAAACTTCGACTTCAATCGTGGCAAAACCATTGAATTTGTGTTAAAAATTAAATTACTGAATCCATTTTAAAACATTTCTATGGGACTAATCTGAAAGTATGTCCTTTCAAATAAAAAATGAACTTACCAAATTGGTTTACAAATGAAAAAATTTTTAAATAAAGTAACAATCATAAAAAATTCTACGTAATTGGGGATGTTCTTCTTTTTTGTTGTCGATTGAAAATAAAAATAAAAATTTACTACAATAATATACCTATATATTATTTGTAACGGATGACTTAAAAAATACTCGATTTTAAAAATACGTTCACCTACATTATCAGCAAGTAACATAGGTTATATATATTACTTTCAAAAAATTTAAGATCCCTAAGAAAATTATAATAATGTAGTCAATCTTATCTATATTTAATAATTTAATAAATAAAAGGTTATTAAAAAGATTAAACATTATAAAACATTATAAATATAGAAGTTATAAAGGAGACACTCATAACTATTTATCACGCAAAATTGTATGAAAAAGTTTAGCCGCCTTTTTAAAACATTTATACGGAGTTTTGAATCGAATCGTTTAAATCTATTGAATGTACCAGCATAATTAAAAGTTTTATTACGAAACATTTGCTATATATAGCCTATTAATCATTATATGATTAATTAAAGGACAAACGCATCTGGCTCCCCTTCACTGAGCATCATGTCCTTTCATTTTCAATATTCTGTATAATGAGACAATATAAATCAATTACCCTGAATAGTCAATAATTATAAGCAGAGCAATTAGAGAATCATATTAATATTATTGATGTAGCACTTAGCGTTCAAAAATATTTCTTGTTTTATCTGTTTTGAAAATGAAATGGCACGTCATCTTAACACATTGGTAACTACAATTATATTCATTTTTTACAAAAACTTATAGGTATTATAAAAGCGACAGCGTGTAGTATGTTTGTGTGCGTGAAGTATGAATGTAAGGTATATCCAAAGATTGTTCTTAGGGTATATATAAATGGATTAATGTATGGACTGTATGTTAGAATTACATTATATTCCTTTATATTAAACTTTATCAACAATATACCATAAATAGCTACAACAATTATAAATGTAAAAAGTTGCAATGATAACTGGATGGATCCATTCCCTATTCAAAAACCACTGAACGGATTTTAATAAAATTTGGTACGCGGATAAATTATACCCCCCTCATGAATTACTGCTCTCATCTGTGGGCCAGAGTACCTGAATTGGTAACCAGGTACTCAGGCTCACGGCTGGTGCTTGGTTCTTTTGACTCGATTCAAAGACGGGAGAGAATTGTTACCAATCCTAAGCATACAGGCGGTATCGAGATAGTTTGTATGTTCTGCTACTTGTATAAGGTTCTATATAGGTATATATATAACTTAGTGTTCTGAGAAATTATTCTATATGTTTTTTTAATGAATTATAATGGAATGGTAACTCCGCCTGCGCTAACGGTTATGCACTGGCGTGGCACCAATGAGGGATGATAAGCAAGAATGAAAGGGCAGGTCAGTTAGTCCATTGTGATGAATACACCTGGGATTCAGCGCGATGATTTCCAGAAAGGCAACAGCGACATCAACTTGATAGGGTATATTGTTAGAATGTTACCCACAATCATCTTTTATCATATAAATATAGGATAGTTAAATATTTATGTGATTGGCCTACAATATCTGGGCTACAGAATATCAGCGTGTATCTTAAACTAAACTTTATCTATGAGACGACTAAGAAACCCATGATCATTAATCTATATTATTAACTATTAACACAGCCAAAACTACTACTATAAATCTGAAATTTGATACATGTTTTTTTTATAACGTTAACATCCATCAAGAAATAATTTTGGAAAATTTTAACTAAAAGAGGAAATACGACATGTGTACAAAGCCGTGGGTAACATATAATAATTTATATTCATCTTCTCGATTGTTTCTAAGAAAAACCAATCAATACACAACTCAAATAGATGATTAATATATGATATTAATGGACACTAGGAAGTAATTCCCCCTAAATTCCAACGGGTAAACGAGATGACATGTGTAAATTTGTAGTTTCGCATATGAACGACTATGCGGGAAATAACTATTTTATATAATTAATTATAAAGGAATAAAATATAAACAGAAACTCTTATTTATAAAAACTTCAAATCTTTCATAAACCTATTTTTCTTCTTACCAATAAGACATTTTATTTGTTTTACTATTACCATCTTATATTTATATGTTAGTTATTTAAAAACAAATTATTATTTTAGCTATTGAATTATTTTGTCTCTTTCTTCTATTCTTTTATATAAAGAGCATATTCCTTTTTAAAAGGCCGACAACACACCTGCAATGCTGTTAGTGTTGTGAGTGATCATAGGCGGCGGTAGTCACTTACCACCAGGTGAGCCGCATGCTCGTTTGCCCCCTGTGTTGTAAAAAAATTTAAATTTTCAATTTGTACAAATTTTACAAAACAGTGTAATAGTTAAAATAAATTTGTAGCTATTATTTCTAATACGTAACGCTTTGTTATACCGATTAAATATATACACATCTAACATCTATATCTAATATTATACACAGGTGTTCCTTGGGTAAATTATGTGTGCGCCGAGTACGGATTTCCCGAAATTCCCGCGGGAGCGTTAGTTAACGGGTTATAGGCGCGTAATGCTGCGGAAAGCAGTAGGTATCTATGCAAATTAAAGCGAAATAACACAGAGTAATTGTATTGTAGGCCTCTGGCTGAAACCCAGCCAAAACTACATCATAGTACATGCCACTAATTTATATTTCTCTGATATGTATAAACGCGGATAATGAACGACACACCACTGACGGTGTTTAGACAAGAGTCTCGAAAATCTTTGATCCAGCACGAATGACGCTTTGTTACATAACGGAGATGTCTTCTCACTATTATCCTCTATTATAATACATAAAAGTCTGCGTGGGCGGTATTTGCAATTGTTAATATTATTATGTTTTGAGTGGGGTGGAAAGTTATACCTACATTATTTCTGGCCGCACCCTTCTCCCACGCACATCGAAACCCTTCAATTTGGTCTGTATACAATGAAATCGATATTTGAATCTCCGAATGACGACAACGACTATGCTGTCACCGTGTTATGAGTAGTTTATAGAGAGACTGTTATCTACACCGAAATATAAATTATACATTCGGTCATAGATATTGATTTAATGTTAGATGTCGAAACTGCATTTTCTTATACGTTAATTTTTGGTCTTAAATAAATAAATAAAAGCACTTACGAGTACTTTGACTCTGGTTAAATTCGATTTCACGGTTGCTAATTACTACCGGAAACTCGTTGAAGAAAATTCAGATAACAAAAACATGGTATTTTCGAAAGAGTTCAGCATGACCGGGGTTGTATCAATAGATAGCTTATGTATAACATTAAAGCAAGAAATGTAGTAGTGACATAGTTCTCATAAAGATATTTACTCCATCTATCTTCATTAAGTCTATGCAGTTACGACATATCCCCCGTCCATGTCGGAACAATAGCGGTTCATACATTGCTCATACATTAAGTCACAATGCAATGTTAGCTATCCACATGCCATTGTATAATACTTGTTTAAATTGTCATTTCCACTACATAAACAGACAATGGTATGAGCATGTCAATTCAACAAGTTAGCTCTTTTAGTAATATCGTTCACGTGTCCTTAGCTTTTATGAATAATTATTATGAAAACTTGGATATTTTGAGTAAGTAAAATCGTTAATTAATAATAATAATCTTTATTTAAAAGAGTAAATTACAATGGTCCCCATATAATTGTATATTGCAAATGATGATCATGCGATCAACAAATGAATTATGTAAAGTAGATTATTGTATTGTATTACGTGTGACTATTTTTTTTTTAATTATTCGCTTAAACTTTTTGGTTTCCTATATATTCATAACATACCTATATTTAAAATTAGATTTAGAAAGCAAGAAAGCAGGTTTATCTATGAATCCAACGAAAACTAAAGTAATGACGAACACTGAAAGGGTCAATATAAGAATAGGACAAGAAGTTATAGAATATGTAGATGAATATATATATTTGGGGCAACTAATTTCGATAAGAGACCAGTATTCTAAAGAAATATATAGAAGAATAAGTAACACTTGGAAACGGTACTGATCTTTAAATGAAATAGTTAAAAATGAAGAAATTCCTATGGCAATAAAAAGCAAACTATATAACACATGTATTCTACCATGTCTTACATATGAATGTCAAACTTGGCCTGCTAAGAACAAAGATAACCAAAAGTTTGTAGTTTGTCAACGCAACATGGAACGAAGTATGCTAAACATCAGACTAAGAGATCGATGGACAACTTCAAAAATAAGAAAAAGAACAAAGATCAATGACGTGTTACAAAAAATAAGAAAACTTAAATGGAATTGGACTGGACATATAATGAGAACCAACAAAGCCTTCTATACCAACCTAACAACTGGAGGCACTGTTAACATAGGAATCTCAAGATTTATTGTTGTTGATCAACCCATATTTCTATAAGAAAAACTATTGACATATAGTTACATTGATAGAACATTCCCTCATAAGGATACGAATGATTTCACTCTGTATACTGCACAAGTATTCTCATCCTTTTTTAAATATAAAAATTCGATTTTATACATTCAAAATTAAGATTTTATTAAAAAGATCTTATTTTTTTTGTACTCGTATATCACATACTATTCGTAAAATAATACCTTCGAATTAAAATTCTCGCACTTTTTAATTTTTTTTTTAAATTACATATATTTTTTAGATTATCCGTAATTATATAGATTATTGTCTAATATAATATATTACCATAAATCCTATGACCGTTAATGGAGCCCCTAAGAATATTAGTAAACTTTTAGGCATAATTAGACTAAGAATAATGGAGCAATTTTTCTTCAACCTTTCACGGCCTTTAGCAATGTTGCGCTTTTAAAATATTGCTGTTTAAAATAACTTTATGAATAGAATGTAATTTTTTTAAGCCTCAAGTAAACATATTTCATTTTTTAATACTCTTAACAATATTTAAATTTGTATATTTTCTATATATCCATTTCCGAAGTTGTGAAGTCGTGAAGTTTATAATGCTAAAAACTGATGAAGGTCGTCTTTGCATTTATGTTTTATTTTTTAATGATTTACGATAATATATATTAATTTATTTTATTTTAAGCTTTATGTTTAATTTGGCATTTTGTTTTCCTATTCTATATAGTGGTGACAACATCGAAAACATCGTTAACTTGTACTTACGTGAGTAAAATTTAAAGTTGTAAAGACAGTTTAAAGACCAAGAAACTTTGTGAAATGGACAGATTTATAAAAAAAAAAAAAACCGAAATACATTTAAAAATCAAGTACAAATTTTTGTGAAGAATTCTAAACAGAAGTAATAAAAAAATATCATTATTAACTAAATACTTACAATTAAAATATTACACTTTGCTAGTATTTCGAAATTATTACAGAGTTATTTTTTTTGTTTTTTAATCTTTTCAATACAAAGCTTTCATGTTTTTTTTTACTTTGCATGCATTTATATTTTTTAATCCTTAATTTGACTATGACCTATGAACTATGATGGTCAACTAATTTAGAAAGTTTCACCACTTTTAGTGAAAGTATCCTTTGTTTCATAATATATGTAAAAGGTTTCTGATAAATAATATGAGTAGGTATATCCCATATAATAATAATTACTATGCAATAATTAAACAAACCTTCCTACATTTTATTTGATTATGTTCTGAACAAATTCCATTATAAGATAATTATTTGGTTGCTATCATGTTACATTTCAGGAATATTACAAAATTTCTAATTATTCCCTTACAAAGGCTTTACCAACGCCATTTTCAGTTGATTGAATAAGTTAACAATTTGTGTTTTACGAGTAATGTGCGTTCACATGGAGAAAATTTCAATTTAGCAGATTTACCGCTGTCAGCTACGTGTTAACGAATTACGGGAGACATTGTCTTTTATGTTAAATTTGAACAATATATTTCGGTTTCTTCATACTAGACGTTCTTCCATTCAAAGTAGGTTAACTTGACCTTGGTGGTGTAGGTTTAATATACCGTCTTACATTTCGGAAGTCACAGGTTAGATTCCTACGCATTTGTATTCATGAGTATGTCTGTTTATACAGGAATGGCTATTTTCTATGTGTATTTATATATGTTATAAAAAAATATTTAATAACTAGTTTTTAACCACGTCTTTGTATGCATTATCGAGATATGTAACAAATAATAAAGTCTTTGTGCTTCTCCATCACAAAAACTAAATGCATACCGAATTTCATCATGATTGATTGAGCCGTTAAAACGTGAAGTTGTAACAAACAAATACTTTCTTTTATATTTATAATAATGGCAATGATTATTAATATATCTATCTATCAGTTATTTAGTAACCATAGTATAAATTTTGATTAGGCTGTAAGTTGATGGCGGTAAGTTTTTTTTTTTTATAACAGGACAAATGAGCATGCGGTTCACTTGATGGTAAGTGATTACCGTCGCTCATAAGCACACGCAACATCAGAGGCATTGCAAGTCTTTTGTAAGTCATGGTCTATTAAAAAGGAAACTCTTTTCTTGAATGTTTTTTTTTATGTAACATAGAATGTTAAATAAGCTGACAGCCCACTTGATGATAAATGGTATTCGTCGCTGATAGATATGAACAATACTATGGACATTACAAAGTATACTATTTCACCCATGATACACCCTATGCCTTGCCCATCCTGAGAACTAAGGTGTTATGACATTGTACCGCGTAAATTCATTATCATATCCCATCTTTCAAACTGAAATACAAACGTGCTAATACTATTGTTTCCAGGTAGAAACACGAATGTTCAAATTAAAGTTGATGTCGTATTTATTAATATTATTTTATTCAATTGTTTTATTAAAAATTATTTTATTTTTCATACTAAATATAAATATTTTATTTGGCGTTAATTAAATCCAACAAATTACTGTAATAAGCGTCAGACAATCTCACCAGTTGCGTGGTCCAGACAACGGACATAATAGCGGTACAAATTGCCAGTGTCAAAACCCAAATATTACCCCAGCGTAGACGGGGTTGAAGCGGATTGGCCACAATGAAAATTAATTGAACATTTACGTAAATATCTCAAATAAATTACTATAGTAAATACTTTATGTAAAAAAAGTATATTTGTTTTTACAAACCATGACAAGTAAATAGTTATTTTATGCACAAAAAGTCTACAACCGTGACATCATACACCGAGGAATGAAGAGATGTCTTTTAAACATATTACATTAAAAAATTTCGGATTTATATTGCGTAATCGTGATAAAGAAAATGTATTTACAAGTACATTTTGTTTCGCAACTAGCTATTTTTTGCTCCGCACAAACACTATAACAATCGTCGCAAAATTTATAGGAGACATCATCGAATGTTTATATATAGTGTATTATACTCGTAAGTGCCCCTGGACCGTTCTTTATGGCTATCTATGGAGAAGGCCTATGTTCAGCAGTGGACAGACAAGTAGATAACGATTGATACGTTAACTATCGGTTGCAAAAAAAGGGTTCTAAAATGCGTAAAATAATAATAAAACATATAGAAGTAAAAATCCTCGTACTCTTATCATTAATCATTATGAGAGTATAACATAGAACGAAAAAGCGTTTTACACATGCTGGACTATACATTAGGGATACATAAACTTCTTAATTTTTTTAATATTTTGAAATTTTAAAGCATGAGAATTAAAGCTGTATATATTTTTATAGTAGTCACGAAAATACAGATGAATTAGGAAACTCCTCCTTTTAGAAGTCACATAAAATAAAAATTCCTCATACAAGATAGTATAGGACACATCATAACCTAATTCGGTGAAATATTATTTATGGTATATCTTGTTATTCTCATAACCAAAATATTATTGTACTAAAGAATATATCATTAATAACTTACACGGCAAGATATAAATAGAAAACTAGTCTGTCGACGACATCATTTATTTGTACGCCCACCCTTTGAGTGACTGAAATAATCTATTCTCGCAAGAAAGGGGTTGCTACTTGAGCCCGATGTTCGAGTTTCCCTTACGTTAGCATCCTTTTTTCATATAAAACTACGTATGCATAAAATTCTTTGAGAGTAGAGCTATAAGCATATTTCTATTAAATAATCTTATAACCCACAGAATCATTGTTACATTTTGTATTTTATATCTGATTACTGTTAGAAATTTCTGTAATAAATATACATATTTAAACAATAAAACAAAAAAATTGCTATAGCGATAAGACCATCTTTTGTACTTTACAAACGATCCGGCTTAGATAGAATTTTTGAAAATAATATATAGTCTATTTTAATTACTGATAATAAAGCTTTTTATAGGTGAATGAACTTTTAAAATCGGTTCATAAGTTTTTATGTCTATCCATTACAAACTAATAAACTAACAATCTTTCCCTTTTATAATATTGGTATGAATTAATGTAATATGTGTTTTGTTTTCTATTATTTTTTAACTGATCCAATAAAGAATAAATAAATAAATAGATACAATGTATTGGAATTATGTGATTTTTAATAATCTAAAGAAGTATATAAAATTAACTGAATTAAATATTGAATAGAATTCAACATTCTGAGAATCTTCGATTTTCTGTACTAAGCAATAATAATTGATTTCAATTATAACAATATTTGCAAAGGATATCAAATAAATCTATGAATATACATTGTATTCTGCTATACTAATGTAAACGTTATGTAAATATAGATGTTTATTATCTTATTTTTTTTTGGGTATGAGGTCAGCTAAGCCATTGCACGTCGACCCATTGGGATCTTTTGTGCTTCCCCTTGCCTTATATCATCATTTTATAGATCCTGTGTGTTACCTTTGCGATATCCCGCGGCCCCCTGGCTCTGGATAAGCCGTTCCCAGTAGACTCATACGCATACTTGCCAAGGAATCTCACCGCACAATCTGTACAGTATATCCGAAGATAGACCCATCTTGTATAATATGTCTTACTAGCATATGACCAGTTAAGGCACCCATTATGAGTTTTGCCTGTTGTCTACCATTATTCCATACCTCAGCCTTGTCGTTTAATAACTTTTTAAAATGCCTGGGATTCTTAGTAATCTCCATTCTATATATGTTTATTACTCAATCTAACTTAAATATTTAAAAATTTATAAGCAGATCATAGCGTACGCGTAGATTGACACATGGATAATTGTTATTCCATTTCATGTGAATGTACGACATACTTAATTTAAATACCTACTACTGTTTTAAATAAAAAATTACACACGATATAAAATCTCAAATGTACAAACGTAGTTAACACTCGTTTGCGCTACACTCGCCTGTGAAGGGTTGCGGATATAGCTGTTCACACAAAGATCTAGTGCCGTCACATGGCTGTCTGAGACGACGATGTACGGTTTTCATTTAGGCCACGTGTAAACCGTTCTTTAAATGTTAAACTGACTTATAAAAAATGTTTTCAAACTGGATAAATTTTGCTCTCACTTAAATGACTGAATCGATAAGAATATTTGATATACCGACTATTTCTAAATTAAGACAGGATATTAAAAAAAATAGTACGTAAAGTTTTGTTTTATTCATCAAATCAAATAAACTGATAGCTTTATTTGCATTTTCTAAAATTATGTGCACTGTTAAAATATAAACTAGTTATAAATGCACTGCTTCATTTTATGAGTTTCAACAGTGCCAGAAACTGCAGTTTATTAGTAAGTTCATTAGTTTCCATTATGAAGTAAACTCATAACCCATATAATTTACTAATTTCCTTGGCAAAATACTTTTTTATTGTTATTATTAGGTTATTTTTAAGGGCTAATGACAATGTGCTATTTTATGAGAAATACATCAACAGTTGCAACACTAGAAGGCTTATAGTGAGTTGCCAGCTTTTTATTAATTATAATTTATTAAGAATTTGGAGAGACTTATATTGTAGTATAACAAATTAACCTTACAGTACTTGTAAAATAAGGATTGCGTAGTTTCTGTCGACATTCGAAGCTTTAGAATTAATCCTTACTAATATTATAAATGTGAAAGGTAGTTTGTTTGTTCGTTACCAATTCACAGCTGAGCCAATCACTATAAAATTTGGTATCCACGTACTATATCGGATAGAAAAGGTAGGGTACTATAAATATATCCTAAACACGTGGACGGTCGCGGATAAAAGCTAGTCACAAACAAATTTTAGGGATGAAGAGTGAATGAAAAATATTTTTATTTTCATTTGTACCACAAAAATATATACATTGTTATTTTATTTTATTACTATTCTGATAGTAAAATAAAACTTTGTAATCTTTTTTTATGGTTTTGCAACACCATGTATAAAATGTGATCTGGTTACGTTCCATACAAAATATAAATTGATACACCGTAAAAGCATAACCACGACATACATAGCGCACACGTACGTAGGTACGACAGAGCAGAGTGTTACGTGACCGCATATTCCTTTACACTCGCTCCCAGCCGACAGTAGAAAGGGCAAATTTCATTTTAACCGCATTCCCGTTATATTTGAACACAAGTATTTCAGTGGTATTTTTTAGCCAATTCAATTTAAGAGAGAATCCGTTTTATCAATTTGTATGTGTATTAAGATTCGTTTGTCTATGTAAATACAAATTGTAAGTACCAACACAATTTTTTTAGAAGTGTAAAATAGCCTAACGTCGTAGCTTAGTGAAAACATTGTAGCGTAGTGAGAGCGTCGTAGCGTAATGAAAGCATTGTAGCATAGTACATGCATCGTTTCATAGTGAAAAGAGTCAAGAATTTATTTAATTATTTGAAGTAGACACGTTTGTAGTATACATATCTAAACTAATACATGCTAGTTTTATCGCTAAATTTTCTGTCTAAATGTAATAGCGAATGTTGTGTTTAGTTATAACTGGCGCATATATTATATTTCATTACAATCTTACCTTAACTGTTCCATTGTTGTTGAATGTGTTAATATGTATACTGCTGATTTTTCTTAATAAATATTTAATACAAACTAATATTGTTTTCATCTGTAAAGAGCTACATTTTCAGCGAGTAACATGGACTGTATTCTATATAAAAAAAAACATGAACTGGGGTAGGTCCCTAGTTACACGTATATAAAAATTAAGTTGCATTTTTATGTAGTGCGCCGATATGTATACTTATAAGTAAATAGGTCATAGAGATTTCACTGTCATTGAAGAGTGACTACTATTATTATTAACAGAAGTTCTACAACCATCCACATTAGTCAACAATCTCCGACCGTTATTCAGTCCATGCACGTATTGTTATTATTATTCTGTATCGCTGTCATGTTAAAACTGGATTTGGTGCCATAAAAATAAACTAGTAAAAGCGTAACAATGGCATGTACATCATTTGATCATGTATGTATGTAGGTGTAGTACCTATATACCGAGCGTTACGTGACCGTGTATTCTATTACATGCACACTAGCTTATAATAGAAAGGACGAGTTTTATTTTAACCGCAATTTATAACCCGTTATATTTGAACACAAGTGTTTCAGTAGCAAATTTAATCTAATTTGGCTAAACAATTTAAGGGAAATTGTATTTTTAAAATTTAATAATAATATTGTTTATAATAATTATGATATATGATCGGGTACAGCGGCAGTGACAGCGGAAACAATAAACTTGTGTAAATACCCACATATAGAGGAGTCTTATTATTTCCTGCCATTTGTTGTAGAGACAATGGGTCCGTGGGGCCCAGATGCAAAGCATTTTATCGGACGATCGCAGTCATCGAGGTTACTGGTAACCCGAGAGCTGATAGCTACTTTGCGCAAAAGATAAGTTTGGTAATCCAAAGAAGTAACACTGCCAGTATCTTGGATACACTGCCTCGATATGGTGCGTTGGGAGATTTTTTTTATAACACAGGGGGCAAACGAGCATGCGTCTCACCTGATGGTAAGTGACTACCACCGCCCATGATCACCCACAACACCAACGGCATTGCAGGTCTTTTAAAAAGGAATATGGTCTTTTCTTAAAGGTTATGTTCATGTATCGTTTCAGAAATACTGCTGCTGGAAGTTGATTTCAAAGAGTGGTTGGGCCTGGAAGAAAGTATCTTGAAAAACGCACGGTGGAAGACCGCCACTTGTCCAGATGGTTGGGATAAAATTTATAATTAGTTGTTAATTATATTATTTAAAAAAAAATAAGTTTAAATTACTGAATGATGGTTTTTGTAAATTTAATATGAGAGTAAAAGAATCTAAACTAAGAATAAAATATGACATTTAATAAAAAAAGGAAACATGAACAAATAAAGTTGAACATACCAAAATCGAGGCAAAAACATTTGCCTTTTCTTATAACATTGGTCGGCTGATACGTATTCAATTGTTTCTTGTAATTTTAAACCATTATTCAACATTTTCCTGCCGCGAAGCTTCTTTTGTTTCCAAATATTTGAAATAAACAGTTCTTTAATCTTTAGTCAATTCTTTAGCCTTTAAAAATCATTGATATTGTCGAATGATTAACCCTAAATTCCATTGCGAAAAATGAATTTGATTCTGCATATAATCTTTCTCTTTAATGGTAAATACTGTGAAACGTTAACGCGCCACGCACGCATTTGACATCATCGCCGGGATAGGATAGGAATGATGTCGGTTACTATAACCAGACATAATTACATAAAAATAGGTAAACATTTGTCATAATAAGCGACATAAGTGAAATCATTAAATCCTATTTTGTTATAAAGAATTTTATATGAAAAATAAACTTTGCCTGTAATTACTTAATTTGAAGTTCGGTTGGTCAATAAAGGCCAGGGATACCCGACTTAACTAAACCTAAGATTTACTGTTTACTAACGAAACTCTATGCAATCTACCAATTACATACTACTTGAAATCTCAAATGAAACAACATATTTCAGTATACAAATTTTTAGTATTTTATATTTTATTAAGAGAAAAAACAAAAACTGGGAATTGTTCTTAGTAACTACTTATTTATATTATAGTGTGAACGTTGCATCTGACTATCTTCCGCTAGATTAGCAAAATATTATATTTTTTGCCTTGCCACGAACCACTGGACTAATAGTCGCGATTGACCGGTTGACCACCCCTGATATAGGCGGTTGTATAATAAACGGATTCCACAGCGTATAAATATGTTGCATAATAGTGGAATTTTTACTAACGAAAAAAATACTATCAAAGTGCGAGTCGGACTCGCGCACTGAGAGTTCTTTATAAATTATAAGTGATATATATATATATATATATATATATATATATATATATATATATATATATATATATATTGTTTGTATATAATAAAAAATTCAAGGATTCCGGATTTTCCCCTTTACTTATGCTGAAAGACATTGCTTCTTACTAAATTTCATGATAATAAATTAATGGAAAGTACCCAATAGGTTTTACTTCTTGCAAATGTCATAATATACGTTATAAACGGCCGTATCTTTTAATTGCGTTAACTTAGAAATTTGATTTTATTATAACTTCAAGGAATTACAGACTTAAATCTTTAATATTAATTTTAGCTTGACACTTCCATGTTTTCCTGAGAAAAAGGATCTTGACAAACAGATAAATTGACGGACAACAAAATGATAAGGTTTCTGTTTTTCTTTAGCATAAGGAACTGTTAAACTGATATAAGGGGAATTATAATAAAAAGAACAGTAGAAGCCATAAACGATTATTTTTGAATTTTTTGTCTGTCTGTATGTTTATTCCAGCATCACACAAAAACTACTGTGCCAAGTACTTCTGAAAGCTACGCGTACGATGTAGTGTGTGCAAAGCTAGTATTACATAAAAAAATAACATAATTTATATTTTATTCCATTAATTGTATATTATTATTTAAAATGGCTACAAATTATGAACGATTCAATGTATAAATATAAATAGCCTGCTGTAGTTATTTGTGAGTCAAACTTTATATTATTCAGACATATCATTCATAAATTTCAAACAATTCAAACAAAATTCATTCCCACTACAAGTCCTGTCAAAACAAGAACCCAGTCGAAGTTATAAATAAAAAGGTTTCGTTCCATTTGATATTTAACTTAAATCACACACTGATTATAAAAATAACACTTTCGATATGAAATTATTTTGTTTATTTCAAAGCGATAATTAAATATATGATGGTCTGTCCAACAAGTTACCAAAACAATCAATTTAAGTTTCAAGTCAACTTCTGTATCACAATAAGCCTTTTAATAATAATTACTGTTAAACTTGTTATTAACTATCATATAAACTAATAAATACTAAATTAATCTTACTTTACTATACATAGTTTAATTATTAGTTACATTAATTATGAATAAACAAAAATATACATATATATCCATTATGACGAATTTAATAGAAATTAAGCACGATGATCTCCAGGGGGATCACATGGAGGTCAACTAGACAGAGTAGGTACGAGTATATAGACATACATAGCTAGCAATGGGGCAGGTAATAATTATTACAATTAATTAATTGACACTTTAATGGATCGATTAATCATCATAAAAATTAGCACATACATAATATACACGGATATACGATATATATATATATATAATATTTATTCTATATAATATATATATATATATTTATTACTATTTATTCTATTACATAGAAATTTTTAGTTTAAGCAGGTCATTCATTTTCTTGATAGTTATATGTTTATAAAATAAATTATTTAATTAAAACGCATAACTTATACATAATCTCGAATTCATAAACTTATTTCATTGACCCTGTATTACTTCAGAGTAATGGACTTAAGTCTCACGTAGGTAAAGCATGTCACCGCTAAGTATATGCGAATAACTTTGTTGAATAGTTGGTTACTTGTTAAACAAGTATAGTTTAATGTCTCTATAAAGGCAACTTAAATAACTACAAAGCTGAATCTAATCAACTTAATCGCTACTTTACTAGTGGTATCAAGAACATTAACGGGAACTTAAGACAATGGGGGTTAAAAGATTACTGACCAAGAATTAAGAAGCCCTGATCGCTATCTTCGAAATAGAAGGCCTTCTGGTCTGTGCTAGGTCAATTAAGGGGACTCTTTTAGGTGAAGTACTCGGCTATAAATCTGTCACTTGATGTTAACATTTATTTTATTATCGCTACAATACTACTAACAGCATATATGTGAATGTTTGTAAATATATTAGGGCATTTATTACTTGATCACGTTTTCGACTAAGTGGATTTGAGAATTTAATTTATAACACAAATGGAGCTTACCCTAGATTCTTTTCGATATAATTTATGTCAGAAATGTCACGGTATACAACTAGTACTTTATATTTGGATCATTCTTTGTGCACTTATTTTTAAAAAATAAATCAACTACATGGTCCTTATCCAAATATCTTTTGTTATGAACTTACATTTAAATAAAATAGGTTAAATGGTCGAGGGATGAACAACAGCGTCCCTCTTAATTTCCTTTTATTACATAGTAAAATATTGCTACAACAAATATATACTTAACATAATTGTTGATTTATTATTTCAAACAGGCTGAAATCAAATTTCAACGGAGCGTTGTACTTGTAATTTGAATTTTCTAAAGAGACATGCGCATAAAATTCCAGGTTACTATTTAAGATTAAAATTCTAATGCAATAAGAATATACGTGCGTAGTTTGTTTATTGGCCACCACTTGACATCTTGACGGCTCAATCATTTGTTACAAAATTTGAAGTGTATAAAGAATTTATTTTTATTGCTGCGTGGTCCCGGCATAAAATGGGCCACTCCTTCCTTTCCCGTGAGTATCGTAAGAGGCGACTAAGGGAACTTAATGATCGAGAGATGGACAGCAGTCTTTCCTCATAAAAAATCATCAATGGCTAACTGCGGTTGCCAACCCGACTATCAAGCGTGACAACTACTGACAAAAGCTCACTTACAAGGGAGGCCTATGTTCAACAGTAGACCTTTAATGGCTGATGTAGTAAGTTATGTACATACATTTACACGACATATTATATTGTGTTGTATAAGTACTGTGTGCCTATATTTTTGTATATATTGCACTGAACTATGTGTATAGGTACGAAAGGCACACGAGTGCTCTGTGTATATCTTGTACATGTATATTTGTTCAAACTTTGAATCTAAACTACGAGTACTTTATTATTTCAGTTTCTATTTTGTAACGGTTAAAATGTAAAAGTACTGAATATATTCACTATTTTTATCAGGAATAAAAGAAGATGTAAATAAAATTAAACCTATGCGAACATAATTAATAATCACAATATTTAAAAAATAATATGTATAAAAAGAAAAATGTTTCTTACAATGATGTTAAGGCAAGACAATCCTTTCTACATGATTTCCTGTATGCAAAAATTCAAGTTACTCAGCGAGTTATGGAGAGCGATATGCTCGGAATTTCTTTACGTGATAGAATTCGAAATGAGCATATCCGTTGAAGAATCAAAATGGCCGACATAGCCGAAAGAATAAACTAGCTGCAGTAACAATGGGCTGGTCATATAGCTTAAAGAAATGAAAATGGATGGAGAGATTCTTGAGTGGCGGCTGCGTAGGGGTAAATGCAGCGCAGGATGACCTCCCACTACATGAAGCGACGACCTCAAATGCATTGCAGAGAGTCAGTGGATGCAGAAGGCTCAGGATCGTTCGTTATGGCAGTCTATGAGGGAGCTATATGTTTTACATTTGATAGATAAACACTTATATGATGATAAAGAAAGGCAAGACAATGATTTAGAAATGTTATATAATATAATTTATATCATATAAACATCAAAAGACTAGAAATAAATTTCTACATAAAAATAACTAATATAATTAATTTTCATCATAAAAATATAAGGCAACGAATGGTATATACAATATGCGTAAATAGAAATTCCTGTAACCCCGACCCAAATACGGTTAGGTTGCCCTGTAATACAAAAACAAAGACGGTATTCCCAAAAAGCCGAGCTTCGCCGACCTTTTTTATAAAATATACCGTATTTTGAGATTACACTCAGAAATATTCTAAGGCATAACATAAGGGTAAGTATTTGATCCTTGTTTATTAATAACTGATATCAGTACCATACATATGTCAGTAATAATTGATTTTTTTTTTGTCATCTGTAATCTCATCACATTATGGAATAATTAAATTATTTTTTTTAAATAAACTATTGATATTCAATTTACCCATGCATACAATCTATCCATGCTATAGAACATATTAGAAAAGAATTTTAGGAATCAAAAATTGAAAAATTACGTAAATTATGGGTATTCATAAAATCGACAAATCTTTCCTAAACCTATTCTAGTTATTGAATTTTGTCCCATTTTTGCGTTCAATTCTTAACTTGAAAGAAAGTGATAAAACACTTCAATAGCTAAAATAGGTTTGGTACAGGTTTTAGTTTTTATGAATAAGGGGTTAAGTGTGGGAGGCATATTTTTTATCATTTATTGACCCATGTTCCTTTAGGAAAATATTTAGTTTCACTGTCAAAATACCTCCCTAAAAGGAAAGTAATGATTTCAGGTTTTACTTTGTATAAAGAATATATAAAAATAGTTTTAAGCTCACAAAACAATATCTTTTCAAAAGCTATGAAACGCGCAAGTTCGAAAAACTCTCGTATCTTTGATGAACGACTTCCTCGCAAGGTGCTCGCCAAATAAATCTAGGTCACAGGAAATTTTGCTATAACCCTATAACTTATGCAGGTGTACCATAGATTCAACCGTATATAGATATGGTTTAAAGTTCCTCTTGCGCAGGTCATGCGCAATCTGCTGCCATGCGATTCTGAACCTTGAATACGCAACCTAAACTTTTCATATAACTTTGGCATATAAACGTAAATTCCGGAATCCTAACGCTTTTTGATTACAAATTATAATCTCGTAAAAAAGTCGTAACTAAGTTATTATTATTAACAACTAATTATTACC
The DNA here is from genome assembly GCF_026898425.1 of Galleria mellonella. Taxonomy (NCBI): domain Eukaryota; kingdom Metazoa; phylum Arthropoda; class Insecta; order Lepidoptera; family Pyralidae; genus Galleria; species Galleria mellonella. Next base: position 793,727 of record NW_026442112.1, read on the forward strand.
ATACATTTTATTCAATATATTACTACATATACAAAACAGTATGATAAAAGTAATAGTTAAGAACACATTTCTTGGAAGGAAATGTAAATAGATAGAAACAAAAACATAAAAGCTTTACTACAAAACAAGCGTAAAGAACACAAGAAATTGTTTGTTTATTCGGAACTACGGCCTATTTCCTACCACTCAACGGGTTGGGCGCGGCGATGCGGTTAGAAAAACACGATGCCATTTATCATGTGGTACACGATCACTGCCGGCACCTGTAGCGTTCGCTTTTTGCTACATACCGCGCGTTCGTAGCGGCAGCGGGAGCGGTAGATCGCGTAGCTGGCGTCACGGCAGCGTCTAAGGGTATACTGACGCCCCGCCCGCCCGCGCGCCGCCATCGACCGTCGCGGCGGCGGCGTCGCTCGCTCCCCGTTCTACAAGTGCGACAAAACGCCTTGTTACTCGCGAGACAATTAATAGAACAGAGCCTTTTTCGTCGATTGCCACTCGTCCGTCAAATTCGCTTTGCCCTCGAATGAAGCCGTGTTTGTTCTTAAACATTCAGTTATTTGCTCGTTTTATGCAGTCAATGCTCTGGAAAATTAAGTAAACAAAATTTTAATAGGTTTCGATGAGTATCCTCGTTGATTTCTTACAAGATTTGGGTAAATGTTGATTCGAGAATTTTCTGCATTTATGGATGAGAATTAACTAATGAGTACTTTTTTTTTATTTTCAACCACTTCTGTTCTAATTGTGCAGTTATTTAAAACAATTATTTTTAATTGGAATAAAAAAGTAAGTGGTTTTTTAGTCTGAACATATTTTTATATCTTTATATTACACGACATTTTAATTAATTGGAAACTTGTTGAAATTAATTTTATAAGAATTACTGTTACATAGATAAATTAACAAATGTAAAAAAATAATGTTGCTATTAGAGAGAAATATTAAGGTATTAAAGTTAATGCCAAACATCATATCTTTTTTTTGACATGTATCCAAAACATTCGAATCTATGCACGCTCTGAAATTAATATTAAAAAAAAATCACATCACTCACGAAATAAATTTTCATTAAATTTAACTTTGTTATCAAGAACGTTACAAAGTGATTGTGCTGCCATGTTTCGCTCTTTAGTTAAATTTAGATTCAACCAAAAATGAATACGTAAGATCTCCAATAATTAACATGTCACTCTTATAATGTAGCTATATTATTTATATCTAGAATAAGTTTACTGTTGTAATCTTTTGGAGGAAACAATAAAAAGTATCTATCTATAATTATAACTATATAATTATAATTGGATTATATAATCTATTTCAATAGAACTTAATAAGAAGATGGAAAGTTTTTGTTGATATTATAACAAAAAAACTTTTTAAAATTATATTAGTAACAAGACAAAACTATAAATTTTACTTCATAAGAGGCGAGAATTAACGCGGCCAGTTATATAAAATATTAAATATATTGTAAAAATATATTACTAAAATAGTTATTTTTTTTTATATTACTGAGGCTACCTCAGCTAGCTCAGCAAATTAACAAGCATACGGTCTACCTGATAGTAAACAGTTACCAGGGGCATTACGTGCGCATTACCGATCCTGAAGAAACCTCTTTACCCTTTTTTTAAGAAAACCCATGTTGTAGTCTTCCGTAAAAACCTTGACAAGAAGCTCATTCTATAACCTAAGTGTTCGTGGAAGGAAACATCTCTAAAACCGCGCTTTACGCGACCATTTAAGTTCTAAGATATGGAGAGGTGACATGATAGGAAATTATTTACCGTAGTATAAATAAGTAACACAATATAAACCGAATATACAAGCGCAGAAAGTGGGATAGGTGGCATAAATAATACAGGTGCCAAAGGATTGTGGTTTTTCGACGTACGTCAAACTAAATGAAATGTTGGTCAGAAATAAAGAAAATAAAAAACGCTAAAGAAAGAAAGTATGGAAGGTAACTATAAAAGGAATGTAAGGAAATGGCAGGAAAGTCATAAAAGAAAAGTTGCTAAATAATAACCAAGGTAAACAACCTGAAATTTGATATCCGGGGGAAAGCGCACTCCTCAGGGGGAGCCATATAAAACAAAAGGTGTGGGGATAAACTCCGTTGATAGCGAGCTATTCGATGGTAAAAGAGGCCGTGGGAATCATATTGAACAATCACTCTGAGCACATCCGTTGTACAAGCGGTAAGAGTGAGGCAAAATCTCTCCTAAAGTTTAGGAATTCAATACCACTTGTAAGCTTGGGATCATCAATAACTCTCGTCGCCGTATTGAGTTGAAGGGTTCAAGCTGGTATCTAGGTGCTCCCGCCCATAAGTAACAGAAATACTCAATGTAGGGCCGATTTCCATGCTGCTAAATTGGGGGATTCTCTTTACTCAATCAATCAATCCCTAAATACTTTTAAGAGAAGACTTTAAACAGCACATTCTTCCTTACTAACATATTTTATTTATTTGTATTTGTGTATATGTACAATGTGATATAATTGTAAATATGATATAATTGGTTATGTATATACTTAAATTTTTCTAGTTCTTTTTGTCACAATATCGTATATCGCTCTACCCGCTGACATTGATATATGTAAGTACAAGACTTGGCTGGTTCTCGAAAGCGACGGAGTTAGGCTCTACTGGGGTCGATCCATCATCACGGACAGAACAGTTCTTGAGAACAAACCTGATATCGTGGTGATGGATTGGGTACTCTGGGGGTTTTTGAAGGATGTCACCATATCGCATGAGAAGCATTGTGAAAGCCGAAATCGAGAGGAAGAGAAAATATCTCGATGACCTAAATATGGGGAGTTACATCCACCTAAATCATATCAATCGTTCTGTCGATGAACGGTCTTACCAGTTTGGAACATCACCTCAGACGGTTAGGATTTCAAAGCGGCGCTCTTGGATACTGCCCGTATAATACACCGGCTTCTCTCCCTGGGGAGAACTGAATTCCGGCCGATAGTGCTATTGCCGTATGTTATTTTGCCTTCTTCTTCCCTTAAGAGGGGATATGTGAATTTTGTTTAAAATAATAATAACATTGTTTAAATATTTATTAAGTTCTATTGAAATGGACTACACACATTTATTCGGTTCGGTATTTATTGGGTTCGAAATCGGCGTGTTATAAAAAGTGAGAGACGAGTTATAAATAGACAAGAAAATATAAGAAAAGAAGAAACCTTTGGCACTCTATTCGCATAGATTCTTTAATTTCATTCTTTCATTCTTTGGCATTTGATTCTATCTGCTTAATCTTCAAAAAACTTTATGTGGAGGTATATATGTATGTAACTGACAAAACAATCTGCTATTTGCAACTACTTACAAAACCTTTCATTCGATCCGACAAACTGGGTACTAATTGAATAAATATGTTTCCACTACTCGTAACAATCGGTATAAATGAAACGTAGCTATTATCACGTGTGAAAGAGAAATTTTCACATTTTACAGAAATTTCTCAGCGAACAAGACGTGGGAGACGTTTCACAACAATAAAATTTCTCATGCTGTAAACTGAAAGTAGACGAGGAGGGGGCGATTAAAATTTTGACTTTGATTAAAAAGACATAGTGGAGGATTATGGTATTCGGTCTTCTGTATAATCTGCCGTAGCGTATGTATGTGGTCTATGGCGTAAAAGCCCTTTCAGTAGCCAGCTAATCCGGGCGGCTGGAAGTCGTCAAGTTTGCGACGACGATCGGTCAGGACTCTTGAAAACAATACATGGACGCGATTCAGAAAGGATATCGCTCTATAGTTCCTCAATAGGATATTGTCACCTTTCTTGAAGAACAAGACTACTGCACTCCTACTCCAAGCCTCGGGCGTAACACCATAATGGATAACTTTTTACTAAAATTATTATAATAATAATATTAGTAAAAATTAAGAATTCTTCCTGAAAAAGATTTCCGGATGAAGTCAAAACAGTTGTCGGAGACGACAAACAGAAATTTATAAAATTCACGTTATACAACGAAGCGAACAAGAACCTTTTGATACTGGCGAGTGACACACATGAGTATTTTCATAAAAACAACAGATACATCGTAAACACATACGCGATGTCACATTCATTCTTTCATATACATAATACACATTAAATATGAGACATACTGATTGTTAAGGTTACATTAGATTGATAATATAAACAAAATTTGTAACAAATTGTATATACATTTTGAACTAAAGTATCAGTATCACTTGATCTTTTCTTTTTTTACAACACAGGGGCAAACGAGCATGCGGCTCACCTGATGCTAAGTGACTACCGACTAAACTATTAATAATTGTTTAATTACTAAGCAGCAAGTAATGACTGTTAATGCCACAATAAATTTAAAAAATCAATCATAAATTAGAATGGTTTAAATAATAATGAAAAACGGTCATCCACCGTGCATTTTTCAAGGCACTTTCTTCCACGTACACTTCTCTTTGGAATCAACTTCAGCAACATTTCCGAACCGATATGTACCGATGTATACCGATTCATCATAACCTTGAAGAAAAGAGCATATTCTTTTTTTTTATACAACTTAGAATAGCAAACAAGCTGACAGCCTACCTGATGGAAAGTGGTAACCGTCGCCTATAGACATGAGCAGTACCATGAACATAACAGAGTATACAGTTTCGCCCATGATACCCCCCATGCGTTGCCATTCCTGAGGACTCAGGTGTTATTCCTCTGTACCCAGTAAATTCACGCCATATCCCACCCTTCAAACTGAAACACAGCCATGCAAACACAACTGCTTCACGGTAAAAACACGAATGGCTTTTTAAAAGGCCGGCAGCACACCTGCAATGCCGTTGGTGTTGTGGATGATCATGTAGGCGGCGGTAGTCACTTACTATCAGGTATGCCGCATGCTCGTTTGCCCCCTAAGTTGTAAAAAAAATAATTTAAATGTATTCCATTAAAAACTGTTATCTCATGGAACATATACAATAGTACATTAAAATTAAATTGGAGTTGGCGATTATATTACGAAACGTACAGAAAAAATACCGTAGATCGGTTTTATTGATTTTGTTCTATCTGAAACGGACGAACTATCTGCTAATTGCATAAATTTATTTTCACTTCTCGTAGCAGTTGCAAGGAATGGAGCATAATGGCTTTCACTAAAGGCGGCTATTTTGTCCGCAGAGAATATGTATTTTTTTTAACTAGGATACCTTGTATAAGGAATCAGGCAACAAGTAATTGGAGGTATGGCCCAAAACAACTAGTCCTAAGTTTACAGAAGAGTTTGTTTCCTAAATTGGCTTGACCGGGAAGCGGCATGTATAACATTGTCGTCAATTTTCCAATATAACATTGTTTTTTTAAGCTTTTAAGCCTGCCGGAGGACAATTCACGGTATATATATTGGCCCGGTGCGTCAACTTATAAGATAAATTTTAATAAAATTTATCTTTGAATTTTAGAAGTAGGTTTGGAACAATAATAAAATATGCCATTTAATTAAACGACCTTAATTTCACTTCATTTCATTTATAATGAAATGCGAAATATCATACCCGTAGACTGAACAGGAACGAAATCTCAAAAGTACTTGACTTGCGATGCCAAAATTTTGCAAGTACTTATATACTGATATTCCTTATAGAGGAAATGAGAGGAAATGGCGTGTACGCGTGCGGCCAGGCTTCAGCTAGTTATTCAACTGCAAAAAAGAGGGTAATGTTTTTTGTATATATGTATGTAAGGTATATATATATATATATATATATATATATATATATATATATATATATATATATATATATATATATATATGCAGCGTCCTTATTAAAAATTAACATAACAATAAAGACTGTTTATTCTTATGACATAAAACTAATTGATATCTGTCGTCTTTATTGTGATATTGTTATATTCACTTGTTTTTAATGAATATAAACTACATACATACAGTCATCGCAAATCAGTAATTCTAGTTTACACAACGCTATTCCTGTAACAGGTGTTTCCCTGTGCTGATTGATCGGTCGTCGGCAACGTTGAAAACGTAATGAATTATTTCGTCGCGGATCAAACGAATAGCGTTTCGACTGGTTTGATATTCTAAATAAATACTTCAACAAGACGGTTATACTGATACACAAATACAGGACTATAGGATTTACAAAACCAAGTACTCTACAAGGTATTTAGTACTTCGGTACCTTCTTCACGTCCTACTCGTAGTATTAGACTACGTAATAAAGTCAAAATTGTAAATAAATTTTTTTTTTGAGTGTAATATATAATTTTTTTTCATAATTTATTCTGTTCATATATTCATAGAATTGTCTGTTAGTGTTTCATTTAAAAATATCAAAACTAATTGTGATAGAAATTTCACATTTATACTAAATAATAATATATTGGCTATCTAAAGTTTAAAAAATTACCTTCAAAGGACATTTCTTAAATCCGTAAACTTTTATGATATAGCCTTAGAAATAAATCAGTTCGAAAAAAATTGCATTTTACAGCTGGCTATATTTATTCTTCTGTATAAAATATATATGCCACTTATTGCCGTGTGATCCCCGCATAGAATGGGCCACCCCTTTCTTTCCCATGAGAGTCGTAATGGACAAATAAGGGATTATAATAATGATGGGCGGTAGCAACTCTCTTAAAACATCACCAAAGCCTAACTGCGGTTGCCAACCCTCTTTCCAAGCATGGCAATTATTATTGACAAAATCCCTCAAATGGGTAAAACTTATGTTCAACAGTGGACAGTTAACGGCTTGACATATCTGACATTATTTTATCGTAGATAATTACTTTACGCTTCAACATATCTGATGGGAAGGTATGGTTGTCTAAGGATGCCTGTCAGAAATCGCTATTTAACAATAAGACCGTCCATTGTTGCCTTTTTACCTTGTTTCTTGTAATTAAGATTTTTTCATGTACATATTGTTAACTTATGTAATCTATATAGTTTTTTGAAGAGAACAATAAAGAGTCTAAATTCATTCAATCATACCTCAGATATGGAATCGTACAAGGTGTAACGTAAATATCGCAATATATTCTGTGATATGATATCTGTATTATACGTACAAGGTAAAACAGATGTGATATCTATATGACAGATGACAGTCACTATTTATTAAGCGATATCTAAAAAGAGATTCACAATTTTACCTGTATTTTTTTTTTGTAGCTATTTTACGCGATTACATCTTCAATTCTGAATAGATTTTAATAATTAAAATTGCAATCTGTAGAGGTTCCGTTTTAGTTCCAGGATATTTTGGTATTTGAAACTGCCGTTTTTCTTTCCATAATAAAAACTGCCGTGAAGAATCTTGTTTAAAATACACGGTTCCTTCTAAATTAAAAAATGTTTTCCATTTAATAAAATATCACGTTTTTTATTTTGTTTTAGGCATGTAGGCTCACTTAAAAAATTAAAGATTTTCGATTCTAATCTAATTCAACTAACTACAGTCGATTCTCGATTAAATCAATTAGCATTAAAAGATCGATTTTGATTGATTGTAACATTTTCAAACATAACTAATAAATTATATTAAAATTAAATAAAAATGTAATAGTGTGGTAATAAAAAAAAATTAATCAAGGTGAAGTCGCACGTTCATGAATGCTATATTATGGACTTGTACTTAAATCAAGCACATCAATGAAGGATTGTGACCTTCGTTGGTTAAAAAGAAAATTGAGGTAATTTTACGTAATTTATTTATTTATTTTATTTTATTTATATGATTTTGTATATTCATTTATAATATACATATAACAAAAATGTACACCGATGGACTTATTCCTTAAATTTTACTGATTCTACTAATATAAAAAGAAATATTCATTTATTTAAATAGATTACTTTTATAATAAATTTTCACAACAGCTTTTTAATTCGGATCGTTTCGATGAATTTATGAATCAATTTATTGAACCATCGGTGGGGTTCCAAATCGATCTAAAAAATACACAAAATAATCGATTTTTCAGTTATCAAACTGCGTATTTAGAACATGATCGAAGTCGCTTTTTTTGAAAATCAATATTTACTCGTTATCACTTCTATATACCTAGCTTGTTTATGATTCAAAGTCGAAAAGTAATTCAATTTAAAGTACGTGATTAATCATAATCATAAAATTCACTCTCTGAAGTTGTGTTATTGCACCAAGTTGGAATGTCACAATTTATTATCAAATCTGACCTACATTTCTAGCGAATTTCATTAAAATCTCGGGATGACACTTTGAAAGCTTTCCTTGTCATCGACAAATACATAGTCTTTGAGACACTGTTGGCGTCGTTTTGTGAATTCGAAACTTTTCCTTGATACAAGTGAATAAATCGGTGTCGATCATTCAAATATTAATATAACTACTAGCTTTTACCCGCGAGACCGGGATATGCTTACTGACCAAGTTAAAACTTAGTCTTTGTCCTTCTCCATTCCATATGGTAAGTGCATACCAAATTTCATAGCAATAGGTATAGCAATCAAGATGCTACAACGTAACAAAAATTCAAACTCTCTTTTACATTTACAATATTGGTAAGAATTGCTTAAAAGTAATTATAATATTTCATATTTAAGTACATATTTTTTCTAATATTTAGAATGACAAATAAACTAACAGCCGTTCTGATGGAAAGAGTAAACTGTCACTTATAACCATAAATATCATCATCATATCAGTCTTTAACTGTCCACTGCTGAACATAAGCCTCTCCCATAATGAGATTTTACTTATAATTACTACACTAGATAGGCGAGTTGGTAACCGCAGTTAAACTTTGGTGATATTTTAAGAAAGATGCTGCTGCCGATTCCTTGACAATTAAGTTCCCTTCTTATTATAATACCCACGGGAAAGGAAAGAAAGAAAGGTTATGTGGTCCCGGCACAGCATGGACCATCCCGGTCCATGCTGTGCCGGGACCACACAGCGTTATACATAATAGACATTAATATAGACATCATAAAATAAACTGCAATAAATAAACGGTCATAATATCCCTTATGCATTGCTATTTCTGAGTACTTGTGAAGTGAGGTATAACTATAAGGTTTTAGTCTCCGTATTTTGTAATTTCACTTCCATATCCCATCCTTAAAACCGAAACAGGCAGTCGGAGGTGCACGGCTAATGTAGAAGGTTATAGGATTTATGGTGTGGATGTCAGAGAATATACTGAATACCCTTGATACCTCTCATACGGGAAGAGAAGTATTGCTATTAACCCTTAAATACCTGAAGTTTTGAATTTGATACCGCGGTTTGCATTGTTTCATTGTTAAATAAATTTAAATATTTTAATTACCGTAATGCCTAAAGTATCAAAATTGATACCAAATGTTTTATTTTTCAAAATAAATATATAAAAATATCGTTTTGATTTTTTTTACTATTTTTCCCTATTAGTAAACACAGTAAAGGATACACTTATATATTTTTTAATTTGATTTAAAAAATCAGGCTTTTAAGGATCAATGGGGTCATTAATCGCCATTGTTAACAATGTACCCTATCAAGTCGACCTCGTCGCAGTTCCCCTTGCAAACTATCATTATTTATTAATGAATTCGTGATTAATGAATTCGTCACAATGAAGTAACAGACCTGCTTTCATATTCATCTATCAACGCTCATTTGTACCCTACCAGTTACACGAGTAACGCAGATGGGGTTACCATTTATTATCATACATTTAAAAAAAAAAGTACCCCTCATGCGTTGCCATTCCTGAGAATTAAAGTATTACAGCTCTATACCCTGTAACTTCACTGCCATATCATGCCACCCTTCAACCAGAAGCAGAGGAAAAATATTTTTAAAGATGAAAAGATAATGTTGAGATAAACATAGAAATACACTTGCAGTGTTTTATGTGTATACGGTATGGTGGATAATAAAACCAGATACACGTTTCCTGTTACTGAAAGTATTATATCGAAGGTTTATTTATCTGTACTGTAATAAAAGAAAACATTTTATTATTATGCTGACGTTGCATTATTTTTTACTAGCCGCTATCCGCGACTGCGTCTATGTGACTAGGATAAAATTAGCTTGTCTGTCCTTCTCCATCCCAAACAGTACATTTCATGACATCAATCTAGCCATTGAGGAATCAAGAAATAACAAACAAAACAAACAAAATTTTCATATTTAATACTTTAGTGAGTATTAAGAATATAAGTATATCAACGATTTAAAAATATTTATTGAATAAGTAGTGTACAGTTCCCAAGTGGTCCCGGCATAAAATAGGATACCACTTCCTTTCTCGCGGGTGTCATAAGAGGCAGCTAAGGGAAGGCGAAAGATGTGTAGCAGTATCTCTCTTAAAACATCTCCAAAGCCTAACTGCGATTAGGCGAAAGGCTAATACGCCTGCCAAGTGTAGCAACCACTGAGAAAACCCCCGATAGGTAGAGGCTTATGTTCAGCAGTAAATAGTTAAGGCTGATATAATAATGACGAAGTAGTGTTCAATGTAATTTAATGTCAGACTCGCGCTCGCATCACTCACTCGCTCAAGATTAAGGGTCCTGAATGGTACTGAAACTAGTCGAGCTTTTTCGACAAACTTACACGTAAGTTAAACCGGTAGTTATTATATTAAAATAAAATAGTGTACAGATTTCAATCTTTTATGTTAAACTATTTGCAGTTACAAATACTCTGCGGCTTTAGTCGGGGGATTTGGTTAATAAAATTGTGACACAGCCTACCCATGTAATAATTTACATTAAATTTCACGCTGCCATTTAGGCAAAATTGAGTAACAAACATACAAACTTTTTTAATAACTTATAATATTAGTAGGATTTTTTTTAATAATAATTATAAATAAAGTCTTTAATCATAGTAGAAAAAAAATAGGTCATGTATATAACTATCGGGTATAAACTGACACGTTCTTGACCGTTTTATGTTAATTATGGTAATCGATTTGTGTTCCCAATAGACTCTTTGTTCTTCATAGTTGATAACTTTAGGGTAGATACACTTATAACCTTACAAACTACCGAACAAAACAGGTCAAGTGTCTCTTGTGGACTACGAGCCAAAAGGCACGTAGACGGACCCACATTTTATTTATTTCAAAAGTTTTTATAACTACAAACGAGTTTTGATAGTGTCATTCTCACAAAAGTTTGTTTTTATAAAAAGAACAATATCTATACTTACATCTTTGTCATAAAAATTATTGGTGTCAAAATAGCAAGGCTCAAAGAGAACTGTCTATTTATTTACGTGTAAATTATTATATATTAGCATAATTGTTTCAACAACAACTGATTTTTGTACAGTTCGTAACATTTATCAATGAAAACTATGCATACCAGTTTCTATAATGCACACATTGACTGAACATCTCAATACGATCGTAATCATATTGAATATGGGCCTACGCCTCTGCGACCTGCAACTACTTCTTGTAGTCGCCCCTTATCTCACGATATGGCTTTTGTCTGTTACCGGTATCTGTATTAATTCATCGTCATATCAGCTGTGAACTCATAATGTAATGTATTTTCTTAACTATAGACCCCAATTTTAATATATGTTAACTCTCTGATTCTCAAAGTAAGACTACTGTGATTCTAAGAAATATCGTAACACTGCACATCTGCATTCAAAACATATGTTATAAACAGTCTTCATAAAGTTGACAAGCGTCGTCCCTAATGTCCCGGATTGTTTCTATAAGATAAAAGTATCTATGCTTTTGTTACGAATCTATCTATTTATTTGTATGCCAAGTTATAAGTGTAAGTTTATGTTAAATTTGTCGCGATGGGCTGACTAATCTGATTCCATCCTCGTCCATCACCATTCACTGGTATCCCGCTAGCGCATACCGTCACAGCCAAGGTGAAATTATCATTCCATTATTATCCCAAAAAACCTCACAAACTGAAACACATGCAAGCACAACTGTTACATGGCAGTAATACGAGTGATACAGATATACCTAAGCAAATGACTCATGCAAAGCCTTCCTCTGGTAATTATGTCAGTTGCAATCCAATTTTATTGTTAAAAATGTAAGTACACATTACGAGTATATTGGAAGCCAGACTCAGGCTCGCATCACAGCTGCTGAAGACTAAGGACCTCTGATGGTTCCGAAACTATTCAAACTTTCACGACAAAATTACACGTGAGTTAAACCGGTAGTTATTACATTAAAATTTAAATTCAAACTGAGAGGATCTGCTGAAAAAAGAAGAAGACAGATATAAGCTGAAAGGTAAGCAAGCTATGTAAAATGGCAATGAGCCAGCTATATAGTTTGAAAGGAAAGGATCTCTAGCGATAACCTGGTATAAGTAAATGCAGTGTACGATATCTCCTCGCTTATTCCACGTCAACTGGAGCGATAATCTCAAATATATTGCGGGTAGTTTTAAATATATTTTAAAAATATCTAAAATTAAATATTGAAGGTAGTCAATACATGCGGGTAGCTCAGGGCTGTTCTGTATGATCAAAAGAAAAATACTTAACCCATACCAAAAATTATTTATATATTACCTGTAGAACAATTAGTACCTACATTACCAGCTAGTAACATAAGTTGTATTTTTCCCCAAAAAGCCGTCTGTAGTCAATGTTGAAGTAGCAATTAAGTAAAATTCCAGTTCATATCTAGTATCTTTCTAACAATCTAAGTACCTTTTTTTATACAATATTTGTTATAACCAATTTTTATGCCAACAGTGTAAAAAAATTGGTTAATTATAATTTTTACACATTTAAAAATTATTTAAAAAGAAAAAATATAAAATGTGTTATTAACTTTAGCTTTAATTAATAAATTAATATTGACTCCTTTATTATAAAATTTGAAATAATCCACCAAATAAGCATTGTGAAAATTACCTGAAGGGAATTGAAGAATGATAGTATCGAATAGAACGGGAACCAAAGAATAATTGCACTTACGTCAGCCACCTAATTGACGTCCATTGCTCTCCTGAGACAGATAAATGTATAACATTAAGGTATTGATTTCCTTGCTTTCAGACTATTGTTATTATCGGAAAAGTTTCGCGTTGATCTTACGGCGAGGTATAAAAAATATATACACTCTATATGCAGGTATATAGAAGGTGTTTATATATAACATGGACAATAATACGTGAAGGCTGATGCTCATTTAGGAGCGAATTAACTGATCTTTTCTCTTACACATGTCAACTACTTTTCACAAAGGTCCTCTAAAAAGCTCCGCAATATTACTAAAATGTTTGTTCTTCTTCTGTAAAAGCTTACTTTATTATATACATTTTTCAAAATTATATATTATTATTGTATTTTACTAATTGGATAGCATTAATTATAATTATTATAATTTAGCAGTTTTTGTATAAAAGAATAATAAACATCCATCCATACATCCAACCTCATATTTCATATTTATAATAATCGTAAAAAAATAAGGTTTATATAAGTAACTACATTCTATGGAAATAAAAATAATTATCATTAATTTAAGGCTAGAACTCTTGTATGTACAAGGATTAACAAGTTACTTCCACTCGTGTAAACGTTTCTTTGTTTAAATTCAGGGTTAATTTAAAATAATCTCACGTACTTGGCAACTTCGTGTGGATTTCAAAGTTAGTCAAACGCTCCAGTACAACCAATAGGCTTATTGCGTGGATACACATGTATTATTAAATATACTCACGTTGTTAATTTCAAATTATAAACTGACTAGCTTTTACCCGCGACTTCCTATGCATGAATTTTAAAAGTAGGAAAACCAATGAAGTAGACTTCAAGATGGTGTATCTAGATAAAATAATATAGTTCGCCATCGACAGGGAGTTCACCCTCATACCTTACAGCCTAAATGGTCGCGTACAACGCGGTTTCAGAGATGCTTTCTCCCACGAACACTCAGGTTATGGAATGAGCCCTACCGAGGTTTTCCCAAGAGACTAAAGCATGAGGTTCTTCAAAAGGGGGGTAAAGAGGTTTCTTCAGGGTTGGTAACGTGCGCGTAATACCTCTGGTATTGCAGGCGTTCATAGGCTACGGTAACCGCTTACCATCAGGTGGGCCGTATGCTTGTTTGCCACCTAAGTGGTATAAAAAAAAATATTAGTTTTAATTTACACATTCAGGAACATAACTGTAATAAACACATCGAATTTGGTATAGTAGTTCTTGTGTCATGCTGGAACAAACTAGTAAATAGTGCTATTAAATATGTATATGTTTATGTATATATTTGTTTAAATTACAATTCATAATATAGTACCGTACATAGTATGTCATATTAATATTTATACATATATAAATTTAAAATGATAAATTATTACAATTTATATATATTACATTATTTAGTATATTCATATATATATAATAGTGTGCCACCTACTCTTTGTGCTTTTTATCTACCCAAAGGTTGTTTCGAAAAGATTGCTTAGCGTTATCGCTACAACAGTCGCTATATAAAAGGCTGCCTTATGGCAACCTGTTGTATCATTTCCCATTAATATTTACTGTATTTATTATTTTATTACTTGGAGCGATAAAGTGTAAAATAAGTAACTAAATGGGTAGACAAATTACTATATTATTTCAGCTTCTATTTCTCTTATTATAACTTTCTACAACTCAATCTTTAAAAAAGTAATATAATAACTTAGGAGCACCTAAGTCGATGGCAAATAGAATTATTAAATTAATTCAGAATTAACAATGGAACTACATAAAATGACTGTAAAGAAACCAGACAATTACAAAAAAACTCCTTTTTTTAAAAAGTTAATTAATGAATTTATTAAATTTAAGTATGTCCCATGTTTAAAAAATTATGCCGAGTCTCACAACTTTTTCGCCGAAAAAAGTTGTAAAATCTAATGTACCATTTTGGGGTTCTAATGATTTATGTGAAGCCAAACTTGAGTCTACATCAGATCTTATGCCTTTTTACGTTGAATTATTGGCGAAAGTTGGCATCGTTGTCAGGGGCCCATAAATCGTAAAAATATATAAACCACTATAAGACTTTAAGTTGATTCAGTTGTAAAACTAACAATAAATTGATAGTTATTGAATATGCGGTTTATTACAAATATTTTATTTCAATATTGCAAAATGTTTTCATAAATTAATAACATTTGGCATGGTATTAAAGTCATGGTTAAAAGTGTAAGTACAAAACGTAATGAGTACATTCATCATCATGTCATCCATCATATTATTTCTAGTACAGAACCCTTGATCTATATGCCTGACACTTACTTGACTGATCTTATAACTTATTATTGCTATCTCGTCGCGGCTCCGTTGTACTACACCAACTTATAGACCGGAAAGTTTGTGAATTCCAATCTGGCCCTCACCAAAAACTTTGTGTATGAATTTAAATTTCCGACTCACTCTCCAGTGATGAAAAACTCTGATAACAAACCAAATAAAAATGAGTGACGGCGGTAAGTTCACCCCTATCACGTTGGATTCTAATATACTCAGCGAAGTGTGAGTATATTGAGTGAGCATAACTCAAACAGAATGGTAAAAGCCGACAAATGCCAATGCCTCCTGTATACTTATAAATGTTTAATTGCTAATCTTAGATAGAGCATCGAACCTAAAAAACGGGTCATCTTTTTACCAGCTAATTTCCAAACTAGCTGATTCGTTTTTATTTTTCATAAGTATTGTATACACTTACGCATAAAATGTATCTTGAGGTATTTTTTAATAAATAAAATGCATGTTTATGTATTAAAAAGATACAGAAATTATTACGACAAAATGAATATAGAAGTTAACTATTTATCATAAAAAATTGTGTGAAAATGTTTATCCGTTTTTCTCCAAGCATTTCTATGGAAACACTATCTATAAAATCTATGTTGCTAATGTTATTGTATTTTATATTGTTTTAGTCATATATTTGTCTTTATTATACTAATGAACTTATTTCGTAAATTACATTCGGAGCCGTCTTTTAAATTATGGATTTTAACTGTTCATCAAGAATTCATAATGTCTAACAATTGACGGGAACATTTTACAAAGAGAGAGGGAACAGTATGTAATTAGCTACAATTGTATTAGTTAGCTAGTTGCATTTACTTTGCTCTTACTTTTGTTCTCTAAATAGTAACAGAACTAGAGTACAATGTATAACCATCCTTTTCATCTGCAGGACATAGTAGCGACTAGGGAAATAAAGCATAATACGCCAACGCAAAAAGTAGAGAATTCTACTCACTACTCCTCTTTTTATGTGGATTTCATGCTTTTGTTATAAAGATTTTGATGATGGTAATGGTGGTAATGATGATGATGATATGATCATTATAAAAATGTAGCCTTTTCATATTCCTACTAATATTATGTTTTGGGTTTATTACTTGAAAAATATTTGAATGTACAATATTATTACAATCAATGGATTATTGTAAATTCTCCATAATATATGTAAAAGCTTGTCTTTTTATTGTATAAAAAGTGAATCTCGATGACACTAAAGAATCGAAAAGTAAATTAGGGTTTTCAACTACAACATTATATATTAGATTTTTTTATTTAAATACACACATTATGCGAAGCAAATAAACAATTTAATATAAAGATAATTTCCGTATAGTATGGGGATCGAATCCGCAATCTATTCGTACCGAAGAAAAGATTTCTTATTATTTAAAGTGTTCTCATTATAATATTTTTAATAACATTCTAGTAGTAGTGCAATTTGTCTTTTGCAACAGTTTGAAATTAAACGTAGCTAAAAGAAGCGTTGCAGAATTGAAGTGCTCATTACAGCATATTTTACAAAGTACAGTTTGCTCGCTGCTTTGCAACAGCGTCACAGTGAAATCTTAAATCTAAAATGTGTATATTATGAAATTACTTCGAAATAAATAATGTTATGAGTTAAACGAAATTCTTACTAATATTTATTATAAATGTAAGTGAATTTGTTTGTTTGTTACCTTTTAAAGTCTTGATGACTAAGCCAATTGTAGTGAAATTTGGTATGTTCACATACTATGTGATGGAAGTGGACTTGGGCTACTATTTTATTACTTTCCATTTACAAAATATTTTCTATTTTTGGGTCCTCTTCCGACGATTTTTTTTATTATATTTATAAATGTGAAGATTTTCGTTTGTATTCAGTTCAATTATCAATTTCCGAACACATTTTATTTTTTACTAAGACTTAGTTTTGTACCTAAAACCTCAATGCCATCGTGATGTTTTTTTAGCGGGTGCAGGGGAGAAAAGACCACACCCATGCTGATGCGGTGAAGGTCATATACAAATAAAGCGCCTTAAATGTATATAATATCTGTTTTCTAACATTTTTTGTGAAACGAGACTTAATTCTACTTTAGTCACGTCTTTTTACGTTGAAATATTGACGAAACTTGCTATTCTTATTCGAATTCGCACTAATAAGTAAACGCAACTAAAAAAACACTGTTGAGAATTGTTCGCGACATTGTAATCTCTCTGTATAGTTTATAGCGATATTTTATAGTTATTTTGTTAGCATAAGTCGTTAGTTTTTAATCATTTAAATTGTTAATTTTACATAGATTTTTTTTATGATGTATCTATAGCTTGTAAGTGGAATAAAGCATTTTATTGTGTCGAGTCCTTATTACCCACAAATAGAAATAAGGAAAAATTGTAAAACATTAGTAATAAGGATAATTACAATAAATAAATAGACGCCAAATGGTGCCGCTCTGAAGAGTCACGCGTCCCTCTCACAATCGCCCCGTCCCGCTCGCACAGACTCACCGATGTGAGTTAGTACATGTTATCGTGCGACCGGGCGGGTATAAAGATAGGCCGCCTACCGTCGAGCGGCATGCACTCCCCATCCGATAAAGGAAATAGGAGAAACTCTTCAGAACGGAACCGGGAGCTTCAAGAAAGGACTACTATCGTTTCTCTCCAGCCTGAACCAGCACCCCTACAGTCCACGCTCACCGTACGGTCAAGCTGCACCGTACAAGAATTGAAGTGCTCATTACAACGTATACCAACTGTGCAAACTACAGCTTGTTCGCTGCTCAGCTACTGCGTTACAGTGAAATCTTAAACTTGAAATCTTGTTCTAGTTTGTAGCGTTGTCTAATGCTAGCCAACTTCGAAATAGAGAAGGTTAATTCTACCTGTATTTGCTGATTGTAAACCGTTACTGATATTTTTTTTTAATTCCAATCTGTTTCTTTAATTTGTTACATTGTAAAACTGGTCACTCTAACATAAATGTCAATATTTTTATAATTTTTTGCCCCGAAAAGTATGTTACATTTCAGTAGAAGAGCTCAAAATTTTAAGTTATATTTATAGAGGTATATATAATTAATCATAATCCTACCAAGGACGTGTTTAACCAATGAAATTAACATTTTTAACGGCGTTCGGAAATCTTCGGGTATGAACGGCTGGACTCCACAGTCTTCCTCTTCGTCTGCAATATTTTTATTATCACTGACTATATTAATAATATTTCGTATATATACACAGTATTTAGTGTTTCCTTTAATAAATTATTATATTTTAAACTTTTAACAATAAAATGAGTATCATAACATCGCAAAATATATTATGTTTATGGCACCACTCAATTGAAGCACAGCTAAGCAAGCACAAGTAAGTTCGTTTATTTGTTACCTTATAGCGCGTTAACAATTTTTTTTTTTTTACTTTTTATACCACTAACGTGGCAAACAATTATACAGCGCACCTAATGGTAATAAGCGGTTACTGTAGCTTTAGAACACCTACAATACTTCGGACATTACGTGCACGTTGCTGATCCTGAAGAACTTCATTATCTCTTTTTGAAGACTCCCATGAAAAGTATTAACTTCACCAATCACTATAAACTGAGAAGGATATAGGTTACTTTATATCCTACCCAATAAACATATTCTGGTCACACAGACAAAGTCCCGAGTAAAAACTAGTGATATATAAGATTACATAACCAGAAAGTGTGGCACACTCTCTTAGGTTTCTAAGGAATAATGTAAAGTTTAAGTTAAAGTAATGTTAGTTTTAACCGACCTTTCTACACATATTTCAATGTATTTAGATCTATCATATATGGGACATAACTGTTATTAATCTAAATAACATTATGAGCCCTAGATCCTAAATAATGCGGACATTACGGTAGATTCTAAGATGCTATTCCTTATCTAAACCTATTCCTAAAATTATGTGAAATACTTTAAATTGCAAACATTACATAAATTGTGTAACCTGACCGTACTATGGCATTTTCAGAGGTAGAAAAATTATGTAATATAATGTAATTATGTAATGGCTAATCATAAAATTTACATTTTTTCATACACAATGGCGAACAAGCTGACGTGATGGAAAATGGCAACTATCCTATAATAACTATGGTCACGAACGTTGAAACCGTTATTTATACATATGGACTGCACACTAATAATGCACCTCATACGTTACTATTGAAGACTAGGATATTATACCTCTATACTCTGTAATTTTACTTTCATAACCCACTGTTCCGCAACCATGTGGTCCCGGCATAGAACGGGCCACCTCTTTGTTTCCCGTGGATGCCATAAGAGGTGACTAAATGAACTAAATGGTTGAGATGTGAACAGCAGTCTCTCTCTTGAACATCACTAAAGCCTAACTGCGCTTACCAACTCGCCTGATAAGAGTGGCAACTACTGGAAAACCCCCCTTTATGGGGGCCTATGTTCAGCATGGGACAGTTAAAGGCTGATATGATGATGATCATCATCCTATCAGCATTTAACTGTCCCATGCAGTTCAAAATAAAAAAACAGTCTACTTTCTGTATTTCCGTTTAAACAATTATCACGAATGCTTGGTGGCAGAAACACGAGTACGACAGAAATACTCGTGAAAGCCTTAGAAACGTGAGCGGGTATATAATGTGTTTTCACTGAATGTTTATGGGATACTTTTATGGAGAACATCATAAATAAGATATTATTTTTTATTATGCAGATCTTTAGAAACTTATAGATTCTACAACTATTTTATGAATCACGTAAATGGTTAACAACTAACCATATTTGTATGCCTATATATACTATATCTGTATCTATTATGTTTTATGTTCATAAATCAATACATTAAATATGACTTATTTTGCTAAACAAATAAATAATCACAGTTATTGTCCAATGTCTTTCCTGTACAAAATTCACTCTCCTTATTTATTTATTTAACTCTTTATTGCACCAGAAACATAACAATAAACAATGGCACATAAACAATTCAAGTTAAATACAGTAGCTTAAAGTACAGATTGAAATATAAACAAATACCTTAAGGATTCAATTGTTGCAAAACCTTTTTTTAAAACTTTTTTTTAACTTAATACCCACTTTTTCATACCGTTATTATAGAATTATATAACTATACTAGATAATGGAATTCTAATCTTTTTAGTATAGATAGAGACATGGTTGTTTAGGTATCTAAACGTATGTATATCATACATAATTATACTATAAAAGTAAACAGCTTTAGGTATTCTTGAAACGAGAGGCTTCCTTCCTTTAAGAGGGACGGTCTTATCATTTTTAAGAGCTTGAAACGAGCTCTCCGATGTAGGTTGGTGCCTCTTCAATATAATGTAGTTGTATATTTTGCAACTGAAATAAACATTAGTTATTTGAAGTGCTTCTATTGTTCACTGATATTTATTCCATGAAGTTTATAATTTTATTTATTTACTAGTTGTGACTGCGGTTACTTCCACGTGACCTTCATAAAAAGTTCTGTACCATATCAGGCATTAACTGTCCACGGCAGAACATAGGCCTCTCCTTATTGGGTAGGGGGGGGTTGCCAGTAGTTGCCACGCTTGACAGGCAAATTGGTAACCGCGGTTAGGCTTTGGTGGTGTTGTAAGAGGGACGCTGCTGTCCATCCCTCGATCCCTTAGTAGCCTCTTACGACATTCATAAAAAAGTGGTAATGGCCCATTCTATGCCAGAATCATACGGCAATAAGAAAAAATAACTATTAACTAATAACTATTTAAAAAAATAACTAATAAATAAACAATGTTTACATTTATAATATATAATAATAAGGATTAGATTTTAAATCTGAAAAAGTAACCTTAAATTTTATGTCCATGTCTCTTTAGGTAAATTCA
Source organism: Galleria mellonella (assembly GCF_026898425.1). Taxonomy (NCBI): domain Eukaryota; kingdom Metazoa; phylum Arthropoda; class Insecta; order Lepidoptera; family Pyralidae; genus Galleria; species Galleria mellonella. Next base: position 814,933 of record NW_026442112.1, read on the forward strand.
ATTTACAAGTACAACGCTCCGTTGAAATTTGATTTCAGCCTGTTTGACATCATAAATCAACAATTATGTTAAGTATATATTTCTTGTAGCAATATTTTACTATGTAATAAAAGGAAGAAAAAGTAAAAAATATATCCCATGATTTTTCAAGGTGGATGCTTCTCAATACAGGTAATCAATCACTATCGAGTTCGGTCGAATGAAAATCCTTATAAAAACGTTGTATTATTTCTATTTGTATAACGTTCTACGTGTCATGTTGATTATTTAATATCTAAATCATGTTTAATAAACTTTTTTTTATAACACAGGCGGCAAACGAGCATGCAGATCACCTGATACTAAGTGACTACCGCTGCTTATGAGCACGCCTAACATTGGAGAAATTGCAGGTGCCGTAGGTCTTTTAAAAATAAATATGTTCTCATCTTGAATTGTATTAATTTAAAATACTGGACTACTGAAAGTTTTTTTTTTTTTTATACGACGAAGGTGGTAAACAAGTATACAGCCCATCTCACGGTAAACGGTTACTGTAACCTATGGATGCCCGAGGATACCGAGGGTATCGCATGTACGTTGCTGACCCTAAAGAAACCTTAATATATCCTTTTTGAAAAACCCCATACTGTATAGTCCCTAGAGAAAATTTCGCCATTGGGAGATCTCGATTCATACCACAACTTGAGCGTTCGTACGAGAAAATTCCTTTGAAACTGCAGTGTACGTGACCATTTAGGTTCAATCATGTCAGGTTGAATTATCGATGGAGAGCTGTTCGATGAAAAAAAGTGACTTCTAGGCATCATTTAAACAATAACTCGGAACACAACTCATTAAACAAGCAATAGAAAACATATAGAGAGGCAAAGTCTCGCCTTAGATTTTAAGGCTTGATGCCGCCTGTGAGCGTCTCAAGCAATCGTTCACTATTCTTATTGCTCGTCTTTGACTCAGTTCAAATATATATATATATATATATATATATATATATATATATATATATATATATATATATATATATATATATATATATATATATATATATATATATATATATATATATAAGCAGGATAAAATAGTTCGCTAAACACTTCCCGTAAGATGCTACGAAACAGTTAAAGCAATTAGAGTAAGTTGTTAGTTGGCTTAAAGGTTTACACATTGAGGCAAAACGTCAAAGTGCAAACTTACACTTCACTTAAATCAAGTATTCCTAGTTTTAGATAGATATTATACTATCAACTTATGTAATAGCTAATTCATTTATATTTTTATTTAATAAATACTAACTTAAAACTGTTCTTGTGACTTCTGGATTGCAAGACAATGGGACAAAGTATAAGTACTTTGTGTTATATTGTATATTTGGTGTATTTTTTGTATTTATCTTATCTACACTAAAGAAGAAAGATTTGTATTTTTGTGTGTATGTATATTTGTAATGAATAAATTCAAAAATTACTTTGTCGATTTCAAAAATTCTTTCACCAATAGAAAGCTACGTTTATCCTGAGTAACATAGGCTATATATATTGCTAGAAAAGATTAGGGATCCTTACTAAAACTTTAGTAACGTAACTCAAGGTGTAAAAAATGCTATAAAATATCTTTCGTCGCGTGCGCTGCGGAAACTATTGGTGCATACTTTTGTTCTATAAAAAGTATGTTCTACAATATTGAAGAAAATATCAATAACTACAAAAAACTTTGCGATACTATATATCTAACTATTATCGTTATATCTCAATAACCACTTTTTGAAATGTTGTAAAAATGTCTACCCGTACGGAACCGGGACGGGCCGCTAGTATCATTATAAGCGCAAAAAATGTGTTTATTTACGACAGAAACAAGGAAAACCTCTAAAATTATTAGTGTTTCTCTACTATATTATACATGCATTATACATATAAACGTTCTTGAATCACTCTATATATTAAAAAAGACCGCATACAAATCCGTTGCGTAGTTTTAAAGATTTAAGCATACATAAGAACAGACAGACGGGAAGCGACTTTGCTTTATACTATGTAGTGGCAAGAAAACAGAGTAACAATAATTATAATAAATATTCCTATATAATTAATTAAAAGTATTAGTTACACTGAGTCCACAAAAAATATTAATAATTTTTAAAGGATCTAATAGATCTACCAAATTATCTGAGGGATAAATGACACGATTTGATATTAAGAGGCAAAATATTCAGTCAAAATGTCATTTTAATATAAACTTCTTTTATAAGAACACTATAGCGTTTAGTTTTTTGTGTACGTAACCGGAATATATCAATTAAGACATAAAGAAGTAGTAAACTCATTTGCACATATATAATATACATTAGTAAAAATAACTGGGGTATATATATAAGATCACCTTAATCTAACGGTTTCTGAAGAAGTGGCTATATAAAAGCGACAACGATCATCAATATAAATGAAACCATTATATGTAACACCGGGATGTCCCAACGGACATCTATGTCCATTTCACGAGCCTCCATTGAATCTCGGGTCGACTGTACATTGTGCCTTAATGTCATAATATATACTCACATTACGATAGCTCTAGTAATGATACAAATTATGCCTTTTATGTAAACCATACGTTATTTTAGAACAAATTTGAAAAAAACAATTTGGCACTCTAACTGCGAATTAACGAATGGTTAACATTAGGCTCCAAATACCTATCTAATAATTTGTCTTAAGATGCCTCGTTTAGAGGTGCAACACGAGTCACAAAACGTGCGTGGACGAAATGGCAGCCGAAGATTTAAAACTAATATGGAAAGTTGTAGAACTTTTAGTGGTACTAATAGTGGTTAATCTATTATTGTTGGTAATCGCACACATATTAATAATTTTTAATTGTAGCGGTATATAATTTGTGGTAGCGGAATTAAACAAAATAATTCTAATCAAATAACTAGTGATATGAACTTCCACAAGACTACACCTATTTTATTAAAATATTTAATAGAAAATTTTAAATACTAGGTAAACAATTGTTATGCAAATTATAAGTGAAAACTAAGCTAATAAATTTTGAAGAGATTAATCTCTATTAATAAGTAAAAACATAAGAAAATTTTTCATATGAAAGAAGTTTAAGTTTTTTGATATTTTCTTCATCTTCTTTAATATCATTTTCTGAAGCCTTCAGGGCTTATAACATTCATTAACATATGATGCATTTATATGCACTTATAACGCTATTTACATGAAAAATAATTATTAGATGTATTTTTAACTACTGACTTGTAGATATCATCATGCAAAATTAATTAGAAATCAAGAAAAAATGTTTGGCAGTTAAATCCAAAAGTAATTAAAAAGTAATAAGTCTCCCTCTATCGCAAATTCTGGAGAGTGCGATATTATGGTTTTGGTTACTTTCGAAGATTAGAAACTATTATAAAAGACATATATTTATTAAAAATGTACAAAAACTGAATTTACAAGTAATATTTATAAAATATGATATTGTTTTATGTCAGAAATGATTGGAAATTCCATTGTTTCTGCCTACCCTAATGGGAGACAGGCGTGACAGATATGTATGTATTGATTCATGATTGGAAATTTATCGTAATAAATTGCTTAATAATATTTATTTTTTTCGGAAACTCAATGAAATAAATAAAAAATGCAGATTTTTTGAACTCTTAACTTCTTAAATACATTTTGATACAATAATACAAGTCGATATATGTGACATTGACAAGATTATACCCATATTACTCCTCATGTACGGCAATGCAGGGTTGGCAATTCCTAAATATTAATCATACTCAGTAATTTCATCAGTAATTAAAACCCCATAGGCTAGGGCATTATTTTTTAATGTGTAGATCATACCGAGCAATACTGAAACAAGGCTGTTTGCTACATTATTTCGTTTCCACTAAATCAATCATTGTGTCGTCGACGTGATTACGTTGACGACAGTTGTTTGCTGATCGGTCATGTTTAGCACGTCATCGCGAACAATCAAAAGGAAGTTTATTTGTTACCTCTTAGAGGCTTACAAACTTCAACAGTCGTCATGAAAACATGTAGTATTTGAAATAGATGACTTGTGGTCTTGGCATAGAATAGGCCATTTCTTCCTTTCACGTATTTATCGTAAAAGGCAACTATGGGAACTTAAAGGTCGAGGAATGGGCAACAGCGTCTCTTAAAACATCACCAAAAGCCTAAATGCAATTTCTAATACGCTTGCTAAACGTGAGAACTACTGGGTAAACCTTTCTTATGTAAGAGGCTTATTTTCAGCAGGGAATAGTTAACAGCTGATATGATATGATTTGTACTTGGCATATTTATATACGTGTATTAGGGCGGGAGATGGACAGCAGCATTTCTCTTAAAACATCGCAAACAACCGCAGTTAGGCTTTTAGAAAGCCTAACTGCGGTTGCCAACCTACCTATCAAGCGTGGCAACTACTGGTAAAACTCCCTTTATCGGGAAGGTTTATATTCAGTAGTGAACAGGTAACGGCTTAAATAATAATAGCATATTTATAGTGATTTTAATATGTTTTAGACGATGTTTATGACGCATTTTATCGTTTTCTTTTTTTTTATTCCTCTTTTTAATATCAAGTTATTTTATTAAAAATAAGTTTACTTTTTTTCCTTGTATGTATATTTTATAATTATAATATGTTCCCAAAACACCGTGTACCTATCCAGTCTACCAAATACCAGTCTGCTGTCTTTTCGCTCACATTTTTGGTTCCACTGTAACTATACGTGTATTATTTCACAGCTTTTCGTCATCACTGCCACTGAATTATTTTTATTTTTACCTAATAGGTAGTTAGGTGGTAGAGAAATTCATATTAAGCTCGCCATTTGTACAAACATTTATTGTGCAATCTAATTTTACAGTTCTAGTCATATTACTCATATTATAAAAAGGAAAGATTTAATTGTTTGTTGTTTTAAAAATATAGAAAGTTACATCATCAGCGAGTAATATAGGCTATATATATATACTCACGCGTGAAGGAAAATGAGTGAGTTATCATAAATTGTTAGAAAACCCCTTAACAGTTACACTTTTTTTTTTCACAACACAGGGGCAAACGAGTCACTGACCATCAAGTGAGCCGCATGGCTCACCTGATGGTAAATGACTACCACCGCCCATGATCACCCACAACACCAACGGCATTGCAGGTGTGCTGCCGGCATTTAAAAAAGGAATATGCTCTTTTCTTGAAGGTTATGATATCGTATCGGTTTGGAAATACTGCTGCTGGAAGTTGATTCCAAAGAGTAGTTGTGCGTGGATGAAAGTGCCTTGAAAAACGCTCGGCGGAAAGCGCCACTCGTCCAGATGATTAGTATGAAACTTTAGTTTATGACGGGTTGATGAAACCCATATTATTCTTAAGAAAATACCGGTATGTATTCATTCAGGTGTATAGGTATTATAGATATTTGGGTATACATTCCACTGCCTGAGCGTTCATGGGACCCGATATAAATTATCGAGTTTTCACTTTAATGGACGACAATTTTACGATTTAGTCATTTAATTAACACCTATTAATCAACAGTGGAAATTTAATGAAATTAAACAAATGTTCTTGGCATTTATTTTTCGAATATCTTTGCACTTCAAAAATATTGACTGGAATAATATGAAGAGAATACCAATAGCATTAAACTGGTCTTTCATAGCCAATGAGATTCGTTATCAATATTATCTATACAATAATCTTAAAAGATTAGAAATACCAAATTTGGACAGTACGTACATTTCTTTTCTGATAGTACACACAGTAGAGGCTTATCCAAACTTAACACATAAGATATTGTATATACTAATTACCGCGAGCAATACCGCGAGATGCAGAAAATAATCAACCGATCTTAAAAATCTTTTTATTTGAATTCAGTATTTGTCTACCTATATTTATAAATAATTTACAGAAGTAGCCGATAGGTCAGAATTTAAAGAACAACAAATAAATTATTCATATATAATTTAACAACGAGAATTTAATGAACTTACTGTGTTTGTCGTTTCCAATAATTGTTTTGGTTTCATCCGAAATTCTTCTTTAGGGTTATTACGGTGTTTACGATTGTACATCGCAGTGTTTCGGTTAAACAGAAGTTCTGTGCTACCGTTTTGTATATAAATATATAAAAGAAAATATGTTTTAATAATAAGTTTTATATTTATTATTTTATGTTTCAATAATGTACGATTCCCATGGGTATGTCTATCAAATATTCAACAAGAAAGAGCTATTGTATATTTGTATGATAAGTTACTAGGGAGACATATCTATAATGGAAAGGTTGCGTCATTTCAATGCTCCTTTGGCCCCCAGGCAACATGTTACTCGTACCGTACGAAGTACTCTCACCCAGATCTCTTATCGGAAGATTGTTAACATCCCCAGGCTTGTTGTATATCATTATGTTTCACACAAATTGAAAATTGATTTATTAATTTTGAGAAAAAAAATAATTTCTAGAGTTATTTATAATGCTTATGACCAGAGAAAATCATCATAACTTCCCCCAAAAGGGAGTCTTTCCAATAATTAGTACCACGCTTGGCAGGTAGATGGGCTACCGCAATTACACTATGGCTATGTTCTAGAAGGAAAGCTGGTGCCCATCCCTCGACTATTAAGTTCCCTTAGTCGCCTCTAACGACACCCACGAAAAGGAGTGGTCTATTCTATGCCAGGACCACACGGTCACGGGAATATTTATAACACTAATTGCGTGAAATAAAGATGTTTATTTAAACGATACAAAGAATTATAAATAAAAATGTTAAGTAATTAAAATATAGATAGATAGATAGATAGATAGATAGATAGATAGATAGATAGATACTATTTATTGTTTCCTCCAAAAGATTACAATAGTAAACTTATTATAAATATAAATAATTACAAGAATATATTATAAGAAATATGAATATTATACCCATAAAGAGTATGTTGTTTTATATAGAACCTAGATTCTATATTCAGTATAGCTAATTTAAGAGACAATTTTTTGTAAATATGCTCGTGTCTAAGCATTGTGGGTTGTGCGTCCATATTATGCTCTAGACATTTTTTCTTCACATTGAATAGACAGGATCTATAATCTGAATATTTTCTTGTAAAAGAAGGCTTCTGAAACATCTCAGAAAATACGGAGTAGTACCATTAATTATAAATTAACCAACTTACTTGCAACAACAATATAATTCCAATAAAAAATAATAAATCGAAAATATAAACATATACATAAATATCTACTTTATTTAATATAAGATTTATAGCGTAAAATACAAATCAAAAGCTCCCGATAGATATGTCTTCGTGTAATATAATCATTTTCGATACTCCCTCCAGTATCGTAGTGTAGATACTTAGAAGACACGCGCCCCACACTTTCATATCGTGATTGTTAACATCGGCAGTTGCGTGCGAAATATACTGGTACAACGTAATTTATATCTACGTCACAGAATATTTCTTTTCGTCTACATTGAAAGCTGTTGAATTGTTATTCTACTCAATTTTTTTAACTAAGAGTAAAAAAGTAGAATAATAAAAGTATGTCATGAGGTCTCGGCATAGAATAGACCATCCCTTTTTTTCCCGTAGGTATCGTAACAGGCAACTAAGAGAGGACGAGTGATAGGCAGCAGTATTCCTCTTAAAACATCTCTAAAGTGTAACTGCGGTTGCCAATCCGCCTGCTTAGCCTGGCAACTATTGGCAAAACCCCCCAAGGAGGAGGCTTATATTCGGCAGCTGACAGTTAACGCTAATATGCTAATGACGAAAAAAGTAATATAAATATGAAGTGAACTGTGTACAGTGTTACCATACGATGCCATTTGACTATATCTAGACTCGGTGGATCTTAGTCTCCGCTACAACATGTTGCCATATAGCTCATTCCTTGTTCGTTTGTTCCTTGCTACCATTTTTTTATTCAATGGATTTTGATCTTGACCTCTGTTACGCCACGATGCCACTTCGATCTATTCCATGCGGCTGTTTGAATGTCTATTCGTATTTGACCTCTCTTACAATCAAACTCTATTTCGTACTACGTTTTGTTAAACAGTGGATCTTAGTCTCTGCTGCAATATGATGTCATTTCCCTCTATTACATGCTATTTTTCACCATTCAATCAATATACTATATGATACAGTATTTTATTAGTCAATCGATATTGGTCTCTACTAAGAAATAAAAATATTTTGATCCATCTTCTGCCCTTTTTCGTGGATATTGAGCATTTATTTTAGCGAATAACAATACTTAAGGCGTCCAATTTTTAGCGGGTTGAAAAAATCCCTCCATAAGTTCCATGTATCCATAACGAAGTCGGCAAATAAGCAAGTTGATCAACGTAACCATTACGCCAAATGAATCGTTAAATCCAACTAAATATAAAAAATAAAATAAATGTGAAAGTTTATAAAGATGTCTGTTACACAAATATGCTTTAACAACTAACAGATTTAATAAAAATCTAATACTCGAGGTTATATGATAACACGTAAGATTATTACCAGAGGGAGACTTTGTACTAAAGTCGATTGCTTGGGTACCTCTGTCCCATTCGTGTTTCAACCGTGAAGCAGGTGTGTTTGCATGGCTGTGTTTCTGTATGAAGGGTGGGATATGGCGTGAATTTACAGGGTACAGAGGAATAACATCTGAGTCCTCAGGAATGGCAACGCATGGGGGGTTTTATAGGCGAAACAGTATACTCTGTTATGTCCATGGTACTGCTTATGTCTATAGGCGACAGTTACTACTTTCCATCAGGTAGGCCGTCATCTTATTTGCCATTCTATGTTGTATAAAATAAAAACTTCATATACTGATTCTAGCGAACAAAGCTGCGAGATACAGGTAATATAATAATAAGATAAATACCACCAACATACTAATCACAAAACCTCTTAACTATAAATTATAATTAAACTTTTCTTAGTAGTTTCCCCAAATATATCAGCTAAGAAAAGTTATATTGCCATATCGTAGTCGATGTAAACATTTTTTTTTTGTTAGTACGAATATAAATGGTAGAATATTTATAAATTCAAACAGTTACAATCATTACAAAAGCATAATTACTTCGAAATCTTACTACCCACATGTTTTCCTTTATTATTTTTTTGGTTACGTGTCCCTAAAGAGAGTACCTACATAAATCAGTGATTCAAAGGTTGACATAGATTCCTTTAGGGATTAATATTATAATATATTTCTTTATATTCCAATATATCCACATTGTCTGTTTATGTCCACATGGTTTTAGACACAAACAAAAAACGATAATAACTCTGTTGACCTTTATAATATACCTACAATATTGCCCAAAGCATTTTATTCCCAACACATGTATACAGTAAATACGCGTACTTTTTCTGTCACGCCTACCTACATTTAAACTTATAGAATATATTGGTCAATAAATAATTATTAACCTTGATATTTATTCACAAAAGAAAGAGTTTCAATTCATCTACACTCCTCGCAAAATTAAGGGAACATAAAATTTTTTGAAATTTTTGGGTGATTTTCAACAGGCTGTATTTCAGTGAAAAATAATCGTACAGGAAATTTAAAACGGAACTACTGGTCGCACATCAAGCGGTTGCCGAGTTTCTTTATCTGCATAAAATTTCCAATTAAGCACAGTCAAGAGTTAGTGAAGAAAAAATTTTTTTCCACCTCTAACATTGAATTGAAAAAAGTGGAAAAAAGTGACTTTTTCTCCTTTTTTGGTTACTTGGCTGTATCTTCGCTAATATGGGCGGGAAAGCTAAGGTTTGAGGAAAATTTTACAGTCTATTGTTCCTTAAAGAACCCCCCAAATCCCTGGAGCGATCAGTTCAACGGTTTTTCCCGGACCAATTGATTGAAATTTTGGAAAAAATAAGGGAACAAGGTTTTTGTCCCTTAAACTCACCCTAATCCATTCAAAAATCAATAATTTCATTTGTTTTTCACTTTTTACTCAATTTTTTGTTTTTTAAAAATTCATTATCAAAAAAAAAATCGAAAAAAAATCAAGAAAATTTTATGCAGATAAAGAAACTCGGCGCCCGCTTGCTGTGTGACCAGTAGTTCCAGAGATATTAGCAGTTGAATGGAAAAGGATGCTTTTGCATTCAAAGTTCGATATCTCGGAGACAAATGGTCGTAATTGAGCCATCCAAAGCGATTTTTGAAGCTGAATAAACACGCTAAGAGACCTATACAATGGAGTAGCACGAAAAAATTTTTCCATGCCCATAGAGTGAAAAACAAAACCTAGAAAATTTAGAAAAAAATTATTTTCAGCTTTGTTTAAGAATTGCATGGAAACCGGAGCTCAAAAAATTTTTTCACCAAAAAATCTGAAAACTAGAGTTTTCAAGCTTTAAAACCCTTTTTTTAAATTTCCTGTACGATTATTTTTCACTGAAATACAGCCTGTTGAAAATCACCCAAAAATTTCAATAATTTTTATGTTCCCTTAATTTTTGCGAGGAGTGTATATTTTTTGTTACCATATTACACGGTTATTTTGCCAATTCTGAAACGATTTTGTTTTTTTTTTTTAATCGATAGAGTTCCCTCTTTATGTAACGTAACGTAAGCAATGTTTTTGTTTTAATTTATTACTCTATATTTGTAATCCTGTCTCTAAAATTGAACCTTCAATTCTAACTTTCTGAGTGAATACGTTAGGTACGTTACAGTCTACGGACTACTAATTGTAAAGCAGTTTTAACTGAAATCTGTTATGTAATAACTGTAATAATCTTTGTTATATAAAACTGCAATTATGAACTGCATGTCCTGATTCCTTTTTCATCCTTTCAGTATCGGATGACCAGACGGGGCAAAAACCTTCACCTTTGCATCGTAGACATACCATTTATACGCTCTGTAACCTCCTTCGTCATGCTTACAGACAACTTAAGGAGTTAAACTTCTCTGCTTATGTTTTTCCATCAAAATATAATCTGCACCATTTTAAGAAAGTGTCAATAGGCTATTTGTAAAATAGATAATTTAAGATTATGTTGCACAAAAAAAAACAACTTCATTTGTGGCAAAACCAGTACATAAGACTGTATAGATTTTGATAAAATTTCTATAGGACTTTTCTGTAAGTATATCCTTTCAGAAAAAAAATCCCAATCGGTATATAACTGATGGAGTTATGAGGTAACAGATATAAAAAAATACAACCGAACCAACCAGAGGGAGACTGTACAAAAGTCGTTTGCTTGGGTACCTCTATTCCATCCGTGTTTCAACCGTAAAGCAATTATGTTTGCATAGCTGTGTTTCGGTTTGAAGCGTGGGATATGGCGTGAATTTACAGGGTACAGAGGAATAACACCTGAGTTCTCAAGAATGGCAACGCATGGGGAGGTATCATGGGCGAAACAGTATACTCTGTTATGTCCATGATACTGCTCATGTCTTAGGCGACGGTTACCACTTTCCATCAGGTGGGCCGTCAGCTTGTTTGCCATTCTAAGTTGTATAAAAAAATCCTTCTTTTTGAACTCGGTTGAAATTACATTAGAAGTATATTACTTACATTTACATGGCCCTCCGGCTACAATTCTATTTTAGGAGAATAACTTACCTTCTACTTGGTGGGCAGTTTATTTTCTCATTTATTACAATTCCAAGTAAATAGTCAATAAAATACTAAATAGCTGCAATAATAATAAGTAAACAGTTAGTTTAACAACAAGCCAATTCAAACAGTATTACATAAAAGCTAATAGCTTTGTTGTTGTAAACTGACCCGTTCAAATATCCTAGATACGGTCCGGTCAACTGAAACTTTAGCCATTATTGCCGGCGTTCGTAAGGAAATTGAATGGGAGCAGAAAACTCCCGAAGCTATTTTCGATTGAATTCTAAATAATTCTTTCAACCAGTTTGAGTAACATGTCGAAGCTCCGAGATTTCTCTAAAAGATAATACCTACAGAAGGTAAATATTGTTGAGCGATGTTTTAATATCTGGATAGTTATGAGATTAAAAACCATAAATAATGCATATTAAACATATACTTAGCCGTTTAATCCCGGCATAGAATAGGCCACCCCTTCTTTTCCCGTGAGTGTCGTAAGAGGCGACTAAGGGAGAGTGAGGGATGGGCAGCAACGTCCCTCTTACAACGTCTCTAAAGTCTAACTGCGGTTGTCAATCTTCTTGCCAAGTGTGACAACAACTGGTAAAACCCCCTAAGGGAGAGGCTTATTGTCAGCAGTGGACAGTTGAAGTTTTATATGATGATGATGGTGATGATGAAACATATACCTTACTTACTGAATGGGATGGATATTTTGATTGACAAGGATAAAAAGTATTTCTTTTCCTTCTCAATCCCAAATTCCATACATTTGTTGTTATTATTTAAAATATTTAATACATTTACAAATTGATTTTATTAGTCCAAGCACCGTCACGTACTCTCTCTAATTAACGTAGCGGGTAATTGAGAATGCCGTCAGGCATTAAGTCCGCCTTATATACACATATTAATATTAATGTGTGCAAATAAAATAAATAAATAAATATACATTTCATAACCATTGGTGGAGCCAAGAGACAAGGTAACAAAAAACATACTCACTTTCACATTTATAATATCAGTGAAGATATTCTTTAGCACTCTTTTGTTTGCGCAACAGAGTATTTTTCCAACAGAATTGAACATTTTTCATTTTTCAATTCATTTTTGAATTAAGGACTTCTCATACTATCTTACGAGGTAAACGTAGCTAAACGTTTTATATTCATTTATTTATGAACTATTTGGGTGTGATAAAACGTCGTTTAAATATTTATGTGATAAAGAATAAAACTTAAAATAGCATCACAGCATTGCTACATACTTAAACCCTCTTAAAAACATAACTTACTATTTTGCACTATTGCTACTCACTGACTACTTCCTATGCCACTATTAGGTTAGCTAGAAAAGATCTCTTTTAGAAATTGAAATTGAAATCATTTATTTGCTGGAATAAGGTACATTTTTAGGTGTTACTATACAAGAAAAATAGTCCAATCTTATTCTGCCACACTGTAGGCGTGCAAATATAAAAACTTATTAAACAAAACATTAAAATAATTTTATCATAATAACATAAACATTTGCAATAATATTTTGTCACTTTCTGTATCTATTCATGTCAATTCATTGTAATATTAAAAATTAATCATTAAAAATATACACAACACAAAGTGAACACTTATCTAATCATTTATAAATATTTTATCATTTAAAAACTCATTTACTGAGTAATAACATTTATCCATAAATAGCTTGAAGAGCTTTTTTTTGTAATAGGATAAATTATTACAATTTCTGATACTTTCAGGCAAATGATTATATATCCGTATTGCCATGCAGTAAGCGTTAGTACTCAATACATTTAGTCGTTGTGTAGGTACATATAATTTATTTTTATGTCTGTTACTGCGGCTTATAATATCTGTTTGTTTTTTAAATAATTGTGAGTGTTTCTTAACAAAAATACACATTTCTAACAGGTAAAGAGAAGGCAAAGGCAGTATTTTATTGATCCTAAATAATGGTTTACAACTAACTCGGAAATGTGTATTAGACAGTGCCCTAATACATTTTTTTTGTGCCTTAAATACAATATCAGTGTCAACCGAATTACCCCACAGTATTATACCGTATCTTAAAAGAGATGATACATAACCATGGTATGCTAATAATGCTAATTCCTTACCAGCAGTTTTCCACAAACAATTTAATACGAACACAAATTTATTAAGTTTAGTGTTTAATTTTTCAATATGAGGTTTCCAGTTACAATATCGATCTATTGTTATACCAAGAAATTCGGTATTGTCAACAGTATTTATATAGTCATTGTTTACAGAAGCTCTAATGTCAATTGAATTACTATTATATGTCAAAAATTCTATTAATTTAGTTTTGGATAAGTTCACCTTTAAATTATTCTCATCTAGCCATTTTATCACAGTTAAAAGCATATTATTAAGTTCATTTTCAAATTTAGATTTGTCTTTATTGTCATCTTTCACTATAAGTGTAATGTCATCCGCAATTAAAATACAATTCTGATTAATGACCGTAGGCAGATCATTTATGTATAACAAAAATAACAATGGGCCTAAGACACTTCCCTGCGGTACCCCCGAAACGTTCCTGCAATATCGAGAGTGATAAGTTCTGTTGAGATTAAACTTATTAACATTAGATATTTCAACGCATTGATGACGGTTACAGAGATAGCTAGAAATCCAATCATGGGCTTTTCCTCGAATTCCGTAGCTTTGTAATTTATTTAATAATATTTTATGGGATACACAATCAAACGCTTTACTCATATCCAAAAATATGGATACTATTTTCTTACCAGCATTAAGGTTTTCAGTTACGGTTTTAATAAGATTAAAACAAGCTAATGTTGTAGATTTACCTTTTCTGAATCCAAATTGGTAATTAGATAGTAAATCGAATTTATTAACAAAACTATTTATTCTATCTGACATAACTATTTCAAATACTTTAGAAATGACAGGGACAAGAGTTATGGGTCTATAATTATTAATATCTTGTTTATCTCCTTTTTTGTATAGCGGTTTAACAATAGATTTTTTAAGACGAGTCGGAAAAATCCCTTGAGAAAATGATAAATTAATAATGTGACATAAAGGAACTGATAACTGATTTGCACATTTTTTTAATATACGAGCATTAATGCCATCGTATCCTGTTGAATTAGAGTTTTTTAATAATTTAACAGCTTTAATTATTTCATCTGGAGTAGTGGGAGATAAAAAAATTGTATAGTTATTGTTTTTTAATTTATAATTCATGTCTATTTTATTGTTCTCAACCGTCGATATACGCTTTGAATTATTAGATGAATCAGCATTTATAAAGAACTTGTTGAACGAGTCGGCGATTTTTAAGGGGTCAGTTTGTAAAAAACCGTTATGTAGTCTAATAGAATCTATTGATGCATTACCAGTCCTTGCATTTACCTTATGTTTTATTACGTCCCAAGATGCTTTACATTTATTATTTGAGTATTTAATATAATTTCTGTTATCAATATTTTGTGATGTCTGAATACATTTCTTTAATATTTGTGAATAAACTTTATAATTTTTTTTATTAACGGTTTTATTTGTTTTAGACATTCTGTACTTTAGATAAAGAGATCTTTTTTTTACTGCACAACGTTTCAAACTTTTGTTTATCCAGTTAGTTTTTTCTGATTTATTAACTCTTTTAACTATAATAACAGGAAAACACAGATCATAAAATAACGCAAAAGCATCATGAAATATTTCAAATGATTTATTTGTATCAGTTTCTGTCAATACATCATGAAATGACAGTGCCGAGATGCATTCAACAAATTTACCAATATTGTTTTCACTCATATCTCTCTTTTTTTCGAACCAATAATGTTGTTTTTTTGAGTAATCAATACTTGTTTTAACTTGAAAATTAATAGTTTGAGCTGTTTCATGATCAGATAATCCTAAATAATGAATTTCTGATTTCACATTCTCTATATTACTAGCTATTAAGTCAATACAAGACAAGTTTCTAGTTGGTTTGAGTATATGATGTTGTATATTATAGTTAATTAATAATGAAGTAAGCTCTTTTGAGTGGCAATCATTCTTTATCAAGTTAATATTCCAATCACCGCACAATATAATTTTTTTTTTACTGTATTTTTTATAAAGGTTTTCTAATAAATCATGTAATTTTTTTATAAAGAATTGAACATCTTTAGAATAAGTTGTATACTTTGGTATTCTATATAAGCATATCACTATAAGATTCAGGGAAGTAATTTCGGTAATGCAATATTCGAATTGTTGTACTATGGGTTCAGGGGTAGCGGATATATGCCTACAATTAAGTCGCTTATGTACCAATATACATGTACCACCTCTTCGCTGATATTTACGACAAAACGTTGACACTAGATAATAATCTTTTAATATAAGATTATTTTCACATCCTTTTTTTATAAAAGTTTCAGTTAAACAAATAATATCCACGGGACAATTTTTCATAGACAGCTCATTTAAAGCAATTTCAATATTATCTAATTTACTTAAGACACCCTGTATGTTTTGATGAAAAAGTGTAACATGATAACTAGAATTCAGACCCTTGGGAGCGAAAAAATATATTGTCCTTCGTCTTTGTTTTTATACCCCAACTATATTTAATACCCCAACTTCTTTAGGTAAAATTTGGAAATAAAATGGAATAGTTCCTTTTCTATATTGGGAATCTATCACTTTAGGTAATTGGACACATTCCCTTTTAGATAAACCATTATTATATATTTTAGTACACGATGAGTTAGAAAAATGTCTCAATCTATTTATAAATAAGTCATTATATTTTAAGGTGTCAATTTCAATATTAAGTTTGAATGACAAAATTTTCGTTGGACACTTTAATATACTATCTTTCAAGTAAAAATTCAAGTAAAAGTTAAAATTCAAATTAAGAAATTTACAATTGTCATAATTCTTCAATAATTGTTCTAGTTGTGTATTTAACCATCTAACATTGAGATAACAATTATTAAATACATTTAACACAAAAATCTTACACTCTCTTAACTCATACAAGGTATTGCACATATTAGAAAATAAACTATAAGGATTTTTGTCATTAGATCCAATACATAGTATAACGATGTCATTTTTTCTTATCTTTGCAGCTGAAATAAGGCTACAGTTCTTTAAAATCTCTGAACTAGTTGCATGCGGTTTTACTAAACCATATATGTTGTAGATGTCATTCCATTTACTTTTCCTATTTTTAATCATTTCCGACGCTAAACCACTAACTTGTTCATCGCCAATTATGTATATCATTGATTTATTCGTATAAGTAGCGACATCTATTGACGGCGAGGCTTGACCAAACGCGTGCTCCTTATCCAAGCAATCATTCATCTTATTGGAGTCCCTGTTACTATTTACCTCTATATGTGTCGGTGTAATTGGATTGTTTATATTTTCATTTGTGAAGTTAATTGGAGATAATCGTGTTCGAGACGTATCTATGCCTGTAGTGGTTAAAATTCTGCGTATTGGTACATTTCTAATGCCACTTGTAGATGCATTGTTTACTATATTTGGCGTTGAGTCTAAAGTTGAGGGTAAGTTATTTGATTGTACGTTCTTAGATAAGTTATGAGACTGAACTTTAGTATGGAGTTTTTTTTTCGGAGTACTCAATGCCTCAATACATAGATGTTTATAACGGCCCATCTTTGATTCCATTTCTTTAATTATTTTTTGTAATTTATAGTTTTCACTATGTAAATTTTCTATTTCGTTGTCTGACCATAGTAACTTTTCTTTTAATTGCGAAATCTCAGACTGTAATTCCTGGATTTTTAATTGTTCAAATCGCATTGATATATCTGGTAGACTAAACGCAGTGCTATTCAATTCTGATCTATTGTCTATATCTAAAGAGTTAGAAAGTGATTGAGTTCTTTGTGGTTTTCTTATCGTTATGTAGTTTTCGTCACAGTAATTCTGTATTGGGGAGGATGTATTTGAAATATAGCCATTTTCATTTAATAGTTTTGTTGGTGATATTGTCATATTCCCAATGTTTTTCTGTCGAAGCATTATTATTATTGAGTAGTTATATAATTGTCAATTGACGACGTCTATTGATGACAGCAATAGATATGTACCTTTGTTATTATAGTTGTCAAAATTTTCAAATTTGTAACGATATTCGTGGATTTATTTTAGAATTTTACGATCACACCAATAGTATTGTGATTGTAATCCTCGTTTATTTACTATTCTGAAATTACTTACAAAATGTCGCGACCAACTAGTGAACAAAAGTGATACAATTAGAAATAAGTGGGTAGACAACAAATGCAACGAATCGCACTCGATTTGAGTCACGGATTAATTTATTAATTTCCGCTATGTTATTTCACTGCAGTTAATGTAATCACTGTCACTTTAAAGATCCTGCCATTAGAATTATTATATTATGAATTTTACACGGAATCAGTTGATTTCTAAAGTAATTTTTATTTTATTACTTAGAGCGTAAACAAAACACGTCTGATACACGGATTAATTCTTTTTTTTTTTTTTTTTTTTTTTTTTTTTTTTTTTTTTTTTTTTTTTTTTTTTTTTTTTTTTTTTTTTTTTTTTTTTTTTTTTGAGATTAGTTCACCTTCGCTTTTATTCTTTCTAATTGTTATTATTACTATTTGTTTTAGTGCAATAAAGAATATTTAATACTACCGTAAATAATTTTTAGCACACAAATTCTATTAAATATTTATTACTAGGTATACCCTGCGGCTCCGCTCGTGTGAATTAGTACATAAAGTAATCCTATATAGTAATTCTATATAAATAAAATCTTTGTTCGGTTTTAATCCTTTATAAAATAGGTATATGCACGAAATTTCCCATCAAAAAATATTATTTTAGACATATCCACCGATAATGTCGTAACGGTAAGCGAGGATCGCGAAAACGGAAACTTTTGCCAATGTACCGTGAGGATTCAACACGCGATCGGCTCAGCATAAGAATGCTCTAACTATACCTGATGCCTCCAAATGTGCTTATTGAGGATTAACTACAGATAATAAAGTTACTAACTACAGATAAAGAGGAAAAAGCGATATATTTGGGTGTTTAGGGCGCCTTGGTGACGATATGAGTTTAGGAGAATGGCATTGTGTGAGATATTGGATAGAAGCTTATGAAAAATATATGTATATACAAAAAGAAATCGAAGTCGTTAACCGTATGTAAAACTAAGAATTTACTAACGGGTGATGGGTATATCTATATATCATAGTTACAATATATTAGCGTAAAAATAGATATATATTAAATATCGGTTATTCTATATACTTGATCATTTCTTGTGTTTTTCATTTTTTCGCTTTTTTTTATTTCAGTGTGATTATTTCTTATAACTATTTGTAAAGTAGTTTTAACTGAAATCTGTTATCTAATAACTGTAATAATCTTTGAATCTTTATCATCGAAATAAAGAACTCAATCGAAATCCTTTTTTGCCATCAATGTTTTGAGGAATGCAATTTATAAATATCGGAGCGGTACTGATGTTATCCATGCTTCAAATTCACTCATACTGTGTAATATGTATATTACGATTGGAATTCAGTAAAGCAAAAATTAAAAAAAAAATAGTATGAATTGATCAAAATTTGTAGTTGTTTATCAGGTGGGCCGTATGCTTGTTTCCCACCTCAGTGGCGTTAAAAAAATATATAAATGTAAAAAAAGTATTTAATTGCACTGGTAATTGACAAGATGTTAATATTTCGATTTCACCACGTAAAGTAGTACTTATTTTAAGACTGTAGCCATAAAGTACGTGGACATACTTAGATATTGTAATGATCTGTGATTTTGATTTCCCAATCTGTTAATTCAAAATTTATCTGTTATAGTTCTAATCAATCTTTTCTTTTTAAAAAATAATATTTTGCTATAATTCAAGATCCATTACGCAATATGGATCGGATTTAAATACTGTAAATTTTTTTATAGATTCAACAAGAGTGTAATCTCTTTGAAATAAAATGGTGAATTAATTGGTTGTGAAGAAAATATTTGTTTTATTTCCTTGTTTCTATGTCCTTACGGGATATATCCCAATTCGACATGGTACAACAAACAACATTGGTTTTTATGTTACAATAACAAATAGTAAACATTCCGGTCCTTATAAATTCCGTCAGAGAACATATAAAGAAATCAATACCTCTATTCGAAATATTAATATAAAAAGAAATATAATTATGATTTTATGTTAATTAAAAATATTACTTTAGATATTACTTAGAGGTAAAACATTTTATTTTATTATAATAGGTAATCAAAATCATAAAATGTTGAAAACAAACCGCAAAAGGGCGTACTTAATAGAAAATGCAGAATGGATGACGAGGTACTGAATTACAAGGTCGACAGGTAAATAAAAAATGAGTGAATGAATAAATACGACATTCTACTGAGAGAGAATGAGAAAATGAATAATTAATTAGGTATACTAATTCATTTTTATATATGAAAATTCAAATATTAAATTGCTATTTAGAAATAAAATTAAAATAATTGCCAATAAAATTATGACAATTAAATAGGCATTTTAAATAATAAGAATATAAAGATTAAAAGAAGAAGTTTATTTTGTTTAATTATAAAATATTTTTTTAGTTCATTTTAAATCCTGTCTCCTAAATTAATATTAATTAACTTCATTTTGGAAGCCAGATACTAAACATATTTTACTTCATTAATTTTATGCATAGATAGCAACCCTCTCAAAATTTGAACAATTATTCTTATTCTCGACGTCATAAATAGTGTTCAAATTTGTTAACTAATTATTACAGAATAGATAGTCTACGTGTGAGCTAATCAGGGTACCTAAAATATAGTTATTACCAAGTACGTGTTAGAAATTTCTTAAGGGAGTTAAGTTTGGTATTGGTATAAAGAAATTATGGGTCACAATTCAGTCAACCAGTGTCATTTAGCTAACTAAATTTTTACCTGTTTTTGACACCCGATGCTCTATCTATATAATCTAAGCTTTAAAATAGGTTACAGTTAATTAAGTGGCCATTGAGTGAGGCACGTCCGGACGTCGAGCTGTCAGGCCGTCGACTTCCGCACAACCAATGCATGCATGCACCTGACACCTGGAACCCGGTATGCCGGCGACTACTACGTGATTCAACTCGTGTCGTATATCCGTGACGGTCGTAACTTATAGTTATGTAACATGCTCCGGTGGAGCTTTTATATAATCTATAACCGTGTATTTGCTTGCATATACGTATATCAAATAAGACGTTACGTGTTCTTTAGCTTTTCTGTATAGCAGCACAATAGTCAGGCTTGCACTCGTGTCATACCCGCTCATGATTAAAGATCACGAATTAATCCCGAAACTGGTCGAGTTTTCTCGATTTAATTACACGTAAAGTAAACCGTTAGTTTTTATATTAAAATATAATGTGTGCTTACGAAACATTTAGTAATAAAATAGTTGTACTCGTTGTGATAATGCAGTGGAAATAGGAGCATGTAAACTGAGTTCAGTAATGTTATTTCCTCAACAGCGAACGTAACTTAAATAAAAAAATCCTGTAATCTCTATGAGATGTTACTTACCTGCTAATTATAGTAGGCGCTAGTATGTTACAGAAAGCGAATGACCTGAAGTAATAAGTGCTCACTTTTTATAACCTTTCTTGTGTATCTACGGCTAAAAATTATATAAACACTGACCTTAGCTTCAATATATTGACTTAAAAATCATTAAATCTATTGCTTAATCATCAAATCGGCTTTTAATTGTCTACTGCTGAACATAAGCCTTCGCCTAGAGGGGGTATGCCAGTAGTTGCCACGCTTGATAGGCGGATTGACAAGCGCAGTTAGGCTTTGGAAATATGTAAGAGGGACACTGCTGCCCATCCCTGGTTCTCCTTTAGTCGCCTCTAATGACAACCATGGAAAAGTAAGAGGTAGCCAATTCTATACCAGGACCACACATACCGAATCTTGTGTATCTTGTTATATTTTGTGATTCGAAACCAACGGTGGGACGTAGCAAAAATTACAGAGTACAAAAGTATAACGCTTTAATCCTCATAAATGGAAACGCATGGAGAGTATCATGAGCGGCACAGTACATTCTGTTGTATCCATGGTACTGTTCATGTCTATAGACCACGGTTACCATTTTCCAGCATGTTTTTTTTTTACAACGCAGGGGGCAAACGAGCATGCGTTGTTGTTGTTGCATGAGAGGCTCACCTGATGGTAGCATGTGAATGATCAGTCTGTTTGTCATTCTAAATTGTATAAAAATATATATTACAAGGTAACACTGTATAGAGGTAACCTTCGCATACCAGGGGGAGGGAATTATTAGTATTGCAGACTACCAATCCAATTGCTAGCAATATATCCTGTCAGGTTGATCTCCACGTTTTTCCCCCCGGAAACCATCGCGCTGAATTCCGCATGTATTCATCACGATGAGCTAACTGACCTGTTTTTTCTTTCTTCACCTATTATCCCTTAGTGGTGCCCCATCAGTGTATACCGTTACCATAGGCAGAGTTGCCACTCCATTATCATCTTACAAAAAGAACTTTCGCATACCTATTAAACATCTACATATTATGTAGACTCGTCCACACATAGTTTTAGTATAGTATAGTGTTTTCTTCGCGTCAATAATTTCAATGTCTTGATACTCTTAGTACGACGATGTCTGTGACTCGAAGGCGTTTTACACTGACCGCGTTCCTTCACACATTACTCACACCGCCGCTTTGTCGCCCTGTTACAAAAGCGAGCAATGTGTTATGCACCTAAACGTAATTCTTTAGTCATTTTAGGGTAGCACCCGTCGTGCTCCAATTTTCTATTGACCGCAGAGCTTTGTGCGGGATGGTATCAAACGCAATGCGGATCTGCGAGATGAATTTTGGCGTAATCAAATTGGAATTAAACGAAATCACCTCGAATGGATTCCCATGGGTTCTTTTTTAAAGGCTGGTAATAAGATGGTAACCCCATCTATCATCTGTGACTGCTCAATTCCATTGGCCTATGATAATGAATTCATGAAAAATTAACCGAGATAAATCTATCAGGTTATATTACTAATAATGAGGTAGTTAATCCTCATTATTTTTAATCTTTTCACCCCTTATAGACGCATGGTAGTTTCCACATGCCCCGGATGTTCGGGTATGGCCCGAGTGTGTTTGGCAGCCCTAAAATGAGTTAAAACTTTTTCGGGTACCGTAAGACCGAGTGATGTATCACGTCAAAATATACAATGAATTAGGTTGGTATGCATACGTACATTTACTCCTTAAAAATAATACATAACTATTTACTCAGCGTAGCGTAACTTAACATACATGTAGTCACTATACATTTATGAGATTTAAGAAAAATAAAAACAAGGTGAGCTTATTCTTAAAGGATCTCCTTTAAGACTTGCATCTGCAAGTCTCCAATGAGAAGAAAGTAATTGCAATTGTTAACAATATATCTAATATCAACATTTATTTTCTAAATATATGTTAACTGCTCGAAAATCACCATACCATACTAGTAGATTCACAATAGATCAAATAACCTGATTTGGTTTTATTCTCCACTGGTACCTCGCCATCACATATTATTTACATAAACAGGTAAACCATTCCATCTTCATTCTTGAAAAATGCTAACTATTAAAAATGTTATTTTCTGAAGCAGTTATACTTGTATGGCTATATGTCGATTGGAAAGGCAGAATATGGCAATACAATTACAGAGTATATAGACAATACCATAGTCCTCAGGGATGGCAACGCTTGAGACACCATATACTAAACCTTGGTCATCCCTTTAATATTGTATTTTGTGATGCTCATGGTATTGGTCCATGTGGATATGTGACAGTTACCGCTTTCAGTCAGTTTGCAATACTAAATATCCAAAAAATGCTTGTGACATGATAATTTCTACTCGTAAGACCCAGAACAACTAGTGTCATGTTTTTTACTAGATATATCCAGCCGTTCCATCCACATGAATCAGTACATAAAGTATTCTGTATGCTAAACTAGGATATAACCTAACCGTGTACTACATTTCAATCAAATCTGTTCAGCAATTTTAGCGTGAAAGAGAAACAAACATCTATCTATCCATCATTACAAATTACATCAATAGGATTCACCTTACCCGTTCTAAACTTGAATAGAATATGCGAGACGGTGAAAACTAAGGCAGAGGAAACGAAGACGACTGAAATAGGTAAGATAGAGGCATCTATGTAGACGACTTTAAACAAAGTTTCCTTGACAAAATGAATTTATAATGTTTAAAACTTTAGATTTTCGCGGTTGAACTGATGAGTTCTTACCATCATTACTTATTTATTTGAGCGCGCCGATATTTCAACCCTGCTGCGTGAGTCATGATCAATAAATATCACCCCGCTGAAATAAATAAATAATCGTGGTAAAACCCCCAACTTTGCTTTATTTATTGATATGACACTACACATAGCAGCAGAATAGGCTCACGGTAATCTAAGAGAGTATTTTTTTTTTTTATTGTTTTCCTTTTGAATTGTCTAAAATATGGTCAAAAATGTAAATAAATAATAGATTTCTTCTTTCTTTTCTTTATAGAAATGGATATTCCATTTAACATTCTAACGACAATTTACGTTTAATACAGTTTAAGATTTTTTTCATAAATTAAGGAATTTTATGGAATCTAGTCAATAATATTTCACTAAATTAAGTATATATTAATTAATATAATATAAAAATATTATATTAATCAATTAATATTTTTCTGTAATATATGAATTCAGATTAGATTAACAAACTGCAACAAAAGTCAATTTTACGATAAAGTCTAATATATCTCCTTAAATAAGTTAATTTAGTAAATAATTAAATTTATCTACGAGTAGATAATTAATTGGCACAGCTGTTACATATCGGATAACTGTTTATTTATGAACGCCATAAAATACCTGTCGCTAGCCTAGTTAATATTTTCCTTGCAAACAATAAAAGGAAAATGTTTACAAATATCCTTCTGTTCGCTGTTTACAAATTCTATCGATTCTCATAACTGTGAGAAACTGCTAACACATCAGAGAAATTCGATAATAGCCTTTATTGGAGCTAGCGAGCCTTTACAAATACCTATCCGGGAAAAAAAAACAATAATTTCGTTATTATTGTTCTTTATCTAGCAACATCTAAAAAAAGCTAAGGACCACCAGCCCCATTGCTAGCAATATACCCTGTCAGATCGAGCTCCACGTGGTCCTCCCTGAAAACCAGTGTGTTGAATTCCAAGGAAATTCATCACAATTGGCTAACTGACCTGCTTTTAAACCTCACCTTTTATCATCCCTCACTGGCGCCCTGCCGCAGTAAAGTGCCGCAGTAGCAGGGGAAGTAATATTCTATTATCACCCATTAAAAAAATAGTTTTGTACTCAGTTATGGTAGATATTTTGTAAGTTCTTGATACTGTGACTAGTCTACAATACATAAATGTTACCTCTAGTTTTACAGTTACATATTCGTAAGCTATCGTGACCGTTTACCACCAGATTGACAGCAGTATACTGCAAAAATTGGATTTAAAAACTCTTCCCAAGTTAATATAAGTAGATACTTAAATAATCCATAGTAATACTGAAAAATATGAAAGTTTTAATACCAGTTGATGTTTTAAGAGTGTTACTAATGAAGTATATCAACTTGTAACAACAATTTTTAAAAATAACAATTTTCAAGTTTTTTAATTATTTAAAGTGTTCTGCCTTCGAACTAAAACATTAATCATAGACTGTGTATAAACCTACCACTAAAAACTTTGCATCTACTTCATATTTGACTTTGGAATTTTTCAAATATTTTTTTACAATCCAAATCCAAATTTGTTAATCCCAGCTTAATAAGTATATTATTTCACAATTTTGTTTTTCTAAATTGACAGATAATTACGACGTTCGTTTTGACCGCTCTTAATATCTCAACCAGTAGTCATGAAATTATATATAAGCACATAAATAGGACATAGGCTACTTTTTATCCCTTTCAACATATATCCCGGTCCCGCAAACAATGTTGTGTATAAAACTAGTTAAAAAATACATAATCTTTATTCAATAAACCTCTTAAATTTGGCAAGAAAGACAAGCATACACATAAAATGACCTACTTTCATACAAATTTAATTCGAACTCAATTATTCTTGCATATCGACCTATCTGTATAAATAACTACCACATCCCACATACCCATAACTATTATATACAATATGCGAACCTATTATTATTTAACATCAGGGACACGTCCCGTTGTTCGGTCTTTGAGTTTGAGTGGCCGGAAGCCGAAGGCTTTATACCGCTTAAAGGGTAGAGTTACAAGTCCTAGCTGAGCAAGTATAAGATATAGCATCTTTTAGCTTACGCATATCAAACAGATGTATATTTGCATAATTTTAGAAATATTAAAATGGGACAATGAGTAGGTATGTACTTTATTTAGTAAATAAAAGGATTTAGTTTATACAAACAATTTCTGTCTTTATAAAAAGTCATAATAATACTCATAATAATCGGCAACCGAGATGTTCAGTGCTTGAAATAATTTCTTCATTTACATTTCCTCTTGAAAGGTAAAATCAACCTACTAAAATTATAGTAGAATTATGAGAAATGTGTCGTATCTATGACGTTTTTAATCGAATTTAATCTTTTTTTATCATCACAACAGTATACCAAATTAATACGTGGCTTACCTTTTGCCGTGTGGTCCCGGCATATAAGGCCACCCCTTTTTTTCCCGTGTGTGTCGTAAGAACGCACTAAACGAGGGCGAGAGTTGAGCAGCATCGTCCCATTTAAAACATCTTTAAAGCAAAACCCCCCAAGGGTGCGGCTTATATTCAGCAGTACACAATTAAAATCTGATATGATGAAGCTATGAGACTGTTCTACTTATACTTCTGTATACAGTTACTTCGAATATAATATATATATATATATATATATATATATATATATATATATATATATATATATATATATATATATATATATATATATATATATATATATATATATATATATATATATATATATATATATATATCTTATATCTACAACATTTTTATTGGTTATATTTGTGTAGCTTCAACCATAGCATTTGATATCCGAACGCCCATCTAGAACACAATAACCGCCAACCCTATTCCATTGAATTGTTATGTTCTCAGACGTTCTCGTTTTCCACCGCCCGGTCGATACGGTAATGATTCCTTATTCTACTGTAGTCCTCCCCAAATGTGATATAAAAATCTGGGGCCAGTGAGTAAAATAAACTCTTTTGTCTGTTTTATACTTACTCCGAATTTTAAGGACTATTAGGAACGCTCCCTGATAAGACCGAACGTTTATTTAAAAAACCAAATGTTCTTGAAACGAAGAGCAATTTTCTTTATTGGACTTTATTTTATAGCTAGTTACCCATATGTATATCTATCTACTTATATTACATTAAAAACAGTTCTAAAAATTTACTGGAAGAGCCTGCTATATAAGTTCATCTTTTGTATCAATAATTTTTTAAATAATGTGGTCAATAATATATTACAAATGACGTAATTTTTAAAAATTATTGTTTTAGCATATAGTGATGTGATTAAAAAAAGCACTTCATATTATTTTTTCTTAAATATTTATTTATTTATATTTTATTGTACATACTAGTAATACATAAAAAATATGACAAAGGTAAGAATATGTACCAAAACAAGCATAACTCTAAAAGAGTTTTCTTCCAGCAAAACCAAAGTAGAAAAAAGTATCAATGTTTAAATATTTCCCATGATCAAACATTGTATAATTGCAATTTTATTAATTTGTAAATAAAATAACATACGAAGCACAATCTCTCTCCGGAAGAAACGTCATAGAAGCAACGTATACAGTCACTGAACCATCCTCGTGGTGCGATATCCCAAAAGAGAAAATAGAATAAAAGAAAGATGTTCTTCAGAGCACTCCCCAAGCTGTAGAAGACACCAAAGGTGGCTACCCCTCTACGTAATTGTTTAAGTTTTGATATTAAAAACAATCTTTTGAATACCAAAAAGGTTTACTCTCATTTTAATCGCATTGTAATTTTATGATAATTAAAGTGCAGTTTTTCTTTGCGAAACAAATTGTTTGTTGATATGCTGAATCAAAAACTATGTAAATACACAATTCCATGTTAAAAATCCAAATATTTACAATGTACGAACGAAATATCTCGTCTGTTGAATATGTAAATAGATAGTAGGTACGTGTTTTTACCACATTTTGCAATGGGTAAAAACGAAATAACAACACCTGACTCCTCAGAATAATACCGGAGTCCTCAGGAATGGCAACGCATGGGGGGTATCCAGAGCGATGCGGTATACTCTGTTATGTCCATGGTACTGCTCATGTCTATAGGAGACGGTTACCACTTTCCATCAGGTGGGCCGTCAGCTTGTTTGCCATTATAAGTTGTATAAAAAAAATAAAGACAACGCTTGCGCTATTGACACACACTGGCAGATCATCAGCGAGGGATGAACAACAAAGAGTGAAGCAGGTTAGTTACCCATCGCAACCATCCAAGAGGAACCGCATGAAAGTCAATCTGATAAGGCAAAATGCTACCAATGGGATAGTTAGACCCATCACTAACAAGGAAGAGATAGCCTATTCTGTGACGTGTAGATCCCGGCATAGAATAGGCCACCCCTTCCTTTACCGTAGGTGTCGTAAGAGGCGACTAGAGGAGCTTATTATATGTAGAGGGATAGGCAGCAGCGTCTTTCTTAAAATATCACCAAAAGCCAGACTGCTGTTGCCAACCCACCTGCCAAACGTGACAACTACAGGCAAAACCCCTCTTATGGATGAGGCCTTTGTTCAGTAATGGGTAGTTAATGACTGATATAATAGAAATAATCATAATTAACTCAAAAATTAAAATTTTGTACTATCAAATAAGTAAGCACTATCAATGTAGTATTATACCAAAAACAAATACCTTTAAATACATTTCATTATAATTAGAAAAGTTGCAAAATAAACAATATCCAAAATACTCTACGATGATAACATTTCCCAGAAACTTTAACAAACCCCTCTTATGGGGGGACACTATATTCAACAATGTACTATGACTATACCCTGTAGTCGCTTTTCTGCAAGCAAAATAGACACCTATGATTTTTTTAAATGGATTAAAAGTTAAATGAAACACTTACGGCACTAGGTATATAAGTACACGAACGTCTTCATAGATTATATGGTTCAGAGAACAAAGAAAGGAATGGCGAGAAGGCAATATCCGAAACCGCCGCAGGTTGCCCCGAGGCGAGTTTCGGAACATTAACTACTCTCTTAACTTTGAAAATAACTGTCCAAAATATTGATTGTACCTACTTTGTTTGAAATGTATAATAAAAGTTATGATCAAGAATATAATCTCTGATAGGGTGTCTACCCTATCTAGTTAGAGGTATTTTTCGGCTGTTGCCGTTGTAACACAACTCGACGTGCCCATGTTTCGCCGAGCACATTAGTTTGCGCCGTGACAGAGGACCAATATCGCCATCTTTTAATAATCAAATTAATTCAATAGACCGCCATCTTTTGGATTAATTTGATTTGTTATCAACATTATTTACCAGTCCCCCGGAGGCATTAAATACTATGCTCAATGACCTCAATAGTGTTTCTCAACAGGTAGGTCTTAAGATGAACATAGACAAAACTAAAATCATGTCTAACGTTCATGTCACACCTATATCGGTTACAATTGAGAACACTACGCTAGAAGTTATTGACGAGTATATATACCTAGAACATCTTGTCCAACTAGGTAAGTCCAACTTCGAACGAGAGGTCAATCGAAGAATCCAAGTTAGGTAACATTCGGTAAACAATGCCACATCTTTTCCTCTAAAATACCTAAAACTTTGAAGACGAAGGTCTTTAACCAATGCGATGATGACTTATAAAACTGAAACATGGTTGCCTGTATGCAAAACTTTAAATTACTCAGCGGGCTATGGAGAAACAACGTTCAGTTTCTTTGCGTGATAGAATCCGAAACGAGGATATCCGCAAAAGAACCAAAGTAACCGAAGGATAAGCACCCTGAAGTGACAATATGCTGGTCACATAGCTCGAAGAACCGACAACCGATGGGGAAAAACCCCGTACGGGCAAACGCAGTGTAGGACGACCTCTCACTACATCGAGTGACGACCTCAAATGTCTCGCAAAGAGTCAGTGGATGCAAGTAGCTCAGGACCGTTCCTTATGTCAGTCCCACATAGGGAGGCCTATGTTCAACAGTGGACAGAAAACGGCTGAGATGATGATGGGATTTCATCGCCGAAGAGTTTATTAGAGACCTTGAAAATGGATAGTGTACTTTTCTGTTTATAATAAATCTAGGTATTTATTATGTTTCTAATTAACTTATAATACTACGACTACCTATACAATAGGAAAACAAAAGTCAACTCATTACGCTAAATATACTTACCAATTGAGAAAGTCATAGGTTCTCATTTTGCCAGTACTTTTTGTGGCTATATTACCAATAACGTCGCCAATACTGATTTCCACAATTATTTTGCAATCAATATTATTTCCGTGTTGATACCAAGTATTTTAATTCCGTGACGACTGCCAAGTTTCCTTTCAAAACTGCCAGTTTTCTTTTTTTGTAACGTAAAAAAAATTAATTAAAGCCAAACCACGGTGTCGCATTCAAAATTAGAATATTTTCAATTTATTGTGTCTATAAAACATCTCTGTGTTGATATTTTGGCATTGTTGTTTTTTATTTTATTTTTTTGTGACACAATATATATACTTGTTATTCTGATTCACGTAGTAAAGTCGCAGTATTGAATCTCTTTATATTCCATAGGTACATCACTTTAATCAAGAATAACGATATGAAGTCAGTACAACAACCTATGCTTATTGATGCGTGAAACATCATATTGGGTTGAACAGGAATGGGGGTTTCCGCTTGACATATAATTTGAAATCCTTCGTATCGTGTTCACAAGCTCACGTCACGAGGTGCGGGGTCCTGTCAAGACGCACTAATTCATTATGCTAACGAGACGCGCTGCCTCCGACGGTGATGGATTAGCCTCTCACATAAATGTGGGCTTCCCAGTAAAAAATGGGCCTATAAAAGGCAGATGTCTGATGGACAACGAACAGCGAGTTAGATAATCAAGTATCACGACTAGATTGTATGCAGGAAATGTAAGAAGATAACGATGTAGATTTTTTAAATGTATGAGAATGCAATGATTGCCTCGACTACATAATCAGTATACTAGTGGGACACCAGTGAGAGACAATAGATGAGGATGAAGCGGGTTAGTAAGTTAACTTATGAATACCACAAGAAGTAACCGTGATGATTTCCAAAGGGAACTGCGTGGAATTCGAACTGACAGAATATAATAGGGCTGCTAGACCCCATTACTATTAATTCCTTATTTTCGACCTCGATTGAGGTTAGAATTTAAGAAGGGAATCATGGTGAAACAATGTACTCTGTTATGTCCATGTACTGTTCATGTCTATAGGCGACGGTTACCGCTTTCCATCAGGTGAACCGTCGACTTATTTGCTAATACTATGTTGCATAAACAAGACATTAGTGGTGTAGGTAAGGTACAAAAACTAGATTCGAAAACTTCGACCTTGATTTTGACTACACTGGAACCGATAGTATAAATAAACACACTATTTCTTACGTGTAATATTATACTGGAAGGATGGAAAATAGCTGTGAAATTAAAGGGTAGGGGGCTATAACACTTTAGTCCTCTGGAATGAATGTCAACACATGAAGATGGGCATTACACCGAATCATTACATATTAATCATACAAATTCATGTTTATAGACAAGGTTTGTCACTTTCCATCAGGCAAACCGTCGCTTATATGCCATAGTTCCATTCAAATAATTTATGATTAAAAAAACGTATTCAAATTCTTTCAAAAAAAAAAATTGTGGCAGAACCAGTTATTTAGATTTGAAAACTAAACAACTGAACCGATTTTGATTAAATTTTTCGACCAATTTGTAAGTATATGCTTTCAAATAAAAAAAAAGAATTTTCTAAATCGATTTATAACTGACACTCATGTATAACAAACAAAAACAACCGAATCGAGATCCACCTTTTTAAAGACGATTGAAAAATGTATCCATTTACCTAAATAGAAAGTAGTCTATTCGCAAACGAAGTCATGGATAAAGAATAGTCTACGAATATTATTAAAGATCATCTCATCTTTTTTTTTATCTTTATCCGAGATACAAACATGAAATAAGTTGTTTTATCGAGCAATAATATCATCGTACGCAGTTCGCTTCCTCTTCGATAGTAAGTCAGGTCAATATCACGCTATGCAAAACTTCGGAGCGTTCTTACCATAATGTATTAGGTTATTGAAATTTTCCAAGCCCACGGAGCGCGCCAGACCCGGCCCCCACACAGCAGCGTCTCGAAAATGGCTCTTAAAAATATGCATAGCCCTCGCCTCTAGATGTTTATTAAAAACGACCCCGGAATTGATTAGGGCTTACCAACTTGATGAAAGTTAATAGAACAGAATAGTTATAGTAGTATAAAATAGCTGTTCAGTACTTGAGTATTTTTTTATAACATAGGGGGCAAACAAGCATACGGCTCACCTGATGGTAAAAGTACGGGTGTTTACGATAATAGAAGAATATTGACCGACTATTACCAGCTTGGTCAAGTGGTTTAGTTTTATATGAGGTATTTTAGTATATTATGCCTAGTTCTCGTAGTAAACAGCTTAGTAAAATAATAATTATAAAATTTAAACTATATGAAAGAAATGTCAGTTCTCAGAAGTACGATATGGTTTTGACCATAGACGTCACAGTATACACTTTTAATTACCAATTTTCCAAGGGACTTCCAAGGGACAAGGGACAGCATTGGTTCCTCAAAAACAGGAGCAAAGAGGTTTTTTTAGAGTCGGCAATACGAGCGTAATGTCCCTGGTATTGCAGGCATTCATAAGCTACAGTAACCGCTTACCATTAAGT
Source organism: Galleria mellonella (assembly GCF_026898425.1). NCBI lineage: Eukaryota > Metazoa > Arthropoda > Insecta > Lepidoptera > Pyralidae > Galleria > Galleria mellonella. The sequence goes on from NW_026442112.1 coordinate 847,742, forward strand.
GGGCCTTATGCTTATTTGCCACCTGTGGTATAAAAAAAAAACATTCGTTAATTAACATTAATAATATATACGTTTATAATAAAAACGCAAACAATTTTTTAATTTTCTATCGCCTGTAAATATCGTATATTTTTTATATATTGTTTAGTGAAAACTTTTGTGTAGATTTACAAGTGTTTTTGTAATAATAGATATTAAATATTAATTCAACAGAAAGAGTTAATTTAATAAGGAGTTTAATTTATTAATAAATATTATATTATTAATTTATATAAGAGTTAAGTTAATAGAAGTTGTTATTTCATATTAAATATTTTACACCCATTTACCTACGTAGATATCCTGTAATAAACAAATTGGAGATAAAAACCTTCAATTAAATTCACAAATAAATTATAGCAAGCTGACAGGATTACGGGAACGTCAATTTATCATACTCATGAAAGAATAAAAACTAATTATTGAACAATCTGTACTAGATTGTTCCTTAATTTCACCAATATTACATTTATTTTTCTAACTTTCTTAATACCTCATTACATATTATTGCTTTAAAAAAATATAATAATAAAAAGCCCATATTTTTGTAATCTTATTTGATATTTAATCCAATACTATATTATTTATAATTTAATTAATTAAGGTACATTTATAATAATAATAATAAAACATATTTATTGATACAGATATGACGTCGAGAATTCGCTGAAAAATAATCGCTGATGAAAAACGATTTTACTTTTGAGAATAAAGGTCATGACACGTTATACAAGCATTGTTCCAATAAAAAAGTTTAATATGACGTGACCTTTACACTCAACCCTCTTATTTATAAATACTAAAACCTGGTACAAACCTATTTCAAATACTATATTATATCAAATATTATTAGTGTATTCATTGTCTTTCAAATTGAGAGTTTAGCACAGAAATAGGACAAAACAATAACTAAAACAATTTAATGTTTTTGGGACTCGAGTATTTTATTTAATATAATTTTATCTATTTTTACAACAACAATTTATTCTATTGCCCTTTAGATACGCAGTATTTTCTATACACTAATCAGAGATTTCATAAAATAATAATTTTAAATAATAAAACCTTTTCCATATTTCATTTCTTCTTAAGCTGAATTCCTAATTCGAATGAGTGATAAAACATGTTAAAATAAAATAGATTTATATAGTAAAGGGAGGTATCAGATTTTTTTATGAATAATAAATATTTTACTTACCTACGCTGTATAAGCCACGAATATGTCCAACTATTTTACCTTATTGTCTACTACCTCGCTACTTTCTCTTTTCTCATCAGACGAATCCACTTCGATATTGTGGTGCGTCTTACAGTGCACTCTCATAACCTTTTTGCAATGATAACTTTTCTCGCAATATGGACATTTGTGCCTTCGAATCCCAGTGTGTACACTCTCGTGAACTCTCCTCTGTGTAGTAGTTGTAAAACACTTAGAGCAATGCGAACATTTGTACGGCAAGTTGCCCATATGTCGCCTTAGATGCACTGTAAGTTGACACTTCGCTTTGAATCTCTTTCCGCACAGTTCGCAAGGGAACGGTCGCTCCCCAGTGTGCCAAAACATATGGCTCTTCAAATACCACGTAGACGAGAAACATTTAGAGCAAACTTCGCATTTGAAAGGCTTGTCGCCGCCAAGCAACTTCATATGGCTTTCCAAGCTGAACTTGTGTTTGAATGTTTTGTTACAATGGGTACATTTTATTGGATTCGTAACGTGCGCGCTGGCCATGTGATGCTAAAAATAATATTAATGTTTTTAAAAAATCTTTGCTTTTATACTAGATGTGTTCATGATTTTTTATATCCGTCTTTATTCAATGTCTAAATATCGTAAATATCATAACGATTAATTGAGTAGAAGGATAAGCAAGCTGAAGTGGCAATGGGCTAGTCACATAGCTCGAAGAATTGGCAACCAATGGAGAAAGGATCTTAAATAACGACCCTTTACAAGCAATCGCAGTATAGGACAAATAGATCCAAATAGATGGAGTTAACCGTACCTTGTGTCAGTCTATGGAATAGGTTTATGTTTAACAGTCGACAGATAACAGCTGAAATGATGATGATGATGAATTGAGCAGATAAGACGTTATAGAATTGATAACTTTATCTAATACCATACTACTCGGAGGGAATGGAATTATTAATAACCAGGATAAGTGGTCAAATTTAACAATATGTCAAATCGTCTTTGGCTATGCAATCCCTCGTGAAAACTATTGTGGTTTATTTTTTTTTTATCACACAGAGGCAATTGACCATGTGGCTCGCCTGTTGGAAAGTGACTATCGCCGCCCATGAGCACCTACAACACCAAAAGAGCTGCTGGACCTATAAAAAATATTATTGTCTATTTTTGAAGATTACAACGTCGAAAATTAATTACTGGCGTATTCATTACGACGAACTAACTAAGCTCATATTGTACTCACCTAACATCGTTCACCAGCATATACCTATAGTGTAGGCTAAATTACCATTCTATTTTTATTAGTCAATAAAACCTACTGTTAAATTAATACATACGAGGTTTGTCCGGAAAGTACGTATAAAAGTTTTTTAAAAATTTTATTTTACAATTATTCAGGTAAATCAATTTTATCCCCTTCAAAGTACTCCCCCTGTGACATAATGCACTTGTGCCAACGCCGTTTCCACTGTGAGAAGGCTCCTTGAAAGTCCTCTGGTTGTAGGTTTCTCAGCTGCCCCGTCGTAGCTTTTTTTATCTCATTTATGTCCCCCAAATGCCGCCCCCGAAGTACCAATTTGGTTTTTGGGAACAAGAAGAAGTCACACGGGGCCAAATCCGGCGAATAGGGGGTGTTCGGTCACCGTAATGGAATTTTTACTCAAAAACTCACGGACAACAAGAGAGGTGTGGGCAGGGGCATTGTCGTGGTGAAGAATCCAACGCCCCTCTCGCGCCAATTCTGGACGAACTCGTGCCACACGAGCTTTGAGGCGTCTGAGCACATCGACGTAGAATTTTCCATCAACTGTCTGGCCTGGAGGGACGAATTCTTGATGGACAATCCCCCGAACATCGAACTCTTTCTCGGCCCTCTCTGAATCTTTTTAGCCACTTGTGGACGGTTGGTTCCTTCACAGCATCATCCCCATAAACTGTTCAAAACTCGGCAAAAATTTCACGGCCATTCTTGCCGAGTTTCGAGAGAAACTTGATTACGACGCGCTGCTCTTCAACGGAAGCGGGCTCCATGCCGACGGGGTTTCGTTAAGAGGTAACTTCACAGATGGCGTGACAAGCCAATCGCACCGCACGGCGGTCAGACCAGAACTGAAGCATTGTTAGGGACATAAGGAAGGGGTCCTGCGCTTACCTGGCCTCCCCACTCCTCTTTCTCGCATTCCAGAACACTTTTATACGAACTTTCCGGACAGACCTCGTATATGCACGTGTAGAACACATTTAGGTAACTTACTTTAAGTCCTCTCAGCTGTTTGAATCTTTTGCCACAAGTGTCGCATATAAATGTTCTAATATTGAAGTGACTAGCCAGATGTATCTTTATTTCGTGCCGAAACAGGCATCTGAAACATATTAGAATGCTTAAACGCATAACGCATCTGATGACCAGTCAGGGACAAAGTACAAAACTGGACTTTTATGAAAACTCAGAAATAAACATGATAAATTTTGAAAAAAAAAAACTGTTCCATTTATAACGTCCTTATGGATCTACTATAGTCGAAAAAATCTTAGTATTCGACTCAAATTTCTTGGTTATCAATAATAAAATGTTGCGTTTTACTGAGTGATCTAAATCGTTAGCGTTCGTTTTAAAGGCAATTTTCCACGAATGAATTGACATGCGGCTCGTGTCGGTAAGTAGGTATGGAATGATTAAGTGCTTTTACCGGTTCCTCTGAAAATTGTTTAGGTTTCATTAAGCCTCAGACAAGCTAATGATCTATTTCAAACTGCAGTTATTAAATTTGAATTTCATATATTACCCTTTTACATTTGTGTGTGGTCCCGGCATAGAATGGGTCACCCCTTCCATTCACATAGGTTTCATAAGAGATGGTTAAGGGAATTTAAATGTTGAAAATGGGCAGCAGAGTCCCTCTTAAAACATCACCAAAGCCTAACTACGGTTGCCCCGCCACCAACCCACCTACCAAGCGTGGCAACTACTGACAAAGCTCTCCTTATGGACGAGGTCTATGTTCAGCAGTAGATAGTTAATGGCTGTTGGTTAATGGCTAATGATGATGATGATGAAATTAATGTAGGAATGTAAATATTTAAATTAAGGAAAAATTATTTATAATTATTTTTCTCTAACTGCATTGGATTGGCTGGAAGAAATCTCTTTTAGAGATAAGCCCACCTTTGCTAACAAGTTACTAAACTAATCGCTGTATCTTTTTTTTCAAGTGCAATAAAGAATATATAAAACTATGATCCAGTTCACTCACTCTTTGCCACAATGATCACAGATGTATTTGTTCGTCTCCTCTTTATGCAAACGTTCGTGGTTTCGCCACAACTTGTAAACTCTAAATATTTTATTACAAACGGTGCACATGCCGCCATTTTTCTTCAAATGCGCCGACCTATAATGAAACTGCAGAGGCAGAGGAGCCGGCGATCTCCGACCACACACGTGGCAACTATAAATTGTTTTAAATTCCTTTGGGTGGTGGCTAAATCTGAAATTAAATTATTTGTAGTAACAAACCACGATTTAGAGGACGCTAGCCGGACAAATGCCAGAAATGGCAAAGTAAACTGTGAGTTAAAATGCCCATTCATTATAAAGCGCATGTAATATTTACTTTTGCCCGGAACAAATCCGATTCACTTCGAACTAAAAGCGTTTGTTTAAAAGCTATGCAACCACTTATTTAAATTTAAAAAAATAAACGATAAGCTTTTATGAAACCAATGAAAACGATAAAACATACCTGTGAGTCACCATGTCAGCAAAATCTCTGCCCTTGAACTCGCACATTTTACAGCTCAAATCATTAAGCGATCTGTGCTCTTCTATATGTTTACTTATAAGATCAGATTCAGATGATGTCATATCACATATGCCTACAAAAACAAGAAATGAACGACAACAATAAGAATTGCATGTTACCAAGGCATTAAAACGCAATCGAATTCAAATCTTTTGCACGTTTCACAGAGGATGCCGATTGACTGACTGACTGACCCATATATCAACACACAGTCGAAACCGATGAAATTTAGAATCTTGAAATTTTGCGAACAAGTTATTTTTATAGAGTAGGTGGACAATACGAAAGAAATATTGAAATTTCAACTCTTTAAGAGAGTAAAACGAGGGTTTACAGTTTGTATATTGAATTTTGTCAGTCTAGGAGTTAAACACGAGAAATATTAGATCTTGGTTCAAAACAAATATTAACATTGTTTATTGGCTTTTAAAGAATTTACTCCTAAAGAGTGAAATAGGGGATAAAAGTTTATATGGGAGTACTAATTGAAGCTAAAAGTGTGAAACTTTAATTTTAGACATCTGATTAGAAATAAATAAAATACTTTTCATCGTTTTTGAAAATTACACCCTCATACAGAAAAGCGAATTGCGCGAAAAACCGAATACCACACGCTAACGAAGCCGCGAACAATTGCTAGTCTTTAAGATACTGTCATTATAGCCGTAGTTTCATGCAGTTCGTAAATATGTAATTTTTAAATCTCCTTTTTTTTATTCAACTTAAAACAGTAAACAATCTAACGGCCCACCTGATGGAAAGTGGTAATCGTCGCCTATAGACATGAGCAGTACCATGGAAATAACAGAGTATACTGTTTCGCCCATGAAACCCCCCATGCGTATCCATTCCTGAGGACTCAGATGTTATTCCTCTGTACCCTGTAAATTCACGCCATATCCCACCCTTCAAACTGAAACACAGCCATGCAAACACAACTGCTTTACGGTTGAAACACGAATGGGACAGAGGTACTGAAGCAACCGACTTTTGTACAAAGTCTCCCTCCTGTTATGGACGCTTAGAATTAATGTTAGACACTCATGGATTAATCACACATAACTATGCTTTATACCAAAATCTAGTATCTAATAACCTTATTACATCGAAAATACTTCTAAACTTACCACAATAAAAAATTGGACAAATAGGTAGGTCATTGTCAGGTATTTTTTTCTTTGGCTTACAAGTCCCTTTCTGAGTGTGTTTGAAAAAGCTTTGTTTATGCTCTAAAATAAAAAATATTTATATAAGATCAAAGCCTTTTTATAATAAATCTTTAATTTTAGAAATATTAGTTATAAAAAAAGAATATCTTACTATATATTTTTTTACACACTTCACATTGCAATGTGTTGTTAAAATTTCTTTTTAATTTTTTTTCTGTATTATTTTTCTTACTTACTACCTTTAATTTTTCTACTTTAACTTTATTATGAATATTAACATCATCATTGTCATTCTTAGTTTCAACTGTATCAAAGTGATTGTCATCTTCATTTTTAGTGCTAACTGCATCAAAATGATCATCATTATAAATAGTTTCAGAATCATTTTCATTCTTCACTTGAATTGAAACAAAGTTATTTTCAATAAAATTTCCTTGATCTTTGACTTCAGGCAAATCAGTACTTGGAACTTCATAGAACTCATCCTTTTCTTTTTTTAATCGATTCTTAATTATTTCAAGTTTAACTTCAATTTTCATTGCAGACTTTTTACATTTCTATAGAAAAGAACATTTTATTTAAATTGAACATTTAAAATAAAATTTTATGTTGCTATTGATCTAATAAACTACCAAAAGGCGTCACAGAGAATAATTAAATAAATAATTTACATTTATCATATACTTATTTAAAAGAAACAGTCTTGTCAATACAATTTTTAATACATTCACAGATATTGACCATTAATAAACTAGACATACCTTTAATTTGATACTAAACTAAATAGATTATATAATAGTAATATTATTTACCTGCTTCAATTTTAAAACATAAAATTACTAACTTGTGCAATAACACATTCACTCCACTTGTTCAAATATTTGTATTTTTTTTTCAAATCAACTCGAATAACTAACAAACTAGCAATCAATCTAAAGTGGTAACCATAGATTATAGACCTTAATATCATATTTAACTTTATAACAATGTGGAAAATATAATTTTATGCATAAAATACAATTCCATTTTTACAATAATAAATATTTTTTCCAATTTTATATACAATGGCCTTTCTCCATAAGAATAAAAGGACTTAGGCATCAGTTGTAAAAACTTGTAAAGTTTAAAACTTACCGATTTTTCAGACATAAGAGATTTCCATAGGCGATGAGATTTTAAACATTTTCTTTTGAATTTTGCAAATTTCTTCATATTATTTGCACAATGAGAACATAATCTCCGTGACCTGTCATTATCATTTATCTAAAAATAATATAAAATTTGAATGCAGCTTCTTTATTTATCTCATACATTCCTTCTAACATGCAACCTATCCACAGACTAAATATAAGCTATTGTTCTAATAATAATTCATTGTTCATTAACCATAATTATTAGTTACAATTTTTTTAGGTTTCTGTAAAAAAGGTACAAAGAAATACCCTTATTCGGTTTTAATTTGAGATTATACAGTGTGTGTAACTTTTTATGAGAATATAATAAGATCCCACAATATTCCTTCCCTTTACAATAGTACTAGACCCAGGAGTTAGCTTTCATATTATTTTATTTAATACCAATTTATGGTACACCTGTAGATGGGTACCTAAAATCTAAATGTACAAGTTTAGACACACTGTAAGATTACATTTATTTTATATATGTTCACTGATAAGGATAAAATGTAGCCTGTATCCTTTTCTATCTTTTATAGTATAAGTATGCCAAATTTTATAGAGATTGGTTAGGTTGTTAAGATTAAGAGACAACAAACAATCTCACTTTCACATTTATAAAATTATTAACTCTTTCAATAATTATATTGTCATAGTTTTCCTTATTGCATATCATTCTGTAGATCTTTTAACACATGGGATTTCTTTAAATGTAAACAAGAGTATAATAATCACTCAATAATTCCTATAGTCACACATATAACAGACCAAATAAGAGAATCAATGCAAAAATTAGATTCTAATTTACATTACCTATAGTCGATATAATGAATATGAAAATAAGTTTATAGATAAATAACACCTACAGGCTTATACTGACTGTTTTTATATAATAATACAATATATTTTATATAACTTTTTATATCTTTTGAAACACAAACTTGAGATAGTGTATTCTTGTCAATAATTATTAATGTGAAAGTTTGTAATGATAAATGTTAGGTATACAAAAGTAGGTCATATCCAAACTTAGAACATAGAATGCTTTATGTAATAAAATTGCAGTACAAATGATTTGTCACAGCATTATTTCCCTTTGTGGGATAGCTAGAAAAAGGTTCCCTCATTGACAAACAATATATATTCCAATAATTTTTCAATAAGATATAATCCAAATACTTAGTAATGAATTTAAACTAAGGTAATTTTCTTATTTTTATATTTGGGTAATTTGTTGTGAGTTGGAAATTACTGTTAATTAAATCATATAACTAAGTAAATTTTAAATAGGTAAAAAAAATTCCTTTAAAATTGTTTAACAGCTTAATGCACACCTCTGTGATATATACGGGCAACATTTACCGGCAGAATTGTGCAGCTCCGTGAACGTCACTGTAATTTTATATGTCTCAAAATATTACAGCTCCTTATGGGTCATGGTTAATATAGAAATATAATTTTCCAAATATTTTAAGTCCATATCTGTCACATTGGATGGTAGATTATTGCTATTCTCGGAATTTGCATTTGCTTTTCTAAGACTAGAGCTAGATGTTTATGACTCACATTATCATTCTAAAAGTTACCTTTTTCATGTGTGGATGTGTTTACACAATTAAAATATTAATAAAAAAAACTGCATAAGATAGTTAAAATAAGCATAAATAATATTATTATTTGCAAAAAAAATTTTTTTTTTGTATACCTAAAATGATTTAAAAAATATGCATTAAGGGGTTAATTACAACTCATCATATCAGCCGTCTGTCTACTGCTGAACATAGACCTCTTTGCTTTAGCTTCGATGTTACTTTAAGAGGGACGCTAATGCCTATCCCTCGTCAATTAAATTTTTTTAGTCGCCACTAGTTGATGTAGTAACATCCACGGGAAAAGAAGGGGTAGCCCATTCTATAACGGGACCGTACGGTAATTTAAGATTTTAAATAAAATAAATATGAAATAAAATAATAAATCTATATAACTCACTGGTATTCCAAAGCAATATTCATACATTCGCAACCAGGCACTGCCTGCCTCCAAAGATATATTGTCAGGACATTCTGTATTAAGACACACACGACACGCACGTATTTGAATGTTATCCATTGCACTAGACATTATAAATTAAACCTTTAAATTACACAATTAATTTTATATGTTTTCATTGTTAAACTAATTAAGAATTACATAAACAATACAATCAACGAAATCAAATAACAAACAAACAATATGTCAAATTGCTAAACTGTCAAATCAGGCAGTCCTTCTCGATCAAAACACCCGTTATAACGTCCAGATATGGCGCTCTCTCTATCACTCTTTGTAAATTTGCTATAACTCTCTCTTTGGCGGTGTTTGTTTCCTTGGTCTGTGTAGACTTTTTTATTTTGTAGGATTATAATATTACGTTTCATTTTACGTATTATGAACAGGAACCAGTTTTATTTTATTTTAATATCAATTGCATTCCTTTTTGAAGCAATCAAATTGAAAGAATTTGATTGTTTATTAATTTCTGTTTCGAATGAATGAAAGTATATAATAATAAATTATAATTAAAAAAATAAATAAATAAAATTCTTCAAAAGTCTAGTGAAGTCTAGCAGTTTAAAGAAATAAACACTAAATCATCTATTTCATTTAAATGTTTTATTATTCAAATGTATAAAATAGTTGTACGTAGGTATATATCAGTATATATATAAAAATTAAAGTTATAAAAATATAAAAGTACATAGGACCTATAGTACATATAATATCTATATACATACAATTTGTTAACGTACCAGGCATAGATAAATTTATTTAGTTACCTACAAAAATCGCCACTACCAACTATAACAAACAAGGACTGCAAAAATTAAAGCGTATTTAACTATAAAGCATTGACTTATAACAAGAGTAGGAAAGAATTTTGATGTCACATCTACCGAAATGATCTTATAAATACAATTTTTTTTATGTATGACAGCAGCGGGTTCATCCACAACACCTTACGGGGTTGCAGGTGCGGGCCTCGGGTTAGCACTCTTTGCCCGGACGTCGACTGCGCGGGCTGCCGCCTGCGCGTCACTATGTTTAGGCCTAGTGGGCCCAGCCCGCACTATTGTAAATAGCACCGGCTAAATGGTCAAAATTGTGGGAAACTATATAAATAAAAGGCATAAAAATACGTCGTCGACCGTGCCGGGCCAGCTTAACCGTCGCCCTAAGGATGACAATGGAGTGGTAACCCTGCCTGCACTAACGGTGTACCCTGACAAGGTTCCAGTGAATGCTGATAGGTGAGAATGAAAACGCAGGTCAGTTAGCCCACCATAATGAATACACCTGAAATTCAACACGAGGGTTTCAGGGCGGACCACGTGGAAATCGACCTGACTCTACTCTTGACTAGCAATATACTCTATATTGCTAGCAATGGGACAGGTAGTTTGATTAATAACAATCCCTTCAAATAAGTTAAATTAGGTTATAAGTAGTTTCCGACGGGAACGGTGGCTGACAATGGTTGGGGACGGTGCATCCTGGGCAACGACGGTAAGTAACTTCTCTTCGGAGATCTCACTTACCGGCGGCTAATATTCCGACATCACGTATTGGTCAAGTTTGTGACATGCTTATCTGTGTCACAAATTTGCCCAATTCGATCTTGAGTTTTGATTTCTTGCTTTTTAGTTTTTCTTGGATTTGTTTTATTTTAGTTTATCTTATTGTATTGTTTTGTCCTGTATCCCCTGTAGTTTTGGTTATATGTCTTTTCTGATGGTAGGATATCACATGTGGATGGGCGCGCAACTACGCGCAGTTCTCCTGCTCACTCGAGTAGGGTCCGCCTGACGGGTCCGGTGAGCGCTTTGCTGCGCAGCCGGACAGATTCTATGTCACCGTAGGCAAACTCGTAATCCTAATGCTGGATTCGTCTAGTGTGGGACCGGAGGCCTTGCCTTAACTGTCCGGGCCACGAGGAGTAAACCTCTATAAAAATCCTCTTGTTTAAGCTTCGGTGCCCGGCGATGGACAGCTCACTATACAGAGCACGCTGCCGGAAACCTACTCTGGCTAGCGTGTTCTGTGAAGTGGGCAGGTCGGCGGAGTAACGTCGACCGCGAGGGCACCACCCGCTGACACCTGCCGCCCTCAGCGTGTAATAGGCCCCAACAGGTATCGGAGCTCTGCCTGTTGGAGACTCATTCTCCAGTACTCGTGGGATCAATGATGGAAAGTAAAAATCTCAAAAAAACAATTATTGATGTTGTGTCCGAGACGGACGGTGCAAATGAAGGGTCCATAAAGGACGGTGTGGAAGTAATGTGCGCAAAGGATGTTGTAGAAAAGAGGCCCGCCAAGGATTATGCGGCCTCTAATATTAGGATTACAAGGAGTAGGGCTGCATCTCGCCAAACGAGAGGGATAGTAGGAAGGGTTTCAGAATCGGATTCAGCTCTCAGTTTCATAACAGTGAGCTTACGCCAAGCCTCCCCGGAAGGTGGTATCGGGAGCCGGAGTAACAGCAGTGGAAGTGACACTGCAAATGAAACCGTGATCGCAGGAAAATGCTCAACGCCAAAGCGTGGTCGTGTAACATCTCCAAACGTCGGCGAATTTCTTGGCTTATTGCAAAGGAGAGCACAGTTCCTAAAAACTAACAAGGACGATCAAGCCTTGCGAACTGGGGAAGAATTTGAAAGAGAGGTAGAGAAAATGGCCTCGAAGGCTCGCCATGCAAGCCTTACCTCAAGACAAGAAGCGCCTTTCAGAGCGAAGGAGGAGACCGCAGCTAACCTAGTCAAGGTGGTCAGCGAGAGTCTAGCGGTGGTTGAGAAGGTGTCGAAGACATCCAAGGGTTTAAAAGGCTCACTAGCTCGGGCACTAAAGGATGCAGTAGCTGCCATAAGAGAGGCAGTTCAGATCCTGAGCCAACGAGCTGCGTCGGACGAGACCCAACGGCTTCAGGCCATAAACGAACGACAGTGGTTTAAAATAGAGGACCTTCGCAACGAGATAGCGGAATTACGGGAGGAGCTAAAAAGTAGCAGAGCACCTCTTCAAGAAAGTGCACCACAACTTACCCCTACACCTGTCGATATGTCGAAACGACTGATATTATGACGCAAATTTGCCAGGCAATCAACGAGAGGATGACCGTACATGAAGAAAGGCTAATACATCCCCCTAAATGCGCCAGCAAAAAACACGATGATGTGTCTCCGCCAAATATGCAAGCTGAGCCCAGATCTGTAAAAGCTGTGACTCCCCCTGCATCTAAGAGCAAGAAGGGCAAACGCAAAGGGAAGGAAAAGAAACGGGACATGACTCCGACACCAGTGTCTACCGTAGAAGTCCAGAAATCGTCCTCGGCTTCACGCCAGATACAAACAATGCAGGAGCCAGTACAGGAGGCAACGCAGGCGCTAGCGCAAGAGGCAACGCAGAAGGTGGATGAAGGCTGGAGCACTGTAGTTCGACGTTTAGAGACGTGTACGAGCTCGCTCTGCTGCACCACAGAGACAAACAGCTCCGCTACAAGCTAAGCCAAAACCAAGCTGAAATCAAAGTTACGTTCGCCCCGCACAGCAGCAGTTATCGTCACCTTGCGGCCAGATGCAACAGAGCGTGGAATGACATACGCGCAAGTAATCGCCGAAGCCAAGGCGAAAATTGACCTAGGGGCAATAAATACCCCCAGTCAAGATTGCGAGCGGTGCACGGTTATTCGAAATACCCGGCGCAGAACAGGCTGAAAAAGCAGATACTCTGGCCGATAGGATACGAGGAATTCTCAATTCGGATGATGTGTTAATATCTAGGCCCACCTTAATGGCGGATATTTTTTCGTGTAGCAGGTTTAGATGACTCAGTTGACTAAGCGAAGGCTATTATGTATTAGTTGTAAAGAGGAGGACGTTAAGGTAGGCAAATTCGTACATCATCAGGTATGGGCATGGTATTTGTAAGATGCCCATTGATAGCAGCCAAAAAACTGCAGACAGAAGGTCGTTTACTGGTAGGTTAAGTGCGCGAATCCAGATTCTAGAACCCAGGCAACGACGTTGTTTTGCAGGGTCACGTCCAGGCCCAGTGTAAATCAGAAGTTGATCGCAGCGGAGAATGTTACCGTTGCGGCAAACTAGGCCATATGGCCAGAGATTGCTCAGCTGAGCCGTACTGCACCTCGTGCGCAGCGGCTGAAAAACCAGCAGGACACCTCTCCGGGGGCAAGAATTGTGCCAAGCCCCCGTCCAAGAGAGAAGTGAACAAGAAAAGACCCGTAAAACCGGTGTCGTCAAGCCAATCTGCAGAGCAGGCTGAGGAGGGCCAACACATCTCTCAAGATAGGTCCTCTCCAAATACTACAGGCGAATATCAACCACTCCGCCAGAGCTCAGGACTTCCTCCTTCAAAGCCTTGCGGAGAGGTCTATTCATGTGGCTGTGGTTACCGAACCGTACCATGTTCCGCTTCGATCGGACTGGGTCGGAGATTTTGGTGGCCATTACAACTCAATCACCGGTAGATCACATAGATGTCATTCGAAGGGGAAGAGGGTTTGTAGCAAAAACTTGGTGAAGTAATATTTAAGCTTATTTTTCGCCGAATAGAGCCCTTATGGAGTTTGAGGGCTTCCTCGACGAAATGACATCTCTTATTGGCCAGCATCAATCTCAACCTGTTCTTGTGCTTGGCGATCTTAACGCTAAGTGCATTGCTTGGGGTTCTTCAAGGACCGATCGTCGTGGAGAAGTTCTTCGTGAATGGCTGGTAGAATGTGGCCTAATGATACTGAACCGTGGATCAGTGGAAACGTGTGTGCGTAGATGGGGAGGATCAGTCATAGATGTTACCTTTGCGACTGCCATTCTAGCACTTCGCGTTCGTGATGGGACAGTTCTCGAAGAAGTAGAAACTCTCTCTGACCACCGATACATTCAGTTCAGCATATCTGCAATCCGATCTAATTCGTATATCAGTAACCAATTTCGACAATCAGAGAAACCACGATGGGCGTTTTGATAGGGAAATGATAGAAGAAGCAGCCATAGTTCTTGGAACCTTGAGTCAATGGAATCAGGTGGAGTCGATTGATAGATTTAGTATATACCGTATGCGATGCGGCAATGAAGCGTATCAGAGCTCCTCCGACCAAACGACAAGTCTACTGGTGGTCGGAGGATATTGCCGAACTTCGTAGGAGATGTGTGAAAAGCCGTCGGCACTACCAAAGACTTCGTAGAAGGCGATACCGTGAGCCTGATCATGAGGAGAGAGAAGTTGAATTATACGGGCTATATAGAGAGGCAGCTAAAGCTCTACGTGCTGCGATAAGTAAAGCCAAGTCTTCAGCCTGGATCGAGTTGCTAGAATCCATCAACAGGGACCCATGGGGGCGACCGTATAAGATGGTAAGGCAAAAGCTCAGACCATGGGCTCCCCCCGTTACAACTACGTTACAACCGCATATCTTGGATCGGGTAGTGGTAGGCCTCTTCCCAAACAGTACAGTAGCAAATACTCTACCATCAGAGGCGTCACCCTCAGCATTGGTTGTAGATGATTCTAGCGCAAACACCATACCAGAAGTTACGGAAGCGGAGCTGGGAATTGCCATAGATAAAATAAGGGGCAAAAATACGGCCCCACATGGAATCCCGGGCCAGGCATTGACCTTAGCCCTCGACTACGCACTGGAGCCACATTTCAGAGACCTACTCAATAAATGCTTGGTAGAGGGTAAATTCCCGGAAAGATGGAAAGTTGGCTGGCTGGTCCTTATCAAAAAACAAGGACGCCCAGCAGACGAACCGTCGGGTTATCGCCCTATCGTTTTGCTCGATGAGGAGGGTAAAGCATTCGAGCGAATAATCGCCGCACGCCTCACTATACATCTAAGCGAGGAAGGCCCTGATTTGGCGGACAACCAGTTCGGCTTCCGTAAAGGTCGCTCCACACTTGATGCCATCACCCGCGTAGGTGATATCGTGGAAGGAACGCGTTTGTCTAGAGGAGTCGTAGTGGCCGTGTCCTTGGATATCTCTAATGCCTTCAATACATTACCATGGAGCATCATATTGAAGGCGTTAGCATTCCATAGGGTGCCCAAATACCTGCAGAGACTGATCGCGGACTATTTATCCGCTCGTGAAGTAATTTACCCTAGACAAGTCAGACAGGGTCGAAAAAGTATGTCGCGAGGAGTCCCTCAGGGGTCAGTTCTGGGGCCCTTGCTCTGGGATATTGGTTTTGACGAAGTTCTGCGCGGTGCAAATATACGAGGGGTCGAAGTGGTGGGCTATGCCGACGATACTCTCGTAGTAGCTCGGGGTGCTGACTACCGGGAGGCGGCCATGTTGGCCACGGCTGGAGTAGCAGCAGTCGTGACAAGAATTCGGCGATTAGGACTGGAAGTGGCGCTCCATAAGTCGGAGGCTATGTACTTCGCTACGCCTCGAAAAGCACCACCTACCGGTTCCTACATTATGGTTGGCGGAGTGACTATCCCAGTGAAACATACTCTCAAGTACTTGGGAATTGTTCTCGATAGTAGGTGGAAATTTGGAGAACATTTCAATAGTTTGACCTCTAGACTACTGGGCACAGCAGCGTCGCTGGAACGTCTCCTTCCAAATCTCGGCGGGGCAAATGGGAGCGGACGAAGACTTTATATGGGGGTGGTGCGATCAATGGCCATGTACGGAGCCCCAATATGGTCTGGGTTCATAAGTGACAAAGAGAAGGCAACGATACTCAGAGTTCAGCGAACCCTAGCCATTAGGATATGCCGTGGATATCGCACCATCTCCCGCGAAGCAGCATGCACTCTCGCAGGCACAATCCCATGGGATCTAGAGGCCGAGACTTTGTCCTCGATTTATTGGCAAAAAGTGCAAGCCCGAGACCAGGGGCAGCAGGCCGCCCCTGAAGAAGTAGTTCGTTGGCGCAAATCAGCTCAAGATACGGCTTTAGAAACCTGGCAGAGACGGCTCTCAATAATAACAGGTAATGGAGGGTCTCGAGACCGGACCCTACAAGCACTCACCCCCTTCTTTAGGTAGAGCGAAAACATGGAGTTCTGTCGTTCCGCCTAACACAGATCCTGTCGGGGCATGGGTGCTTTGGCAGGTATCTGTGGAAGGTACCTCGGAGGGAACCCACACCCGTTTGCCATCAATGTGGCGCGGAGGAAGACACCGCGCAACACACACTTGAAGACTGTCCAAGGTGGACAATTGCGCGTCAAGCTTTGACGGCAGTTATCGGTGCAGACCTCACGCTACCATCCGTCGTCAGAAGGATGGTAAATGATGAACAATCTTGGGAGGCGATGGTGTCCTTTTCCGAGCAGATTATGCAACAAAAAGAGGCTGAGGAACGGGACCGGGAGTCGGATCCAACTTCAAATCCACTCCGAAGAAAACGGGGCCGACAGCGAAATCGCAGTCAGTCCTCTCAAGAGGGGCCTTAAGCGCTGAACACGGGGGTGTCCGATGCACTATAATGAAAAGGCCTCTGAGTCGGGAAACGTGCTCTTGTTTCGGCACGTCTTCTTCAGAGATGGACTGGGAGTTAGGCTCCTAAGAGGCGGGCTCCCCTTCGTGGAATGGGGTTGAGCAACGACGTTGGCGTTGTTGCGGAGTAGTAATAAACCGGAACCGCAGCAACGCTGCCGTTAGTCGTAGCCGAGGAACACGTGGTGGTTTTAGTCGGTAAGAGTCCGGCAGTATCCACATGCCTCCCCCGGGGTGTGTGGGTCTCCATGAGGATTTCCCCACGTAAAAAAAAAAAAAAAAAAAAAGGTTATAAGTAGTTTAAGGTAGATTTATGAATATCTACTAGTAAAATCTCGATACGGTGTTGCCTTAGTTGAAGTCATCCATGCATACTACTTATTTTCTTTGTTTAATATATCAACAACAGATTTAACAGACCATTATGTGTTTAAATGAAATTTATTTAAGGGAAATGTAATTTATTTTTATAAATAGTTTATGCCAGTACAATAACGCATTTCGAGCTATACTTAACTAGCTATGCTCAATTTACCTAAGCGATGAAGTGCATTTGACATGTTTGCCGAGATCTAGATTAGTGATTTCTTTGTAAGAATTATAAACATAAGTAATTTTATTATTATTGTAATTAAAGCAATATTCCATACCACGTACCTGACGACTAAAGAATTTATAATAAAACAAGCTGACCCCGTAAACGTTGTTTTACCACTTATTGCGAAATATAAAAATCGCAATTAAAATACAGGGGTTGATCGTTAAACCATGAAAATTTAAAGTTGAATGTATTTTTCAATGCTAAATTATAATAAAATAAAAATATAAAAAAAAAAATGCCAAAAAATAAAAAAAAATATTTTGGGGTGGATCACTCTTATCATTGACGGGTATGAAAAATAGATGTTGGCCGATTCTCAGACCTACCCAATAAAACACACACACACAAATGCACACAAAATTTCATAAATATCGGTAAAGCCGTTTCGGAGGAGTTTGGTAACAAATACCACGACACGAGAATTTTATATATTGGATGATTTTGACTTGTATTTCATTTATTTATTTTTGTTTATGAAAATTAGTTTTTTAACTTGTGATTATATTAATGAATTAACTATAGATATATACCTGATAAAAAAAATACGCACAATAATTTTTTGTTTTGTTTTCTGAATAAGATGTAAATTTTTCGAAAAAAATGGTGTTGATAAATAAATATCTAAATACAGTGCCAATTTGTGATCTCAGTAAAATAATAAATTTGGAAGAGGGATGATTATTATAACCAACACACTTGAATAAAAATGTACAGTCGACATATTATTCAAAGTAAAGTAAGAATTGATAAATTCAACACACGTTCGCGCCCTGCGTCTCGGTACGTGCCTGTACTTTACCTTGTAAAGGCTAGTTCACATAGGTAAGTAATGCATGAGTCGATCTCAGATTTTAGATCCGACCAGCGCTTTTCAAAATTAAGTGCTTCCCCTCTTATGTATGGTCAAGCGGCTAAAGATGCCTGCTTGAACTCTTGACCGTGTACGGAATCTATTAGACCGTTTCTTCCAAGTGCGTGACGTCGAACACATTGAGAATCCTCTTTTGTACTTATTATAACATTTATAGTTAGTCTTCTTATGTTATCATTATGATTATAATGAATAATGAAGCTCCTGTCAACTGCAATCCAGGATGCTTGAACTTCCTGTGTGTAGGACACACTTTATGGGCAACTCTTTCTCGTATCGAGCTGTCCAGTTATGGAACAAACTCCCTTCCCACATACAAGAGAGTCCCTCTATTACCTCTTTCAAGAAGAGGTTAAAATCACATTTTCTTTCCCTTGAGTAATATTTTTTTTTTTTTTGTATTTTTCTAATTGAACTCTCAAATCTTAAAATCATTAAACGAAATTTCTAATGTAAGTAGTATATTAATTTATTTTAACATATACTATATAAGTAGGTAGGTATTGTATATATTTATAGTGTATGTATTTATGTAATATTTTATTATATATTTTAATATTTTATTTAACTGTATATTTGTTTATGTATTAATAGTTGTAGCACTTCAGCTAATGCTAACGAAATGCTTTCTTACTGTACTATGATGGAAAGATCTCTGTCAGAGATAAGTCCACCCTTGCTCACAAATATAAATAGATTATTTTATATGTAACTTACAAGTGCAATAAAGAATATATAAAATAAATAATTAATTTAATTGGCTTTACTCACATTTTATAAACCGGGGATACCCGATTAGTTTCAAAACGTCTAATAATATAGTAAATATAATTTAAAACATAAATAAAGTTGACTCGTAGTATGACACGCGATAGTTATTTCTCAACAATTAAATAGATAATAGTAGCTGTACCTTGCGGCTTCACCCGTGTTAATCAGTACATAAAGTGACCGTACTAATGTACTAAGAATATGCCCTAAGTTATGATATAATTTACTCTTGTATCAAATTTCATTCAACCCGTTCAATAATTTTTACATATAGTAACAAACATCCATTCATCGTTACAAGCTTTCACATATAGGATTATAGTATTTTTTTACCTCATTAAGTTAATATAATAGTTCTCTAATACACGATAAGTCTTTCCTAATAAAATATATAAAAATGAATCGAGCAACAAAATCATACAACTCTGAAATTTAATAGGTACCATTATCGGGACATGGCATACCCTTAGATCTAGAAAATTATTATAATCCTTTATCCAGAACGTTTCGGCTTGATGGTCAAAATATGGAATTGAAATTACAGAGTACGGAAACATAACAGTAATAGTTCTTAGCAAAGAGCAACGCCTTTGAGTTACCATGAACTTCAGAGTGCATTTTGTGATGCCACTTTCCATCAAGTGAGCCGTCAGCTTGTTTGTCTAAGTATTATAAAAACCTCAATCCGCCTATTGCTCAACAACATTAATGACAATTCTGTCTAATCTTCCGCTACTATACATCATTTATTAACATGGCAAATGTTGTTTTGCCATCTATCGCCATCTGCCAGGTCCCTATTTTAAGGTTCCATACCAAAAAAGATACAAAGAAACCCTTATGGTGCGTCTTTGTATGTCCGTCCGTCCGCCTGCCACAACGCTGTTTCTCAGCAATTACTAAAACTATAAACTTGAAATTTAGAATAATTTTACATATGGTCCAACAATTAGCAATAAAATTATTGAATTTATATTTTTATTGTGCTTGCTTGGGTGTTCAAAAGAATATTCAAAATTTAAAATAGATTCGCCAGTCGAAATTGGGTATCATATGAAAGGGCTTTATTTGTACGTTTTAAAAACAATATTTATTTATTTTGATGCTATATAGTTATTGCCTTATTATATAATATATTTTGGTACTATATATACTTTTACATTCTTTCTTCACGTACCAATTGTTGTTTGTACAACTATATTATAATAATTGCGCTATATTTTAATAAGTTCTTAAAAATTTTTCAACAATAATTTAATATTTTCTTTCATAAAAAAAATCTGTTTCAATCGATAAAAAGAGATCCAAAAGTACCTTTTTTTTATAACACAGGGGGCAAACGAGCATGCGGCTCACCTGATGGTAAGTGACTACCGCTGCTTATGATCACCCACAACATCAGCGGCATTGCAGGTGTGCTACCGGCCTTTTAAAAAGAAATATACTCTTTTCTTGAAGGTTATGTTGTCGTATCGGTTCGGAAATACTGCTGCTGGAAGTTGATTCCAAAGAATGGTTGTGCGTGGAAGAACTCGTCCAGATGATTGGGATGAAACTTTAGTTTATATATATATATATATATATATATATATATATATATATATATATATATATATATATATATATATATATATATATATATATATATATATATATATATATATATATAAAGACAAAAGATAAGTGAAACAATTTTCCAAATCGGTTTATAAATATACATAAAAATACAACCAGATTTAGAATTTCCTCATTTTTTGTTTGAAGTCGGTTGAAAATTAGTAATAAAAAAATTGTGATGGGAGTAAGTTGTATCAGTTGCAAAAATAATTGTTAAAATAGATTCAAAATTTGCCTAATTCAAAAGTTACATACAAAAAATACAAGCAAATCGCGAAGTTTCCTCCTGATGTTGCTTTAGAAAGGTAGAATAATTATTTATTTATACTTTATTGTACACAAAAATAACATTGTTATTATTTATTTCAAATAAAAATGTACAACAGGCGAACTTAACTCTGTAACAATTCTCTGCCATCAAATATTAAGTGGAAAGCAGCATTAACTACAATAATATATAATTATAATTATTAAAATGTCTTGATTTGACTGACTGACATAGTTCATTATACTGATTTTGAGTGGATGGTTATTTTCTATAAGTGTCAAACGTATCAGAAAATAGAAGCTATAGATCTATTACTATAATTGTATTTCTTATACATGTTATATTGCTTATTAGTTATAATTTTATGCTTCTAATATACAGGTACTGTGCGGGTTTGCCCGCATTAATCAATAAATAAAGTATTCTGTATACTTAGTTATGTTCAGCAGTAGACAATTAACAGCTGACCTGATAATGATTATGATATATTTAGTTAGGATATAATCTATCCGTACACGAAATTTCATTCAAATCCGTTTAGTAGTTTTTACGTAAAAAGTAACAAAATCCGCATAAACTTTCCCGTTCATACCAAACTAGCTAAATCCCGCGGTTTTGCCTATATGAATCAGTACGTAAAGTATCCTTATGCGTTAACTTATAACCTATTCGTGTACCAAACATTCAAATCCATTCAGTAGTTTTGTCCGAGAAAGAGTAACAAAATTTATATAACAAGTGCATTTATAAGAGCAGTAACATTATTCGTATTTATACGGCCATAGGTACATCTACTTTAATATAGTATTATAGTAGAAGTTAGTCCTTGCCAATTACATAAAGGCAATTTTGATTTAATTGTGTCCCTTTGTTAGGTCAGGTTAGGTTATTTACGGGTAAACAGATTAACTAATTTGTATAATTGCCAAAGAGACCTATACGCTATCGGTATATTGTAGAGATCACTGGCTAGGAAGCGGTAAGGATCACATTTATAATAATAATGTATTACTATGTGAATCTTTGAAAAATAACCAATTTTTTTAATTACATAAAGTAATATTGACTTTTATGAAATTTGGTAAATTATTTACCAAAAAATACAAGCAAATCGCAAAGTTTCCTCCTGATGTTGCTTTAGAAAGGTAGAATATTTATTTATTTATACTTTATTGTACACAAAAATAACATTGTTATTATTTATTTTATATAAAGATGTACAACAGGCGAACTTAACTCTGTAAGAGTTCTCTTCCGTTCCGTTCTTCTTTTATTTTTTTTATGTGAATGTTTGAAGAATAGCCAATTTTTTAATTACATAAAGTAATATTGATTTTTATGAAATTATGAAAAATTTGGTAAATTATTTACCTTCATTGTTTTTTTTTTTTATAACACAGTGGGCAAACTATTAATAATTACCTGACCTGATGCTTAGTGACTACCGTCACTCATAAGCTATGCAGTGGCACTTTTATGAATTAATATGTGATATATAATTTAACTTCATTGATTATATTGATGATAAATAATTTATCTTCATTGATTATATTTAAAAACTATTTATATTTTACCAAGATAATAGTTATAAGTGTCAACTTTCAATTCAATCTAGATAATTATTTTACTTCATAGTAATATTATAAATATGAAAGTTAGAAATTTGAACACTTGTAAAGACGTTTGGATATTTCTGGTTATTTGATTAGAATTATTTTGTTTAACTCCACTACCATTAGTATGTGCGTGACTGCTAACACTCAAAGATTAACCACCACTATTACTACCAGAAGTTTCACAACCTTCCATATTAGTCATCAATCTTTGACTGCCATTTTTTTTTCGCGAACGTTTTGTGGCACGTGTTTCACCTTTAAACGAGGTATCTTCAGGTAAATTATTAGATCGCTACTTGGAGCCTAGTGTTAACATTATTACTATGGTAGCGAAAATAAACAAAATAATAAAACAACAAGTGATATGGACTTCCGCAAGATAACACCAAGTCCAGTAAAATGTTTAATATTTGTATATTAGTTACTCAATCACGCTTAAACTAATGAACGGATTTGAATAGAATTTGGTACACGGATAAATTATATCTTAACATAACACATAGGAATTTATATGCTGATTCACGCTTGCAAAGTCTTAGGAGGACAGCTAAAAAGAATGAAATAAAATATATTATTACCTACTTGAGCTAAAATTAATCTATGTTAGATGCACTTCTCCGTGACGATTGGTTGAGCCGTTAAAACACCAAAAGGATTTTTTTAATAATACTTAGAATAGCAATCGAGCTAACCACCTGACAAAAAGTGATAACTGTCGCCTATAGACAAGATCAGCACTATGGACGTGACAGGATATACTGTATCCCCACATCACCTAATCGTCATGCTTTGCTATTCCTGAAGACGTAAGAAGTAATGCCTTCATCTGTTTTTTAAACTGAAACACGCCATGCAAAGACAGCTACTTTGTGGCAAAAGCATGAATAAGAAGAAGTGCATACAGAGCAAACGTTTTCATCAATCGATTTCAAAAAAAGGAGGTTCCTAATTCGGTCGTATGTCTTTTTTGTTTTTTCTCTCATATCATCTATCTCATAACTCCGTCAGCTCTAAATCAATTTGGAAAGTTCTTTCTTATCTGATAGGATATACTTACAGATTGCTCTCATAGAAATTTTAACAAAATCGATTCTGTACTTCAGTTTTTAGTCTGATTTTTTTGTGCGATAACCTCCGTTTTATTTGTTAATCGGTATAATTGTAATTTGAACTCTATCATTTATAAACGGATTTTGAAAATTATTTTTTATTTGATGGAATTCATATTGGTCTTTGAGGAACTTTATTAAAATCACTTCAGTAGTTTTATTTCTAAATCCAAATAACTGGTTCCTTGTTGTGATTATTATTAGTTTTAAAATAAGAACAGTGAATTCAATACGAGTATTACTTCTTGATTTGCGACGACTGAAGTCGGTAAATTAATGATTGAATGAAAAATTCTTTATTGTTCCCTTCAAAGAATGATACAGATTATGTAACTTAACAATATGTACACAGAAAAAAGAAAAATTAATTACAGAAGCAAGGTAGAGGCAACAAAAAGCGGCCTTATCCCTAAATAGTAATCTATTCTAGGAATCCTTAGGACAGGAAAATCGATTTATCTTAGAAGCGTATTTTTTTTTATTTGTGACACTTTTTAGTATACGTTTTATATAGAAATATCATCAATATGGAAAGATAAATATAAGTACTAAATATATAATTTACTTGTTCTTGCCAGCGGCTTTACATGCGTGTTGCAGTGTTTCCTCTTTCATTTGATATTTTCAATAATCCGCTAAGAAAGTCCTCATTATAAAATGAACTTATATTCCAAATTTCAGCTTTCTAGACTTAGTAGTTTTGGCTTTATATTGATAGTAGCCAGGATAAACAACTTTGTAAGTACGGCTAATTTATTATTTAGATGTATTACGAAATGAATTGAATTTCTTATATAAGAATATATTGTATCTATAGAAACTTATTTTTACTTATTACATACTGTCTTGGCCGTGTGGTCACGACATAGAATAGGTCACCCCTTCCTTTCCTGTGGGTGTCGTAAAAGTCGACTAAGGGACAGCGAGGGATGGGCCGCAGCGTCCCTCTTAAAACATCTCTAAAGCCTGACTGCGGTTGCCAATCCACCTTTTTTTTTATACCACTGAGGTGGCAAACAAGCATACGGCCCACCTGATGGTAAGTGGTTACCGTAGCCTATGAACACCTGCAATACCAGAGGTATTACGCGTGCGTTGCCTACCCTGAAAAAACCTCTTTACCCCTCTTTTGAAGAACCCCATGCTGTAGTCTCTTGGGAAAATCTCGGCAGGGAGCTCATTCCACAACCTGAGTGTTCGTTGGAGGAAACATCTCTGAAACCGCGCAGTACGCGACCATTGAGGCTGTAGGACATGAGGATGAACTCCCTGTCAATGGCGAGCCATACGATGGTAGAAAGTGGCTGTGGGCATCATATTGAACAATTCCTCTGAGCACAATCCATCGTACAGGCGGTAGAACACGCAGAGTGAGGCAAAATCTCTCCTAAGATTTAAGGGTTCGATACCGCTTGTGAGCCTGGGATCATCGACAATTCTCATAGCTCGTCGTTGCAACGAGTCGAAAGGTTCAAGCTGGTATTTAGGTGCTCCGGCCCATAAGTGACAGCAATACTCCATGTGGGGCCGGAATTGCGATTTGTACAGTATTAATCGCTGATCCGGCGTGAAGTAATGCTTCGCTCTATTGAGCACACCGAGTTTTTTAGATGCCAGCTTCACCCTATCTTCGAGGTGGCCTCGGAACTGTACATCACTAGAGATGTCGACACCAAGGATCCCAATGCTTTTAGAGATGGTAACAGACGTGCCTTGGATCTGTGGAGCCAGAGCAAATGGGGTTTTCTTAGCGGTGAACGCGCAAGCTTGTGTCTTAGCGGGGTTAAATTGGACTAAGTTTTGTCTGCCCCAATCGGAGACTCTAGTTAACGTTCTCTCGATTTTAGACACAAGCTGTTCACGATTGTCCTCCACGATGGAACGAGGGACATTGGTACGACCCGTATAATGGGCATCCCCAGTGCTGTCATCCGCATAACAATGAATGTCACCTAAGGACAACATATCATTAATATGCAGCAAGAACAACGTCGGGGATAGCACAGAGCCCTGCGGGACGTCAGCGTTAATGTCCATGCTTTCGGAGCAGCAACCATCAACAGCGGTTTTTATGCATCTGCCGGACAAAAAAACTGGCAACCCATTCGCAAAGGCTGTCGGGAAGTCCATAGTAGGGCAATTTCGATAGAAGACCCCGATGCCAGATCCGGTCAAAAGCTTTTGCAATATCAAGATTAACAGCGAGCGCCTCACTCTGACTCTCAATGGCTGACGCCCATCGGTGCGTAAGATGTACCAAGAGGTCACCAGTTGAGCGACTATGGCGAAAGCCGTATTGGCGGTCACTCAATAAATCGTGATTCTCTAGGTATCTCAAAAGCTGTGCGTTAATTATACGCTCCATCACCTTAGAGAGAAGGGAGGCGATCGCTATCGGCCTGTAATTTGAAGGGTCCGACTTATCGCCCTTTTTAGGTACAGGATGTACAAGGGTAGTCTTCCATGTCGAAGGAAATTGCCTTGTGGAGTACGAAATCGTGAAATCCTCCTGCCAAGCATAGCAACTACTGGCAAAATCCCCAAGGGGTAGGCTTATATTCAGCAATGAACTGATATAACGATGATGATGATGATGACATACCGCCTATACTGATAACTGCTTACTTATATGTAATATATTATACCTTATTTATTTGTTTATTCTTTATTGACCATTTTACAAAAAAAAAAAATTAAGTACAAAAGGCAGATATAATGCTATATAGCATTTTCTCCCATTCAACTTTTTTACAAACGTAATTATGCGGTGAAACATTGAAAATTGTTGTAGAAAAACGGTTACACAAATATTTATAAAACTGCAAAACCAGCATATATTCTTAAGCAATGATTACTTTTGTTTGCTATTATATAAATTAAAATCCGTTATTTTATGACGGTTTTAAATTTTTTATTGTACGGCCCCTCAGTTCGCCAGTCCAACTGTACATAAACCTCTCAGTTTATGTAGGTACCTACTGCATAAAACAAAACCTCTGTTGACGGTAAAGTAAATTTATTACCCGACTGTTAAAGAAAGGCTAATGTTTGCCGACTGTATGTATGTATATACATACATGGTTTCATTATACGTCTGGATTTTTGAAAAACATTTAGATATAAGAATAAATATTCCGGGTGGAAGTGATACTCATTTACCTTTTTTGTGAAAGCACCCATACCGACAAAATGTATTTCATTTTCCCTCATTCAGTAGAATTGTCACGAATAATTCAGTAAATTAATTTGTAGTGCAAAAAATAATAAAAATCAATTTACTATTATATTGATAATTATAGATTGTGTTCCATAAAAAAATGGTACATCAATTGTGACAAAACAAGTTATTTTGAACTAAAAACTAAACTATTAAACTGATCTTTGTAATATTTCTATGGCGCTCATCTGTAAGGGTATTATAACAGATAAAAATAAAAATTTCTAAATCGGTTTAGATCTAACGAAATTATAAGGTAACAAACGTAAAAAAATACAATCGAATTGACCATCTTCTTTTTGAATTCGATTGAAAAAGGAGGAAGAGATTCAAAAATGGAGACCTCGTAAATAAAAATGTTGTGACTACAATAGTAATGGTTATTATTTATATAAGATTGTTGGACATTCCAAGTTATATAAAAAAGTAGCTTCACTTTACACAAAAAATTCGTGACATATATATATTCGTATCTATATATTTGCATCTTAATAAATGAATTATGTTCCACAAAAAACCAACTTTAATTGTGGCCAAACCAATTATTTTAATTTTAAAACTAAACTATTGAACCAATTTTAATTAAAATTTCAGTTAAAAAGAATTTTCCTAATCAGTTTACAAGTGACAGAGTTATGAAGTAACAAACATAAAAAAATACAACCGAATTGAGGACCGCCTTTTCGAGGTTGGTTGGTAATATTACCCCTTTCTTCTCCCGTAGTCAGATAATAATGACCTGATATTAAATGGTGGTTTAAATTCTGCTCGTTGTGTAGACCTGCTACGCGTAGCCTACGGACTCGTAGCATTCCCTACATTATGTCGCGTCTTAAAATTTTATGTCACGACTTGTTTATTATTTACAGATTTGAAATTCATAAATGCTTTAGTTACGAGTACATTTATATTGTACTAGCTATATGCAATTATTGTAACAGTGTGAATCTAGTATATAAAGTATCCTATGTGCTAAGTACCAAATTATGCTTCCAGTATTACATTTTTGGATTGCTGTACTTATTTTACTGTAGTACTTTGCTTTGCTTTTAAACAAAACTATCACTGAGCCTATTTAGGTCACTGCGAAAGTGACACATAGTGAAAATATATTTTTGTATTTTATCTTTTGTTTTATATTAAAAAAAATGTGTAATTAATATTTTGTATGAACTCATTTGTTAACGTGTGTCATAAATATCTCAAATATAGTGTTTATCTATCTATCTATTTTTTTAGATATGCAATTTATAAATACTTTTAATATAATCTAGTTTAAATACTGCTTGGTTTATAGAACTGCTACGCAGAGTCTACGGTCTGTAAGTATTTGCTACTTTTTATTAAAATTTAATATAATAACTTATTGTTAATTTAAGATATTATCATATCATATTATACTAGTCTTTTGAGGGGTGTTGCCAGTAGTTGCAACGCTTGACAGGCGAGTTGGCAATCGCAGTTAGGCTTACGTGATGTTCTAAGAGGGAGGCTGCTACACATCCCTCTATTATTATGTTCCCTTAGTTGTCTCTTATCACACCCACGGGAAAGAAACGGGGTGGCCTGATATATACCGGAACCATACGACGAAGCTAAGATATGCAATAAAAAAAAATTTCCACTGTCTTATACTAACGTCCCGTCCCGATTCTTTACTATTTTTTTTTATAAAATATAGTCAATGTCTCATATACTTGTAATATATCTTTCTGTAAGTTTTAATTTTTTTTTATTAGTTAAGTATTTTTGGGTGTATCCATTATAAATGAAAATTCAATTTTTTCCTCTTTATAATAGTTAGTTTAAACAAGTGGATTTTTTAAATTAACGTTTAAATATAACTCATGTGGACCTACTAAGTGCATTCTACGCTTACGTAGAGCTTTTCTGCGTCATATCCTATTATCAATATTAAAAACATAATAGCCTGGAGTAATACTTATAATAATTTAATTTTTAACCAACTATATAAGAGGTTCTCAATTTAATTGTATTTATTTTATGTTTGTTATCTTAGAACTCCATCCTTTATAAACAGATTTGTGTTTTTTTTTTTTATTGAAAGGATATACTTTTAGATTGATCCCGTAAAAATATCATCAAAACCGGTTCAGTAGTATGGTTTTTAAATCAAATTCATTCAATTGTGAAAAAATACAATTAAAGTTCGTATTTTGTTTTTGTGAGGCAAAATTTACCTGTTAGATACCTATTCTCTAACCTTATTATATGATAATAATTTTGTTTAAAATATTGATTCCGATAATTGTTAGCATTTATTGAAATTTATTCTTCTTAATATTATAATAACTGTATTGCCATATTGTTACAGTAGGTGTTTAATCGCCTTGGAATTATCAGTATTTTATACTAAATTATTATATTTTTTACTTGGAAATATTAGATTGGAAAATTTGTTTCTACTGCAGGACTCGAACTCGAATCCTGGACTTTTCAGTTTGATATCTTCCTTATTGCGACATGAAAGACTGGAAGACTACTATAATCAATGTTTTCAGTATATCATTAAACATAATTTCTTCTAAGTTAAATTTGGGAATCCTTCAACATTGTTAAATGTTAAACTCAACGCAAACATCTTATGTGTTAAATTTCCTTAAACTGTTCATACTCAGTTCGCAACTTTAAGTAGATACTTCCACATTAGAAACTGTAATAAGGGCCCGCTGAAAGGCGGATACTTTGCCCTTTCATTAATCTCATGGTGACAGATAAACTTTAATGTCTCGCCGTTTAAGATCCGATTTATCACAGGAGAGAAGACTATGAGCATTTATGTGGGTGCGTGCGTCATTCTAAGGGCAGGTGTCCGTTGCTATTTACCGTCCTACTTATTCGAGAATCGTACTCTGTGGGGGCGTAGTCGCGTATAGATCGCAGGGCAACCAGTGAGTACCCAAGTGCCGGCTCGCGCGGACGCCTCGCACGCTACCTTCGGAAGCAAGTGAGACGCAAATACCTCCCCCGGGGGGCTAGAGTGAGAAGCAACAAGCGACGGCCGTTTCAACAGGTCGTTATTGTAACTTCAACTAAATGGTGATTCCGTGCAATAATTCTTACTTCAGCTGTACTTTTCTTTTATTAAATCGCTTGCTTAAACTTTTATGAGTTGCGCGCGGCTCCATAATGCCTCGGACTTACTTTACAAACAATTTTTATGATGATTTGCTTTTGCGTTCAGATTAT
Source organism: Galleria mellonella (assembly GCF_026898425.1). Taxonomy (NCBI): domain Eukaryota; kingdom Metazoa; phylum Arthropoda; class Insecta; order Lepidoptera; family Pyralidae; genus Galleria; species Galleria mellonella. The sequence continues at coordinate 877,912 of NW_026442112.1, forward strand.
AATGTTTATTATTATCAAACTTTGCGCTCGTCGGGCACATGAGAATCTGAAATTTTATTGTCCAATGTTTTTTTCCATTATTAACTTGGCTGTTTTGTTTCCTTCTTCATATTTTTCTTATTTTTACCATTGTTTCTGAAACATTATATCTGTCTACATTACTCTGTATAAATTTATAGTCTTAGGGTAATGACTGATTAACATATGAAACGAGAACCATGCGTTTCTGTATAATAGATTAACAAACACAATTAAAGTCGACACAGACATTGACACTATGAATTGATATTGAATTAATTATTGTATCGAATTATACGTCAAATGTACTTAAATAAGTATCGTACAATGAAAATACTTGTCTTATTATCAAATTCAAAAACAATATACTTTAAGGAAGCATACAATAAACACTGGAAAATATTAACAAGGCCGGAGTCAATTTAGTTCACTTAAAAATATTTGTTTTGTAAATTTATCAATCTGAGAATCGAATATGAGATTTTGTTTATGCAAAACTAGTTAGGTATTGTTTAACATAGAATGCAAAATATAAATGCACCAGAAATTAAAAATGTTTATATTTTAAGTACCTACCTATAACATCTTTATATATAGGTAATTAAAAAAATATCCCATTGTCTGTTAGACAACGCATAGCCTACCAACGTCAACCAATCGACATGGAAGTGTAAAATTTTCCTACAGGTTTTCATAATAACTCAGCAATTTTAAAAATCCCCTAAAGCTCGCTAAAACACTTAGAAAGGATTTTTCAAAATTACCACGGGAAAGTGATAAATTAATCGGTCGAAGCCACATAATACGAGTAGTATTATTAGGGAATTTCTAATCTTGTACTTTTATAATAAAAGCATAAAATACCCAGTGGTATCTAATTTCTGCGAAATCCTACCATATATTAGTAACATATGTTCAAGGAACTCGACATAATTTCCGCTTCAAGCATTAGAATACATTTACAGTTACACACCTGGGATCTTGCAGCGTGTAGTCTTTCAGCATCTTTATAAATAATGCATATTTAAAACAAATCTTAATACACGATTGCTCGGAGAAACAGTGTAATGTTTTCAAGGTTCATGTATGTATGCATGTGTGTTTCTATATTCTATCATTACTTCTAAATGCCTAAATCTAGATGGAAAATGGAATTTTGTTCGAATCCTTACATCATCCCGGGTGACACTGGCTATATTTCTTTTAAATACTTCATTTTTTTCGAAAAAAGTTGAGTTTATAATGTCTGTAGTATGAGTGTGTCTGTAGTGTAGAGTAATGAGTGTATAAGTCAGACTTTATAATGACCAATTCTTATTAATAGTAATATAATGTAATGTATGTAATTTATAAGTATCTTTATATGTTGATGACACTACCATTCATCATAAAATGAAGACCGTGTCGACTTTAAAGGACATAATCTTAACCCCCCCTCCCCCCTCCCGTTCTCAGTAGTCCCGGTATTGCTTATAATATGAAATGTATCAAATTTCAATATCCCAATAGAGTAAATAGGATTTTATAATTTCGTAGATAAGTAGGTATAAATTGCTTCATGCGCTGTCTACAATATTAAAATCTCATACAATTAGCCTCTATTTATTGCAAGTATGTATTTATGAAAATTAAACTATATATTACTATTATTAGTTGTCACAAATTTTAATATTTAAGTACAAAAACTATTTTGATTCACGCTAAGTAGCATTATATGTCTCCGAAGTCTCCTAAACTATTTAATAGGAATAAGTATTTTTACATAATGGGTGCAACTTCATTTATCCATCCATCTGCCTTCGAGCACTATGTCTCAATACTATCTAATTTAAATTTGGAATTTATTTTAAATATTCTTGAGTTAATATCGTTGAAAATTTTAACAAAATAGTGAAATACCTTCTTTCTATACCATTAAAGTCATGTTCAAATAGATTTGAACTAATACATAAAATACTTAGAACTAATACATAAAAAAACCTATTTGTTAATTTAAAATTGAAGAAATTAAGTTCCTGATCATGGAAAACACCCTTAACAATCCAAATTTTAATTAATTATATTTTCTTAATCTTAATCTACAAATTAATCCGAAAGATAACAGTATGCATATTTCAAATCAAATATGGCAAAAGTTTAATTCAAATACACAGAAATATAAATATATGTGTACACTAATCCATATATGTGTGCACTAATCCACTATGGGATTACTAGAGGTATTTGGCGACTGCTAACTGTGTAATTCATTCATTATAGAGTTATTTACAGTAGAGATGTGTGACGACTGCTAATTCAGTAATACGTAAGCAGTCGCCAAATAAGTCTGGGAGTACAATTGACTGCATATTTATTTTAATTTATTTCTGTTGGTCCAATCTTACTACAAGAGAAAAAAAGAGTGCCAAAATGGAGACTGGAAATTTCATCTATAACTAGTGAAGTTTTAGTTAAAAGCGCTTCATTAATTATTTACAATGCTTTATTTTTTGTAAGATTCGATGTTGCTTTTAGACTTTTCGTTTAAACTTCACGATATCGACTATTATGCTATTATTCAAAATACTTGTATGTCCTTAATATTTATTTATATATGCAACGTCAGTCTTAAAAGTACGACCACAATTAACTACGCAGTTAATAACTTCATGGTTATCTATACAGTTTGTATAGTAAACTGCCGCGTGGTCTCGGCATAGAATGAGCCACCCCTTCCTGTCCTGTGGGTGTCTTAAGAGAGAGAGTGTCTTTTTGAAAACATCCGCAAAATCTAACTGCGGTTGCCAACCCACCTGCCAAGTGTAGCCTTTATTGGAAAAACCACCCAATAGTGAAAGATTATTGTTCAGTAATGGGCAATAACGGCCGATATAATGCTCAAAGGTATTAATAAAAAAAAAATATTGTTCTATATTTATTATATTATATTTACTCTTTAAATTTTGTATATGGCGCAATAAAATGTAAAAATAAATATATTAATTGAGCCAACAATTGAAACCAAATATCGCGCTACGGTTTTCGTAACGCTGTATTTTTGTTGTAAAACAAACTTGTTTGAGTAGACTATATAACAAGGCCAGCCATTAATTTTATTTTTGATACTTATCGAGAAATAATATCGATCGTATAATAGGACTTGGCCAGTATTGGTCTACATTTGATTAGTAATATCGCCCACAATTGGTCTATTATCTATATTATACCAAAGTACCTTTCTAATACGACATCGTTAGTACTAAGTTTATTAATTTATTAGTGATATATAGTTTATATATTGCGTTATCGTTAACTATTTAACCAGCAGTTGAATTTATTTAACATAGAACAGATGTGTGGTATTTTATAGTTTATTCAACTATCCACTATATTGACATAGTAATAAAATAAAACCACAATATAGAACATAAGTACTCGTATATAAAACAAAAATTTATAAAAGCAAATTTTACAAAAGCGAAATTTAGCGAAGAATAAAAATACGAAACAACAAAAATTTTAAATAAGTAATAATAGGTAGTGTAGTGAATGTCTGTCCACTGCTAAACATATGCCTTTCCCATAAGGGGATTTTGCCAATACTTACCACTAACTAAATCAGCCATAATGGCACTTAGTACGTTTTGCATTTGCAGCTTCGATATAATAAATCTGCACTTCTAGTGAGAAAGCATACAAAGTCCCTACTTCTTAGGAGAAACAAACATCTATTTGTGTTTTTTTAAACTTAGTGTGTATTATTTATTAGATGATAATTAAAAACGCTAATAATTGCTTTCATAGTATTTTTTTCGTATGAAATTGTTTTTGTTTTGAAATGATGAAATTGTACCCTATTAAATAGTTCAACGTACTCGTACTGCAATTATCACGTGAATGTAGTCCCAATTTGACGTCCAATAAAATGATTTTTATGTTATTTGGAAGAGAAATTGGTATAGAAAAATCTAACAAATTTTAATATTTATACACTCGTAATAACGTTTTCTGACATAATAATCCTTACTTAATCATGTAATAGGCCATGAATTGAATTGAACCAATATAAAGAAATAAAATTAAAAGGATAACATATTTGATGTTTGAGACTAAGTGATTTTGGTACTATTTTTATAACATTTTATAGATTTAATATAATATATTTAATATTTTATAATTTAAATTCAGTCTCTTATAATAAATATATTTTAATAGTTGTACCTTATTTACACGTATATATTTGCGTTGTTTATAAAAATATCTTCATGTTTTTGCACATCATAAAGAGAAAAATTAGCTTATTTGAAATAGTCTGAAAAAAGGGTACAACTTGGATATAACTCAAGTTGTACCCTTTTTTCTCACTAGAGGCACAGAAATAATAATCCACCTTAATAAGGGAAATGAGAATTTTGAAAAAAGAAACATCTCTTTATTGCGCACTAAAAATAATAAAATGAATATTTAAAAAAAGTGTGCTTTTTAAAAGACGACTTTATCGCTAACAATAAGCTTTTACAGAAAATCTGGTAGAAAGTATTTACAACTAAAAAAAACCGGTCAAGTGCGAATTTGACTAACTCGCTGAAAGGTTTCTCTTTAGATAGAAAGTTTGTCAAATTAGTTTAATTATGTGCGTATTAAATTATTATTTGAATATGTAAATACACTAGTCACAAGAATTAAGGGATATAAAAAAATTCAAATTTTACAGCTTGTCGAAAATCAAATTGTTGTGAATTTACTGGGTACAGAGGAATAACACCTGAGTCCTCAGGAATGGCAACGCATGGGGGGTATCATGGGCGAGACAGTATACTCTGTTATGTCCATGGTACTCATATATTAATGAGATAAAATAATCTTATTTTATTTCTTATATGAAAAAGACACAAAACAATAATTTATTAGTGTTAGTTCGATAAAGAATTCCTTATATGACCTATATAGGTCATTACTAAGTTTGTTTTTGGATTTTTTTATAAATTTTCAAAATCTATATTGTTAAAAACATTATTCCATTTTTCTTGCAATATTTACATATATTTTTGTAAACTGTTAGTATTTTTTATTTTTATTGTTCTCGCTTTGCAAACTTCGACGAAAAGGGGTTAGGCCCCATTTTATATATATTATAATAAGGGGCCCTCACTCCTTTTTCCCGAATAGTAACTTTATTACATTTTCCATAAAAACTCGAAAACTTTGCAATATAAAAATTAAAAAAAAATTGTTGTAAAATGTAAAAATAAAGTCTATTTCATATTCACATAGCCGTGTAGTCTCGACATAGAACAGGTCACCCCTTCCTCTCCCGTAGGTGTCGTAAGAGGCAAATAAGGGAGAGCGAGGGATGGGCAGCAGCGTCCTTTTTAAAACATCTCTAAAACCTAACTGCGTTTGCCAATTCGCCTGCCAAACGTGGTAACTACTGGCACATAATATTTTGCGTACCTCTTTTGATTTATTTAGTAAAGATTTTTTTTATTATTGCCATTGCAGTATATGTGGGTCATAAATTATTTCATATTTAAAATCGATATCATTAGTAATTCCTGACATATAGTTCTGTGACAGACGGACAGATCCGTCTGTCCATCTGTCACAGAACGTGTTCGTTCCTGAAAGTTGCACAGGAAGAAAACCTTATGTCCTTTGTAGACAAATAATTAAACATATAGCCGTACAGGTACAAACACAAAACACACACATATATACAAACACATAAATCAACAATTACAGTTACATAGACAACCATACACTACATACAAATAGTATAATGTGTTGTAATTATCCACTGGATATATTTATAATTATTAGTTTCTATCGGTCGGACCGTATGCTTGATTCCCACCTTTGTTATTTCAAATATGACATTGAATCAACAAAGGGTAATAAAATCAGCTATTTATACCATTATATTTATATAGGTACTTATTTTCATATGTAAGTTTCCTTTTTATATTATTTATTTACTGTTTAGTATACAAATATGGATATGTATATATATAAAAGAATGTAGAAGTTGTACACTAAAACTTATTGAATATTAATTATAGTCTTTATCTGAAAGAATTTAACGAATTTTCTACGAAAACGCAATACAAAGATTTTGTTGGGAAACCATAGATATAGAATTCTATAAACTGAGATTTTATAGGTTTTTTTATCAGTTTCATATATCAATTTATATATATATATATATATATATATATATATATATATATATATATATATATATATAGTTATATATATTTATCACACAAAATTGTATGAAAAAGTCGACCCGTTTTTCTCGAAGCATGGAAACATTCTATCTATATAATTTAAGACTATAAGTATATAACGAATCTAATTAAAGTAAGGTTCCCTATGTTATTCCAAATGATATAAAACAAAATATCGTAATTTCGTACACTAATTCCCGAAAACATTATTTTACGATTGTAATAAAAAAAAAAATAATAATCTCAGGATATAATTATCTCATTCTTATTTTAAAACATATAAAATGCACCGATGAACTACGAGACTATTCATCTTTAAAATATTTAAATTTAGAACACAGATGAGTGTTGCGTTAGCAATCATAAACAAATTAATAGGAGACTAATATAGAGTAAACATTATCCATAACAAAGAAATACCTGCAAAAACACTTGAAAATTAATGAAAAAATTCAAAATACATGCGAAATCCTCTTAATTTTAGAAGTCAAGTTAAAATTAAATTAATATTTTTATTCTAAAACCCGTTTTCAACTTGTCCGGTTGACGCCTGACTGTTTATAAATATGCTGGTTCTTTTTTATTACGTTATTTATTATGTTAATTTTAAATGTAAATACCATCTGTTGACGTGATATATTATATTATGTTATTATTCCCTTATTTTAATTTTCTCTTTATAAAAATCTATTAATTTATATGATTCATTATTGGACATCTGGGTCATATTTCAGTGAAGTGTAAATGTTTACTCCATGAAAGTATGTACATACCTTCGTACCAACAGTTTGTTTTCTTATCCCGTAAAATTGGAGTCAACAACCTACGCAAGAGTGAACAATTACGACACATAAATTGGACTTCTTTAATGGTGGACTACATCAAAGCAAAATAATATAAACTTGTAAACGTCTGAGACAGTGAATTATATAAATGGAATATTTTAAAGTAAATGTATTAGTCGTTAATAGGGTTTAAATAGAAGACGGTGTACAATACAACAGCATTATTTTTTCTATGTTATGCGATCTTTACATATTGCTCAATTGTGCACAGATTTTTATTATTATTTTTTTTTATGTAAAAGTATCATCATGTCATATTTTAATACGATACTGATTTTGTTTAATTAATCTTCAATTCAAATTAGACTTTTTGGTCAAATATGAAAGTCGTACATCAAAAGACGACATAGCTATATGTTCTATATATTCCGTATAATATTTGACCTGGGTATTCGCTAAGGAAGGTTTTGTCAATGTAATTTTAGGAACACACCTCGTGAATATAATTATTACGAGTTTTAATTTATAATTTATTTTTATTTTATCCTAGTTTAGCACGGTACTGCACAATCCTATCCTTATTTAAGTATAGCGGTCTTTGGCACTGTTCTCTTTGCTTACTCTGCAAGCGGCTTAAAACAAAGAGAAGAGAAGCGAAAAGAGATACATATGATAGATATAATAGGAAAATTTATCTACATAATTGTGGATTATAAATAGATACTTCTTTCAAATTGCTTTCAAATTAACCTGATATTAAGATTAAAAAACAATTTTTGTTTTTAAAACTAACATTCATAAATACAAATACATGTACGTGCGTCGAATCCATAACCATAATATGATGCGGTAGTGCGTTATTCGCTACAAAACTAATGCCATAAAATAAGTAAAATGATTAATTCCCTATTTTCATGAATAAATGAATGGAAATACCACGACATCATACTCGTAGCGTTTAACGACTTTTTTATTATAAGGAAACCGATACCGAGAAATGGCTTTCAGTGCGAATGAACATGGCTTTTATCGAGCATTAACGCTGTTTCAGATAAGTAAAAAATATATAGGCAATAAAATTATTATTAACACTAAAATTCCTATACGCTCATTGATTAGTCTTGTAATAAACGTAAAATATTATAATAAAGTTATTATTACTCGTATGAATATTTTATTGCTTTCATTGCACATTATTTAAAAAGGAGTTTATTAACTATTAAATTCATATAAGGTTCATTTCATTTGTTTTATTCTAAACAAAACTTTCATTTTTATTACACTTTTGTTTTTTGTTATGGATTATTGTGTTATGGAAAATACATTTTATGCACCTACACTAATATTATAAAGAGGTAAAGTTTCGTGAGTTTGGATGGCCGGAGTAACATTTGGTACTCCTAATCCGATTTTGAAAATTCTTCCACTATTAGTAAGGTATAATATTCCTGACCTGATTTTTTTAATTTGGTAAATACATGTTTTCAATAATTAATCATAATAAATGTAATTAAAGTCGGCAAAAAATCTATAATATGGCCTACACTGACTGGACTGTTTGAAATAAAGGAATAAAATCTATAGCAAAAATATTCATTATATTTAGCTTTATAAAATACGTTATATTTAAATTTAATATCTCAACCAAAAAGATGGTTTTTATGTTAAAAATAAAATAAAGTTATAGGTCGTTGATTTTAAATTCTTAAAAATTATTAGTGCAGTACATGCACACATGCCAAAATACTAGCCTTACTAAACAAATATTGAGTCCATACAATGTCGAGGCGGGTCGCTAATGTAATTATATTTTATATGTATATGGCATTTCATTTTAATCATAATTGTATTCTTTGACATTCAATTTCCTGCAAAATTTATTCATTTTAAAACCAGAGACCAGTAAGGAATCGAAATATATATTTTTATAATACACCTTATTAACTTTAAAATTCGTAATATGCTCATTATACTACTATAATCGAGTTTTTAATTAATAAATTCAGATTACGCTCATCGCTTATTACTATTATAGACTTCATTAAATTTGTAATATACTCATTTCAAATTACTATTATATAGTTTATTAATTATAAAATTCGTATTGTATTCTTTATCATGATACAATTTATTTCATTTCTTTTTCCTTTCTTTTGCGCATCTGTCTGTTTCTTAATCCGTTCAGATATTCAAAGGTTGCCCTGAAAAGATTGTTTACAGTATTATTACTGTAAACAATCTGACTTTGCTGAATTATCAGTCTATCGGTTATTCCCCAAGCGATATATACTTTTTTACACTATTTTCTATTCCGTAATTTTAATTTATACTAAATATATATATAAGATATCGGAGCCTTTATAATTTATATATATATTCTTTACTTGTAAGTTACATATAAAATAATATATATACTTATCTCTGAGAGATCTCTTCCATCAACCCAGTACAGTAAGAAAGCATTTCGTTAGCGGACAGCTGAAGTGCTACAATTTACCATAGCACGGCCCGATATCGTATAATTTTATCGACACAATTGAATAGGAGTACAAAATTTATGCAATTATATGGAGACACTTTTAAATTTCCGTATCGTGGACATGTCACGATATTATCGCGGAAAATTAAAAGCATTTCAATAGAATTGCATATATTTTGTTTCCTTATTATACTGTAGTGATACCTGTCACTTACATTTTATGAAACCTAAAACACTATTCCATATATTTTAAATTGTAGGAGTATTAATACTAATATATATATATATATATATATATATATATATATACTACACATATATATATATATATATATATATATATGTGTAGTATATATATATGAGTTAAAGTATAAAAATAGTAAGTAAATATACTTGTAGTACGTAACTATTTTCTGTATTCTGCAGTTTTTTTTCCATATCTTTATTGATACTATCTGAGAATTGAATTTTTATAGAAGCTTCTTTCGGCAATAAAGTTAGTTTTATGATGTGTCTAGGGATTGCCACATTTTTTTATGAAAATGGGTTTAATAATAAAACTGAGATGTGGATAAATTTAATTTAGAGTATTTCAGATCCTATACAATATCAAAAATAGATTTTATTTATTTAGTGACCCTCGCTGGCTTTGCACGATATACATAATATTATGTATCTCTAGAAACTTATATAACTAAATATTTTCCTATATTATATAAAGTATTAATTTTTTAACGATTTGTTTACAAAGTGTTAAATTTTACTGCTTGTACAAAAATTTAATTAGAATGTGTTTTACATACAATTTTTTCATTAAAATACTGAAATGTAAGTGAAACTCGCCGCAAAATCAGTGGCTCAAAAAAAAAAAGCGCAGAAATAAACAGATGCAGGTAACGACTTTGTTTTATATTTAAACATAAATTTGTGAATCCTGGTTAATTTTTTTTCCAATTACGGTTAAACATTATTATATGAATAATGCGTACAAATTCATGGTCTCAAATAGAAGGTACATAATTAATTTTGTAACACACATCTGTACATTTAGTATTATAATCGATACAGTATATGAAAGCTCTAGATTGCCTTGCCTATGGGGAACCGATTTGAACGGTTATGACATCTGAATAAACTAATTAACTAACTCACTGTGTTGCTTCTTTGTAGTTAATATTACTCGTATTAAGCATTGTGAAATTGTATGTTTGGTGCATCAAAGTGTTTTAACACATTTTACATGTGATCAACGAACAGAGATACGAAATATTTTTTTTATTATACAATTTTTTTTTATTAAAAATAAACACAAATATATTTTATGTTGGTAGGAAATGAATACAACTAAAAATATTTTAAACTGTTGCTTAAATAACTAACAAACTACTTAAATACAATTTTAAATGCAATTGATGATGATAATTGAAAAATGATGCAATACATGCCTTGTTATCTTTGTCACCTCTTACTATGTGCTTAGTATTAAATGGAGTGGTAATAATGTATTACCAAATACACATTACATGGTACACAAACGTGGTAACATATGTGTACTCTGATTCGTTTACTAGAACTTAAGTTAAAACGTAATAATGCATATAATCATCCTGTGTGATGTGTCGAGAATGAAGTCAAGTTAGTTAGCTCCTCGTGACAAATTTCAAGGAATAACCACCATGACTTCTAAAGGAGACTGCCTAGAATTTAATCTAACAACAATGTGCTCACTAATCCCCAGTACAAACAGTCGCATCTCTCCGTCCAATCTAGATACGTTCTGAAATAATTTTTATTTTATTTTTCTATATTATTGACATGTATGTACAACAATCTTCCATTGAAGCAACAAGTAAATGGCTAGACGACCTACATATAAAATGTCGTCTTAGATTTACACGAGGATATTTGTATCAGCTGCTTACGGGTTTGCTGTTACGAGTAATAACGAGTGCACTTCAAAACTAAAAGAAATCGATTGTAAATAAGTTTTTATCAACATGTAGACCTCATATTTTCAACCCTCATCTTAAATAGCTCCATATCCATCAGCGGAGAATTATTCACATATTATGTACTCTTCATTTTATTTTATTTAATAGAAATTTTATCGATTTTTCTTAAGTCTTAATATTATTGAGACGTTACTAATCGGCGTCTTCATCCTTGCAGGAATCTTCTTCTTCACGTGCCTACTCATTGAACTGGCTTCATTTTCTATTCCTTAGCCATTCAGCCTATTAAACACAGGAACCTTTTGACATAAGATTTACCTTCAACAAACTAGCTTTATAATATAAGTTGCACTCATATTTCTTAAAAAAACTAATTTATAAATTTTACAGTCTTCTTTCTTATTTTCCCTTTAAACTTATCCTTGCCAGTTATTCGGTTCGAGTCACCTTTGCTCTACTGATATAGATAATTATTTTATATGATAATAATATAATAATAATATAATAAATATGTCTAATTGTATATATATAATTATATGTCTAAAATACATAAAGATATTAAGTATTAACTTACTTAAGTTTTTAAGTCTTGAATGGAACGTCAACCTCTTCTTTTATGTACCCAATGGTTAACTGGTAGAAAATTCTATCCGGTATAAAACATAATTACACTGTGCATTGAAATTTAAATAAACATATAAAAGAGATATTCTTTAAACTATTAGCCTATCTAGTGACATCCCATTTATAATAATCCATCAAGCTGTCTACATGTTGCATAAAATACCCGGACATACATTTCATATTTTTTCATGGATGAGAATGGAATTACCCCGTCTACGATATTAATTTACGTTGGCGAAGTATCAGTGGAGGTTGATAAGTTAGGTTTGCTTTATTATAGATAATATAATATTCTATGGTCTCGCATGGTATACGTGGATTTTTGCAATAATGATAATGGAATAATAACCCCACCTGCACTTTTGACATACTTTGGTGGGTTATTAGTGATAGGTGAAAAACAAAGCAGATTAGTTGGTCTATACTGACGAACTCAATAAATCAATTAAGAAGGTTTCCAGAGCGAATCGCGTTAAGGTCAACCTGATATGGTATATTGCTAACAATGGGGCTTTTATATCCCATAACAATCCCTTTCGCCCAAAAATTGAAGTTTACTAGATAATATATAGTGCTTGAAATAGAGTCGTTATTCTACGTTTCTTACCTAACAATCTTTTCCTCTAGACATAAATATTATACAGAGTTAGTCCCCAGATATAACGACGACGTCTGCGTTGCTTTAATCATTGCAAAGACCAAATATTAACGTAGCAAATATTATTATGCTATCTACTTGGAAGTAATAAGGACATTCAATATTAGTTTTAATTGAACTGATCACATTTCCTAAAGAAATTTAGTTGAAAATACGAAAATATTCAAACTGAAAAATTAAAAAAATATTACGAAATTACTTTGACAATGTTGGTAAAAGAATGTTTCTCGGTATCATAAGTGTTATTATTGTATTTATTCTTTACGACTAATCCATTATGTAGGTACTCGAAAACACTATACTTTCTTCGACAGTCAGTTAAAATCAAAATAAACATTATTGTTATTAACATTAAAAAACATTTTATATTAGATACTATTACAGATAATACAATATCCATTTCTCTACCTAAAGTACATACCCACATGTAAATTATGAAAGTATAAACTTATACCTAATAAGCTAAGTAAGATGGTACCTAATTAGGAAAGTTTTATACGACATGTCATAAACTTGCACCGTAATTTATACATGCAGGTAATTATCGTGGAATATCCTTATACTATAGGTGTCGTAGAGGTGACTAAGGGAACTTAATTCTAGAGGAATGTGTAGCAGCGTCCCTCTTAAAACATCACCAAAAGCCTAAATGCGGTTGCCAACCCGCCAACTAAGCAGGGCAACTACTGGCAAACCCATACAAATGGGGGAGGCCTATGTTAAGCAGTGGACATTTAATGGCTGATATAATGATGATGGTGATCCTTATACTACGAGTAATAGACTATCGAAATCTAGCAGACGTAGGCCTGTCTATATTTATTTCTCTAGACGATTTTTGTTTTACTGGAACGATATTTGATAAAATCTGTGTTCCAGCGTCATCTGTTATCAATGGCGAGTTACAATAAGTACAACAAATAAAAACATTTACCATTAAATAAAGTCACATTTACTAACTTTAATTTATTCAAACGAAATCAAAGATCATTAATAATAATAACAATATTTTTTTATGTTCGACAAATTTAATAAATTACTTTGGCATACTCTTTTTATCAGAATTAGTAAAGTATAAATAAGAATCAACTTCTTTGCAGCTGCATTTCTAAATTGATACGACATCATAACCTTAAAAAAAAGAGCATATTCCTTTTTAAAAGACCGAAAGCATATCTGCAATACTTCTGGTGTTGTGGGTGATCATGTGTAGCGATAGTCACTTACCATCAGGTGAACCGGTGAACGATCATGCTCGTTTGCCCCGTGTGTTATAAAAAAAGAGAAAATATAAAGAATATACAATAATTATTAATAAGTAATCATTAATAATTCAAAATAAAATTTTTTATGAGTTATAATTTCGAAAGACATCTTATGCTAAATGCCAAGTATAAAAAAAATTATGCCACAATCATTTTTATATATGTATTTACGATGCCTATAGACTATATGTATAACGGAAATTTTGTAAACTTATTATATGTGTTTTTGACAATTGTTTCAACTTCATCCGGAAGTCTTTTTCAGGAGGCATACGGTGATTTGCGTCACAGAGATTTGTCTTACATAAGTAAAGTAAACATAGATATGGTTAAAAATATGAACATAAGTTTTGAAAATTATATATACACTTAATTTACAAAGAGAATGATATTTTAACATGATAAAACAATCCATTTAGGATTAATAAATTTAAATGCAATTTAGCAGGCTAATGCAATATGAACGTCTTATATTATGCACACATTTTATTTATTTATTTATATATACATATTTGTGGTGAGCTTCACAGATTTACCAATGAACACACTAAAAACTAATAAAAATCAAACATTATATATGAATGTCTAATATAATATATTATAGATAAGATTAATTTTGTATTATAAAAATAACGTTTACCTACTACTTGTAAAAAAAATAAATGTAAGTAATGAATTTCTTACAAACTTTTTCATTCATAAGTGAAAGAAATGATGTATTTGGTTTTCGCCAAATAGAGTGAAATAGATGGTTAATGTAATCACCGACACAATTAGGTGAAAACACACCTCAAGGAAAACAAAGCTGGTCAAGTGCAAGTCGGACTCACGCAACGAGGGTTTCGTACAAAATCATCAAATTTTTGTGAAATAACTATAAATTTACGGTTTTCGGATTTTTTCCTTTACTTGTACTACATGACATTACTTCTTGCCAATTTTCATGATTCAAGGTCAACGGGAAGTATTCTATAGGTTTTGATTCCTTTTGCGAATATCAAAATATGCTATATAAACGGAAAATAAATGGCCGTATCTTTGACTGTGTCAATATAGAAGCTTGATTTTACTTTTTTAAGAAATTTCAGATCTAAGCATATGATATTTAACTTCAAATTGATATCTTCACGCGTTTCTAAGAAAAAGGGTCTTGATATACGGACGGATGAACGTTTTTTCCTTCAGAGGTACGGAACCCGAAAAACATTAACGTGGGCGACACAGTATAATATGTGTGGGTAGCATAATACAACAAACAATTACGATAAAGAGACCATCTAATTTGTGACAGGTCCCAAGAAATTCTATTCAGCAATGTCTATATTTAGCTTGAGTATCATCATCAACATTTTTCATATGGAATGTATCTTAAAGAAAAATAAACATTTACAGCAAAAGGGTCAACCGGTATCAATCCTAATAAGTAGGTAAGTAATATAAAAACCTGTACGCTACGAATTTTTTTCAATCACACAATAAATGGACGTAGGCAGAATATGTTTATATGTTCATATTTAAAATTATTATTATTATTTTTATACTTAATTTTTTTATTTACATTTTTATATTTATATATTTCTTTAAAGTATTAAATAATTGATGAGAAGAAAGTTCTTTACAAACGGATGAAATTTCTTGTCATCAATTTATTTATTTTTAAATTATTGCAATTCTTTTCATGTCTTTTATTTCCTGCCTGATTAAATACCTATTGTATATATTTTGTTAAATAAGTGCATTTCTATTATATAATTATTATTATAATTTTACTATTTAAAGTTATATTTAACAATAAATCAAATTTATTTAGGATTATTAAAGCCTACTAGCTTACTTTGATAGCAGAAAATTACGCTTATACGATTACTTTCAATAAAAACAAGCAATAATAAATTGGCAGTCATTATCGAAGCATTTGGCGTTCCATTGTTTCTGCCTACCCTAATGGGAGACAGGCGTGACAGATATGTATGTATGTACATATGTATTATCTTTAATTAAATACAGCATAATTAATTTCTGATGATACAAAACGTTAAACGAATTAAACGATATTTGTAAGAAAATTAGACTATGACTCGATCCCACTGGATATAAAGTCTAATAATCTTGAAATCTGACTTGTGGGTTTAAGTAAATTAACAAGTCAAACGTTCTCTAACCGGAGACCGAATACTTGACTTTGTTAATACGCTCTGGAACTACGATGTCACAGATAAATAAATGATTGCCTAAAACTTATTCTACATGAAGTGAAGATTCAAAACCTAAGACTGTTTTATTATGTTTAGATTTTTTAAAATAAATAAAATAAAAGGTAATAAATAGTTTTTTTCATGTTTTTTCTACAGAGGCGGTTTAGAACAAAAAATGAAATAATTAGTGAAAGCCTTTCATAAAACATTAAAAATATATTATTTTTTCTTAATTAAAACATCTCAAGAACTCAGAATTTAAAACTGAAGTAGTACTAGTATTTAATACTTGCATATACATATTATTTTATTACTTTATCTCCAGAAAAAAATTGTGAAAAAGTCATTTACATTTATGTCTCATAGGTATTTCCGCCGAAAATTAGCTGTGGTTGAATGGCTTTGTTTCGGTTTGAAGGGTGTGATAATTATGGCAGTGAAAATACTAGACATGGAGACTTAACTTATTAGTACGGGAGGGAAAGAGTGTTAGTTATAGGGACTATTAGTCCCTTATCCTGGCAATGTATGTCAGGCATTATTAATTTTATTTAAAAAATAAAAGCCACCAATGAGCTCTCAATATATCCTGAGATGATCATGGTTCTGTTCATATAAGATTGTCTAAAACTAAATATATTTAAAAAAAAGAGCTTAATAAGTTTTTAATTAATATACAAAAAATTGGCATACCTAATTGGTATGTAGCGGGGGGAGGAGATTGTTAGTAATGGGGAGGTTAGCCCCATTGCTATCATATCAATATACCTTATCAGGTCGACCTCCACGCGGTTCCCCCTGGAATCTATTGTGACCAATTTATCATTGAACTCGTCATCCATTCTCGCCTATCATTGCTCACTGGTGACCCCCCCCAGTGTATACCGATAGCGCAGGCGGGGTTACCATGCCATTTTTACCCATAAAAAAAAGGTTGGTATGTAGTGGAAATATGAATGCGTGAATGTGACCGAGAGTAACCTCTGACTACCTCTTTTTTAATAGTATTTCTTATTTAGTAATTAAAATTAAAATATTAAATAGTAATGGGAACACAAAATTAATATTATTCATTTGTTATATTTATATTTTTGTCAAGGAATATCGCGGCGGGCTTTTGTTTACGGCATAATATCTATATTTTGCTCTTTTGAGGGTAAAGCAGTAAACGGAGTTGTGACCATTTTGTGTTACTGTAGTACACTAACGAAATGAAAAAATATGTTACTTCTTTTATGTATTTTCCTTTTGTTTTTTTTTTTTCTTTGTATATGTGTCTTTTTTTTTTTACGTATGTAACTATATCTGTTGTTATTTGTGTGCTGTAAGTAATGCAAATAAATTATAGTATCTATCTATCTATCAATCACATATAAACAACGGTTACCCTTTCCGTCACGTGAACCATTGATTTGATTTTCATTCCAGGTTGTATAAATAAAAAAACCGTATTAAACGGATTTTTTTTTTTGGTTAAAAAAAAAAACAAAATTCCTTGAGAGGGTTGACGTCAGGCAAGCAGCCGGTCGTAAAACTATAAGCCAAATCTCTTTGTAATATGGATAAAAAGCATATAACGCCGACCCGAAATGATGATTGGGATAAGGGTGGGAAGATATAGATATTGTATTTTTTTTAAAACGTACACTGTTCGAAAATATAAGTGGCTTTTGTATATTTTTTTTCTTATTACAAATGGATAATAATTACACCCATATAACTCGATTCTGTAAGTTATAATGATATCGCGTACCGATATTTATTCTTGATTGCTACTTTATGCCTATTTTACGCGAAGGCAACGTTGCTATTGTTCCTTATCACGCAATAATGACGTCACGGTTTCCTTTATTAGACCAAGTTGCTTTGTTTATAAGAGTATAAGGTAAAAAGAGGGTATTTTTACTCTTTTTAATTAAGTAAAGCCTAGATGGTGAGATTAAGCCTACGCATTACCAGTGTCTTGTAACGAAAATTCACTAGACACAGAGATATGTATATAGATACACAGATATTTATATTGAAACAGATACAAGAATCCCTATACATAATGATATAGTGAAATCATTGGCATCGTTCTAAAACATAACATTTAAAAATAAAAAAAAAACAGACTATAATTATGGCAAAATCAGTTTTTTATTTTATTTTAAAACTAAACCACTCTATCGATTTTGAAAACATTTTTATGAGACTAATCAAATTCAAATTATCTTTATTCAAAGAGACTTTATTACAAATACTTTTTAAATCGTCATTTTGAAAGTGCTTGTAAACAAAACTAAACAAGTCCAATCTATAAGTATATTCTGTCAAATAAAAAAAATCATTTTCTAAATCAATTTATAGCTGGCGGAATTATAAAGTAACAAACAATTAAAAACCAACCTACTTCTTTTTGAAGTCCGATGAAAATGATAAACAATTTTTAGAATTCCATATTAACTTTAGATCTAGGCTTTTTATGTTAGTAGGTATGTATCCATTTTCATAAGAAATATATATATCCTCATTCAAATGTAAAAGCGAGTTTGTTTATTTGTTACCTCTGAGTACTTTAAGATGATTGGTCACTAAATAAAGTTGCGCACGAAATACTAGATGGCGCTGGAATGAAGACTTGTGGTTTCTGTAGATTATTTTGTAATTAAAGACAATTTGAAGTAAAATATCTAAATTGGCGGGTGATTTTATTTTGTACCAACATAATAATAATATATTATCATTGTTCTCTTGTATTGTAGAACTTTGTAAAAAAAACACATATTAACAAGAGCCATTCCATCTGTGTAGATTATTTATTCGGGAAAATATTATGTATTATCATTTATTCATATTTATACATTATAATAAAACACTCGCCAAATTATAAATTGTACTTCAAATTACCTGTAATTTAAATTTTGTTTAGTAACCAATCGCCGTAACGGCTTAATCGGCTTTGGTGTCCACGAATTATATAGGATGTAAAAGTACATAGGATAGATACTTATAATTTCGCTTAATGAACATATCTCAGTCATAGAGACAAGTTCGTGTTTTAAAAATAGTACAAAACTGATATAAAACAACAAAGCCGATACAAATAATTATAATGGACAAACTGTTGGTAGTTGAATGGAAGCAATTATTTATTTTGTGGATAATATATATAGATATTCGATATTCAGTCGCTTATTGCGTCTATAATCGTTATATTGTATTCTATGTTTGAAAGGAAAATTAGGTCGGTCAATTGTTTCATGTCGACGTAAAATATAGAATCAATCCTAATATAATTTGTTACCTTTGCGAGTGATAGGAACAATTAAATATGAAAAAATATAAAAAAACATAAAAAACGGACCTTTAAAATTCAAGGCAAATTTTTTTTGTATGTTTAGAGATCATGGCCATTTTTTTTATATTGTCGCCATTAGTAGTAATGGTGGTCGCATTGCCATTTTTAACATAAATGTAAAGTTGAAACACTTATATCTGCATATATCCAAATTATTACAATTTTAATGAAATAATTTTCCTTTTTAACCCATGTGTACTTTAGCTGAGAAAGCTCGACTAGTTTAACTACTTACTTTATTTTAGTTTAGTAATAATATTTTGTTTACGAATAAAACTTTAAATATATCAAAATAACGATATCAATGCAATCAGACACTTTAGATTATTCAAACGTTGTAGTAGACGAATAAATAATTACTCTCAGTCTATCGACCTACCGACCTGATTTTTATATGAACCTTTGTAGACGAAACTCGAATTTCAAACTTCAAATTAGGTTTTGTGGTAGATCTACAGAGACTAAATACTGCATGCTGCTCTGAAAATAGGACGCATTCAACAACACTTTAACACTACACCCATTTTTAATCAACGGATGATAATTGTAGTTTTACATGTGGAAATTTTCGACAGTTTTTATTAAAACTTAAAAGATAAAATATATTTTAAGATTGTGTTACACTTAAAAAAAATAACAGTTATTTAATTTAAAGTCCTTCTCCATAGAAGGCCATGAAAATGGTCCTAAACCACCTGTATGCACAAAATTCGTGTAATGCATTTGAGGTCGTCACTCCATCTAGTGGGGGATCGTCTTATACTGCGTTTGTCCGTACAATACATGATAATTATGTGTCAAGTGATAAACATCCCAATGGGAAATTAATACGGACCATAGAGATTGATTGAGTCTATTTAATTGATTTACCGTATGGTCCAACCACCCTTTCGTTTCCCGTGGGTGTCGTCAGAGGCAACTAAAGGAGGGCAGCAGCGTCCCATCTTAAAATATCTTTAAAATCTAACTGTGGTTGCTATTCTGCTTGCCAAGAGTGGTAACTACTAGCAAAACCCTCCAAGGGGGTGGCTTATGTTCAGCAGTGAACAGTAAAAGACTGATATGATGATGATGATTGAGACTGATTGCAATAGATGTAGCTAATGCATGTAGGTACATACACAATACTGGGTTCTAATTTGAGTTCTCTAATTTAAGACTAAATAATTTCAAAAAAGCACAATTGGATGCCTTAATATCGATTCTGTATTCGTTTATAAAATCTATTTTAAAATAATGAATTTTATTATCATCATGATATCTGATCAGCAGTGATCATTATGTCAATTTTATATTACTTTTCTTTTATATTAATACCAGCCCACTATATACTTTTTATTATAATATACTAGCGACCCACCCCGGCTTTGCACGGGTGCACATTACATCACATCACATTTGAAACCTCAAAAATAATCAGTATTTCTCTACAATATTATGCACGGATTATACATATAAACCTTCCTCTTGAACCACTCTATCTGTTAAAAAGGATCACATCAAAATCCATTGCGTAATTTAAAAAAAAAATAAGCATACATAGGGATGGACAGACAGCGACAGCGACTTTGTTTTATACTATGTAGTGATTATTAATCTTTAACATAATAATAATATATTATCATTGTTCTCTTGTACTGTAGAACTTTGTAAAAAAAACACATATTAACAAGAGCCATTCCATCTGTGTAGATTATTCATTCGGGAAAATATCATGTATTATCTGTTATTCATATTTATACATTATAATAAAACACTCGCCAAATTATAAATTGTACTTCAAATTACCTGTAATTTAAATTTTGTTTAGTAACCAATCGCCGTAACGGCTTAATCGGCTTTGGTGTCCACGAATTATATAGGATGTAAAAGTACATAGGATAGATACTTATAATTTCGCTTAATGAACATATCTCAGTCATAGAGACAAGTTCGTGTTTTAAAAATAGTACAAAACTGATATAAAACAACAAAGCCGATACAAATAATTATAATGGACAAACTGTTGGTAGTTGAATGGAAGCAATTATTTATTTTGTGGATAATATATATAGATATTCGATATTCAGTCGCTTATTGCGTCTATAATCGTTATATTGTATTCTATGTTTGAACGGAAAATTAGGTCGGTCAATTGTTTCATGTCGACGTAAAATATAGAATCAAACCTAATATAATTTGTTACCTTTGCGAGTGATAGGAACAATTAAATATGAAAAAATATAAAAAAACATAAAAAACGGACCTTTAAAATTCAAGGCAAATTTTTTTTGTATGTTTTAGAGATCATGGCCATTTTTTTTTATATTGTCGCCATTAGTAGTAATAGTGGTCGCACTGCCATTTTTAAGAATGTAAAGTTGAAACACTTATATCTGCATATATCCAAATTATTACAATTTTAATGAAATAATTTTCCGTTTTAACCCATGTGTACTTTAGCTGAGAAAGCTCGACTAGTTTAACTACTTACTTTATTTTAGTTTAGTAATAATATTTTGTTTACGAATAAAACTTTAAATATATCAAAATAACGATATCAATGCAATCAGACTTTAGATTATTCAAACGTTGTAGTAGACGAATAAATAATTACTCTCAGTCTATCGACCTACCGACCTGATTTTTATATGAACCTTTGTAGACGAAACTCGAATTTCAAACTTCAAATTAGGTTTTGTGGTAGATCTACAGAGACTAAATACTGCATGCTGCTCTGAAAATAGGACGCATTCAACAACACTTTAACACTACACTCATTTTTAATCAACGGATGATAATTGTAGTTTTACATGTGGAAATTTTCGACAGTTTTTATTAAAACTTAAAAGATAAAATATATTTTAAGATTGTGTTACACTTAAAAAAAATAACAGTTATTTAATTTAAAGTCCTTCTCCATAGAAGGCCATGAAAATGGTCCTAAACCACCTGTATGCACAAAATTCGTGTAATGCATTTGAGGTCGTCACTCCATCTAGTGGGGGATCGTCTTATACTGCGTTTGTCCGTACAATACATGATAATTATGTGTCAAGTGATAAACATCCCAATGGGAAATTAATACGGACCATAGAGATTGATTGAGTCTATTTAATTGATTTACCGTATGGTCCAACCACCCTTTCGTTTCCCGTGGGTGTCGTCAGAGGCAACTAAAGGAGGGCAGCAGCGTCCCATCTTAAAATATCTTTAAAATCTAACTGTGGTTGCTATTCTGCTTGCCAAGAGTGGTAACTACTAGCAAAACCCTCCAAGGGGGTGGCTTATGTTCAGCAGTGAACAGTAAAAGACTGATATGATGATGATGATTGAGACTGATTGCAATAGATGTAGCTAATGCATGTAGGTACATACACAATACTGGGTTCTAATTTGAGTTCTCTAATTTAAGACTAAATAATTTCAAAAAAGCACAATTGGATGCCTTAATATCGATTCTGTATTCGTTTATAAAATCTATTTTAAAATAATGAATTTTATTATCATCATGATATCTGATCAGCAGTGATCATTATGTCAATTTTATATTACTTTTATATTAATACCAGCCCACTATATACTTTTTATTATAATATACTAGCGACCCACCCCGGCTTTGCACGGGTGCACATTACATCACATCACATTTGAAACCTCAAAAATAATCAGTATTTCTCTACATTATTATGCACGGATTATACATATAAACCTTCCTCTTGAACCACTCTATCTGTTAAAAAGGATCACATCAAAATCCATTGCGTAATTTAAAAAAAAAATAAGCATACATAGGGATGGACAGACAGCGACAGCGACTTTGTTTTATACTATGTAGTGATTATTAATCTTTGTCAGGTACCCACGATACAAGTTCGCCTAGTGTGGGGAGTACTTGTTGTATCTTGTGTTTGTAACTTAGTGTTTTTGTCAAATTATAAATTTTTATTTCTAAGAAAAAAATAACAACCGTTAACTGTAAGCATAGGCCTCCCCCATGAGATGGGTTTTACTAATAGTTGCCACTCTTGGTAGGCAGGTTGAGAACCGTAGTTAGGCTTTTAGTGACGTTTTCAGTGAGACGCTGCTGCCCATCACTTGACCATTAAATTCTCTTAGTCACTTCTTACGACACTCACGCGAAAAAAAGGAATGACCCATTCAATGTCGGTACCATACGGCATTAGTGAATTTTTATTGAGAAATAATTTAAGAAGTTATATACCAGGGAACCAATATGATCAGATAGACTATATTTTACCTAAGAGTGTAGTCAAAAGTCAATAAATGTAGAATAGGACAGCTTTAATTTTTATATATATGAGGTACCTGCACCATCTATTTCCTTTATGTCTATATTAAACATTATGAATTAACCACAGCAATAGATCGATATAGTAAAGCTATAATTAAACATACTCAAATTCATTTGTTAATGGAGCATTGCCCGTTTTGGTGTTTTTGCTCACCCTTTGGGAATAGTTTGATTTGTTGATATAATTTTAACCATACATTATGTTAACCTAGTTCTTAAGTTATCTACTAATTGTACATTAAAATTTACTCGTAAATTATACTGCACGTGTAGAGACCACAAGTTTGAAGGTATGGAATTATTGTACAAACATACCGAATAAAATAACCATTATAATCTTTGTTATCAAAATTATCCATATTTACAAAATTTTTGAACTGTCACTTTAAAATGAAATACGCAACTAATTTATATTATGCCTAAAGAAAAAAAAAACAAGTAATTAAAGCTTCTAAAATTATTATTTATGTAAATATTATAAGAAAAATAAAAGAATTTTTCCAACTAGCACAGTTTCCGTTAAATAAACTATATAAAAAAACTCTTAACAAAAATAATTATCCTTTAGTATCTATTGTATACAAGAAATACAATGAATTCACTTGTACGGAAGATTTTTCATTTCTTATTTGCAAAATAAATTTTGAAGAAAACAACAAGCTATTTGCAGATTATTTTATGTACGGAAACATCGATGTGTGAGTGTAACTCACACTTGACCGGTTTTCTTAATATGCATTCTTGTCTTTCAAATATAAAGAATGTACTATGCATATTTAATCTTTATAACTTTTCTACTTGAAACTTAGTAATAATAAACTAATCAGTCCATTTAATTTTTTTTTCTATTCACTCTAATGCTGTTGACCGCTGTTAGCCTTTACAGTTTAACCGTAGGTAACGGGGGCGATGGCACCCCAAACCAGCAAAAGGACTTACAAAGCGGCCTTTCACCGTCTCCTGCCTACCGGATATAAACTAACCAGTCCAGTCTTTTTGTAATCTTATTATATAAAATTCTAATATCACGATGTTCATTCTCGATAATCTCTGTAGCTGCTTAATAAATTTTAACACGTTGACTGCCAATTACGAAATAACTCGTAGATTGCATTCTTTTCTAGGACATCAATTACAAGTTATTCCGTCCTGCGTTTACTTGCCATTTTTGTATAACTACAAATAAACTCTGAATATATCAGTGCTAATATCGATAGATACCAGGGGGAGACTTTGTACAAAAGTCGTTTGTGTACCTCTGTCCCATTCGTGTTTCTATCGTGAAGCAGTTGTGTTTGCATAGCTGTGTTTCGGTTTGAAGGATAAGTTATGGCGTGAATTTACAGGGTATAGAGGAATAACCCCTGAGTCCTCAGGAATGGCAACGCATGGGGGGTATCATGGGCGAAACAGTATACTCTGTTATGTCCATGGTACTGCTCATATCTATAGACGACGGTTATCACTTTGCATCAGGTGGGCCGTCAGCTTGTTTGACATTCTAAGTTGTATAAAAGAAATGGCTTCTGGAAAAAGAACAAAAAATCAATACTGGCTTGTATAAACAGAAAATTGCGAACAACGAACCAAAAATATAATTATAAAAATTAATTTAAACTAGAAATAAAATAATATTTTAATGTTTTTTTTTTTTTTTTATTTTTGATAATAACTTTGCACTAGAACTAGAGTTTTTAATAATATAATGTGATTAAATCAAATTGTTATTTTAGGTCAGATCTCTAAAAATTGCCGTGGCAGTCAATGTGTTAATGAAATTCAGAAATACATATTTATTTGTCCCAACATAAGAGATAAGACAGTTTATATCTCGATAAGAAAAATGCACCCAGCAGTACAGTGGTACGAGATAAAACATGTGTCATGTCAGCTAGTACTATAGGTAATAATTGTTAGCATATTCTAACAGATCAACCTCCACGTGTTTCCTCTGGAAAACATCGTGATTGATTTATTGTTGAATTCACCTATTATCCCTCACTGATACCCCGCCAGTGTATATTGACAGCGCAGGCACGGTTAACATGCCATTAGATTTTTTATTAATAGATTATTCATTAAAAACGAAATATCCTAAGAAATTAGAGATGTCGAATAAGTCGAGTAAGAGTTGACTGTAAAATGAAAAATTGACCATGTAGGTCAATTATCTCTGATCTGAATACAGATCCAATCTATCTGTGTCTTCAGATCAGGTTTTTGAGATCTACTTCCAAAAGAATAAGCAAGCTGAAGTGTCAATGTGTTGCTCACAGAGCTCGAAGAACCAACAACCTATGAAGAATAAAGGTTCTTGAGTGGCGGCCCCGTACGGGCAAACGTTGTATACTCCTACAATTCAATTTCATAGAATTTTATTACTTTTTGTTTTTTTTTTTCAATAACTATTATAAAAGGGTCAATATAAAGTCTTATTTACATTTTTAACTACGACATTTGTAGTAACAGTTAAATGGTGACGTCAGTACGTTGAACTAGCTATTTCATGCCTCTTTACCCTATAGAAAGTTTGGCAAAATCCCTTTGTAATGCTCACTTGACGCTGTTTATAAACTAAAGTTAGTATAAATACTATCAGAAACTGTTACATTGTAATAAAATGTCCGTAATTCTCCTTTCAATTGCACCCATTTTACACGAGCAATCAATATTTATCATCTCTTTATATACTTACCATCGTAAACCGTACACAAAAGAGTACTTCTTGATAAAATACTATTTTCTATTTTTTATGCCTTCGATCGCTATCAGACTGGAATAGGATCAAGTGGATAAGTGGCTAAGCCTATTTGACGCATTTTAACGACTCTTCAGTTCTTTCCGTCCCTCTCTAGCTATTCAATACGGAATTATATAAATAAAGAAATAAGTTCTGCTGCATATGCAATTAGAAGAATTAGGCAATTAACAGACGTGGCGACGGCTAAACTTGTATATTTTGGTTATTTCCATAGCATAATGTCTTATGGCATACTGCTGTTGGGTAAAGCAGCCGATATAAATACTATATTTGTTTTACAAAAGAGAGCCATACGTTCTATTTATGGTATGGGTTCAAGAGAGTCATTACGTCAGTGCTTTAAAGACTCAAATATCCTCACAGTTACTTCACAATACATTTATGAAAATATTATGTATACACGGAAGAACTTAGCGAGTTTTAAAAACTCAAAGACTGTACAAGTAGAAACTTACGCAATATAAATAAGCTTATTTTACCTAAATGCCGTCTGCACAAAATCAGTAATTCATTCTATGGTAATTGCATAAGATTTTATAATAAACTGCCGGAATCTGCATTAAATCTGACAGAGAGGCAATTCAAATCTTATATTAAACAATTTTTATGTAAGAAAGCCTATTACAGGATAGACGAATTCATAGATGACAACATATCAAGTAAATAATTAGTTTATTAGCATACAACGTTATAATTTTATTTTCTCATTGCTTTCTTGATTTAATTGATTAATTTTAGAAATATGAAAGCGTATTTTTTTGTATTAATTGCCGCATGCATTCTTATGTAAAATGTGAATACTATAACTATCAGATGGCAATTGTGAGTAGCTTTGACGTGGTCTAGTGTTTTGGTAGTCATGCTCACTAAAATGTCCAGACTTGTGGCGGCGTGGTGGGCCGGGTCATTTGCTAAAAAAAAAATAAAAAGCGCAGTGATGGCTGGCTCATCCGTCATACTCGTGAAATGGTGCTGCTTGTAGGGACTGGTCTGCTCTAATCACTATGACTGTTTTCCTCTTATTAATTGTTTAACCAGTTGGTTATGTATTCAATTTTTTTTTTCTTTTTGAGTATTTAATTGAATTAGTGCTAATTGGTGGTTTGTATTCACACAATTAAACATCTCTTTATAAAATGTAAAATAATAATAAAATTATTTATAAAGCATACTAGTTTCTTGCTCGTTCTTCTTGTGATGAGACAGCTTTCCGAACGAGCGGTAAATGGATAAAAAAAAAATGTAATGACTTTTCAAAAGTGCTTCAATGTAAGTTTATTTGAATAAATGATTTCTATTCTTCTATTCTATTCT
This sequence comes from Galleria mellonella, assembly GCF_026898425.1. Taxonomy (NCBI): domain Eukaryota; kingdom Metazoa; phylum Arthropoda; class Insecta; order Lepidoptera; family Pyralidae; genus Galleria; species Galleria mellonella. The sequence goes on from NW_026442112.1 coordinate 905,803, forward strand.
TAAAATTTGTTATGGTCTGATCTGTAAAGTAATATTAATGATATTTATATTATGGAAAATTTTAATAAACCAATCCAATAATATCCGAGTGACAGAGCTAGGTTAACTTCTAATATACTGAGCGAATTCCGGGCACATCGAGTGTTATTTTCACCAAAACGGCAACAGTCAGCAAATACCAAGGGGGGAGGGGGGATTGCTAGTAATACAGACTACCATTCCCATTGCTAGCAATATACTATGTCAGGTCGACATCCACGTGGTCCTCCCTGGAAACTATTGTGCTGGATTCCAGGTGTATTCACACGATAGGCTAACTGATTTGCTTTTTTATCCTCACCTATTATCCGTCACTGGTGCCCCGCGTATGCCCAGCGTATACTGTTTGCACAGGCTGGGTTACTATTCCATTAAACAAAAGTCGGCAAATAACTGTGACGTCTCGATGTAATATTATAGTCGTGAGCATATAATTTTTATTTCATTTTAGACTAGCTTTTTGCGCGCTACATACGCTTGGTTTTTAGAAGTATGAAAACTAATAAATATACAACTTTTAAATAGCGTTTCAAGATACACACCAAATTTTAGTTAGATCTTCAGGTACACAATTATGAAAACCACATACAGTTTGTTTGGTACAGTAATTTTGGCGTGATATTAGAACAAACCCATAGACAAAATATGTAAAAGTTATTGTTTTAACAACAATATTGGCCTTATTAATATCCCCCCGTATTATTTTTTCTTAAATATCTCCTACGCGCAACGTCTAGCTACAGTTTTATTATATTAGTAAAATATTTGATTTTACTTTTCATCAATAAATTTTTCTAAGAAAGTTCTTTATTAAAAATAAAAAACTGTCGAACGGAGTTGAGACAAAACCTGCAACTTGAATTTAAATCTTAAAGAAATTTAATTTCTAATACAACAATTCTCGACAATTCTCATAGCTCGTCGTTGTACTGAGTCGAAGGGTTCAAGCTGGTATCTAGGTGCCCATAAGTGACAGCAATACTCCATGTGGGGCCGGATTTGCGATTTGTAGAGCATTAATCGCTGATCCGGCTTGAAGTAATACTTCGCTCTATTAAGCACACCGAGTTTTCTGGATGCCAATATAATAATAATACAACCTGCAAGAAAAGAGCATATTGTTTTTTAAAAAGCGGGCAACACATTTGCATTGGCTTTGGTACTGTGGGTGATTACGGGCGGCGGTAGTCACCTACCAGGTATGGTAAGTCGCATGCTTGTTTGCCCTCTATGTTATAATTGTATTAATATATACATAATTGAATCAGTTTTTTTTTTGTGTAATGCAATTATTATTATAAATAGAAATACCATTGTAAGTGCTACCTTCCATCAGGAACTATTACAATGGTATCATTATTACTTACTGATGTAGGCTGTTTGTTCATTGTACGTGATAATTTGTGCCACTTGTAAACCGATTTTGATGATTCTTTCTAAGTCGAAAATTAAATCTAAAATGGTATTTTTTTATAAATTTTAATTTCTTTGTTTTAATGTAGGTATTAAAACTACAACTTAAAGTTTATTTTTCTTTATTGCAGGTGTACCGCAGCGGCCAGGAACATGTGTTACTTCAGCATACTGTTGATAATATTTGACTGTTACTAGTGAAGTGGTTGTGAGACAAATCCGAAATGCGGTCGCGTGGTGTTGTTGAATTAGTACTAGTGGGAGTGCAGGTGTATGGAATTGTTTTAGGTAAGTATTTAGTTATTTGTATTTTACTTACGCCTACAACTTAATTTGTTTGTGCGAAATAAAATGTAAAATATTTATTTCTCTATCCTTAATATATCATCATCATCATTTTAGCCATTATTCGTCATATACTGGACACTATACTATGTAATCAATATAAATACTACGTCTATATTACATTTAATAACAATTGCTTTGCTACATAATATAAATACCAGAAGTTCCATAACCTTCCATATTAACCATCAATCTCCGACTGACATTTTGTTCGTTTACGTTTTACACATACTAATGGCAGCGAAATTATACAAAATAAATCTAATCAAATAACCAGTGATGTGAACTTTCACAAAATAACACCTAGTTTAGTAAAATATCATAAAAAATATATCAGTGCCATAATAAATTGTTTAACATCGATAAAATATCCAATTATTATTTCGAGTACATTTAAACCTACACATATACTCTTAACAGAGCGAAAAGCACTTTCCCTCGTTATGATGTAGATTAACACGTAATAACTGCGAAATACGTTACTCGGAACGTCCCACCCAAGTACGGCAGATAATTTGATACTTACATGAGATTGCCGAAGACAATAAGTCACCGGTACGAGCCTAAAACAAACGGGGGCCGCCTTTCACAAGCAGATTATTTCTGCTCCAACGTAAAATGAACAGCTGTAAATTGTCGTGTGGATTAAGGATTTTCGTGTAAACTTCTTCATCGCACTTAAGCCTGAGCACTTAAACATTATTAGGAATGAGTACAAGGACAAACAAAACAACACCAATGTGTGCACGTACCTCGATCGGGAAACTTCTTACTCACGTACGTACACCCGCAAAGTTGCTTCGGAGGTTCTCTAACAAAATTTATTCGTGCGTCTCAACCATTAGTGACTTTCTGCTTTAACAGGTACCTAATCTTCTTAATTTGTGGTCTGTTGTACAGACACGGTGAAATTAAATGTGTTGCGTTGTTTAGACTGAGATTGCGGTCGTGTATGTTATATTAATTTATTTTATACAATCTTTTTTAAACCATAAATTAACACTTTTCTTTTTTAAGAAAAGTGGGGAACTATAATCTTCTATAGATGGAAATAGTACTATAAGTGCGCTATATGGAGTACTATTCTCACTTATGATTAGGAGTTCCTAGAGACCAGCAAACCTCTTAATTTAATTCAAAAGCATGCTACGAGAATTGTCGACGATCCCAGGCTATGTTAACAGGTGGTATCGAGTCCATTAGTCTAAGGCGAGACTTTACAACGGTATGCATAACCGATTGTGTAATGAAGAAATTTCTTCATTCCTTTGACATGATGATATCCACCTTTTACTATCGCATCGCTCGCTATCGATAAAGAATCCATTCCCACACCTCAGAACCAAAACAGTCACGTACGATGCAGTTTCAGAGGATCTTTCTCTCGCGAACGCTCAAGTTGTGGAATGATTTTCCTGTTTTCCCTAAAAACTACAGCATGGGGTTCTTCAAAAAGTTCGCGCACGTAACACCCTTAGTGTCGCAAGCAGCTACGCTAACATCGTTTACCATCAGACGGGCCTTATGCTTGTTTATCACCATAAAAGTATAAAAAAATACAGCACAGAATATATTAAAATAGATAAAATACATCATACCACTCATGTGTTGTCATTTGTAAGGAATGAAATGTCTTTGTATCCTGTATTTTCACTGCTATATCCCAAATTCCAAACATTCCAACCAAAAGACAACCAGGTAAGCATAGCCCTTTGGCAATAGAAACCTAAAGGGAGAGAAGTCCCTAAGCAGTTTAATTTGTAAAAAGTTTATCTTTCTTAAATGTCTCTCTCTCTCTCTAGTATTTCTTTTGATGTCTTTTCTACCTTTATCTCATAATTCAAATTGTATTATAATAAAAGGAATTAATATACACAAATATCAACTAAAATATTATTATATACCATATAAATGACATATATGTGCATTTTAGTTGAATAAAATCAACAAGTGTCGTAAGAAGTACGAGGAAGTAGCTACAGTGTCAAAATAGGAAAGAATCAAAAGACGGCAAATACATCGGTAGCTAGGCTTGCCGTGATGAATTAACATTGACTCAAATTAAACTCAATATATTAGTTTATAAAATAATGTATATAGTCTATGCTACTCGCTGATCGGTACAGTAGTTCCCGAGTTTATCCATTACAAACAAAAAATTAAATCTTTACTCTTTATAATATTAAAATATACATATATATCTTATTTTAAAACATAAAGCACATCGATGATCGACTAATTGAAGCTATAATTTGAAATTGTTCGTCTATAATTAGATTTTACTTCACAACTACTAGAAAAATTAACTTGGAGCACGAAACAGGGAAATAAATATCATTAAATGAATGACATTGATGCACCTTTCCACTTTGGGTTTACTGGAAGAAAAGTCTATTAGAGTTAAGCTCACCTTTGTACATTTAATTACCTCTGTCATATTCTTATAACTAGTGTGTACAATAAAGAATTAAATAAATTAATTAATTAAATGAATGTAAAATTATTGATATATTATTACTCAATCGATTGTTCATTGTATAATTATATAATATGCTAATATACATATATTTATCTAAATTGAGAAACTCCTTATATTTGTAACATTTCAATTGTTAATAATAATTCTTAGGTATTTCAAAAATCTGAAACGTAATCATCAAATTCTTATAGAAAACACTCGCCCTACCAATAACTAATTGTTTGAAACTGAAGTTTTCACTCGGCATTATCGAGTTTTAGTTCTTGTTCACTCACACACCGAAGTTGTGGGAGAAGGGACGGTGATAAAATTACGCTCAATTTATTCCTAGGACTAGCCATTTGCAGCACCCGCCGCTCAGCCCCTTTCGAAGTGATTTCGGTTAAATCCTCCCCACCCATGAAATAGGAACTCTGGAAGCAACAATGCGAACATAGGTACAATTGAACGCAAATGTCTGTAAGTAAATTTTGTTAGGTGGATAGATAGATAAATCGTTTCTAAAGGTATTTTATTGAACATAAACCTAGAATTATCCTAATGTTGTCATCAATTCAAAGTACTACTATATTTAGATGTATATTTTTTTTAAAGATTAGGAAGTTGCAGATTTTAATTTTATTTATTAGCTTGAAAATACCTTTTAATTCTAATCAGCCAGCAATATTTTTGTCATCATAAATGTCAAAATTTGAATCAAGTTCAGGAATCCATTTTTAAGTTTATAAACTCAAAATTTTGCTATTTCTTCAGGATTATTACTTTACTAATTACTACTAATTCAACTGACAACTGACTGAAAAATAAAAACACTAAATGTATTTGTAAATGATGAATTTTTGTGGCTATGTCACGCAGTCACGTTATCAATTATATTCTGAACCGCATTTAATAATATTTTTTTAGCAATCGCTAGAGTTTACCGCGATATTATGACAATTACACGTGCCAATATTGTTTGTGGAACATAAAAATACTTATTTTAAAGCAAAAATTAATACAAGTTTCCACGTACTTTATTCAAATATTTTTAATTCAATTTATAATACGTACAAAACATTTCGTCATTCATGAGTTTTATGACAATTGAAGGCGTTGTTCTTCTTTTTCAGAATAAAATATATCTGTATTCTATTTAATTATGGATTGTTATCATTGTCGAAAATATCCCATGAATACTTTGAAAGCCTGCAAACGTTCACCGTTTACGTGGCTGACATATTTCAGCCTTTGAATCGTGGTATCCATTCAAGACGTCATCTATCAATCTCATTTTACCAACCGACAAGGACAGGCCATTTCGGCACAAAAGGAAGTTGAACAATCGTGTCACAAACAATATGATATATGACGATTGATTCTTGATAAAATGTGGAGGTGGACTAACTAAACACGAAAAAATCTTTCAAAAGGAATAAATTCTTTTGAAAGACTTTTTTTATGAAAAATTGCTTTTTTTAAACTATAAGAACCATAAATAATACGAGTATATGTTATATTCATCCTGTTTATTATGTTCCTTATTGACGTACTTTTAAACATAAGTTTGTTCACATGTGGTATGTTTTTAATATAATTAAAGATAATATTTTACGATAGTAAGAAAATGTGCATTTTATTAATTTATGTTATTTTACCTATTTTTATGGCATAATAAAGTATTGATATATAAATTAAGTAAACTCTTTCACGCTATGGAACACAACTAAACTATGAATCCAACTCCTGCATTCATTGCTCCCTGCAATAAAAGAATGTATCATTTTTAATAGGCCGGCAACATACCTGCAACTTCTCTGATGTTGCTGGTACGGTAATTACTTACCATCAAGTAAGCCGCATGCCCCTTATATTATAAAAAATAATATATCTATAATATAATATAAAGACATATTACAGTTCTCACTAGTATCACTATACTTCAAAGAAATTTTATACGTTTACCAAAGAAAATATTTTTTTTCTACTATAATATTTGTACTATTTCCGGTGTCTAACATATTTCTGATATGATATTACGTATTACGGCATAACATGTGTGATGGTGCATTTCTGTTGAGCCTTGGCTTTTTTTTTGTGCTGTTTTTTTTTTTTCAAAGCAAAATTAACTATTCAAATTTTGACGCCTACTAGCCAAATATACTAAAATCAACAAAGTAATTTCTTTGAACCCGACCACACTTTAGTTATTCATAGCAATTGAAAAATTGTCGTGACCTTCCCACGTGTCAGGCTAATGATTTTGTTTGTTATGTTAGAATCTCCGTATGAAGGTTATTACCCCTTTTTGGATTTGTTTCTAACGAAGAAAAATAGTCTTAAACCGTTAACTAATGAATTAAGTAAAAAAGATATTCGAATGGCGACTGCATACAGGTATAGTGTTGGCTAACCACAACTAGACAATATGACGACAAATAATATGTTGCAACAAATCGATGAATTTAAAGAGTTCAATGTTTTTATTTGAAGGAGTACATATATATGGTAAACTCATAAATTTTTCCTAGCTGACCTTAGTCAGTTTTAGTCAGAGACTACAAAGGACAGAAATAGTGAACGATAATTATATAAATAGTGGTCGTAATGATGATAACATCATTAGAATAAAAAAATAAGCCATTGGAAGTCAATAACAAAATACAAATCAAATAACTAACAATATGCATGCAAATAACGTGAGCAATGTTAGACTTCGAACGACTGATTTGCTTATTTATTATGTCCGCCATATTGACATCAGATTTTTCTTTTTGTTTTTTCAATACATTTAAACTATATATATTTCCTACAGCTTTAAGTATTTTAGAGAAATACTATAATTAGTAAATGCATGTGCTCAGTTATATAGCCAGGTAACAGATTCGAAAATCTCGTGACTTGCGTGTTAATTCGTTTCAAAACTAACTATTCTCGTAGTTAATATACCCGTCTTACTACTTCTTACTTTATTCCGAATTACAATTATGGAATTTCATAATAGAACGAGGCAAACTTTTGTGTAGTCTTCTTTTCTATAATAGATTTTCTACAGGAACTTTATTATAAATATATAAATATTATGAAAATTGATTGGCATGTATAGACCATTGGATCAACTAAAATCGAACAATTTTACACAATTAGCTAGAAGTAGTGAATGGCTACATAAATACTGTGATTACATAGTTTATGTTTTATCAACGACTTCATTTACATGTACTTTAAGATTATGTTCCACGAAAGAAACAGACATCAATTGTGGCAAAACTAGTTATTTCTATATACGTACTAAACTACTTACCCGATTTTGTTAAAAACAAAACCATACTGTAAGTATATCCTTTCAGATAAAAAAAAAATTCCTAATCGGTTTTAACTGATGGAGTTATGAGATAATAAACATAAAATAATACAATTTAATTGAGAACCTCCTGTTTTTAAAGTCGGTTAAAATAGTACTAATTTTGTAATAAAGAGCATTAATACAAAACTTACTGAAGTGTGACAACGTTGAAATTATTTATCAATTTTCAAAATTAATTGAACAATTATTAATATCATCATATCAGCCGTTAACTGTTCTCTTAGGCCTCTCCCATAAGGGGGATTTTGACCGTAGTTACCACGCTTGGCAGGCAAATTGGCAACCGCAGTCAGGTTTTGGTTATTAGGGACCCTGCTGTATACATCCCTCGACCATTAAGTTCCCTTAATTGCCTTTTACGACATCCACGGGAAGGGAAGGAGTATTAAAATTAATATATATAAAATGAATTTATAGTGTTGTAGATACTGTACTAAAATTTTAATTCTTATTAAGATACATATACACATTTTAATACAGTAACAAGTATTCTACATATTAAATTTGGTACTTCACCATCATAGTACCAAGTTTCATCAAAATACGTCTAATAGTTTTTGCATTATACGTACAACACATGCAGACACGGTCTAATTACAGTTTTATTATACTTACACCACAGAAAGGCAAGTTTTGGTAATATAACAATATATAAACAAGATAATAATACATAGAACAGTGGTATCTATAATCTATCTCTCATTACGTAAGACGCTGTCTTTCTTACGCATAGTCTAGTAATTTGTGATTGTGTCCTTATCGTATATTTTCTTACATGTCGTGATCTTCTATAAGCCGTTTAACCATAATTCCAAGCCGCTCAGGCCCCCTTAGGTATACATTGTAATCCATCGCTACGTGTCGACCTTCTGTCGCTCCTCTCTCGCGGGCTTAGAGTGCCCTTTGCACTCACCCCTGTAAGCGTTCGGTAAAGTTGTAAAATCCCTTTGCGGCCAACAGTAGTAGTACAGACCAAAAAAATAAGCGGACAGAGTTACTTTAAGATCTTACCACGAAGGCGGCAAACAAACTTATAGCCCATCTAATAATAAACCGTCACTGTAACCTATGGATGCCTGCAATAGTAGGGGTATCATTTACGCATTGCCGACCTTGAAGAAAACATAATACACCCTTTCTGATGAACCCCATTCTAAGATATAGATTTCTAACATTATTATGAATAAAATATCATAACATGTCACTTCTAGTAAATTTTTATTGTATTCACGCGCTGAAAAGGACTTACCAAAATAGCTGGCACTGCCAACTTTACTGTATGATATCAGAAGAAAAAATTGTCTAACGCTTTAACAGTGACAGTAACCCTTCTATATTCTGCGCATAACATAACTTTCGAGGTGTTATTTGATTATTCTACGTATACCTAATACTTTAGTCAATTTCAATTTATTGCATTTGTATTTTTTATTATTATTTTAGATTTAGCTTCGCAACATGCAAATTTCTTCGACATCAATAAAATAATAGAAACTGATAACAATTTTAAAAATTTGAACATATAACTACTCCTCTCCTTTTAATATAATGTCAATTTATGTTAATGTCTACATAGTGAAATAAAATAATAAAAAAAAACTATTTACAGATTTTTAAGTAATGAACTTTCTGTTTTGGCAAAATTCATTAGGTAATTTGTTTACTTTTATCACTATATACATCTAATTAAATTCACCTGATCACATACACGTGTAAAGATGTCTACATACTTTTATATGTACAACGGAAATTTTATGAACTCAGTCTTATTACAAAAAACTCCATAATGCCCGGACTAAACCTGGATTAAACCAAACCTAATTATAATGTATACCATAAATCTATTTTATTACAAAAGCGAAACTAACAAAAACTACTTAATACCAGAGTTAGACCGTGGATCAGATGTTTTCACAGATTATACAATAGTAATTCGTTTATTTCGGTCATCAATCAACTGTATGTTTCGTTTGACCAGAAAACTGATATTTTATATAGTCTTTTTACTTCGAAATAGTTTATAAAATTTAAATATATTTGTACATAATATTAAACTTTTTGTCTATTTAAATAGTACGGATATAGTTTTGTTATTGTAATACATATTTTTACAATTACAATTATCGCCATTTCGTAACAATTGTTTGTGAAACGGAATTTAAATCCAAATATTTCATGAAATCATTACAATAACTAATTTATTAGTCAGAGCTTATAATTTAGTTCAAAAATATATGTATAATATTTCAAAGGCGATAGAAAAGAAAAAAAAAACTTTTTCGTCTTATTATAGAATGAACATAACCTCAAAAATAAATATTTAATCTTAAGCCGCAGTAAAACTAGATACTTTGGGGGTCTATCTTTAGATTATAGATGATCCACGGTTTAGTAATAAATTTTGTTTTGTAATTAGGATTACTTTTAGTTCGTGGTTTATTCCAGTGCTAATTCTTGTATTATTTTTAGTCAAGGTTTTGTAATAAGATAGACTGTCCTTTTCGACAAGGAAAATGAGGATTTCCTGTTCTACATGTAAACATGGTTAAAAATAAACATAAATTTAAAAAATAACATGTAAGGATGAAAAAAGTTCAAAGCAGAGAGATAGATAGATAGTTATTAGATTTTTGGGCTATCGTGAAATAATAATATTAACAATATTTATAAAAAAAATATTATTTGCTATCTACGCAGACTAGGAACATTCTGTCCCTTTCTGTTTTCCTCGTCTTTCCAAGCTTTTAAGCACACGTGTTGCGCAAGGGTATGGCTTTCATAAAGAGTTGTCCGCAGACAATTTGTCCATCATTTGCGCCGATCTTCATATGCATGCGTGCTATTTTAAGGGTTTTATGATAAAAATTTACGCTAAAGAATAGAATAGAATAGAATAGAAATCATTTATTCAAATAAACTTACATTGAAGCACTTTTGAAAAGTCATTACATTTTTTTTAATTTACCGCTCGTTCGGGAAGCTGTCTCATCACAAGAAGAACGAGCAAGAAACTTGCGTGATGCTCTTTTAAATAATTTTATTATTATTTTACATTTTTAAGTTTAATTGTGTGAATACAAAACACCAATTAGCACTAATTCAATTAAATACTCAAAAAGAAAAAAAAAATTGAATACATAACCAACTGGTTAAACAATTAATAAGAGGAAATCAGTCATAGTGATTAGATAGCTAAAGATTATCTCTTATCGAGTTTAAAATTCTAAGCAGTCGATAGAAATACAAAGTCTATAGACAAAACGTCTCCTATTTTCGCAGATCTGTAAGGAAATATTCATCGTCTGACAAGCCTTAAATGATGTAGTTAAAATTTACCTAATCTCCAAATAAGCTGATTTTAAAGAGAACTTCAGTCAAGAGCTGGTTTTACAAAACATTTGTGTCGGTCAAAGATTTATTTTGGTTATTCAAAGGTAGTAAGTAGGCTTTGTGTAATTTATTCATTGGTGAGTACACTTAGCTTTTTACTGTACAGAAGCAGAAAACTCTTAGATTTTCCTGTTTTAAAATAAAAAAAAGAATAAGAAATTTTATCAAGTGAATATGTATATCGAAACGTAGGGTCCAGATAGTTATCTATTTATATAATGAAATCCTTTATATTATAAACTTTTAAGGCCAATCAATCTAAAGAGATATAAGTAGACAGAACAACGACCTAAAATTTACGTTTAGGTTTTTGAGGATGCCCACCTAATGCACCATCTATCTGCCCTTTAATCTGTAAAAATATTATAAATTTTTATTTAATATTTTTATATATTTTAAATATTTGTAAAAATTTAATTAACATAAATATATTAGACAATAAGGTGTATATTTATGCCTCAATGTTTATAATAAAACTTGTTGCCTGAAGTAAATAAATAAATAAAATTGTAGGAAGTTAATAAATGTAAATAGCTTTAAACAGTTGTTTGGAAATAAAACTAAACAAGCAACACTTGACTTTGACTTGTTGATTTCTAATAGGTATGTTCAACAATATTATTGAAATAAAATGTAAAACTTACCTACTCTGTCTTTTGTTGTGTTGTCAATTTTATAAACTCCCGAGGCTCTTTCCAGGCGGATTAAAATCAAAGGAACTTTATGTGTTAATTCAGTATATTATCCGTGTGTAAAAAATATGAGGAATCTTTATAAGTGGGAAAAAAACATTTGTACTATTTCCACATATTTTACAAGTATTTTCTCACTTATAAACATAAAGTGTGAACTCCACCAAATGCCAACAATGTCCAGCACAAAAAATAAAAATTAATGAATATTTTACTCATAAATTTTTACGTTTGATAATTTTAATAGGTTATAAGGATCGAAAATTTGATCACACGGAGTAATAATACAACTTGTTATCACTCAATTATGTTCCAAGAATTTTAAAAGATATACCGATATATGGAACTAAAACTCGAAATATAATACCTACTATATACCAAACATAGGCTCCTCTTGTCAGAAGAAATCTATGCCCAGTGATGAGACGTTAAAGATAAATGCATAACATTGAGAAATATGAGTATATTGAGAAAAATATCCTAATGGAAGTAATTACGAGTTCAAGCCAGCCACATGATTATATTTCATTAGTATATTTTCAAGAAACATAATAACAAAGTAAATCATGAAACATGTTCACTTAAGTATATCTCTTAATAAGACGCCCTACGGCAAACACTAATAAAATACAAAATGAATATTATTAACACTAAAGCATTATTATAAAATGGCAAACAGAACATTGTTATGATAACACGTTCCCAAGAATTCCAATTTAAACGTTGCTTGAAACTTGCTCGTACCACTTCATTAGATCGTGGTTCTCACTTTAGAGCTGTCAGCTTTTTAAAGGACCATCCCTTTGCAAAAGGTTTGTAACTGTAATTAGATTTTGTGAATTACTTTGATTCACTCTTTGAAGCTTTTTTCTTAATATCGCCTTAGGTAAAGTCCTTTGCAAAGATGTTCGTTTCTAAAATACTCGTACAAAGATTTCGCTTTTATTTCACTGGCAATGTTGTAGACAAAACGATTTTATAATTTCAAGAGCATTAAATAAAATCTTTTTACAGTAGTGAGAAACTGTACATTAGCCAATTATGTACTCGAAGATTTTTTTTTATTTAATTACGATTTTAATCTGGCAAAATTAAATTATTTTTTTATTTGTCAATCTGTTTTAAATATCTATAATTCTTGTGTTTTTTTTATTGTGTAGTTATCCTCCTAATTTCCTGCTGAATACTCTCAGTATGGGCATAGTGTCTTTCTCAGTATCATATTGACTGGAAATTATCATCATTGAGCATTTATTATTTACATATCATTTAAGTTAAATATACAAATTAAACTTACAAAACACTTCGATATTTCAAAACTATCCCAAAATCAAGAACAATATTAATCACTCAACTCTGACTTGGCTCTATTACACGATATTTGATAGTACCGTAATTAATTGATTCTGCCGCTTAACTTGTTAGATAAACATGGATTAGAAAATGTATTAGTACACTGAAATTAAGGAGATAGAAGCTAAGCATACTAATTCGATGTTTACATTCTATAATGGAATTAATAATATATTTTCACGATTGTCATCCTAGACGGGGTAGTCAGAGACGTTTTTCGGCTATTACTATTGTAGTGAACGTAATACTCGACATTTCGTCGCATTTTCGTATAAAATCCAACAAAGCAGCAAACTAATCTATGACCATCACTAGAATTATATAAATTTAATATTTATATTAATTTAATGCAGACGACTTTTATTCGAAGATTCCATTTTTAGTCTTCATTTGGAATATAAACACCTGCGTTCTTAGTATATGCTGGTGAAGTGTCAATAAGCGATAATAGGTGAGGATGAACTTATGTGATTGCATGGAGGTCGACCTAACAGGATACCAGCAATGGCCTTACTGAGAATTCGCTTCTCTCCTATATACCAAGATTATTCAAATAGTAATATATATAAATTGTTAAAGAATGTAACAAGTATAGGGGCTAATAAAAAAATCAACAGCTAAATAATTCTATAACTGTTTTAACTTTTCGGAACTCAGCCTTAAAAAGTTAATGTGATTCATGTTCCGGTAGTCAGGATAACATCGACAGAGTATAGAATATATTTATTACGGTACGGGGAAGCACATAAATCAGCCCTTCACTGCTCGATTAGGTTTGATCGTAGGTTACGTAACCGCCTCATTTGAAAGGTAGAAAGGACAGGCGGATACGGTAAAACATCACAAACAGCTAATGGTTCCTTGTGACAGACGTATCTTAATTAATTAAATGGCTTCCATTTATTTATCCTTCGCTTAGAATCTGATCTGTAAAATGTAAAGATAAGTCTTAATGCAGTATTTGTTGCCAATTATGACTTATGAAACTGAAACATAATGATACATTGTCAGCTATAAAGTGAAACTCGAAATTGCTTAGCAAGTTATGAAGAGAACTACTCGTATGCTCTAAATTTAGCTGTGGGACGAAATCTATAATTATAACTCGAAAGTCCAAAGCAACCTGGGTGCAAGCAAGAAATAGTAATGAGCCTGCCATATATCTAGCTTAAAGAAGTGACAACAAATGGAGAAGCATTTCTTCTTTACTTTCATTACTATTCGAATTTCGAATTCGAATTAGTTAAAAATTTTTACCCATGACTTCTTTCACGTAACCGGAATGTATTCACTAACCTAATAATCTTAGTACTTATTCATCGTATATAGTACGTGTATACAAAATTTTGTAGTGATTGAATAAACTTTTAAAGCACCAAGAGATAACAAACACTCTTATACATTTATAATAATAAGAATATTATTAGAGGAATTTTTTGCATAAAATGGCCATAGATATTTAAACACCATCGTCATTATATGTTACTCTTTGCAATTACTTAAATGAACTCTATTCATCGCCCAAATGAATGTTACTGTCTAAAAATAAACAAAGAAAATCTATTGTTTCCTTACACCTTTTTGTAAAGGTTGTCATCCTACGTCACGTGTAAAGATCGAACTTTAGGTAGAAATATTAATACAACGAAACAGTCGTTACGAAGTTATAGGGGTTCCGTTCGTAAAGATTTCCATACTGTATTCGTAATATATTTATAGATATATATATTTTTTTATCTAGACTATAATATAATAATTCAAAATACATGTATTTTGTTTCACTGGGTTTTTTTTGTTCTTTACTAATTTTTGTCCGCTACTTCGTTCACGTGAATTTCTAAAATCTTTTCTTGCAGGGGCTACTAATACTTATTAATGACGCTACAAAGAATTTAAACAGTTTATAAACTCAAAGTAAACATTCTTTATTACTTCAGCTGTTAGCTGTCTAGTGCTGAACATAAACATTTTCCATAAGGGGAGTTTTGCCAGTAGTTATCGTGCTTGGCAAGCAACTTGACAACTGCAGTTACGCTTTTAGAGATGTTTTAAGAGGAACGTTGCTGCCTATACCTCTTCTATTAAGATACCGAAGTCGCCACTTATGACGCTCACAGGAAAAGAAGGGGTGATTTGTTCTATATTGGGACATACACGGCCAAAATAAATAGTACATACAAGTAATATAAAAGAAAAACAATGTATTTTCTGTTGGCATACAGGCACATAAAGAGCCGACCTTTCTAAGAATGAATAGTATATATGTACATGTAAATATGATTTGTTTTTAGGATATACTGAAGACAGAGAAGAGACAACTATACATAATATTGTTTCTTCTTAGAAACTCCCAATATCAATTTGTATCATTGCTTCCTCTTTCAAATTATTTACAAATCTTTTGAAATGAAAAAATATTCAATTTGGGACTTCTCGAAAAAAATAAGGAGGTTCTTGAGGGCATTCATACCGAAGCATGCAGAAGTGTGACAACAACAACAATTTGCAAATACAATTGAACAATATTTAATATTTCTGATTAATTATTTTTAAAATGTTGTCCTACCTACTTATGTACGTACTCAAGATTTTAATCAATTTTTTTTTTTTTAATCTTAAAATAAAAGTACTACAAAATTCATTTTTGAACAATTGTTATCGCTTTTTGACACAAGCCTTAATTAATAAACGTGAAAGTGAGTTTATTTGTTACCTACCTCTTAAGGATTTAACAGCTTAACTATTCACTATGAAATTTAGTATACAGGTACTATATTGGATAAAAAAGAATCTACGCTACATTTTATCAATGAAAATATCTCGATCACGCGGAAGAAGTTATTAGAATTAAGAATAATAAATTACTAGACCGTCTGTAATTCCCATATAATCTAGCTGTAAATATAAAAAGAAAAAGTTTATCTGTTTAGTTAATTTATACCATACTAGTACTGCGTCTATGTTTAACAAGCATCAGTTTACTCGTAGTAAAGAAATAATTTGAACATCACAATTACTTTGATGCTGAAATTTTATAGCGATGTTTATTTATTAAACAATAATAATAAATACATCTTAATAAATGAAAATGAAGCTGGTGTTGTTAATTTTAATGGACGGTAAGTAATATTTTCATTCGATGAGCTCCAAGTTTCAAGTTTAAACTTCGTCTACTCTTAAACGAAGATCTACGTCGCACATTGAAGAAAACTGTTAACGATAAATTACTGAAACCATTCGCTATGAAATTGTTACTTTCAAACTATGTTGTATTGTCCTATAAGTTTGAACAACTGTATTATTATTATTCTTTCACGGATTATTAATTTTTTTTTCTATGAATTTAAAAATGGAACAATTGAAATTGTTACTTTCAAACTATGTTGTATTGTCCTATAAGTTTGAACAACTGTATTATTATTATTCTTTCACGGATTATTAATTTTTTTTTTCTATGAATTTAAAAATGGAACAATTAAATAAAACAAAGTATATTACAATCCCAAAAAATCGGTAATTAGAAAGAATTTATCTTTATTCACATATGAGAAAATAGAAGATAATTTAAGACACATAATTTGGCTAGTTCCATTTATCCCTTCCAACTTTCCCCCCTTGGGGGTAAAATTACACAAACTTGAAGTGATCTCACTATATTATTATTATTTGTTTCATACTACTCATACTTTTTGTTATGATTAAAGTCATTATTTTTAACGAAACAATAATTACTTGTTTAGAGTTCAAAATAATATATTATTTTATTCATCTACTTACAGATTTAACGTCAAATCTTTATGAAGTTTAAAAGCCATATTATCCACAATGATGGATAGCCAAAGAGTAATATCGTTCAATTAATATTGCAATGGAGCCCGTCCTTCATGATCGCAAACACATTAGAGCCTCTGATGTACCCAATTACTACTAATTGCATCTACTGACAACACCAAATTAATTAAGAAAGCAGCCGTGACTTGCTACATAAAGTTCTCACTTAGCTAAATAATTTGCGATTTACTATGACACTTGTTGAGGTTAAATGAGTTTAATATTAAATTTTCATTTAACCTCTACAAGTCTCATTTCATTAGAGACTATTTAGTCGAGTGCAAATAGGAGCATCTTAATTCGAAAGTATTGGTGTATATAATATGTAATATCTTTTATAATTCTGCACTGATTTTGATTATTTAGTCAAAATTAAAATAAAAGTCTTAATTAAAAAAATTCTATCGTCCCCGATAGATATTACACAAACGAATTGTGCATATTTCATACTTTTTTTAATAGACTAAAATGCCACGATAACCCTGTCGCCAATATTAATTTATACTAATGGGGTACCAGAGAGAGATGATAGATGTGAATGCAATCAGATCATCTGACCTATTGTGACGAATTCAACAGAAATTAATCTCGTCTGCATTGAAGTTGAATTGATATGGTATATTATTAGCAATGGGTTCGCTAGTCTCCTCTTTTAACGATGTCGAATACGCCTTCGATTAATGCTATTACTGCATGTTGCAAGTTTCAAATTGTTGTATAAGCCGTTAACAATTGATTGCTGAACATAACCTCCTAAATAACGAGGGTTTTGCCAGTAGTTATCACGTTTGGCAGGTGGGTTGGCAACTGCAGTTTGGCTTCTGGTGATGATTTAAGAGGGATGCTGCTGCCCATCCTTTCACCATAAGTTCCCTTAATCGCCTCTTACGATACCCAAATGGGAATGGGAGTGGTAACTTATTCTATGTCGAGACCTCTTCAAGTATAAAGTAAAAAAATTGGCTATGTTCTCTAATATTTTGATACGATGTACATAATTTACTTCCCGTTGCGTCAGCGGGGTATGTAACCTACTGCGAAATGTGTCATTTTTTCAGTGTTCATAGTTATTATGTTCCAAGCATTTATCAAACGCCGCATGGCTTCGGAACGAACAATTTTTAAAGTAGGCCTTTATGTTATCCAGCTGAGTAATCAAATTTAGGAAGTGCACATTAATCTGGGATAAAATCTTTTTATTGTGCAATAAAAGTGTCAATGCCGTTCTATAAAATCGTTAATAAATATGAACGAATATAAAAAACTATAAAATTCGTAATATATGTTCTGAATTGTTAACAAATTATCTAGCCTAAATATCTAGATACATGCAAATATCTATAGAGAAAACTAAAAAGGACGTCTTAAATAATTATTTAATATAATGCCTTCATGTATATACGTACATTAACCCCGTTTGGTTATAGCAAAAATTAAAAGATAGGTAGCTAATATTTATGTCAATTTAATCCGTATGGTCCCGGCATAGAATAGGCTACCCTGTTCCTTTCCCATGGGAGTCGTAAAGGACAGCAAGGCAAGGGATGAGCAGCAGCGTCCCTCTTAAAACATCTCCAAAGCCTAACTGCAGTTGCCAATCCGCCTGCCAAGAATGGCAACTATTGGCAAAACCTACCTAAGGGGAGGCTTATGTTCAGCAGTGAATAGTTGATTTCCACTTATATAAAAAGAAATGAAGATTAGCTTCCCCATTTCTATCAAAAATATCCACCGATTTATTATATTTGCATGCAATTGTATGCTCTGGTATTGCAGGTGTTCATAGGCTACGGTAAACACTTACCATCAGGTGGGCCGTATGCTTGTTTGCCAACTCAGTTGTATAAAAAAAAACAATCCAGATCCTTACTTAAGAAAAAAAAAGATGAAAACTAATAATGTATCAGTTTGAGACAGGTGTGATTTTAATACGGATTTTTAATACTACAACTACCTGTGTCATGGTGGCGCCACCTAATGTCTAAAAGTTTCTGGGTTGCCTTCATTATAAAAGTCCGGCATACACAGACCACCAGTGTATGCCGGCTGAAGAACCCTCTACCCGGATCACTACCCGGAGGTCGTCGCCTCCGGAGTTGAAGCCGGGGTAGAGGGGTATACCCCGAGGCCCCTACCTCGCCCACCCACTCAACATTTGGCGGGCACGAGAAGCCCTTGTTGATTAATTGATTGATTATAAAAGTATCCTGCGCACGAGCGAATAGCGACCGTGATACCTCGTCGTCCAATACGACGACACTTTCCTTACACCCATCCTCCTCACTCTCTTCTTTCTCTTTCCCCCCTCTCACCCGTTCCTAGTGTATAATTATGCACCCCGCAATAGCGGGGGGAGGGCCGATACACTTCTTGTGTCGGTCCTTAACGATTTATTTATTTTACTAACACCATTATTTAATTTATTGGGAACGGGTGAGAGGGTCGAAGAGAGACTGCTTTATTATAAAAAAAAACTAATGAGAAGAGAAGGAGAAACCTCCCAAACTGCCGCCTACATCATTAGCAGAAGATAGAAGATGCCACGCCGACATACACGTACCACCCATGTAAGACAGCTTAAAACCAAGCAACTCGGAGGTAGTAGCCTCCAGAGTTGAAGCTGGGGCAATGGGATTCGTTCCGAGGCCCCTATCTCGCCTGCCCTCACCATCCGGCGGGCAAAGAAGACTATTAATTGATTGATTATACAAGTAATCCTCTAATGTGACTTACCTAATGACGGCTTTACCTGTCGTCCGAAGTACAAAATAAATAACAATCATTTTTAAATGTTCCAAATATGGATTTCACTAATTCTGAGTTTTTGGATAAGACTCGATCTTGAAATCTTCAAACCGCAGTTAAATGTTATCCAACTGAGCTATAACCACTTGAACCTAGACCTATATTATCAAGCCTAATTTAATTTGTTTATCATTCCAGGGCCGGATTATCCATTAAACAGTGTAAACAGTGTAGACAATTGCCTAGGGGCTTCATACTCGACAAAACATTTTTTTCCAAAAAGTTTCTTTAATTGAAAATTACACTTTAAGATTCATATCTAACAAACTATCAAAGAAAACATTATTTTCTTTATTTTTCTTTTTAATTACATCATCATATATCAATACATTTTGTAACGTTTGCATTCAAGCTACTATATGTAAAGTTATAGCAGTTTTTTTAGCAAGACGTGAGTTGCCTAAGGATCCCAACATAGTCAATCCGGCCCCTAATCATATCAGAGGTTTATAATTTAATATTAGTGGTAAAATAAAGGAGAAAATGCGTAGTGTAAAGCTTTCCTTAATCCAGACGTTTGAAATATAGTAGACATTTTAATTAAATTTTAAGACAGGTAAACAATAAACTTAGGCGCTTGTTAATAATCAGAAAGCGTATTTACTTTCAAGTTTTATCTGTCTTGATATTACAAAAGCTTTTGGACTTATTCTTATATCGGGTTTAATTGTTTTTGTAAATCTCGATATAGACAAAATTAATATAGAACCATTACGACTTTACACACACACGAATAGATTATTTTTGTTTTATTATATATATATATATATATATATATATATATATATATATATATATATAATATATATATATATATATTATATATATATATATATATATATATATATATATATATATATATATATTATATATATATATATATATATATATATATATATATATATATATGCCGAAGTACAAAAAAAACTCAATAAATTATAAAACCTAACCTAACAATATTGATTTTAATATTGTTCTTCTTAAATGTAGACAAATAAGTCTTAGAAACATTTATATAAATAAATTGTAGAATGTATGTAAACACATCACTTCAGATTGGCTGCATCTATTTGGTATTTTTTATTGTATTTGTAATTATCAGGACAAGGTTTGTGTGATAATAAAATGTTAGAATAATCGTACGAAATGGTAAAAATTTTGAATTAAAACATTCAGATTTTTTTTTCTTAAATGTACAGGTGTACGTTCTTGTACATGCCTTTCATTTTATTGAAAAAGGCTTTAATTCAAATAAACGGTGAAAGTTGATATAGTATGATATTTTTACGAATAATAAATTGTTTTACGTAGGTTTAATTTCAAGATCGAAAGAACCTTTCTTAGAATCCTAAATATTGTCAAAAAACAATTAATTCATAAAATATATGAAATAAACAATTTATTTTGAAAAAACAAAAAACAGCGACATCATGACAACATACACTACTGGCACATTAGTATTGATAATCTCAAAATATAAATATTTGTTTTTTCTAGAAACAAAACAGAACATAACGAGTTAAGGGCGAAGATGCATAATGTAAAAAACTTATGGCATCACAACCCTCTCATAGCTTCAGCCGTAGGTAGGTGGATAAAGCATAAAAGTATAATTTAATGAAATCCTAATACAGTAAGTAGTACTTGAAAGGGTGATATTTTTTGAGCTTCTGACATTATAGCATAAACCGATGCAAAGATCGCTACGGGTAAGGCCATTCATTTCCATTCTCTCCAAAAAAGTTTCTTAAGAACTTTAATAAAATCTTTTACTCTACTTGCATATATAATACCGAGATTGCGAACCTTTTCCATATAAATTGATCTCATATAAAAATACTTATCTATTTATTTATACCCATTATTTATATATATTCTTTATTGCACTTAAACAAAAGATTAACTTAGAAATTATTTCATTAAATACTAAATTATTTTAGACGAATAATAAATAAATTAATCTTATCTTATTGTCTCGGCCATAAGTCTAACTGAAATATGTAAATATTCTAAATATCTAGTTCATAGAATAGCTAAAGTTATAAATAACTTAAGTATAAATACTGCTGAAATTAATATACTCGTATTTTTAAAATATTTCAGGTGCACTAGACCTTTTATATAAAAGACCCTTAACGTAAAATTATTAATATTAAAATTGTTAAGCTTGTAGAAACAAATCGAAATAGCCAGAACCTTTAAAAAAGTGGATAAAGAATATAATTATAAACAAATTTACGCTACTACACTTAGTGTACAAAAGGATAAGAGGAGGTGCCAGAGGTACTATTTCGTGCTTTTAAGGACACACAATAGTATATACGTACTTATAAATGGATTTCTATATAACATTAAATACGAAAATCCTAGCTGCGTTCCTAAAAATACTTTCTGCCAATTTTACTGTGTTATTATGACTGATTATTCATATACTCGTTTTTGTGAGTCATATTGATTTTCATAATCGTAATATATAAAATCAATGAGAGTTCATTGTCAGTTTTAACAGCTGGAGATCTATGACATTACATATATTTTTAACAGAATGGTATACAAAATCTGTATCTATCTCAGAAACAAAATAATATATTACTTGTTTACGGTTAATCAACTGCTTTTTATATTTAGAAATAAAGAAGTAAATTTAAAATTGTAGACAGGTACCGTCATACATATATTTAAAAAAAAATTGTACCTAATTATATTTCGGACTACATCATTTGCAATATACTATAATAT
Source organism: Galleria mellonella (assembly GCF_026898425.1). NCBI lineage: Eukaryota > Metazoa > Arthropoda > Insecta > Lepidoptera > Pyralidae > Galleria > Galleria mellonella. The sequence continues at coordinate 928,235 of NW_026442112.1, forward strand.
GTGTGCGTGTATGTGTGCGAGTGCGTATAGGCGTGCGTGTGTGTGTGTGCGTATGTGTGTGTGCGTGTGCGTGCGTGAGCGTGTGCGTGAGCGTGTACATGTGCGTGAGCGTGTGCATGTGCGTGTACGTGTGCATGTGCGTGTCGTGTATTATAATCCTTTAAATGGAATGTGTTTACAAAATACCTGCGAGGGGTTTGCAATATCGTTTCGTCCAATTTATTTTAAAATAAGGATAGTGATATTATTAATAATTAATATTAATTTTGTCAAGACTGCAGTCGCTTTTTTGCATATCTATATTGTTGCTTGTTATACTCAGCAGTATATAAACTACAGTACAAAATTTTCCAGCCTTCCAACCGCGAGCCAAAGGGACATAGAAATCCGACGTTACACTGTTTAATTAACTTTTGAAGCGAACGAAGTACAGAAATTTAATTTGGCTTCGTTAATAAAAGGAGACGAGGTCCGTGCAATGATAGTGATCGTGTTTACATCGTAGTCGATTAGTATAATGTGCCTATTCTATTAAATTAATGTTTTCAAATCTAATCTCTGAACTGTAACGAGATATTTCGACTTACTAAGTAATTATTACATGCAACACACAATTATGTGTGTCGAATAATGTATAATAATAATGATTACACTTATAATAATAGATAAAAGCTTTTTAGATTGTGATAATGCTTAAAATCAAATCTTCATATTCTATAAGATTTACCTTTTCCACAAATTTTACAGAAAAAAGGTAGCCACATGAAAAAAAATATAACAATATTTGTATAAATGCATATATGACAATGTAAATCTCGGTGAAAAGTTGCCTTCACTGAAGTAGACCTATCTAATACGTAGTGTCTTCTACTCATTAAAATATTTTTACATACGTTGTCGCACTAACTAAAATAATATAAGAAAATGCGGTAAACAAGAATAAGTTTATCAATAAATTAAAAATTACAAATAAAAATAATAATATATATAAAATTAGGTAGAATAAAAATCAGAGTATGGGTAGTTACAATATCCTTAGGTCATAAAACGTAAAAAGACGTATAAAATAAGGTCCACCTCAGTTCCAGAAGTACCTCACTCTCCTCAATGTTATTCCAAGCCTTCGACTTCAATGCACAAACTGTTTCTTGAACTATTGGCGATTATTATATGTAACACTCGCTAGTCGTCGACTTAAGTGCACTATATCTTTATAAGGCTACTAGCGACTATTGTAAGTTAGCTCGCTAGGTAGGTAGTTTGAGGTAGACAGAAACTTATTAAAATTCCTTAGGATGTTTCTGTAATAGTATTAAATTCATTATGATTATTGGCAGAATTTAATTAGACTTAAGAATTATGGGCAATCTAGAACTACTAATTTGGCCAGCAGAAGAAAGAAGAAATTAAGGTGGCAGTTCAGTCGGCAACTAGTAAAAAAATCTACTTAGCAGATATTATAATCATGATTAAGAAACTACCACTAAATGACAATAACTTACAACAAGAATCCTATTCAATTAATAATATTACGAAGGTAAACAATACACAATTATTACAATTCTCTAATTGGCTAAACTACTAATTTATTAACACTTTTCAACATAAAGCAAAGCGTAAGCGATTATCGCACAACTTACCCTGTATGGGAACACTTTTATACATGTAATTTTTAAACTATTTTATATTTAGTACAATATCGTTAGTACAATTTACTAATATGTAAACACTACAAAAAAGAAATAGCTAAATAGGTGTGATGCGCTTACATTCGACAGTTGATTTTTATTTATAAAATATTATTAATTCCCAGGTATGTCTTCTTTTACCTATAATTTTATTCAACAAAATATTTAGATATATGTATCATTCTGTAGACAAGGAGCGTCCATTCGAGAAATGTACGAACTAGAATTTGAGTATCGCCGAGCGATATAAATAAAAGCATCTGGAATAAGATTGTCCGCCATCGCAATTTCCGTTTCCGTAACACGAAGCGGAATCTATCTTTCGAGCGGAACCAAATTTACATTCTATCGGTTTATTCCATCCACCACTGGCCGAGTGTAAGCCGCTTCGAAGTCAACATTTTATTAAGAGCAGCGAAGGTATTGGCTCCAGTTGTTTCCTTTTCCTGACTTTTACGACTTGCATACTTTTTTATTATAGATCTATATAGATAACTAGCTTTTGGAAGTTTTACCCCCTTAGGGGTTGAATTTTCAGTATTTCTTTCTTATTATTCATTTACGCTATGAACATACAACATATATATAAAGAACCTATCTGCAATATTTCAAGGTTCTATATTCAGCGGTTTCGGCTGTGCGTTGATATATGGGTCAGTTAGTCTATCAGAATCCTCTTTTATTTTAAGATGAACACTATTAATAATAATAATAATAACAGTGAATTAAATCATGACTAAATTGGATATCGTATCAAAAATATTATTAAAAAATATATATATTTTAGAGACATTTCGTATAGACAATTGATTTAAAATATTTGAGTTTAGAACAGTAAATCGTATATAGAAGTAGGTTTTTACTTCGCGTTATCGGAGGGACTCATACAAAATGGTTCTGATTAGTTATCTCTGTCCTATTCGTGTTATTACTACAAAGCAGTTGTGTTTGCATGACTGCATTTCGGTTTGAATAATGGAATATGGCAATGAAATTACAGGGTATAGAGGCATACCCCTGCCATTTCATTGCCATACTATGCATGCATGTCTATTGGCAACGGTGACTACTTTCCATCAGGTGGGAAGTCGTTTGTCATTCAAAGTTGCAAAATAAAAAACTTCGCGTCTTACGAGATTTTGTTTCACGAGGACAAATAGTGGCTTTGATCATAATAAAATTATTTGGAAACCAAAACAGTATAATAATAAATCCTATAGATAAGAAAAGAAATGAAAATCGATTTAGATTAGTCACAAATTTAGAAAAAGTCCAGATGACTTCAGAACCTCCTTTTTTTATTATTTAATAATAAAATATAATTTAAAAGAAGATTGTACACAATATAAAAATTCGTAGCGAGATACCGAATGGTTCTTTTGTACTATATTTGTGCATTAAATAAGGCTACCAAAGTTCTTCAGGGAGATGAGTTCACTTAGGTATAGTGAAGTACACCTGAGATCTGAAGTATACCTAGCACTCTATTATCCGCTATCCACTAGACAAATTATATGTCAGTAATATACATAACAATTGAAAATATTGTCCTTCATAGCTGTGTTTGTGTGCATGAGTGTAAACGTTTTTATGTAGGTGTATGTTTATATGTGTTTTGTGATTGAAGTCCCTTTTTTGCAGAGTAAAATTTACTTATAATCAACAAAATAGTGAACCTTATCTTGAACAACTCGCTGCAGTATTTGCTGTTATAGGAAAAATGATCCCACCTTCAGTGTACACTACATTTTTTGTTAGTGAATCATGTATATATGTTATTTTATATGCCTAAATATTATAGATATAAAGTTAATTAAACACGATGTATTTTATGTGTAGAGATAAAATATCCACTTACCTACTTCCAAAATCCACGCGCTCGATGCGCGGGCAAAAGCTAGTACTGTAATATTAAAATCTTACTGTTGTTCGCTGACAGCTTGATTCTTCGCATTTCTTCAGGAATTAAAAAAAATCGTTTCTTTGTGTATATCTATAATCCCCAGGGATTTTACTTGCCTATCTATTTAATATCTTTACGAGCTTTCTCATTCATAATATTTGTAAGATTTATGAAGCCCATTAGGACGAACATTAGTGGGTGTAAACAGAGAGGACGGCCAAAGAAAAAATAGATGGACTCTATATGCATAAAAGAATATTTTAAAATTTAAGAAAAAAAGCGATTTCAATCGTGAATTCATAAACACCTGATGGACGACGACGCGTAACGTAAATATATATTTTTTTATTCTACTGAGGTGGCAAGACGAAGAAAGATTCTTGAGCGACGACCTCGTACAGGCAAACGTAGTGTTGGACGACCCCTCCCCCACTAGATGGAGTAACAACCTCAAATACATCACAGGAAGTCAATGGATGCAAGTGGCTCTGGGCCGTTCCTTGTGGCAGTCTATAGGGGAGGCTTATGTTCAGAAGTGGACAGATAATAGCTGAAATGATGATGATAAAAATGAGGGGGCTAGCAAGTATACGGCTCATCTGATGGTAAGCGGTTGCCGTAGTGTATAACCACCTGCAATACCAAAGACATTACGCGTAAGCTGCCGACCCTGAAGAAAACTCTTTACCCCTTTTCAACCGTTTTCAAAAAGAAAAAGGTTCTCAATTGGGTGTATTTTTTAAATATTTGTTACTTTATAACTACATCAGATGTAAATTGGTTTGGCAAATACTTTTTTATCTAAAAGAATATCCTTTCAGATAAATATATTATTGATCTCGTATAAATTGTATTAAAATCTGTTGGTAATTTAGTCATTAAATTAAAATGTCTGGTTTTGCCACAATTGAAGTCTTTTTTTAAACACGATAAAATTTTTTATTTGAAAAATTATACTGTAAATATTTTAATTTAGAACGGAAAGTAGCCTATCTAATAATAAATTTTGCTTTGAAATAAGCACTTTTTTACTACACAAAAAAATGGAAGTTTCAAGCCATCCAAAACCTTACCTTGTACTACACAAGACTAACATGGGACTATAAACTAGAAAAAAAATTGTGACTATCGTTTCAAAATTAGCAACGTATGTAGTTCCAAATACAAATCAGACAAATTGAGAGACTATTTCTTTTGGAAGTCTGTCGAAAAGAGCGGTGATCCCGGATATAGGGAACTCTAAAACTCCTAATGGATTGAAGTGATACTGATCTGGCGTAGGTACATACACTATTATGGCGGCTTTATTTCTATGGAGAAAAATTCTGATAGCAATCAATAGAAGAGGAAGACATATCGTGCTGACTACGAATAATAGAACAGGGGCATGGCAATGATGAATGTTGACAGGATTTATTAATGACTACAATGGTTTCCTTATGTTTAAACCAATAATAACGCACGTATTTCTACATCACCAAAACATATACATTAACATAACTTGACATTAGCTGCCTATCAAATAAATTTTGCTATACGCAAACACGGTTCATGTATTTACTCTTCATAATACCATTGTAACAACTCTATTTAATGTATATTAATACATTGTAATAAATATTATTACTACAAGTATTAATATTACAAGTAGTTGTAATTCAAAACTCATCGGATCCCTAACTACTTCTCTTTGAGGATAGACTTATAAAGAGAAGATAATTTTTAAGGATTGCTTTTTTAATGGATAAAATTGGAATGGAATCTCACCTGCGCTATCAATATGCGATAATGGTGCACCAGTGAAATATGATGACAATAAAATCAGATGAGTTGACCTATCGTGAGAAATTCAACAAGAATTAATCACGATAGATTCCAGGATAGCCACGCGGTGGTTGATCGGATAGGATGTATTGTCAGCAATGTGACTTTAATAATAATCTATTTTTTCTTGTAAATATTTAGCTCATCCTTTCAATTATTAATTATAATATATGAGCTATATTCCGCAGTTTTTTCTGCATAAATTAGGTTTGGTATCGTCTCTTTTTAATTTGAAGATAGTTTATCTGTAAATCATATTTTATTATTATCCGTATAGTTCTTTACGCATGATTGAGTAGGAAACTTCTTTGTCTTTACAAACTTTTGTTGTATTCATTGTATAAATTGTAACAAAATAACAGGATACGAAGTAATTAAATCTTATTCTTCTTTCTTTAGCAAAGCATCAGGGATAGTGCGGGCGTCCCAGTATATGTTAAGATGGCTTCTATGATGTTCAGCTTATTTACCATTTTTAATTTGCATAAATATTAATTTTTATAAATATGTATTGTTCTGCAAATTTCAAAACACCAAGAACCTTTTCGATAAAATGTATATTCAAAAAGTGTTGTCTTAAAGCAAAACGAGGAATATAAAGCAAAAACCAAGCAAGGATTTAAATAAAGTTATATAAGAGAAATATCCTAAGTCCGTAGGTACCTACTTTTATGAAAAGAAAGTAAACAAGGTGCAAAATATTTTTGTAAGAAATGTTAAGACAAATATAGAGTCCGGAATGGGGAGATATGCGTTTGCATGGAGGTTGTATTTTGACGGCGTTCCCAGATTGGGTATATCAAACGTTGGGTGGGTAATAGTTTCTCAACTAGAGAAATGTTTAGAGAAAAAATATATTATGAAAAATTTTAAGTAACTTTTTGGTGCTTACAATCATATTATATACATACAAGATTCTAATTTTGTTATATGAAATTCATACATATAAAAATAAGTAAAAAACTTAGATATTATAGTTTTTATTAAAATTTAACGGCTAATACTAATAATAGTATTCGGTACACGTGTTTATAGTTTAAATTGCTTAAACACATAATTTCATTTAATTTGTTTTCACTAACACCTACATATGAGGTTGAAATGGGTTTTAACTCGAGTTAATTTATATGGGTTTACCCAAATCATCCTGCACATAGACGATTGAACCGAACGGGGTCGAGCTACGAGGGATTACCTTTATTACGATAAGGAAAAGGGTGTTTGTTTTGATTTTTAAGGTTTTACAGTAGTAATACAGTAATAAACCTAATAAAACCTAAATAGGTTATAAACTTTCTATCATATATATTTTAACAAATAGTCGATAAAATCATTAATAAGGTAACAAATAGGCCCCTTTAAATAATATTTTATTCATGAACGCATTAATCCACTGCAGATGTTCTGTAAATTCCCCACGAAAATATGTTTTTATACCACTGAGGTGGTGAATAAGTCTAATTGATGGTAAGCGGTTATCTTAGTCCATGAATGTCTAAAATACCAGGGGCATTACACGCATGTTGGCGATCCTAAAGAAATCTCTTTACCTTTTCTTGATGAAGTCCACGCTTTAGTCTCTTGGGAAAACTTCAAGAGAGAGCTCATTCCATAAACTGAGCATTCCTGGGAGGAAATATCTACTCACGTTTCAAACCTCACAATTCATTCTTTTCTTTCTTCTTTAATCATTTCTTTCAATCATCATCATTATTACATTGGTCATTAACTGTCCACTGCTGAACATAGGTCTCCTCCATAAGCTGCTATAACAAACGGTCCGAAGACCTGTATCTATTGACTCCCTGCAATGTATTTGAGGTTATCGCTCCATCCGGGGGGGGGGATCGTCCTAGACTGTGTTTTCTCATAAGAAACAACTCAATACCCTTTCTTCCGTATCCGTTATTAGTTATTCAAACTATGAGAACATTGCAATTTTAGCTTGCTTATCATTCGGGCTATATCGGTCACTTTGGTTCTTCTGCGCACATTTTTATTTCAGTTTATATCTGGTTAAATACCTTCATCTTTAAACTTTAAAGCATTTTAGATAAGAAGATGTAGCGTAGTTTTTCAAATGCTGCAATGCTGTCTGGCCGAGTTGAATTCGTCGATTAACCTCTCGGTAAAAGTTGGCGTTACCTAGCCCGACAAGTTATCCCAGGTGTAAGATGGACGTTGGACATTGTAAATATTACATAGTTATATGTAGATTCTATTTTGTAAGTATTTACAGTGAAATAGTAGCTGAGTAGCTATTTTTATCAGGTGGGCTGTCAGGCGGACCATGGGGTGGGCCATAAAATTCATTTGTCTTTTTAATAATAAAAAGAAACCAAATATTTTTCGGTGCAATAAAGACCCATTAATTAAAAACTTAAAATTTAGTTTAAGTGTTAAGAGAGTTTTCTTAACTTTTAGAAACAACAAGTCCCAAACAGTAGGTACTAATATGTAATAGACATAAAAATTTTTTAGCCAATATTTTAACAGGAAGAACGTAAGTAAGTAACATAAGTAAAATACATACAGTGAAATGTGAGCAAATATATATATATATATATATACATTGCAGAGAAACGCCAAGGTATTTGAGGGGTAATGCCCTACCTTAAAAGGCCTGATTCCTTACCTTAAAATGAAAGGCCCAATGAAAATTAAACAGAGTCGCTTTTTCGAAGTCGCTTAATTATGGTTTCTACCCTACCAAAAAGTTTTTTGCCCTACATTAAACATGGGTATAGCTACGGTCCTGTTATATAGTTATACCTAACATGCTTATACTTAACCCAGATAAAACATAAACTACTATTACTCAATTTCACCGTGTATCTAAAGAAATCAAACATATATAATATTAATAGATATTAACTTATATTTTCTTAAAAAAGAATATTAATAATCAAATGTTGTTAACATAAAAATCTAACACATGACCAAAAGAAAAGTTTCGGTAAACCATAAATCATGGTTTAGATTCAAGTTTAAGACGGCCTTTAATACGTGTGTTAATAACTTCACTTTATGGCTTCAGAGTTGGTAGTAATTTGGATCCTGTGACGCCCTTGAAGAAACCATTTTCGAGTTTACGACACCGACATAACAGATTTGATTGCAATTTCCCATGTCAAAGCGTCCCCCAGTGGAGCAACTGGGTAATACCAAAATTACAAGTTTATTATTAGTTATATTTTATGCATTCATTCTCATATTGGTCCTCGTAATAAGCTTTCTATCCTCAACCATGTTTAGTTGACAAGATATAAGGTTTGTAATATTTAGAGATTGTGCCGGAAGGATTAGCCAATGTTACGTGTCCATTAGAGATTACTAAATTTTAAATGAAGTCGGATTATAAGTAGATTTCTGTTATTAAAATAACAGTCAATATTTTATTATTATATTTGTTTATACAATAAATACACTTTTTGAAATAAAAAATTGTAAATACAAACATCAAATTATTGTTTTCTTGTCTTGTCATCAAGTTATTGTTTACTTGATGCGTATAACTTTTCACTCCATCTCCATTCTCATCCATAGTTTCTATTTTCTGTCCTTAATTTTATTTATTCATTTATGCATATCAACAATACAAATACGAGTACAGTACATTTACAACATACATTTAGGTACTTATCTTAGGTATATTTGTATCAATTATATATGTGTATAATCATCAAATATGTTGAAAAAACAATCCAATAAATAGACAACAAACAAAATGTAACGATAAAATTAAATGTAACTACGTCTATTTAACCAGGCAGTAAACCGAAAATCTTGTTAAAAAACCGATCAAACGAAAATTAGAACTTTAATGGAATTTTCTCGACGTAAAATTGGTCGAGAGAATCTCTTCTAGATAATAAAACACAATGGGGTGCACAAATTCAAAGCCTTGCAGCGAAACTAAGTTCAAGCGAAATAATGGCTACTGTATGAAGAGTCGTGACTCATTAAGAGAGAAATTCAAAGAGGCAAATATTCTCACCGTTGCTTCTCAATTTATATATTCAAATATTTTATGTTCATAAAAAGTTATAACTTGTAACATGAATTAAATGCAGTATGCACATTGAAATTATATTTATAACTTATGTTAATTTTTAAACGATGTCCACATACATCCACAATAAGAATCCGGAAGTCTTCTTAAAGGGACGTACAGCGTTTTGTATTTTTAGAAACGCTGTGACGGAAATCGCTGTACGTTTTATTTTTACATTTTCTTTCTGTGTTTAGACACAAATTGAAGTCATCTATGATATATTAAACTAAGAATAAGTTAAATCCGTGACCACGTGATGTTATCAAGATTTATTTATTTATTTGACCAATCGATTGAGACAGTCTCCCGCTACGCTCACCCAATAAAGCATTAGTACAATAACACATACTTTACAATTATATTTAATATGGTACAACAATAAAAGAAATAACATTTATATATTAAATATGTAAACATAGACACTCTGTTGTAAATATGAAATGTCATATCATGCATTAAGATTCTAATTAACGCATTACTAAATTCTTATTAAGCTGTTACTGAAACATTTGGATTTTGATGGAAAAAAATCTTCATAATCAAAAATTAAGTACGAATATACTCGTATGCAAAATTTTTAAGTAAAAACCTTATTCAATGATTGGCTTTTTTTATTCTAAGAGACATTTTCAACATTACCACACTTTAATAAGATTTCATTCGGTTATAATAGTGATTTTATTTGATTTGGTTTGATTTCTTTTAATGATACAAATAGGTAAATAAGTTAATTCACGCAAAAAAAAAAATTAAGCATTTTCAATAATTAAAAAAAAATTTTACGCGTTTAAAATTTAGAAGCTCTCTCTTTATATAGAGAAAATACACGCAAGCTCTCGAGTGGGTGAATTATGACGTCATTTACCCTAGGCGTGGTTAAGGGCAGGGGAATGATAATTTTACCATATTAAGTGCTATATATATATATATATATATATATATATATATATATATATATATATATATATATATATATTTTACTATTTGTCCACAGGGAATTGAATTTATTTCCATTTATACTCAAGAATAATGTATTATTTTCATAATTGATGTAAATATACAATATAAAAAAATTGTGAACAGCGTTATTTGATGGTGACCACTTTCTGTCAAGTAACCCTATTTGCCATCTTAAATAGCATAGAAAAGTTGTTACATTTTGTGAAACATAGCTGAAAGTTTTCTAAATTGTCATGGGATCAAAAGAAAATGGATTCCGTGTGGACAATTTCGTATATTTTTCCTTTCAGTACGATATATAAGACACCGTATCTAACAAATATCTATCTATAAGGAAAATATTTTAGAAATAACATGTATTGTGTTTGATTTATCGTCGGACAACTTTTACTGAACTACCGAACAATGAAATATTACTTGTATCTAAAAATATCAATATTTTTCGGTAAGGGTACAGTAGCAATTACAGACAGGTACAAATCTATTAATGAAAGGATGGACAGAATGATAAAAAATAAAATATATGGTCATGACTAGGAAATATTCCTAATGGCGTAGTCAGAATTTGCCGATTACCACCGTTGTAATAAATAAAACGTTTAAATATACCCAAATTTTTTGAGCATATTAGAATGTAACGTACTCGTAGCTGTGGGCGATTTCACCTCCGTTATTCGGATTAGTTTAATTTATTATGGATGTAAAATAATGTACATATAAAATAAAATATTATATACTAGTGTTACGATCCGGCTTCGCACGGATAATTAGAATTGACAATTATATTATATAATTTATGTTATTCGTTGAAAATATAGCTTTCTACTAATAAAATAATTTTTCAAATCAGTTTAGTAGTTTTGAGTTTATCTATTACATACTAGCAATAAAACATTTTCACTTTCTAATATTAGTATAAATAATATACTATATATTTTATTAGAAAACAATGTAAAACTCATTTAAGCTAATTCAGGATATGGTCCATTTAGTTGATTAATTTAGGCATAACTAAGTATAAGAGACCCAAACATCTTACAATATTTCAGTGGTAATATAAGTAGTACAAAAAACAGCATATGTTTATCTGTATTTGCATCAGATATTTTCTTATAAATTAGGCAAACTAGAGAAACATTATTAGTTTTGAATCAATAATTTTAATTCTATATTTCACCAAAATTTCGATTTATTACAGAAACAAATATTGCGAAACGAAAGGGATGTATAAATAGGCATTCTGCTTTATTTAACTCTTACACATAAGATAAGCCCTTCATGAGTATCTGACATTTATATATAATATTATCCACATCTGTATTTACTTAATAAATTGAATCATCTCAGCTCTCTATTTCATTCATTATTTACTGTATTTCTTCTATGAGTAACTCAATATATACAAAATTCTTTTATTAACTTTTCTTATATTTATCAAATGATTTATTGAAAATTATTTAACTATAAATCTTGAATTTTATTATCATAAAAGGTTAAGAAATACTCATTTTCCTGGATCGTTTTGATAAAAAAGCTGTACCAAATTGGCAGACACAAGGCGAGTGGTCCTCTTAAGAGGGTATTATCGATATTTGAATAGACCACTGTCTTCTTTAAGAGCCTTGAGCCTAATTTGCTTTGAATAATGTCCATTATAGACGTTACTATGAGTTTAATTTTTACATTAATATAAATTTATGAAGCGATAAATCGCTATATAAATTTTAAATGATCACATACAGTTATATAATATGTACACTTTAGGAGTAGACGGCGCTATGCAATATGCAATGACATTTATCATTTCGCGGCTATTCTTATAATTTATTGCATATTTTAATTTAATGTAAGACATAGATTGTTTTTTTATGTATGGATAACCGTAGTACCAAATTTGTATGTGCTAAATTTCATTAAATATATTTAATCATTTAAGTTTAATTGTACCAAATGTTATAAAGATTGATTAAGCCGTTAAATCAACAAACAACAGTAATAAACAAACAAACTTTCATATTTATAATATCAGTAAGGAAGTCAGGGTAATAACCAAGCATTGTCTATTATTACAGTGACGGGGATGTCGGAAGTATGGGTGGAACTACGCGCACCGCGGTTTGTAGTGCATCGCAACAGCGCGGTACTTAGATGCGAACACAACGTTGACCCAGAGTCTCTATATAAGGTACGTAACTGGATATTTTCTAAAGACTAAACACAAATATTGCACCGCAAAGAAAACAACGACTTCAATCACAAACAATATTAATAAATGTCCAGATTTTTTGGAAACATAAATTTGAAAATTATTTGTAATTTAAAATGTGGCGTCATGTATTAAATACTTTTGTTTAGCAATAGACAAGCAGTTTATTGCTTCGCAAATATAAATGGCATATATAGCTGTCACAAAATCAGTACGGAATAAACACAATTGCAAAAAGACATATCAAAATCAATTTAGATTTGGCAACGTAGTCTCGTAACAAGTTGCCGTATACCAACCAAAATTCACATTAATTTCATATTTTAAAATAAAAAAATAGTAATAATAATGGCATGTATTTACGAAAAGTATTGACATTCATTGATATATTTTGTTACAATTTGTCACTGTTTTTTACGGAGCAAAATATACCCATAATCGCTAAAAATTAAAGATGATGGTTATCATATTCCATCAGATGGGCTAACAACTTGTGAACCAATTTTAGTGGTATAAAAAAAAGATAGCTCAAGACTATTTTTTATGATTAACAATGAAAAAAAGAAGCCCATGTTCAACACTACAGTAGAAAATAATCAACGAACAAAATGATGATGGTGCTGAAATAAATTCAAGAATGATATAGATGCGCGGTTTTAAGTTCTCTAGATGTTTAGTTCTAGTCGTTATCTATTTCACGGAAAATCTAATAAGATCTCCCTCTAGAAACAGCGCAGGGATTGCAGTTTCTAAAGTTTCTATTGGATTATTGATCGCAGACTGACAAATTGAACGAAACAAAAGTATTATACATTTCGTCTAATGATTTACATTTTATACTATAACTTTTTTTTTATTTAAAATTATAGCAACAAAATTTTATTTTTAGAATGAACAAAATTCCAAAATTTACGAAATAAGTTATATGTGACAAGCTTGGTTAATTTTGGAGTCTTGTTGCCCATCCTTCGCCTTCTTATTCGGCACACATGGAATAGAAAGGGGTGGCCTATTCTATGCCGGGACCACACGGCCATCTATATTGTTTGCCTGAGTTAAAATGTTGCTAATGTTCTTTGTTATCCCAAAAACTATTCATATGTTATTTCATTAATTCGTAATTCCATAATATTTTACTACGCATACCTAAACCACCAAGATAACAAACAAAAAATTAACTCACCATGCTATTACAAAAATTTAAATTGTAAAATAAAATGATAACAAATATAAAATCTATCTTGCATGTTTGGTACATTTTTAAAAACTTATTCCTAACAATCTTACGTGAATTACATATTAAACGCTAAACTATTAAATAATGTAATAAAAGTTCCGTATTTCCACCGTAGTGTAGCACTTCTAAATCTTGCTCTTTCTTTATCATTTATACTGTTATATAAAGGAATTTCGATGGAATATTTACTTTCGTCACCTAATTATTTTCACACTTAGGCTCCCGTAATTTGCGTCATCGTTGTCTATTTTTTTTGATTTATGTGTATGTGTATAGGTGTAGATAAACAATACAAATATTACAAAAACTCATCCCAAATAAACCGAAGATTATTGATATTTTCAAAAACTACCGTGCAGGTCGATGTTTCTTTTCCCGCGTCAAAGTCACATTGTCTTGTTACACGGCATTCGCACCAGAAGGCAGGCGTCTCCATATATCCCTGTAATGAGTCATTTACAGGGACGATATATATTTATATATATGTGTGTGTGTGTGTGTGTGTGTGTGTTGTAGAATTGTGAAAGTGTAGTGCCGCGAAGTTATCAAAAATATTGCAGTTAAATTAAACATATACTATCTCTAAATTAATGCGAATTTATATGATCTTCATCCATTTTAATATGCTTTAAAATGGAAGATTCTCAATCTGCCTGTAGCAAAATCTTTCAAATTGATAAAAATTTAAATTTTATTCTTAAAAATATCAAAAATTTTTAAAAGAATTAAATTAGAAAAAAATATTAATATATTTAACTAGTATAGACATGGATAACTCAGAAAATCTTTGACAAAGGTGCCAATTTAATTTCAAATATATATTGTATACATCATTATTCCTTAGTAAAAAATATTTATATGAAATATTCAACTTTAATCTTGTAAATATACTTCTGATATTTCATAATTTTACTTTTATTTACTTAAACGATTTCGCTATGTGGCATTCACTATTGTATAGTATAATACCATATCAGCCATTAATTATCCACTGCTAGATAAGATAGACTTCCCCCTATTGATTTTGTTAGTAGTTGTTACGCTTGGCAACCGAGTTGGCAACTGCAGTTAAATTTTGTTTTATTCTTACTAATATATACAATATATAAATATGAAGGCGAGTTAGTTAATCGTTATCTTTTAGCTTCTTAATGGATCCACCGATCGTCATGAAATTCGATATTGATATTGATAATGATATAGACTTCTATTTATCCCGGTCAATCAACATGTGTTGATTGATTTTTCGGTGTTTCGGTTTAAAAGGTGGTATATGGCAATGGAATTATAGAGTATAGAGGCATAACACCTTAGTCGTCAGGTATCATGTATACTCTGTCGTGTCCATTGTACTGTTCATGTCTATAAGTGTCGATTACCATTTTCTATAAGGTAGACTCTCATCTTGTTTGCCATTCTGACTTGTGTAAAAACAACATATCTCTGTGACGCAAATGAAGTCGCGATTAAAAACTATAATGATTATAAACAGAAAATCCGCTAAAATCAATATTGCTATTGTTAATATCATCATATCAGCCGTCAACTATCCACTGCAAAACATAGACTTTCCCCCATAGTCAGAGGTAGATTGGAAATCGCAGTCAGGATTTGGTAATATTTAAAAACAGGAACACTGCTGCTCATCCCTCAACCTTTAAGTCCCTTAATCGCTTCTTAAGACACTGATGAGAAAGGAAGTAGGAGCCCATTCTATATATATATATATATATATATATAAATAATTACATCAGAACATTTCTTCTTATGGCTACATTTCGTACAAATTTCTCATTATCAATTCAAGGTAGATATTCAATCAACTTCCGCATAAGAATTACGACGTCGCATCGCAATCTCCTGTCAAGTTTTCTTATTACGCATACCATTATTTCTTTTTTACATCAGCTATAAACCCGTGGCTTTGTTTCCGTGAAATAGAATAAAATACAACCTACCTGCTAAATACATTTAGTCCATTAAACTTGATTGGGTAATAAATATCTTATAGTTGTATGGCATTTAAATAACAAGGTTTCGTACCTTACGTAATTCTTAAATCACATTCAATGATAGATACCATAGGTTTTTTATAATATGTTCTATGGTACTATTTATGTTCATATGCGACAATTACCATTTCCCATCCGGCAGATCATCGGCTTGTTTGCCATTTCAAATTATGTAAAAAAACCACAAATTTTCATAATAATTTATCAATAAATCATTATCATAAAATTGAAAGAATTATTCGGATTGATACTTGCTACTTATTTTACCATCGTTTAACCCACTAATAACTGTAGTTCCATCCAATCATTAAAGTATGTTTATTCCGGTATCACACAAAAACTACTGCATCAAATAAGATGCAGTTTTCACAGTTGGCTTTCTGAGAGTCCTACTTAAAATCTGATTTGTTTAATCTTGATACTCTATCGAGGAGTGGTCTGTTTAATCGGATTTCCTGCTTCTTTAGAAGTAGGCATACTTCAGAAGTACACGTGGATTTTAATCCACGCGTACTAAGTATCGGGCAAAAACCTACTAAAATATAAAGTAACAGTCTATATTCTAAAAACATAAGATAATTTTCCCTAATTAACGTGACCTAACTAGCTGGTATGTATTTTCGTTTACAATTTTTACTTCAGGCCTACACGGGGTTGAAGCTTTCTCTGAAATATAACAAAAAATTACCTGAAATAATTTTTGAATATTTTTAGGATGATGTTAAGTAAAACAAAAATTTAAATATATATTGTTTAATTAGGATATTTGATTATGTACTACCTTTCTGCCAGTTACTTCTTACACGTGGATTTAAAATTAGGAAAACCAATTAAGTTGACTACCTCCAAATAGTGTTCTAATATATATAAATTCTTATGTCGCGGTGTTTGTTACCAAACTCCTCCGAAACGGCTTCACCGATTTTTATGAAATTTTGTGTGCGTATCTGGTAGGTCTGAGAATCGTCTACATCTATTTTTCATACCCCTCATTACTATAGGATATATAATAAGGATGACCCACTCCTTAATATTTTTTTTTACAAATATTTTATTATGATTTAGCATCGAAAAATACATGCAACTTCAAATTTTCACCCTTTTATGATCAATTCCTATTGTTTAATCGTGATTTTTATATGCCGCAATATGGTTGTAAGATGACAATCGAATATAATGGTTGTAGTACGATACACTTTCATGTATAGTTCTAGAAATAATGTATATGGTAAAACAACGTTTGCCGAGTCAGCTAGTTTACATTTTAAGTTACACATACACATCCAATTTGGTGCAGCAATTATTGAGTAATGCTGGAATAAACATATAGACAGGCAAAATTACAAAAAATTGTTGTTTAAGCCCGCATTAATATTAAGAACCTTCACATTATTGTTTCTTGAATATCACCAATGTAAAGACACCGTATAGTTATAATTTTATTATATTAGTAAGAATGTCCATGGTAATACTCATATCTACAGGCGACGGCTACCACTTTCTAGAAGATGGGACATCAGCTTATTTATTATTCTAAGTAGCATAAAAAATTTATCAAACATATAATAAAAAGTTCTCTTTAGTAGTCGTATTCTTTCAAAGGTATTAACTTTATACAAATTCGCTTTTAAATCTTGATTTTATTTCATACTTTTATTCCTTTAAGTTTTAAGTTAATCAAAGAGGGCTAATAAATTTATATATTTTAACTAGCTTTTATTTAAAATTCACAAAGATTTCTTTTGCAAATTTTCTTAAGTACTTAATTCAATTGTTTCATTTTTAAATGAATGAATACTTATTTACAAAAAACAATGTAAGTATATAGATGTTAACAATAAGTATATTTGTGTATATATCACACGATTTCTTCGTACATTCTTGACTAATTGATTTATATTTCATTTTTCAAATTAATGGGACTCAATCTCATATGAAATCCATACTAATTTTGTCTTGATTAAAGTTGCTCTATAGTAGAAACTTCTATTTTGTTCAGTTAGGCTTCTCATTGTTTTTTTAAAAGTTGCTATCACGTGCATACTAATAATATCGATATTTAATAAAATAACACTAATACAGTGTAAGAAAAAGCAGTGGTCCAACGTCTTTAATATATCCCAAACAATTACAAAACAAATCGGGACGCATTTCTCTATTTAGACGAGTTCTATAAATAGCTTATAGGAAAGATAATGAAATTCTAAACATTTATTCATTGAAAATTTTATGTTGTTATCCACAGGTTGTGTTCTTCAAGAATGGTCAGAGAATAATGAAGTTTGTTAGGGGGCGAGATCCGCCTTATGAGCCTTACAACTTCACGGGAGCAGATATCAACGTAAGTAATCACTTAATACGTAGTTAACTACTAGACTTCAACAATTCTCAATTCCTTACGTATGGTTCCCGATTCTAATTGTTATCCTCTCCCTTAAGATCTACATGTCTCTTCCGAAACCACTAGAGAATACTGAAGCTTTCCAGTTGCAGAACTCAATTTGTGGGTAACTCCTTTGCATTCCGTGCTGTATAGCTGTGGAATAAACTTCCTTTATACATTCGAAATAATCTCTCTATTGGTTCTTTCAAAATAATAATACATTGATAATAATAGACGAACGTGCAAATTGGGCGGAGGCGAAGCCGAGATACACATACTCGTACGTGAGTCCATCAATGCCTAGTTGTGGCCAAGGCTTGTATAGTACTTTTCTCAAACAATGCGCGGAAATCAAACACATAATTTTATTTTTTAAGTTCAATGACGAATAACAAACAATAATAATTTTTAACGCGCCATAATGTTCCTTTGTTTTTTTTTTTTTTCAATAAACAGCTTTCTATTTGCAAGCCAGTTCGAAATTTAAATAAAACTTTTAATTAGTTACCTTCTTGATAGCCATGTTTCGAAGTAAAAGGTCATTCCATTTTTAAATTACAGGACAGATATGACTTTACATAGTAATTTATCTGGCCGCAAAACACGACAGATATGGATTTTCATACAACTTTTGCCGGCCGCTGCCCGCATGTATCTGGACAGTACGGCAATTTTGATTTATCTCTAAGAAGATTGTCAAAATAATGCTCACATTTCCAAGCATGTTTGAGAAAAGATATTTTATCATAATGTCTAAGTACGGATAATATGAATAGCGATCCGATATCTATATATTGGGTTCTGCTGCAAATTGATGGCGGTAAAAAGGTCATCACCCATTTCATTACTGTATTTCTGAGCACAATGAAGAATATTATATGTGTAAACAAATGACGACCTCGATGGCGCAGTGGTAAGCGTGTTGTTTTACGTAAATGTTGCCTCGGGATCAAGTCTTAGTCAAGCCAATTTAGAAAATGAACTCTTCTAAATTTACTCTGACTTGGGAATCATACAATTTATGAGTTTGTGTGAAAAAAATAATTATTATCATCAGTTATTCAACATTCACTCCCCAATATATGCCTTCTCAGTATACCTCCATTAAAACAGTGGGATCATTGATCATGGTAATCTTCACCTATAAAAATCGACTGTTTGCATATAAGATACTACCATGAATAAACATGATACTATAATCTTATTTATTTATTAAATTTACAAATACATTTAAAAAAAATTAATACAAATCTTTTATTTGTTGATGTACTCAGTTGGATATTTTTATTATTTTAGTAGTATTTCAATACTTATAAAAAAAAGAATCAGATACTATTGAGCACTTAAGGATTTAGACCAGTACTCAAGTACTCGCGTAGATATTCAAGTACTTCATCAAACTTGAGCATTATTTTTCAGATGACTTCTGTAGCTTCTTTTTTGTTTAATAGAGCGGTTAAATGTTCAATATAATAGTTTTTCCTTTAGTAATTAATTAACACACGATTACTATCGAATACCATAAATAAGGAAAGAGAAAGAAATACAAACGCGTAAGGGAAACCTTATAAGTATAAATCAGCAGAATTATATCATAGACTTTTATTATTATTTCTTAAGAATAAATTAACTATTAAATTAGTAAAGAACTATTAACAAACTTTAAACTCATAAAAATAATTAAATAAAATTATTAAACAGTTTCGTGTTTTTTGATTATTGCTTATGAGTATAATTTTTGCATAAAATATAGCACGTAACCCAGTTCTTAGCATGAGCTTGTAATATTTTTCAATAAAAATACATTAAATAAACTATCGTGTTTGTAATTGCCCGCCTTTAATGTTTCTGCTGCTTTCCCTTACTCGAATCTATATTTAAATGAATATTTATTTACAAGAAACATGGTAAGTATAATATAATTTTCGAATATCACATATCTGATTTCAGTATATTGGGTACTCGAGTAAATAATCATTTGAGTCAGTACTTTAATCGAATACTGACTCAAATGAGGAAACTCGAATAGTCATACATTTACATTAATTACTTTGTGGTTTTTATATAAAAATGCTAATGGTTACTACTTTGTATTTATATATGTGTTAAGGATATAAGTATTTTTTTATATATATATATATATATATATATATATATATATATATATATATATATATATATATATATATATATATATATATATATATATATATATATATATATACATAAAGCTACATTATCAGCTAGGCTACACATTGTTATCTAAAATTTTGCTTACCCGTACGAAGCTAGGTCAGATCGTTCGTTAAGAGCAAATTGCTTTATTTGCCCAGTAAAATGTATTAACGTTTTTCAAAGCCATGATCCCGGTTTATTTTAGACGCAACGCAAACCACTCACGTGGGTGTTTATATCTCAATTTACTTTTATGAGTGTAACAAATTAGCTGTAAATTGTAAAGAGCCTATAGAATAATATTCATTCATTTATATTTAGGATACGAACAAAAAAATCCATACTCAAACAATAAATATAATATAGATGGTTACAATTTATTACAGTAACCAAGTTAAGAGCCATAAATCCATTACTGCAATTGTAAGCCATTTAGAATACCAATTACAGGTAATTAACACTAATTATCATGCTCATAAAATAGTTGCCTTGCCTTTGAAAATTGTTAAGCTATGTGTAAATATGTCTATGCTGCTGAACTTGTTGTTTTATAAATTTAATGATCATACAAAAAACCTGTATTTAAAGTAGTTCTTCTTCTTCTCATAATGCCTGTCCAACTAGGGAAGGTTGGCTATCAGCTCACGAAATCTATCTTTGTCTCTTGTGAGGTGGAATATTTTGACTACTCTCGCATTACCTGTATACTCTCAGATGTTACGAAGCTAAAACTTTTTTCTGCAACTTACCCTTCTCTTACTAGTAACTTTGTCCATCATAATCACATAATCGTTTATAGTAATTTGTACGGCATAACTGAGGCAAATTAAAAACCATTTTTTGTAAGGAAGCTCACGCCAGTTCCAATTTTTATAAAGTAATTTGGACTCTTCTTGCTCTATTCAAATGAAAGATATTCAGATATATTATTCATAAAAAAGAAGAAATGAAATATATATTTATTTAGTTCTTCACTTAACTCTGCACTTAATACTAACCAAAAAACTTAATAATAAAAATAAAACACTAAAATGGTGCCACTCAGCTATATTCCATGTCCTTTTTGAACATGACATTGTTTTTTAATGTTAAAAACATTTATTAAATTCTTTTTTCAATGAACAATTCATTCTTTGGTCCATTTTTTTTTTTATACAACTCAGAATGGCAAACAAAATGACGGCCTCCCTGATCGAAAGTGGTAACCATTGTCTATAGACGTAAAAAATGTAAAAAATATTATAAAAAAATTATTATAGTTTAAAATAGGGACTTTGTTTTGATTAAAAATATTTTTAACTGCGTAACATTATGTAAAAATACATTTTGTAAATATTTTTAGAAATACTGTTATTTTACTTCGACCTAATTTAAATACCGGTTTAACTTAATTGTAATTAGATCGAATAAGCTCCACTAGTTTCGGGACCTATTCGGGATCCTTAATCGTGAGTGGCTGTGAGACGAACGCAAGACTAACTACGCGCCTAGGCCTGCTGAGCACATGTTGATCCCGAAACTAGTCGACCTTTCTTAGTCTAATTACACGTAAGGTAAACTGATAGTTATTACATTAAAATATAATTTAAATACGTTACATTTTTAATGACATGAAAATATAATAGGAATTCCACTTACGCTATCGGTAGATAGGCGATCTACAGGTAAGGAATGATAGGTAAAAATGAAGTTAAGTCAATTAGCAAGAGATCGCATGAAACTCGACGTATACATTGCTAACAATATCAACGCTTGTCCCTATTAACCAACTATCCCTTCCTTCAACACGTTATGATACGTAGTTCCGCTACGTATTTAAATCTACGACTAGCTGTATCGCGCGGCCTTGTCTGCTTGAATTAGTAGCTAAGTTATCCTATGTGCTATGTTATCCATGTACCAAATTTCATTCAAATCCGTTCAGTAGTGTTTGTGTGAAAGAGTAAAATATCCATCCATCTATCCATCCTTATAAACTTTCTCATTTATTATATTAATAGGATAATATTATCCTTTCGCCTATCCTTCCTTATATCCGCAAAAGAACCAAAGAAACGGATATACCCCGAAGAATAAGCAAGTTGAACTGGCAATGGGTTGGTCACACAGCTCAAAGAATCGACAACCGATGGGGTAGAAAGGTTCTTGAGTGGCGACACGTCTTATACTACGTTTGAGTGGCAAACGTAGTATAAGACGACAATTCCTTTCCCCCCAACTAGTGGGCTAGTTGGGGGGAAAGGGATTGTTAGCAATGGAGTTTGACAGTCCCATTGTTAGCAATTTGCCCTATTAGGTCGATCTCCACGTGGTTCCCCCTATAAACCATCGTGAACAATTCTTATTGAATTCGTTACGATGGGCTAACTGACCTGCTTCATCCTCACCTATCATCCTTCACTGGTGCCCCGCCGGTGTATACCATTAGCGCGGGTGGGGTTACCATTCCATTATCACCCATTAAAAAAAAGACCCCACTAGTTGGAGTGACGACCTCAAATACATTGCAGAGAGTCAGTGGATGTAGATGGAATATCTTCAGCAGTAGACAGATAATGAAATACGTAAAGATTATATTATAAATGTGAAATTGTGTGATATTATCCTGTCGTTTGTTAACTCTAGGCATTTTGTTAGTTTTACCAATCATCATTTTACCAATATAAATTTGAGGTACGCATTTCGTATTGGGTAGAGAAGGATATAGGCAAATTTTTATCTCAATCAAAATCAAAACTGGTAAATTCAATTAATACTGTTAGGCTACGATGACTAAGAGATGGTAATTAGGCAAAACTCAATCCAAGTAGACGAAATTCACGGATGAAAGGTAGCTAGTAATCTTATTACGATTATAATGATTGATGAGACAGGTAGACATCGTTATTGCCAAAAGCGATCGTTTACAACATCCCTTTTTTATTATATTGAATTCAAAACGAGGTGAAGAAGGTCTATTAATTGGTATAGGCAGCGATGTTACAACCCACTTGCTTTAACGACCCATTTTTTATGAATGAAGGTAGAATGGTCGGGTGCACCACTCTATCTTCATCCATAAAAAATGGGTTCCATATTAATGGTATGTAATGGTTGAGCACTAGTGAAGGATGACACGATGAGGATGAAATCAGGTCAGTTGGTTTATCGTGGAAACTTTGCTAAAAATTAATAAAGATGGTTTCCAGGAAGAACTGTGTGTATGTAGTAACGGGAAGGCTAGTCCTCATTTCTAATATATATATATATATATCATCATACCAGCCATTAACTAATCACTGCTGATTATGTCTCCCCCATAAAGGGGTTTTTAACAGTAATTGCTGGGGGGAAAGTGATTGTTAGTAATAAGGTCTAATAGCCCCATTGCTAGCAATATACCCTCTCAGGTCGACCTCCACGCGGTTCCCCATGGAAACCATCATGGTTTATTCTTGTCGAATTCAATATGGTGGGCCAACTGATCTGCATTCATTCTCACCTATCATCTTCCACTGGTGCCTCGTCGGTGTATACCAATAGCGCGGGCGGGATTTCCATTCCATTTTCACCCATTAAAAAAAACACTAGTTGCTATACTTGGCAGGCGGGTTGGCATTGTTATTGTTTGACAATCTATCATAATCATCATCATATCAGTCGTTAATTGCTCACTGTTAAACATGAACCTCACTTTAGTAGTTTTGCCAGTAGTTGCCACGCTTGGCAGGCGGGTTGGCAAACGCAATTAGGCTTCGCTGATATTTTAAGAGAGACGCTACTGCCCATATCTCGTATATTTAGTTCACTTAGTCGCCTCTTACAATACCCAAGGGGTGACCAATTGTATGCCGGAATATATTTGACTGTGTTTCAGTTTGAAAAGTTGGAATATGGCAGTGAATTTACAGGATACAGAGGAATAATACCTGAGTCCTCAGGAATGGTAACGCGTGGGGGTATCATGAGTGAAAAAATATACTCTGTTATGTCCATGGTACTGATCATGTCTATAGGCGACGGTTACTACTTTCCATCAGGTGGGTTGTCAGCTTGTTCGCCATTCTAAGTTGCATAAAAAAATACAATGAGATTTGTGCGTTATTCCTTAGTCGCCTATTACATTATCATAAGCATTAAAAAAACATACACTGTATGTTTACTTCGTCATTATAAAAATAAGTTTCTAATATAAGGCTACTAGACTTTTCTAAATTAGCTAGTTGGCTCAGCTTTTTATCGCTAAAGCAATTAGAAGAAATTAAGCAATTAACAGATGTTCCAACAGCTAAATTTGTTTATTATACCTATTTTCTTCGCATTATTATTATATATTGCTCTGAAATAAAGTAGGGTAGAGGCGACAACATTGTTCATAATCGCTACGTATATTTTATTCTTGAAAAAAGACATGTATTATATTTATACCAGTCTTTGAGAATTAAAAAAAAACTGCTATAAATGAATCATAATACAATTCATTTCTCTCTAACGAATCCGATACGTACAAAATTCGACTGGATACGTATAAAAAAGTTCAAATTTTCAAAAGTATATCGGAATGAAACGGATTATAAACTTTTTGCAATAACTTCACAATACAATCCAAAGTTGTTGAAATATATAATTGAAAATGGCGCAAGAAAATGTTTCGTACCGTATGGATTAGCGAAATAAGATACTGAGAGATTGAGAATAACGAGATAACTCCAAGTTATTATAAAACTGACTCTGATTACTTAGGATGTGAAATTTTCTTTTAAACTATATTCTACAGATAACATAAGATTCATACAGATAATATATAATTTTCATTCGCATTTGAATAAGGATTAGCTTCTAGTATAAGACAAATATTATATATTTTTATTGGGTTGACCTTCAAGTATTATTATTGTTTCTGTCATCATCATCAGTTGTAATTGTCTACTGCTGAACATAGGTCTCCTCCATAATGGAGATTTCGTCAGCAGTTCTTGGCATGCGGATTGACAACCGCAGTTGGGTTTTGGTGACGTTTTAAGAGAGACGCTGCTGCGCATCCCTTGACCATTTAGTTCTCTTAGTCGCCTCTTACGACACGAAAGAGATGGCCCATTATATGCCAGGACCACACTGCGATTATTATATTACAATTAAATATTAAAAAAATAATTAAATTAAAATTATATAGGTTATTTACCATATACTAATATTATATAGAGGAAAGATTTTATTGCTTGTTTACAAAATTATTCAACTAGTTCTAAAGTCTTTTACCTAGAAAGTTACATTATCAGCATATAGTAACATAGACTATGTACATATTATTTTACAAAACTCTATTTACCTGTGCAAATCCAGGGCAAATCGCTAGTCTATACTATAAATAATATTAAGAATATTTAATGAAATTTATCGATTCACATGACGTAGAATCCGTTAGGTGTCAAACTAGTTATTTACATAAATATATAAAATTTTCTCATGTGTCATCTATATTTGAATTTGAAACCACATCCGTCATATGCACATAAATATGTAAATACACGTCTGGATGTCGCCTTTTAGCTGCAACTTGGCAAGATTTTTAAGTAAATTTTAAATATTTACTATGTATTGCTATAGAGATTTATTGAAGTAATAAACATAGTATCGTTTGTTGCTAGATATCAGAATGCATCTCGGAATAAGTACGATAACTGTAAGGTATTAATCAATATTTTTAAGACGAATATCCTAAACTGGTGACAGATCTAAAATAAAGTTTTTATGAAATATGTATATGATAGACATATCATCATCATTGTTACTATACTGCTGAGTATAAATCACTCCTGAGAGGGTTAGAAGATTATTGTTAGTAATAGAGTCTATACATTAACAGTATCAGTACAGGTAATTGTAGAGAAGCCAAACTGTTCACTCCCGAGGGACTGCAACGCAATGCACTATTGCGGGTTCAATACAGCTAGAGGTAGACAGAGATATATGAACTGGCATTATCTTTTACTATCATAGATTTCTAAGTATAGGATTTCTAGTCTATACTTATATCGACACGAATTGATAGTGATCCAAAATAAAGAAACTATTACTAACAATATCCTTGTCAAATCCACCTCTACGCGATGCTCCCTTGTGGCTTATTCCTGATAAATTCGTCACGGAGGGCCAGTTGAGCTGCTTACATAATCACTCACTGATATCTATATCAGTATATACTCGTACTACCAATAGCACAGATAACGTTACCGTTCCATCTTCACAATTAAAAAAATCTACTCCCGAAGCACGCTACTGAAAGCGATATTCGACTTCCAGTTATTACAGCTACCATTCATTTACCATTATCATCATTTGGCATAGCCACAGATCATCCCATACTGACTACTACTAATATATACTAACACGCTTGCCAAACCGAGTCGCTGCTCCAGAACACGTCACAATCCCAACTATACTCTAATACATATACTGTTTTCTGTAATTAAAATACAATACCACTTTTTTTTCTAGAAATTATTGATTATATTGATTATTTTTTTTTAAATTAAAGTAGTCTATATTCTTCTCTGTCCCATATAAAACGCGTATTTATACATGACAATTGGTTGAGCCAATAAAGCTCCAAGAAGTAACAAATATATTCGTCACTATGGGCTAATTGACCCGCCTACATCCTTACCTATCACCACTGATACACCGTCAATGTATACCGATAAAGCACGTTGGCAACCATTCCACTAATATCCATTAAAATAAGTTACTTTTTATACTATTAAGTGAACATTTTGGGGAAATAAATAGAGACATTCATTTCATTAGAATGATCCGAGAATCATTTTTGGTTTTTTGCACCTAAGAACTAACCAGCGCTTACGGTGGGCGCCCGTTATCTTTTTCCGGTATTAGTTATAGGGATACGCGGACCATAAAATCCTATCGTCACTACGCTATGGCTCGATTTTCGAATAAACCGTTTAAATATCTTTGAAGTTAAGAAATCGTACGATCATAATCCTAACTAAACTTTGTACTGACATATTACTTGGCTATTTACTTATCAACCGTGAGAAAAAAAGTATCTGATCACATTCTGTATACTGAATTTTAATATATAAAAATGTATGATACCTATTTGATTGTGATAAGAAGATAGATTTCATACTGAGCAATGGAGGTGTCAATCAAGAGTTTGTATAACTTAGTTACAAAAGTGGATGAAGCAAAAGATGTTTGCAAAAACAAAGGTCGAAGCATTGAATTCTTTTAGCCTACTAACATATCATGAAAATAGATATGTTTAATTAGTAATTAACTATAAATTATATGAAAAATATATATAAATTTATATAATATATATAAAGTTCTTAATCACTGATAAATAATAATTATTGTATGTCATACGGTATGCCACCACACTGTACGGTTACTAATTGTCTGTTCGCTCGCGTTTGCACATTTTATGAATCAATACTTTTATACTGACATAATCATATTAAGCACGAAGACTTTAATTACCTAAATACCAAATTTCTTTCCAATCCATTCAAAACTTTTTGTGTGAATGAGTAACAAACATCTATCCATCGATCGATCTTTGCAAACTTTCGCATTTATAATATTAATGAGATTTTAATATGAATCATATATCAGCTACCAACCTAAAAATAGGTAATTAAAGCATTACCTAGTTAATAATTTACTAACATATTGTCTATATTACCCGGTATAATGGATTCCTGTCTAATGTTATGTATAAGATATAAGGTTCATGTTACACGTGCGAGAATTTCCATCGGCTATATTGATGTGCCGGACAACGATTTTATCTGATATTCCGCTACCCGCGTCACTGTCGGCGTATAGATAGAAATTCTATACCGCTATACAAACTCTAAAACATATTATTTTTAGGTGATATCTACTTCCATTTATGTAACAAAAAAAACTATCGCTAAAAATATACCTAACACTACAACTTTCTTTACGATTCAACCCGTAATGTGTGTGATAAGTCGTCGAGATATAGATCTTACCTCGTCAATGATCGATGTTTATAACCTATTGTCAAAAATGAGGGTAATGTTTTTTTTTAATTGGTAATGCCAAGTCTTTGACGTAGCCTGCTGTATTAGATAAATGGCAAACAAATCTCGACAGGTTACTTTATGCACTTAGAATATTACTGCATTAAATATTTTCTTCATAATCAATTTTTTATACATAATGTAATTTTTTTTTAATTCTTTGTTGACTACAATACAAAAAAAATACTGATACAAAAAGCGGACTTAATACTATACAGCATTCTCTCCCAGACAACCTTTAGCGAAACAGAAATGTAATTATGCTGTGAAAAAATGAAAATTGTTGCAGATAAACAATTACACGTACGTATCGATATTGACTTACAAATCACAACATATATAACGGAGAACTTATATACGTATAAAAAGAATATTGTATCTTTACTATGGTTGTAGTTTTCGACAATATTTTGACTTTATCCAGATATATAGTTTTACACAGCAGTGACATTTTTGAGCGCAATAGTAGGATATAGACTCTAATCGTTGACACCTAGCATACTCAAGCGTGATCGTTTATTACTTCAAAATAGTTTAAGATTTTGTTTTACAAAAAAAGACAATTTCAATCAAATGTTTACTATCATGTTGGTTTGTTATGATAAAAGATGTACTTTTATTTATTGCAAAAGGAAAATAAACTAGATAATAAATAACTAAAATAAATGTGTTCACGACTAATGGGCTAATGAGAGACATTTGACAACATTTTCTATTGTCATTGTTGAGAAACTAATCATGTTATTTTTGTTATTTTTGTAAATTTTATATGGCAACACAAATAATTTGAGGCAAATTGTACTACGATATATGGTAACATTTCCCTTCCGTTTCAACTGTGATTATATTTAATAAACGCTGAATAATATAAAATTACTTATTTGTGTCATAACTGTCATAACTGTTTTCTAAACGTGTTGTACTTTGTAAAAATATATGTTATCTTGTTTTATAACTTATGGAATAAACGAGCATGCGGTTCACCTGATGGTAAGTGATTACCACCTCCCATAGGCACCTGCAACATCAGATAAATTGTAGGTGTGTTACCAGAATTTTAAGCAGGAATAAACTCTTTTCTTAAAGGTTTTATTATCGTATCTATTCGATACTACTGCTGGTAGTTGGTCCCATACTTTGTTTATGCGTGCATAAAAATATCTATAGAACACGTCTTCTTTTTCAGCTGTTCCAATTGTCGCCTACTTCAATAACGCTAGAGAGGATGGATTTCTCAGCATCTGGACCCTACGCCTGCGAGATAGCTTTAGAAACACCGTTATACTCAAAAGTATCTAAAATACATGAATTGAGTGTTATTGGTACGTGACAATTATTTTTAATCATCAAGTTTAATATTCTATAAAATTTTGAAATATATTGATCTGATTGAAAGTGATCACTTTAGCGATAAGTTCGCCCATTGTTTTCTTAGTATAACCTTTTTTGTAATTGTTTGTATTTATAATACGTTTACTAATGTAATCTTTTGAAAAAAAATAATAACTCTTTATTTATCTAATTAATATATTTATAACTGTAGTTCGTTCTATTTTAACATATATATATATATATATATATATATATATATATATATATATATATATATATATATATATATATATATATATATATGTGGAAATTTTATATAAATATATATACTCATATATATATATATATATATATGGTATATAATCACATATATATATATATATATATATATAGGAGGTCTGTCCGGAAAAAAAACTGAATAGACGATCCTTACTAAGACATTGTACACGATCTGTGTAGTCAACAAAGGTATTTAATAGAAAATATACTGAAGTAAAAAGTCTCAATGGCACTCGTAATACCATAGATAAAATAATAATGTTTCTTTTTTCTTAATGTTACCACTTGCAACAAGATGAAGTCCATAAAAATGTATATATATATATATATATATATATATATATATATATATATATATACTTTACCTCGTATATATAGTTAAAAACTTTGTCGGATCATCAATCTAGATA
Source organism: Galleria mellonella (assembly GCF_026898425.1). Taxonomy (NCBI): domain Eukaryota; kingdom Metazoa; phylum Arthropoda; class Insecta; order Lepidoptera; family Pyralidae; genus Galleria; species Galleria mellonella. The sequence goes on from NW_026442112.1 coordinate 958,749, forward strand.
ATTGTTTACGGAGATCAATAATAGCATTCTAAATTCTAAATTAAAATTACAGTTCGCCAGAAACACCGTCCGAAAATAAAAATAAGACACAAAAAGCTCTCGTCCAACGACCACCTGGAAGCGACGTGTCAGAGTGCCCCCGCTCACCCCGCACCCCACCTCACCTGGTTTATAAATAATATGAAGGTACGTACCCATTACATGAATATTTTATGCTAATTCTGCCAACCGGCAGATTTTATAAATGGAACACGGTTTATATGAAACTTCGGTTCCTGATTATTAAATGTGAAATATTTTAATGTTACGTTACTCCTTTTGGTAATTGAGCGTACCAAAAAGTACCTACTGAATCTAACACAAATCAAGTTATAATATTTATTGCTTTTGACAATTGTAAGTAATTATAACTGGCTATTTAATTAGAATTACTGTGTCTAATTCCGCTACCGTATATGTGTAACTGATAACACTCAATAATTGACCATCACTATTACTACCAGAAATTTTACACTTTTCTATATTAGCTAACAATCTCTGACTGCTATTTTGTTCACGCAAATTATTAGATCGCTGCTCGAAGCCTAGTGTTAACCGTTCGGCATTATTATTCGTTCGTTTTTCGCAGTTTGGATGCCAAATCTAATATCTTTTGCTGAAGATGCCTCGTTTAAAGGTAAAACACATGTCACAAAACGTGCGTGAATTAAATAGCAGTAGGAGATTGATGGTTAATATTGAAAGTTGTGACACTTCTAGTAGTAATAGTGATGGTTAATCTTTGGTTAATAATAGCGGAATTAAACAAAATAATTGTAATCAAATAACTTGTGATATATACTTTCGCAAGATTGCACCTAAAAGAGTAATTTTAAATTAATTACTTAATATGCGCGTATATGGTGGATCAATTTCAAATCGAAAGTGGTAGATAGCGAACTGGTCAAAATCCTTAACAATGGCCATTCACAATAAGTGATTTATAAGATGGGAATTAATGCGAGATTAATAGGGTTATCTCGGCATTTAACCAAATTACACCATCCGTGGTCACGAACACACTAAATGTTTACATTTAGTCGGCTAGTTACAAATTTATTATATGTAAAGATGATCTGCTTAATTTCTGTCTCTTATAAATCATCATTAGATAATTCGGTTTGATTGGTTGGATATGGAAATGAAATTACAGTGTAAGAAGCATAACACCTAAGTCCATAGGAATGATAACACATGAAAGATATTATGGGTGGCACAATACACTCTGTTATATCCGTGTCACTGTTCATGTCTATAGGCGACGGTTACCACTTTTCATAAAATGGGCCGTCAGCTTGTTTGCCATACTAATTCACTTAAAAAAATCATGTAATACGAATCTTAAAGCGCTCAAGTTTAGCGTAAAGTTTGTGGCCTGCTTGAAGCAGCGTCCATTAAACTTGATATTGCATGGCTATCCGTATGCATAATAAGTTTGCTTGTGTATGCACTGCAAACTGTACGGCGTCTTAAGTCCACTGTAAACATGATGGTAAACTTGATCCAACAAATTAATTAAGTTTGTTACCATTTTGATCATACCGTCGTATGATTCCGGCGTAGAATAAACTACCCATTCTTTTCCTGTTATAAGAGGCAACTGAGGGAACTTAATGGTCAAAAGATGAGTAGCAGCATCTCTCTTAAAATGTCATGAAATCCTTATTGCGGTTGACAATCAGCCTTACAAGGAAGACCTGTGTTCAGCAGTAGGCAGTTAAGGGCTGATATAATAATAATTACAGTTTTGATCAAAAGACTGAGATATAAATCCCTTTAACAATACCAGATTCTTATAATATACAAGAATTAACTGTGAATTAATTTATATAAGACTCGAAAATTATTTATTTATTTACAATCACACACAGACACAACATTTATGTTTACAAAATAAAATGTTGTGTCGTAATAAAAATTGTCCGTGTGGTCCCGGCATAGAATAGGCCATCCCTTCCTTTCCCGTGGGTGTCGTAAAAGTCGACTAAGGGACAGACAGCGAGGGATGGGCAGTAATGTTCCTCTTAAAACATCTCTAAAGCCTTATTTCGGTCGCCAATCCGCCTGCCAAGCATGGCAACTACTGAGAAAATCCCTCCACAGGGTAGGCTTATATTCAGCAGTGGACGGATAAAGGTTGATATGATGCTGATGATGATAAATCTAAATGTACAATTGATTATAAGTATAGGTAAATAATGGTATGTTTTTTTTTTAGTTTTATTATAATTTAAAATATTGAAATAAAACCATCATAAAACATATCCTAACAAGGAAAAGTAGAGTTCGCGATTCACTTTGATAGAGAATGGTTAATAAAATTATTTAAATATATAAAAGAAAAACTAACATATATATAATAAAGATGTCTGGACGAGATTTCTTAGCGACAAGACCGCTTTTCGTATCATTTCTCATTAAAATTAACTATATTGAGTATCTTATATATAGTGAAATAAAGTGCAAAATAAATAAATATCTAAAATGTTACATGTGAATGATAAAGATGTCGACTGACGATCGAACAACACCAAAATTGAACAATTTAATCAACTGTCCAATAGTAATAAACAACGTTCATTACTAAAAATAATTAATTAGAAAAACGACAGTGAGCTCGCACCCGAGCTGTCACAGTGTTTTCCAATATAGTGAAACGCAGGCATGTTGCGTGTTACGTTCACAACAATGGCATAAGTTGGTGAAATTTATCTATTGTTTGTTCTATGTTATTTGGCTATTGACCAACATAGAAATAAACCTTATCAAAAGTAAAATAAAAAATATTAAAATGATATTTTTTGGTTTTTCAGCAATTCTTTTTTTTTTATTTTAAAATATTATCTTCACCTTCTAAGTTAATCTTATTCCTTCACTGTTCAAGCTATTAAACACTGGAACTCACTCTCGCTTGACATAAGATCTACCCTAAGCAAACCAGCTTTTAAACACAAATTTCGCACCTATTTCTTAGAAAAATCACTTTCCCTTTAAGCTTCTCCTGATGGTTACTCTGTTTGAGTAATAGATTACTATTTGCTCTTCTATTGCAGTTATTTTATTTATTTGTTTTATATTGTAATATTTTATGTATTTATTCATGTATGTATAATATTTAGTGTATGTATGTGTATGTATATATATATATATATATATATATATATATATATATATATATATATATATAATATATTATATTATGTGTATGTTTATATTATATGAATTTATTAAGTATTGCTTTATTTTTCCTTTATTCAAAAATGCACTGTCTACTTATTTCTCGGTTTGCCCAATGATTGACTGGTAGAAAACACCGTCCGGTGTCAAGCCCGCCAAATGTACTCGTACATAGAATTTTACTGTGCATTAAAGTTTTAATAAATAAAAAAAAAAATAAATAAAACTAGCTCTTTCATACGTGTAGATTTCAGAAGTAGGAAAATCAAAGACACAGATTAATCTTTGATGTATGAAAATAAAACTCTTTATTGCACTTGTAAATTATATAGATAAAACATTTATATATATTATGAGCAAGGATGGACTCATCTCTGAAAGAAATTTCTTCCAGCCAACTCAATACAGTGAGAAAGCACATAGCGGGCATTTAAAATGCATGAGTGCTATACGAACAACGTCTTCGATACAAATTGATACAAATAGACAGTTAAATGAAATATTAATGTATATTGGAATATTACATAAACCTACTTACTTATATAATAAATATTAAAATATATGAATATTCTACCTAGATCAGAAACTTAATGATTTTAAGACATGACAGTTAAATTGAAAAATGAAAAATAAATATTACGATTTCAGTTTAATCCTAGATATAATATGAAAGTTTGTAAAAATAGATGTACGTTTCTTACATAATTACACTTAAGCGGCTAAATGAATTTGAATGAAATTTGGTAGATGACTAGGTTATATCCTAACTTAATACAAGATACTTTATAATATATATTCACGTGAGCAATATTGCAAGTTAATAATGAAAATATATGATTATTTTTCTTTTTTTTTTTTTGTTTTACTAACAATGTAGGTATTATTTATTACAAAGTAAATCTTGCACTCAAATATTTATTTTTTATTGAAGTACTTTAAATAAGGCAATTCCACTATGAGCGTGGCCGTCATGTTTAACTTTTAGCCTTTAAACGTTGTAAGGGTTAAATGAAAATTTTACGAAATAAACCTTTGTTACGTGAAACGTTAAAAGTTTGTGAATGTAGTGCTTTTAACACTCAAAAATATAATGAAACGTTTAACATGAGAGAAATTTTACATTATACTACAAATTTAATGTGAAATTTCTCTCATATTAAACATTTCATTATGTTTTTGAGTAGTAAGTTTCGTACATTATGTTCTAAGCGAATTCCTACTAATAAAATAGACTATTTCAATTCGTCTGTATTTATTCTAAATTATAAGCTTACGTAGTATGTCCTAAACTCGTTTTAAATATCTTTTCACAATGGATAGTAATTTTATAATGATTGAAATAATATAATGGCAAACAAGCATGCAGCTCACCTGATGGTAAGCGACTACCGCCGCCTATGAGCACCTCATCCTCACCTATCATCGTTCACTGGTGCGCCGCCGGTGTATTCCAATAGCGCGGGCGGGTTACCATTCCATTATCACCCATTAAAAAAATTACCTCATAACTCCATCAGTTCTAAAATTTTATTTTTTTTTATTTAAAAGAAAATTTTCTGGGTTCGCCACAATTAAAGTCAGTTTTATGTGGGATACAAATGCTATTCGGGACGCCGAGTGAGCTAGTAAGATAAAACAAGAAACAAAAAGTTAATAAGTGAACAATTAGATTATGTCAAAAAATAAAAGTTATAAAACACGCCGTGCCACGTCACTAAATTGTTTTACTTTCCCGGAACCTCTCCACTAACACTTGAACATTGATAACTTAACATTAATAACTTGAACTTGATTTATATATATATATATATATATATATATATATATATATATATATATATATATATATATATATATATATATGTATGTTGCTATAATGTGTCACATATTTTTCACTACATCTGCCCTTCATGTGGTTTCTGTTTTTACCTAATGGTTAGCTGGTAGAGAATGGCATTAACCTTGTCACTTGAAATAGATTGAAATAATAAGGAAATAGCATTATGCGTATTTTGTGAATTTATCTATAATATAAAAATAAATCGCTAAATGTGTTACTAAACGCAAATCTCGAGAGTACAAAGTTTTATTGTGCAATAAAGAATAAATAAATAAATATTGAGTTTTCTTTTTTTTAAGGGATAATTTAGGCATCCACTTGTACCAAACAACTGAGGAACTGTCGCTTTATTTTTTTGTTATAATGATACTGTCGATGTCGATTATGATAATTTTGTATTCGAAATTTGCACTTTTTTAATTTTGGTTTTAGTTTTCCTTATTTTTTTTTTCAATATATTAAGTTTTGCATCCTAAAAGAGAGTTAAATGGCTGCCTGAATAGGTAGTTAACTTTTTACGCGGCTGAAGCTTTTATATTTCGGTCGAGAGAGTGAACTCTGCCATCCAACCGATTGCCGCCGGAATACCGCAGGGCAGCTACATATCGCCAGCGCTCTACACGATGTACACGGACGACATCCCCACCTTGAGGAACGAGCTCCTTGAGGGAGGGCGCCCTCCCTGAGTGGCTCAATAAGTGGTGCACCACCGTCAACTTGGGGAAGACGGTCGCGCCGGACGACGGACTCGCCCTCAGAGAGTTTTTCCGCCGCCTGTACAACTCCGTGGGTCACCCATTTAATGGAAGCGCACAGTGCGTTACCTAGGGGTCGAAAACGACCAGTCGCTGCGTTTTCTAATGTGCTACTAGGAAGTCAATACAAGTCTGCTCTCTAGCGCTTAGAAGTATCGCTCGAAAAGAAGTGGGGGGGTGACGTATGAAAGTGAAAGTTAAATACAAGAGTCATTTAATATCAGTCTAGTCAAACGAGAGATTAATTTTTGCATATATTAATTCAATTAATATCAACAGTTACTTTAACTGTAATTATTATCTTTTATTGTTGTTGGATCTGTTTATCTATCTAACACAATGGCGGGGTACCAATGGAGAATGAAATGATAAGAATGAAGTCTAGTCAGTTAACCCATCGTAGCAAATTTACTAGGAACTAACTACGATAATTTTTAGTAAAGACCGCATGGAAGTTAATCTGGCAAGGTTATATTAGCAATTGTGAGTATTACTAGCAATGGGAACTAAAACTCCAAAACTAAAAATCCCTCCCCCCACCCCCAGAATATTCATCTTGGACCCAAACAGTATATATGAGAATAGACATATTCAATGACCAGGCATGAAAACATACCAGATGATCAAAGCTGGGTATTGTATTAGAGGAAACCGTAAGTAAAAATGGTAGATATGAAAGGTAAACATCACCAACCCTCCTCAAAACTTGTGACAGATCTACTTAACACATCATACATTATTCAGTTGTTTTGCTTTTGCTTAGATTGAAAAAAAAAAATGTAAAAAATTACCTACACAATGAATAACCGTAGAGATGTAATAATTTACCATAAATATCACTAATAGTATTAATAAAAAAAGGTAGGTGCCTTCGTTTCTTAGTAAGCATCAACTTACTACTACACCCTACTACAGACAGCTTACTACAGATGGGATATATCAATATCCCATCTGGATAAGGAATGGATTATCAGTAATGAAATTCTAATGACTATATTACTAGCAATACAGCCTGTCTGATTGACCTTCACTCGATCCCCCTTGAAACCCATCATCATTCAATTCTGGTACATTCATTACGTTGGGCTAACTGAGGTAAATTCGTTTATTAGTAAGCTGATGTACTCCGTTTGGGAGAGAAATGGATTTTTTTACTAAACTAGGTGTCATTTTGTGGAAGCGCAGATCATTGGTTAGTCAATTAAAATTATTTTATTTTATTCCGCTACTGTTAGTATTCGTACAACTGCTAACGTTTAAGGATTGGTTGGTTATTATTACTAGAAATTCTACAATATTCCGTGTTAGTTATCAATCTTCGACCTTTATTCAATCCACGCATAGTTGTGATACGTGTTTTACCTCTAAACAAGGCATTGTCAGACAAATTAATAGATCGCTTCTCGGTGTCTAGTATTGACCGTTTAGTGCCCAGACTGCAAATGAATTCATGAAAGTGAATGTTCACCAGTGAGAAGCGGTTTGTTAGTTATGAAGTTCTAGCAATACGTCTGGTCAAGTTGACCTTCACTCGACCTCCCTTGAAAACCAACATCATTTTTTTCTGATAAAATCGATATCATGTGCTAACTAATCTGATTTTATCCTCATTTGTTATCGCTCACGGAGACCCCACGAACATAAAGTAATAACAAAATTGGAGTTACCATTCAACTTTAATTTATTAAAAATATAGTTATAATTGTAACAACAAACACAGTAAGTTCAGAAAATTCCAATAGTATATCTATGTAGATATAATTATTTATGCCCTTATGGGTAATGTCCCCATCGTAGGGCATTACCACATTGTTATATTGATGATACTTTTACATGAAATCCTAAAAACGAATAACGCTTGTCATTCGTTTTTGTGCGCGCTATCTCATAAAGTATGTATATTGTTTTGATAGGTAAAACTTTCTTTTGATCGATAATAAATTGAAAGAATAATAAGGAAAATTATATATACTAGACATCGATTCAATAGTTTATTTAAATTGTATATCTATTTTTTTGTACACAACATATTATAGCGAAGAAAAATCTAGAACTTTCATCGTAATAATTATAAAGGTTTTTCATACTATCTTGTAGGCTAGAGAGTTTTTCAGATTAAAAGTCATCTAATTTTACAATTATAGAAGTACTTCTAAAATTCCTAAATTAAAAATGGCAATAAAGGTAAACTTCAGAAAGACTTGGATTCAAAACTTCTACTAGCTTCCTTTTTTAAATTTATTCAACAAATATTTGAAATTTTGAAAAGTATTCTTAGTAAATGTTCGAATAAAAATATTTATTCTTAAATCCAAACTATGCACTATCTTTAATAATATCGTGGAAAAAAATATACTATGTAAACAGTATGTTTTAGTTTTCGGCACTTACATTAACACCTGTAACTCTCCTTGCATAAAAAAGTTTTTGTACTAAATTTCTCCATATCTAACATGGCTGATGCCTCGTAACTCAATACGCAGAATTAGTAATTAAGAACTATTGTAATTTACACACCCAAATTATAAAATAGATATTGATTTATTAATACCGAAATAGTAACTGATCGAAATGAATGACTCATTATAAATTAAACTTATAGAATGATCAGAAACCATTAATCAATATTATATATGATATAGATACAGTCTCTTTTTAACTCGATCAAACAATGTACCTTATTTCGTGGAATAAGCCAGATTTTTTAACAATAGTTTCAGTAATCATGAATAGTCATTGCACTTAAGCACGGATACACACGCACACGCACACGCACACTCGAACGCACGCACGCACGCACGCACGCAAACACGCAAGCACGCACGCACACATGCACGTACGCATGTACGCATGCACGCACGCACGCACGCACGCACTTACGCATGCACACACACACGCACGCAAGCATGCACGTACGAACGCACGCACGCACACATACAAGCACGCACACATGCACGCAAGCACGTACGCACGCACGCACGTACACACAAATACACAATTAATATGTGAAACATAATAATCCCGATAATGGATAAGTATATATGTAAAGTTCCGAACTGATATTTATAATAATTACTAGCTGACTCGGCAAACGTTGTTTTACCATATACATTATTTTTAGAACTATACATGAAAATTTATCGTACTACAATTATTATATTGGATTGCCATCTTGCAACCCTATTGCGGAATATAAAATCGCGATTAAAAAACAGGATTTGATTGTAAAACGGTGAAAATTTGAGGTTGTATATATTTTTCAATGCTAAATCATAATAAAATAAAAATAGAAAAATTTGTCAAAAAATAAAATAATAAATTTTTGGGGAGGGTCACCCTTATCATTGAGAGGTATGAAAAATAGATGTTGGTCGATTCTCAGACCTACCCAATATGCACACAAAATTTCATAAAAATCGGTAAAGTCGTTTCGGAGGAGTTTGGTAACAAACACCGTGACACGAGAATTTTATATATTAGATAATAGTCTTGGATATTGACTACTGTTATAGTATCTGCTGCGCAGGAAGGGATTATTAGTAATAAGATTCGGCGGCCCCATTCCTAGTAATATACTCTAGTAGATCCACCTCCACGTGGCCCTCATGGAAACCATCATGATTAATTAAAACAAATTCATCACAACGGGTTATCTAGCTTATTTCCGTCCTCGCATGTCATCTTTTACTGGTACTTCACCAGCGTATACCAATAGTATGGGTGGGGTTACCATTCCATTACCAAAGAAAAATAGCATCTATCAAAGAAAATATATCTGCTGTACATATTAAGTATAATATTCGCACATTGTATTAGAATCCAACGTAGCATAGGGTAAGCTTACTGCCACTACTCAGATTAACTTGGTTTCTTATTGGATCAGTTCTACTGCCGGAGAGTTAGTTAAAATTTAAAATTAATTTAATTTTTACTGTACTCATAAAACTTGATTCCATTCTTTCTTAATTTCCAGGCCAGCGCTTTCCGATGGCCTGGCCGCTTTTTTCCGTAGGTGTCGTAAGAGACGACTAAGCAAACATAATGATCGAGGGACGGGCAGCATCTTAAAACATCGCCAAAAGCCAAACTACGGTTGTTAACCTGCCTGCCAATCATGACAACTACTGGCAAAATCTCCCCCCCCCTCCTCCATGGTAAACTGCCATAAGGAACGGCCCTATCCATAATGACACTACGACCTCCATGGTCTATTTACAACAGTGGGCAGATAATGACTGATATGATGATAATGATATGACTTTATCCTTGTTTTTTAGGTATTTTTTTATAAGAGCAACCTTTTGCCGATATTTACATGATAATACCAATTAATAAAACCATATATTTTGTTCAGGTGGATGAACGGTTGACGGTGCCTCACGGAACGGTGAACGTCCACCGTCACCATCACGGGATGCCACTTTCGGTCACCAATTCTTCACTGCACTTCCCTCTCGCGACACTGCAGCTGTACCCCAATCAAACTATAGACATAACATGTTTGAGCACCATTCCCAGCTACGCCAACTTAGGTGAAGGTTTTGCAGACGTTCAAAATCATACTGTTACTGGTAAGTTTATTTTTTTAATTAAATTTCATAACGAAATATATGTATAACGAAGTACGTTTATAACGAAATACGTTCGTAACAAAGTACGACAACGTTTGTAATATTTATATTTGTAATAATAATTTATTTATTGTTTTTGTAATATAATATAACGTGTATTATTGAAACTTTTAAAAACAAATTTGTTTGTTAAAAACAAACAATTTTGTAACATATATAAACAAATATAACAATTTATTCGTAAATATCGCCACACTCGTATAAAATATATAAACTTTCTTAAGATCACGCATCGCAATTTCAAGCATAAGTAATCGCTACCCAGTCCCACGGACTCATTATTTTTTAAAATAATTTCTAGATTGCTTTTTATTGGGCATAATGGTATGGTATGGTTTTGTTTTTTATTGCACTTTACACATCCGAAACACTCGATTTTGTCTACCGCTTGCACCCTTATATATAAAATAGAAATAGAAGGAAACATCATCTTTCGAGAGTAAGAAAAAAATCAACCATATAAGAATACATTTAAAAGAAATATATTTTAAGGGTTAAATAAAAAATACAGAGCTTTCTTCTAATGTTAACAAATCCTCCAACTTTTGTATTAGACAATTTCATTACGTGTAATTAGCCGGCCAGAACCTTATCTTTTAACTTTACTTTTTATTTACTTACTTTTCTTTGTATAATTTTAAATAATATTAAGAGCTTATTATTATACCATCAGACTACATGAATCCTATATATTAAAATTACACCAATTACAGATATTAATAATGTAAACATTAATGTGAGTTTATTGGGAGTAAACTAAATAGATTACAGAAAAAATATACTCAGTAACAATCAAAACTGTTGACATAGAACAGAAAGCAATAACTCAACAGATAATGAGAAAAAAATACGAATAGAATATAAAATATTTACGAGTATAAGGAGCACACAAATAGTTACGAGTTACGAGCAATACGTGGCCGGCATTATGCGATAGAGTGAGATAGATTTATATTTTGTTGCTTCTAATTCTCCAAATAATAGTAATAACCAACATCGTCAATAAATATACTAAATCTAAAACTTGGTGGCCCATTATTTGTCGTAAATTAGTTAAAATTATGTAAAATGTAGTCTATTTTTACTCTAGGTCCTTTGTGACGTAGTTACATGTTACTAGCTAGTGACAGGATAAGATGGTCGAGTCAAATATTAACCTCTATCTAGGATTCTTATCGAGAATATAATTATCGTAATAGTAATAATAAATCTCTTAACGTCCCTCTGCTAAGCACAGGTTTCTTAACATATGGTTTTTTTTTTATACAACTTAGAATGGCAAACAAGCTAACGGCCCACCTGATGGAAAGTGGTAACCGTCGCCTATAAACATGAGCAGTACCATGGACATAACAGAGTATACTGTTTCGTCCATGATACCCCATGCGTTGCCATTCCTGAGGACTCAGATGTTATTCCTCTGTACCCTGTAAATTCACGCTATATCCCACCCTTCGAAACACAGCCATGCAAACGTAACACAACTGCTTCACGGTTGAAACACGAATGGGACAGAGGTACCCATGCAATCGACTTTTGTACAAAGTCTCCCTCTGGTGAAGACAATCTTCTATAGATATTCCTGCTGGTGCCATAATAATAAAAATTGTGGTAGAATTGACACTTCCATGAACTTACTAATAATAATATGTTGATGTATTGACAACCCTTGTCATATTGAGAAATAAATAAGTCAAGGCTTTCAAGCAACAGACACCGTAGTGAGAACATGCGTCGCACACAATCGCACATGTTTCGCGTAATCGTAATGTGTCGCAGTAACATTATTTCTAAAATGTGAATAAATTTATAAGTATTCTTCCTGCCTGTGCGGGGTCTAAGGCCAGAAGGGTATAATTTGAGGACATTGCTGTAAAATGAAACAATATCAATGTCACGATTAGTTCTACATATAAACATAATCGAAGATGCTTTTAAACGCCCCTTTAAAACTGCCACACTTTCGCACTTGAGTCGAATGTTGAAATATAAACACTGTAAAAATACCTAAAAGAAGAACGTTGGGATTAATATATTACACTAACACACTTTTTAGAATGGACCCAATTAATACTCCTTGCAGAATGTGGTGGAAATGGTGACGACAACGCCAGCGGAAATTTCTTGGAAATTAATACTCCATTTCTGGATAAATATAGAATCTTCCATAAGTTATTAAATCCGACTCGAAGATCCATGTTGGGAGTATGATAGATTTTTCAGTTTTTACGGTGAATATTAAATAAGTAATTGTCTTATAACAATGAATAGCTTCCGTATATTTTAAAATAAAAATTTACAAAGAAGATCAGTAATATACATAAAAAATTGGCTATTAAAAAAAACAAAAAAGGATGCAATTTTCAGTACCAGTATATTTATTCTTATACTATTAGCATGATGAACTAGCGGCATAGTTAGATAGTTTTATTTAATTTGATGGTTGCCTGGTTGGGTACCTTTTTTCGCAATTTTGGAAAAACATTTTCATATTTACGAAATTTTGGAGAAATAAAATAGTATTTTTTTTTGGAAAACCCATTATGTGGATTGGAACAAATCTGGATAATTTTTCTGAGAGTTCTGGTATTTTAGAAATCGTAAGCAATATAAAATTTCATAATCGTGCGTAGAGAAGGGTGTTTTTTTATCGTCACTTCTAATCATAATTCTTACATGGGAAAGTACAGTGAAATAAATTTGTGATTTGGCAAAATAGAAAGAAAATGATGTCCTTATAAGTTTGCATAGAAAATGTTTGTCATCTGAATAAAAATCAGAAATCGCATGTGGCAACCCTGCACTGATGTATTGTGTTTTACGCCCCTACACCTCTTACGACATCCCGGGGATGTGAAACGAATTATAAACAGCGTATTCTTACCCCATCATACGTGACCGCCGTCGCCATCTTCGTTATGTCCATGTATGGCAACAGTGGTCACGGGACTTACAACTTTGTGAATTTCGTAATTCAACAAACAATTTGCTTAACTAAATTTTCTTTTTCAGTAAACGTGGTTCGCATCGAGCCGACGCCCACGCAGTTACCAGTTAAAATTGTTAGCGAGGAACTAAATTCATCGTGCCGATGTACAATTCACCGCTTAGTCCTAATAGCATTATTATTGGTGTGCCACTTTAGCTTCTAATTCACTGGTGTTGTTTAATTAATACAAAACTCAATAATATTGCCATATCCTATTATTGAGAAGGTATGTAGATTTTAGAATTATTCTTTTACTTTTCAATTTTTTTTTATTACTTTATAATTAGCAAAATGTTTTCAGCAGTATTATTAATTCATAATTTCTTTTAAAACCAAAGCCTTATTTTGTTATTATTATCGTATATCATATGTTCCATATTAAAATATATAAAGGTGTGAGAGGGAGGCAATGTATTACTCTTTCAATAAAATATTAAATGTATTAATGTTTTTTTGAGCTTGAAAAATATGACAAAATAGAAATATAATTAAGTTTATTGTCAATTTACTAATTGGTGATGTTTTCAATGTAATTTTCTAGCAAAAATATATTGCCAGAAAATCAAATTGTACCTAAATGCATTTAAACAAAATAACTGTATATAAATCTATTTATAAATATTGTTTTTGTATTTCACCGGATGTTTTATAAGCCGCAAAACATCTTAATTATTTTTTCTTGCATACAAGGAAAAATAATCGAAAAATTTAATAGATATCAATCTGTAATAAATCACTTAAATAATTATGTTTGATTATATACTCTATAATTAAAACTTCAGGAAAATATTAATGATGTAACTTTTCGAGAAAATTAATGACAAAATTTGGCAACAAAAACGTTTAGAAAAATAAAAATATTATATTGATCATTTTACTTTTAATTTAATGACATAAGATGAATTGAATCATTTAATATTATAATCTTATTTTTTAATTATTTTAATAACATTTATAATAAAAAATATTTTTAAAATATTTTACTTATAAAAAAAGTTTATTTAGTTAGTAACTATACGATGAGCTTCAAAACGCTTTTTTTATCTCCTTTGTACATTGACCTTTTACTTGTGTATGCGCAATAATGAGACTGAATTAGAATGCTAGGGTTTTATAATTACCTAATGTTGACAGCCCTATAACCAGTTGCTAGAAACCTTTGTCCATTATAGTGTAAATTTAGGCCAAAGCCTAATAAATTTAAGGAAGAAATTGTTCCGTAAATACATGGACGAGTATATGAAAAATTGGAAACATATTAATATATCAAACTGTAATAAAATATGAGAGGAAAGATTTCTTTTTGTTTAAAAAATCTAAACAAAGTGGTATTTGTTTAATTATTTATAAGTTTACTTGCTTCGTAAACATTATAATTGTATGATTATTTAGACAGATATCAAATATAATGATTACCTTTTTTCATAAACATTCATTTTCTATGTCAACATTAATCCCGACATTACAGAATACCTAACAGTAGTCAAATATTTGAACACGTTATCTAGAAATGATGAAAATAAATATTTGAAAATTAAAACCTAAATATTATACAGTAGGGATTGAAATAATGGAATGTGAAATTAGTTTTATACCTATATTCAATATTTATTATATGTGGTAACAACATAAAATAAATATTTAAATAAAACCAAAGAATAGTAGGTAAATTTAATTAGAGAGTAGTAGTATTTCGTGCGTTTCCGAATAAAGTCTATTTGAATAGTTAATAAAAAAAAAGAACATAAAATGAAAAAATTAATCATTGAATATAAACAGTCAATTGAATATCATAGGATATTATTATTAGGTAATAAAATCTTCTCTTGATGCAATGTTCATACTTGCAACTTCTTTAAACAACAGAACATTTTTTATTTTTTTTCAGTAGCTTTTTATATATTACAGTTTTGTATATATTGTGACATTCAACTTCATGAAAAGCTGCAGGCTAAAACTAGGTATAGTTATAAATACTCTATTAACGTAGTCCACACGTACATTTTCTTCTGAAATTTTACATGACATACTTATCCAAAACTCACCACACGTGATATACATTTTTAATACCATATTTTCTGTACTCACTGTTAATTTCTACCTGCGAAACAGCTTGAGTGTACAACGTAATAAAGAAATGTTTGAAGTACTTTTTAACTCTGAGCGTTTTATATAATTTGAGCTTATAAAATGACCACGCTTCCCCTCGATTTCTTATTCTTAGAGTTGTGAAGGTCTAGTAGCTATTTGATTTTTTGAGTTACGTAAATGGAATTAATCTAATGATTTTTATTTTATTAAAAATAATTTCTTTTTATTAAAAATAATAAAATTATAACATTATAATAATTCATTATTGTTATTAAATTTCATATCCAAAAGTGATATTATGAAAAAGGAAGCAAAAACTGAATATTTATACATACCGAAATTCTAAAAGCTGAAATTTAAACTGATCTTTTAATTAGGAAATTCATTTGATAAATGTATGAAATTTCATAGTATTTCAAATAACGAATTGCAATATTCGATTCAGTTCATTCGGCGGTGCTGACTATGTGAGCACATTGTATCCATCTTTTGCGGTACAAATTTATTTTATAAACGTATTAGTAATAAAATAAATAAATAACTCACCTCATCAATATGTTTATGTATATAAATCAGTTATTCTTATTTTTATATCCAGTCCACGCGGTACTATTTTCTTCGTATTTCATTGATTTGAACCTTCTGGTGAAGCTAAGAATTATTCATATTCGCACAGCCGCGGGTTAGTATATTCAAATCATGTGCCGAAACAAAAAGTGCCTAAAATTGTTTCGGGTCTTTATGTGCTATTCATATTGTGCTCAATTTATGACGATATGATAATATCATTTTTGAAACCTACATAACAATAATATCTATTGCGAAGTAGGTGATTTATCAAAATAAGTACAATTTCAATTTTTATATGTAGAAATCTTGTTTTATGATAAAATTATAAATGTTTTTAGTTGCAAATGCCTTTATTTATTTTACACCGTTATCAAAATCGCTAGCTTCACAACCTACGTAATTCAGCCATTTAAAATAGACTATTGTTGTCATTAATATTGCTTTTGCTTTTTAAGTAACGAATACAATATAGTTAATTTATAGTTTTTTTTTTATAAAGTTTAGGAGCAATTATGTAACAAAACATATCATAATTAGGAGTGAGTATTTGTAAACAATTTATAAATGTTGTGCATCGGGAAAGCTTTTCGGCGATTTGTTTACTAAGTGTTTGAATTGAATATATATTTTTATGATATCCGTGTTTCTGTGACAGTCCTGAGATTTCGGGTACTGGCAGTTAAATAATCATTTACCTATATAGAAAAAGTATGAATAAAATTAAATTACATATTTATATTATCTAAATCAAAATGATTGATGCTTAAAGCATAAATTAGGAAAATATATTTTATGTCTATTAATCTAAGTAAAATTGTGTAAGTGACGGAGTCTAAAGACATATGTACTTGTGCTCGTAACTGCAAATGGCTTGGAAGAGACGCCATTTAGATAGCGGTAAAGTCGAGCAGAAGTTCCTCTATAGATAAATTCAACACATTATCGAAAATGACGATATGTTAAACATAAAACCTGACAAAATAACCTCTTGATCACAGCTCTGATGTAGCGCTAATTTCACCCTTACATTATGAAACGACATTGATTAATGTAGTTAAATAGATTTGTTTATTTAAATAAAAATAATTTATTAGACATATAAAGTGCTTTTAAATGTAAAAAAAATGTTTTTGTTTGAAGTTGAAAAGGAAGAGTTTGTAAGAAAAGGTTTAATAATTTTTTTCACTTAAATAATGGCAATATGACAAATGCAGCTTCAAAGTAATATTATAATTATAACAATATCTAATTATATTACCCATACAGTTTAAAGTAACTCAATTTCTAAAATATTTCGTGAATATTGCTAAAATAAATTTACAGAAAGTAAATGGCGCCCAACTGTATTCTTTCTCTAACCTAAATAAAAAAGAAAGAAGTTTGTAGTAATAATACATATGCAATTTAGCTCAAACTGAAAATCATTTTGTAAAAATTAAATAAGGATATAAAATAAGAAAATTTAATAATATTTTTTATTTAACCCAATGAGAAAAGAAAGAAAAGGCATGAGTTTAATTAGTATAAAAGTAAAACAAGTAATATCAATTACTTATTCTGTTCATTAACATTTGGTATTTTCACTTTATTTACAAATAACGCGATTTTTTGGTGCATTTCACAGAAATTACGAAAACTATTTCGTCTTGCCTTTTCATTCCTTTGTGATTTATTTTTTTATTTTAAATAGGGCCTATAAAAAGAAAATATCTGTAGTGATTTTTTAAATTACCTCAGAGCATGAAAATAAGGAAATTAGATGTCAATTGTTATCTGATTTTACTATCAACTAATTTTTTCTTTTTTATTGGAGACATTTATCTTATAAAAAAAATATCTCCTCCCTGAGTCTAAACTTAATAATCCTATTAATTCTATTGTTGTTTCTCTTCTATTATTTTATATGTATGTATACCCTAATAATGTACATGAAGGATTTTTTTACCTTGTTGTCACAGACTCAATTATCACACACACGCATACTGCGGTACATCTGTTCTCACGCATCGCTTTCACGATACTGACCGCTACTGATATTTCTGATGAATTTACCCTCTTGTATATATACTTGAGACAGTATAGGTTAATTATACACTACATCTATCTTTGTCGTTTATAAAATCTTAGATTATAATGTTATGCACTTTTATATTTTTTTCATTACATTTTTCTTAATATTATAAATAATTTTCAAAATACATAAATAAATTTCTTTCTGGAAGATAGATTTCTTCCGCTTTTATGGATGTCGTCACATATTATCTTAGCAATGGAAACCTCAAATAGCGGAATAGCGTTCTCTTCCTCTACAAAATGGAGGATTGTCCCTTTTAGTTTGAGTTTAGTATGCCATTATTTTTAAACTTGTTACATTACAACTCGATTAATGGTCTGGAACTGTATTACTTCTTTACACCATATATATTATTTTGCTTCTTTAAAATATTTGCATTATAAATAATATTATAATGTAAAAAAATAGTACAGATATACATATACATATATTTATCAGACAATTAAATCAAATCATAAATTCGTTTTTCCATTATACGGGTACAACAAAATTTTATTAATGCTATACCAGAGACGAGTAAATAAAAAAATAATTGAAAAATTATAACCTATATTGGATGCATATATAGTTACAACGATGAATTGTAATACACCCACAACAATAAGAATTACAAGTGAATACAAAACTTTAAAGTTTCTAATAGATATAATATAAACATTAAATTAATTTCGTTTGATTGTTTAACGCACATTAAAATCTAAAATTTGTCAAAATTAAGTTTTTTAAAGAAGAATGATTACTTGCATATAATGTAAATAAACACTGCATATATGTATTTAAAGAAAGAAAAATAGAATGTTTCTGTGCACTATTTATAGGTGGATGGCCATATTATTTAATTTAAGTCCCATTAAATCCATGCCAAATGTACAATTTGCATTAATTGTCCTAACAATTTTGTTTCATAGTGACTGATACAAAACAATTTTTTTTTATTAAATATTCCATTTAAACCGATTGAATGCACGCTTTTACAATTTATTGTAGTACACAACATCGTGCGATTTTTACGATATAAAAAGAAAGCAAAATCTGTGCAGTTGTATGGAAATGCATTTAATCTTCCGCAACGATATCGTAGTACACTGCATGAAAATATCTTAGGTATGCAATTCGAAGGGAATTTTAAGTTGTCTCCAGACAACTGCACATAATTTTGTCCTCTATTGTGCCGTATTGGTACAATCGTGTCATGCCATGTTACAATAAATCACCAAAGCGGCTTAACTTAGTTTCTGATCTAAAATCTCCTTATTATCTGATCTGAGGGTTTATGAATATAACCATAAATTAATAATAAAATATAAAGCGATTATATTGTAGAAAAACTGCATAAAATCGAAAATAATTTTACTACTGTATTCTATATTTATAAAGAAATTTATGCAGGCTATCAATGTCTTCCTTATTGCTATATACTCTTTATATAAACTTTAAGTATTACGGTAAGTTAGATTTTATATTGTAATAGTTAAATGTAAAATTATTGTGGACTTATGGCAAATTTTTTTATTAGTAATTTAGTCCAAATGCTTTATAGATTGGTTGTTGATATTATAACTTCTTGTCAATTAATATGCAAACATACCTACTTATGAAGAAACTGCGAAAAAAAAATAACGTGTAATAATAATATATATAATAATAATATTTTCTAATGTGCGGAAGGGTAATATAGCCTGCTTTGAGTGTTAACCGTTGCAATTATCTAGAGATAAGTAATAGAAAAGAATAAAGAAAAAGTGCGTAGGTAGAACATGGTTTTTATATTCTATCTTTATGTCAAAACCTTTTAATTTCTATATCATTAAAGCCTACATAAATATACTCGTATTGACTTATGATTTGCCTCCCGAAAATGGCCACGTTATCTGCGAGGCTGTATTTCCCTTTCATACCCTTTCTAATTGAGTTTATATTTGTTTTAATATTAAATTATAAACTTAAACTACATAAAAATTATATTATATTAACATACTGTGAAAATTGTTTAGTAACATTTTGGAAATGTAGTTAAATTATTTATATCCTAAACATTCGATAACTCTATTTAGTATTGAATCACAATTGAAACTAATTTTAAAAATTAATTATAACTATATAGAGTTTATGTATATTAAGTTTGTCAACAGTTAAATATGTGAATTTAGCAAGCTGACTGTAGATAAGTGCATATTTGTAAGAAATCCGGTCATAATGATAATTCATGAGGATTCGGTAAATAGCATTGATATTAATATGAGGTAGTAATATATGAGAAGCTAAAAGAATTAGTAAAACAATATAGTTTTTGTACTCAAATATTATAATTTTTGTCACTAAAAATGTATGATTAGAAGAGATTTAATGGGAATGAAAACTTCTTTTATTCCTAATAGAAATCGATCGCAAGATTATCGTATAGCGATTTTATATTTCGAACATTTCTTGAAGAAAATTGTCCTATTCAATGAATAGATAATGTTGCTGAATTTTAAATCATTATACCCTTTCCTAGGCCTTGTGTGTATAATTATTTTAAGTGTATAGGGCTAGCTGATCGATATCTCGGGTAAGTCTGGCGCCTACTTTGGTCTACAGTTTAATCAAAACATGCAAGAGGATACGTGGTCAATCTTTTAAAGACTTAGCAAAGGTAGGTTCAGAAAGTCGACAAATCTCTAATTTTATAAAGTCTTTATATATTTAAATACCTATTTTAGTTATTAAATTATCTTGATTTTTTATTTTACGCTAAATTTTAAATTTGAAAGACAGTGACAAAATACTTAAATAGTTGAAATAAATTTATTATTTTATAATTTATTTTTAAGATTTTATTTTATATAAATAAGAGCGATATTGACATTTGAAAATCAATAATAAAATATAATATGATAGATATTTTAATGGTGTACAGTTGTGCCTACGTTCAAAAATAGATTGTAGACGATTGTAATTATTTATAACTAACTTTAATAAAATGAAAGATTCTAAATCCGACTACATTCTCTGTATGTATCATACAATATTTTTACAAATTGTAAACTTGATTTTGTCTTTTTGGTCCCTATTTATTTGATCTTTTTTTTAAGTAAATCAAATACTTTTTAAATTATAAAAAGTTAAGTATTTATAAAAACTGAACGGACTTAATATAAAAAGTTGTTTATTTCTACTTCAAACACTCGCATAATCAAGACAATGGGTTTCTCCAAATATTCACTTTATAATAATGGTATTAATGTTTATATTGTGTGTTTACCGTGTACACAGCTATCATGCTGGTTTGTATGGAAATGTCTAATATTTACAAAATGTGAAATTTTATCTCTTTATAATATAAATGTATTACACGTTCGATTTACACATGTAAAGTTGTTTTTCTTTTACTTCACGATAAATTCAAAACAAATTAACAAATTGGCTATACAAATTCTTTCTTTTGTCTATAGAATGGTGAGTATCTTTGATTAAGGCATTATCTTTCTATGGTGAGTTTATTGAGAGTATTCTTGAATTTAATAACTAGTGGTGTAGCGTTTGATATGTTATATTATAAATAAGTTCCCAAGTTTATTTTTTGTTAATTAGGCAATTTAGGCATGTTTGGGGGTAAGCACTTTGAGTTATTCTCCAGATGTACAGTCATTGACAATAATAGATTCGAATTATTAATTAAGTCCAAACACCGCTTTATAAGTCGCTCAACAAGATTTTGCTCTTACAAAATTGGATGAATATCATAAAAGCTCAAAATTGTATTAATATCAAGCTGAAACCTAATGTTATACATGTATAATAAGTACCACACTAAAACAAATATTACTGAATGCATTTTAAATGCATTAATTCACATTTTTCGCAAAGCAAACACTTAACTTATTTACAAATCTATTTACTAATAATTATTACAATCCTACTAATATCACAAGTTATAAATAATTTTATAATATTTATCCAATTATAATGGTATTTATTACCAGCGGCTTTTATAGTTGAAAGTGTGGTTTTGGATATCGGGATAGGATTTACTTTTGTTGTTGACTGTACAAAGTTACTTGTCATTATACCGAGAATTTGATTTATAAGACGGAGGCTTTCCGCAACAATGGGGCTTCAAATAGAATGTTACATTACATTATAAATTACAATTAATTATGAGGAACAAGGAACGGTAGGGTAAACGCAAATTGATAATTTCGCCGTTCCATCAACGAGGGATAATTCGCCTTCCACGAATGACTTCTTATTACATAAAACGATAACTTTAAAGTTATTATTCCATTGAATAAATATTTTATCTAAAATATAATTATACTAAACGGTTTTAATATATAATACTAAAAAATGTTTGTGTTCGTTGCTATTAAATAAAAAAAATATTTATAACGTAAGCTATAATTAAGAAAAAAAACCCTAGTGATACTCTAGTCACATTAAAAAAAGATTGAGGATTATGGTCTAAAACTACGATAGGCTAAAAAAATATAATTTCTTTTTTTTTATACCACGAAAGTGGCAATCAAGCATACAGCCCGTCTGATGGTGAACAGCACTCGTAATGATGGGATGGAGCCTCAACTGTATATGCAATAGTGCAGGTGGGGCACCAGTGAGCGGTGATAAGTGAGAATGAAAGCAGGTTGGTTGACACTTTCTCACAAATTAAACATTAATTAATTACTATGGTTTTCAGGGGCACCTGCGTGAAAGTCGTCCTAATAGAATATATAGAATATATAATATATATAGCTAGTAATACTAGCAGTGGGGCTATTAGATCCCTTTATTAACAATCCCTTTCCCCCTCCAGCTTAGGTTGAAGTTGTTTTTAACGATACACTATACTATTAAAGGCTCATACATACCGAACAGTAAGCGTCGATGGTCACAGTCATGCCGGCTTAGCGAATATAGAAAGAAAATCTCATCGCACTTCCATCGCACCATTCTATGGAGCTTACTTCAGGAAAAACACCAGGATATAAAAACAGCCTTCAGAATTATTTCACCGTAATCATTTATTCTTTCTTTTTATTTTTATCAAACTTGAAACAGCAAAAGAGCTTGAGGACCCACTTGAGGTAAATTTGTAACAGTCGTCAATAGACACGAATATACTATAATAGCATGGATACCACAGAATGAATTTTGACCTGAACCTTCATACTTTACCATTCCTAGAGAACAAGATGGTAAGCTTCCGTATCCTATAATTTATAGTCACATACTCTTCTTCATTTCCTGTGGGTGTCGTAAGAGACGACTAAGATAACTTATTGGTCGACAGTGAGCAGCAGCGTCTCTCTTAAAACATCACCAAAAGCTTAACTGCGTTTGCGAACCCGCCTGCCAAGCGTTGCTATTACTAACAAACCCTTCTTAAAGGTGAGGTCTATGTTCAGCACTAGATAGTTGACGGATAATATGATGATGACGATCTTGTGATTTTACTACTATATCCCACCATACATAGCCACGCAAGCTCACGCTTTCACGGCAAAAAACGAATGAATAGAATAGAATAGAAATCATTTATTCAAATAAACTTACATTGAAGCACTTTTGAAAAGTCATTACATTTTTTTTAATTTACCGCTCGTTCGGAAAGCTGTCTCATCACAAGAAGAACGAGCAAGAAACTTGCGTGATGCTCTTTTAAATAATTTTATTATTATTTTACATTTTTAAGTTTAATTGTGTGAATACAAACCACCAATTAGCACTAATTCAATTAAATACTCAAAAAGAAAAAAAAATTGAATACATAACCAACTGGTTAAACAATTAATAAGAGGAAATCAGTCATAGTGATTAGAGCAGACCAGTCCCTACAAGCAGCACCCGTTCACGAGTATGACGGATGAGCCAGCCATCACTGCGCTCGACCATATTTTAGGGAGCCCAATGACCCGGCCCACCACGCCGCCACAAGTCTGGACATTTTAGTGAGCATGACTACTCAAAACACTAGACCACGTCAAAGCTACTCACAATTGCCATCTGATAGTTATAGTATTCACATTTTACATAAGAATGCATGCGGCAATTAATACAAAAAACCGCTACGCTTTCATATTTCTAAAATTAATCAATTAAATCAAGAAAGCAATGAGAAAATAAAATTATAACATTGTATGCTAATAAACTAATTATTTACTTGATATGTTGTCATCTATGAATTCGTCTATCCTGTAATAGGCTTTCTTACATAAAAATTGTTTAATATAAGATTTGAATTGCCTCTCTGTCAGATTTAATGCAGATTCCGGCAGTTTATTATAAAATCTTATGCAATTACCATAGAATGAATTACTGATTTTGTGCAGACGGCATTTAGGTAAAATAAGCTTATTTATATTGCGTAAGTTTCTACTTGTACAGTCTTTGAGTTTTTTAAAACTCGCTAAGTTCTTCCGTGTATACATAATATTTTCATAAATGTATTGTGAAGTAACTGTGAGGATATTTGAATCTTTAAAGCACTGACGTAATGACTCTCTTGAACCCATACCATAAATAGAACGTATGGCTCTCTTTTGTAAAACAAATATAGTATTTATATCGGCTGCTTTACCCCACAGCAGTATGCCATAAGACATTATGCTATGGAAATAACTAAAATATACAAGTTTAGCCGTCGCCACGTCTGTTAATTGCCTAATTCTTCTAATTGCATATGCAGCAGAACTGAGTCTACTGGCCAATTTTGAAATATGGGGCCCCCATTGTAATTTCGAGTCCACTGTTATACCTAAAAAAACTGTATCATTAACAAAATTTACTATTTCGTCATTAAGCAATAACTGTGTATTTATTAGTCTTACATTAGGAAGTGTAAATTTTATACACTTTGTTTTGCTGGAATTTAATAATAGGTTATTACATGTAAACCAATTTAATATTGCAGACATAGCACAATTTACATCGTCTAATTGATTACTTTGACGTCCAATTTTAAACACTAACGAAGTATCATCCGCAAACAGCACTATATCTGCAATTTTCTCTACCATAAAGGGAAGGTCATTTATGTAGATTAAAAAGAGAAAGGGGCCTAAGATTGACCCTTGTGGAACGCCCATCTTAATATTAGCTCCCTTAGATTTTACACCGTCAATATCTACAGTTTGAACCCTATCCTCTAAATAAGTTCTCATTAATTTTAGATCATTATCTCTTATACCATAATGTTCGAGCTTGTACAAAAGCGTTTTATGATCCACACAATCAAATGCCTTTGATAGGTCACAAAAAACTCCGAGTGCATCCTGTGACCTCTCCCAAGATTCGAAAATATGTGTCATTAGCGCAACACCTGCGTCAGTGGTAGACTTGCCGGCGGTGAAACCATATTGCTGACTGTGAAGCAGTCCGTTAACCCTGAAGTGATGTAACATTTGATTTAACATTATCTTTTCAAACACCTTACTTAGAACTGGCAAAATAGATATAGGTCTATAGTTCCCTGGCTCAAATTTATCTCCTGATTTAAATAGTGGGATTAATTTGCTAAATTTCATTAAATGTGGAAAAACGCCATTATCAATACATTTATTAAAAATAGTGGCTAGATATGGAGCAACAATATCTATGAAAGAACTAACTACTTTTACAGACATGCCCCAAAGGTCTTCCGTATTTTTTAAATTTAGCTGTTTGAATATTTTTATGATATGAAAGGGGCTAACATGTGAAAATTTAAATCTTAAAGAACAACAACCGATATTAGTCTCTAGTAATTTTTTTGCTCGAGATTGAGATGAGTCCAGAGAAGATGTAATATCAATCGGAATATTAGCAAAAAAATCTTCAAAAATATTAACTACATCTTTTGTTGTTGTTATTAATTTATTATCATAATTTAATGTAAATTGATTACAGGCTATTTTAGATCTTCCAGTTTCTTTATTTATAATGCTCCAGATGGTTTTAATTTTGTCAGAAGACTGCTTAATTTGTTTATTAAAATAATTAGACTTAGCCATAATACAAACTTTTTTAAAAATTTTTGAATAATTTTTTACATAAGTGGTGAATTTGTCATCAAATCGATATTTTTTTTGATCGTATAAATCAAACAAAATATTTCTACTTTTAAGTATTCCTACTGTTGCCCATTCCGTGAATTTAGATTTAACATGAACTTCTTTTTTCTTGAAAAATTGTTCATATTCTCCGGATAAAATATTAATTAGCTTGGTGTAAAGATAATCAGGATTATTACTAGATTGTAACAGCAAATCCAATTTATTTTTAATCGCGCTTTTGTATTTATTAATATTGTAAACGTTTATTTGTCTTTTTGATTTTTTATTATTGTTGACTTTATTGATTTGACTGCTAAACTTAACAACTTGACCACAGTGATCTGAAGGAAGTTTATTTATTATGAATTTTTCTGTATACTCGCAGTTACAAAAAACATTGTCAAGACAAGTAGCAGACGTGGCAGTTACACGAGTGGGTTCATGAAAGACATGACATAAATCAAATGACTGAAATAAACTAATAATTTTTGTACATGTGGGTGTGTTACAAAGAATATCAACGTTAAAATCTCCACATACAATAATTTTTTTAATACTATTAAATACTTTTTTTAAAATATCCTCCATCACCCCTTCAAAAACATTGTAATCACTATTAGGAGGCCTGTACACACATATAAGGATATAATTTTCTAGTTCTATACAAGATAATTCTATACAACACTCAATAGAAAGTCTAACAATGTCAGCACGTTCCTTTACTTTAATATTATTTCTTGCAATTATCATAGACCCGCCTCTGTTAACTGACTTTCTATTGAAGCAGCTGACAACGTTATAATTATTTAAATTGAACATCATATTGCTTTCTTTAAGCCAATGTTCTGTGAAACAGACAATATCAATATTATACTTTTCTAAAAATAATTGTATAATTAACTCGCTGCCGGGAAAACTTTGTATGTTCTGATGAACAATTATTAATTCTGATTGCTTTCCGTTTGTCTTTGTGAGCAGTTTAAATCTGCAGTCATAGTACTTATGTCACAAATATTAATAGAATTATCTGTTATGTCAGCATTTTTATGTTTAAGTTTACCATGTAAACTGTTCATGTAGTCAATATTATAAGCCACTAAAGTGGCTATTTTATTTTTAGATGATTTAGAAAGATACATTGTATCTTTTGTCAAATAAAAATCACTAATAAAACTATTAGTATCAAAAAATGTCAAAATGTCACTATGACGACATGTCAATGTATGTAATAAGTTATTCAGGTAATGTACCTTACTGTTAATTTTTTTATGAAGATGTCTATTTGTGTAAGGAAAAGCGCACAATACAATCTTATACACATTTAATTGTAATAAATATTCAATTCCTTTAATTACATCCTGTCTATTTAATTGAATACTATTACCAAAAAATAACACAATTGTGGTCATATTGTTCATTTTCGTAGACTTAATTTTATTTATTATTTGTGTAAATGATGCTTCTGGCATGCAGTAGTTTAATAAATCACCCTTAAGATGATACTTCAATATAGACCCAAAGTTACAGCCTATTCTGTCAGAGAACACCATTGTGCTACTCTTAGGGTTACAGTCACTGGCACAAACACCCTGAACTTCATTTTCCAGCACAGTTACAACTGAATTATTATTTGATATATTTGTGTGATTACATGTACAATGCTTAGTCAACGACTCAAAACGGTCAGCATTGTATTTACTGACATCAATCAGATCATCCATTGCTAAAATATGCTCCTGGATTTGTTTCTGAGAGATAATATACTTTGTATTTAAATCATGAAGCGAAGATTCTAAACTATTGATTTTTGAAGTTAGGTAGTCTGTATCAATGTCATATAACTTTTGGCTTTCCACTAACTTATTATTACACTTATTAATGTAATCATGCAATTTTAAATTATTCAAAGTGGTTTTTTTCAATAATTGTCCCTTTTTGCAACGCTTATTTAATATATTCCGATTCTTAATTATAAACTTTTTTAGTTTTAAATATTTTTTAAATTTATTATTACTCAACATACAAATATTACTGTTATAGTTGCCTAATTTAGGTGATGTATCACTAGTAAGGTCAATTACAACAGGATGGGTGCATGGAACTGTAGTAGAAGGAGGCACACAGTCAACACTAATAAGTTCCTCATATAAATTACTAATCTCATTACTTTGTCGAGATTCCAATCTTGTGTCTAGATCATTGATTTTAGAATATGCCTGCTTTAACTCAAGTTCCAATTCAGTGATACGCCTCAAGGCTTGCTCATTGTCACTACATTGATGAAAGCTACTTATTAGTTCTTGAAGCTGATCCCGCTGCTCAATAACTTCCTGATGGCTATTATGAAGTTCTGACAATTCTGATTTTAATTGGGTATTTTTATTTATAATTTTTAAAATTTCATCTTCACTCTCTTCTCTCTCCCTGATCAACTTGTCACTGAGATCTTTGGATGCCTGAAGTTCTTGTAGGGCCACTTTAAGCTTCATCTCTGTCTGCCGTGCAGTTGTGGAACAGGTAGATAGTGACATTATTGAATATATGAATAGTTACTAGGGAGAGTGAAGTGAGTTATTTCTAAAAAAAGTATCACAACGAGAACAGCAACTGAACCTTACTTATTTTATGTGTTAAAATTTTGAATAATTTTTGTTAGGTATATTTATACGACCTATATTTTACAAGATTAAGTAAATGGAATTAGATTGTGCTCCTTTCCTTCAAATTACATTAATATAAAACATAAAATTACTTACAATATATTTTGTGGGTATATTTTTTCCTTCGACGTACGCAACAACTGAACTTCACAATTATTAATATCAATTTAACTTGATGTGAATATTTTCTATAAAACTTGTATATATTATGAAATTCTTTGAATAAGTCCAACAAATAGTTATAAAATAGTTTTAAAATTAGTTGTTTACCAACGAAAGAAGTTTGACAGATGGCCGGTGCACTATTTTAATGTCGATTTTTGCAAATAATACACTACCAAATTGTACACAAACAACAATCGACTCAGATCCATGCAGACTTAAAGGTCTCCATCTGATATCAATCACTGCCACCAAATACAATACACATCGAGTACACACAGTGTACACGGTTTTAAACTAAAATCCACGCGACGCGCCACCAGTGTGTACGGGCTTTAAGTTATCGGCTGCGTTATCAGACACCGCCTGTCATTTTCACATGTTACATTTCCCCCTACACAATATCTTTATACCTCAACTCTTCAATAGATAAAAATTGTATTCTATTTCTTGACGTATCAACAACAAAATGCTGCTTCAGTTCTTAAGCGACTTTTAAAATAAGAATGTTCTAAATTTATAATATAAAACACATGCACATAATACAGGTATATTTTGTGTATGTGTTTTATATAGTACGTGATAACTTCGCCCATTTAAAATCTATTTTGATAGTCATCAAATTAAATTTAACAAAATTTATTATACAAAATACAATCATCATTATCAGCATACTTTTGAGAGAGTATTCTATTAATGAAACAGAATATATGTCCCAAAAAAAAAGGTTAAAAAATGTGTATTTGTCAATAAGGACTATTATGGCCGTGTCCCTGCAGATAATTGGCCACTCCTTTCTTTCCCGTAGGTGTCGTAAGAAGTGACCAAGGGAGAGCGAAAGATAGACAACAGCGTCCCTCTTAAAACGTCTCGAAAGACTAACTGCAGTTGCCAATCCGCCTGCCAAGCATGGCAACTACTGGAACTCCCCCAGGGGGAGGCTTATGTTCAACAGTGGATAGTAAAAGGCTGAAACGACGATGATGATGAAGGACTATTTTAACATAACTATTTTAAAAATATACTAAAGATTTTGACTCCACCCTATACTACAAATACCCAGTTGATATTTTATTACTTTAGCTATTATACCTTTCATTATATAGATAATAAAATAATGTATTTTAATACTACAGAAATAATCGACATTTCCCGTATCCCCTTAATCAACCCATACTATACAAAGACATTACTGTCTCCGATAACACACACCCGATGCCTAGTACCTACCTACGAGTTACGACATCTCTCAATCCATGCTACTTCTAATTAGATACGACTATCATTCTATCCCTTAACCCATTTATGTACTTGGTGTCTTAACAATATAGTACGATCAAACAATTTATGCAGGTCTTTTAGTTTCGATCATAGACTAATATTTATAAATTTATTTTATCTTGTTTCTTATTAATCTTACTTTTTACTGGTCTTATCAGACTAAGTCTAAAGTAATAAAATTGTAACTAGACAATATCTATAACCTTAGATTATACAGATAGAGCATCGAGTCTCAAAAATGGGTCAATTTTTTGTCAGCTAATTGTCAAATTGACTCGAGTGACTGGTTTTTTATCAGTATATTATATATTTACGCAAACAAAGTATCTTGACTAGACGTGGGTTATAACAGGACAAACATAATATCTGTTACTGTTACTCAATAATAACAGGTAGCAATATCTGTTATGAAATAACATTTTTTATTGGCTGTTCTGTGATTTCAAGCAACATTAGTGACCAGCTGTTACCGAATACTGAAAATGTTGATTGTTGATAGTGGTTGAATAAGTTAAGCATGGTGAATTATAAATGAGATTTTTTAACAGATATGATGGCATTGCAAGAACAACTATTATCTTCGAATACTTTTGATTTATATCTGTTATGACAAATACGCCTTACTCCTGATCTTGACATATCTGTATTTAATTATTTAATAAATAAAATTAGTTTTTACGCATTAAAAAGAAGCAAAAATTATAAGACAAAATAAATATAGAAGTTGTAAAGGAATCACTATTATTAACTATTTATCACGCAAAATTGAAAAAGTTGACTTGCTTTTTTAGAAGCATTTGTATGGAGACACTCTATCTATATAATTCAAGGTCTATACATGAGAGATGTTTAAGAAAAAATTACATAGAGGGTCTTAATAATAAATTACAAATAAAAACCAAAGTAATTCATTTTTGAAAATTTATCTCTCCCGTCTGTATATCTGTATGTTTGTTCCAGCATCACACAATAACTACTGCGCGAAATTGAAAACGATTTTCACAGTTATATTCTTAAAGATATAACTTAACAACTAGTGTATATATATATATATATTTTATTATATATATATATATATATATATATATATATAACATCCTTTTAAGAATGTGTTTCACTTCAATAGTAAAGGTTAATATTTTTTTTTCTAAAGAACAGATATTTAAAATAAAAAATAAAAAAATATTGAACCTTCTGTACTTACACAGCGCGTCTAGCCGTCAAATTAGTATAGAAAGCCCAAAAATATTTGTCGTTTTTTGACATACATTTCGCTGATAAAGATATTTGTTCACTGATGCCTCACATATTTCTCAATTATCTAAATATTTAGTACATACATAGTATAAAAAACTTAACAAACTATGCAGCATTTTTCTTTTTTTATTACAAGGTGGGTTTGCGCTTGATCTTACCGTACCTGACGGTAAGTGATGATAAGATCTAGGATAGAACGCGTTTACCAGAAGATATTTACCATCGACTTGAAGAGTCCCAGGTTGTATTTCTTCATAGATTATATATATAGTATGATTATATATATATATATATATATATATATATATATATATATATATATATATATATATATATATATATATATATATATATATATATATATAACACACAAAATTTTCAATGCAGATAACGTAGTCCTTTCCTAGTTTATACTTATTAGATTGATCTTAATTAGCAGTTATTGTACGATCAATAATAGACCGACTATGTAAATGTAAATTAAACTCTCATTTCCGCACTAAGCATTCATTTGGGACGTTGTGCCTATAACATGTGACTAGTATAGCCAGCTAAGCTCCACCTAAAAGCACAGAAGCTTCCTGGTATCTTCACAGATCTCACGAAGCGACCTTACAGGAACACATTCCAGGACTACATGAGCAGTAATCTCTTCGGCATCAAATTAGCCCCTATCGTGTACAAATGTTTATTTGAGGGGCAATGGCCCATATATCTATAATTGTTTTTAGGTTTTCCCAATAGCTAGTAGAAACAATAACCTTGAAAAAAATCCTAGCGTGGCGACCTTAATTATGCTGCAGGAAACAGTAGATGCATGTGGCTCAGGACCTTTCTTTATGGTGGTCTATACCAATGAATTATTCAGCAGTAAATATTAGCCGATATGATTATGATGATAAGTAGTTTATTGTATACGGATTTTAATCTAATGATAATGGCTACGAGATACAAATTTGCTATTTGAAAATTCAAATGTATAAGCAAGACACAATTATTTAAATATATTATAATTCCTATACCTACAACCGGCGAATGGAACGGTGACTAATCAATTTGCAAAGGAGAACTTCTATCATTATTAAGTTACAGAGATATTTCATGTACCTGTAGCAATCTCAGTGAAACCCAACAGGTAGAAATGTGTCTAAACCTTTACGTTGGCTACACTCGACTTACAGTGTCTCAGCAGATTTGAAGTGATATAAACAGATATATTTTGTCACGGGATTTACTATATAGGATAACTATATGGATCAGTTGAGCGCTCGAAAGGGCAAATTGTGCCTTTTGTTTTCATCCCGGGCTCTCGCCGACAAAATCTTGTTATACCCAATGTTATGGACTTGTTTGTATTCACTGTAAACGTGTCATGGACTTCGGTCTCGTGTTATCGAATAATGAAGACTGCTATGAATGTTATACTGTTGAGAAACTAAATACTGCTTTTGTGAAATAACATTTGCGTTTTAGTCCAGTATCCATAAATTTTGTTGGGTATTAACTTTATGATGCCAAAGTTACAAAGTTTAACAATACACTGTTTGAAGATAACGTTAACAACAACAAACTTATCGAATTTAAAGGTTAATTAACAGGTGGGTATACAATATATGGTTTGACTGGACCTTTCAATATCTGGAAAGGATTTTAAACTTTGGCAATTTGAACATATTTTAAATAGAATGTACTTATAGTTTTATACAATAGTAGCAAAAACCATACTTTTTTGCGATATATATAAATATCTCTCGGATATTTCAAATAAACTAAAAAGCCCTAATATAAAAGGTTATCTCTAAAATTACTCAAAGAAATTGATGCTTTCGAATAAAAACAATATGTATGTAATGATAATAATCTTAACTGGATACTTAAAACTTAACAAGCATAACCAGGTTAGCTCTAATACTTCTTAAAATTTTCAAATTCTACTGATATAAAGAGGATACGCTACTACATATTATATGTGATTCTCCAGTGTCGATATGATCTTCTTTGGTAAATACATTTTTTATCCTAAATCAGATAAATATTTTTCAGTCAGGCAGCAATATGAAGCATATTTGCTGCCAAAAATATTTTAAAATTCCTATCACTGACAAGAAATTAGCAGCAAATTTCAAAACAGGACGATCGATGATCACAATAAATCTAGAAAGTCTCAGTATTCCAGATTTGCCTAAGGTCCTTAAAACTTTAAGTATTGATAATACATATTTTATCAAGCATACATCTTTATAATTTAGAATACACTTGTACTACTTTACTTGTACTAATTCAGATGTACTAATTCACTTGTACTACTGCACACTCGAACAACAATAATAATAATAACACATTTCAACAATGTCCAGTATCAACAGCCTCATCAAATATTGTTAAAAATATTGTTTAAACCTGCGAATTTGTTTGGCATTCCTATATTTAAAAATTTCCATATATATAGTTAAAATTATTACTAACCTCATTCAAAAGTAATGAACATGTTGCGCAAATGGAGTATAAAATAATTTTATTTTGATTTTAGTAAAATTTTATTAATGTACAATACAAAAACTAATTAAAAGCGTTACAATATTCTTTAAGAAAAGTTGACAATTGCAAGTAATGTGACTATGAATATTTTGAATAAACAACCATATATTATTGTTTATTTCTCGTCATTTTCATATAATTGAGAACAACACTTCGCTACTGAAATAAGTTGTCGGAAACTGTCGCCTAAATTAGGCACTAAAACGTCTTGTTTTAGATCACCAGGATTTATTACAGTAAGTTTTAGAGCTGCTCTAAAATCTATGACTTGAGGACTTTGAAATAGTGATAATAACTAAAACGTAGGAACACTCAACAAATATATTTTGCTCTCAAAAGAAAATAACAACTTCAATCATGATAAGACTTATATATTTTTGTAATCTCACTATTTTTATTTCAATATTAATAAAACAAACCAATAAACGCGCATCACTTCAAAACAATTGCACCTATTTGGTTAATAATTTTGTTGTTTGTAATTTTCTAAACAAGATTTGTATGAATGAATATGTTTGAAAAACCGTAACAAAAGTATAAAATATATGTTAAAAATTTGCTAAGTATAAAAGTAAGTAAAACCAAGTAAAACAAAAGATATTTTATAAGGATTGGTATTTTCAAAAATATTTACAGACTTGATAGAACTCGGAGCAGACAGTTAGCTGGATATAAATAAAATCTTTTAATTTAAAATTTTGATTAATGAGTTTTTCCTTTACAACGAGCAGTAACTGGTTTCACAAAATGCAATAGCCTTTTGACCGCATATTCATTATTACAAAATTATTGTGCGACGATCAGGGAGCAATCCCTACCAAATGCAAAAATTGTGCAAATCGTTCAAAATTGGCCACATGATCGCGTAACATAACCACAAAATAAAAAATTTAAATGTTTTTTTGGAAGTTGCTTCAAATCTTAGATTATATAGACAAAATGTTTATAAATATTTTGCCAAAAATAGGCCAAGTTTTTTATCAATATGTACGTGAATAGGATTACCATAAGATAACATACAAAATTGAAATGCATAATAATTCTGAATGATGCTTATATTTACAGAATATCTAAATAAATAAAGTAATAATTAAATAATAATAATTACTTTAAATAATTTAAATCATTGAAAATGGCCGCCATTTAATTAATATATGTATATAATTAATAATATATATAATATTAATTTGTATAAAATACGTATTCATATTTATATTTTAATAGACAAAATAGTTTACTTTTCAAATTTAAAAAATCGGTCTGATCTGGAAACATATCAATTCATTTACTAGCTACATTGGAAATAATGTGCATTTTGTTATATAATAAAAAATATCAGCCAAACGTCAAAATGGCTGACAAAGTTTTGACATGTTTTTGACACACGGATATTCTATCTGTATAAACTACATTAAAAAATAAGCGAGCTCATCACTTTATCATTATAATACTTTTGTTAATACCGAAATGGACACACACTAAAAGCTTTAAAACTTTAACACGCTGCAACTTTCATTATTTTGTAATAATTGCCCATCGCAGTTCATAATTATTATGAACATGGAATGGTTACGACTATGTTAGAAGAGCAGAAATTAATCGTAAACCTCGTCTCTTTAAATGAGAATTTCGCCTTTAATAAGAACGCCATTTTCCGAGCTAGATTGCTAGACTGAAAAAGCGTCCTAAATTGTTTGTTGGGTTAATTTTAATCTTTATTTAAAAGATTTTAAAATATTAACTATATAACATATTGTCATCAACTATATTGTTTACGTATTTTAAACATTTATATATCAATAAAACTTTTTTTTTTTTAGAATTTTTTTTTTGTTACAATGGCAACGCATGGGGGGTATCATGGGCAAACCAGTATACTCTGTTATATCCATGTCTGTAGGTGACGGTTACCACTTCCCATCAGGTGGACTGACAACTTGTTTGCCATTTTATGTTGTATAAAAAAAAGCTGACGCAAAATAGTAAATAATACGGCCGTGTGATGGCGGCATAGAATAGACTACTCCTTCCTATCCCATGGGTGTTGTAAGAACCGACTAAGGAAGGGCAAAAGATAGGAGCGTCTCTGTTAAAACGTCTCCAAAGCTTAGCTGCGGTTGCCAATCCACCTGTGAAGCATGACAACCACTGGTAAAACCCCCAAGAGGGAGGCTTATGTTCAGCAGAGGACAATTAAAGACTGATATATATATGACGATGATAACGACTATTTTAACATAACTATTTTAAATATATACCAAAGATTTTGACTCCACCCTATACTACAAATATTCCAAGAGAGACGCTGCTGCCGGATGGGTATAACTCTTAAAACATCTCTAAAGCCTGACTACGGTTGCCTTCTAAGCGTGACAACTACTGGCAAAACCCCCCAAGGGGGAGGCTTATGTTTAGCTGAGGACAATTAAAGGCTGATATGACGTTAATGACCAATAGATATGGGCAGCAACATGCAGTGCTACTCACGACATATTTATGAACCGCGCTCATAAAAAGGGCTCCTTTTGAGTTCGAAACTAGACGGGTATCACCGTATTTAAAAAGTGAGTAAAACCAACATAAATAATTACAAAATATATAACAAATTTAAATAATATATGAAAGTAAACTTTTCGATTCAATGACGATGTATTTAAAACATTAATGCTAAAATTCTCAGGTATCAGTGTAGTTAAAATACAATTATAAAAATTGCAATTATGCAATATTCCTGTCACCACAGTATCATTTTAATTAATTTTTAGTTTCTTTTTTCTATCCTAATAACATTGTGTAAATTAATCTGTACTAGAATACGTAGATATATAAATATTTATATATATGGATAAGAAATATATATCTAATATTATTAGGTATATTTTGTAGACATCATTATCCATGGAAAGATTTTATAACTTGCTATAAAACAGAAAATATCTTATTAATTAGTGCAACAAAGTGCAGAAAATAAACGTTCTGAGAACATTTTGTGAAACTCGGTAGCATCAATTTTAAAATAATTCGACCCTGCTGAACACTATTCCGGCCGGTGCCATCTTCTTTGTCACTACTTTCCTCATATTACCCCTATACGTGATCCTAAACTCACATGATATTTGAGGTTTTACCACTATTAGGATTTTTTTTTTTTAATTTCACTTTATTTCCCACTGTATTACCACGCCGCGCA
The DNA here is from genome assembly GCF_026898425.1 of Galleria mellonella. NCBI lineage: Eukaryota > Metazoa > Arthropoda > Insecta > Lepidoptera > Pyralidae > Galleria > Galleria mellonella. Next base: position 996,015 of record NW_026442112.1, read on the forward strand.
CGTTTACGATGTTTGACAAAATTTAAATGTGTCTCCATATAAATTGCATCTATTTTTCTCTCTTATTTTATTGCAACTGTAAAATCGTAGGATATCGTAGCGTGCTACAGTTAATTATACAATCGCCCATTTAGAACTATTTACCTAACATATCTCTGTAAATGACAATTTACAAATCGACGCTGCAAAGGCAAAATGTATTAAATGCCATTTAGAGAATTTTACAGCAGAGCAAAGTAAACGAAATAAAAAGACAAAATGATCGATAATAAATAAGTAGTATAATAATTATATTAATATGTACGACAAAACAATTAGTATCATATTTTTTTATATGTCAATCAATAACAAATGAAAAACAATTCATAAAGTATGGTTTGTTTTACTTCTTATTAAAATTTACCCTATTTATTATTTTGATAAATGACACTTTAAAGTGTAAATAAATAAATAAAACTAACTGCAGTTGCCAACTCACCTGTCAAGCGTAACAACTACTGGTAAAAGCCGCCAAAGGGAGGCCCATACTCACCAGTGGAGAATAACGGTTGATATCATCATCTTCATCAAATAAAAAGATAAACGTGTAGTTGTCATAACTTGGATAAATCGCTGCCAACTGTTCTGATTAATTTGTTTAATACTAGTTATTTTCCGTGGCTTTGCCCTTATGAAACAGTATGTATTCTATATGTTAAACTAGGATATAAATTATCCGCATACCAAATTTTATTCAAATTCGTTCAACCATTTAAACGTGATTGAGCAATAAACATACACACATCTACTTATCTTTACAACCTTTCACAATTATAATCTTAGTACGATAACATACGAAGCAAAAAAATACTGAATTCAATGATATACATATGTATAAATTAATATCGGCCAAAATGACGTTTACTACATTTTTCATTTACAGCGTCGAAATGACGCTACAATGAGAACACTGTGTACGCTCATTAAACGAACTGTACTTAAATTAAATTGCTCTATATATATAGTAGATACACTAAATTTCTTGCCTGTCTAGAGCATTAATGTACTTCCTTATTATGTAAATGTGACGCACATGGATCCCTTAACACAGTGCACGTTTGTTTACACAAAACTGAAGTCATTATTATACACGAATTACTGTCGCTTTTCATTTAAATTCTTATAACACATTAAAATTCGAGTAATAGCGCATTAATTATATTATTTATAAAGGACTATATCAAGTAAAACCTAAATATTTTTAAGTGTATTAGCTACATCTTTTCCGTACGTGAATTAAAATGAAGATTAGCATAGGCACTTGCTAATATAGGATATAATCAATATGTATTATGCACGGATTTTATTTTATACTATATAAGTCACTATAAAGTTTTGATAGAGTATATTAGATAGACAGATAACTTATTTGCATTACTTACAGCACACAAATAACAACAGACGTAGATATACGCAAAAAATTTGATAAAAGAATACATATAAAAAAGATAAATACATAGAAGTTAACAGTTATTATTATTATTAGTTTTTAAATTTTACCAAAATTCTCATCTCCCTCTTAAGGAGAGGAGATGGCAACTAACCCCCGGCAGAACACAGTCGACCGGGGTTTTGTTTAGGAGAGAGAAACCGGCGTACAATGCGGGCAGAATCTAAGAGCACCGCTTTCTGCATCTTTCCCGGGAGTGCGCCGCCTCGGAATCCCAACCGTCTAAGATGTTGTTCCAGACTAGTTGGGATAAGACCGTTCACCGACATAACGATTGGGATGATTTCGGTAGATGTCACCCCCCACATTTCGGTCACCTCGTGAGCCAGGTCGAGATATTTTCTCTTCTTCTCGGTTTCAGCTTTCACGAGGTTCTCGTCATGCGGTATGGTGACATCCACCAAAAACACCCTCGAAAGTGCCCGGTCCATCACCACGATATCAGGTTTGTTCGCAAGAACAGTCCTGTCCGTGATGATGGATCGGTCCCAGTAGAGCCTGACGCTGTCGCTTTCGAGGACCGGCTGTGGCTCGTACTTATAGTACGGCAACCTCTCATTCGCGAGGCCGTACTTCAGAGCTATAGTATTTTTACCTGGTTGTGCCTGTAGTACTCTGTAACATGTCTGAGTGACTCTCCGGGATGGCGACATGCTCGACAGATGTCCTCAGTGCCATCCTTCAGAATGTGCTTTCGGTAATTGTTCGTCTTAACCACCTGATCCTGTATTGCACAGGCAAAACCCTCGGTCTCTCCGAAGAGATCACCGAACTGTAGCCAGTGCACGGAGGTCTTCGTGTTTACGTACGGCCCGTGAAGGGCTTTAAAGAACCTTCCGTGCAACTCCTTCTCTTTCCATACGGCCTCCCGCTGAGAGGTACCCAAAACTTCGGGTTTTCGCCAGTCCTCTTTAGCCAGAGAAAGAGGGTGAATCCTTTGTGACATTCTATGACCTCTCTATGCAAACCCTCGTCTCTTTTCTCCAGAAAATATGTCCTGAGGCTGTCAATCTCGCGGTTGTGCATGGTCTTAACGCTTAACAAGCCTCGACCACCAGCTTTCCGCGGGATATACAGCCTCATGACTGAGTGATGCATTCTATGGAGGGTCATAGTTTGACTTTCCGATCCAGGGCTTCGAGTTCGGTTTGAGACCATCTGAGCACGCCAAAAGTGTAAAGGAGTACGGGTATGACCCAGCCGTTATAAGCTCGGATTTTATTGGCGCCCGACAAAGAACTTTTCCGTACTCTTGTAAGGCGCGCAAAAAATTCCTCGCGGCCTGACTGTTTCATATCCGTCTCCTTCACACGATGTTTTGTGACATGCCCAGATACCGGTATGTTTCAGCCTCGGAGAGGTTTTAATATTAGAGGGATATCCCTTAGTTTGAGTGACGTCCCCTCTGCACATGGAGGACCGCGCACTTGTCTATTCCGAGCGCCATCCTAATAGAGCTGCTATAATCGTTTACGATATTTAGCATCCGTACGTTCGACGCTCGGAAGCAGTTTCAAGTCATCCATGTACAGAAGGTGAACTCGTGTACCTCCTCTCCGATACTGAAATCCAGTCCCCGAATTCTCCAGTAAAGTACTGAGTGGATACAGGGACAGGCAAAACCAAAGTGGACTCAAACAATCGCCCTGGAATATTCCCCTCTTTATCTCTATCCGGTCAGCGGTATCCGTCAATCGCTTGGATAGTCAGGATCGTCGTTGCCCTATGCATTACTCGAACTACCGTCGATCTTGTACAGCTCGAGTATATGAATGGGGCACGGAATCGAACGCCTTTTTATAATCTATCCAGGCGGCGGAGAAATTCGACGGTTCCGCTTGACCACGTGGCCAGCGACAGCATCAATGAGGAGCAGCTCCTTCGATCCGCGGCTACCGCCCCTGCATCCGTTCTGAGCGCTAGATAGGATCTTATTCTCGTACACATGACGAGAGATCTTAGCGCTCAGAACGGATGTTAACGTCTTATATATTGTCGTAAGACAAGTGATGGGGCGATATTTAGATGGATCCGCGGTATCGTCCGTCTTAGGAGCTAAATGAGTGATCCCGGTTGTAAGGAAGTTCGGGAGCGTCCTGTTTTCGAGGGCACTCTGGAATTGCACGGCTAAGGTCGCATGGCTGACCGAGAACGCCTTTAACCAGTAGTGCTGCAATCCGTCGATCCCCGGACTTTTCCAGTTCGGAGCCCGACGGATCGCGGCAACCACGTCTTCCTCCGTAATGGCAATGGCGTTCATCGGCGTTATTCGAGCACATGCTTCCTCAACATCGTGCATCCATGCGCCCTCCTCATGTTCCACAGGTTCAGACCACAGCTGTCTCCAGAAGGCGACGAAATTGGCTGTTTCGGGTCTTTGTCCTGTGGGCTGTAGTTTTGGGCGCTCCAAGTTCCTATAAAACTTCCGTTGATCACTCATAAAGAGGCGATTCTGTTGATACTCTCAACCCTCTCAGAGTAGTCGGAGTCGCTTCCCCCATGCAAGTTCATCTATGCGCTCCGTAAGTTTGTGCCCGAAGTCCGGCTGGAACAGACGTACATCCCAGCAAAGGCCTCTTTTTGAAGCAGAGCAGTCTACCAATGAGGACTCTGGCCTGGGCGATCCGTCGTTCAATCCTTCTTTTCCAGGCTGGATATTCCTTTGGATATTACGTCCAGCCCGGGGCATTTTTGCGCCGGTATATCGGCATACTGCCAACGCAGCGCCAAACAGGATTGAACTCGTCTCTCCCAGGTCACCGCTGCCCTCAAGGTACTGAGGCAGCAGTCCATTTGTGGCCTCAATGGCATCCCGCGTCGCCACATTTGGATATATCCGGGGAAGCTTCGGTCTCTCTTCGAGGGGAGTTCTTCGGATCTCTAGAATCGCCTCCTCTAGTATGCTCCTCATATGCTCTATATCCTGGGAAGTTGTTCCGTCCGCATCCGCTTCTGAGATGACAAGCACGTCTGAGATGGGTTGCTCTACGGTCGCGGAGTTTGCTTCTGGAACAAATTATTAGTTTTATTATTAGTTTTATTATTAGTAGTTAGTAGTTTTATTATTAGTAGTTTTTTCCTTTCGTACATGTGCCATAGTATAACAAAATGGCCATAACTTAGTTTATTGCTTTACCCTCAAAACAGCAAAACACTGATATCCTGTTGTGGTCAAAATTATTATTTAAATTAAAACTCCAATAGTCGTAAATTCTAGTTAGCTGATGTCAAAGATTTTTGTGTAAATTTAAATTTACAATTTTTCTCTGGTAGTTCAAATCGTCGATAAATAGCTGCACTTAACCAATCCTAGATAAATAATACTTTTTATTCAAGTATGAATGTGAGTAGTCAATTTTTTTAAAATAATACCGCCCATTTAGAGTTCAATTTCTGCTACGAACAACTGACGGCGGTAATCTCGCCCTCTGCCGCAATCTATTCTAATATGTTTAGCGAAATATAAACATATTTTTTATACTACCATGATGGCAAATAAGCAAATGGGCCGTTTGATGGTAAACGAAGTTACCGTAACTTATGGACAAGCCTTTAACACCAGGGATGTTACGCGTGCGTTGCTGACCCTTAAGAAACCTTAATACGCCCGTTCTGAAGAATCCCATGCTGTAATCTCTAGGGAGAGCCTCGATAGGAAGATCATACCACAACCCGAATATTCGCGGGAGGAGGCTTCTCTGAAACCGCTGATATCGAATGTTATGTTCACCACAACGGCAATATTCAACAAATGTCTCTGAATACCCATTACAATAAATGACAAAGAAATTAATATGAATGAATTTTATTATAGTCATGAGCATTTGTCTTCATTTTTTGTTTTACAGGCTTTTTCTCAAATATACACATTAAAAATACTGTTAAGGAACATGTTGAAGGCAGCATTTGTTTTTATTAAACTTTTATCAGCCGGCTCACGGTAAACCTTGTTATTCTGAACTTATGAACTTGTTTACACATTCAATATGGGTTTGGGAATCGATTCGACGGTCAACAGGTAAGTTGCAAATTTATTTTGCCCTGTCTGGTAATATATATTCGTCAGATCTTATAAATTTTGATTTTTTCTTCCAAGCTACTGTTTGAATAGAAATATCTATTAATATGTTATGCATACATAATTAATAATACAAATAAATATATGAATATGCTTATGACTATAATTCCTAATATGATGGTCAGAGAAATTTGTTTACTGTTATCCTTACGATAAATCTACACTCGGTACTTCCACATTTCGCTTAGCATATTTGAATCCATTGTGTCAAAGCTGTGAATCTACCGCAGTCAGTCGGACTAATTTGTTTTGTCATCTGCGTTTGTGAGTGAATTGAAAATTTAAAAAGCACAATCTTTTTAGTACTAGTCATTGAAACTTACTAACTATGCGGTTTATATGTTGGTATAAAATTTATATCATAATAGTGTTTACCTATAACATAATCGAGGTATATATAGTATATAAATTGTTTGGGAGACAAACGAGTAGACGGTCCATGTGTTGCTATATATAATGTATAAATATTTATATTTATATTATATAGCTAGCGAGATATATATATATATATATATACATATATATATGCATTTTTTATGAAGTAATGTAATATTACTATTTATACCTACATATTTATAAAACTCTTAGCAAAAAATAAATAAATATTCTATTCGAAATCTGCTTTTGACTTTTATTTTTTTTTTTTACTTTAATCTGTCTGGCCACGAATCTATGGATTTACGCACTGTTGCCAAGAGAAATTTCGTTTAGAGTAGGCCATGTCCACTAAAACTGACTATAACCTAAAGTCTAAAGGGTTAAAGTATGGCCTAGATGAAGGCCAGTCTTCAGCTCTTATAAAATCCGGAACGTTGGTTTCAAACCAGGCTTGAGTAGTTTGTGCCTTGCGTCCAGGTACAGAGTCCTGCTAGAAAGTTCACGGTATATTTTTAAAAAGTGTATTGCTAAGAAGTTTTACAACATGATTCAAGATTATCTTAATACACTTGGGCTGAAGTTTTCAGTCCTTTTTTACAAAAATGTAGTTTTGTGACTCCTTGATAAGACACGCCACACCAAACCATCACTAACGCAGGATGATGACCACGTGGTACCTTTCCGACCACTTGAGCAGCTTCTTTAGAACTGTGAGCGTATATTTTATTATTTTGCTTATTGTAGTGTTCTTCAATCATGACAATTTTTTCATCGGCAAAGAGGATATTTCTGTGCCTTTCACCTGCGTATCGCGACAGAATGCGTTTTGATGGATCCACTCTCTTTAATTGTAAAGATTGATTAAGGGCATGTCCTGTATATCGACGATAAGCACCGAGCTTCAGGTCTTGCTTTATAATACGCGACAGAGTTTCAGCTGGAATCTTCATTTCTCCCGATAAGATTTATTGCTTCCTAATGGGGTTTCGACGAATTCTGGCTTTTAAACAGCATTAACAGCCTTTGTAGTTCTAACAGCACGCGGCCGCCCCGACCTTTTCTGGTCTTCGACAGAAGAAGTGTTGTTGTATCTGTTGATAGTACGATATACGAACGTACGGCTGATACCAAGCTTTTGATGTGTCTGAATTATGACCGATGGCTTCATATCCACTTTGTGCAAGGTGATCACTGCAATCCTCTTTTCTTTAATACCCATTCCATATTGTAATTTGACAATGAAGACGAAAAATATGTGAAATGCCGCAGTATCGAAAGAAGTTTTTGAAATAATAAACGTATTCCAAATTCGAAATAATTAAAAAGTTGAAAAAAGAAAAGTTTTTATGTATCGGTATTTATGTACATATATATACATATAGCTGGAATAGAAAGTAGACTTTCGCCATCTCAAATACCATTATTTACATGTACATTAAATCTCATAACTATTGCTAAAGATAACAAACATACAAACTCAATTTCAGTATTTAAAATATATTAAAAATAAATTAGTCTCACCTTATGGAACTTTAAACTGCCGAAATATTAGTTATTTGTCATTAATATACGAGTAATGATTTTAATGTGAATACCATAACGCCATAAATTAATGTAACAAAAGCTACTATTCATTATCCAGTTCAATTGTCTTATAGTAAAACTAAAAATTATTTTACGTCAACTGAATAACTTACATTCTTAACCAAAAATAATTGTCAATCTTTTTTCTTAGTACTAAGGTTTTAGCTATAAATATCTGATTCTGTAACAATAAAAAAGCTTTACTTTATTTTTATCCTGTCTTAATCTTTATCTCCTTACTAATATTATAAATGAGAAAGTGAGTTTGTTTATTTGTTACTGCTTAGCGTCTTAATAGCTTAACCAATCTTTATGGTATTTAGTATACACGTTCTATATGAGATGAAGAAGGACTTACTTTAGTGCTAGTAGTGTAGTGGTTACGTAGACATATTTGAGATTAAAAGGTAGTCTTATATATTTTTTATTATATAAAAATCGCGGTTTGCGCTATTCTATCACGTTAATCTCCGAAATCGCTCAATCAATTTAAGTGAAATTTTTCAAATAGAAAAATAGAAGTGTGCACTGAGCGTGCAATCCCACTGAGTAACGATAGGGGACAAAACAACGTTTACCGAGTAAAATATATTATATATACCTACTAGCGACCCGCTCCGGCTTCGCACGGGTGCAATATTTATTTGTATAACTTTTAAACTGTTTAACATATTTTAGGAAGGCTAGTATTTTGGCGTGTGTGAAGGTATTGTACTAATATTTTCTAAGATTTTAAAGTAAGTTTTTTAGCAATTTGATTTGCGCGCGTGTAACTAGTTCATCCTGCACTCCTCACCTCCGTATCCCGCTTTCTGTACTCGCTTGGCTAACGCTAGTGACGATACAATAATTTTGCTGCATCAATTTACAAAAGTTTTATGCTATTTATAACATAACATGCTGTAAACTTTATCTCCATGAAATTTCTATTATGATTTGGCTATTTGTATTTATAAGAATAAAGTATACGTTAAACCTGGATCTAAAATTAAACTTGTAAAATGTATTTTACTTTTAACAAAAACCCACTTTTTTTTACTGGGATAACAAACAGAGATATATATCTATATATAGTCACTATATAGTGTCGCGAACTTTTTTGTAAAGTTAAAAGTAATTAATACTTTACATTTTTTTATTTAATTTTTTTTTACCTTTATTTCAAACCATTCATATTAAAGAATTTTTACTGACTTTGATTACGTTTATTGTCATTAGTTATTTAAAACATATACTTACCAAAATAAAAAGTAACTATGAGTTACTAAGTACTCAAGAATAATATACCTTTCTAAAAGTAAAAGAATTATCAAAATCGGATCAGTAATACCGAAGGTTACCCCGAACATCCAAACTTACAATTTTACCTCTTTATATACATTAGTGTCGATATAAAATGAAAAACTTACAGATCGATGCACAGCAGAAATCACGACCCTAAAATTATTTAAGAAAGGTTTTTGGTAATACACATGTAAATACATATAAGATCCCATGAGCAAAACTACACGAAATAGCTTACAAAGTATATATTAAATATGTATAATGTATCTATGAGTCTCCTGTGGATAGTTTGTTCGAAGTCAAAAGACTAAAAAGTATCTTAAACTCTAAGATAAAGCTAATGTATAAAATCCTCGGATGAATCATTATATACATAAAATAAAAAAAGTAGTAGATATAATACTAATCTGCTGTGTTATCCTATCATAGAATGTGCCATCCCTTCCTTTCCCGTGGGTGTCATAAGAGGTGACTAAGGAAACTTAATGATCGCGGGATGGGCAACAGCGTCCCACTTAAAACATCACCAAAGCCTAATTACGGTTGTCAACCCACCTGCCAAGTATGGCGTCTACAACCAAAATCCCTCTATGGGGAGGCCTATGTTTAGAAGGGGACAGTCAACGGCTAATATGATGATGAAGATGATGAATACTAATTTGAATATAACTTTATAATTTATGAAATGAAATATTTATTTGCTTTAAACAGACATTTAACATGATAAAGGCCACGCGACTGAACTTTTGGCATCTATTTAATTGCTTTAACATTGTAGGCATTCAAATTTATATATCACTGTATTAAATAAACAAGTATACAGCGTTAATGTTGGTGATTATTAAGATTAATTAAATAAAAAAAAAATAAAGACAAATAATTTAAACCAATAAAACTCCAATAGATACTTATCCAATATAATCAAATAAAGCTCGACACTCACCATGTGGTCCCGGCATAGAATAAGCCACCCCTTTGTTTCCCGTTAGTGTCGTAACAAGCGACAAAGGGAACATAATGGTCGAAGGATGGGCAGCAACATCTTTCTTAAAACATCATCAAAGCCTAACTGCGTTGGCCAACCCGACTGCCTGCTAAGCAAAACCCTCCTTATAGGGGAGAATGATCATGATTATGATAAAATGAATAATATGAAAGATCAATAACCGCATTTAGCATTTCATACCGATATCAAATTATAATTTGTAAATATATTTGTGTCTTTAAATCGCTTTAAATATATGTTAACCAGGCTTAAACGGCTGGACGGATTTGAATGTCTGGTGGAAAGTAAATTAAACTACTTATTCTAGATTATCGCAGTGGATACTTTTATTCTTATTTAAAATCAAGCTATGGACTCATTTAGATGTAGCATCGAGTATTAAATAACATCCTAAATAATAGTAGACCTACTGACGCATATTTTTTCATGTGTATTTAAATGTTCAATCTCCTGTCAGGATGTACGATAAATTGAAATTTTATAATATTGGAAATGGAAATATAAATAAATGAATTTTACCAAATTAATATAATAAATTATATAAAAAGTTTAGTTATTTTTATGGAAGCATTTGTAAGAAAATAATTTTCATCTAGTTATTTTTCTGTATATATGAACATTTAACATTAAAGCTGAATCAGATTTGAAAATGGGATGGTAACCCTGCCTGCGCCATTGTGCACTGAAGGAGTACCAATGAGTGGTAATAAATAAGGATGAAGTCAGTTGTCCTTGAATCATGCTGAATTCACCAAATTTTAACCACAGTGTTTTTCAAAGAGTTACGCAAGAAGGTGAATCAAACAGATTACATTACTACTTCATATTAAGGCTACTAATCTACATCACTAGCAATGTCTACACCCTCATATTATAGCTAGCAATGTTATTAAAACAAATAGGCATGGATAACATCGGTACCACATCGATACCTATATATTATGTTTCTCTGGATATTGTATTGATATGTCATCACCCAGTTTGATATCGCTCACACTAGTCGGATATCTATATTCATTTTATTGGGTGCTTCATTCTAATATTAAGAATATAGAGAATATACATATAATACATGGGCTATTCAATAATAATTTATGTATTATATGGATATTCACTATTGGACCAATATATACATAGATATTGCTATCTATCCATCCATAAAACTAAGTTCTTTATCACCAAAACGAGCAAACTACAACTTTTATTTCTGTGGACAAAAATAATAACTATTTACTGTAGAAATAAGACAGTTTCTCTCAACTTATGATTTGGCTTGATTAACTGAAATGAATTCTTCAAGATTTACCTCCCGGCAACTGAATTCCGTGATCCGAATTCGAATATCACGAATTACGTAAGTATCTACGAATTATATCTTAGCCCCCGGACATGTCTTGAATATTATGAGCCTTTTAATGAAGCTTTTAAATCGAAAGCAACTTGCTGCCTTTTACAATATGACGAGGGAATATGTACAGATTGAATAACAGAAAATAATTTGTTTGTTGGATATATTATTAAAAATTTTTAGGAATCCGTAGCTAAATTAAAAACTCGAATTTTGTATGTACTCATCATCAAAAACGTGCTGTGTGTAATCTGTTTCCATCTAGACGGCAACTTCATAATACCCCTCCTTATTTGCGAAGAACTCGGGCAGCCACTTTTTACAAGCCTCTTTTGAGTTCAACTTTACACCACCAAGGGCGTTCGCCATGGATAGGAACAGGTGGTAATCGAGTCAACCGAGTGGTGGAACACTACACTCTTCCTGTTGGCTAATTCTGGGCGCTTCTGGTGAATCGCCTGCTTCAAACGGTCCAGTTGTTCGTAGTAGATGGTAAAATTAAGCGACTGGCCATATGGGAGCAGCTCATAGTAGATGATTCCCTTCCAATCCCACCAAGCACACAGCAAAACCTTCCTGGCCGTCAATCCCGGCTTGGCCACTGTTTGGGACGATTCACCGGCCTTCGACCATGACCATTTTCGCTTGATATTGTCGTACGTCATCCATTTTTCGTCGCCAGTCACCATCCGCTTCAAAAATGGATCGAGTTCGTCCCGTTTCAGCAGCATATCGCAGGCGTTGATTCGGTCCAGAAGGTTTTTTTCCACCATGATATTAGCTCTTATCTGTCCTCTACTAAACATAGGTCTTCTCCATAGACAACTATAAGGAACGGGACCATTTTTTATGGCAATTTACTATTGGGGAATTTTGCCAGTGCTTAATGACGCTTAGCAGGCGGACTGGCAACCACAGTTGGCTTATGATAATGTTTTAAGAGGAACGCTGCTGTTCATCTTTCGACCATTAAATTTCCTTAGTCGCCCCTTACGACACCCAAGGAAAAGAAAGGGGTAGCCCATTCTATGCCGAGACTACACGGCAGTTTATAATGTTAGCAAGGATTATATATCCTACTTTGTTCTGTATTAACCCTTAAAAGCCTGATTTTTTAAATCAAATAAAAAAATATATAAGTATACCCTTTACTGTATTTACTAATGAAGAAAAATAGTAAAAAAATAAAAACGATATTTTTATATATTTATTTTGAAAAAATATTTGGTAACATGTAAACAGCCAAATATTAAAATAAAATCGATTGTAGGCGTCCAATGCGATTTATAACCCCGGTATCAAATTTAAAACTTTAGGTATTTAAGGGTTAATAAAGTCGAATATATTATGTACTTAACATGACACGCGTGACCTTATTATTAGGGATAATCAAGTTCCATTCAAACACAAGTAAAATCAGTAGACATATAGAGGTATCGGAACGATATTATCTCTTAACCGTTATCGCCAACAGTTTGTTTTATCAACGCACCTAATTTATATATTTCTAAGAGGCACGAAATACCCATTAAGGAGCCATTATCATGGCGTGAAGCCACAGTTGTTCAGCGTACTAATGGCTAACCATGAGTTATACAGCTGTCGATACTCGACATAGTAATCAAAATATAATCATCAAAATAGAGGTACATAAAATCGTCAGCGTGCTTACCTTTTAAAATTGTATTAAATAAAACCAGAAGATATTGTATTAAAATCGTCTGGTTGGGTACCTCTGCCTCATTATTGTTTCCACCGTGAAGCAGTTGTAATTGTTTATTAATAGATATGTTTTGAGTGGAAGAGTTCCCTATGGCAATAAAATAACAGCGTACAGAGGCATAACACCTTAGTCCTAAGGAACGGCAACACATGAAGGGTATCATGGACAACACAGTATTCTCTGTTATGCCCATGGTACTGTTCATGTCTATAAAATCTATAGACATGAACAATGATCTTATAGAAAGTTAACCACTTTCCATCAGGTGGACTATTTATTTGCTGTTCTAAGTGGTATGAAAAAAAAAATCGGTTTTAATAAAAAAAAAATTATACACTTCCTACCTAAATAAATGTTTAACAAAACTCTAAGGTTCTAAACATTATTCAGTCAGTAATAAATAATATTTATTTGTAACTATATAATACCAAAGCCTATAAATTAATATCATAAAATTTATTACTTTAATGACCTTTTAGTTTTTGTTGTGACAAAAGATGTCGATAATACTTTTCTAGTAATCTTACTAGAAAAAGGTAAATATAGTATTAAATAAATATTTAGATATCTGTCTATGTAACATTTTAACACCAGTTTATTGCAAATTTATCTTCTTGTGATAAGATTACAGTAGTTTTTTGGCATTATTCTTATTTAAAAACAAATACGACGCAATGACATATTAATATTAAAAACTCATGTACACCTACTTTAAATAAGGACGCGAATTTTTATTATATCATACACAGATTTTGTTAATTAACAAGCAGTATTTGCCAAATATTTATATACGCGAGCAAAGGAAAACAATGGCATTAAACATGACAAAATTTTATTAATATGAAGCCAACACGTAAACAAACCGTATTGATCGATTATTGATGGACCGTACCTTTTAGCAGTCTTTGTTCAGCTGTGAACAGATAATGACTGATATGATGATGATGATGTATTTTTGTAGTCACGTCTATAAATCTCTTTAGTAATAATTTCATTATATATATATATATATATATAATATTTTCATTATGACTGCCGACTATATCCTAATACCACATAAGTGTAAATAATTTTAAAAGAAAATTACATGCGTAAATAAAAATAATTAAAATATCATCTCTCGTGGCTTCCATAGCGCTGGCAACGTAACCACAAAATAATTTACATAAATTAGGTATGAACGTGCATAAAATTATCACATATAATATTCAGCAAGCTGTACATGAAATGTATGGTCTTAAATAAAGTACGTCTGTAGTTATCAAGGAGTAAGTTTTTTTTATTATACTTAGAATGGCAAACAAGCTAAAGGCCCATTAAATTAAAAGTGGTGACCGTCACCTACAGACATGAACAGCACCTTGACAATCACAGATTGCGCTATGATAAAAAGAAGATACATTGCCGTGTGGTCCCGGCATAGAATAGGCCACGCCTTCCTTTCCCGTGGGTGTCGTAAGAGGCGACAAAGGGAACATAATGGTGAAAGGATGGGCCGCAGCGTCCCTCTTGAAACATCACCAAAGTCTAACTGAGCTTGTCAATCCGCCTACCAAACCCTCCTTATGGAGGAGACCTATATATATTCTGCAATAAACAGTTAACGGTTAATATGAAAAAAAATAATTTTTATTCAAGTAAACTAAACTGCAAGTAATTTTAACAGTCATTTTATTTCTCCTGTGCTAATGTTTATGATACCCTTATCTAGTTTTTAAACCGAAACACAGCCATGAAAAAAGCTGCTTCGTGGTAGTATAGGAGAGAATGCATTTTTTGATGTAAAAAAAAAACATCGCCTACAATCGAAATAAAATTAATATAAAACCAATACGGGTGCAAAAAGAATTATCGAAATGGATTCAGAATTATCGCTTAACACTTTGCCGACCGGGAATTCCGTCATGGTTGAAATCTTTGGAATTAAACTAAAATTGTGCTAAACCCCTAAATACAAAGAAATGTAATTTTGTGGTCATCAACGCTTTATAATTTACATAAACGGTCTTGCCCCGTGGTTTTTGATGGGTGAAAATGGTATAGTAACCCCGCCTGCGCTAACGAGATACGCTCGCGGAGCACCAGTGAAGGGTGATAGATGAGAATGAAAACAGGGCAGTTAGTTCATCCCATCCCATCCATCCCATCATGATGAATTCATCAGGAATTAACCATGATAGTTTCTAGGGGGAACCACGAGGAGGTCAACCTGGTTGGGTATATTGCTAGCAATGGAATTCTCAGTCTTCATTACTAACAATCCCTTTCCCCCCCCTGCCTCGTGGTAGGAGGATGTACCTACACGTTAGTACAATGACGAGTTTACTCATCACTGGTCAGCAACGTTTGGATATGAAAAGACGAGTTAACTCGTCACCGGTCAGCAAATTGTTTAGATATCTTCACACAAACGAAATTATTGCTCCGCAAAAAATGTGAATATGCCGATAAACGACAAGAAGTGACATCTTCAAAATCGAAAAGGGGCTAAAACAGAAGTAAACTATCAATTACTAAAAAAAATATTATAATCGATTCAGAATTAGCGATACAAACGAATAACATAGTCCAAAAAATCAAACTAATTGAGAACCAGTTTTGCAAGCCCTTAAAAATATAAGCAAATTGCGTAGCTCCCCCTTTAGGGAGGCGCTTAATCAAATAAAATGTTTCTGTGCCTATAGTAAACAGAACGAGTATGGCAGAGTGCGTCGAATTTCCTCGCTTTTATTTTCCCCAACAAAATGTTGTTTCCGTTGTCCGCCTAATTTCCACTGGCTCGCTAATCGTTATCCGATAATGTCTTTACCTCTACATATAGTTAACATAGAAACCCATCAGGAGTGGATTGACCTTCAGAACTCATAATTGCCTCCATAAAACTTTTAACTACTCACCAAACTTTACCACCCCATCAACAGTTTTGTATATCTATTCAATGGTCGGAAGTTTCGAATACGCGTTCTCATAATTACTAGTTCTTATACAGTTTATAATAGACAATATTGCCTGATTAGATTTTTCCACGCCTTTTTATTTTCTTAAAATTGACACGTATATAATGCTGTCATTGGCCTTCAGCAGGTATTTTATCATGCAATAATTACTGCTCAATGAAGAATTCACATGTAGAGACATCGTTTGAGGTTGACTCCGCAATTACATAGATATTAACTTGAATAGATGCCGCTACTACTCGTACTTTACGTATCAATTTGTAGCTTTTTTTTACAACAAAAGAGGCAAACGAGCATGCGACTCACCTGATTGGAAGTGACTATCGTCGCCCATGATCACCCACAACACCAACGGCATTGTAAGTATGCTGGCCTTTTAAAAAGGAATATGCTCTTTTCTTGAAGGTTACGGTATCATAGACCCTGGCTTCAGCGCAAATTTTATACATAAAACTTTTTTAAAAATGTTTATCAAATCAAATTAAAATCCATTGCGTGGTTTAAAAGAAGTTAGAATAGAAACAGAAGCGAAAAACGACTTTGTTTTCTAGTATTAAAGACTTAAACAACTAATATACTGAATAGTCTGCGACAGTCCCACAACCACTACATAAATATACACATTGCATGTTGAATTGTAGCTTTTGTTCCGCTAACACAGTTAACTTCATCTATTGTATCCTACACGAGTTTTTTGCAGTTTTCTAACTACCATATATTTGTCATCTGTTTAAGACTTATCTAATATAATAAAATTTTAACTGAACGATATCTATCTTTTTATGGAAGATTTAAAAAAAAAAGATGTAAAGGGTTTTAGTAGGAGCAATAGAAACCAAAACAGTATTTTTTTTAAAGTTGTGCTGTATATTTATTTGTAAGTTTGTAATCGCATCACGCAAATCCTATTACACTAAATTGAATGCAATTTTGTTGCAAACAATTCACTGTTTTTTCTTAAGTCAGTTAAGTTCTGACTAGTGTGTATGTTTTATATTTATATAACATTTAAAAATAGTCTATTTCATTGGTTTTCAATCTTCTGAAATTCGCACGTATGTGGGTTTGAACAAACAGCTACGTTAACTGCTCACTGCCGAACATAGGCATCCCCTTATTTGGTGATTTGCCAGTAGCTGCCACACTTAGCAGGTGAGTTATCATCTGCAGTTAGACTTTGATTATGTGTAAGAAGGACGCTGTTGTCTTACTTCATATTGTTTAAAAGTGTCCTCTTGTCGGGGTAACTGATTCATAGTTGCTATTTTTGTAAGTAATGAACGATTATGTAACAAAATCACTTTATTATTATTATTATTATTTTTATTTGACTATTATACTTATATATACTTAATACCTATAATTATTTTCCTTAATGTTTTATTCTGTTATTTTTTTTTAATTATACAAGACCTACTTGTACAACAATTAATCCATTACCCTAAGGTTATCTTATAAAAGATTGCTTTTAGCAATAAAACTGCCTTACTGTACTTATACAATCGTATCGTTATATTTATTAATTGTCTTGTATATTTCCTATATTCTATAATACAAATAACGTATACTCATTCATTTATTCATTCAAAATATAAAACCACTCTTTTAATTATACTTATAATCTTGTTATAAACAAGACGAATTTCAAAATATTAAATAAAAATAAAAATAAATTATAAAACACAACTCTTACTCAATTCTGTTACCAACATAAATATCAACCCTAAGCAGTAGCGTTAAGATTTAATATTGGAAACTTTATTATTAGCTTTATTATAAGTTACTAAATAACATTAGAGGAGTAAATATAAAATAATATTATTATTAACATTAGCCAACACATTATAAGCACTCTTTGAAATCAACTTCCAACAACAGTATTACTGAATCGATATGACATCATAAGCTTAAAAAAAGAGCACATTCTAATAGGAATATGACCTTTTTTTAAATATAAAAAGGCCGGCAGCATACCTGCGATGCCTCTAGTATTGCGCGTGATCATGGACGGCGGTGGTCACTTACCATCAGGTGAGGCGCATGCTCGTTTGCCCCCTGTGTTAGTAAAAAAAAACTATCAACGATAATTCCACGTCAAGCTTCTTAACTAGGGAAGAATATTTTAACGTAAAATAGGTTAACTATTTTACGTTAAAATGATCTTCCCTACGTTACGTTAAAATATAAGTACATTATTTATAATGTGCTTTATAAGCATTATTGTAAGCACATTTTTATATACAAGCTTATAAAGTCAACACATAAGCACGCTTATAACATTAAGCGTATTCGTTTATTTATTACAATTATTTTCTGGTATTAATAAAAAATCACGAATGAAGCCATCTGCATACTATAAAACAAATAGACAATTCTTAATAGTAAATATAATTACGATACGTTAAGTATATATCTTCATTTCATTAATTAAAAAACTTTTATCAATGAAATACTCAACATCCTAGTAATAATGATTTTTTTCATATATTATTTAGTTATATAGAGTTTATAGTTTTCAAGCAGTTTTCCCATATACTCAACTCTTAACTTTCCACAGAACAAGTTTTGTTAAATATATTACAAGAAAAGATAAAAATTAAGTGTAAAGAGTTGAAGTAGTATCTGCGTTTTATATCTCTACCTGAAATGACTGGTTATTTCAATTTGGAATTTTCAAATAAAGACCGAGATTACAATTGCAAGTGGATCAATATATCCATTTTGATCAACTAACAGTTGGCGCACCAGCCTTTATTACCTATCGTAATTGCACTAGAACCACTATTTCAGCTGAGTAACGGTGCGATATGAACTGATATCACTGCTGTAAACCTTTTGTACTCGACGAAAACTGATTTGATTAAAGTTAGCTTAGTAATAGAAAATTCGTCATTTCGCACTTGTATAATTCACGTCCACTAGTATCGTAAAATTGTAAAATTATATTATTACTTATAAAATTACTCGTAAAACAAAAAAAGAAAACCTTAACTTAAGCTTTACTTATTATTTGACAAATAGAAATTTATTATTTGACAAAAACACAAAGTTACAAACACAAGATATAATGGAGCCCACACTAGGCGAACCTGTATCGTGGGCACCCGACAAAAATTAACAAATCACAATCTGTTATAATAAAAAGTAAATAGTGGGCGGGTATTCATATAAAAGGAATATAAAATTGATATAATGATCATTGCGGATCAGGCAGTCGCGAAAAAAGAGAAGCGAAGTTGTGTTAATGAATGTAGGTTCGTCCGTAAGTACGTGTGAATGTGTGTTGTGTAGACTGTGTGAACTGTATGATATTATTTTCCATACCACAGTTTTTCAGTTGCCTCGTAACATGATGATGAAAGATAATTATAAATTATATAATTTATTTATTTACATACTTTTAAACAAACATTACATATAAGATATATGAATATAACAGATACTCATCATCATCATATCAGTCGTCATCTGTCCACTGCTAAACATAGACATCCCCCAGACTACCAAAAAGAAAAAATCCTGACCCACCTGCTTTTAATGGGGGTGGATAATGAAATGGTAACCCTAGCACTATCGGTATAAGCTGGCAGGGTACCAGTGAGGAATGAAAGTAGGTACGTTAGCAAATCGTGACGAATTTCACTAGAATTAACCACGCTAGATTCCAGGGGGAACCGCATGGAGGTCCACCTGATAGGGTGTAGTTGTTAGTAATGGGGAAATTAGACTCCATTACTAACAATCCTTTCCCCCCCCCCCCCCCCCCCCCAACCCACCTACATTCACCGACTTCCTGCAATGCATTTCAGGTCGTCACTCCATCTATTGGGGAGGGGCTCGTCCTATACTGCGTTTGCCCGTACGGGATTACACTCAAGAACCTTTCTTCTTCTTCGATTGTCGCTTCTTGTCGCTATGTGACCAGCTGTTAACACTGATACATGCCTAGACAATGGCGGACCGGCATAAATGTAGTGGGTAGGCCATGTAAATTATTACAACGGAACGGTCACCATACTACCCTGCAAATTGGATATTAATCGCTCGGTTGAGACGCCCTCTGTGTGACACTATACTTGACTACTACAAGACTGTCTTATTGTTACGTTGTGAATCTTATTATTATACATCTATTTTAAAGAAAAACTAAAACTATTGAATGTATTAAAGGATTATTACTGCACCAACCGGTATTTATTAATATTGTATCTAACACCAGCCCACTGCCACTTCATCTTACTTATCCTTAAAAGATATTCAATAAAGCTTAAAAAGCTAAACGGATTTCAACGAAACTTTATATTCAGATAGACCATAGATTAACTCAAGCAAGCCATCAGGATATAGCTAGTCATATATAAATGTGACTAAGAGATTATTTTCTCAAACGATAGCGCAGGCATTGTAATGATAATGTATGAGCGACAATTCGAACAACATTACGCTATGTCACACTTTATTCGTTAAATCAAAATAACAGATTTGATCTGAAGTAGTTTTTTTTTTTTTTTTTTTTTTTAATGGAACACAATCTTAGTTATACTTTTACTTTAATATAATTGGTTTTATTAAATAGTATGTTATTAGATTATTTTTAATTAGTGAAGAATCATAATGTATAACGGTAGTATAGACTAAACAGGTCTTACTATAACATGAAATAACCGCCCATAAACTTCTTGACTATTTTCGTAACGTAAAGGTAGCCACATTGCTTTGTGTACTGAGGTCCCTGGTTCGAGCCTGGGTCGGGCCAATTTAGAAAAGGAACTTTTTGAAATTGGTTTGGGCATTCTGTGTTAGTATTCCACCGCTTATACACACACTATACACAAACTATACTTATTACTTACTACTTACACAAACTATAAAAACTTGTTATACAATCGGATTTAATATGATTTAGTCACATACACGTGTCTTAGTACGTAAATGATATAAAATTTCATTATGAAAGTATAAACCAAAGCGTAAGCAACAGAGGTAAAATGATATAAATACCTAACAACAAAAATCACGTACAGATATAATCCTATTTCTTATCTTTGTGCTTTATGTGTATAGATATAAGGTAAAAGTTGCAATAACAAGGATTAACCTCGAAAAGAAAAAGTAAAGGACGAATAAAGTGTGACATAGCATAATGTTGTTCGAATTGTCGCTCATACATTATCATTACAATGCCTGCGCTATCGTTTGAGAAAATAATCTCCTAGTCACATTTATATATGACTAGCTATATCCTGATGGCTTGCTTGAGTTAATCTATGGTCTATCTTAATATAAAGTTTCGTTGAAATTCGTTTAGCTTTTTAAGCTTTATTGAATATCTTTTAAGGATAAGTAAGATGAAGTGGCAGTGGGCTGGTGTTAGATACAATATTAATAAATACCGGTTGGTGCAGTAATAGTCCTTTAATACATTCAATAGTTTTAGTTTTTCTTTAAAATAGATATATAATAATAAGATTCACAACGGAACAATAAGACAGTCTTGTAGTAGTCAAGTGTAGTGTCACACAGAGGGCGTCTCAACCGAGCGATTAATATCCAATTTGCAGGGTAGTATGGTGACCGTTCCGTTGTAATAATTTACACGGCCTACCCACTACATTTATGCCGGTCCGCCATTGTCTAGGCATGTATCAGTGTTAACAGCTGGTCACATAGTGACAAGAAGCGACAATCGAAGAAGAAGAAAGGTTCTTGAGTGTAATCCCGTACGGACAAACGCAGTGTAGGACGAGCCCCTCCCCAATAGATGGAGTGACGACCTGAAATGCATTGCAGGAAGTCGGTGAATGTAGGTGGGTTGGGGGGGGGAAAGGATTGTTAGTAATGGAGTCTAATTTCCCCATTACTAGCAACTACATCCCATCAGGTGGACCTCCATGCGGTTCCCTCTGGAATCTAGCGTGGTTAATTCTAGTGAAATTCGTCACGATTTGCTAACGTTAAATCCTCTTTAAAAGTATAATTAAGATTGTGTTCCATTAAAAAAAAAAACTACTTCAGATCAAATCTGTTATTTTGATTTAAAAACTTTAGTTTTCTTTACTTTTAGTTTTTAACATCGGTTCTGTAGTACACTACTAGATTTTGATATAACTAATCCATATCTAAAATATTTTTCAAATCGGTTTACATCTACGGTGTTAGGTTACCTCATACATATAAAATCATTAAATATAAAAAAAATAACCGAATTGAGAAAATTTCTTTATTTTGACATCGATTGAAAAAGCAATTTACAAGCGTATTAATAATGAAACCTAAACATAACGCTAATTTAATTAACAGCCTTAGTATAACAGTTCCGCGCAACTTATTTTTTCATATTCCTTTAATCATTGTATCTCTTTTTAGTTATTCTAGAATAGGACGAAATGTTAACGTGCAGGATAAAAAGTGGCCTATGTCTTTCTTCATCCCAAAGAGTGTGCATATACCAAAGTTCATGATGATTGATTGAGCGTAAAAGCGTCAAGAAGCGACAAATGTACTCACTTCCACATTTTTTTTATACAACTTAGAATGGCAAACAAGCTGACGGCCCACCTGATGGAAAGTGGTAACCGTCGCCTATAGACATGAGTAGTACCATGAACATAACAGAGTATACTGTTTCGCCCATGATACCCCCCATGCGTTGCCATTCCTGAGGACTCAGGTGTTATTCCTCTGTACCCAGTAAACTCACGCCATATCCCACCCTTCAAACCGAAACACAGCCATACAAACACAACTGCTTCACGGTTGAAACACGAATGGGACAAAGGTACACAAGCAATCGACTTTTGTACAAAGTCTCCCTCTGGTAAAAACTAACATTAACTATTACATTACCATTTACCCGCTACTTCAGCCACGTAATCGTGATATATAGATTGACTGGGATACCAAATTTAATAGTGATTAATTAAGCCGTTAAAGCGTTAACTGGTAATAAACAAACTCGTTTTCATACTTATAATATACATCATCAGGGGGCAAGGGATTGTTAGTAATGGAGACTGAGAATCCTATTGCGAGCAATATACCCAACCAGGTCGACCTCCTCGCGGTTCTCCCTGAAAACTATCATTGTTAAATCCTGATGAATTCATCATGATGGGCTAACTGGCCTGTTTTCATTCTCATCTATCACCCGTCATTAGTGCTCCGCCAGCGTATCCCGTTAGCGAAGACGGGGTTACCATACCATTTTCACCCATAAAAAAAATATACATCATCATATCAGCCGTTAATTGTCCACTACTGAACATAGGCCTCGACCTGTTAAGCTTCGCCAGTAATTGCCACACTTAGCACGCTTGGTGATGTTTTAAGAGGAACGCTGCTGCCCATCTTTCGACCATTAAATTCATTTAGTCGTCTCTTACAACACCCACGGTAAAGGAAGGGGTGGCCCATTCTATGCAGGAACCACACACCTATTCATGATATAATTAAGGATAATAAATTTGACAAAGTTGAACGGAGGTATATATAATTATATGAAGTTATAACATGAAATTTACAATGTATGAACACATAACACATCAAGCGTTCAGGTCCAGTTATAAAATAAGAATATCCTCGTTTAGTTTAGCACAAGTTAGTATATGAACTAGACAACTGTTACTATATAGCTGTTGTAAAATCTCTCCAGGATACAATGTAATAAAAAGTTGTATAGCAAACGTTAACGCCGAATAGAAATGATATTTTATTTTTTAATTTTAAAACGGCTCATCCCGGTTTATATAGTTTTCTTTTGACTGTGAACAATTTGACAAGATTATTGCTATTTAAGTATATTAATTATCGTCAAACATATCTGAAATTCCAATGTGGTCCCGGCATAGAATAGGCCACCCCTTCCTTTTCCATGGGTGTCGCAAATGCGACTAAGGGAGGACGAGGGATGGGCAGTAACGTCTCTCTTAATACGTCTCCAAATCCTAACTGCGGATGCCAATCTACCTATCAAACTTGGCAATTACTGGCAACCCCCCCCCCCCTTCCCCAAGGGGAAAACTTATTTTCAGTAATGGACAGTTAAAGGCTAATATGATAATATCTGAAAATAATCTTGATAAAAGTTTTCTTTTTAAAAGTCTTTAAAGTAATAATTAAAGATCGTGTTCCACAAATAACACCGATTTCGTATGTGACGAAACTAATTATTTTGATTTCCAAACTAACTATTGCATCTATTTTGAGACAAAAAAAATCCAAAATGGTTTATAACTGACAGAGTTATAAGGTAACAAACATAAAAAAAACACAAGTGTAATGAGAACCTTCTTTTTGAAGTCGGTTGAAAATATCGCGTTGAAAATGATCTATCCATTTAAAAGCCACAGACAGACAAAGGATTCAAACACGAGAGATATTTTAACTTTGCGTCCGAGTTTAAAAATATAACTGACACCCAGTAGGTATATGAGTTCTTCGTATTTCCATTATTGTTCCATTTTATTTTCTTCACATGAATGAAACCCAGTTGCGTTGAAAATTAATTGACGTTTATACGTCCAAACCACGATGTAGATTGCCAAAAATAAACGGGTTCCCCGGATAACAGTGTTAAGAGCATTCATACCTAAGTGCTTTATTTAATATGAAACTAAATAACATTGTGTAATATGTCCAATAGTATTTTTTTATATATATTTTTTATAACCCTGGGGCAAACGAGCATTCGGTTTACCTGATGGTAAGTGACGATCGCTGACCATGAGCACCCACAACATCAGAGATACTACAAGTGTGCTGCCGGCATTTTAAAAAGAAGTATGCTCTTTTCTTGAAAGTTACGTTGACGTATCGGTATGGAAATAGTGCTGCTGGAAGTTAACTCCAAAGTGTGGTAGTTCATGAAAGAACGTTTGTTTTTATTATAATAATCACATAAATCATTAAAGGTAATTGAACATTTTTCGATTTAAATTATTCTGAAAACGAACTAAAATCTTAATTATAGAATAAGTTGTAAATAAATATACCTCTAAAAATATTTTATTATTAAAAATATCGCATATATATAAATTATATTTTAATGTAATGTCTACTGATTTAACTTACATGTAATTAGGCCCTCTAGATAAGTGACAAGCGAATTCGTCGATTGAATCGACATCGCTAACGAGTCGATAAATTGGAATGAGTCATCTGGCGTTGCTATCTCGTTCTATCTCACGGACTCGCTAGCGATGTCGATTCCATCGACGAATTCGTTTGCCATTTGTCTAGAGGCCCAGTTTAGAAGGCTTAGATTCACGCCGCATTACAGCCGCTTAAGACAAACGGTCCGTTATGGTCCCGAAACTAATCAAGCTTTTTATACGTAATTTAAACCAATAGTTATTATATTAAATCTAAAAGTATTTTTTTTTTTACAACACAGGGGGCAAACGAGCATGCGGCTCACCTGATGGTAGGTGACTACCGCCGCCCATGATCACCCACAACACCAGCGGCATTGCAGGTGTGCTGCCGGCCTTTTAAAAAGGAATATACTCTTTTCTTGAAGGTTATTTTGTCGTATCGGTTCGGAAATACTGCTGCTGGATGTTGATTCCAAAGAATGGTTGTGCGTGGAAGAAAGTGCCTTGAAAAACGCACGGTGGAAGACCGCCACTCGTCCAGATGATTGGGATGAAACTTTAGTTTGTGGCGGGTTGTACGGTGGTGAAAATCAAATTGTATTGTACCTGTATTGCAGTTCACCTTTGCAGTTGTATTGTACCTGTATTGCAAACACTTCATAAACATTAATTTTTCTGAGATAGCTTATTAATATTTCTAATAAATAAATGATAATATTAATAAATACCTTTTATTGTTCTTTTTATAAATTATCTTAATATAAGTACTTAAAAAAAGTAATGTTGTAAACCTTGTCACTGAAACCAATCTCTAAATGATAACTTTTGCAATTTAATCTCACTGCATGCTTAAAGTATTGAAGTACGATATTGGACCCTATTAAATAATTATTTATTTAATAATTGTTTTTGAAAATTAACAATTTTGACTCACGCACGCATTTCTTTAAACTGCGGTATGAGTGCCCTTAACAGTACGTAAACGTTCAAAAGACTTCACAGGTAGGGTAATTATCCATATTTGTTAAGTAACACATTTCCGCGAACTTATTCATTGTTGTTATTCTAATATTAAAACCTTCGTATTCATTTAAAATTAATATAATTTTAAAATAACAAAGGTAAGAATATGAAACAGGCTGATTTATTAAATTGAGCCACCCAAAGAAAATTGAAGACCCACAAACAAATTGCGTGAAATGTGATCCATTTGAGAGGGCGTATACTATTACACTTGTTATGTATCAAATATTTATGATTATAATTATACAGAGTGATATCAAAATCGTTGGCATCTTTTTAAAAGATTTTTGATACTGAATAAACAACACGAATAATAATATATAATGTGTTGAAAAACGTAACAAAATTTTAAACCTCCCGTACTAACACGGCGAATCTAGATTGTAATAGAATAGAAATAATCTTTATTTAGAAGACTTGTTTACAAGCTCTTTTAAATCGTTATATTTTTGTGATTATACTTCTGGGTTCAGAATGTTATTATCTGCTAAGAAGATGCCGTACAAAACTCAACAGTTACTCTCTATTCAAATTATTTTGTACAAGACAATTTTATATTTGTATAGGTGCTGTGTTACGGCGTAGAATAGGCCATCCCATCCTTTCCTGTGGGTATCGCAAGAGGCGACTAAGGGAGCTTATGGCGCGTATTTAAACATCTCTAAAGCCGGATTGCGATTACCAATCCGCCTGCCAAGCGTGGCAACTACTAGCAAAACCCCCCAAGGGAGGAGGGGGTTGCTAGTAGTTGCACATCTTCAGCAGTGGACAGTCAAAGGCTGATATGATTATAATAATTGCGGTTGCCAAACCACCTTACAAGCGTAGCAATTACTACTTATGTCCAGCAGTGGGCGGATAATGGCTGAGATTATGAGAATGATCCATAATTCAAAAATTACATAAACGATTTGAAAATTTCTTTCACCTATAGAAAGCTATATTATCGACGAGTAACATAGGCTATTATTAATTTACAAAACCTAGTTATTATATAATCAGCTAAAAAACAGGGAATCCAATCGTAACAAAATTAATTTGAGACCAACACTCGAGTACAAAAAGAATTATTAAAACTGGTACAGTGCTGTGTTCCTTAGGGAATAGTTCAGTTTCATGAGTACAAGATTTCGAAGTGTTATAACCTTATACTGAAATATTATCTATATTTATATTCTCTGAATTTAACTTCTATAGGGACCATAAAAAGCGGTAACAAACTTATACTTTGAGTAACCTACTTAAGGTTGTACTTGAAAGTTGAAAAGAAAGTTTGTAATAGAAAACAAATTATTGAACACGTAAGTATATGATTACTTGGATTTTATGGATCTACAGAGTTTAATTGGATACATAAATATTTATTTATTTATATAAACTTTAATGCACAATATAATTGTACGTACATTTGGCGGACACAGTATGATGTTCTCTACCAGTCAACTATTGGGCAAATAGAGTCATAGGTAGGCAGTGCATTGAAGAATTAAGAAAACATAAACTAATACTTAACATATTCAAACATTATAAACATAAATAAATATATGTACATGTAATAAATATGTACTGAATAAATTCTAAAACAATTACTATATCAAATGTTAGAAGACTAAAGAAAAGTCTATGACTCAGAGTAACCAGAAAGGATCATATTATATTTTAAAGGTGATTTTATTCAATTGCTATGATCACGACTTCGTCCATGTGATCAAGATATATTGATTGATGGAAATAAAGAATAGCGTATGATGCTAATTGGTTTACACTCATCCCAGGGATAAGATGTAAATAGATTGATAGACCGAGTGATGAGCATAGTCTACACTAATATTATAAAGAGGAAAGATTTGTATTTTGTGTGTATGTTTGTAATGAATAAACTCAAAAACTACTTTGCCGATTTCAAAAATTCTTAGGCCATTAGAAAGCTATATTCACCCTGAGTAACATAGGTTATAATAATAATAATAATTTTTATTTCAGACTTTTTGGTCCATTAAATATTTATTAGTAACAATATTCTTAAAAACTAATGTTAGTAAATTTACATACACAATACACATACACACACATACACACATACAATATATTAAGCAGTATACAGATAATCATTTATTGCTATTTATAATTATATTTATTGCTAGAAAAGATTAAGGATCCTTACTAAAACTTTAGTAATGTAACTCAAGGTGTAAAATAAATATTAAAAAATATTATCGCGTGCGCTGCGGAAACTATTGGTGATAGAACAAAAATATGTAATATAAATATCAATTACTACAAAAAACTTCGCAATATTATATGCCAGACTATTATCGTTGTCACAATAACCACTTTTTAAATTGTCCACCCGTGCGTAACTGGGACGGGCCGCTAGTAAATAATAAATTAATTCCTTTAATTAGAAAAATGAATACATGTTCTTTAAGGCCGCCGGTAGATGTACAGATAATATTCCACTAATTCTTTTAAATGGAGCCTTACTCAAGCGAGTATATAAATTCAAATACTTAGGATATTATCTTACTGATAATCTTTAAGATGATGTGGATATAGAGAGGGAATGTAGGGCATTGGCGATTCGAGGTAATATGCTGGCCCGTAGATTAGGTGGTACGTAAGTAGGCGCAACGTTCAGACCAGGTCACTCATCTATGGTTCAGGCATACTGAAAAATCGCTCGATGCTCGTGTCCTGTACAATAATATTTTTTAGAATGATGTTGGTACTTTCCCGCTTCTGTAGCACCTCAGAAATGTTCACACAAGCACGATTTGATAGTTTCCACATCGTCATTCGTAAGAAAATCGCGTCAATAGTGAAAAGAATACGGCGGAGTGACAACACCAGCTTTAAAATGATACCTGAGGAGGTCCATGCAGCTATGATAGGGCATTCCGTGAGGACGATGACTAAAACACAAAATAACCGTGCCCTGGTTTGTTGTCGCCCTGATCTCTCTGGTATATGGTTTATTAAATTATAACCTTTTTACTAAGGTAATTTTAAGTCCACTACTAAACTAAATTAGATCTTGTTGTCTGGCATTAAATGGATTTAAATTTAAATTTACTTTGCCTTGAGGTAATTTTATTTCATTACAACCGATATTACTTTAAATGTAAACAAATAAATACGCAGCACCATATAATCTCAAACTAAGCACAGTTTTACTGTAACTAGTCTTACTGATATACATACTAACTTTCACCCGCGACTTCGTCCACATATGTGTTCACTGACAGACATAAAAAATAGTCTACATTCTTTTTCATATCATACAGCACGTATTTACCAAAAATCATAATGATTACTTAAGGCTCTAAAAGGTAATAAACAAAAAACAGACTTTCACATTTATAATATTATTAACACCCAGGACTAATATCAGATACTTTCATGAATATAAATATAGTGCAAGGATCAAACCCATAACCATCAAAAAGTGAGTGGGTATGTTATACTATGCCCCACCAACGTCGTCAAAGCAGACAAGCGAATAACACATCCATAATACATTAGAGTATGATGAACCAACCGACCTCCCTCGTGCATTCCCATCCTAAGGACTGATGTGTTATTATTATTGCATTATTAAATTACAAGCTGCAATAATTCGAATCTTATTCCTCTTGAGACAACAGTTTTACTAGATGTCTTATCCATTCAAACAAAAAATAATTATAGGAATAACCTTGGATTCGACAGTGATCATGTCAGTACCACTTAGAAATCTATATGCTTGCTTTCTCTTGATATCATCATCTATTTTGATATACAGATATTATAACTACAGTATGTAGGTACTGGTGGGGCACTAGTGAGGGAATTATCCTGATTAATAAGTAAGAATGCAAAGGCAGGTCAAATAGCCCTTCGTGATGAATACACCTGAAATTCAACACAATAGTTTCCAGAGGGAACCACGTGGAGGCCGACCTAATAGGTCGACTTGCAAGGTAGATGACTACTAGCAATAGAACTAGTAGTCCGCATTACTAACAATCTCACCCCCGTCAATCCGAAAATGTGTAACAATGGATGAATGGATATTCGTATTTGTTACCCTTTTACGCCAAAACTATTGAATGTATTTGAATGAAATTTGGTACACGGATATGTTATATTCTAAATTATTCAATAAGATACTTTTTGTGTCTACGAATTCACGCGGAGGGAGTCGCGGAATATACCGAACTAGTATGTAATGGAAGTTAAAATACCTCAACATATCGCCAGACATAGATTAAGGATAATACTTATCCAAATAGACAGCCACAATCTTTTTTTAGAGGAGACAACACTCGTAAATTTTGTAATATGGGCATCCCATAAAAAACATTACATGCCGCCTTAGCAAAAAGTGAAAGATATAGTCAGTCAGTATCAGTTTTTACAACGCGCCCTCCGAACGAGGAAAAGCGGTGCTATCATAAAAACGGGTAGGTAACTGCCTAATCCACTTTGTCAGCAAATCATACGTTTCACTTTGAGCTCTTGAAATGAAATTTTATTGAAAACTAACTTCCATCTGCGGGTTTTATCAACAAATCTCGTTATTTATAAATACGGAATTGTGATCCCTTCTTAGAAGATCCGCCTATTAGGTTTGTTATATATCTTGTTTGTCGGCGGTAACCTTGGCAAAATCAGTTAATTTGATTTAAAAACTAAACTTCTAAATCGGTTTACAATTGTAAACCGGTTTAGTAGTTTATTTGACCATCCAATTTGTTACCTTATAACTTATAAGGTAACAAAATAACAAAAAAATACAACCGAATTGAGAACCTCCTCCTTTTTGAAGTCAGTTGAAAATATATTTATTCATTTCATACTTCTTCCTACTTCCTCGCAATCTTAAAAAAGACTGTGCTTTCATGAAATATACAGTAGCTGTTGAAACTATTTGAATTTACCTGAGAGTTTCATATTATAATGCAAAACAGCCTTTACATAATACATGAGTAGTCAATGTTGAACCATAACTAAACAGCTTAGTACTTTGTCACAGTTACATTATTGATAATTTCAATTCCTTTTAACAAAAAGTAGACCTATTTTGAAGTTCCGAATACCAATTTTGATCACGTAGCAAAGAAAATAGAAGTATGATTATTTTCAATTATTTCTTTTATAACAGAAATAGGATAATAATATCTAAAACTATTCTAAATTTCTAAAGAATGTCATTAGTGATAGCCTAAATATGGCGCTGTGAGTATTGTGACGTTTAGACGGACGATCTGACAAAGTCGTACCATAAATATTCGTTGATACGAATTAAAATTATATAAAGAAACCTACCTATTTTCGTGTATAGAAAAAATATTTTACGGACCGTAAAACATTATTATGACAAAACTAACAGTGCTTACTTCATGAAGTATTTATAATTCTAGAGATATGTATAATAACTATACTCATAAAATGCGTTTATAATCCTCTCCACCGGTTGTCATTATTTAGTTGGCCGAAGATAAGATTTAACTACCCTCCGCGGACTCTGTGTTACTCCTATTGTCGGGATATTAAAAAGCCCAAAGCAAAGATAAGAGAAAGGAATATCTTGAGTATCCTTATCTTCCAGCCTACACAATTACAAATACTATTGTCCTCACAATGTCTTACTAATATAATAAAATTGTAAAGACAAATTTCTCTAAATAGTAGATATTTAAGAAAAAAAATATATGAATGGTCTTGATAAGAGCAATAAAAACCAATACGAGTACAATAACTTTTAGAACTTTAATCTGTCTGTTTGTCTTTATATTTGTTCCAGCATCACAAAATTTGCTGCACCAAACTAACTACGATCTTCACAATTCTGTGTCTCTAGTGAGAAAGGGTTCAATTCAAAATGGTCACTTTTCAGGAGAGCCAAAAAACTATTTTAAATAAAAAAAAAAATTTTGCTTTCGAATGGTATAAGAATCGTAACGATATCTTTAAAAACAATAGAGATAGTAAACATGTAAAAGGCTACAATTAACAAAATATTTGTGGTAAAAAAGTCATAATTAGAAATAAAACTAGTTTTATTTTACAAAAATTATTTTTGTAAAATGAATCAATGTTCGATTTTACCCTTTTAACCATTTAATAGCGATTATTTTTTATAGCGTAAAATACACAACATTGTTTTTCTTCAATACTTCAATAAAATAGTCTTAATTCAACTTAAAACTATTTTCACATGATAATTTTAATATTTTTGTTAAGTGTGATTAGGTATAATAGAATTATTTTTAAAACTATAGGTTTTACACAAAAACCGACAATTTTTTAAGAAAGAGGAGAAAAAAATTAATATAAATGCAATCATTGTTCAATTAGCAAATAATAAAAGCAGCAGAATTTTTTTTCTTTATTTAAAAAGTTTTTTGGCTCTCCTGAAAAACCATTTTGAATTGAACCCTTTCTCACTAGAGGCACAGAATTGTGTTTCTAAAGGACAAGACATTCCGGAATCAACTTTGTACAATTTTATGTGAAAAAAGATATTACTCGATTTAGAAATGCATGGCCGATAAATGTATAATTTTAATACTTATAATCATTGTAATTGTAAACTTCACAATTTGACTATAGAATATACTTGAAAATTAAAAGTTTGTAATTGTATAAATATACCTGCCACTATCTGCAATGCCTAAACTAGATTTATGTTATCTATATGATATGCAATAAATAAATAAAGGTCTAAAAAAATTTCAAAAATCCACGCCTACAAAGTTGTGAGCAAGAAATATTATATGAACAGAATCAACTCTCTTGTAATTCTAACCTCGTAATCTTGTAATATAGATGTATGATATTAAAGCAACAATGTCTTCAATTGTTTGTAGGTCGCGACGTGCCATGGGAGCTGTTTTTACCCCTGCTCCCATATAATATTTCCAACTCCCCAAACTATAATATCTGTATCAGACTATTCTATTTATTAAGTTATGAGAATCCAGACAATCTAAAGACGCAACTATTGTTGTTTTATATTCATGTCTATGACACATCCTGTCATAGACATGAATATAAAATATGTGGAAAAGTTCGTAGTTTGACCTGACAGAGAATCGAACTTTGGACCTTTTATATATTATTAAAAGGTTATCTAGCCACCAGTATTACAGACAGACCATAATTCTATTAGTTTATACAAATATTTTAAAGAAGAAGTATTTGATCCTTTGTTTTTAATGAACTCAAATACTACCGATTTTAAAAATTCTTTCTATATAGGTGAAAGGATTTTAAGAACAGAAGAGAGTAGCAGAGGCCTATATATTAATTTTAAAAATTATATTTACCCGTACTACCTAATTGCAAATATATTATGTAATGTTATTTTAATTAACTTAGATGTAAGTTCCACTAGAGTTGCCAGATTGGGTTTTTTGTAATTTTAGATGAAAATTTGTGACCTCACAGTTAAAATTTTTGATGAAATTAAATTGTTGAAGAAATGTTTGCTTAAAAATAATAAAAGCGTTGAGATAATATCTATCTAATTTTTTTTTATATTTCTCTAATAAATTTGATATGTGTAATATATACAATAAACTAATATTTGTAAGTAGCAACATATGAGGAGACGAAGTCAATGTAGACGTGCATTTATTCATCGTCGTTCGCATAGAGATTACATAGTCAAATATAATAAAAATCAGCACGAATTTATACTAAATTATATTTGGGTAAAAGTAAAGGATCACGAGAATAAGAATAATATCAATTTGAAGAATATTTGAAATTTGGGTATAAATCATAAACCGCATCTGACAACGTTAAGTTTTACGATCCTCGCCAGTAGTGTAAAGATTGTTTTATAAGGTCTATAAACATTTATTACTAGTTTTTACCCGCTACTTCGTTCACGTGATCGTTATATATTGATTGACGGGGATAAAAAGTAACCTACGTTCTTAGATTGATGATTGGACTGCGCTAAGCGTACTGGAGACCAATCATTAATCTGAGACTATCCTATATCCTTCTCTATTTCAAATGCAATATGTACATTAAATTTTATGATAGTTGTAAAACTATTAAGGTGCCTAATAGTTATACATAAACAAAACTCTTTTTCACACCTATATGTCGCATGCGCGTGTTCACGGGCGTTAGATGTGTTTTTTGATACGCGAAATACTTCCGCAAAAATGTCGTGTACTGTGAAATGTGCTACCTGTAATATTGTAATTGATGAGCTTCTGTCTTACATACAGAACAAAATATCGATAGCTGATGAAGAAAGCTTAGTAAAAATCTGTGCATCATCGTTTACAAGTGAACAAGTTCAAAAGTCACATACGTTACTATTTGAATCAGTGTCTTCAGAGTTACGAAGAATCGCACGTAAAGGAAAAGGAAAGGGAGATCGTCTGTTGTACGACATACTCAGCTTCTTCAAAGTCACAGATCCTGATATGCTGCCTATATTTGTTGCTCGTGACCTTGAAAAACTGCCACCTATCACCTGGGATCATTTGGACGTATCTAAAGTCCTGAAAGACCTATTGATAGTACAGTCTGAAATTAAAACAATTAAATCATCGTATGCAACTGTTAAGCAGCTAGAAGAAGTTAAAAAGGAGTGCTATAATTTAAAAACCGTTTCGCCACCATTCTCTGCCGCTAAGATTAACATAAAAAGAGGTGCTTATCGTGACAGCGGCCCTATAGCTTTATCGGTTATGGATGAGTCTACTATAAGTAATCATGAAGATGAATCCAGTGGTGAAATGTCTTCTACACGGGATAATAATTTACATTATAGAAATATAAATATAAACACAAATTATCCGGAGGGTAGTAGTGATACACTTATCGATGCAACGTTCCATCAAACGTTTGAAACTGAAAATAGCCGTGTAACCGACAATACGAAACGCGATGAGTCATTGTTGACATGTAACCGGCAGTCCACGCAGCCAACGGTCGGCAAAGTAGGTACAACACTTGTTGAATCTTATGCAGGTGCCGTAAGGTCTAATAATGAATGGACAATCGTCGAGAAGAAAAGAAAAAAAAATAGACGCATTGAAGGAAAATTAGGGACAGTTGTAATCGGAACAGATGAGATGTTTAGAGCTGCTGAGAGAAAAATACCACTGTTTATTACTAATGTGCATAAAAATACGTCAGAATCAGATATCGTTCGATACATTTGTAAGATGACACAAGAAACAGTGGCATTAGAGAAAATATCCATTAAGCGTCAATGTGATTACAATGCATTCAAATTCTTTGTAGCACAAAACAAAGTCTCGTTGTTTTTGGATGAGAATATATGGCCAGAAGGGATAATTTTTCGACGGTTTATTAATTTTAAACTAAAAAAATCGACTGGAAACGCACATATTTCCATTGACGGCATTACACACCAAAATTATGGATAGTGGGATCTACAACTTTGTTACCTTCAATTGTAAGAATGTGAAGCGCTCTGTAGAAGGGATACGGGAATTATGTAAAAGATCGGATATCATAGCCCTGCAAGAAACGTGGTTGTTGCCGAGTGACCTATCATATTTGTGCAGCATAGATTGCGAGTTTACCTCTACGGGAACGTCGGCGATCGATACAACGGAGGGAATACTGCGCGGGCGACCGCACGGTGGTGTCGCGATCCTCTGGCGGCACAGTGTATTTTCCAATGTTGTAGTAGTGCCATGTGATAATCCCCGCATATGTGCGATAAGAATAATGTTAAAAGGGCGGTCAATCCTAGTGATGAGTGTCTACATGCCTACCGATATGTCTACAAACTTAGTGGAATTTACGGACATTCTCGGCTCGGTAAGTGCAATCATAGACAGTAATAATGTGGATTGTGTTTATATTATGGGCGATTTCAATGCTCATCCCACAGAATCATTCTTTAAGGAATTATCTATATTTTGTGAGGAACAGGAATGGACTTGTATAGATATAGAAATGTTGAAGGGTTCATCGAACTGTTTTACGTTTGTGAGTGAAGCTCATGGGTCGCAGCGGTGGCTAGATCATTGTATAGTATCGAAAGCGGCTGTGTCCTCTGTACGTAGAGTGCACATACAATATGACATACTCTGGTCAGACCATTTTCCGCTGATTCTTGAGTGTAATTTAGACGTAGTTCCACCTAAGATAGAAGAAGTAAAATGTGAACGTAACAATGTTTTGTGGGGTGACAGAGGCATAGAACAAATCGACTCATATTATAATGAGTGTCATTCTCATTTCAAACTTCTTAAGTTTCCATCCGAGTTCCATAACTGTGCCGATCAGACTTGTAATGTTATACAACATAGACAGGTCATTGATAAGTTGTATAATGATATAATAAATGTACTAAAGAGAGCGGCTGTAGCTAGTAGAAATAACACACATTGTAAGCGTAAGAAAAAGAAAATTGTAATAGGTTGGAATAAACATGTTAATGAGGCACACAGGAATGCCAGGCAGAAATTTCATGTTTGGTGTGATTATGGTAAACCTAGAGTTGGCTCCATCTATAATGATATGTGTGAGGCTAGAAGATACTTTAAGAAACGTCTAAAGTGGTGTCAAGACCACGAAGAACAAATAAAGATGGATATTCTAGCTTCACATCATTCTAATAATGACTTTCGGTCTTTTTGAAAGGCTACGAGGAAGCTAAGTACAAAGTCTGCCCTTCCTGTATCTATTGAAGGCGTAAGTAATGCCGAGAACATAGCTGATCTTTTTAAGGATCATTTTACTGTTAAATCCCCTTTGGGGCCATCGCGTGCGGAGTTGAATGTTGAGACTGGACGTGTGGTGGAAATTAGATGTACTGCTAGTGAAGTAGATCGAATTATAAAATCTATGAGTAGAGGTAAATCGCCAGGACACGACAGTCTCAGTATTGAACATCTAAAACATGCTGGGCCACACTTGGCGAGACTGTTGGCAATGCTCTTTAACTTTTGTATAAGTCACTCGTACATGCCGGAGGAGATGATTAGAACAGTGGTGATACCTGTAGTTAAGAATAAAATTTCTGATATAACAGACAAAAATAATTATAGGCCAATCTCCTTAGCTACTGTTGTCTCAAAGGTGTTTGATAGCATGCTTAACTCTCGACTGACTCAGCATATAAAACTTCATGACAACCAGTTTGGCTTTCAAACTGGACTGTCAACTGAAAGCGCTGTTCTTTGTGTTAAGCATGCTATTAGATACTATACAAATCGAAAAACGCCAGTCCATGCATGCTTTCTCGATCTGTCGAGAGCTTTTGATCTGGTTTCTTATGACATCTTGTGGAAAAAGCTCGAAAATTTTCAATTACCATCAGAGCTCATAAATATCTGCAAATATTGGTATGGAAATCAGCTCAATAGCGTGCGATGGGCGGGGACTATGTCGCAGTCATACAGATTGGAGTGTGGTGTGAGGCAAGGAGGGTTGTCTTCGCCGGTACTATTTAATCTGTATATTAATGATCTGATTGTTGCTTTGAGTGGTACCCGTGTCGGCTGTCACATAGACGGCATTAATGTTAATAATATAAGTTATGCTGATGACATGGTGCTGCTCAGCGCGTCGATATGTGGGCTTAAAAACTCGTGGCTATTTGCGAGTCATATGCTGCATGCCACGGACTGATATACAATGCTGTGAAAAGTGTGGTCATGGTCTTTGAGAGCAGAGGCAAAAACTCAATAGGCTTTCCAGATATTAAACTTAAGGGTATAGCGCTGAAGAGGGTGTATAAATTTAAATATTTAGGACATCAATTGGCCTCGGATCTCAAAGATGATGATGACATTGAACGGGAGCGGAGGGCGCTGGC
This sequence comes from Galleria mellonella, assembly GCF_026898425.1. Classification (NCBI taxonomy): domain Eukaryota; kingdom Metazoa; phylum Arthropoda; class Insecta; order Lepidoptera; family Pyralidae; genus Galleria; species Galleria mellonella. Next base: position 1,033,783 of record NW_026442112.1, read on the forward strand.
GGTGAGGGCGAATATGATAGCACGCAGGTTTGCGCGGTGCTCTGGACAAGTTAAAATTACGTTATTTAGATCACATTGCACATCTTTCTATGCATGCAACCTGTGGGCTGTATATACTCAAAAATCCTACAGCGACCTCCGTATCCAATATAATAACGCGTTCAGGGTGTTGATGGGGCTGCCACGATTCTGCAGCGCGTCAGGGATGTTCGCTGAGCATCGTGTAGATTGTTTTTATGCCACGATGCGAAAAAGGTGTGCATCCCTGGTGCGCAGAGTACGTGCCAGCACCAACAGCATCCTGAGTATGATAGCAAGCAGGCTGGACTGTGTGTACGTTAATCACTGCTGCGCAATTTCCAATGGAATTGTGCAGCGGTGATTATCTGTATACTGCTTAATATATTGTATGTGTGTATGTGTGTGTATGTGTATTGTGTATGTAAATTTACTAACATTAGTTTTTAAGAATATTGTTACTAATAAATATTTAATGGACCAAAAAGTCTGAAATAAAAATTATTATTATTATTTTTTAAATTTCACTAAAATTCTCATCTCCCCTCTTAAGGAGAGGAGATGGCAACTAACCCCCGGCAGAAGCACAGTCGGCCGGGGTTCAGGGCCCCAGGGAGAGAAACCGGCGTACAATGCGGGCAGAATCTAAGAGCACCACTTTCTGCATCTTTCCCGGAAGTGAACCGCCTCTGAATCCCAACCGTCTGAGATGTTGTTCGAGACTGGTTGGGATAAGACCGTTCACCGACATAACGATTGGGATGATTTCGGTAGATGTCACCCCCCACATTTCGGTCACCTCGTGAGCCAGGTCGAGATATTTTCTCTTCTTCTCGGTTTTATTATTATTATTATTCATATTGAAAATAATACAAAATTGTGTTTCCACAAAAAAAATTACTACAATCATGGTAAAATCAGAGATTTTAATTGAAGAACTAAACTACTAAACCGATTTTGATTAAATTTCTATAACCAGTCTGTAAGTATATTCTTTTAAATAAAAAAAAATCTTTTTTAATTGCTTTATAAGTGAAATTATGAGGTAACAAACATAAAAATACAACATTATTTTTGAAGTCGGTTGAAAATAATAATAATAAAAAGTGCATCACTTCAGACCGGCTGCATCTATTTGGCTAATTCTTTTTTTTTTTATTGTTGCCAAGACAATATCTGAAAAGTAATACGAAAACGTGAAAAATATTAATTAAAAAATTTACACATGAAAGAGTGAGTGAGTGATTAAGATAGAAGAAAATAATTATACACGGATGATTTGACTTCATATTAATCAGTTATACACCCGTGCGAAGTCGTGGTGAGTGACTAGTTTTTTAAAGTAGTAAAGACTGCAGTAGTAGGTATTTATTAACATGATTCCATTACACTTTCCAGCTCCCAACCGGCGTGTCATCTCTGAGCAATCAAATAGTAATAAAAGCGTCATGAATATTTATTCCATCATAAATACCAAACTCTATGAATGTAAATAAATCTTTGTAACTCTGTATTAATAGTAAATAAATAAATACAGGAGACATAATGAAAGTCGGCTCCTTGTATAGGAAATGTTTTTACATTAAACTAGCTTTAGTCCACAACTTTGGACGCGTGAATTTTAGAAGTAGAAAAACCAAAGAAACAAACCGCTTCTATAAAATAAATGTTGAAGATTCATCATCATCATCATATCAGGCTTTAACTGTCCACTGGTGAACATAAGCCTCCGCCTTGGTGGTGTTTTCCAGTAGTTGCCACGCTTGGCAGGCGGATTGGCATCAGCCAGGTTTTAGAGATGTTTTTTAGAGGGACGCTGCTGCCCATCTCTCACCATCCCTTAGTCAGCTCTTACGACATCCATGGGAAAGGAAAAGATGGCTATTCTATGCCAGGACCATACAGCCACTTTCAAGATTGCAACTGTAAAAACCATATACCCATTTAATTAATCACACGTACAGACAGATAAACAGAAATTATAAGGATAAATGATTTAGCTTCTATAGCTCTTATTAAGGTACCTCATATCAATGTTTCTTAAATAATTTTTTGCATGTCAGTTACGTGCATTTTTATAACATAACCAAAGGCTAATTGAAACCTTCCTTATGAAGGAGGCCTATATGCAGCAATGGACAGTTAATAGCTGATAAGATGACATAATGAAACTTTAAACCGATTTTGATTAATTAATTAGTTTTAATATACTATCTTGTTTAAGTACATCTTAAATTAATCTGAATATACAATTTTTATTATATAACATAATATCGATCTTTTTCTAATGGATGAAGATGTAAAGATGAACCCGCCTTAGCTAATGGTATACTTAGATAAAGTATACGGGGCACCAGTTTAGAATTAAACGTCGACAATGAAGCCAAGTCAGCCCATCGTGGCAAATACAATAAGGATTAATCATGATGATTTCCAGAGGTGACCACATGAACGTCGACCTGACAAGGTATATTGCTATTAATGGAAATTATGGGGGCGCCATTAGCAACAATCCCATTCTCTCAATATCTCTGTTTTAAATTGTCTCTATAATTTATTTTGGCAATAAATATAGTTTTTTTTTTTAAATTATACACACTCTACGCAATATACATTACCATGTAAGCCATTATTTATCCATTGCTAAACATAGGCCTCCTACATCAGACACTATCATAAAAAACGATCCTGAGCCACCTGCATCTACTAACTCCCTGCAATGCATTTGAGGTTGTCATTTCATCTAGTGGGAGGTCGTCCTACGTTACGTTTGCCTGTATGGGGTCGGCAATCAAAAAACTTTCTCCCATCCCATCACCACTTCAGCTTTCTTATCCTTCGGATCATGTTAATATATATTATAAAGTAATCTTTAACATTGTTCATTTAACGTTTTAACTGACGTCTTTCATGTATCGTTATATACAGTAAAATTCCCAACAATAATCACGCAATTTTCCTTTAGAACGTGTACAAAATCGAAACTCATTACAAGAAAAAGCATCATAAAACGACGACACGACACATGCGCGTTGAATGTGGGTTAAAAAACTGACTCTGCACAGATACGAATTTAAATAGACGTGGCAATCGTACGTAATTCACATGTCAATTTTTGGCTTATTAGGCTCAATAGAACCGAATCAACTCTGGCAAAATTTCGTTTCGGCGTAGAATTTAAAGTTAACAAAAATATAATATTATATGATATTATAATTTGTATACACATCTGCGCAAATAATAAATATTAACCATCCTCTTTAAGAGTATTCTTATGGTTTTAATTATTTTATCCTGTGCTATAACAGCGTTCAAACATATCTTTTATAATATATCTTTTTTTTTAATCATTGTTTTCATACATAATATGATATATACGATATTATATATATGATTTTATATCATAAACGATGTCTAAATGGGAATTTTATGAACTTGCTGTGTTTATAGTTTCTAATAATTGTTTCGATTTCATCCGGAAGTCTTCTGCAGGATGAGTACAGTGCTTTGCATCACAACTATTTACATCAAAGGGAGTTTACCAGAGGGAGACTTTGTACACAAGAGGTCTCTTTGGATATCGTGTAGAACAGTTACACATGTGTCTGCCGTAAAGCTGCTGAATCATCATGGCTACGTTTCGATTTGAAGGGTGGGATATAACAGTAAAATCACAGAGTACTTAATCTTTAGGATTGGTAACGCATGATTGACATCATAGGCATCACAGTAAACTTTATGATGTTCATAACACAGCGAAAGCTTTAATGCCTTTTTAAGTCGCATAAAAAACACGTAAGATTATATTGATAATATGTCTCCATACAAATACTTCTCTAAACACAAGCCAACTTTTTATCCATGCTTTGCGTATAGTAGTAATCAACGCCTGCCAAAGTAAAGCGACCTAGAAGTGGAGGGAAGATTTTGATCGCGAGCTTTTTCAATTTGACTGGCTACTTGGTGTCAATTCCTTTAGGAAACCAAAGAAGCATTAACGCCGAATGGTATACTGTTAAATTCTTGGCAGAAGTTTTCTCTGTTGTGAGCAACAAGCGACCAAACACAGGTCTCCGCGAGCTATTGCTCCACCACGATAATGCGCCCGCCCACATTGCAATTAAAACAAGGGACTTCCTAGACAGCACACCGGTTAAACTCCTGGGTCACCCTTCTTACAGCCCTGACCTAGCACCGTGTGACTTCTTCTTATTTCCAAAAATAAAAAATCAGCTCAAAGGGATACAATTTTCATCACCGAATGATGCACTCTCAGCGTTCGAGCAGGCTGTAAACGAGGTGTCTGCGGCGGACTGGAAAAAGTATTTCGAAAACTGGTTCAAACGCATGAAACTTTGTATAGAGACTGGTGAAGAGTACTTTGAAAAGATGTAATAAAAATATATTTACCTATAGAAAATTTCTTTTAGTGTCGCAAAACTTTCAGAGTATCCCACGCATGTACCGTAAGAATACGATGTCTATCAGAGTACAGAACTAAAATACGAAACCAATCTCAATGCAGGAATGTGTAAGACATGGTGACGTCATATTCCCGAAACTCTTCACAGCTGCATTAGAAGATGTTTCCAAACTCTTAGACTGGAAAAGATATGGTATAAACATCAAAAACGAATACCTACCATTCCCTTCGATTTGCCGATGACAGTAATTATGGCAGAATCCCTGGAGGATTTGAATACTATGCTCAATAACCTCAATGGTATTTCTCAACAGATAGGTCTTAAGAACATGGACAAACTAAAATCATGTTTAGTGTTCATGTCACACCTATACCGGTTACAATTGAGAACACTACGCTTGAAGTTATCGACGAGTATCTATACCTGGCACAAATTGTCCGAATAGGTAAGTCCAACTTCGACCGAGATGTCAACCGACGAATACAACTCAGCTGGGCAGCATTCGGAAAACATCTTTTCATCCAAAATACCTCAAATTTTGAAGACGCAGATCTTGAAACAGTGCATGTTGCCAGTGATGACTTATGGAACCAAAACATAGTCCTACACGATTGGCCGTATGCAAAAGCCAAATTACTCAACTAGTTATTGAGAGGGCTGTGCTCAGAGTTTCTTAGCGTGATAGAATCGAAGCAAACTGAAGTGGCAATGGGCTAGTCACAAAGCTCGAATAACCGACAACCGATGAGGAGAAAAGGTATAGTTTTCAATCCTAAATTAAACTGTGCCCTTGGCTGCTACTCAGATATTGAAATAATAAAAATTCTGAAGGGTTTATATTATTATAAAATCTTAATAATCTATAAAAAAATATCAGAAAATCATTTTTAGCTAGCCCCAGGCTCAGTTCGTCTCTGCCGACCCGTTCATTTTAAGTTAGATAAGTTGCTGAACCGAGTTCGCTTTAAACAAAATTAAGTATTCATCCCGTGTGATTTAGCTAAAAGCGTTAAACATTAATTCATTAACTCTTCTACAAATAACTCGTAGTGTACACTTAATTAATGGATTTACACCGAAACATTAAAAGTTGCTACAATAAGTAGTGTATTCCTTTTATGTATTCACTTTTATGCTGCATGTTTTATCTACACTAATATTATAAAGAGGAAAGATTTGTATTTTTGTGTGTATGTATGTTTATAATGAATAAACTCAAAAACTACTTTGCTGATTTCATAAATTTTTTCAGCATTAGAAAGCTACATGTACTCTAGGTAACATAGGCTATATTTATTGCTAGAAAAGATTAGGAATCCTTACTAAAACTTTATAAATGTAACTCGAGGTGTAAAAAAATGCTATAAAATATCTTTCGTCGCGTGCGCTGCGGAAACTATTGGTGATAGAACAAAAGTATGTTTTACAATATTAAAGAAAATATCAACAACTACAAAAAACTTCGCGATAGCATATGTCCAACTATTATCGTTATTTCACAAGAATCACTTTTTAAAATGGTGTAATAATGTCCACCCGTGCGAAGCCAGGACAGGCCGCTAGTGTTTTGTAAGTGACGGGAATTAACGCGATTATGCAAGAAAATTTTCATCTGCTGAACATAGGCATCCCCTTGTGGAGTTTGGCAGTGGCTGCCACACTTGGCAGGCGGGTTGGCACCCCAGTTAGCTTTGGTAATGTTTTAACAGGGACGCTGCTACCCATCCCTCGACTATTAAATACTCTCTTTTAATAAGTGTCGCCTCTTACGACACTCACAAGAAAGGAAAGGATGACCCATTTTACGCCAGGACCACACGGCTAAATTATTATAATTTACTTATCACGCTGTTCACTTTTAAGAATGGTAGGTAAACAATTTTTTATTGCTAATACTTATGTGAAAATAGGGCACCCTTGTGTCAAAAAATTCTATGTCGTATATGTTCTTCTTTGTAACGAAAATATCTAGCGTGGATTATAAAACGATAGGTTTACGCACTCTCTTAAAAAATACTGCAAGTGAAATAAATAAATATTTTTTAATATTAATCTAAACATTCTATAATTTGTATTTAAATTCGATCTTGGAACTTCCGAAACGTAATTAAAACAGAAAAAGTTGACTTTAGTAGTCCTTTTTTATACTATTTTGATGACAAGATGTAAAGTTAAATATTAAATTGATTTGAAGATCTATAGTTAAAAATTACATTACAATATGAGAGTAATTGAAGATTTTATTTTAAAAATCTTAAAGATTGTGGTCTCACAAAAAACTAACTTCAATTGTTACAAAACCAGTTATTTTTACTTAAAAACTAAACTAATGAACTAATTTTGATATAATTACTGTGTAACTGAACTGTAAGTATATCCTTTCAGGTAAAAAAGAATTTTTCAAATCGATTTAAAATACAGTCGAGGTAACAAACAAAAAAAATACATCCGTATTGAGAATCTTCTTTTAGAAGCCAGTTGAAAATAAAATACTATCCATATTTAATACCTATATAAATTTTGTCAAAGTAAGTTAGAATAAGACCTAATTATAAGAATGAAAAAATGAATATAGGACCAACACTGGGAGTGTTGATCCCAGTGTTGGTAAAAAAAAACATCAACCATAATAAGTTCACAAATAACAGACTATGCAAAAACAAAACTTCAAATAAGAGCCGTTTAAAAAAAAAAGTTTGAGGGCAACAATTTTTAAATATTGTCAATATTTATTATTTCGAATTCAACTGAAACGTATTTGTTTGATAAAATCTGTCCCATATGACAATATTGTTTCTCTGTCACAATAGGCGCGCAAAACAATAAATACCTATTGTTATTTAGGCACCTCACCCGTAATATTGATAACAATAAACACACTGTAATTGACATTTCTAAATAAATTTTACATAATATTTCAATAATATATTTTTTTATAATCATTACCTATGTAATTTTTACAAAATACCTTCACATATACGAATTGATTCTCACAAATATTTTTAACTAGTTTTTAGACAGTTCCTAGTTTTTGCCCGTATCGCTGAAATATATAATATATTGATAAATCGGGACAAAGGGTAGCTTATATACATTTTTGTCTGAAACATTACATGTATACCAGATATCATACGAGTAGATGTAAATAAATCAAAATCATTTTTAAAATATACAAATGAAATCCTTTCATATGATATCCTACTTGGCCTAGTATATGAATTTTAAAATTTTGAGTACCCCGTTTGGACTCTTTACAAACAAAATAAAAAAAAAAATTATCAATCACAATATGTATAAGCCAACAAAAAGTAAATAGATAACATTAATAATTTCTTAAATGTAAATAATTTCTTAGTAGTGTGACAGACGGATGGACTTGCAGACAAAGTTATACATAATAAATTTTCTTTTTACGGAACCTTATAAAACGGAAAATTAACATAAAATTTCATATTGTAAAGTAGAATGTATTATTTTACTAGATACCTGACCATAAATATTATAAACCAAAATGCCAAAATTACAGAATAAATAATAGTGAGTCGTCCTTCGACGAAGGAACGGAGAGAGGAAGGGAGTGAAGCGGTGATTATATATTTGAAATATTGATCACTTCTAAGTAGCTCATTATGGTCCACCCTAAAATAGAACATAATAATTTACACATATGTCGATAACAAACAACGAAAACTGAATCACAAATTCAAGATAAATTTCTAAACGAGTAAGTTTGAATTTTTTTACTTTCACGAACATAAACGCACTTCCCTGAAGTGAGATATTTCGCCTCTTGTTTTACTTCCATTATCTTCCTCCAACATATTTGATGTATATTATTATCTTAAAATAAACACACCAAACTCCCAGTTCAACAAAGTAACGATATCAAAATAACAGATCGAAAACAAATGGTGAATATTTAAGTAATTGTATGTACAACAAAGCGTAAAAAACAAACCAAGCATATGTGAGTCTCTCAATAAATGTTTTGACGAATGAATTCATTATAACATAACAATTTGTAAATAAATAAGAGTAAAAATTCCTGATTATGATTAAAAGCTTAATTCGTAATTAATTATATTCATCTTTTCTTCTTCTACAAAAACTCACGCTTCGGACTCTAACATGCAATAAAACTCGAATATTTTTTCTAACACTCGCAAAACGTCATATGAGGAAGCTAAGCATACACTAGATAAAGAGTTTTGTGTTATGTTGTGACTAAAAATAAGAACCTATTATATAAACAAATCCTAAGGTTGATTTCCAATAACAACAATTATTTTATAGTCATTTTAGTTCTTAAATCGCTCTATAAAGGTAACACTAGCGTTTGCTTACTAATAGCTTTTACGTAATACATAAATATCTTAAAAAGAGGATTATCCACAAATACCTCGCAATTTTCAGCCTTCACAAACATTTTACGCAATACGTAATTAGGAGCCATTTAACCCAACAAGTACATAAATACAGAATATTACATAACTATATATGTACATATACAGTAAATAACATGGACTATATAAGCATCCTTTATATAACTTGATGTCCACTAAACGTCTTTTAACTGTATCTTAATTTCACTTAGCCTTTAAAAATGGTTATATTCCATTAGCATCTATTGTCTTACATAACTTTCATGCTACTTCAGTATCGCCATAAAATTATTTTTTAACAGGACGGCCCCACCGAACAAAATATTCATGAATCAGCACGCGCGCGCCTCAGGCCACCAAGTTAATCTCGACAAGTAATTTCCGACGAAATCTTTATGTCTTCGAAATTACCGCTGAACATTAGGTTAAGGGTCGTGTAATGATCATTTTATTGAGCACTCGCAACAGAAATGTTGTACACAACATCTGAAAAACAAATATACGAGATACGTTTATAGGGATTGAAACTAAACTACAATTAGATAAGAGGCATAACATTTTGGAACTAGTATCTTTTACTTGTAAATCTTTTTATTTACTTTCTTGCACTTCACTTTCTCTTTAGTTTTTTCTCCATATTCTTTGTTTCTCTATATAACGTGTAATACATCTTTATTTAAAAGAAACTAAGCCTACCTGACACATACGCGTATTGAAACGGTGGCCGGATGGGCCATGCCCACCCCAGAATTGTCTGATGCCCACCCTAAGATACTACCGAAGCTTCGCGTGTAGGTACCGGTAGCGCAGGCGGGGTTACAAGTTCACTATCATTCATTTAATAATGGTAAAAGAAGTTTTAGTATCAATCAAAGTTCTAGTTACCTTAGATTTGAATCTGAACTATTTAAAATTTACTTTTCAATATTCTATAATAAGTTTATAATTATTTTCTATATAATTATTGTTTAGGGGAATACCGGGGAAATTCTAAAATCACGCGGGAACAGAAAATAACTACGATATTGTTGGAACATCGGTTTAAACCACAACCTTCCAAAGATTGCTGGTTCTATCCTCAATCCCCACATAATGTCTTTTTCGTTTTAATTTGGGCCTTTTATAATTATGCATTTTCAAACAAAAATGTACTTAATTATAGCTACAGGTAGTTTAATATCTAAAGTATAATAACGGCTTAAGTTTTGACTTGAAGACACTGTGATATATCGCGGACATGTGCTATCCTTAGCCTATGATTGCAGGAGTATATTTTTTATTTTGGAGAATGGCAAACAACCTGACGGCCCACCTGATGGAAAGTGGTAACCGCCGCCTATAGACATGAGAACTGTATACTGTTTTGTCCATGATCCCCCACCCCATGCGTTTCTATTCCAGAGGATTCAAGTGTATTCCTGAGGATTCATAAGTATTCCTTCTATATCCTATAAATTCACTGCCATATCCCACTCTTCAAACCGAAACACAACTGCTTCACAGTAGAAATACGAATGGGACAGAGGTGCCCAAGCAAACGACTTTTGTACAAAGTCCCCTCTAGTAAAACTAAATTGCAACTGAAGCTATGAGCAACGACTACGTACCTACTAAATATAAAGTTTGAAATGTATTTTACTTATGAAGTCCATTGACAATAGCAGTTTCAACTACAGAGAAATTCGCAACGCAATTTTGAGCTAAGTCGGAACTAGTTGTACTACCAATAGTTTGTACAAGTGGTCTCATATATTAGATTTTCTGTCACAGAAACTACAAACAATAAATAAAGTTATTGACAAATAACAATATTTAATACCACAGTTGTCAAATGCATTCGAGAATTTAACAACAATAGTCAATTATTTTATTTGTAAACAGTATAATAATATTATAAAAATAAATAACCTGACTAGTCCTTACAATTATGATAATGCTCTAAGTACTTAATTCATATGCAATTTAACATCTTACTAATCATCATCATCTTCCTACCCTTACCTTAATTTTTGTTTGGAGTAATAGCGTAATATGTTTTTGTCTTTCATTCCTCTCTATTTGCAGACATTTCCGCATTCACACCCATTCTGGCTATATCATCTTTCATACAGTCTCTCTATGTCTTTTTGAATCTTCCTCTGTGCTTATAGCTATCCACATTCATTCTTAATACCTTTCTTAAAACATGCTCCTCATCCCTGCGCATCACGTATCCATACCAGGACAGAGAGTTACTTTTTAACTTTTCTATCAATGGCGCTACTTTCATACTCTTTCTGGTATGCTCATTCTTAACTTTGTCCATTTCTATTGAATTCAATTTAACGTCTTATTAATATTATAACATAAAAAAATACTTCTAATAACGTTTGTAAAGAAATTTGAATATTTACATATTTGATACGAAATCTAATTTGGTACACAAATAGACTGTTTGTGTTTCATAAATTTAATATCCTAGATTAATATAATAACAACTAAACTAATAAATAAATAATAACTAATAAACTAAACTAATAAATGAATACAATAACAACTAAAATAAACTCTAAAAGTTATTTTAACTTTACTGTTCAAATATTTGTAGTGGCTTCTATTATCAGAATTGACTATGTTCAGTAAATAGTCACTGACTACTAATTAATTCCGACATATCGGATATTGCATAGGTAATATATACCATGTACTTCCGGCATAGAATGGGTCACCTCTTTGTTTCTCGTGAGTGTCGTAAGAGGCGACTAAGGGAACTTAAATGTCGAAGGATGGACAGCAGCGTCCCTTAAAACATCGCCAAAGTCTAACTGCAGTTGTCAACACGCCTGCCAAACGTAGAAACTACTTGCAAACTACCACTTACGGAGGAGTCTTATGTTCAGCAGTAGACAATTAACGGCTAGTATGATGCAATATATATCCAATGCATTAACAATGTAATATAATATTACTCAATAGTTAAACTAATTAGGCACTTAAAAAATAAATCATGGCAAAAACATCTAATAGTGAATTGAAAATCCAAACGTAGGAATATTAAAATATGTATAAAACTGTCAGTTTGACTTTGAGTAACACTTAGAAGAACGTTTATATAATTTATTGCTTTATACGGAAATAGTTTAGGACCAGGAGAAAATTTAGGGCTTCTTGTGGAGCATGCTGGATTTCTCAGTGTTGACGTTGAATAATAAATAAATAATTGTTTTTTAATAACCTTCCGTATATTTGAAAGAAAATTTTATAATGAAAGCCTAAAAGATCAGTGAAAGGCAAATTAAAAATAAGTGCCTATTAAAAAAAAAGAAACAAAAAAGTCGCAATCTTCAAGAGGACTGACCCGGTTTATATAGTGGCAATAGGATAAAATTACAATGGTTGTTTATAATAAGAAATTCTAATTTTGATTATATTAAATATTGGCGGTCCCACGATATTGCCAACGTGCATTAGTATATAAAGTGTCTTATGTTTTATTAAGTCAAAATATAGTCCACCTTTATACCAAATATCATTCAAATCTGTTCAGCCGTTTAAACGCGGTTAAGTAACAAATAAACGTGTAAACATCCAAACTGAACATTCGAATATGTTTACAAACGTCCATAATCATAATCAGTAAGATATAAATCAAAACAACGAGGCATAAAATTGCCTACAGAACCCAATTTACAGAAAAAAAAATAACACAATAATAGACAGGAAAATTGTGGCCAAATGGTCAACGCAATACAAATGCAAATTCTATTTAACTTAATTTCATTGGATCCGCTAACAATCGACAATACAGAAACCTCGGACACCGGACGGCTGACAACGCAGAAAGCGCAATAAAATACCGAATCCGTTCAAAATAATTGCCAAAAATGAACGTTTAGCGGATGAGGAGTGTTACATTAACTATTAAGAGCCCTTTAAAATTACCCGCAATCTATTTAAACGGGCAAAATTAAATTACGAGGGACAAAGCTATTAAAGTAAATGATTGTAACGCAAAAACATTTTAAACGAAACATTTTATAACATGGTCCCAGTGGGCTGTTTAAAAGTTCTAGTAACAGCTGCTGTAGACACATCTTAATGACGGATATTCAGATGAGTTTAAAAGATGAAGTCTTTGTGATGTCGCGTGTGTATACAAGGAGTTCCGTAACAAAAAGTCATTTTTTTTAAATGGATTTTAATGAATGATATTCTTGCCTACACAATTAATATATGCTGACAAGTTACCAGTGAAGGATGACAGGCGACGTTGAAGTCAAGCATTTGGTCCATTGTGGCGAATTTGACAGGAATTAACCATGATAGTTTGAAGAGACAAAAGCAAATGGGTTTGCTAATCCCTGTTATTAACAATACCCTCTGAAAGGTTTCAAATTTGTTTTAAAGCTGGTCATGTTAATGATAAGATTACTTCAATATAGGAGGAAGGGACCCATAATAATGGTAGAGGAATTAGAAATAGATATTCTCACAACTATAAGTCTACTTATAGTCTGTCGTAGTTATAAATAAAAATCAGTTGCTAGCAATCAACTAAAGGAGATCAATCTTCTTCCGGTCACTTCTGCTAATCATTGTAAATAGTGAATAGCAATTCGTCTCGATGATTGACTAATTGACCCGACAGGCGAATTTACAATTTAACCTAAATTTGTGTAAAAAAAAGTTTAGTTGTTACATTTTCTCACAGACATGTGGTCCCCAAATCAAAAGCTATAAAAAAATCTTAATTCTTTCACTGCTATATACTACTGATAAAAAAAATCCGCACTTTTCAATTTCCAACATTGCTCTTTCTACGTCACATCTGAACTTTTAGATTTATTTATGCGCCAGGCTAAAAGACCCGTTTTGACAGATATCTAATTGATACATAATTTAAATAGTATTTATTTCCTTTATAACTAAATAACTGTTATTTTTAAAACTTATGTTCATTTTTATTCAATGTCTATATGTTTACATATGTAACCGGAAATTAATGAACTCACTGTGTATTTGTCTTTTCCGACAATTATTACAACTTCATCGGAAAGTCGTCTTCAGGGAGCATCTGACGCTGTGACACAAAACGCCAAAAGACAAAAACACTGTGAGTCTATTAATATCCTATTACATATGTTAATAGACATTAAATAACTATTATTTAAAAATCGGTCGTTAATTCTTTTATATATTACTAGCTTTTACTCTTGACTTCATAAGACTGACCTGGATGTGTTCACTAACAAGCCTAAAACCCATGTCGTTTTCCATATCATATAGTACGTATATAATAAATTTCATAGTGTCTTAAACCATTAAGAGACTAAAAGGTAATAAACAAACATATAAAATAATCTCTAAATATATATAATTTACATATTCTATGTACAATTAATCCTACATCCTAATTAAACGTTTGTATAAATAAAAAAGACCAATATTTTATAATAAACTGTAGTATTTGTGTTAGAAAATTAATTCTAGCTCACTTATAAATTTATATACTTTTAAACGGTTGATAGAAATTTAATAAACGTAGTTATCTGACATTATACTGATTTCTGGCAATATATATATATATATATATATATATATATATATATATATATACGGTTGATAGATTTTTAATTTAATAAATCACAATCAACAACCAAGATGAATTCTCGTATTTGGATCAGTAATAATTATTTATTTATTACACAAACAGTATTCCCGAATTGTTTAAATATATAAAAAAAATAGTATTGGCGTTTTGTTTTTTTAGAAATATGGAATTGTGGAAAAAATTTTTGGAGAAAAATAAATAGATGAAACAAAATTTGGCTAACTTTTTACTTTTTTTTTATTTTAACAATTTTGTATTTGAAAATTGTATATAATAGTGTGGTCTACTTAATTTATGTGTGCCATTAGCCATAAATTAAGTATACCAAAATTATACCGAATCGGACATGAGGGGCCCCGAGTGCACTGCCGTATGTTTGTTAGGCCATAACAAATAAAACATTAAAGTCCACTCACCAGGTTACTTCTGCACCGCTCCAAGCAATAAGCAGCCGACCGGCCAATCTACACCAGTACGAAGGGATAACATACATAAAATTTAGCTTACACTACATAAACCGGTACCTCGTCGCCATCCAGCAAAAACAATTATAATACGAGCTTTTAATCACGAAAATACACATTAATTTGAACTAAGCAAAACACAAAAATAGTTTTCCGTACGTAAAATAATGGCGGTTTTTTTTCTTTTGAACAACTAGCAAAAACAGATCGACGCATTACATGAAGCAGAGAAATGACGATCGCGCGCGCTGTCGTTTTCAAGCTTGTGATTGGCTAACGCTAGGCATGCGCAGTTAGCACTAGCGAGCGCCGTGATAACGCGCGAAATGTAAATGAGCCCTCAGTATTATTTACGATGACAAGAGAGCCTGGCAACCACACTAACCGCCCATACGAATAGTAAGTATATAAAGAATATACCAATAAAGATAGTAACATGAAATAAAGTCTGCACACAAAACACCGTTGTGACGTCATTCGCAAAGTGGTTACATGGTAGAACGCGATGAAACCCGACACAAGTGTGTCGTTGGGTAAAAGTGAAGCAAATCGTATAAAATTGGATATTTTTCAGCAAATTGATACGAAGAAAATTTAGATTAGAAATTTAGAAAAATATTGAGACAAAAATTGTTTCTGACAACACTGATCTGAATGGATACAACTAAACTTGCAAGAACATCTTTTTCTATTTTCGCTACTACCATATCGACCACGCCTGCACTAGTGTTATCTAGGACACTTCAAACTGTGTACGCACCATAAGTGATGTAATCACACTGTGTACTCATTCTGTAAAAGATTTTGAAGTTCCCAATGTCAACAAGAAAATAATTTCATTGAATTCCTTTCATGTATGTGTATGTAAAAAATATTTCATATGTTTTACAATTAATATCTCATACCCAGAATTTACACTCTTGAATTATATTTTTAGTATTTAATTAATAAATAATAGCTCTCATTTTACCTTCACTACCTTCAAATACAATTTATTATTGTTGAAAACTATGTCGTTGCACGTTGATATAAGATTTCAATTACATTACAACACATTAATAATTATAAGAATACCATTATTTTCTATATAATTTTGAAGACATCTAGTTCATGGGTAGTTAAACTGGAATCCCTTATTTCCTAAATATAATTATATGTATAATTAAAATGTATTAAATTCCAAGTGTTGAAATTACAAACGGTCATTATTGAGGTCATATTTGTAAATTATTAAAAATGTATAATAATAAGGAACAGACATTTTTTAATATTCACAATATAAGATATTTATTTGAAGTTATAGCACTCCGAATTTTACGCCTTCCAATGTAACACGCGGCGCGTCCATCTGTCAAATTGGTATGAGTCTTTATATTTTTATTATTTTTCTGTCCATATTATAATAATTTGGGAAAATGTTCATATTTACTATCAGAGCACAGGAGAAATTTTAGCAGTATAATAAATAAAAGGTACTTACTCTTTTACTACACATTGTACAAGATCAAACAAAATTATTAGAACAATATATTTTTTTTATTCTGTACACTTTAACCGCTTGTTTTAATACTATGTAAACTACTTTCTTGTTTCTTTTAAAAAATGTTCACCAGTTTTGTTAATAAAACCTTAAAAGGACACAAATTATTTTTATTCCAGAGGGAGACTTTGTAGAAAAGTCGTTACCTCTGTCCCATTCGTGTTTCTACCGTGAAGCAGTTGTGTTTGCATAGCTGTGTTGCAGTTTGAAGGTTAGGATATGGCAGTAAATTTACAGGATACAGAGTAATAACCATCTGAATCATGGGGGTATCATGGGCGAAACAATATACTCTATTATGTTCATGGTACTGTTCATGTGTATAGGCGACGGTTACCACTTTCCATCAGGTTTCATTGTATGCCATTCTAAGTTGCTAAAAAAATATTACATTTTGTATTGAAGAAAATACTTTTGGTGTGGTAAATGCAAATCGATACTTTATATTATAAATACGAGTTCTTAAAGATGCTTAGTTCATTAAATTAATCAACTTAATACTTATTAATCCATAACTAATTGAATTAAATTGATATGAAATGTCCTTTTTTATTTGAAAGAATATACTTTCAGATTAGTCCCATGAATATTTTTTCAAAATCAGTTTAATAGTTTAATTTTTAAATCAAAGTAAAAAATTTTGTCACGTTAAAGTTGGTTTTTTTTTTGAGAAACAAAAGTCTCTTCGCGTACCCAAAGAGACTGTGCCATTAAAAAACAACAGCTGTGTTTCTTGTCTGTTCTTCTTAGCATTTCAAATGGATGGTAAAATGGTGGTAATTCAACATAGAATTTTGCATGTAATGTATAACATGAATTTAAATTATTTAAATGTATGCTTCCAGCGCTTTTCAATACAATATACGAGTAATTAAAGTATGTGGTTACGAACTAAATTCATATATACATTTTGCCGTTGACAATACAAACATGATTTAATTTACTTATAACTACTTAGTATACTTTCACAAAGAGATGAATTATGTTTAATAACGTGTAACAACTTAACAGTTACAGTTTGCTTTTGTATTATTTAGATTATATTGTCTACTTACAAATACATATTACATAGAAATTAAGGAATAATTTTAACGACCTTACTAACACTACCTTACCTTTCCATTTTTACAAGTTTGATTGTCATGCTATACTAACATTGTTATTCCTATGTGTGAGTACAATTGTTTATATTGGTTTGAGTGTTTTCTATGTTTAAAATATATGCATTTATAAAATATTTACAAATAAGTTTGTATGTCGGTTGAGTAGTATTCATAGTACAACTACTTTATAGTTTACTCGATGGTGCTGAACTAAAGATAAAAATAAATAATAATAAATAAAGATATAATTAAGAAAAACTATTCAACCAATCATAAAACATGCGGCACATTTGGCATAGAAAGGACATAAACTACTTTTTGTTCCGGTCAATCAATATGTTCCGGTTAACACGCCCTCACACCGTCAGTCGCCTAAAAATAGTAGATAACTATAAATAGTTCGAGCGTCATTATATTCACACCTACAATGACAACTTAGATTGCTCAGTCCCAATGGGAGATTAATTTGACTATTGCAAACATTTGCAATACGGGGAAGTAGTTGCTAATAACTGAAACGATTACCCCGTCGCTCCAATACTCTATTAAGTTAGAATTAATGATAGTTTCTTGGGGGAAATACATGCCCCATGGTGAACCAACTAACTTGGCATCATTCTAATATTCATCCCTCAGTGATGCCCCGTCAACATAAACTAAAAACACAATGGAATGGTAACATTCAAATTTCATCCATACCCGCATACATTAACTCATGTAGGTACATTTTATGGGCAACTCTTTCTCGTATTGAGCTGTCCAGTTATGGAACAAACTCCCTTTCCACATACAAGAGAGTCCCTCTATTACCTCATTCAAGAAAAGGTTGAAATCACATTTTCTTTCCCTTGAGTAATATTTTTTTTTTTTTTGTATTTTTCTAATTAAACTGTCAAATCTTAAAATTATTAAACTAAGTTTCTAATGTGAGTTGCATATTCATTCATAGGTAGGTATTATATGTATTTATAGTGTATGTATTTATGTAATATTTTAATATTTTATTTAACTGTATATTTGTTTATGTATTAATAGTTGTAGCACTTCAACTGCCCGCTAACGAAATGTTTTCTCTCTGTATTGGGTTGACTGAAAGAGATCTCTGTCAGAGATAAGTCCACCCTTGCTCATAACATTTATAAATACATTTTTTTATATGTAACTTACAAGTGCAATAAAGAATATATATACATGTACACTTATTTATTATACCTTGATTATGTGAAATAATCGCAGAGTGCATTAGAATCCTAAAGACTTGTCAGTATAATCAGGTTCACCCCTGCCTACCACGAATACCAATTCTCTATGTAATTCTAAGAAGCTCACAGTTCGACAAGGTTCGATGCGAATGAATGAATTTAGAATAGTCACTTACACGCTTTTAATACAAGGAATAAAAATAAATTAAATATGCCTAGTTCTCGTCTCAAAAAAGTAAGTACATCTTTCATGGGACATTGTATACGTTTTTATAATAAATTGCCAGATAATGTTTTGAATTTAAATGAAGGGAAGTTTAAGATACGTAAAAAAATATACTTTGCGCTAAAGGTTATTATAAAATAAACCACTACTTGAATGACTGCAATGCGTGGACTTAATTACAATTTTAGCTTTTGTTATGAGGCATATAACTTTCCCAGTTATCAATGTATTAAACATCAAATAAACTTATTATAAATTTATTAATGACATGTTGTAATTTAAATAATGTAAATCAAATATTGTAATGGGGGAAAACTGTGATTGTTACAACCTATGCTGTAAATACTATAAATGACGTAATGGAGTAATTTGAAACAGTCATGCTGGCTATAAAGTTCAAACTCGTGGCGGCGGCGAGGTGGGCCGGGTCGATGTGCTGCATCTAATATGGTTGAGTGCAATGATGGTTGGCTCATCCGTCATACTCGTGAACGGATGCTGTTTGTGGGGACTGGTCTGTTTGGGTTACAAACACTGATTAGACTATTTGCTTTTGCAATAGCATATGCTGGTGGTCACCCTATTTTCCCAAATTTAAATTTAAAAATGAATCTGTATTATTGTAAACATGTATAAAATTTATTTGAAAAGAATACGAGCTGAGTTTCTTGTCTATTCCTTTCATCTCTAAATCATTACATACTGACGGTAGATTTGACATATCATAAGAGTCTGTAATAGACATACATGAATAAAGATATTTTGAATTTGAATGCCCTTAAAACTATTTCTTTACTTATAACTTGAGAGAACAATTAATCCTTAAAACATAAATCAAATATAAAAATCCAACGTTATAGTTCAGTAGAAAACACTGTTTAATATAGATATATTTAAATCGCCCATAATGCTACTTCTCACTCAAACTTTCTGACATAATCCACTTTCATTGATCCTCAGTACGTGACCAAAACCCCCGGATGTCAGTTCACGGCTAAAGAACAATTCAACCGTAGAATTATCAGTTACTAGTTTCTACACCTTCATGATTTATATTTTATGCTAATAGTAATTGTTTATTGCAGACTTTTCTGCGTGAATTAGGATAAAAATCATATACGCTGTACCCGAATCTAGAATATTGGTCTATTTATGCACTTCTAAAATTTAATTCAAATCCCTAATCCGAATAACAAAGATCCAAATACCTTTACAAACTTTTGCATTGATAATAGGAGTTAATAGAACTATATTATTAATTCGGTTCTTAACCAACTTTAAAAAGTAAATAATTTAACAGTAATTATTTTATATATACAAATACATATATTAACTAACATCTTCCCCAATATTGAACCGATTTTGTAGTTTCTTTTATTATTTGAAACATAATAGTTTCTTACACGTTCTACGTATTTCATTTTCGAGGATTCCTTCTCTGTATGAATGAAAACAGGTGGTAACGCTGTGATAACACATTATATTCTTCCATGAAAAATATTCATGGAGAAATGTAAGAAGACAGTAAAATTTTCCAAAATTGAGCTTATAATAATTATAAAATTCAAATTTTAGCGTAGACAAAATATCCATAATCTGCTCAGACTTTGAACATTTTGACCGTTGATAATATATCCTGTGTCTACGCAGGGCATAAACGCAAAATAGCCAAAACCAGAATCATATTAATTCACCTAAACACCGCTGAGCATCTTAATTGAATGGATTACACTTATTTCAACATTATTAAAAAGTTCCACAGCAAGTCCTAACACTGCGGCCACTTTAATAAATCCTTCTCGAAAAGTTTTCTCGTAAATCAGCACCGAGTATTTTTAAGTTGGCATTCGCTTCAAAGACATTTCTCGTGATGAAACAAATCTCCAATTATGTCAGAGTACTGATTTTGATTTTTTGCATTTACTTCCTTCCTTTTGGACTTTTTAAATGTGTACTTATGTACAATACTGAACGTATTTTAAGTATGTTTTTAAAGTACTCTGCTTGTTTACCTTTCGTTTCTGTCTCACTTGTTCTGTCGAGAAGCAGCTATTGCTAGGATGTGTTTTGATGTGAAGGGCAAACAAGCTGATACCTCATGTAATGGAAAATAATATTCATGAACAACATCACGATCATCACAAAATACTACTAAAATATTACTCAAGTAATATTTTCTTTAGATACAAAGTCCAAATAGACACTGTGGAAAAAAGTAAATACCGGAAACCTTTCTTAGACATCACTTTATCTAATCACATAATCTGATCTCGGCTGCATGCCAAATCATTTTGCAGCTTCAATTTCAGGCTCTAACATACTATTATTTTATTACGCTACTGTGTATGACAAACAATCTGACGGCTCACATGAGAGGAAGTGATAACCGTTCCTTATAAATATGAAATTCACCATGGATGTCATAGAATACACTGTGACGTTCATGATTAACATTTATGCGTTACCATTCCTAAGAACTAAGATATGCACTAAAAAGGTATAAATACGGCAACATGGTCTAAAGTTATTTATTCCTAAGCCGAGATCCGAGTCACTCTTGGGTGTACACCGCAGTCTATCAGTAAAAGTCGACGCTCTATCACTCCCCTCTCGCGGGTTTGGAGCGCCATCCGCAGTCGCCCCTGCATACGCACCCAGTGAAGCTGTCAAGGCCATCTGTAGCCAACAGCAATAAAGCTCGAAAAATTTTTTTAAATAAAATTAGTCAGTTTGGACGCCAAACGGTTAACACTAGGCTCCGAGCAGCGATCTAATAATTTTCCTGAAGTTACCTCGTTTAAAAGTGAAACACAAGTCGTAAAACGTGTGCGAACAAAATAGCAGTAGGAGACAATAGCTAATATAGAAGGTTGTGAAACTTCTGGTAGTAATAGTGGTAAATCTTCGAGTATTGGCACACATACTAATGGTAGTAGAATTGAACAAAATAATTCTAATAAAACAATCAGTAAAATGTTATGCCTTCAAATCTTATAATTTCTATTCGGTATTCCATGAATTGTCATTTCCAAGAATTGAGGTGTTATAAACTACCTTACAACTTTTTCTTAATAGCAATTTTATTACAATTATTCAATGTAGTTTGACATAAGAACTCAAGAACTCCGAGAGCCATTTAAAAGGAAAAAGAGAATTGAGCAAATCAAGTCGGATTCCGCTTCGGTGAATAATTTCATTTATAACAATTCGTATTCGGCGTAATGATGTTGTTAACTTGAATGTAAATTGAAATACATGAAATTTATGAGCATTCAAAAAACACATTATGGCACTTACTTGATGTTATTTTACAGATTATTTCATTTTTAATGAATAATATACAATAGTAACCCTGTCCGCGCTTCTAATATACACTAGGCATGGGTAATATCAGTATCGCTTCGATATCTGTATATCGAATGCCTCTGGATTAATATCGGAAAAAATGTTATCACCTCACCATCATTCGATATCACCCTTACCAGTCAGATAGGTATCTATATTCATTTCAACTTAATTCTTCATTTCTATATTATGTATTGGATAACTGATATTTAGTATATCCATTATTGAGCCCAACTATATTGTAACTACAATATATAGATATATACTTATTCCCTATATACGCCATTAGTAAATCGACGACTTAAGGTTAATCTAACAGGGTATATCGCTAGCGATGGTTTACAAACAACCTTCTTCCTCCTAACTATTGTATTATTTTTTTGGAATGGTAATCATATTGTGCTATGGGTATACACTGACGGTACACCAATGAGGAATGATTGGTGATGATGAAGCAGATTAGTTAGTCCATCGTGATGAATTCAACAATAAATCAATCACGATACATTTATACGAACGGTAAGTAGGTCGACCTAGCAATGGGATTGCTAATCCTCATTATTAACAATCCCTTTCTTCCCTAACAATTGTATTATCCTTGTAGTGACTATCTACCGTAGCATATAACAATAATAAAAATACTAATAATAGAAAAGTTCCGAGATCTATTTCCGGTAGGGCCAAATTAGGAAATGAACTTTTCTAAATAGTTCCTGGTCTGGGTATTCTGGTTATACCTCATTTGCTTAGTTTCTCATAATACAGGATATTGTAGCTTAAGCGCTAGATCATTATATACTGTTTCATGTAGAAAAAACTGTGGGATACAACATATAAGTAAATATACTTCAAGAAAAACTTAAAAAAGTGTTCAATATAAAACGCAAATTCTTTAATACATTAAAAGTTAGCTATTACTATCAGCTCTTTCGATTGAAAGGTTGCCACTTACTCAAATTAGATCTACCGCCGCTGTCTATATTGCAGAATATACATTAAAGAAGGTGCATGTAACAAAAAAGACAATAAAATGTAATAATTTATTCTAAAGGGCAAAATCAAATTTTGAATTAAGAAGATATTTTTTTTTTTGTAATATTTTAATACGTGACTCTACATTTGAAAATAATTAATAATTTTTAAATCCCTTGTGACAATTTTTTGCGGTGGAATTCGAACCTACATCTATATATATATATATATATATATATATATATTATATATATATATATATATATATATATATATATATATATATATATATTATATATATATATATATATATATATATATATATATATATATATATATATTTACTAACATATAGCTAGCGAGTAATCGGATGCGCCGAATAGAGGCAGAAAGTGAATTCCACAGGTAAACTACCTAGGCAATAAAGGATTTAAAAAAAAAAAAGAAAAACAATGAGAGGGGAATTTGAACGGAGATTGTAAACACTACACGAATAACTCTTTTAAAAATATTGTAAATAGGGATCACTTTTAAGTTAGTAATGGTCACGAATTGTGCGGTTTCAGAGAGATATTCTTCCCGAGAACAGTGCGTTGCACACAGGTTGTGAAATTATCTTCCTGCTGGGGCTTTCTGTAGAAACTGCACCATGGGGTTCTTCAAAAAGGGCGTATTAAGGTATACACGCGCGTAACATTCCTAGTGTTACAAACGTCCATAGGCTAGGTAACTTAATTTATCATCAGGCGGGCTGTATGCTTGTTTACCACCATAGTTGTAGAAAAAAAGTTGTATATCTTTCCACAATTTGAGACGTTACCAAACGAAATTGTTTAAAATGCGGATGCTTATGCGCTGTGGATAATATATATATATATATATATATATATATATATATATATATATATATATATATATATATATATATATATATATATATATATATATATACAGTATATAACAATTTATTACATTTCTGATAAAGCAAGTTGTATTCGAACAGCTTCGTTTATCATTGACACATCAGACACGTAGATTATTTACAGAGCGAATGAGGGGTTAATCTTAACAAATAACAGTATTTATGTTACTGCGAAAAAGTACAAACACTGTTGATATTATCAGAAAAACACATGTGCTCTTTCACAAATACAGCATCCACAAACCCAATATATAATAATATAATAAATATGATTCTAAAACAAATAACGAAGTCGATGCTAAAGAGCAATTATCTTGAACCTATCTCTAAAATTAAAATTTCAATTTGATATTACGACAAAATCTTATTCGTAAAGATTAATGTACTAATTTTCTAATAGATTTATGTTAAAATTATTATAAGTTTACGAAATTATCAAATTACACCATCTTATTACACCTGCAATGCTGTTAGTGTTGTAGGTGATCATGGGCGGCGATAGTCACTTACCACCAGGTGAGCCGCATGATCGTTTGCTCCCTGTGTTGTAAAAAAAAAAAACTTTTAATATCCATATTTAATTTGTTACTTTTTCATCTTTCTTAGCAAATTTTCTTTAAAAACATCGAAACGTTATATTCTTCTTCATCGTGTTAATATTGACTAATACAACTGAAGGTTGGAACTTATAATGTTATTATTGTATTCTGTTAGTAAATGTATTGCTTGTTTATGTACTAAATAAATAAATAAATCTAACAATCACAACACTATATTTATTGTACTGATTTAGGAGTTAATAATTTTGATTTAAAACCAAACACTGCAGTGTTTGGTTTTTGTTGCTGCTGCAATATATTATATACGCACTATTAACATTAATCTTATTTTTAATAGACTTTAAATAATTTAAGTTTGTGTTCCACAAAAAAAAGAATCTAAATTACTAAATTGGTTTAAAAAAAATTAAGAGACCAAACTGTAAATATATCGTTCCAGATTAAAAAAGAATTTTTGAAATCAGTTTATAACTGACGGAGTTATGATGTTAAAAAACATAAAAAATACAAACTAATTGAAAACCTCTTATTTTGAAGTTGATTGAAAAGAAATTAGCATTCGCCTATATTTTTTGTTTGTATCTTATTATATATATATATATATATATATATATATATATATATATATATATATATATATATATCTTATCTGTTCTAAACCTATTTTGATTATTATTTTTGTGTTTATTCCCACACTGTTTTATATCACTTTTATTATAATTGAATCCTCAACGGATTTCCTATTAGTATATTACAGTTTGTGGAACTGACACTGTTTTTTATATATTATTCGTAGGTATCTTTTATTCGTTTATAAAATTTAACCTGATGTTAAGTGATTACCGTAGCCAATGAACAATAATAACACTAGGGGATTCGCCAATGCATTGTCGTGCTTTTAAAAAGGTACAAATTCTTTTGCTGAAGAACCTCATATCGTATTTATTAGGAAATGCTGTTGTAGGAAATTTGTTCCACATTTTTACACTACGCGGCATGAAGTGAAACATAGTTATAGACCGCCATTCATGTACATAGGTAGATATTATTATTAAATAGTTGCTTATTTCTGCAGAGCAAGATTTACTTAATCTTTATTTTTTATTATGAAAGCGAGTTTGTTCAATTATTACCTCTCTTAGCATCTTGACGACTTAATAAATCTTTATAAAATGTAGTATGCACTTACAATATAGGATGGAGAAGTCTAAAATAAGATCTCAGTAAGTACACCAGTTACGCGAACGAAGTCGCGAGTAAAAGTTAGTTGATATATAATTCAAAGATTTTCACCCATCGATAAGCATGCTTTTAAGTTGTTTACTTTACTTGTTTCTTGAGAGAACAACGTACCCTCTATGTTATAAAAAAATAAATAAAAAAAATCCATAAAAAAAATATTCTGATCAGTAAATATATCCCGGTCACGTGGACGAAGTTTTCGGTAAAAGTTAGTTAATAATAATAAGAGCGTGTGATGGCTTAGTGATTTATATCAGAAACGATTAACAATCTATAACGACAGTGGTGAGCACATTTTTTTTTTAATAATTAAATACACGCAATTTTTTTATAACACAGGGAGCAACCGAGCATGCGGCTCACCTGATGTGACTACCGCCACCCATAATCACCTGCAATGTGTTGCCGGTCTATGTTTGTTTAGAACAACAAATAATAATAAAATTATAAATTACAGAAATTATAAAGATTTTTTCGCAAAAAAAAATAATGAGAATACAACATATTTCGTAGAATATACTTACTTAAGGCGAATTTCGAAACATCATGACAAGTATCAGATTTATGTAACGTACCAAAATAGAAACGAAATAAAGTAAAGAATTGAAGCGAATTATCCTAGATATAACGATGGAGAAATTTAAGTCACTTGAACCGAGTACGGATTTGGAAACATGATCATATTTTCGAAGCCCAATTAAGAATAATTTTCAGGTATTTTGAAGACGCTTAACTAATTTAATTGCTATAGAATATAATAGAATTAGCGTAATAAAGCTTAGAAATAAAAATAAAAATAATTTAAAAATACACCTCTCTTATCTATTAAGTACAACATTTAGGCCAAAATCCAAAAGGACTTTTAAATCTTTTACATAATATAAATAGCAGCCTTAACAAACGTTGTTTGTTCCGCCACAACCACCTACAAGATCCATGTTTCTTATTGGGATAAAACTGTCCTACTTCTAAAGTTGGAGCAAATAATACACAATTTAAAAATAATTTATTACAATACAAAATTTCATAAAAATCCTTGGAGCAGTTTCAAAAATTAGATTGAATGAACATCGTGACAGGGAATTTTTATATAGGAGGAATATAAAGTCATTTTTTTGTAAAAATATATTTAATTAATCAAAATATATATATGTATATATATATAGTAATATCTATGTACTTTTGCCATCACATATATAGTTCATTGATCCCTTTTTCTAAAAAAAACCATGGGGGCGAGAAACTTTTTGAAGGCGGTTTAGACTCCCGCATCGGAGTTAATTTTTTTCCTTGTAAGAAACTGTCCGAATTCCGGAAAAAAATGATAATCTGTTGGAGCAAGGTCCGGGTAGTACAGTGGATGTCGCAGACATTCCAATTGTAGCTTATCTAACTTAATGGTTGTACGTTGTACAGTGTGTGGTCTTGCGTTGTCCTGAAGCAGCAGTGGCCTAGAGCGATTGACCAATCTCGGTTGTTTAGCAGCTAGTTCTTCCTTCATGGTTTACAGTTGCTGATAATAGATATCTACCGTAATCGTTTGGTCAGATTTTAGAAAGCTGTAGTGAACGACACCGGCGCTAGTCCACCAAACACTCACAAGTAACTTTTTTTGAGTCAATTTTCGTTTAGGGTAGGATTTGACTGAAGAAGGGTCCTACATAATGATTGGCGGAACGAGAATTCTTGTCAAGCCCACAATCCGCTACTTGGGCTTGACTCTCGACGGGCGCTGGAGTTTCCGGGCTCATTTTAGAAAACGAAGAAGAGTTAAGACTTCGTCCCAAAAGAAGCAACTAATTTCATATGTAGCAAAATTAGTATGAGATCAACATACGAGTAGAAGCGCACAGTGTCCACTGCAAATTTGAAATGCGTTATTGGTGCACCTTTTCCTTTACTGTTCCTTATGTACATTAACCTACACGAGTAGGATCTTAATAGAAAGACCTGTACCTATAGTAAAACTACTATACAAAACATTTATTTTTGGTTTAGTAATATGTCAGACGCTGTTGACTCTACAGAAGAAAATTACAAAATTCGTTTCGAATTAATATAATAATGTAATATCAAATAAAATAGATAAAATTACTCATATGTACATGAATTCACTATTTTTTTTTCAAAAGAGATTAAATTGATCGAAACGTAAAAATAATAAATTATAATAATTAAATATAAATTACTTGAATTTTAAATATCGAAATAATCCAAGCAAATTACCATAGCTTACTTAAATAATGGCGTTAATTCCCGTCTCTTATAAATCATAAACCATGGTAGATATACAGGCCTAAATTGTACGAAAGTTTATAAAAATATAGCAGCCAGGGACGCCAAATGGGCTTCTGATGTCTAGCCATAAAATACCGATATGATATTTAAAACCTCAATCATTATTTACGCAACTTTCCACAAAATTTCAATATAAATTTTAATCAATTAGAAAATTCTCTGAACGCTGAAACAGATAAGTAAAACAATGATCTTCATTTCTCTCCCAACTTAAGAAACCTTTAGCTTTAAATTTCGTTGAAATCTTCAAAGTGAAATAATAAATTACGTGACATGTAATCAAATTAACAACAATTTACAGCCGCAGACGCCCCAAAGCCTTAAATAACAAAGGCAGGCGTTGTGACAAAAAGTGTGAGAACACCATAATTTAGAGAATTAGAAACGGGCACAAGGGGACGCTTACACGTAATTAGTGGGTGTTTCGTCCTAAATTGAACAAAATCGCGTTCCACGAGAGAAATACAATTACACTTAGGTATAATTGTACGCAAATTATAAAGGGTGTAAAATGTTTTCGCCACGTTTGCTACATAGTATAAAGAAAGAGTTAACAGTTTAGTACTAAAGTAAACTGCATTGACTACATGAATAAAGATCAAAGGTATTTTATGTGTAAATCTAAGATATCTTCTATCACAACATAGAAAGTCAATCATAAATTTGAATATACAAATGCATAAAATGTTTAGAGTCATAAAAATTAAAACTCGCAAAGTTCTATGTCTAAAAATCAGGTTAGTTAATGACCAGATTACGGCACTCTAAATCTCCTTACAAAGTAAATAATGACATTGAAATTGTGGGCGACAAAGGAAACCAGGAATGGAAATTGGAAATATGTATATAATAGTCAAAGGAACTTAGAAGAACAGGGCCGTGAAGGCAAGCCAAAAGGAAACAATAGATATGCGTGTCAATTTCGAATTTGGTAAATAATAATATATAGCTATAAATAATATATGTGGCCTGTACTCCACAGAAATAATAAACTTAAAGTGCATTATACTCCAAAAATTAAAAGTAGTTACTTAAGACATAATACTTAGATTTGCTATCGCACCAGCATAAGAGTGAACCCTGTCGTTTCAAAGAAGAATTATCGAAGTAGATTTAGTATTAACAAAGATCTTGCGCAACCAATGGACAACTTTCTTCTTTTGAAAGTCTCTTTCAAGATATTTACTTTCTTTGATATTAATTAGTCTTTTACACTGCATAGTTTATGATTTATAAGAAATCAGAATCAACGCGATCATTCGATAAACTACTATAATACTACAGTCGAGAAATGCATTAAATAAAAACATGGTCAGTATTGTGCTCAGAAACCCAAAGTATAACGACACAATTAGTGAGATGTAGGACAATAAGTGGGTAGAAAAAAAGTTTTGTTTCGAAGGCGAGAGCATGACATCGCTACATCAGCTACGCGTAACCACGGGTGGTGCAACCTGGTCGAAACGTCCAGATAACTCAGGTAAATTATTATAGTTTATCTAAATGACCTCGTTAATTCCCGTCTCATTTAAACTATAATATTAAGATATTTTGTCCAACAGACAATCTAAATAATATGCAGTACATATTTAAGTTTCCTTCATTCCAACATCACAGCATGCTTATATTTTTATCTGACTTCAAACGATCGCCCATACGCCCGAAGCGGTGACTAGCCACTTTATCTCGGGAGCGCTCCTTTATTAGCCCTTTGTTCGCCTTCAAATTCCATTACCCCTTCATTCATGTTTACCAAATATTTTTCACTGCTAATGGGCATAGATTTATGGCTGTTTGCTTTACTTTAATGCAAAATTGAGTTACAATTTAACAAGTTAGATTGAATCACGATTAAATATGTTTATAGTTTTATATATATATTTTTAATGGATGATAATGGAATAGCAATCCCGCACGCGCTAACGGTATACTATATGCTTGCGGGGCACCAGTGAGAGATGACAGGTGAGAATGAAAAGGCAGGTCAATTAGCCTATAGTGATCAGAACCACGTGAAGGTTGAGTTGACAGGGTATATTGTTAGCAATGGGAATGGTAGTCTGTATTACTAACAATCCCTTACCTAAACCTAAACTTACCTTATCTCTTAATCTCTTATGTTCTGTGGCGTTAGTGACTATTGAAGTAAAATGTTTCTATACTTCCAATTTACAATAGACGAGGATTTGTCTGAAGTCTAGACTTCACGCTTGTTTCAATTCCGCAAGTATAGTACCTATATACAGTGTAACTAGTGCGTAGTTACTGCAAGAGCTCTTATTGTCTGTCGTACACAGCCAGTCACTTATGTATGTCGCAGTGAATGTTCCATTATGTCATTTTAGAAATAAACCAAGATTGAAAACTTAATGTTTGAGTTGAAAATAATACTGTCTATAACAAATAAATTCTAATCATCTACCTGTGATATGGACTTCCGCAAAATTCAGTAAACTTTTTTTTTAAATTAATAGTAATCAGCTCAGATTAAACAATCCCTATATATTTTAACCGTGTGGTCATAGAATAGGTCGCCCCTTCTTTTCACGTAGTTGTCGTAAAAGGTGACTAAGAAAGGTCGAGAGATGAGCAGCAGCATCCCTTTTAAAACATCTCCAAAGCTTAAATAATTGGATTGCCAATCCGCCTGCCAAGCACGGCAACTATTAACAAACCCCTCAAGGGGGAGGTTTATGTCCAGCAACGGACAGTTTAAGGCTGATATATGATGATATATTTTCATACAACATGAAGTGACAAATAAGTCGACGACCCATCTAATAGAAAGTGATAATAATTACCTATAGACATAAAAAGCCCTGTATACGCTGAATTATGAAGGCAAAGAGTGACGTTATTTCGATGACAATTGGTATCAATCAATTCATATCAACTGCGGAATTTGAAAGATGTGGAATAAATATCTTCTAAATCGCTATATTTATTTATTACTAGCTATAAAAAAGTGTAACCTTAAAGTTGATGATTTTGCGGTCTCACACAATACACTGCTTTGCCTTCCGATATTCGCAGGTTCAATTTCCGCACAATACAAACATTTATGTTCATGAATACGACTGTTTGTATTGATCTAGTTTGTGTTTTCTATATGCTCCTATAA
Source organism: Galleria mellonella (assembly GCF_026898425.1). Classification (NCBI taxonomy): domain Eukaryota; kingdom Metazoa; phylum Arthropoda; class Insecta; order Lepidoptera; family Pyralidae; genus Galleria; species Galleria mellonella. Next base: position 1,065,192 of record NW_026442112.1, read on the forward strand.
TCCTTAACGTTATTAAAAAAATGACGGTGAGTTTGTTTGTTTGTTACCTTATAGCGCCTTAACGACCAATTACTATATAATTTGGTATACGTATACTATATGGAATGGAAAAGAATATAGACAACTTCTTTTAATCCTGGTCATACGGACACGATTACTAATAAAAACTAGTAAGTATTTAAGTAAATCTATGAGTTATCTTATAGTATCTCTACCAAATTTAATATTAGCTTTGTAATATGACCAATACTATTTATTTATATTTATTTATTTTGTAAGTTAAAAAATACAAATATAATATTAAAAAAAAAAAACAAAATATATAAAGTGACTGCAACACTCTTGCAGTTTTATTGAAAGAGTGCCTTTCACTTTGCATGCGAGTTTTTCATTTGCGAGAGAAACGATGTAACATCTTTCCAAGTTTGTCTCAGTAAAGTTTACATTATTATTCCAGAGGTAGAAACAATATTGCATTTAAACTCATTTTAAGAAGAGCTATGGTATAAATTAGACTTTAGAGAATAAATGTATACTTTGATGTGGAAAAAACATTGTCAAAAATGGACGTGGAGTTTAAACTTCTAATTAGTGAGTGCATGTAACGATAAAACAGAAAAACCTTTGATGAAATTTTCTCCATTAATATTTCTGCCGAAACATCTGTGCTAGCAAACTTATTACTTATTTGAAACGTAAAGAAGTAAAATTATAAAGTATGGGGGCATAATACCTTAGCCCTTAAGAATGGGGGAAAAAGAATTGTTAGCAATATACCCTCTCAGGTCCACCTCCACGTGGTTCTAGAAATTATCGTGCTGAGTTGCAAGGCTAACTGACCTGCCTTTTCATCCTCACCTATCATCATTTACTGGCTCAGCCAGCATATATCGTTAGCGCAGGCGAGGTTACCATTCCATTACTACCATTAAAAATAAGCCTTAAAAACGGTTACACATGAAAAGTACTGTGGGCATCACAGTAAATTATTTGCTTATACGTGGTACTGTTCATATCTATAGGTGACGGTTATTTAAAGTTGTATACATTACTAGCTGTATCCCGCAACCTTGCCTGCGTGAATCAGTATAAAGTATTCTATATAAGGATATAACCTACACATGTACCAAATTTCATTCAAATCCATCTGCATAATTGCATTTCTGTTTTGCGAAAGGTTGACTGGAATTGAATGCTATATTGTATAAGTATGCCTTTTGTGCTTATTTTTTTTTATAATGTGATCAATAAAGAATAAATAAATTAATAAATAAATCAGTACCATTTGCATAAAAGAATAACAAACATCCATTCTTTTGCATTTAAGTATAATATTATTAGGATAATAAATCACTGTGTGCTATGGTTGATTTTAATGCACCATTACCTAACATCGGAGTCACGGGAAAGGGATTGTTAGTAATGCGGACTACCAGACTTATTGCTAGCAATATACCCTGTCAGGTTGACCTCCACGCGGTTCCTCCTGGGAAACCATCGTGCTAAATTCCAGATGTATTCATCACGATGGGCTATCTGACTTGCTTTTTCGTTATCCACCTATTATCCCTCACTGGTGCCCCGCCAGCGCAGCTGTTAGCGCAGGTGACGTTACCATTCTATTATCATCCATTAAAAAAAAATCGGAGTCGATTCTGAGGCGTCATATCTTTGAACCTCTCTCAAAAATTAAAATTTCAATTTAATATCATAGCAAAATCTTTATCCTAAGAGTTAATATGAATTACAGTGAAAAATATTATAAATTTAGTTTATAATGTTGATAAAACAGTAATTTCGTGAAACTATCAAACTAAAATATTAGGTTTAAAGATAATAATCAAAATAAAATTTTAATTTAGTCACTTACAATCAGGTGAGCCGCATGCTCGTTTGCCCCCTGCGTTGTAAAAAAAATTTGATAGTTTACCAAAACTATGCTAGGTCATTGAAAACTAAATAAATGTAAATTAGGTAATTGTAACACAATTATATTACAAGTTTAGTTTATATTAGGTATTTAGAAAAATAATTTGCAGCTCTTATCAAACTAAAATATATAGAGTTATGTCGATAGAGATGGATAATAATGCTTCATAATGACGTAGTACATTCACGTTTGTAGACGACAGTTATCATTTTCCATTAGTTGGACGACTAACTTGATATTAGAATTTATACCTTCGACAATACAGTAATATCTCGCCGTCATATTCGGGTTATATCTTAAACATCACGCCTCACTTTTTTACGCAACTTAGAATGGCAAAAATTCTGACGGCCCATCTGATGAAAAGTGGCGACCGTTGCCTATAGATATGAACAGTACTATCGACATAACAAAATGTACTGTGTCTTCCGTAATACCCTTTATGGAATGGCAACTCCTGAGGACTAAGGTGTTACACCTCTGTACACTGTAATTTCATTGTCATATCCTACCCTTCAAATCGTAACACAATACGATACAGACGAGTTTTGTCCAAAGTTTGTTTATAAATTATGTTGTGCATCGAAATCTAAAACATGGCACTTTGATATATAAAAATTAATATAACATAATTTTATAAATGTCGTGCGAACCCGGCATACAAAAGGCTACACCTACCTTTCCCGTAGGTGTCGTAAGAGCTGACTAAGGAAGGGCGGTTGCCAATCTGCCTGCCAAGCGTATATATTCTGCTATACAATAAGCTCTGTAAACAAAAAGTCTGCTGCAATTAACATGAAACCAAAGCGAAAGTAAACCCCATCGAGATCAAAAATAATTAAAGATTGTATCCCACAAAAGAAAACCTACTCGCAGCTGAAATTATTTTGTTCTAAAAATTAAACTAATAAACCGATTTTAATAAGATTTCCATGGAACCAATCTATAAATATATGCTTTCAGATGAAAATATAATTTTCCAAATCAGTTTAGATCTGACGGAGTTATAAGATAATAAACATAAAAAAGATACAATCGAAATGAGAACCTCTTTTTGAATTCGGATGAAAATAGCTTTAGATCTTAATACATAATATATCTCCATTATATGACATGAAAAAAAAATCAAATTAATTAAGATAATACCTTATTCTTTTGGCAATTCTATCCGGTAAATTGGAAACAATCCCTGTTAATTATCAGATGTGCTGACGAAATGATTTTATGTATATTTTGAACATCCATGTTTTAACCAACTGCGTTCCACGATGAGTGAAGAGAAATATTTGTACAGGACGGTGATTTAAAATGCCACGAAAGGAGGACTTTATGCTTGTGAATTTCACAGAGGAAGAAAATCGCTTCTCTACACAAATATTTAAATTCGCAGCCACCTGGGGATGTTGATTTGAAAATTGCGTCTTTTAGCTGTGGTTTGTGCGTAGTCTGAAGGAATTACTTGTACGGAATAAATTATAATATAATATTTGAGACATGTTAGATTTGTTAATAAAGTAATAATTCTAACACAAATACATGAACTATTTGAACAGGTACATTTATATTGGTAAGACTGGTGTATTCTTTATTCTTTATTTACACAAGATTGTTAATAAATATAAACATAATGTACAAATAGACAAAACCTTTCCATGTTAAATTTTAAAAATAAAAATTGTGTGTATTTAGATTGTTATAAAATAATAACACTATAATTTAAATAAATATTACAGTACGTTACCTATTTATGCAGCGTGCAGCGATGCTAATTGCAGGCACAAATAATACCCACATACTTCTATATAAATACAAAAATGGAATAAAACAAGACAGACAATTCGGATATCTGCATACATACGTACTATTCTTTAAATTCAAGTAAAAAGGAATATTTCTAAGCGTAATTTCAGGATTTTAGGTATTATATAATATATGTTTACTTAATAAAATTAGAATAGGTTTGCAGTACATTGTATACAGAGACCCAAATTCAAAGGGCTATATCATTGCTTACATATAACATAACCCCGACATATAAAGAGTATATTAATAATTTAAGATTGTGTTCCACAAGAAAACCGACTTTAAATAGGACAAAACCAGTTATTTTGATTTAAAAACTAAACTACTAAACCGATTTTGATAAAAAAAATTATGGGACAAATCTGTAAGTATATCCTTTATGATAAAAACATAATTTTATAAATCGGTTTACTACAGACGGAGTTATGAGGTAACAAACATAAAAAAATAACCGTACTGAGAACCTCCTTTTTCAAGTTGATTAAAAAGTGCATTTTCATCATCAACATTATCATTTTAACTATTAGGAACCATAAGGTACAATCCTGAGCCACCTATATAGAATAACTCTCTACAATGCATACGAATACTACTATATTACGAGGTTCTCATTCCATCTAATGGGGATCGTTCTATAAAAATGCATTTTGCTCCATAAATATTTCATTCTTTCTTTTTCTTCTTTTATAAAATAATAGGTACTCGTACTTCAATCGTACCAAAACTAATCAATAAACAACGCACTGTTCTGTAGATATTATACTATATTGAAAGTTCTAGAAATCTTGATTATAAAAGTTTTTGCTACGTAAAAAAACGGCAGCTTTAATCGTAATAAAAATAATATGACACCAACACGGAAGTAGACCCCAACAATTTATCAGCCGTTAACTGTCCATAGCTGAACATAAGCCTCCATTATAGACCGCCATAAGAAACGGTCCCGAGCCACCTACATCCACTAATTCTCTGCAATGCATTTGAGGTCGTGGCTCTATCGTCTAGTGGGGATCGTCCTATACTATGCTTGTTTGTACGGCAAATATATCATCACAATTACTAGAAGATTAATAAAAAAAATTATTAACCTGCAGCTGCAGTTTTTCTGATGTTGCGGATACCTATGAGTGGCGGTAATCACTTGCCATCATGTGACCGCATGTTCGTTTGCCCCAATCTGTTATAAAAAAATCAATTTTTCCAAGATGTTGACGAAATCGCGTCACATGGCAACAAAATAAATAAATGTGAATTGAGAACCTTCTCCTTTCGATAGCCGCTTAAAAACAACATATGCATTGTTTTAAAATTAATCTCCGAGCCTCCTTCTGTTGCTAAAGTCGCTGTGAAAGTTTACTACTAAATCTCACAAGAGTTTGCCGTGAACGGAACACACAAACATAAATTTATAGGGCACCTCGATAAGAGAACTTAGATTAAAATTAAACATCTCGATAAATTGTATAATTATAACTTCAATACCAGGTAGTTATTAAAATAACTAGTTTATATCAGCGACTTCACGCGCGGCTTTTAGTGATGTTTTAAGAGGAACGCCGCTGGCCATCCCTCTGCCATTAAGTTCTCTTAATCGCTTCTTACGACATCCACGGGAAAAGAAGGGATAGCCTATTCTATGCTAAAACCACACGACAAGTGTATATATGTATCTAAGGTATATATATATTTATTGTATAGGTATATACAAGTGTATATATGAAAGAATATTCCCACTCGTGGTAATGTCGCCCGGCAGCTGTGCTTGCACGGCTACATAGCCGTTATGACATCATAAGAATAATTTATGTATTTTAGAAGAATGAAATATATCGGTATAATAACTGAGTACTTAAACATAATACCTTAGTCCTTAGAAATGACAATGCTTTAGGTAACACGACTATTACAGTATATTCTGTGCTATCCATAGTTTTCCGAAGTACACGTCCTTTTCATTTATACCTGTAGATGACGTGTAGCGTTTTTCATCAGATAGGTTGCCTTGCTAGCTTGTTTGCTAGTTCAAATTGAATAAAAAGAAACTAGTGGCGAATTTTATAATATTTACGAATGTATCAAAAATTTTATTATAAAAAATTCAGGTACTAAATAATTAATTCATAAAAAAATATAAAAAAATTCTCACCTTGTTACCACTCGTCATTCAATTTTCACGTTTTCTCTGTACACAATTGACAATTTTTTATTTCTGTTTCAAATGTAAATCGAGTTGGGAACTTCGCTTGAGGTGACATCATTCGGGAGTCCTTTGTTGGAGGTAGCAAAACTTATTCTTTTTTGCTCTCTTGTTTCATATTTTTCTGCGAATGTAGAAAACTTCATTTTAACCGTAATTTAGTCACTTGTCTTTGAGTTTATGTAAGGTATTTGTTTTATTGTATTTTGTTGCATTACATAATTTTTTCAAGGACCTTGATGAATCAGTTTTTTTATGAAAATTAAAATAGATCATTTACAGTAGAAAAACAAATAGGACAGAAGTATTCATGCAATAGTACTTAAGTAAACAAGTAAACATAAATTCAACTTTTGTATCGTTACTTTTTATAATGATTTTTTTGTTAACATTCTTTTACTCTGTCACCAAGAACAGGCCTAAAATATGAAAACAATAGATAATATCATTTACCTGTATTTATACCAGTCTGTTAACGTAATTCGTAATTAAATTAATACTGCTTCATTTAATGCTGACTTTCAATTTCGCCCGCATGGTAATCAAGATATACCAAACTTATTCTCACTAACATTATAAATGTATTTGTTTGTTTATTATCAACCAATTGCATATACGTAGTATTTGAGATGAAGAAACTCAAAACTTATTATCTTGATTAAACAATATATTCTAGGCACGCGAACACAGTCACGGGTAACAACTAGTATTTATACAATTCGTAATAATATTAATCACACATTCATTCTAATAATACATACTCAAGTTTTTTTTAAGTTCGACTAATCCGATTATAAAATATTTTTGAAATTCATTCAGCTAACCAACACACGTTCATTTTACAAATAAAACATTTACTTATCTTCCTATTTTAAATTTATTTAAAGGTTTAAATTTATTTAATACTAGCGACCCGTCTTCGCACAGGTAGATAAAAAATAATAGCCTACGGGATTCTCTTATAATGTAGCTTATATATTATAATTTTTGAGTTTATACATTACAAACGATCAATTAAAATAAAACAAAAAAGAATTAGACAAATAGGTGAAGTCGTTCTGCAGTGATACGCTTACGTACACTTTGCAATTTTTTTTTTATTTAATTACATAATTACATTTATTCATTACAATACTAAATTTAAATAGTATACTATAATCTAAATAGTAAACATTTTTATTTACTAATTTTATTGTATTTTTCCTTTTATTTTTCACTTCTCTAGGTTTTTTTCGGAAAAATAGTTCAATATACAGAGTTTTGGAACCTTAAGATTTTATTAAGTTAAATAAAAGCATGTGATAACGCCCTGTTTCTATTCATAAACTTATTATGATTATAATCTTAGCTCATTTTCTTCTAACAGCTTCTTAATATTTTTTCATGTATTTTTCTCCATTATCAAAACACATGTTGTGTATCAATTATGACGTTGTTCATACTCACTTTTATTAGCTATATTATAACAGACAGATCGGCTTACCACAAAAAATAAACGATAAACAGATATTTAATACATATTTAGATATATTACTAAAAAAATATAACTAGGATATTGTTATGTCTAAATTTTGCTTGGCACATAAATTCACAAATAAACATTATTATACCGACTAAACAATGTTTAATCACTTAGACGAAGTTTTATTAAACATTGTTAAGATAATAACTCTGTATGGGTGAAAAACTTAAAGTCCAAGGTCGGCAGAGAGGGCGGTTAACTATGGGTATCCTAGACCGGTATGCCGTTCGCAACGACTTAAATTAGTCGTACCTCTTTGATGTGCTCGCTCACCTGCCTCCTGGGGCTGCTGTCTTTCTCCACGGCGCAGCTAAGAATCCTCACGGGCTCCGGAGCACACACAAATGTTGTATTCGAATAGGGTGGCGTGATGTCGGGTACTTCACATGTCCATGACACATATTAGTTTTTCCATTAATAGAAACTTAGTCTTATTATGAAATCTAACAAGTTGCACACAAAACCACGTCGTAGCAAACTATGAATTCTACTTAGATGTCGTTTATTATAAAATAAATACACGAAACAGAGCGTATGCTGCTAACAACCTATCATCACTTTTCGCGCCAACGCCATATTGCTTTTTTTTTATCAATCTGAACATAGTTGCGCTCAGATGCAATGCGACAGCACTCTCTTGTGTGGCAAAATGACCTTCAAGCTGTGCGATGCAACCAGTATCGGATTATCAATCAAACTAGCCCAAACAAAGTCTTTTAAATTATTTTTGTAATAATACCGAGTATGTCTATGAATTGGGATAACGTTGTCGTATTAAAATAAAATTCTAGATTGTCAGCTATAATATGGTTTATCGATCTTCCAAATTTCATGCAAATTCGTTCCTAGAGTAGTAATCCTCCAAATTTTCGAAACTAACTTTTACCTGCGTCTTTGTCCATTGATATATGCCTTCTCCATGCTATATATTACGTGTCTACACAATTGTTTACATATATACAATTAGTTGAACCGTTTAGTGACAAAGCGATAACAAACAAAGAAATTCACTGCTACATTTATAAAGTTAGTATTTTACAAATTTTCATAGAATATTATTAGCAAGGCAACAACGTAAACAATTAAGTATTTTATTCGCAATTTTGTGTAAAAACATTCTGTTCTCAAAATTTTACATAAATGAAATTCTTGGAGAAGAAAGAAGTGGAATGGGCTTGGAAAATACTAAGTATTTTCTATGACAATTTATATTTGTAAACTGTACACTGGTATATAAATACAATAAAATATATTCATGACTACCTTCATGAATATATGTTATTGCAGGGAGTCAGTGGATGCAGGTGGCTGAGGACCGTTTTATATGGTAGTCTATGGGGGAGGCTTATGTCCAACAGTGGACGGATATTAGCTGAAATGATGATGAATGATGATAAAGGTAGCAAAATATACGAGTAAGATAACAGTAGTTAAGCATAGGAAAGAGCTTTTCTTCATCTTTACATTGTGATTATATAGCAAAGGTAGTGAAAATCAACGAAAGTTAATGATTGGGTAAAAATGAAGAAAATCGTGCTAATTTAAAAAAATATATACATTTGAATTGACAAAAATAGCAATTGACAACTCTGGGCATTCATGTCATTTGAAACTAAGAATCCAAGACTAGAAATTAAGGGACTAATAAATAAACTATTAAGAAATATTATCTTACAAGCTATATCCCACGGCTTTACTTACATGAAGTATCCTATGTGCTCAGTTAGGATATAACCTATCCGTGTACTAAATTTCATTTAAATCCGGTTAGTATTTATTTAGGAAAAACAGTAACAAATAATTATATATCCTTTCATTCTTTAAAATTATCGCTTTTATAGTATCAGTAGGATGTAAACAATATTGAAACTGTTATATCTGCAATACTAGGAAACTCCGATTAATAGCTATTCATTTTATTAGCTTTACCGCTGAATTAACTATTCGCTTCGGGATAAATATTTATATAAGTTTACAAGTATTTATAATTTCACAGTTCAAAACTTCGCAGTTTCCATAATCACTAAGAATATTTTCATAACGACCCTCTGACCGCAGATTGCGATACAATGAATAAATAAAATATTAGCGTTATTAACTTCGAGTGTTATTAAATGAGTTTTCATGGAAATAAAATACAATAAAAAATGAACATAAGTCCATGACAACAAACGATTTCTAAATTTTTAGAATTCTTAAATGTTAATTAAATTTCTTTTTAATTTAAATAAACGTGTTTACGAGTTCCTTCGAATCATCAGATAAATAAGTAGATACATTACATTAATAGACTTAATAATATTAATTACGTATAAGCATAAACAGGTGACATCTAGGCATTTTCCAAACATAATCCAAGGCATGACTGAATTGGTTACGTTTGCTCCGTCAAATGTAAAAAGATTGGGGGGAAGGGATTGTTTGTAATGGGGAGGTTAGTCCTCATTGCTATCAATATACCATACCAGGTTGACCTCCACGTGGTTCCCCCTGGAAACCATCGTAACTAATTTATCGATGAATTTGTCACGATGGGCTAACTGACCTGCCTATTCATCTTCACCAATCATCTCTCACTGGTGCCCCGCTAGTGTATACCGATAGCACAGGCGGGATCATCATTCCATTAAAAAAAAAAAATGTGAAAAGATTATGGTAATTGTAGGCGATAAAGAAAACGAGAAGTAGAAATGTATATTATATGACTCAGGGCTGAGAAGAGGAGCTAAAAGAGAACTATATAAAGATACTATTTTAAATTTGGTAATAATACATTTCGGTTTGAAGGGCAATATACAATATGGCAATATACCACCATACTTACAGGGTACAGAGGAATAACACCTGAGTCCTCAGGAATGGTAATGCATGGGTATCATGGGCGAAACAGTATACTTTGTTATGTCCATAGTACTGATCATGTCTACAGGCGACGGTTACTACTTTCCATCAGGTGGGCCATCAGGCCTACCTGATGGAATGGCAGACAATGGCAGAATGGCAGTAGTATATAATATAAGAACTAAATAATAAAACCATAAAATAATATATGTGGCTGTACTTCATAATAATAATTAATTAATAATTTATTAATATACATATAATTATAATACATTATTTAAATTATTTAAAAAATACCAATAAATTTCATTGAACTTTGTTAATTCATCATAATAATAGTAAAACTTACTTCAATAAATATCAATCAATCAATAATTATATTGTTAAAAAAACATATTTTAGTACAATCGCCTTATTTGTCCATTTTGAATGAAACTTTATTTTTTTTTATTCCAGATTCAATATTCAGCCTTTAAGAAAAGAACATATCCTTTTTTAAAAGATCGGCAACACACCTGCAATTTCTTTGATGTTGTGAGTGCATATGGGCGACGATAATTACTTACCAACAGTTAAACCGCTTGCTCGTTTGCTCCTCGTGTAATAAAGAAAAGCTTTAACAATAATAAATACACAAAATTATGAATATATGAAAAATAGATACATTAATAAAATATACAAATCATATTTTTTTTTCATTTAACAAGAATTTTTCAATTATTTAATAATTTAAAAATTCTGAACATTATAATAATATTTATATATCAATCGCCAAAAATATATTAAACATATATTTTTTATTACATTACAAAAGGAGGTCTTAGGCACTAGAAGTATAACACTTCTAGTGCCTAAGACCTCTTTTTGTATAGGTACTTAAGTGTAATATATATTAATCAGTATAGTATTTTTTTAAGTGGCACAATAAAGAGTAAATATATAATAATTTAATGAAAAATATTTATTGGCTCCAAATTGCATATTCTATATATATATATATATATATATATATATATATATATATATATATATATATATATATATATATATATATATATGTTGTTCCACTACAAAAAAGGTGAGATCTCATGTATAACCCATGTCAATTTCATTTATATTGACCGTATCAACAGTAGACATATTTATTTCTGTAACAATTATAATGATCTATTCAACTTGCACTTAAGAATGAAGTAGTTTATTCTATATTCTATATATTTAATCTTGATACATCATATCAGCTTTTAACTGTCCACTGCTGAATGTAAGCCTCCCCCAGAATTTTGCCAGTAGTTGCCACACTTGGCAGACGGATTGGCAACCGCAATTAGGCTTTGGAGATATTTTAAGAGGGACGCTACTGCCCATCTCTCAACCTCTCTTAATCGCCTCTTACGACATCCACAGGAAAGGAAATGGTGGCCTATTCTATTCCAAAACCACACGGGAATTAGGGACGGGAATATTGATATGGTCACTATAAATGAAACTGAATTGGTTTTATATTTACATTTACTACGTTACTCTTTGTTCAACACAACATTTCATCCATTCATATAATAATTTAACAGAATATTTGCTAACATGATCAAAGAGCGGTTATGATATAGATATAATGTGTATATAAAATCATACAACTTTGATCAATAGGCTTTAAACGTGTTTGTAACTAGTGTGTAATATGTTTTTATGCGAACCATACCCGTAACAATGGCCCAAAACAGCCCAAAGGCCTGCTTATAGCTCACACTTCGCTGACTCACAAGCTTATTGTTCAGTTTATAAATAGGGTTGGATTACGGATCACTGACTTCTTGATATCTGAGGATATCTCGCCCACAACTCAGAATCTCCGTCCTTTATGGTAATAATGTTGTTTCAACCCTCGCATTGGAAATTAGTACCTTTACGTTATGTTTCTCTTGTATTTATATTCGTTCCCAACGTAGTTCGAATTTGAATTAAACAAAAATAATATCTTTATTGTTTTAAAGTAATGGCCACTGATTTCTAATTATAATTTCGTTTTTAACATTACCGGTTTTTACCAGCTTCAATGAACAGTATTTTTAGGAATCTATCTAATTAGAATATTAAGTTAAGGGATCATGATCATATCGGTCGTTAATTGTCCACTGCTGAACATAAACCTCCCCCATAGATTACCATAAGGAACTGTCCCGAGCCAATGGGCTGGGAACCATTTCCTCCTTGTATTTGCCATTGTGAGATTTTGCCACATGACCGGCAGGTTGGCGAACATAGTTAAACTTAATGACATTTTAAGAGGAAAAGTGCTGCCCATCCCTCGACCATTAAATTCTCTTAGCCGCCTCTTACGACACTCACGGGAAAGGAAGTTTGGGCCATTTTTATATCAAGACCACACGGCTAAAACATATCCATACAAATCAAAAATTATATTTTACAAAAACAAATTGAAAAGAGTTGAGTTTCTTGCGGATTCTTTTCAACAATAATTTTTTTATAATAATATTCTGAACCTGGCATACAATCTTAACAAAATTACAGTTTAAAAGAGCTTGTTAATGAATTTATTTGAATAATTATTCTATTCTATTGTTTTATTGTAAATATGATATGTATCTAATAATAAAGTCAAGTATTATTTATTATCAAGGTAGCAAAATAAGATAGTTGGGATTTGCTTGTCGTATTTCATGACATTGTGACATTACGAACTCCCAGTTACATCTGTGTTGCGTAATATCTTTATTATAACCTCTCTAGGGAGACTGCTTGAATTAGACGATTGTTTGTAGCAAAATAGACGTTACTTTAGGGTCGGCAACCCCTTTTTTTTTTTTTTTTTTTTTTTTTTTTTTTTTTTTTTTTTAACGTGAGGAAATCTTCCAAAGACCTTAGTGTTCCAAGTGTTTCAGGAGTCCATCAGCTACAGTGACAGATTATCATCAGTCTGTATGGCTGTTTGTATGCTTGTTTGCTACCTTCGTAGTATAAATATATATAAATAATATATATAATACATTATATATATATATATATATATATATATATATATATATATATATATATATATATATATATATATATATATATATATATATATATATATATATATAAAGTTCTCCTACATAACTACCTTTTTTAAAGAAGATACGGACACACGTGCACACACAGAAAACAATAAAAAAAATGGTGATTATGTGTGCTGCATAATATAAGCATTTCATTACATTATAAAATACTTTAAATGGCTTAAAATAATAAGAATAAATAGGATGACTGGTCTTTTCATTCGGATGAAAGTATATGTAGGTACATGTTACAGTGATCATCTCCAGGTTTCATTTTTAACGGGTTTATAGTATACTGTATCTAGATTATTCTTTTATTATACTATCTTGGTTATTACCATATTTTTTTATATTTCTGTACCAAATCAACGGTGGACAAATGTCTTCTACGTAGGAAAATCTATCACAGAGCAGTTATGCTTGTATTTGATTTGAAAAATGAAAGATATTGTAGTATAAAACACGATTGAATTTTCAACCACAACAACAAAATGTTGTGGGTTCGAATCCTATCGACCTGTTTTGGTCGTAATATAATATGCCCATTAACATTTCATATTTCTAGCTATTATAAAGGCATTTATTTTAAACGCTTGAAATATAAACGGGTCAGCAACAACGATGGACGTATTTAAACCCATAAAAATTCTAAACCGAAAAAAAATTTAACGTGACGTGTGAACACGGTTGACAGTAGGTACTAAAATTTTGAGCTTTCAATGCAAAACCGTGAATTTATTTTTAAACGATATCCAAAAGGAGAAATTTTTCGGTTATTAAGCCGACTTCAGAAAAGGAAGAAAGGAGGTTCTCAATTCGTTTTTTTTTTATATATTCATTACTGATTTGAATACTAATAAAATCGGATCAGAATGTTTTAATTTTAAAGCAAATTAATGACTTCATTTATCACAACTGAAGTCGGTATTTTTTTTTTTGTGTGTCAAAATTTACTTATTTAAGAATATGTTTCGCGGTTATCTCTTCTATTTTGAACCCATTTCGATCACAATAATCTTACAATTACGTAGTAACTAGTATTTTACCCAAGACTTCGTCCGTATGACTGAAATACGATCATTGAATATAAATAATATATAAAATAGCCTGTCTCTCACCATTTTATATTGTACGTGTATATTGAGCGGTTAAAATGGTAATAGGTAACAAATACACAAACAAACGAACTCATTTTCACACATTTTTCTATATGAAACCAAATCTAATTGTACGAACTTACGAATTTGAACACACAAGTCTCTGCTATCTGAGTTAAATGTACTTTACACACACAAGCACACTCAACTTAACACTTTCTCCCTCTCTCATTCTTTCTCTCTTTCTCTCTCTCTCTCTCTTTCTCTCTTCAGTCATATATCTTTGACAAACGACATCGCATTCTGTTTTCAAAAGTAATATATGTTCAAAACATTTAATCATTTATCGAAATGTTTTACAATAATAATAGTGATAATCTCACTAGTAATTACTAATTTCGTTTAACAGTAATCACCAACTAGTTTTTCTTGTGGAGCGAAATATACTTGGTATGTACATATTTCTTTAGAGATGCGATGTTCTTGCATGCGGGTCGGGTGCTATGTAAATAATTCTCAATTTATTCAAACACAAGACAAGGGGAGTGATCTTGTTACACTCACGTTTCTGTCCTCAAGCTCTATACAGTGCCGCACAAGAACGGGACCCTAATACCTACTGTTTCTTTAACGATTACTGACTGTCTTTGGATCAAGCTTCATTATTTGTAATCAAGTCTTGTCAAATTCTTCTTGTTAAATTAGTCTTGCAGCAGCCATTAAATTATATTCGAAGCTTTACTACATAATTAACAACGCGCCCTTAATTCGCGCATAGTGGCATGTACTAGAAGTACCCTATGTTATCACATTACATGTGTTAACATAGGGTACTTACAATATGCAGTTATAATAGTATTAATAATATTTTTTATTTTAGGATATTTCCCTGATGTATTACAAATTACATGTCCGTCAAATTTTCAAGAAACCACATACCCTAAAACCTTTAAATATCTATTTTTTTATAAATTATAGTCACATACAAATATGTTCCATATAAAATAACCCAGTGGTTTTCAATCTTTTTCAAGGCGTGACCCTTTTAGTGTGTATAAATATTTTGCGACCCCCTGCCCTCTGTGGTTCCTACTTGTATTTTATTATATTACAAATATTAAACCTGTTTATTTTTATTTATATTATAGTTAGACATTGATTAAATATAGTAAATAAATAAATATTTATTCACTTGCTTTATATTACACTTATGAAGTACAAATGGCAATCTTATTCCTGAAGTAATCTCTTCTTGACAATCTATCTAAAACAGACATCGATTACTTTGCGAAACTATTGATTTTTTAACGACTTCACGACATTCTGCGACCCACTTGTAAAGGCTTAGGGACCCCCCAAGGAATCGCGATACACACTTCGAAAAACACTGGAATAACCAGTTATGGAGTTAAATTAATAAATGAAAACAAAATTTTACATCTGTAAATTTCATTGCTTTCAGTATCCTGTTCATGGCAAGAGAAACAAGTAACATTTTAGCAACTTTTGTAATGTAAATAAAACCTTTTTATGTGTATTTTCGATATACTTCTCTGCCTGCATCGAACGTGTGCTTGTCAGTGAGATAGTTAACAGTAACAAGGTCGGAGATGTATTATTTGAAATAATACAAAAAGGTTAAATTTGTATGAATAATAATGGTGTGGTCCAATATTTTTTTATTACATTCAGGGGATGATTAATACGAGTAATTTCCGTTGTTTTAAATTTGTTTAAATGTAGACATAAGCGTAATTCGTATCTTTCATTTAATGTACATTTTATTCACAAGAAACGACTGTGGAATGAATAATTAAAAACAAGAGTTAAAATAATTCATTGCCCTCAGTTTTATTACCATCGATTTTCTTTAGTCATACAGAACTTAAGAAACTGTTTCTGGCTGGTGCCCCGTCAACGTATATTATTAGCGCAGGCAGGGTCAACATTACATTAACATCTATTGAAAAAAATAATCCATGTGTAAAAGCCAGAAAAAAACAATTGCTTTCTATTTGTATACAATTTTTTTTGTTTGTTTTGTTTTGGTTTCTTTTCTTCTTGTTTTGTGCGCTACTGCGGGGGCCGCATGCTTCTTTGATTAAATTATTTCTTTCTTTCTTCTTCTTGTTTCTTCATCATCATCATATCAGCCTTTAACTGACTACTACTGAACATACGCCTCCTCCTTGGGGGGGGTTTTGTCAGAAGTTGCCACGCTTGGCAAGGAAATTGGCAACTGCAGTAAATTTTTAAAGATGTTTTAACAGGGACGCAACTGCCCATCCCTCGCCCAACCTTAGTCGGCTCTTACGACACCCACGCGTTTGACCCGTTGACACGGGTTGGCTTATTCTATGCCGGGACCACACGGCTGAAAAACAATAGTTTTCTCCAAATAGTTACTATCAATCCATTTGAATCATATCTATATAAAAAAAAAACAAGCGTAACCGGCTGATCTAATTTTAGAACAGCATTATTATCAACGTCCACTAATTGCTAATTGAAGGCGGCGAAAAGCATTTTTTCCAAAGTATGGACCCAAAAGTAAATTAGTGGAGGGTCTAATGACAATGGCGGATTTGCCCTGGTTCTTTAACGTAATACCCTTAATTGGATTGTTCTTGTCAAATTTCAATTTTCATACCGTCGTCCGTCCGCCTAAAAAATAATTTCTCAGTCTATTTAATTATTAGGGTAGAGTATTTACAATGTTTTAGTGGTTTTCTCTGTTGTTCTTAATTTAAATGTTATACGTCATTTGTCTTAAATTAATAGTTATTTTTTATCGTATGTCTTTAAATAAAAATTACCGTGTAGTCCCGGCATAGAATTGGCCACCTCTTCGTGTTCCTTGAGTTTCGTAAAATGCGACTAAGGGAACTTAATACTGGAGGGACGGACAGCAGCGTCCCTCTCAAAACATCACCAAAAGTCTAACTACGGTTGCCAATCAGCCTGCCAAGCGTAGCAACTTTTTTTATGCAACTAAACGTGGCAACTACTGGCAAAATAAATGGTAAACTGCCATAAGGAATAGCCCTGTTTTTTATGGCAGTCTATAGAGGAAGGCTATTTTCAGGAGGAAACAGATAACAGATAATGGTTGAAGGTTAGTCAGATAAAGGTTGAATGTGATGAATAAAATTCTTTAAATAAAAAAGTTTACCTCGTGTTTATCACATGCTAATTTTATAAAGAACATTTTTTTTTGTAAAACAATTGAGTTCATATTACATTTTTATATTTAAAACTATCCAATACATATTTTTAATAGCATCTTTCCCATAAGGTTAATTTTACTAGTAGTTGCCATGCATGACAAACGGGTTGGAAACCGCAGTTATGCTTTAAGAGACGTATTAAGAGGGCCGCTGCTGTCCATCCCTCAACTATTAAGTTTCCTTAATCGCATATTATGACACCCATAAGAAGGGAAGGGATGGTCTATTCTATGCTGGGATCACACTGAAAATTTTACATACTATTTTATAAACATAAAACTCTCGTCTATAATTTATATTTATACAATATATAACTATAACATATATAATACTGATCTGTAACGATCCTATATAAAATGTACACCTAATATTAAATAAAAAAATATATACTCATTACTATAATGAGATAATTATGGGGGACAGAAGCACCCATGCCGACGTCTTTTATACAAAATCTCCCTCTAGTAATATAAGTCTAGACATAAATTAAAGTACATGACTACGTACTTAGAACTAAAGTAATAAATAAGCAGTTATTTATCTTAGTAAACGTAAGTTTCAAGATATACCTGCTTTAACTCGAGACAAACGATAGCTAGCCGAGGCAATTATTATTACAGGCTGCTCTTTAATGTTAGTTAAATATTTTATTTTAATAAATTTATATATTTAAATAATATTAGGTTTTATATATTTATTCTGCATATAAAAAATAAAAAAATCTATGGAACTAATTTGCAAGAATAGCCTTACAGATAAAAAAACAATTTTGGAAATCGGTTTACAACTGACGGAGTTAGGAGGTAACAAAACTAAAAAAAATCTCCTTCTTTTTGAAGTTGGTTAACAAACGAACTCACTTTCACATTTATAATATTAGTAAGAATTAGTTACCTACTCGTATATGTATAATATAAAACAAAATTGTTATACGCTTCTGTCTGTTTTTCTGCTTATTTCCTCTAAATCGCGTAACGGATTTATACGGATTTCACAGACATTTATACATTTTTTACGACAAATCTGTATGTATAATTTACACACATGTGAAATCGGTGCAGGTCGCTATATTTTATAAATAAAAATCCCGTGTCACAGTGTTCGGTCACATTAAGTTCTGAAAGCGCTAAACCGGTTTTAATGAATTTTTATGAATTGTTACGAATAGATTGAGATGACGCGGTTGATAGAGACTTTTATTTTTACTAACTCTTAACTGACTTGAAACTGACAAATCTATCTACAGGTATAGAAAATTCAGATAAAAATGGTGGAGCGACACGTTAACCTAGTGCTGTGCTAAATATTATTTATCTTATTAATAAACAAACAATTTCCTTACAATGCACGCATAAACATAGATATGATTCCATATGTATTATTCGCTCCAACTTGAAAGATATTTTTTAGAGTTTTTATCTCTATAAGATTGGAATGGACCTGTAGGTGACGGTAGGGGACGAAATGACATTTGCCGGTTCAATTTGTACAATATATATATATATGTACAAATTGAAACGGCAAATGTCATTTCGCCCATAATGGTATAAATGTAAACAATGTCAAAAATGAGTTTACGACACCTAGTTATCTCTTAGCGCTTAAAATCCAAAATGACAACATACATATGTTATTTATACGTAGTGTAGTAGAATAATCAAACTTACAACAACTTAAAATTTCAAATACAATATAACCTTTTTTCGCTGTCATTAAACGGACAAAATACTCCATGAAGGTAACATGCGTCCATACCCAGTAATTTTACCATCAAAATTCGGCGAACCCGCTCATTCTACATGTCCGACTGATCCCATTCGATTAACCCCTTTTTTGCAATGTCATTTTTAAAGAGAAACATACCCCTGGAATCACATAAAGGTATTTTGAAATACGAATTAAAAAAAAAACATTTTAAATCCCTATATGGGCGATATTGATGCCACTTTACAACTGCATATTATCGATTGAAATACCCATTGATGTGATAAAGTGACCGAATATCGTAAATCTTTTAAATAAAAATAAATAAAATGCTAATAACACCAGCCCCCTCTACATCCTTTACTGTCGAAGTTAAACCAATTTCGTTGATCTCGTGCCACGTAAACCGTACCGAGGTTCCTTAAGTGATATTGTCTAAGTTTTCACATAATATCTTTCTTTCTGTAGCTGGGTGCCCCTTTAGTGTCATTGTTTGTGTGGACTTAATTTTGTTATTTGTTCGTGTAAGCAATTCCTCTGTAATCGCCTCTGGGACTACCAAGTTTCGGTAGCTGAGGAACTGTAGTGATGCTATCCGTATTTTTTATAGCTCCGATATATATTTTGTTTGTGATTTGACTTCTTTCTACCGTTTACGAAACTTTTTCATTCTTTATGTGCTTTTTTGGGTTGGTCGGTTGCGATTGTTATGACGAATATGTGGTCAAAATATTTAATTTTAATTCTTTATTATACACACAAGTTATTTATAAAAATATGACTAAGGTAATCAAATGTACAAAGGCGAGCTTAACTTTATAATATATAACAATATATTATAGACAATATAGATTTGCTTGCAGTGATCTAATCGTAATGGGATAATCAATGGTAGTTATAAATTTTTGCTCGGTGACCAAAACACTCAATACACACTCATTTTATAGAACTTATTACTTTTGAGCACAACAAAATATCAGTATTTTGCTCTTTTGAGGATAAAGCAATGAATTCAGTTATGACCACTCTGTGTTACTATGGCGCATGCACGAAAGAAAATAGTTATGTTACTTATTTTATTTATTTTGCTTTTTTTGTATATACATATATCCTTTTGTCTTTTTTTTACGTATATCTATCTATGTCTGTTATTATTTGTATCCTGTTAATAATACTAATAAAATATCTATCTATTAAAATCTAAAGTGACAAAAGATGGTACCTTTCATCATCACTCGAACTAATATAGTTAGTTAACGATATCTTCCATCACTTAAGATTTATAGATGGAGAAATAAGAAATCATATATTAAGAAAGATTCGAAATTATGATCTTTGCGTCCTCCATGTCAGAGTATTGAACTATGATGTTTTCAAAATCAATAAAATAAATCATTTGAAAGTAGCGCTAATAACAGATAAGTTGAGAAGTAATGACAGGTTTTTGATATGAACATTTAATGCCCAGGAATAATGAGAATGTAATAAGATAAGTATTAAGTATGAATAAAGTGATAACTGAAGAAAATGAGACCCAAAAAGAGATGGAAGAATTGTATGAAAGAAAACATAGTCAGGCAGTAAATACGGCAACTGACATTGCTGTAAATAGAAATAAATGCAAGAGAAAAACATAAGTACTAATTCACTAATGCAATATAAGCGTGTATCTTAAAATAAACTGCAGAAATAAGACTAATTGAATGTTAAATTTCCGGTTATTATAACGAGGACCATATACAAATGTAATGTGACAGAAAACAAGCCACAGTAATATCCAGCTTCAAAATAAATTTTATTTGATGCTAGCTATTTCAATTCTTTGCTGAATAAACAATTTTAATGATGATTCAATGATATGTTCCACGTATGCCGTGTAGTCCCATTAACTGTCCACTGCTGAATTAAGGGCTTTCTATTGGTATTTTTTGCCAGTTATTGCCACACTTAGCAGGCGGGTTAGCAACCGCAGTTAGGTTTTGATGATGTATTAAGAGGGACGCTCCTGCCCATCCCTTGACTATTAAGTTCCCTTAATCACATCTTATGATACCAATAGGTAAGGAAGGGGCGGCCCATTCTATGCCGGGACCACATGGTAATGTACTAATAATAATCGTAATCAATAAATAATTAAGAATGTACTCGTAATTACGTATTTATTTCGATGCCATAAAATTGTATAGTCACTTCGATAGCTGATCATTTTATTCAGGAGTTGGAAGGAACTGTCTGAATACGTATGTGAAGTATTTAAAGGACACCTTCATTATAAAAATCACAAATTCACAGTTCAATTACCAGATTGGCCGAACTGTTAAGTGTTTGAGGTTATTTAAAAATCATTTAATAATTATATGTACATTTAGTTGAATATATTTATATAAGAATATTATATATATATATATAAGAATATTATATATATAAGAATATTATATATATAAGAATATTATATATATAATATCAAAATTATTATTTAATATAAAAAAAGCAAATAGTACAAAAATAAGTATAGCCAATACAGTCAATTTCGTAGTATTATCTTTATTCTTCCCTTCTGATCTTCTGTTCGGAAGTCACAGGCTAACTTTAAGAGGTTAAATTCGAACTTCATAAAAAATTTGATACTGTGAAACGGCGACCCTAATAAACAGGAAACAAAGTTTAAATAAGTACCTAATGGGATTCCCTTTTTAATTGGATTCCATAAAATGAGTTTTTGAGAGATGCTTATCCTGCAATCGAAGTACCTTTTTTAATTTGTTTTTTTTTATGATTTGTGCATAAAAAATGTACGTGTCAAAATTCATATCAATTGTTTAGGCTATGATGACAGGGAGGGGATTGTTAGCAATGGGAATTAATAACTCCATTGCTACCAACATACGAGTAGTATAAGTCGACCTCCACGCGGTCCCTTCTAGAAACCACCATAATTATTTTTTAAATCAGACACAATACTAATTGACCTGCTTTTATCTTCACTTATCATCTCACACTTGGTGTCCCCCTAGCATATACCAATAGCGCAAGCGGGGAAACCACTCCATTAAAAAAATCTGTTAAATTAAGTTATAAACCATTTATGTATCAAATTTTATTCAAATACGTTCAAGAGTGATATAGTAAAAACATTACTTCCCGGGACCGGGAGTCCTCCTGGAAACCATTAAGATAATTCTTGATAAATTTATTACAATAGGTTTAATAGATTCATCACGATATCTCACTGGTACCCCGCCAGAATATATCAATAGCACGAGCGGGGTTAATATACCAAAATCGTCCATTAAAAAACTAACAGAAACAACACGAAAATTAAACTTGTCCGAGATTCTCTTAGATAATTCTTTTATCAAATTACAAGAAGAAAGACACAACTCTACAAAAGTAGGGTCATTTAAGTCCGGACTCGCTCACAGATAGCTCCAGACTTTTCATGAAATGTAATTTTATTTACAGGACTTCCTTGGTTTGTATATTAATAGCACACAACTTCTTAAAAACAGTACTTCAGATAACAAAGATCAATACAATTGCGGTCGATCTATAATTTACTCTACGACGACACTAAGTCATATAAGTTTATCGCAATATAACAAAGAAACAAAATGTATTCAGTTTTGTGTAATTTCAATTGCAGGTCTTCTTAGCCTTCCGAGGAACCCAGGTAAAGGCCTCAGGGCGAGCCCCTTTGCTCCGAATTCAGCACCAGCGGCGAATATCGCCGGTTCACTGAAACAATGTCTTCTATTGGCTCTCTCTTTTTGTTGTGTAATTTTTTAAGGAGCTACGAGTAGATTACTTCTTTTCTCTTTTTGTTATATGTATTTTTTAGATAAATAAATTATATTCAGGATAGTCTGAGTTGAAATTATTTTAACGGCGTATTATATGTAAAGACACATTTTCCTCTCTTGACAGTCAGAGAACGCTACCCTCATACAATTAGTATTAAAAAAATTTAAAGAACTGTTCGGAATCAACTATGTACATAAATTTTGAAATATTTCCCTAAAGTTGGTCCAGCAACCGTATTTTATAACCTTTCATAAACAATTGTTCATCGGAGTTTACAACCAACAGGTGTTCACTTCCATTTTCTCGCAACAATGTAAATACTTTAACGACACAGATATCCATATAATATGAGAAACATCACTGAGAACCATATAGTAGTAAAATTATTGAGTACTGTGACTTTCGATCAATAATATCAGGTGTTATTCCTCTGTACCCTGGAAATTTACTCCACCCTTCAAACCGAAACCCAGCCATGCAAACACAACTGCTTCACGGTAGAAACACGAATGGAACAAAGGTATAAGAAAGAGAAGGACAAGCAATTCACTTTTGTATAAAGTCTCCCTCGTGTAATAAAAGAATAAAAGAACGCTAAATAAGAAACACAAAAGAACTACAAGAAAGTATGGGTGCTGTTTTTGTGAGTACTGATTATGAGTCTTGTTATATATATTATCATCATTTCAGCTATTAACCGTCCACTGCTGAACTTTCCCATAAGGGGAGTTTAGCCAGTAGTTGCCACGCTTGACAGGCGAGTCGGCAAACACAGTTAGGCTTTTAGAGATGTTTTAAGAGGAACTCTGCTGCCCTATCCCTCTACAATTAAGTTCTTTCAGTCACCTCTTACAACACCCGCGGGTAAAGAAAGATGGTCGTGGCCAGTTTGTATATATAATAAATAAAAACAATTATTTAAGAACGTTCACCCCTTTATCAAAATGTAATCTATATCTCATAATTATCTGTTAATTTTCAAAAACAATTGTCAATGTGTCTGACTGATTATTTAAAAACAATATGTTAATCTTTATAATTTGTATCATTCTTTGAAGGAAACAATAAAGAGTTTTCATTCATTTATACAGTAAAACAATATACCTACTCGTATATAAAATAAATTTAAATACAATAACTTATTATTAAGAGGAACTTGTCCCTATACTTGTCCCCCGCTATAAATGTAAATGAATACCGCTTATAGGAACTAGACAAAACAATCTCTCGCTCTTGGAAAAAATATCACCAATTAGCTGTACTGAGCTAAGACTATAAAAGGTATGTATTTTTAGTAATTTTTTTTTTTTATGATAATAGAATGGTAACTCTACCTGAGCTATCAGTTGACGGAACGGAGCACCAGTGAGGAATGATATGTGAGGATGAAGTTAAACCAGTTAGCCCAACGCGTCGAATTCACTAGGAATTAAAACGGTTTCCAGACGGAACTCCCCATTACCGGTTAGTAGTGGAACAGTTCCCATTACTAAGAATGTTTACTCCCTTTTCTAGTAATATTAAAAAATATAAATATTTGTTAAGATGTTTGTGTGTTTTAAATATCAACGCATGGGGGGTGTCATAGGCGAAACAGTATACTCTGTTTTGTCCATGGTACTGTTCATGTCTATAGGCGACGGTTACCACGTTCCATCAGGTAGGCCGTCAGCTTGTTTGCCATTCTAAGTCGTATAAAAAAAAGGCCGGCTCCCCTAAACAAACGAATCCACGATAATAACTTTCGCTAACGTATATATGAAACAGGGTGAAACAGACGTCTGATTCCTTTTTATGTGCACAGTGGTGAAAACGTATCTACCGATAGATTCATCTGCCACTTCTCTAAGCGTAGTGAACAAAAAGTAATGAAATAAGACACAAAGATTGGAGCATACAAGAAAATTTTAATACAATAGCAAGTATAACTGTAGCATATAGCTAGTAGTGTTAATGAAGTAAAAACATAGTTGTAGGCAATTTACACTATTCCCCATTTATTTAATGGTGATATCCGTGATAATAAACGGACAATTAAAAATCACTCTACTAACCGTGTTTTTATGGCTTCATTAGCTTTTTCAATTCATTGCTGTCACTCACTTCCTTTTGTAAGTAAGTCAATAGCATTATTTCTTTATACTTCTTTTTTTTTATTCTTCTCTGTATTTAAATTCTCTGTAAAATTTATAAGACACCTTTAAACGATATTAATTTTTGTCAAGACTTTACCTAAAGTGTTTAGTTTAGCTACCTTTTTGGTAAGTGTTTACCAAATTTCAGCAATGAAAACACCAACGGATGACAAACAATCTCATTTTCAGATTTATCATATAAGCAAATATAGATAAAGATTTTGAAGATATGAATATTTCATCCTTTTATATGAAAATTATTCTTTTGCCCGATAGTTCATACGCGTGGATTTCAGAAGTAGGAAAACCAATTAAATAGGTCACATCTAGATAGCATACCAAGATAAAACATACACAAGATTTTAAGTCAGATCTTCAGAAATATAACTGCGAAAACTACATCCAATTTGGTGCAGCAAAATTTGCGTGACAGCGAAACAAACAGACTGAAAGACAAACAGATAGTAAAGCAAAATTTCTAAAAATTAATTTATAACCTCTATTAGTCTTATTAAAGCGCCTCATATAAATGGAGATATCGTCTATGTATAATTTTATTTGTAAGATTCATTTACTACTCAACTACTTACTTCCTATAATGTTAGAATTTTTTTTAACAGCAACACCAAATCGAAAATACTATTTGAAACATTTTAAATTCACTATGTCCAGCAAGGTTAACTGTCCACTGCTGAACTCCTCCTTCCTCCTGCCTCCCCATAAGGAAGGTTTTGCCAGTAGTTATCACGTTGACTGGCGGATCGAAAACCGCAGTTAGGCTTTGGTAATGTTTTAAAAGTGACGCTGATGCCCATCCCTCGACCATTAAATTCCCTTAGTCGCCTCTTATAACACCTCGAATGAAGCCTTAATGCTAAAAAAGCTTGTTTTTAAAATGTTTTTATTAATATAATTACAGGATATTTTTATCCCGAAGATGTCGTTAGTGGGGACTAAGGGATGAATGAACAACTGCGAAAGAGGGCAAATTTAAAATATAACCCGACAAGCCATCTAAGGAAAAAGGGGCTTTTATTACTGAGAAGACTAATCCCAATTTCTAATAATATTATTGTCCTGACAGGGATTATACTCGGTCAAGTGGATTTCTACACCATCCGTCTCAAAACCATCGTCATTAATTCCTAGTAAATGCCACGACAGCCCGACTGAACTGGCTTCAAACATCGTTTTGTCATTCAGTGACGTCTCACTAACGTGTACGTTAAGCATGGGCGGGTGCACCATACCATAGGCCTCCATTAAAAAGATACCAAGCCGTCTGTCTGTAATATTAAGCTACATATTCCCGTGCACAGTTGTTATTTTCAAGGTAACTTATATTTGATAATTTCAAATAATATTAATGCCGTATAGATACAATAACACCGAGAAGTGACCCAATTACAAGATGTCCAGTTCAATTAATATTCAGTATCGCCAATCAACATAACCAGATTTAATTAATATGTATATATATAATTCTGCTACGAAATGAATATCTCAATACTACTAGTACCTTTTATATTATTTACGGCTCGAAATAATAAACGTTCTTCAAAAGTTTGTTACATTAAAAAATTTTCTTTAGAAACATGAGTAGAAAAAAGAGAAAACATATATTATAGTTAATATATCTATTATTGGGCTAATATATGTATAGATATTGCAACTACAATATATACATAGATATTACTAACCCTTATCTACTATTAACTTGACAGGTAGACGCGCTATCTTTAGTGTTTTCTATCAGGTAGACTTTTTTTTGCCATTTCCGATACTTAAAAAAAATACCCACATACTTAGGTATGTAGAACCAAAGTAACTGATATTTCCCTAAGGATCAGCAAGCTGAGGTAGCAATGAGCTATCCATATAGCACAAACAACGAATAAAGATAAGTTTTAGACTAGCGAAATGTAGAACAACCAACAGGTTCAATTCAAGAAATGTTTCAGGAGCAGAAACCTACTTACAGAATTTTATTCGATGTTGCACAACTCCTCTAGGTATTTGTACATTGGCAAAATATCACAATATAAAGTAATCATACTATATAAATAAACAATAATAATAAATGCGAAAGTTTATGGAGATATTTGATGAATGTTTGTTATTCAAAAACTACTGAACGTATTTGAATAAAATTTGGTATATGGCGAATAGATTATATCCTAATTTATTACATAGGAGACTTAATTAACTGATTGACGCAGGTGAACCAGTGAAATATAGCTAGTAGAGTCATTGACTAAAATCTAATATTTCTAGAATTTATTGACCTAGAACGCCATCTTTTATTTATTATAAAAAATAAATAACAAAATTTACTTCTAATACTGCCATCTATGAAACTCTTTAAGAACTATATCATATTTCCAATTGTTTATAAATTACAACTAATGAGCATAGATGTCACTGTATAAATAATATAATGTATTTAAAAAATATATTAATAAATAATTAATAATAATCAATAAATACACGCTTGCAGGACTTAATGAAAAAAATATATAAAATAAAAAATAATTTAAGAGTCTTACCAAAATTTAATACTTATTTGAAAATAAATCTCTCAGTGTCTCTAAATGGGTACATTTTAAATATTTTTTTAATTCGTCATGATGAAAATGTTTTATTAAATATAATTTTTTTATGTAATATATAATGGTAAAAAAATTAACAGCCTACTAGACGGAAAACGGTAATTGCTATATTGTACATAAACATCAGAATATCTCGTGACACCCGTAATACGGCATGCCTTCGGATCCTATAAATGACATATTATCATATAAATTAAACACAAATAGGAAGCATTTACCAGAGGAAATCTATATACAAAGGCTAACGCGTGGGTAGGCCTGTAACAGCTGTTTCGGCTGCTGCCAAGCAGCTTACAAACATTATTCTAGCTCCTTACGTCTCCTCAGAAATATTTTCATTATTTATATTTTCATACACTTGTCTATACAAGTACGTGAAAATTTTTACTTAAATCGATGTTATATGATCGAGTTGTGTGACATAATTGGCTGAATAGTTTCTGATAAAATTTATCGTATAAATATTAAAAGTACTGTTCAATTTAAGTAGGTAAACAGTAACAGTAACAGTAACAGTTAACTGTCCACTGCTGGACATAAGCCTCACCCATAGGCACACCTTGGGGGTTTTACCAGTAGCTGCCACACTTGGCAGGTGAGTTGATAAATGCTGTTTGGCTTTGGTGATGTTTTAAGAGAGACGCTGTTGCCCAACCCTCGACCATTAAGTTCCTTATTCGCTACATTCAATTCAACCCCTACGGAAAAGGAAAGGGTGGCCTATTCTATGCCGGGATCACACGACCGAAGAACTTTTAATTTTTAAAAAGATATGTAGGTACTATTAATGTAATCGCGTTTACCCGTGACTTTATACGTAAGATCAAAATACCTACTTCATCGACCGGGTTAAAAAATAGGCCAAATTTCATTACAATTTGTTGGATAAATTTAATAACGACCTAATTGAAATATAAATGTATTGTATTTATTTTATTTTATTTTTTTTATACGACTTAGAATGGCAAACAAGCTGACGGCCCACCTAATGCAAAGTGGTAACCGTCGCCTATAGACATGAGCAGTACCATGGACATAACAAAGTATACTGTTTCGCCCATGATACCCCCCATGCGTTGCCATTCCTGAGGACTCAGGTGTTCTTCCTCTGTACCCAGTAAATTCACGCCAATTTTAAAATGTAAGTAACAGCTAGGTATTACTTAGGATGGTTAGAAGCAAAAAATGTCAATTTTGATTATACTTTTTAACCTTTATTATTGTTGGCATGTTTAATAGTTAATAATAAAGAATACACAATTACTTTATGGTCAAATTATTTTGAACGCGGTTAGTTAAGCTAATTTAGTGTATTAAATAAAACAAACAAACTCACTTCTACATTTATAATCATAATAAAAACTAGTAACGATTCCTATGGCGTTTCCATAAAAGTAAAATTGCAAAGAAAACCCCATAGCAGACAGACGCAAGTGATGCCTTAAATTTAATGGTTCCGTAACCACTTGACTCTGTACTTCGCGAATATTCTCAAAATGTAATTTAAGCGGGAAAGTTTCAAACTCATGCAAAATTATGAAACGAACCGGGATTTATTACTCAAATAAGACGGCGTCTTGTGTAACGTCTAATAAATCCTCGGTTACATTATCATTGTAACAAATACGGGGAAATTACATTGTGCGCTCATCACAGACACTTTGCTGTGACTTCGTCGCGTTGTATTTCAACCAACTTTTGAGGGAATATTCCCATCAATTCTGAAACCATTATGATGATAAAGTGTAGATACTCCCGCGTTTTGTATATCCTAATTGTATTATGAATGTATAATATATTAATATAATAAATGTGAAAGTTTGCAACGATGAACGGACGAATGGATGGATGGATGTTTGTTACTCTTTCACGCAAATACTACTGAACTAATTTAATTAAAATTTGGTACACTGGTGGGTTATATCCTAACTTAGTACATAGGATACATTATGTACTGATTCACGTGGGTGGAGCAGTGGGATATAGCTAGTTTATAATATTTGTGAGGATGTTGCTAGCAGTTTACACAGCCGACCTTTTATATATACATATTTGTATTTTTATATTATTCTTTTTCATATTCTTTTTGATATATATATTTTTGACACCACTTCAAATTACAGATTTCGAAATTAAAATATACAGTTCAAATGGCATGCTATTTTATTATTTTTTAAAAGCAAAGGACATACAATGATTTCGTTTTATAATGTATGTATGTATAATTCAGCTAATCTATACTTATAATAAATCTTTAGAGAGATCAATTCTGTGACATGAAATATATTCCCAAAATAACTATCAGGGGTGATTAGTAATCGATACTGATGCTAAAAATGCAATTAGTAAAATTTATGTCTGTCTGTCTGTATGTTCGTTATAGAAACAAAAACTATTCGACGGATTTTAACGAAACTTAGTACAATTATTCTTCATACTCTTAGGCAGGTTATAATATACTTAACATCACGCTACGATTAATAGGAGCAGAGCACTGAAGGGAAATGTTGGGAAAACGGGAGAAATTACTCCATTTTTAAGCTTCCAGCGCGTGTGCCGGGACGGGCCGCTAGTACTAAAATAAAATAATAGGTAGGCGGTTTTTTTTAAATGTTCCACTATTGAGCGAAGGCATTCCTTTTATCTTGCCTACATTTCTATCATGACCATAGATAAAAATTTTACCTTTGCTAAGGCATCAAAATCATTTATGTATTATAATTACAAAAGAAAATATCATTTTGTAAATTATTGTATTGTAAAATCTTTATTGCACATAATTCATACTAAATACATAAAAAAATTAATATATACTTTTTATACAACAACAAACAGTCAAAAACTGTTATTTTAAAGAATCTAAACATAAATATTGTACTGTAACCCAATTAACAGTTTTCTATGTGAATTCCCAAATTGGGCCCGGCGATGTAAATTGCCAATATGTAATATTGTTGCAAGAAACTTGTTGCGAATTTGACTCTTTTTTAAACAACGTCAAAGTCTAAATTGGCCTGTTTTGTGTGTGTTTCGCAATTTCTTCCCCAATTCGGAATCGAATTCACCCAATTATTTTTGTAAAGAACAGGGTTTAGTGCCGTATTGATTGTGTATTAATTTTGTCCTGATTGAGGTTGCTATTTACAGGCTATATCTAAACAATAGCAGCCCGCCCTGGCTTAGTACGGAGTTTTTTTTTTATGAAATATAACTTATATTACTTATTGATAACGCAGCTTTCTATAGTTGAGAGCATTTATAAAATAGTTTAATAAGTTTTTAAATTTCTTCATTAAAAATAAACATACAAAAAATGTAATCTTTTCTCTTTATATTATTATTTCAAATAAATTTTCAATTTCCTTTTTGTGCTTTTATGAGACGAAATTACGAGATTGTTTTTTTTTATTTTCCTTTTTTAAAGGCATTTAAAGGATTATTAATGATCTGAAACTTCTAGCCTATAGGCTAAAACATGTCAGTACAAAGCAATCGTAAAAACATTAACTCAGTTTTTTTGTGTATTTAAATTATAAAATTAGATCACTGGCAACTACATCCAATTAAAACATATAAAATTTAATTCTATGTAGCTACCAATGATTCGTCAGAATTAGTACGTATTAAACTTTTCAGAATCTATTTACGAATCACTTAAGTAATCCTTTTAGACAACGGCCGCCATTCCATCACAATACGAGTGGGTAAGTGAAATAAAATGCCGAAGTTCAACGGAAAACATGTAGCTGCGTAGTAGGGCAGGGCGCATGCGCGACCCCATCGATCCTGCCATTCTCTCGCCGGGGCTCATTTGCCCCGCTGATAAGAAATTGGTGAGTATATCACAAAATTTACTCGTGTCAACAGTCGGTTTACCTGCATATAAATTATATAAATTGGCTAATAAAGTTACTAAAAAACAAGTGCATGTACCTAGCGGTGGCCCTGATTATTATAATCGCAAGCTTGGTTCGATTACACGTAAGTCAATATTTTCATATAAATAGGTGTCTATTTCTAATTTTTGTTATTTTTAAATCAATATTTATTTGTATTTAATGTGTACATTATTAAATTTTATTTTTTCTAATTGGATTCAAATAAATATTTGAATTCCTAATCATTATTAAATAAATAAGTACTTGAGCCGAAAATTCATTGTAATATTTTTACACATATGCTTACTTACATTGCCACGTGTTCAAAATAACATAACTAACATATAGATGTAAAATTTACATACTATTTATACTGAAATTAAATTTCTTTTGTACAAAACGTTAAGCGTTTTGCTAAAATACCAGATTATTTTACAAAATATTATGTAATATTGTATAATTACAATATCTTATACATAAAAATCTTTCTGTAAGTGTTCATATCCTAATAATGAATAGCATTCATTTTCACTATTAGATAATGCAATCATATACTCGTTGATTCGCAGTGACGAGTTTTAGAAATAGATACAAAATATATTGTGTCTGTTTAAACAAATATAAATACTCATAAAAGTAGTATCTAAAATTATCTACTAGTCGATAATGGCCGCGCCTACGCTCGGGCCAAAAACAAACAATAAATTTTAAATTTTAAAAATATATAACATATTAGACTTTATTATTAATCAATGTTAAATAATTTAAATTAATAACCAATTATTACTTAATTATTTATTTGAATTAGATTTTTAATTAATATCATTTAATTTTAATAACACAAGTAATTTTAATGTCAGTCGCCGACAGTTCGCTCTTCACCGACATCCATTATGTCGGCAAAACATGCGCAACAGGTTGGTAAGAGACAAGCGTCCTGATTGTGGCGTCCTTAAGATGCTATCACTTTAAATTTAAACCTAATATTTTTGTTTTGAACATTGTGTATATAAAAAAATATAATTTTATTACCCTTTTACATTAATAAAAATCAAGCTATGCAGTAATAACTAGGCACTGTTTATGTTGACGTCTATATATCAAATGGGAAAAACTTTATTGAATGTTACGCCCTCCAATCAATAATGGCCACTCGCAGCTCGGATGGAATTTAAGTAATTAATATAATTTTAAAAGAGCGTCCTACTAGAAAAATTTAATATTATAATATTTCGAAAAATGAAAACATATTTTTTGAAATGAAAACATATGTTACTTATTATAAATTAATATTCATCATATCATAGCAACCGTAAACCGTCTACTGAAGAACATAGGTCTCCCCCATATGGGAGGGGGTGGATATGCTAGTAGTTGCCACGGCAGGCTAGTTGGTTGTTGTTGGCAATCGCAGTTAGGCTTTGATGATGTTTTAAGAGGGACGCTGTTGTCCATTCCTCGACTATTAAATTCGCCTTTTACAACATCCACGGGAAATCTGTTATAAAAACATTCAGTTTCACTGATAAATTATTATTATTTAACCTGCGTACCTACATCTTGATGTACCGTTGGATATCAAAACATGATAAAAATAAAACGGTCAGCCATTTGTTGACGTTTTTTTTTTACAAATCAAAGCGCACCGTTTTTCATTATCAATATACACACTAATAAATCCCGAAAATGGATTATTATATAACTAACTTTTACCTGCAACTTCGTCCGCGCGAGTGGAATATGACCGGAATATAAAGTAAGCTATCTCCTTCTCCATCCACTATCCAATCTACGTGTATTCCAAATTACATAGTGAATGGGTAAGGAGTTAAGACGCCAGGAGGTAACAAACAAACTCAATATCACGCTTATAATATAGTATTATTAAGATTATTTATTAATTTATTGACCACATTACAAAAAAATGTCTGGTTCAAAAGGCGGACTTAATACTATATAGCATTCGCTCCCAGACAACCTGTAGCAAAACAGAAATTTAATTATGTGATAAAAAAAAATTAAAATTGTTGCTAATAAATATTTACACGTACGTACAAATCACAATACATACAATGGAGAACTACTGCACATCATGATTATATAAATATACATACATGAATACATTAAACAAATGTTACATAAATATACAAATATATATCATAAAAATATACATACATACTTATAGATTATATACGATAACATATTATCACTCAGGCAAAAATAAAAATGAGAACTGTTTTGGTGAAGCGTTTGTAGAGAGACACTAAATAATTAGTTTATAACTAGTTATTTTGCTGTAGTATGGCCTACAGGTGTTTACTGTACACATTATATTAACTGCAAAAATGTTTATATCTAATTAGAGAAAAAATAACTTTATTTTCAAATATAATCTCCATATGTTACAAGTATCTGTCTCCAGTTTGAAGTCACTCAAATCCGCTGGGATAAACTTTTAGTTCGAATAAACAATTCTTTTATAAACTATATACGTGAGAATGTCAGAAAATCCTTCATTGTAAACCTATACACAAAGAAAGGATTTTCCGAAAATTCACGCGAAGAAGAAGAAGACGTCAAGATATTTGATTTTGTTTTAGAAAAAAGTTATAAAAATAATTATTAATTTATTGAATTAAACAGCGAAAACATACATTCTTATTTCAGAATTCAATTCATTTTCTATTTTATTGTTAGTAATATGTAACACATTTTTAATTTAAAAAAGAAAAATTGATTAAATTATATAATCGAATATATTTTAACTTGTTTCTGTTAATTAAAAAATAATAAAATAAAACATACATACATATATAAAATAAAACATAGCTGATGCACCTCGCGCCATATGCGCCGTCATCAGAGCTTTATTGACGTCCGCCATTTATAACCTAGTACCTTTCCATTAAATACTAAGACCTGCGCATATCCCAGTCCGCTGCATCGA
The DNA here is from genome assembly GCF_026898425.1 of Galleria mellonella. NCBI lineage: Eukaryota > Metazoa > Arthropoda > Insecta > Lepidoptera > Pyralidae > Galleria > Galleria mellonella. Next base: position 1,099,942 of record NW_026442112.1, read on the forward strand.
TCATTCGGCACCTGAAGGCTGTATATGTGAAACAGTTATAAAAACAAAGCCTATTAGTATTATATCTGTTTATGTTCGCAAAGAATATCAAATGTATTAAGTGAAACTGAAATCTTTTGCCATACCATATAAGTTTATCTCAATAAAATTGGGCAGTTCTCTCAAATAAATATAAATTGGCAAACGACAAAAATTTATAACTCTCTCATATTGACAGTACCCACCGTGTTAATATGAGAGGGTAAGCACTTTCGTCGTTTTAATGTTTGTTTTTTCAATAAATTTTTGGCGTCCCTTTTAATGATGTATGGTTTCTACTTATAAAATTCTTCCTTATTTATGTTTGTTTGTTTATTTGTTGTTTTTTAATGAGTAAAAATGGCATGGTAACCCCGCCTGCGCTATCGGTAAACACTGGCGGGGTAGCAGTGAGAAGTTATCACCTGTCACTGGTACCCCGCCATCTTTACCTATCGGTAAGGATGAAAGGCAGGTCAGTTAGCCCATCGTGACGAATTCAACGATAAATTAGTCATGATAGTTACCAGGAGAAACCGCGTGGAGGTCGACCTGATAGAGTATATTGATAGCAATGAGGACTAACCTCAATCAATCCCAATCAATAACAATCTCTTCCACCCATTTATTTATTACCTTATATCGCCTTAACGGCTTAACCAATCAATAAGTAATTTTATATACACGTATTGTATGGAATAGAGAAGGATATAGGCTACTTTTTATCCCGGACCGTAAACATTCCGGTCAAGTGGACAAAGTCGCGGGTAAAAGCTAGGACTGTATACAAAAAAGCACTATTCAAAGCTGCTGTTGTATTAATAAATACTATTTTTTAAAAAGATTTATTCATTATTTTATTATTAGTTTATTTCCTACTATAAATTAAATATAAAATAAAATTTTGTGTGTTAATTCAAAGTAACATTCGTACGTACAAAGCCGCGAAAAACTACAAATATTTTATTAAATTAATTAACATTCCTTTAAGAAAGTGAAATTGTTTATTTTCCTAAAAAGAAACGAAACTATACGACCTGTGTTCCTTTGAAAAACATGTTTAAATTCGTTAATAGTAAAAAAAAAAATCTAATTATTCCGATTTCTGTCATTATATTTAAGCGAGTATCTAGCTGTGAATCACTCGCATTATAAACACAATCGATACACGAAGCACGACCGCTGTTAGATCCGATTGCAATCGGCAAGTAGGTACATATGGAATGATATCAATAACTAATTTATACCCTATGTTCACTCTATCACGTACAGTCAGCTTCGAAAAATCAAGCGCCTTGACAGAAAATAATGTTGGAGGCAAAACTTCGATTTTTAATTTTATCAAAATTATAAAAGTGTCATTAAAATATTATGAAGTGTCATTATAATTTAATATGATCAAATTGTTTAAAAATATGTTATTCGGATTAAATCTCGTCATTTACATGAAACAATTAGTTTTTACTTTAAACAAAACAGGAGGATTTATTATTTTTATTTTAAAACAAGTAAAAGGTAATGATGGATAATTAGACATTTTATATATACGCTGGTTTTTGTTCTTGACTTCGTCTGCGTGTCCGGGACATGTTTATTGACCAGGATAAAAAATAGACTACAGTCTTCTCCATCTCATATAGTACATGTATAGGTACCAAACGTCGTAGTGACTGATTATAATAGCATTGCTGCATTGCCCATAGAGATAATTTTCGAAAAAAAAAAAACAATAATCGACGTACGGATGTCAAAAAATTTACCAACAAAATTTTTTGACTATGGTATTTCATAGGACAAAGTAACTAAAGAAAATTTATTTGTCTCTTTTATATGTACGTTTGTTCCGACATCACGCACATTTTGCTACGTTAAATTGCTTGAAACTTTGACACTTATATTCCTAAAGATTTAACTCAAAGGTGGTGTAGGTTTTATCTTAATACACCTTCTAGAAATAATCTATTTTATTGGTCTTCCTAATTCAAAAATCTATGCTACTCGTAGTATGAAATAGTACATCTTACAACTCTGGTATAACAGCTTTTTAACATCTCAGCTTCCTAGATAAGTGGAGCGGTAACCGTAACAATTCTATCGATAGATTCATTTGTTTTTATTTTTACTCCACGCAACTACCTTTTACTTTGAATTGTCAATACTTTATTATGGGGGGGGACCTGGTGTCTAAGATACAAGTTACGACTTAGTTTAGGCTCCAGATCTCCCACAAATTATGATACTTTTATTTTGTATAAAGTAAAATGTAATATTATTATACATTGTAATTTGTGGAGATGAATAAACTAATTTTTATTATTATTATTATTATTATTTGACACTTACTTAAGAGATTGGGCCATCCTTATCATTACTGTCTTCAAATATATGAAGCTGACTGTACATACAACCGTACGTTGTATTGTAGGATGTTACATGCATGTAAAAATAGAAATGACATTATAGATTCGTGCGGTCCCGGACCTAAAGTTGGGCACGCGTTTGCCATACTAATGAGGCTGTGTTTGCCGCAGTTAGTTTGGCAGGTCGTTAAAACCACTAATAGGTAGGTACAAGTACATTAACCAAGTTTGGGTCGTACAAATCAACAACTCAATACATCAGTTCTGTTGATTGTTGTTGTACTTGAATGTAATATTATAATTTGAATATGCACCGAATAGATCCGGGAATAAAGAAATCTTTAGCTGCAAATATAGAAATTGGGTCGCAATTTTTTAATCCGTGAATAGTGAAAACACGAATAAAGGAAGCCTGAATAAGCCTGAAGCTTTTACTCCAATGCCAAATTTCACTAATAATATTCCAGCAGTAACGGACTTAATTAATGTGTTACGTATCATTCCAAATTTCACGGATTTCCACAAATTCTATAAAACACATTTACCTACAAAATTTGTTGACCTCTGCACTCCATAGCACAAAGCAAAAAAAATTTAACTCATAGCTTTAATTTCAAAAATTGAATTTTCTACTTTCATTACTTTGAAAAGAATTCCTATAAAATTTACAAGCATGGGTATAATTGGTGCAATACAGATTTTTGCGTAACCTAGATTTTTTTTAATTGTTGATAATGGAATGATAATCTCGCATGCGCTAACGGCATACGTTGGCTGGACACCAGTGACGGATGACAGACGAAAATAAAAAGGCAGGTCAGTTTACGCATCGTTATGAATACACATCGAATTCAGCACGATGGTTTCCAGGGGAGGCCCTCCCCTGGAAACCATCGTGCATCATGGAGATCAACCTAACAGGGATATATTGCTAGCAATGGGACTGGTAGTCCGCATTAATAACAATTTCTTCCCCCTCCCCCCATTATTATTTTTCAAAACAAATATGTAGGTATTACTCTCTGGAAAGAACTCTCTTAATACTGGGTATATAATTAAACTATGATTAATTATGGAATTCTAATTATCTAATTTTACATTTAAATTTATTAAAATATACTTAAACAACTACATTTATTAATCAAAATAATTACACGGTTAAGCTCAATCCATAAGTAGATGAATGTAATAAGAATAAGGAGATTAGAATATAACAACAAAATTGGTATTAACTATGTATGTAAAGTGTTATGGCAAAAAGTACAAATGTTGACATATTTGCAAAATTCAATATATTTAAGTCTCTCATTTTGGGACAATTTAATAAAAAGGTATAATAAATAATTGATCAATCCTTTTAATACGAAATATATAATCATAGCATACCTATATATTTATGGACGTCATCTTTCGTCATGTTATTTTGGCTGAAATAAATAAATTATAAAATATTATTTTTCTTCGAAAAATGTCATGGTAACCAATAATTAAGCTAGTAGTACACCTAAACCATTTCTATTTATATTTCAATTGAGATAAAAACTGTAATCGTAGTGAATGTCTTGTTGGGTACTTTAATAAATTAATTAATTAATTATCAAAAAATTGTAATCTGCATTCAACACAATAGGACCCCATTGACATAGAGTCACCACTCGGATTAAAATGAACGCATCAAATTAAGCAACATAATTTCATTCAATCGTTTTCCCAACGCATCACTTTGTATCAATAACCAGTTTGTAATCGCGGGGGCGCTGTGTAACGTGGCGCCAACTGCGTCCACAGTGACGACATAAAATTATATATACATACATACATACAAATAATAAACGAATCATCACCACTTAGTTTACTACGGTACGACCTCATTTATATTTAAATGTTTATTTGCGGAAAACATACACCTTAAGCACACCGCTTTATTAGTGAAAGTCACCTGTCTTAATTTAATCTTATTATTAGGAGCCCACGGGTTTTCAAGGCTCGTGCTGAAAATCAGCGCTGTAGCGTTGTTGACACTATAGCAACATGCTGAACTAGGACATCGTTTTGACAAATATTGCAACGCATGTACAGACACACACATTTTTGCTAAACTGCTGTTATTTATTATTATTATTGTTTTTAGTTTTTTTATGCTAGAAACCTTAGTTTCGGTTTTTACAACTTAGACTTACGGGTGCGTTACACCAAGTAAGTCTAAGAGTTTTTGTTAATCAATAATTAGGAGGATCTTGTAGTGATTTGCACACGATACGGCATATATTTAAGAATACTGTATTATTATTATTTTTAAATTTAGTTATTTTGTAACCCTGGGTATGGGTGCTGTGGTATATTTGTACAAAATAAAGTTTCTTTCGTTCTTTCTTAAAATTTACAGTTTTATACGGAACAAATAATTTTATCTTTATTTAAACGATGTTACAGATTGATCCCGTAAAAATTCCATCAAAATCGATTGAGTAGTTTAGTTTAAAATTAAAAATAACTTGTTTTAACAGAATTAAAGTCGGTTTTTTTTCTACGAAACACGATCTTATTCATGTAGTACACATTTGTAATATTATAACTATTTATATAGAATGTGTGTGAATGAATTTTTATATAGTTATTATTGGAACTCATACATGTATCAAAAAATTTAGAAGAACTAATCAGACAAACATATATATCGATATTAATGGGCTTATACAATAACAGTTCATACGACGAACCAATATTGACAAATGACAAGCACCAATGAAACAACGGCGTTGAGTTTATTTGATTTTTATGAAGTGTTTTTATTGCCCATTGAACTCATTTTTCCTTATAGGAGATTTCATAAAATCATTTTGATACGTGAATATCAATATACATATGGTAAAGTAACGTTGCCAGTATATCAAATCGGTTGCCAACTCACTTCCGATATTTCGGGCTAAAGCGAATAAAAAAGAGCTAGATTAGCCCGAAAATGTACTTAAAGCCATTCTGAAAGCTGGCAATTTTAAGTCATTTTTGATGACATCATTTATACGAGTATATAACAAAGTCTTTCATTTATTTCAACAGGTCGTAAATTCAGGCTAGATTTGGATTTATAGGTTAAATTAAAATATAAGGGGCTGAGTAAAGAATAACTTTCCATCAATTATCACACAAAATGACATAAATTATTGATAAATTTATATAGATACAAGAATAGGTACGCGAATAATTCAATTAAGAGTTTTATTTTACGTAAAATTGTAATTTATTTGACGTTGAATTATAGAAACGCTGCTTTATACCCTTGACTGAAGTAATTAAGTACAGAGTATGCGAAAACAGAGTGTAATTCCGTTATAAAACCGTTTTATCCTCGACTTATATGTACGCCTTTATATGACAAATGTCTTATTTTAGTTACACTTTTATTACACAAATCTTTTCTATTTACGGAGCTGAAATAGAAAATGTTATCAAATTTACGACCTTGGCGTAGCGGTTTAATATACCGCTTTACCTTTCAGTGGTCACGGGTTCGAAAATAAATAATGAAGAAAGACATAAGTTACTTCTTATCCGGGGTCCCAGACACACAGATGAAACCACGGGCACGGCTATTAAATAATCTAAATGTGAAAGATGGTTTCCCTGTTACCACGAAGGCTCCTCTAAGGGGCGTAAAGGCATTGTTAGTAACAGGATCTATAAACTCCATTGCTAACAGTCTAGCCTATCAGGTCGACCTCCATGCGATTACCCCTGGAAACTATAATAGTAAATTATTGACTTTGTCACTATGAGCTAATTAACCTACTTTCATCCTCATCTATCATTCTTCACTGCTGTGCCGCCCGTGTGTTCCGATACCGCAGGCGAGGCTACCATTTTCATCCATAAAAAACGGTTCCTCTGCGGTACAACAAACATATTAATATGTTTCTTTGCATTCCACACATTTAAAAATTAGTATTTTTATAATTAAGTAAACTACTGGCAGCTTTTATTTTGATATGACAAAAAGCGCGGGTGGACGCGCCGACAGATCGCCTACGACCGGCGCCCGCGCACCTGCCGCCCCCTCACACCGCTGCCACTTACACACCTCCGCTGTTCATAGATAAAAAGTAGACAGGTATATATTATAAAAAAAATACTAACTCTAAATCAAACATAGTATATAATAATATTCATTATTGATACCCTTCATTAGTTTCAGTTTTTTCAAGCATTTTTGTATTTACTTTCTAATCAATTTAATCAAAAAATCGTTATTCTGTGTAAATACATACCTAGTTTTTACATTGATTTGATATTAAAATAACGTGTTAAGCTAAATTTTAACACATTTTTCGGTAATATAACACATAAAATATTTAGACCAATACAAACAGGATTGGCACCGCTTAAGAGTTACTGTTAAGCGTAAGAGAAATGTTTTTATTCTACAAGGCTCAAACCTGCAAGCATCCAGTGTTAAATTACTATACAACTAATCCTATTAGTTTCTATTCTTATCCTTGTAGTTTCATAAATGCGAAAGTGTGTAACGAGGGAATATTTACATTAATTCTGAAATCATTATGATCATAAGTTTCGCATATCCTAACTCTTAATATTTTATAATTTATTATGAAAAAAATTAATGTTATTTTTTGGAACAAAATCTTAAATTATTATCTCACTTGTTTTACCCGCGACTTCGTTCACATGACCGGAATATGTTCACTAACCGGAATAGAAAGTTGCCTATGTCCTTCTTCATACCATAATTATTATATAATATTTTTTTTTATTTTCTTCCAATATTTATAATAATTGATTAAACCGTTAAGACGTTAAGAAGTCACAAACAAACAAACGGGCTGTCACATAATATAATATAATAAATATATATATTATAATAAATGCGAAACTTTGTAACGATGAACGGATTCATAGATAGATGGATGTTTGTTATTCATTCACACAAAAACTACTAAACGGTTTTTAATGAAAATTGGTACACGGGTAAGTCATATCCTAACTTAGCATGTAATCTTAACAAAGTCACGAGATATAGCTATCACAGTAATTTTGCATTAAATAAAAAGTGAGTCATTGTAGGCAACTGACACATCTGCAAAATAATCTATGACCGTAGAAAGCTTGAATGAATATTAGTGAATGGACATCGAGTATAAACTCGATTGGAGTCCAGGCTATGTCTGTTATGTTTATTGCAGTTGAAGCTGCGGCACCGCGTTATCTAGCACTTAGTCGCGTGCATTGCATGACCAGTGCCGGATTTAGAATGGCCTAGGGTGAGCCTCGCCCATACTTTGTTCAATTTCTTAATGATAAATTGCAAATAGAGTGCCAGTAATATTTGTTTAGTAATTCATTTTATATTCATTTTCATTCTACCTAAAAATAGATACCACTAGTTATAGCCCGCAACTTCACTCGCGTGAATCAATCTTTACACAAAGTACCCTATGTGCAAAATTAGGATATAACCTATATTGTATACCAAATTTCATTCAAATCGTTGCATACTTTCGCATTGATATTATTAATAGAATATTTGTATTTTAATTGATTTATAAATCGCAAAGTACACGCGTTCAAATCTGGCTGACACGAAATTAGTGTATCAATTTAATGATATTGTGTGACTAATTTCATCATCTAATTCGTTTTTTTTATGCAACTAAGAATGGCAAACAAGCCGACGACCCACCCGATGGAAACTGGTAACCGTTGCCTATAGACATGAGCAACACCATGGACATAACAGAGTATACTGTTTCGCCAATGATACTCCCCATGCGTTGCCATTCCTGAGGACTAAGTGTTATTTCTCTTAATTCTATAAATTCACGCCATATCCCACCCTTCAAACCGAAACACAGCCATGTAAACACAACTGCTTCACGGTTGAAACACGAATGATTTGAAAAACTGGTGATGCAAAACACCAATAAGAAACCGTAGAGGCGATAGATTTCCATCCTACCATGTTGGATTCTGATGTGCTCTGCGAAATGTGAACAGAACATAAAGCAGTAATTTCGCAAAATTACCGAATTAAAATATTAGGTTAAAAGATGAAGTTTAAAAAATGACACCTCAGAATCAACCCTAATATATGAGAAGGGTGGGATGGATTATTAGTAATGCAATTTACCAGTCCGATTGCTAGCAATATAATACCTGCCAAGTATCCACGTGATCTCCCCTGGAAACAATCGTGCTCAATTCTAGGTGTATTCATCACGATGAGCTAACTGACCTGCCTTTTCATTCTCACCTATCATCCCTCACTGGTGCCCCACCAGCGTACACCGTTAGCGCGGGCGGGGTTACCATTCCATTATCATCCATTAAAAAATATATAACTGAATCTATAAACGATTATCACGCAATTATCAATCATGTAAAATTGACAATTCTAATTGATCCCATGGCGCCTTAATCTAAGATATACCAACATATATTTACATAAATACACAATTATATATATTTTTAAGATTAATTAAGATTAATAATATGTCTAATGTTATGACAAATATTATACGTGGTCATAGATAGATATGTAAAAAATATACGCTACGCGATAACCTCCTCATCTTTTGTTTTATCTCTTCCGTTGACCATATTCAGATAATTATTGGTAGGTAAAACCATTAATAAATATACGTTGGCATAAAGGATATAATATTAATAAGTTACCTACTTTTGACCATATTCCCATTAGTTACAAAAATATCTACAACCTACTCTTGAATCTAATATCGATATCAAACTAATTTAATGCCAGTGACAATTTTGTACTGCTCTCATAGAATAACGATAAGGAATTAAGTTAAAATTGGGATCGATTTGCAATAGTTTGCATTAGCAAGTTGCGCTAATATGCATTTATCAGAACAATATGGAAACATTATGTCGCTAATATTACAATTAGAGTGTGAAACGTTTCAAAACGATCTCTGTTATAGCTACCATTATCTCTCGCCTGTAAGAAAAATAATATTTTATATATAAGTTGTATATTACTAAATACATATTCTTCCAGTATAGATATTCTATTTGTTACGTATTTTACTGTGACTACTTGAATTTTTTAAGTTTGTGGATTCTTAATTGTTGTGATTGTATGTATATGTTTATAAGGTTATCAATTATAAACCGATAACGAATTTTATATATATATATATATATATATATATATATATATATATATATATATGCTTGTTTTTAATATATATGTATATATCAAAATTTGAAACACATATATAATGCATGAGGGATACCATAGATGTCACAATGTGTATTTTGTAACGTCCACATCGAACGTGCTGTTCATGTCTATAGGCCTCGATTACCACTTTCTATCAGGTGGGCAGTGAGCTTATTTTTAATTTCAATTTGAATAAAAATGAAATAAAAATGGTAACTAGCGTAAATATCACACAAATTATTCATTTATTTGATTTATACCTAGCACTTTTTTGCACCAATGCAGAAGGTATCCTTATCGCTAAGCGATTCATTTTAATAACTGCATCCTTAATAAAACAATAACAACGTATAAATTTGCATAATTTACAAAAAATAAAAATTTCTGTTATTTCATTTCCATGTTACAGGCTACTTGAAATAAAACTCATTCTGTATCAGATAAACGGCAATTTATTAAACATAAATTATAAATAAAAAAAAATGAACATCTCTTTTTTAAAGGAATTGTCTAAATATAATTTTATCATTCACCAAAACATTGGTTACCTACTTACATCTATGTGTACATATATATACGTAAAACTTTTCAAAATTAAAATATTAGATTTAATTATTGTCCGAATATAATAAAAGTATAATCTTGTGCAGATTTCTCTCTTTCAATATAAAACTACCTTTTCAAAATTTACCATACATGAAAGACAGAGATTTAAACAACTTACCATGCTTATAACATGTTTCAAATATATACCTGCCCCAGGTAATATGAAAGAAAGAAGAGTTGATTTTCTATATTGCCAGACCGTCGCGTGTCTAAAGTGTCGTTAGACGTCGCCCTTAAATCCTAAACTGAATTAATATTGCCTAGACTTACTGCACCTTAATTCAAATGCGTCTACTCTAGATTACATACTTTTAGATGGAGCATTAAGTGTAAAAACGTCCCAAAGACGATCCACCAATAGACGCAAAATGGATCATTAATAATTAGATCTAACATTCTTACGGTTAGCAATACATTCTAATATCTCTACATCAGGTGGATCTTCACGTACTCCACTCTGGAATCTACTCGTAGCTTAATTAATTCCTGATAATTCTGTTACGTCGAGCCAGCTGACCTGACTTCTTGCTCATTATTTTGTAGTTACTCGGTGTAACTACTAAAGCAATGCACCAATAAAATCGCCCAGGCGAGTGTGCTATTATATTAATTTACACTTTATTCCATCATTCATAAAAATAATGAGTACAGTAAATTTTAATGTGAAGTGATACCATTCTCTTATGTTGATAAAATACTAGTTGATGCGACTGCTGCTTTTTTTTTACTAATATATTACACACTATTATTCTACGTTAAAAGTAATAACTATAATATTTTGAGTTCCCCGTTCGAGCACACACTAATGAATAACGTATATCAATGCATTGTTTATGGTACGTATTCACTTACACAAGAATAAGAAAGACAAGAAAGACCTGTTATCGACAAAGCGTTTATAGAGTGTAGTCTATCTAGATATTTATAAAACATGTACTCCACTCTCTCTGGCTTTACAATGTATATGTTTCAGGTTTTATTAGCAAATGTCTGGATTATGAGAGCTTTCGTTGCTCGGCTTATATTATGAGGCGCTGTTACATGACTTCCTCAATAGGGACCTAAATCGCATATTGCAAATGCAAATGTATAAACGCTAAAAATAGTTCTGCCACCCGAGTACGGAGTAGAAAGTAATATTTGTAAATCAATTCCATGCAAACCTTCGTTTAAATCTTAATCGAAAGCTTATCTGTCATAACGAACTTATATTTTTAATTTGGATAAAAAAATATTTAATACGACAAATAAATTCTTATTTATTATGACGAATGCAAAAAAACTGATTGATATATTCAAAGATTCGAATAATAAAATTTAAGTTGTAAATTTAAGTTTAAGTTATGGTTCTGCAAAAAAAAATTAGTTTAAACGTGACAAAATTATTATTGGAAGTCCAAAAACAAAAAAAAAGAGTTCGATCGTGACAAAATTCGAAATTAAATTAAATTAGAAATTAATTTAAATTAGTTTAGAACCTAGAAAATCGTTTTAGAATTAAATTAGCAAAGATAATTTTAATTTTAAATTCGTGTACGTGTACACCCAAAAAAATAAATTAAGGTATTTAGTAGTTAAATGTAAATTAGGAGATTTATAACGTCCAAATTTTGAAGTCGTTAATAAATGTAATAAAGTTTGGCAATCGTAGTTAGGTCCATGTGATGTTTAAAGAGGGAGGCTGCTTCCCCTTCATCGACAAATAAGTTCCTTTAGTCGCCTGTTACGACATCCACGGAAAAGGAAAGCTAATACGGGAATAGCAGCAATTAGCATATGCGTACGTTATAAAATAAACCTAAGTTCCAAATTTTTCTAGACTTAGTAGTTTCGGCTGTGTGTTGATAGTCAGTCAAGTCAATCAACTATTAAAAAAAAATATATAAATTCCAATACTAACACTAACGGAAATATTACGACATTTGACCCAAACATATCAGGCTAACAAGTGAATTAAAGCTCGTAATATTAATAACGCGACAATCCTCACCGAAGTCGACTGGCGCCTCTTAGAACGGCGCCCAAGTTGTAAAATATAACTGGTTCCTGCATTTATTGTCCATGACTCATTATAATATCTACGAACACAACAAATTCACAAGAAATTATGCGAATTTAAAAGATTCGACTCCACTATTGTACTGGTACTCGTATTGAAAGACAAAAGCTAGGTTTTACGGAATACTGCGGCATAATTGGAATTTAAGTGCGTTCGTACCGAATTCTGAAAACGTATCAATAATTTAGCAATTTTCAGAAACAATAAAATTATATGTGTATAATATATAAGTTAACCTGGCCCTCAAGTTAGGACACTTTGTATTATGAAAAACTAAAAAACTAACTTTTAAGGGTACATCTTCAACTCTTCTACTGACTTCAAAACAGTCCGTTTCCTAAATTGGTCCGACTGGAAATCGAACATGAAACCCCATCTACGAAAAACAATGTGCAATATAGACGTCGTCATTTTTAAAAAAAGACTTCAAGAAAAGCGAGATTCATATTTCAATTTAATTTTTGTATTGTTACATACACATACATACGTCAATTATGACAATACTAAAATGGAGCCAACATGTAAATAAATACTATCGATTAATAAAAAAAAAAAAATAACAAAATTAGCTTAAAATTAACGAAGATAACGCATAATAGATGCACGAAAAATACAAATTTAGGAGCTTTTAGGAATCGCTTAAAAATTATTGGAAAATATACAGAATTTCGTGTATATTTTTTTGATGAGGGATGATAGGTAAAGATGAAGTCAGGCCAGACGACATAATTAATCAGAAACTAACTATCATGGTTATCAGAGGAAAGCGCATGAGGTTGACCCGACAGAGTATATTATTAAGAATATTAGACTATTAATCCCCATTACTGACCCATCCCCACCCCCACCTCCAATGTAAGCTAATATTTTTACAAGTCAGATTTACCACTTTGTTAAATGGCTCGAGATACTAATTAACGTATTTTAATTACTTTACGAAATTAATTTAATTAAGTCATGCAAACAACAAATCAAATACAACGTGCTATAAACTAATATAAGTAAGCCTAGGTCATGTCTCACTAACGTGTTTATTGAATATATAATATCTAGAGTCTACAATTTATCTTACCTACCAGCTATTATATTCTATTGGGAACATCTAGTCCCACATTGCATTATCAGATTTGTGTAGGTGATTCTTCTGTAAACTGACCATGAACTGTACACAAATGTCATAAAACATCTATAATCTTATATCTGTGTTCGTTATCTCTTGATAAATCGATGATTCTCTCATTAAAGACTACTATCTACATATATAATATGAAATCATCATTATTCATGTATGTCTATTTGTACATTACCTAAAATAAATTGGCTGAACTAAATTCAGTGAAATTAGGTAAATGAACAAATCTAACCATAATACAAAAATATATTACTATGATGCTTTATTAGTTATATAATTATAAATATATATTTTTTACTAATTTATATTTACTTAATAATACACAATATTATACTTATTATAAAATTCACCGTGTGTGCCCCGGCATAGAATGGGCCACCCCTTCTTTTCCCGTGGGTGTACGACACCCACGTATCCCGCGTCTTCAATCACATGCATCAGTATTTAAAGTATCCTATGTACTAGACTAGGATATAACCTATCTGTGTACCAAATTTCACTCGAAACCTTTCAGCAATTTTTGCGTGAAAAAGTAACAAGCATTCATCTATCCATCCATCGTTACAAACTTTCGGAATTTTAATATTAATAGGATATCTTTCATAATAGGATAGGATATTTCGCAATTTTAATATTAATAGGATATCATTAATAGGATTTCTTAGTTCTCTGCAACTTTAATGTATCTATGGTATTATATTATTTTCTTTTTTATTTGGGAAAGTGTTATAATTCCGTCAACCACTAACATGAACGAAGCCGCGGGGATGGCTTGTTTATTAATATTTTAATGTGTCTATTAATTAAAATACAATCCAATGACGCACATAAGTTCATCGCGACGCGGATCAAAGGGGGCCGAATGACAAAACATTTTGATATCATCTTAATCGCACTCCCACACACGTGTCCACACAATGGGTACATACTCGTTTTTTGTTTACAAAAACATCAAACAATGATGTTATGTCATGTACCATTTGATTGATTCCCGTCATTTGCCACTCGTAAAATTTCGTTCGGCTAAAAAATAAGTTTACTTGTCGCTATGGAGACTGATGACGGATTAGTCATTGCACAAATGGCCTTATAATTGATGTTCATATCTCATCTATCTAATGAAACTGCAACTTTTTGTCAATGTGGAACTAAGAAATAGATTCTTGAATAAAAAAAAAACACAAAGTCATACATTTCGAGTACCAGAGCGAGACTTTGTACAAAAATCGTCAGTATGGGTACTTGTGTGTGTCGCCGTGTATGCCCCTACATAAAATGGGCCGCCCCTTCCTTTCCCGTGGGTGTCCTAAGAGGCGACAAAGGGTGGGCGAAGGATGGGCAACGGCGTCCCTCTTAAAACATCTCTAAAAGCCTCCAACCCGCCTGCCAATCATGGCAACTACTGGCAAAACTCCCCTTATGGGGAAGGCTTATGTTCAGCAATGGACAGTTAACGGCTGAAATAATAATAATAATGGGTATTAGACATGGGTTATATCCATATTACCTATCCGACATCTTTTGGGTTCCGCTGGACATTGATGACGGAAAAATGGTCATCATTCATTTTATTACCAGAGGGAGACTTTGTACAAAAGTCGATGGCTTGGCTACCTCTGTCCCATTCGTGTTTCTACCGTAAAGCAGTTTTGTTTGCATGGCTGTGTTTCAGTTTGAAGGGTGGGATATGGCGTGAATTTACAGGGTACAGAGGAATAACATCTGCGTCCTCAGGAATGGCAACGCATGGGCAAAACAGTATACTCTGTTATGTCCATGGTACTGCTCATATCTATAGGCGACGGTTACCACTTTCCATCAAGTGGACCGTCAGCTTGTTCAACATTCTAAGTTGTATAAAAAAAAAGTCTTCTGCGAGGTCCGTGGTGCTGTTCATATCTGCAGACGACAGTTACCACTTTTCATCAATAGGCCGTCATTAATTTTTGCCATATTATTGTAAAAAATAAATATTGTGTATTTTGCAAACTTATGATAGGTATGATGAGAACCACAATGTATTCTGGATATTACATACACTCGAGATCAATAATTGCGGGTCACCTAAAAAAAATCTATAAATCTTGGAAACTAAGAATGCTAGCTTAATTAAATAAACCGTGTTTAATAGACAATATAATACTCCTTAAATGAAAGTTAAAAAATTTATAAGTTACTGCATTTTATTTTATAAAAAATACATAAAGAAAAAAAAACTGCTGATCTCGCTTTAAAACAAAAATAGGAAACATGTAATTTTTGTACAACAATATGATTTTCTTGAATTTTAAACTTTGTATTGCCTTCTCGTGCTTCCATTACTACATTTAAGCGATTTTGTGCATACTGTACACCAAGGTTTTTATACGATTTTGACAAATATTCTCCCTTATATTCGGATTCTGGTGCATTCTTCAGTTGTAAGCGACAGGATTACAGGTTGAATAATAAATATTGAACACTATCAATATGGTTTATATACATACTTAAATGACAGATCAGAAACAAAAGCAAAATCAAATGCAGTAATTTCATTGATCCATCTTCGAAAGTCTCCCTTTTTTAAATTTGATTTTTTTATAATATAACCTCGCAGTAATTAAGAAGTTTTAATAACTTAATATTAAGGAGTATTTAATTGTCTTCTAAACACAATTTATTTAATTAAGATAGCATTCTTATTTTCCGAGATTTATAGGTTTTTTATGTGACCCGAATTAATTGTTTTCGAGTGTATTTATGTCTATAAGTAATGATTACTAGTGTATCAACTAGGCTATTAGCTTGTTTACTATTGTAAATTGCATTAAAATAAAAAATGTTCCATACATAGACATGAGACAAAATGATCTTATATATAAACATTTTTTTTATTTCTTACATGAAATAGACACCTAATAATTATTATTATTGCAAATGCGATTTATTTATTTTAAACTATACTTATATTAGAAAACCGAACCGTCTAACTAAATTTGTTTATGACTTTTTTAATAGTTTCTCAAAAACAATGCTACTTGTTGCTAGCTATTTGTCCAGCCAATATTTTCGTATACTTTTTCTATTTTTATATTCTTTTTTTATGCAGTTTATGTTTTTATTAGCCGTGTGGTCTGGCATTGAACGGGCCACCCCTTCCTGTCCCGTTGGTGTCGTAAGAGGCGACTAAAGAAAGTTAATGATCGAGGGATAAACAACAGCATCACTCTTCAAACATCATCAAAGCCTAACTGTAGTTGCCAACCCGCCTGCCAAGCGTGACAACTATAGGCAAAACCCCCAAGCGGAAGGTCTATATTTAGCAGTGGACAGTTAAAGCTGATATGAAAATGATTCTCTTTTTATATTCTGTTTGATATATGTTTTGTTCTTTCTTTGTTACCATATTTTGTTTGAAGTATAGTATATACATGACGTATATAGTATTGTAACATTAGTTTTTGAGAAATTATTAAATTAGAAACATTGTTTTATAAATCATGTAAGTATGTATATAAATATTACATACTTTTATTATCTGTAATTATTATAGATTTTTTCATTTCACACATATCGGAGATAAGAGTGTTGCGAATAGTTTCATTTTCATATTTTCGATCATAAGTAAAAAACTACACAAAATAAATTATAATTTTAGAACGTATCCACGTTGAGAATCATATGAAAGGAATTCATCTGATATACCTCTTGGACTAGTAAACCCATTCCGAAACAGTAATGAATCAATAGTAGTATTATTTCTTTTAGAATATATTAAAAAATAAATATATTTTCAATTATTTCTTTTGTAATATATTTTGACAAAGATATCAAATCTATTTAAAGTTTCAAATCAATAGCATTAGTGATTGCTGAGATATAACGCTGTGACGAACGGACGAACAGATATTATTGCACTATAAGTTTTCTTTCCGTTTCTTTGTAGTATTTTAATACGGTTCTTAAAAAAACAATGAACACTCCAATCATTTGATTAAATGATTCGTCTTCAACCAAGAACGCTGATCGTAAGACATTTAAAAAATTCGATAAATTTAAATTTACAGAACTAAAAATCGCATCCAGGGCTATATTTATGCAATGAAATTTGCCTGCCACTGTACCAAAGAGATCATCTTTAGTATTTTAGTCCTGGTTTAACTACCCATGTAACTTATAAGTTAATTAATTAGACATGGGTCTAACTTAATTCCGCTATTTCCATCAAACCAATATTTAAAAGCAATGAAATTATTATAAACAATACAAGTACAATTTTCTAGTTAATTACCAAATTTTTATTATCTAGTACATATATTATATACTAGTTAAATACAGGTGATAATAAATAAAAAAAAAGTACTTTTTTTATTCTGTTGTATATGTATAATCTAAAATTAATCGTAACATAAACTTATTCATAAAAACGTTATGACGTTTGGCTATTATAGCTATAATAGGTTTATAAGAGGTTTACCTTTTATTTTGACTGTTGAATTGTTTTGTCTCTTTATGTTAATAGTTAGTTGATTGTTAGCAATGGGGCCTCTAGCCCCATTACTAACAATCCCTCCCCCCCCCCCAAATATAACCAATAAACTACAATTCGATTTTTTTTTTCATTGTTTGCAGATTCGTAATGGGCCCTCAAGAATTACTTGTATTGGCGATAAGCATCGTAGGCACCCTGGGGTTTATCCCCCATGGTTCTATTGGGGAAAAGGTTTGTTCTTTATTATTTGTTTTTCTTATAGACATATTTAAAGGGGGGCCAGATGGGCCGTGGCCACCTCAGAATTATCTTGTGCCCACCTCCTGAATCAAGAACAGAATTTTACTTATAACTATGATCAAAGTACTTTTATACATTTAGATAAATCTTGACTCACACGAGTAAAGTTATGTCTAAAGGGCCTGGCCCCTTAAAAAAGGCGTATATGCAACACGCCTTTCTTAAGGGGCCAGGCCCTACTTGTAAAATAACCTTTAGCGAATTTACTAATAGCTTTCTGTATACATACATCTGATACATAGATCAGGAAAATCAATAGACCCCTAAAATTTGATCTTAATGCTCTCGTACTGTTTCAACTGAGCTACGAACTGAGAGAGAATTAATAATAAATTTATATTACCAGGACCACATACTAACAGAGGCTTTGCTTCGTGAAGTTATGGAACGTATGGGCAAGGACTTCAACGATGCTGCATCAAGTTACCTAGAGTTCCCGTCGAGCGACCGCCACCTCGCGTTGATGGCGCGCGCCAACAAGGACCTAGAGAACGAGCAGCTCGATTACGACTCGCTCATAGACGGCAACCCGAACCCGAGCCTCCGCGACCAAGAGTACCTGCAGCACAGGTGACCTTGACCTTGATACAACTGCAACGCAACTAAATAAGTACATAGTGCACTCTGTCACATCCATGATCCAATTCATGTCTATAAGCGACGGTTACTATTTTCCTTCAGGTGAGGCAACTTGCCATTCCATATTCAATAAAGAAAAAACAAATGAATATATATTAAATCATTTTAAATCTTCCATAAAGAAAGTCCTTCAATCTTAATAAAATTAGTAGGTCACCAACACTCGAGTCAACTCATTAGAAAAAAAATAGTCATCAAAATATTTCGAATTAACGCAGATTTTTTTACATGATATGTAGAGAAAATAAAAGTTACATGTACGTTTGCCTCCTGTGCAATTAAAAAAAACTCTTTTCTAGAGGTGGAATTAAAAAAAAATTTGATAGGATCTTTCCCCAATGCCCTCAAAAAACACAATGCATTTCATTATTTGTACATTTTCTGTCAAGGCAAATCTTTGACATCCCATTGCTGATCAATGATTATGCTACATAGGCACCTTGGTATAGGTTTGTAGGGTTTATTTCTAGTTTTTTTCTCTCTTATTATTGATGTATTATGCTTCGTTCCCATTGTCTTTTCTTAGGATATCATGGGGATAAAATGAAGTTGTGCCATTAGTTGTTTGATGGTTGCATTATTTTTCCGTTATCATAAGGGGGTTTCCAACAGCTTATTTATTGTTACAGCTCGTTGTGGGGGCACCAGTACGTAACCGGTGGCGCTGGCGAGGGTGAACAGCGTCTCCAGCCATCAGGAGTCGTGCCCAACAGGCAAATGATCAAGACAGACGCCGTTTTGCCCGCATACTGCAATCCCCCGAACCCGTGTCCCGTGGGATATACTGGTAACACATTTAATTTAATTTAAAATACAGATAAAAATCAAAATAATTAACCAACTTAACATCGTTATCCAGAGAAACAAGTCGAAAAAGACAAAAATTGAACTTTAATACAAACTTGGCAGTTGAATGCACCGTACCTTACTTCTACGCTACATTAATCCTCAGTTAATTATAATTCATTATTAGTACTGCATACTACCAGTCCTATTGCTAGCAATATACCCTGTCAAATCGACCTCCACGTGGTCCTCCTTGAAAACCACCGTGCTGAATTCCAGGTATATTCATCACGATGGGCTAACTAATCGGTGACCCGGTAGCGTATACTGTTAACACGAGGTTACCACTTCATTATCATCCATTAAAAAAAATCCGCATCCGCCAGTAAGAAAGCTGTTTTTTTTTATAAGTCAATATTTTATGCAATCACAGAAGATCAGGGCTGCATAAGTGAGTTCGAGAACACTGCAGCGTTCAGCCGAGAGTACCAGCTATCTCAACGATGCATGTGCGACGGGGAACACATGTTCAGCTGCCCGCCTGAATCCTCCTCCGACCTTGACCTCCGTTTCCCGGAACATCACAAGAATCTCGTTGCCAAGAAATATAAGCCCGATGTTAGTAACTATTAAAATAAGTTTGAAATGATATAGAACATCATTAATTAATCCTTTGCAGATCAGGTGAAGATAGTAAACAGGTTATTAACGACTTCCAAAAAAGGAAGTGATTTAATTGTATTTTTTGTGCATGTCACACGACATCTTTGTCAAACTATGGGGGATTTTTATGATTATTTTTTGTCGGAACTCTGCGGAGGATGAAAAACTCGAAATAAAACATTATGCCAAGCCAACTAGCAACTATGGTAGCAGTACATTACGCTTCTAATAGGGAAATGATGTATCCAGCAGTACCACGTTGGATTACTTTTATATTAATAATTATGATAAACCTTGTTATGATACTCGAGCATTATCTATATATTAAAATAAATAGGCCTGCATATATCACATAGCGTCATTTAATTCCAAACTAAACACAGCTTTCACAGTAAGTACTAAATTACTGAATAAATGCAGTTTTCCAATACATAAATATATCTGAAATAATGAAATTGTAATTAGATGATGTCTGTACATGAAAGATATTTAAGAAAAAATTCAATGAGCGGTTTCAATAAGAGCAATAGAAGCTAAAATAGTTTTTAGAAATGTTGTCTGTACGTTTATTCCGATATTACACAAAAACTAGTACACCAAATTGAACGCGGTTTTCACAGTTGTGTTCCTAGAAGTTTCTTAAAAACTGGTGTAGATTTTATCTTGATACGCCATCTGGAAGTGGTTCATTTCTTTTAAAAACTACTCTAATGAAGTAACGGGCATAAAGCTACTAAGTTAGAGTATTTTACGAGAATCGGACCTGTAACTATCAAGAAACTATCAAAAGATGAAACCCTAAAGCCATTATTTTGCATCATATTTATGTTAGTTATCATTATATTATATTAGTAGTAATTTATCATACAATATATTTTGCTTACAGGTCGAGAACCCGTACTTGACAGGCGAGCGTCTGCCGATCGCCGCCAAAAAGGGTTTTGATGTTAACGTGTATTAATTGTGTGTAGTTATATAAAATTAGTGTCTATTTTAAAATTGCTCAGAGTAATTACGCTCTAAGTGTCATCTCTATGATTATCTTTGTGAATTATCTGTGTCGGAGAACTATTGCAACCTCATTTGAAATAAGTTCTCTCTTTTTTTTAAGAAAACAGCTTCTATAATTATTTAATTTTTAATCTAATATTTAAATCATTTAAATCTGAAACTAAACTAAAAAGTACCATAAACTTATATAACAAAGAGTATTACACCAAATTTTACTATTAAATTGGAATGCGTATGGTAAGTATGGAATGGTATGAATAGGTAAGCACGTCATTTCGAGTGAATAAAATTAGGTACACAATTTAGAATTTGGAAACATAACTACAAAATATTCATTATTTTATTACATTATCTAAATTTTTTATTATAAAACTAGTCCAACTCTAAATATACTATCGGGACTTAACACGATGAAAAATTTGCAGGTAAATAGTACCTACATACCTGCTTTATTGCCGACGTTTCGACGTAGATTGCACCAATTCTAATTAAGTAACATTTTTTTTTTTATATTTTCTTTAACAAAAGACCTAAAACCAATTTTGAAATGTCATTCTGTAAACTGTCCAAAAATGCTCTAATTTCTAGAAATATGTCTTGATAATGATATATTAAAATCGATCTCGATGTGTAGATATTGTATTAGGTCCAAAACAGTAAGTACATAACAACGTAGATGTTTAATAAAAAAATCTTTCGGAAGAATCATCTCGTATAACTACTAGTGAACTTCCTCGCAGGTAAGTTCTTTTAATAGTTAAATGTATTATAAATGTCTAATAATTTGAATTAAATTCAAATTATTTAAATTATAATATGTATTCCTATGTAGAAGTGTAATAATAATATTATTTGCAGATAAGTGGTCGTAATTATAATGCCATCTATATGTATACTCGTGTGTATATTTCACTTTAATTTAATCAATTTCTAAACGATGAAGCTGTGAATTTTGTTAGATGTAAATATATTTGCTGAATTTGTAGACGTTTGATTTTTAATAATCAAATAATTTAGTGATGATTAGCAAATATGCTTTTAAATGTATTTATTTTGTCGATATAAAATTGTCTATATATAATAATTATTATATATTTTAAACATAAAGCTATAGTCTCTAAACCAATATATTTTTAAGTAATTTATAAGTTATTTTAAACTACATTTTTATAGTAATTACTCATAAAACATAAAAATATTTTTTGGTATAATTGAAAAGCCATCTTTCCAACTAGGAAGACGTATAAGTCAAATTAATCACAAAGACGATCTAATAAATCGAATATATGATAAGTACTACACTTACCATCATAGTTTCATAATTATAATGTTTTTGTCTATGATATTTAACCAATTTTTGAAGTCTTTTAATTAACGACTTCCAGTTTCCTAAGTAACAATGTGAATATCTGATAATGGACTCCAGTTGAAACTGATAAATGATTAGAAATATTTATATACAAGTATTCATTTAATCCTAGAATTTTAATCAGATGTTTTGATGAGTAGTGGGTTCTATAATTAATATCCTTGGACAAAGTTATAAAACCATAAAGGCAAGTCTAAACGAGATAAAACGTAAATTATATCAAAATAGCTTCAAATTGTGTATTTCAATTAACATGATTAACAACGGCTATAGAAAAACTAATTTAATCAAAATAATAATTTCTGAATTCTTTTTTTTTTTATATCTCTGTTTCCTCTAAAATCCCTCATTGATAAACCGATTTGGAAAATTCTACTTTTATCTGAGAGTGAATATTTTCAGGTTAGTTTCATAGAAACTTCATCAAAATCGTTTCTTTACTTCAATTTTTAAATCAAGATAACTTATTTTGCCATAATTGAGGTCGGTATTTTTTCAAAAAATAAAATCTCAAATTATTTACAATATCTGATTGGTAGATATATGTTTATTAAACAAAATTAACACTGAAATAGTCATGGGTAGTTATGAGAAAAAAAAAATTATAATGTTACCTTTCACATTTATTATTGTTAATATTAATTGTATGATATATCCCTAAATTTTTTTATAATATAAAAAAAAATATGAAAACTGTAATTAATTGAATTCTAATGAAAAATGTAATTATTTTGACAAGTATTAATATATATTTAGTTAGTAAGATACCATTAGGTAGTATATAATATGAACATACATAAATGGCTACGTGTACTTAGTACATAATTAATTATACACGATATAATTAAGTTGTACAAACTCAAATATGGACTAGGTACTTATATTCATACCTGTAGTGTGAATAACTACTTTAGATATAGTTATATTTAATTAATAATTAGTAGACATTCCCCCTAATGTATTGGTTGATAACCATTAGGTTTCAATTATTATTACATCAAAAAACGAAACTAAATTATTTTGTACGAATAATTCCATTTTGTCTTTTTTCGAAATTCAACTTTGAATTTAACAAATATTGAGTACCTATAAAATTATACATAAATCGAATTAGGAAAGGCGGTAATATATTTTTTGTAAAGCAAAATTTTTTTACCGTGTAAAAAAATTTAGCTTTTGTGGGGTATTTAAAATCATAAAATGAGCCAAATCCGAGCTGAAGATCCAGAGCTCCACAAAGTAAGCCCCCTCCCTCTTGATTACTATTATTTGCTATCCTTTACTGCCTAGGTACATATTCTATATGCCTTTTACGTTCCGCGACAAAGTCAGATAAACAAAACTATAGTGACTATCGTGAGTCATACTATATTGTAATTATTTATGTCGGGCATTCCCGAATTTAAAACGTGAGTAAAACCGACATAAATATAATCAATACTATAGTATGTAAACATGGACTCGTTAATGCGTCAACGTGAATACCGCGTTTATGTTTCAAAATTGCTTAACTTAGACAAAAAAAGACATGTGGAAAATCGCCAACAACTTGATTGTTAACGTTGACGCAGATGTTAAAAAAGTATTTAGAAGTAACTAATATAACATCCAATATGGTATCTGATCGTTTAATACGACACAGACTCTCTAAGAAATAGTCCAACTGAACAACAATATAGAGCACAGAAGAAGAATCCAACAAGCTGTAATCTTCTTGACGATGATTACCACAATCATCACTTTAAATGTGAACATTAACATGAATATCACAAATTGTATTTGTAAGAAACATGGTAGTCCATGTGTTGACAGGACTCCTCCCTATAAGGACTGAGATTAATCCTTAACTGATACTTCTTAAGTCAAAGATTCCATTAAGTGACATTAGTAGACCCTGAAAAGAAGACAGCACTATCATGAATGCAATCGGTCATATTCTAAGGCTAATATAATGTCAAGAACAAGGAACATAAATAAACATTTAATATATAAAATGTAAGACTCTATGGCAATCCTAGGGGGGGGAAGTTGGTTAGGATAAATGGAACGGACTAAATTTTTACAAATATATCAGCGATTTAAAAAAAAATTGTACTTTGATAATAAATCATTATCGAACGATAAAATTAAAGTGTTATAAGTTCTATTTTCTTATTATTACAAAATGGTCTTGATCTTAACACACCTTTTAGTATAAGTAGCAGTAGTATCTAAAAGATAGGTATTTACCATCAACTTGAAGTGTCCGAGGTTTTATTTCTCTAGAAACGACTAAGTGGAAATAATTAACAATATCTATGAGACCTAGAATAGAAATAGCGTAATGAAGTTGAACTACATACTTTTCTAAAGAACTGTCCTAGTGTAATGAAAAAAAAATGCAAAGTAAAAGAGTATAATAAATAAAAAAGTACAGTTTGTCAACCTTTACATTAGATGAGAATTAAAAATAAGATTATATCTAATATCGTCAGATGAGGTATTAAAAAGTAGCTTAAGGGGGGAGACTCATGTAAATGCCTCGAAATCGGTCATTTTTTAATATTTTTTTTTACAGTGAAAAAATAATTTAATTGTTTAGAACTTTTAACACAACTTTATTAAACATTTTAAGACTACAAAAAAAGAATTATTTTTTTTTTTTTTAATTCAAAATGGCGGCTCAGCATGATGTCTTGTAGGCTGCCTCTGACGCGAGGTCCGAAACTGCTTCATTTGTCACTCATCAACCATTGATCTGAAACACAAAAAAAAAATTATTTTTTTTCAGGACATATAAACGGAAAGGATAAACCTATAAAATTAAAAAGAAAAGGATAAAATCCAATATAAAATCAGCCTTAAAAAAAAGTTACGATTTTGGGCTATTTTTTTGACCCTTTTGACCCCAAAAAAAATAAGTAATCAATCAGAAATACCTGAAGTTTTAGGTTTATCCTTCCGATAGTAATGTAGAGAAAAGCCTCACCAAATTTCAAACAAATCGGTCAATAATTTTTTGAGCTACAACACGAACAGTTTTTCAAAAAGTAGTTTCGAGATAATCGCGTTTAAAGTTTCAGTACAGGAAAATGAGTAGTTTTACTGAATTATTAATTACTTACCGACTAATTTGCAATTCCAGGTCCAACAACTTTTACTCAAACCAGTGCATAGGTCCATCAGGTTACAAAATAAATTTATCCCTTCTCTTCCAACACCCAAAAGTCTCATGATAAACACTATTCTCCGGTTTATTTCAAATCCGTTGTTAATGAAAGGACCTGAATTTATTGTTTTATTACCACATGGACATGTGACAACAATTTTAAAACCAAGACCTCTGGAACTACACTCATTGAATTTTATCTTCTGATTACACACCGAGCACTTCACAATTTCAGACAAAGCTGTAAACACTGTAAAAAATTCAATTATCCTGTACCCGTGTAAAGGATTTGTTATTATATCTTCACTATCACGGGCATGGAGTTTTTTGCCACTGGCACTGTGATCATGGCTTACACTGGCTTCGAATTTTTCACCTTCATTATTAGTGAATTGATTGCCCTGAAACTTTCGTTTCCGGGTGTTATTTCTTGCAATATTCCCACGTGTACCTTTTTTATAATTCGGCATTTTTGCTTTTCAAAATCGACTGAACACGAAGAAATCTCCAGCTAAACTAAATATATTTCTCGACTAACGATTATTCGTGTACTAATGTTACACGTGTGCAGAAATGTAAAAGTATATATATATATATTTACTAAAAAGGATTCTCGATAGTTGAACAAAAGAAATATTTCCAGGTATTATAATAGAAGGGTCCTTTTCAAGCGCCCCGACTACCTGGCTCGTTACTTGACAATACGTACTTCGGCCCGCTCCACTGTATTAGCTATAACTTTGTAAATATTCGAGATTTTTTTTTTCCGGCTCGTCAGTACACTCTCAACATAGTATACTTTCAGAATATCGAAAAAAAAAAAAATCGATTTTTTGAAAATTTTACATGAGTCTCCCCCCTTAAATAATTCTGTTCCCTTATTTCTAAAGATAAAGAAATCATAGCCGTTGGTTTAGGGAAGTGTGCCAATAGAGTAACAAAGGGAGTGTACTGAAAGATAACTTAAGATACTTTGACATTTAATCTCATGATATCTTTGAGTGAGTTAAATTTTAAGTTAATTTTAAACTAATAATATTGTTAACTAATGTTGGATTTTTTTAACTCTATTCTCTTATACCACTTACGACCCAGTTACTTTTTAAGACCTTAAGTGGAATACAATAATTATTATAGTTTATTAATATATAAGTTACACATCATCCAATATAAAGGTCTTCCTTAGAATTTATGTAATCATGTACTTAGCTAAATTTCAAATGCATTTTGTCTTACTTGATATGTATATAGGTTTATTTGTAATCAAGTATCCTATTTATATATTAGATATTAGTATTCATTAACAGTATTATATGTTATATATTATATCTACTTAATATAAGTATAAATTTAGTATATAGTTATAATTTATTCTTTTGTATATATAAAGTCGAGATAACGGACCTCCGCTCTGCAACCAGTGAAGTAGTAGTGTAAATAAAATTATAATATGAATAATTAAAAAAAATATTCAATAAATAAGTAAATGTAATATTTAGTTAAACAGAAAGAGTACTTAACGTGGATAAATTGTATTAAGTTAATAGCGTCGCCTAATCTAAATTTCAGTAAAAAATGTGTTATCTTTTGCTTAAATAGCTGGCATAAAATCAAGTAATTTTAAAGTAAAACCAACTACTGCAAGCTTACCAAAATCGAAGTAAGCAGCGTTTATCTAGCTAGCAGTGCTACGTCCTAGACGAAAATTATCCTCAACATCGGATAACAGCGGAAAAACCTCTGCATAAATGTGTAACTGCAAATCTAATTCGAAAATTTTACTAGAAGAATCTGCCACCAGCCTGAAGCAAGAAATTTCCACCTTGAAGGATCCTTGGAGACTGGAGTTGTCCTTATTATTTTCTATACATTTGGAAATGTACACGTATATTATTGCTATATACATACTAAAAATGTATAACAGGGGCTCTGCTAGTATGGCTCTACAGTTTTTCACGATATGTGGCAGTACATAATCAGGTTCAGTGGAGTGTTTATTGTTAAGTCTTTTCGTAGCCAGTTCTACATCTTTTATAATTAGAACAGTTTCCGAGACGTTTTATTAAACACATATTATTTGGGATGAAAAAAGACATAGGCTATTTCTTACCCAGTCACGCGATTAAAGTTGATGTTAAAGACCAGTAATATATAATTTCTTCTAATCTTTCTTAAGAAAGATTAGCAAATATTTAATATCAGCTCGTTGTATCTAGTTTGAATTTTAAAATAGGCGAATCTAATCTAACTATAATTGTATGTTGGTACTTATTACTTTTCAAGAACAAACTTAATAAATACAAATATTTATTGTTGTATCTTATGTTACAATTTATTTTGACATATCTACATTAGAAACATCTATAGTTTTATATTTCAACAAATTATCTCTTTTTTTGTCTATTTCGATAGTATCAGGTATTGTATTTTTAATTCTTTTCTAGTTCCTTTCCGTAAACTTATACTAGTCATATATTCAAAAAGCTAGTCGACTGTTAAACAGTTACGGTGGATTACTAAAATCGGGTAAATATTTAAGAACTAGCTTTAAGGAATCCATGGCGAATAAACCATGGCTGCGACGAGTAACTCTAGTCAAATGAGTAGTTTGTAAATAACTAATATTTAGTAAATCCAGAGTATTTTTATTACACTAAAAAAAATATATTTTTATATTGAAACGAGAAAAAAAAAACAAAAACATCCTATGAGTAACTCTATATTATTAAGGATAATATTTATTCAGATTAATCTGGGATATGACTGGCCAATATACTTGGTCTCATTTTCAAAAGATTTCAATAGTATAGTGCCATAATATTCTGCGCCATTCAAGAGGCTTTATTTCCAATTAGTAAGCTATAAAAATATATCTACACCCTGTTAATATGACGGAATGCTAAATGAATGCGTAATGTGTCTAACATCGTTAAATATAATAGAGAGGTCCTAATATTTCTCCTCGTGGAACGCCCATTTTCAACTAAAATCTTGTGCTAAATGGACTTTGAGTGTGTTGAGTAAATTGTGGCACTTAACATTCAGTTTTCAATTTCAAATAAATGTATAAAAAATGTAATTATATCAATTCTAACCATTTTGAAAATATATAGATATTAAAGTATTGATCAGAGTCACCTAGTTCCTAGTCGTATCCCGATTTGACAGAAAAAAAATTTTATTAATTTCAAAATAACCATTACAAAGCCATATATAGAAGTTATAAATTTACCTTAATGTAGTTTATGTAAATGTGTAATTTCATTTTATATATTTGTACAACAATTAAACTTAAAATGCATAATGACAGATACATCCCAGAAAGAGATCTCATCTTGTTTAACGCTTATTTTGCTAGGTAATATAATATAATTTTGATAACATGTTTCATTTTATTAGTTTAAATATAAAAGATAATAATACATAGGTTGCCCTATGTATTTAATATATTGTGCTTAGTTTACTAAAGAATTATTTGCAGAATTATTAATTGCAATTTTAACTTCCATATTTTGTCAAAGTCATAGACATAATCAGTGTTGTATAAACAGATCTACATACATTAATATAAATATTTTCAATACAATTCATATTACTATAATAGGATTGGTAAAATAATTAACCACAATACCTCTCGCGTGTGAAACGCCTACATCTTAATTACTTTTTGTTTAAAAAAATAAATGCAAAATGTATCAGAACACCATTTTAAATGTATTTAAATTTGTATTAATACAACCTAATTCATCTTACACTAGCTATTTCACGAATAGTTTCGTGTTTCTCCTTTAAATTGAAGTTTCCAAATATCTTTTCTTAACAGATGTTAATGTTATAAAATAAGCGTATATTCCAAATTTCAGATTTCTGAACTTAGTAGTTTTGGTTGTATTTGATAGTCAGGACAAACGATTTTATAAGTGTACATTGCCTTCATAACGATGGTATTTTATTATAAATTTATTTTATAATGATTAATTATGTTAGTTTATTTTAGCTATTTTAAAACAGCATAATAAAATCACTTTGTAATTTATTGCAACCTTCCTAAATACATATATCATAATGTATTTGAAATAACGGTTTTAGATATGAATAAGTCACCATACCAGCTGAGACATAAAAGTAGGTACTTCGTGAATAAGATTATAGCTATAACTTTTGGTAGTCTATTCATAAAACTAGCATTGTGACCCTAATATTCTTTGTCATATTATAACATATAATCGAGTTTGAACTCAATACTTATAAAATTATTATTTTATAAGTATTGAGTAAAAAAGTAGTAAACTAAAAAGGAACACCACTTTTATTTAACTACATAAAGTATTACTTATGCATTGTATAATCACGTATAAATTACTACATTCTATATACTATACTATACTATATACAATGTATTATTATTACCAATTATTTTATAATTGACATCTAAATTGTTGTGTTATAGACTTTAACTATTTCTTTGTAACTAAATCTGTACCAAAGATTCTCATTTACAAATCATTCCAAATCATGTAACTAGTTATTAATAAATAAGCTGGTATTTAGATCTAAAGTATAAATATGCTTTATCTTGCTTGCTTAAGTGTGTAAAGTTGTTTAAAAAATATTTTTAATTAGTAAACTTAATAAAAATCCATTTAATTAGTTAATAAGAATTGAATGTTTAACATTACATAACAGTCTCAAAGACTTTAGTATAGTTAGATATTTATAAGTTAGATATAAGTTGTACATAAGGGCCAAAACTATGGCACCTACCAATTGCGCATCAGACCAAAGAAAATTTTTATTTGCGAGGGTTGAACGAACGAAAGTATATCTCTTATAACGCCACTTAAGTCTGGATTCGTACGTATCCCAATTTGATAGACAAAAGAAAACAGTAGAATATGTGATCCTTATTAAAGACCCTCTGATCCTTTTAAAATAATGAAATTTAAAAAGACAAATGTGTAAGATCTGAAGCCAGTACAATATTCGAGCACGATTCGAATTTCAAAAGAACTTAAATTGAGAAAGACTGTACTATACTGTATTTTTAGCAAACAAACATGCATTTCATGAAAAGCTAAACTACTATAAACTTGTTTATGCACAAGGATGCGAACAAATCCGGGCCGAATTAAATGTATGTGATACATTCTAGACATTTCATATTTATCCAAATTTACTCATTAGATAAAATTACTATTTTGAGATAGATTCGAGTATAAAAACATTAAATTAGTAGGTTCTGACATAATACTCGTTGCAATGGAAACTGAGATTGAATAATAGTGACTTATAATTTTCCGTAGTCATTTTCCTGTTCATTGATAAAAGAATTTTCCATCAATTATTGTGCCTATGTCAACTTGATATCCTGTTCCTATGTGATCTTCCTGAAAATAGGTACTACATTGTTTTCCATATGAGGATTGTTCATGTAATGTGCTCGTGATTTTGTCCACATATATTTTAGATGGTATATTCTAAAAGCATGGGAGTCTAGAGGGTGCTTATTGTGAGTTTAAATTTGATCCATGCCAAAATTTTGTATGTCAATTTAAATTCTTCATTAACTCTCTGGTGATAATAAACATCGTTAACATATCTAATTATGCCATATTGAAGGACTAATCTATGAGAAATATACTCAAGTCATTCATGCAACGGTAAGGACGTTCCTTCTAATAAAACAAGACTTGTAATATGAATACATTTTTCTTTTTCCAAAAAAAAATAATTACTTGCGTAAAATAAAATTGTTTATTTTATAAACTGTTGATTTTATACATTAAAAAAAACACTTATGTATTCAAAAATCTATTCATTAAACTATTATATAGATGCATTTAAATACTTATTAATACATTTATCATTTTATAAATCTCGTGTAAATAAAGCTTTTTATAGAAACGAAAAGCAAGATTTGCAACTTTTGTTTTACGTTTCCATAAAAATGACGCTGTATGTAATTAAAAACAAGTTCGTGGAAACTACATTTAAATCTCGCTTTCGCGCTTTTGTGTGTCCTGTGCCGTTCTATGTTTCTTTATGTGCCCAATTCGTTGAGTACCTATTTAATAATCCCTAATGATAATTTTGTAGAGGTTTCGCATGAAAACGAAAGGTTACAACTGACGAATCGAAGACATCAGCTTAGGATGTATCGTACTATTTAACCTTCTTTGTTGTTTTCTTATATTAAAATCCTAAATGTTAAAAAAATAAGTAGTTCATAATTTTTAGTTAAAAGGTTACAATAAGAGCTGTACTTTTTGTAAAGCATATCTTTCATCCCTCGTTGTTTCTAGTTATAATTGTATTTTTAATTATTTATTATAATAAATATTTACTTAGATATTGTTACCTCGATAATAAGAGATATATTGTAAATAATGCGATGCTAAATGCAGCAGTCAAGTCAGGGCAGTCTACTTAAATAATATTAGGTGTAAAAAGTTTATCTATACTTACCTATATTTTGCATATTAATATATTAATAATATTAAGTCAAAAGAGGCTATATATTCATAGATTAAAATAATCATTATCATACGTTTATCAAATAATACGTGTATTAGTTAAGTAATATATATTTGAAATCAATTTGTATGCTGAATTATTGTTTGTATATTTTAATTCTATTACTTACAATTTACTACTGAGAATATTCAGTTAATTAAATGGGAAAAGGAACTAGTTAAACGATTGCAATTGCTTATTAAATTATGACTATTGGATATTACATTGCTATGAAAAGGCTTCCATCTGTGATTGTTAGTGGTGTAGCCTAGTGTTGCCTAATAATCGGTTACATATTAAACGACTGGGTAACCTAAAATAATCTGAATATCGTTTGGCTTATCGATAAAATCAATCTTTCAATCTAATCGATGGTATTATTACTAAGGTTTCCGTAATTTAAATGATTTTAATCGTCGATCGCGTTTAACAATTATGTCACTAGCGAGTTACACTACAATCGATTAAATTATTTATCATCGATACTATTGTTGCAATACTTAATATTAATCCTATTGATTATATCGATAAAGCAACAGTATCTTGATCAATTAAAATCGATTTATTGATTGTAACCTATTATATCGTATAATCGATGGCACAACCGATAGTTACATTATTTATGATTCTAATCGAACAATATCGATACCCAACGATTGTTAGGTAAACAACACTAATATAATTTTGTCTATTTCTATATTTTTGATGGTAGCTGGGTAGAGGACGCTGCAAGATGGGTGTGCAGGGTGACAAAGAATGACACATTAGGAAATAAGAAATGAATCTTAAAGTATTTTTTATTAATAGAACGAAAATAGAATGTACAATAGTATTGGTAACAACTGGCGGAACATCAGTGGAGACAGGTAAAGCATTGTAACGATATTACCATACCAGGGATCAACCATGATGATTTCCGTGAGGGGGGGACACATGGAGGTCGACCTGATAAAATGTACTAATAGGAGCATTACGCACCACTACTAACAACCTTCCCCCCTCAATTTTGTAGTTAACTGTTTATCTTGGAATAGATATATCATGCGAAGGAATTACTCTCAAAATATTAATATGAATTGATATGAAAGGGTGATAAGGGCCAAATAAAATATGAATAAAACGTGTGAAATATGAGTGTAGGAGATTGAACGCGGATAATGATTGGTAATCGGGGACGAAAATACAACTACTTATTCTAGTCCTTGCTTACCTGAAATAAGATGATAAATCCATTTAACAAGTATCTAATGGTTACCGTCGGGTGGTGATTGGTGGATACTGTACGAAATAAAGATTTAGCAATGCAACATTATATATTATTTTATTATATATTTTGGCTACACACATTTGGTTCTCAAAATATATTGAAAATACTTTTAACCGATTAAAACTACTTTTTTCAAAGCAGTAAAATTTTGTATTTTATGCTTGTATATAGCAATTTTATTATTTCTATATCTAACTGTATTGCAGACACGTCTCAAAGACACTACCTATGTAATCACTATGTATTTGTAATCACTGATTAATATTTTTTTTTTTAAGAATTAAAACTTTTATGTGATCTATTTTCTGTAAGTACTATTACTTGCATAATTATTTTAGAATATAATTAACAATGTGTATTTCTTAGACTAGAGTCCATAAATTTAAGTACTGAACCAGTTGGGCATTTACGACATAAAACGTAGATGCATATTAATAATACAAATTGCTTCATTGAGCAATTTGGTGAACTGTATATTTAGCACTGAGTAACGAAAAATCGGCATTTTTGAGTAGCTGTAAATATGTCTAGTTATCTACAAATATAAATAAAAAATTACTTCACTGATTGGAATTAAATATACATTAAAAAATACAATATTCAATCTAAAATATTATTACCTATCTTGTAAACTATAAGTGGAGCTACATTTAAATTATTGATTAATCCTAATAAATGTCACTTTATTAACAAAATTCAGAAATGGAATGAAATGAAATATGAAAAAGTAAAGTTGTGTACCTAAATAAAAAAATGAGATTCAAATGAGGTTGCAATAGATATTTATGTCTTTCACATGCTTCAGTTTAAATAAATACTTACATAATCGGTGTATCCAGCCAGTGTTTTCTTTTTCCCTCTCCTTACATATACTCCACGTCCAGTAGAAATTTTTGTTTTCTAATTTGAAATTTTTTGTTTAGAATGGCAAACAAAAAGGCAAGTTATAATCTTTGTTGCTGCCTATAAACACTAAAGCAGTACCTCTCATACGTGTCTTAAACTTTCTCAGGATATAGGCGCTGTGAATTTCACTACATAATTTGATTCAGTTTTTGGCTTGTATGTTCATATTGTAGTTATGTGGTTCTAAAATACGGATTTTTTCTTTTTATGGGTATTTATAGTATTTTTTTTTTCTTTTCATTTTATAATTGTCTTATAAAATGGACAAAATCAATTTAATCAGATAATAAAAAAAACATAGTTAAAACGAAAAAATGTTTATTTTTACATATTTTATGTCGGAAATATACGTTCTACTGATACGAATTTTGAATAAAATTAACATAATAATATTTTTATCGTTTACAAACAATTCGCTGCTTAATAAATACAATCAGTTTAAACTTTCCTCCAATGGCTCACAGTGCGACAGGATACTACGTTACAAATAATTATTAATTGTTATAGATTATTTTAAATTACTATTTTCAACAAAACATGTCAAGATTGAAGCTAATTCCAAGTACAAAATATATATGTATTTCATATTAACAGATATAAACTTGTACCGTATAAAGGTAAGAACAAGAACATAAGCGAATATAGTATAAAAATTCATGATCTAATTATTGTTTAATGTTGTTTAATTTTCCCTAATATTTTTTTTTAATAACAACATTATTAACCTTTTTCCAATGTTGCCAACATCGCACTGTAACCAAACGGAGTTATACATATCTATATAATCATATATAGTTTTTCAATAAAAGTTAAATTAAGTACATTTTATTATTAATTCTAATATACTGGAATAAATCAATTATTTTTTATAACTAATACAACATTGGCAAGAGTCATAAGTCCCACGTATAAAATTGTCCATCTCTATCATTTCAATTGCAATTAATATTACATCATATATGGTTGTTAAAAAAATCAGTGGTTATGTTAAGTAACAAAAATTGAAATGTCAAAGTAATACTGTGTACATATTTACAATGAAAAAAAAATTATACTATTATATGAAACAATCTCATCAACTCAAACAAGTACAATCAAGATACATACGAGTAAGTACTATATAACTAAACCGCCATTAAAATTACACATAAATTAATTTTGTATTACAACCTAACATAAAAGTACAATGTACTACATTTAATAAATAAATGACGACAGCATTATAACGGTACAGACATACATATATCTACGTTTCTACCTTAGATCATATAAATTGATATATTATGTAAACAGATGTAAACAAATGCATATCTTGAGTGCAAGCAGAGATCATAATAATATTTTAGTGGTACCATTAAATCCTACGTGGGTACATGTACGTTATTATTTTGCAATATCCTACACCTCTACGCATATTTTGAACAAGAAACGACACAACTAATTACGAATAACATTAAATTATGTACTTATAAGCGTATTTCGTTTAACTACAATACTAATAATGTAACAAAGAATTATAAATAATAATCAATATACAGTAATCCAACACTTAGAAATTAATCGTGTTGCTCGTTAGAAAACTGAAGAGTAATCTACTGCGACTATAACTAATATCACACATTCTATAATAACATTAAAGAATCGATATTTCTAATCACAGGACACTATCATTCAGCCCAACATTAGTTCTTAATAATGTAACTGAATGCCGGGCATCACTATTGTACCACAGTAATTAGTTTTGCTACAAACAATTAAAGCTTTGCTTGACGACTTGCAGTCGCAGCCGCTCTATCAAGTAATTCTACACAGATATCCAATGTATGCATCATATGACGTCATCCTATTGACGTATGAGAGCACGCGATCAGAATCTGTTTAATCAGTTTGTACACAGTCCGCAATATGAAACCTACTTACCAAAACATTTGGTAACACTCGGGGATTCGGAATCCGACGAGTCTTCTTTGCCCCTTTCCTCTTCTCTATCGCCATTCAGATGCTTCGAAGAAGCATATATACCTCGATCACAAACCTTGACGGTTGCACCGCCGCGTATGTTTAAGATCCTTCGCCAAATTAATATCAATTAACGCCCACCGGTAAACACTTGCACTGTTTAATCTTTTGCAAACGTTTAAGCCTAAATGGCGGATTCTGACCTGGACAACGAAGCTTCACTGTCACCCAGATCATTTTCTTGGGTTTGCAAAACGAACATGACTTGAACGCGGGCGGAGGGCGCTCTTCGTTGCCGTCACGTCGCCGCGGCCCTTTCGGTATATAAAACGAATTGCACTGACCATAACAAAATTTATTAATCACTGTGGTTGGAAGACAACCAGGCTCCCGGATCTTCTGAATCAAAGGTTCCGTTTTGCACCAATCTTCTTTCAGATATTCTTTCTTGGTTACCACAAGAGCGTTCTTTGAGGACTTTAAAAGTTTTCGGAATTCCACTCCCGCTGGTAATTCCGTACTGTCATCTTGGTCGGGAGCGGAAACAATCATTGTTTCGGAACTGCCATCGCCAAGCTCGTTTCTTTGGACGTAGGATGTAGAAACTGTTGCCTGTTCAGCTCGTCGTCGTTCGGCTAGTAATTTCTCAACATGTTCAGTATTGATGATGTCTAAAATCGAGTCGGTCGGCGTAAATGGTCTTCTATTACCGACTCCAGCGCCTGCGCAGACACCGCAGGCAGCCAAAAAGGCCGCAGCCGCAAGCCAAAAATGAGATTTCACTATATTCTCCATCTGCAACAAAAATAATAATTACATTAGATAATTGCCGAGAACCGATGTTACAAATAAGGCTTCTCATCTGTTTTAAAACTTGTGGGTTTGCAATCAGCGGAAATCGTAGGTTAAACTCACGGTGTATCGAGAGATGGGAGCCAACATATCGTAGGCAGTGCGTCGGTGTTATTGGTCCGCGAGCGCGCAGTGCGTGTGCGCAGGACCGGCCGGCGGAGCAGTAATGAGCCCAAGAGCAAAAGCGCCTCAATGGACCACCGCTCAATGAAAGAGATGACTCACACACCGCGCCTCCATCATAGAACCATAACCGTTAACCAGACATGGCACTTCGAACATCTGTCTCTTAGTTTATAACCAACGAAATCGACCACCTGTTTGTAAACAATGCCATAATTTCAAGTTACCGAGATAAGATAAGAATGACTATTGTTATCTAACTGCAACTTGTTACCGGCGTCATTCCTTTTGTTACTTTATTGGACTATTACTGTAACAAATACTTTCTGGGTAATATAACAATAGGTTGCCTATTTTTATAAAAAATATTATCTAATAATTCGGTCGCAGACAGACTAATGTTTTTATTAGTTTATATTTGTTACCATACCACATTTATAACATAAAGAAAGTACACAAGCGATAGTTTAGAAAGCAGAATATGAAAGAAGAATGTTTAACAAAATAGTCTTGGCACAAAATAGTAGACAAGCGTATAAGGACAAAAGAATAAGCTAAAATATATACTGAACTATATTATACAAGTCTCTCAGATGTCGTATAATTACCGGCACAAAACTACTATTTGATATTATTTTGAGATCGGAGAGATTCTCTCACCTATCAGGGCGCTATGATCCGATACTTGTGACCAAAAGCACGTCGCGAGGCGCCGGCGCACATCGCGCACCAGTTCTCAAATGTTCACGTTTCCGCCCATTTGTGCATCCCACAATGCCCATAGAACTTGTATAGAACATCCGGAGCCTTCTGCGAAATGTAGGCGATGTGTGGGTGCGCGCTGTATTTTCAATTGCGTTTTTAACAAAGTATCGTTAAAAGCGTTCATGTGGTAAATTGTCTGAGACGCCGACGCAGCACGCCCCTGAGATGCGCCAAGGGTTGTCCAAAATATTTCTTTTTTTATAAAAAAAAAATCAATTACTTTACATAGGTACATACATAAGTACTGTCATAATTTCAAACAAAGAAGCCTTAATTATTTTTGTTTTCTGTAATGTTTATATTGACGAATATTCACAAATAAAATGTATACAAGCAGTTTTTCCCCATTCCCGTAGTGGGTAGGTTGTTACAGTGATTTCTATATACATAACACCATAGATAAAGGATGGACAGATAGAGGAAACACTGTCATGTCGTATAGGGAGATCAAGGATATGGCCTGGGATAGAGCTGGCTGAAAGAAAATGCATGAATTGGTTGCACCGACAAGAGGGAACTCTTAAATGAAAAGAAGAACACCATAGATAATAAAAAATACACTGTGTTGCTGTTTCTGAAAATAGTTCTCTTCAGAAGTCTACTAATTTAATGATTCCATTGACATATTTCTTTATTTGAATTTCAATAGATTATAAATAAGTATATATATGGTGGACATAAAACCTAGCGCCATTCTCCACCAGTCAATCGTGGGACAAACAATGAGTTAAGTAGATGTTGCATTTATTTTTGTTGAATATAAAGTATATATAGAAATATATGTATATATAGAATAACCTAAAAAAGAATATCCTTCTTTTTTAAGTCATTCAAAAATTATTATACTGTTTTTAAATCTATTTTTTATATACAAGTTTCTTTTTTAATTTTTCACATTATTATATTAGTTTTTGTAATAATTGCAAAGGTATAATTTAAAAGTATAAGTATAAGAGAGACTCTTATAGCGCCAGTGTGAATCTTAATAAGATATTTTTGCAAAATAATGCTTGGCTAGATTTAAAGGTCCAGAGGATCTTAGACCTACAGATACCACCATCCCTGCTTCACTGCAGAAAATTATAAGACAATGTATCTACCCATGTGAATCACACATACTTCAATCATTGTTTTATCTCAACCACAACATATAATTTCATTATGTCATATATTTAAAATAGGTGTCACTAATTACAGTATACCTACTATTTTACATATTATTTACATGAAGCAATTAGTTACAATAAATTAATATGGGATACTGACTATTAGGAAAATTTACTACGCTTCGTCATCTAAAATTAATTAATGGTACCTACGTTTGAAGAAAAAGCGAAATCCCAACATGCCATTGCTGTATAGCATGGCTATACACAAATCTCTGCACTGACAATCCATTCTACAATTCTGTATCATAGCAACCAAAGACATTTTTTATGCAACTTAAAATGGCAAATAAGCTGACACCCCACCTACCTAAATGGTAACCGTAGCCTATAGACATAAATAGTACCATGAACATACCAGAGTATACTGTGTCGTCCATGATACCCTTTATGCGTTACCATTCCTGAGAACTAAGGTGTTATGCCTCTGTATTTTATTGATAGTACGAACGATATCTCAAAGATGAATTCTATGCTACGTAGACCACATTGTACTATATCTATGCATAAACTAAACCCTAGCTCTTTTTTTTTAAATCCAGTATCGATATTTTCTTCGGGAACTGTTTAAAGCCATCGTATAATAAAGCGCATCTTAGTCCTACCTTTACAAGTATTCGATATTTTTGTACATTAAAATAAAATAATATAATAAATTTACATTCAATGATTAAAACTATATTTCATCGGACACCAAATAGGTAGATGTCGCAAGACATGAATTTACGGCCAAAGGAA
Organism: Galleria mellonella; assembly: GCF_026898425.1. NCBI lineage: Eukaryota > Metazoa > Arthropoda > Insecta > Lepidoptera > Pyralidae > Galleria > Galleria mellonella. The sequence continues at coordinate 1,139,991 of NW_026442112.1, forward strand.
GTTAAATGGACAGTTTTTTTACGACAGAGGCGCTTAGAGGCTTAGGAATTTCATTCATTGAATGCTCATTCAAAATGGTCGTTTTGTTAACGTGAAAACGACAAAAAAGGGCCGTAATAGGCGTTAAAGCGACCCTTAGCGACAAAACGTCTGCAACGCCCACGTGCCTACAGAGTGTTCCAAATTGCAGCGACAGGTCATTGACTTGTTATGTAACTTTAGTAACCTTATAGACTATAAATATACGCTGACACAGTGGCAGGTAGCGATGACTTGAATGACGTGTTATGTGAAGGTTACAAATTTAAGATTGTTATAAGTTTTTGTTTCTTAAACTGCGGTATTTGCTTTATAATAAAAATATGGGATAACTTTACTATATATAAAGATGTTGTAATTTATCTCAAATAAATACTTATTCGAGTTTATCACAACTACGCATTTATTTGTAGTATTTATTTATTTCAAATTGTAATATGTATGCTCCTAAAATAAACCATACCTGTTATATTAATTCTCTATATAATCTATTACTTGTATTTTTTTTACTATTCACAAGAAATATTTTCAAGAGAATAATAGAAAGTAAATAAGTTTACTTTATATAAATAATAATCAAACGTTAAAATATTTCTTAAAAATATGTATAGTAATGTTTTTTAAACACCCCGTATAGTGATCGTTCTGTTATTGTGTATAAGGGTTCCGTGCATTGGCATTCGATAAAGAATGTCGGCCTACTTCTGAGAATAATCCGAGTAACTCGCCCTAATATCCTATTTTGATATTACACTGCTTGATTAATCGTTTTATATATAAATACCTATACATAATGTATGTAGATACAAACACTAACTGAATAATGTGAGAGAAAGGGATTGTTAGTAATAGGGAAGTTAATCCCTATTGCTATGAATATACTCTATCAGGTCGACCTCCACGCGGTTTCCTCTGGAAACTATCGTGACTAATATAACGTTGAATTCGTCACGATGTGCTAACTGACCTGCCTTTTCATTTTTACCAATCATCCCTCACTGGTACCTCGCCAGTGTATACCGATAGCGCCAGCGAGGTTGCCATTTTATTATTTTCCATTAAAAAACTGAATAATGTCACGTAATCTCTCCCTAAATATTTATGTATCTACTTTCAAATCAATTTACTAATAAATACGACTATAAATTCTTTTTTATATTCATTCATTAATAGATATATTAAGAATAAAAGTACAAAAAAAAAAATATAGGTGTACGCTATTATTTATTTACAATGATTATTGATAATGCACCCACTAAAAATGTAAACGAGGAGATAAAATTTTATGAATAATACCAATAAGAAATCACATATCTCATAAAAGTATATTCTTTGAAGCAACTTTATTTTATTCTGAGGCAAATTTAATTATTAATATTACAATCAACAGACGCCTTACATATATCACAGTCGTACTGATGTTTCTTTTACAGAACTAAATGTCTTAAATAATTACAATTTTCTATTTATATTCGAGCGAATGGAAAACAGATATCTTACTTCAAAGTGGTTAATTATTTTGCACATTCATAATTACATTAGCACCGTGTGTCAAGGCCTTTGGCTTATAGTGATATCAAGATATGATCAAAATATCAATGAATAGGTAAATCGTAAATTCAATTGAAATCTCAATCATAATATCGCGACGTATACATTACCAAGACAATAAGCGTAGGCGCTTTAGTTATATCAAATATGAATCGCGCCAAAGAGGCGCCTTATCATATTGTAATATATGGCAGAAATAGTCAACCTGCAACCTGTGCATTGTTTTTACAAATTTCCACAAGCGGCTCATCTAATTAGCAAATATTTACTCACGTTCTGATACATTCGCTAATACAATAGTGGCAAAATACTAAAAGGTATACCTAAATACTCGTAATACGCAGATGTTCTCAACCTGTTGCCTACATAATCGTATTGTCACTTTTTATTTATAGATGTATCTTTCCTATTATTATCTTTCTTATTACTTCTTCTTTTCATTTAAGAGTTTTCTGTTAGCGGCGCAACTAATTCATGCATTGTCCTCCAGCCAGCACTATTCCAAGTCATATCTTTAACCTCCCTATACGAGATGAGATCCAGTGTTTTCTTTATCTGTCTCTTGCAATTATTTCTAAGTCTTGGAAGATTGAACTGGAGTTCCTCTTTTGCCTCTATTTTGTCTTCTAGTATACTCTTTAAAAAATCATCATGTCCTATAAAATGCCCAGTGTTTTGCCTCTTCTATTCTCTATTGTTTTTATTAATGTTCTTTTCTAATTTTACCCTTTTCAATCTTGTTCGTTACTTTTATTATTGTACTATTATTTAAAAATTCATAGCGAATTCACCTTTAATTACTAAAATTTTCTCTACAATGGTATTGACATTAAGTTATGCTTATTCCTGGATTCACACGTGGATCTTGATCATAGATTCAAATGAACTGTGGCCTTATAACAAAAATATCCCAAAGAAATAGTGTTTTATAGTAGGTACCTAAATTTCACAGGTGATTTTTTTATGGATTGAAAATAGTATGTTAACCCTGCATGCGCTGTAAATAGATACTGTTTTTTTTTTTTTTATTTAAGAAATCAAATGTTATGGTATAGTTGGTATAGATACAATCAGAATACCAGTGAGTAAAAGCAAAAAATGAATAAGTAAAAATTATATCAGGTTAGTTGGTCCTGGAAATGGCCTTGATAGAGTATATTGCAAAATGTATATTGATAATGTAAATGTCTTTGCCTCAACTTCAGCAGGTGATATTATAATTAAAGTTTGGGTCCCATAAAAAACCGACTTCAGTTATGACAAAACCAGTTATTTTGATTTAAAAATATATACTTTTAAATAAAAAGGAATTTTCCAAATCGGTTTAGAATTAATGGAGTTATAAGGTAACCATTTATATATATTTTAAATAATAAATTAAAAACCTCCTTTCTGAAATCGGTTGACTTGTTCGGTTGTCAACCAACAACTGGCTGTATTTCCTTCTATTTTTTCATTGTAAATAATATTTTAAGCACATATATTTATACAATGTCATGTACAACTCAATTTCATTTCTATTTCATGCTTACCACTGGAGATTAGATACATAATTCTTATATACGATTTGGATATATTAAATAATAATAATGTTGGCACATCGCCATATTGTTACACATCAAGCACAAACCTTGCGTTTATCAGACTTGACCGTGACTGATTCACACAATATAACAAGTAAAGTAAATCGTCTCTAATCACTTTGATCAGCTATGCCCCGGCGCCGGCACAGCCTGCAATAAACCCCACAAAAAATGGAACACATAAAGCGCGTCAAATGCCAGGTACGTTTAATACCGGACTTATAAATCAAATCAGGAGCTAAACGCTTATGACATTAAATTCTTTATTATTCACGCGGTCCCGGACAAAAAAAGGACTACTCTCAATGGACGAACGACGCGCCGCTACGAAAACCACGAAGGGATTATAATAATAACATATTAGGTTTCTTTTTAGACGCCACAATTAAAAAAGTAATAGAAACGACAAAAAATATCCTTAAATCGTTTCGGTGTTAAGAATTCGCTTTGCCGCAGCCAGTTTGTACCTATACATATGGTTATTTCTTAGAAACCACCTTTAATGATGTTACGTGTAAAATCTTGGTTTTCATTTAAATATTTTGTATTTGATCGTTACAAATTAGTCATTAGATGACGTTATCTCATTGACGTAACGACCACATGTCTTTCGCCTCCCAGCTCGGTCACCCCATCTGCAGCAACAAAATTGTTGCTATTTCCTAGATGATGACTTTTGAATTCTACTTTGCTATATTAAAATTTCATCCTATAATCCATTTGATGGCCTACAAAAGTAACTTGTTGATATTTATAATTTATTTGATAATTTTCTATGGGTCCACACAAAATACACCGCTTAATAGTCACCAGTCATAGAAACAGGCGTATATGCATGAAACACTGATTATTAATATTATGATACAAATAATCATTACTTTCGCCTTCTGGCTTTTAAACATATTCTAGCAGTTTTATGTACTACAGTATATTCATATGTATGTATATACTGCATATATAGCAATATTTATATAAATATTGCTGTGTAGTTCCAGCATAGACTGGGTTATAATGGCAGAGGAAGCCCTAAAAAGAAATTTTATTTTATTTTTTTTTTATCTTTATTTGGTCTCCCAGCATTTGTTAATAAAAATAAGATTTAATATTAAAATTACTGTCTATTTATATGGACATGGATGGAGTGTGTGAAAGATGATATGGTCAGAATGGGAGTGAATGCGGAAATGACTGCGAATAGAGAATGGAAAAAAAACATATTACGCCGACCCCAAATAATAATTGGGATAAGGGTAGGAGGGTGATAATGATGATGATAATCTGACAGCAGATAATATATTAAACAATTAAAAGATATTTAGGTAAATTAGAATCCCAAACAAGCTGACGGCCCACCCGATGAAAAATAATAACCGTCACCTATAGATATGAACATCACATTATATATTGTGACACCTGTGATACCCCACATGCTTTGTTGTCATTCTTGAGTGCTAAGGTGTTAAACCTCCACACCTTGTAATTTCGTTACCATATCTCTTTCGTTGCCCTTAACACAAAAACATAGCGATACAAATACAGTTAGTTCACAGCAGAAACACAAATCCGATAGAGGTGCCGATAAACTATTTGTCTTGAAAACTACGACGCACTTTAATTTAATTTTCTGAGATCTCTCTGTCTCTAATTTAATCTCTATGAGGTACAAATTGCATCCCAAGGAAATAACACAGTGAAGTATTTCCTGTGCTATCGTCTAGACATGAATCTAGACTGAAGGTCGTTTCACTAACAAAAATTATACGAGCAATTCTTTAACTGTTTTTGTGCAATTGACTACGGGAATTATTTTTAGGATCGTGAGAAATAACCTTAATTAATGACTCACTATAAAACATCACAACATCTCTCTCTATATGATAATCTTGATATATTTTTTATATTTTGACTTAAAATATGTAAGTGTTAGTATATCTAACACAAGTATATTTTACCCAGCAAAAAAAAAACAATTTCAATCGTTAACATACGCATACCGATGATTGACGAAATGTTTCGTAGATATATTAATTACTCGTATTAAAATTTAGAACATCGAATCACATATACAATATGAGTCCAACACAGGAGTATACTCTAATTATTATAAAAAGAACTTAAGATTATGAGATATGTGTTCAGAACTGACTACAAATTCATCGTACCACCTTTTAGAAACTGTTTAAAAAAGAATAAATGGAATATTGAATTAAATTATAGTCAATTCTTTTTTCAAATTCGAGTTTAAAACATTTAAAAACTAAAACTATACCGCCAGTGTAATCAAATACTATAGTGATGTCATCGATGCATGAACCTTAACAACCCATTAACGCCCCATTGTTGTGCGTTGGTGCCTCCCTATTAAAAGAGCATTCTGTCATAGACAAAACAGTAATACTTTCTCTTTTCTATGATTGTACTATGCTGACCAGGTCACTTACTATGGGGTATTTCGAGTAGTAGTTCAAGTTTTTATTATCACTAATACATATATTGGGGGGGAAAGGGATAGTTAGTAATGGAGACTGAGAATCCCATTGCTAGCAATATACCCAACCAGGTCGACCTCCTCGCGATTTCCCCTGGAAACTATCATGGTTAATTCTTGATTTTATTCTTGATTGAATTCATCATGATGGGCTAACTGGCCTGTTTTCATTCTCATCGATCACCCTTCGCTGGTGCTCCGCCAGCGTATCCCGTTAGCGCAGGCGGGGCTACCATACCATTTTCACCCATAAAAAAAATATATTGCTCTTTGTTTCCTTAATCGCCTCTTATAAAACGCAAGAGAAAAAAAGATTTTATTCCGTCACCAGACAGAATAGTTATACCTTTCTAATCTATACCTACTTAGTTTTACGTAAGGCATAGGTATGTTTAAGGGACGGACCAAGTGAGCCGTACCTACTGTAAAATTATCTGATGCTTACTCCAGGATTTAAACGAAACTTTCAGCCATGTTCATAGACATTGCACCTTTTTTTAAGAAACCAAACCCTCCCCAGGTGTATAATTTTAAATACGCCACTAATGTTAGTGCAATGCACAACAATCTTCATCACTCAAGACTAGTTCTATAGATCACGTATGTGTAATGATAAACTAGAAACATAATATAATGTATGAATCATTCCCGTCCAACACTATAATTAGTGCAAGAGAGGAAAACTGAAAATTAAACAATATATATATATATATATATATATCTATATCACCAAACCTGGGAAAACCAGAGGGAGACTTTGTACAAAAGTCGTTTGCTTGGGTACCTCTGTCTTATTCGTGTTTCAACCGTAAAGCATGGCTGTGTTTCGGTTTGAACGGTGGGATGTGGCATGAATTTACAAGGTACAGAAGAATAACACCTGAGTCCTCAGGAATGGCAATGTATCAATCAATAGGGGGTATCATGGGCGAAATAGTATACTCTGTTATGTCCATGGTACTGCTCATGTCTATAGGTGACGGTTATCACTTTCCATCAAGTGGGCCGTCAGCTTGTTTGCCATTCTAAGTTGTATAAAAAAAACCTCCTAGTAGGACGTTAATCATCATCGTCATCATATCATCTGTTAACTGTCCATGCTTAATATATATATTAGCTGAATATGCAACTGTTTATGTATTTTATAAGAACTTTATCATTACCTATTCAAAATAAATAAAGAATTATATTCTGTTGAAAATATACCTCCCTAATAAAAGGGGGTTTGTTAATAATTTAAAGGGTTAGATCCCGCCCCCCTCGCGTATTATATTTTAAATACTACGATGGTAATAAGTATAAATCCCAGACAACAACAAAATAATTAAGTTGCCTATTTTCTCTCATTACTATACTCATAACTTTATTGTACAACAAATTAAATACAAGTAGGTACATACTATTTACTACAGCGTTTATAAATAGCTATTACCTACCACATAAATACAAAATTCCACCTTCCTGTAACCATATGTACACAGGTGACGTAATAAAAGTAATATTCTACTCAATATAGTACACTGACGTGGGCATTAATTGGTCATTGTACCACAAATTGAACGGGAAACCGCGGTTTGTCCTGTACATGGTCGAATGGACTTTTTAATTACTAAGGTGTCCCGTGAAATAAAATATTTTTCTCATACAAAATAATTATCCTCATGAGTGCGTAGCCTTAGATTACCTAGGGGATTATAAAACGGCGTTATCTCTTTGTGATCATATAATAATAATAATATTAATTAAATCCAAAAATACATGTTTCCATTCTACATTTGTTCCCAAAACTTCACACTAGGACTCCCTGTGTCGTGAAGTCTTGGGCCCTCTTCTAATTATAAAACTTATTAACTAATATATAAACTTACTAATACATATAATAACATATGCTAAATATCCATAAGCTTGTTTAAGAGGAGCGGGGAGGATTAATCATGCCAGCCCTGGAACTGTCTGGTACACGCCCCAGAATGCGACCTAAGCTTTCAGCTATACGTAAAGATATGTCTAAGCAGCTCTATTAAATAATGCTAATATGCCAATGTATATTGGCCGTGTGGTTCCCGCGTAGAGTAGGCCATTCCTTCCTTGTGAGTGTCGTAAGAACCGACTAAGGGAGGACGAATGATGTGCAGCAGCGTCCCTCTTAAAACATCTCTAAAGCCTGACTGCGGTTGCCAATCCAAACGTAGCAACTACTGGTAAAGCCCCCCCCCCCCAGAGGGGGAAGCTTATGTTTAGCAATAGACAGTTAAAGGCTGATATGATGATGATGATGATGATGACGCCAATATAAAGATTAAAAACAATATTCTACATTTAGTAACATTGATCACACTATCTAAAGACTTCCATGTTTCAAATATACCCTTAATAATGTCACGCTCAAAAGAAAGAGAGAGAGAGAGAGCCGTAAAATATATTAATACATAAAAAGAGATTATATACATAGTTGTACACTAGCTATCATTCATCATATCACATTATACTGGATCACCGTTTAATTTAAAGCACGTTAACTACTGAGTTAACGTGTTTTAATTTGAATACATACATATTTCGAATGATGTAAATATGGTTTATTTCCCACTAACTTTTACTTACAACTTCATTTAACCTAACTAAGATACATAGAGAGAAAGGGGTTTTATATTTGAACTACTAGTTCCATTGCTAGCAATATACCCAATAAGGTCGACCTCCACGTGGTCCCAGGTTTAATCATCACGACACGAGAAGACGGGTCAGTTAGACTTGTCTTTTCATACTCACCTATCATCCCTCACTGGTGCCCCGCCAGCGTTTACAGTTAGCGCAGATGAATTTACCATTCCATTATCATCCATTAATAAGTAAAAAAAAACTAAGATATATATGTGATATTCTATCCACCTCAAATAAAGACAGACTTTATGCTTGTTTATACCACCTTTGTGGTATAAAAAAACTACGGGAAAATTTTATGATTATTTAAATCGTTAAGGCGCCAAGTGTTAACAAACCCACTTATACATTTATAAAATGCACTAGCTGTCTACCGGGATTTCACCCGCATAAATCAGTATATAAATTACTTTATATTCTATGTTATAAAACTATACGTGTGCCAAATTTCATTCAAATCCATTTAGTAATTTTACAAAAAAAAAGTAACACACATCCTCACAAACTTTTGCATTTATAAAAGTAGTAGAATTAGTAAGGAGTAAAAATTTTTGCAAAACTAGTAGTATGTATATCTTTCAGGATTAAAATTTGCAAGTCTATTTTGTCCTACTTATTTGCACTAATACCGCGTAATGTTATTCATTTATTAAAACCAAATGTCATGTCGTGGTTACAAAATAATGTGTTGATTTGATTTGTATATTGATACTAAAACTACCACTGCTGTCATGCCATACATCATACGGACACTATTTACTATTAGCCACTTATTTAAATACGAGTATTTTATAAACTACTATTTTGGTTAAATAAATGAATATCGACTAAAATATTATTTTCATTGAATTATCATTTATTTATCTAATATTTTATTACATCATCATCATCATATCAGCCTTTATTAGTCCATTGCTGAACATAGACATCCCCTCTGGGGGGTTTTTGCCAGTAGTTTCCACATTTGGCAGGCGAATTGGCAACCACAGTTAGTTTTTTGGTGATATTTTAAGAGAAACGCTGCTGCCCATTGCTCAACCATTAAGTTTCCTTACTTACCCCTTACAACACCCACGGGAAAGAAGGGGATAAAACCATTTTATGTCAGGACTAAATTTTATTACATAATACCTAATAATAATAATACCTACGTAAGAATTCATTCGGATTAACTTACTACTAATAAATTATTATCGAATTATTGCAATCGATGATTGAAAGTGAAAAAATTGCAGTGATTTCTAAAGTAGGTATATACTGTAGTGTAGAACCTTAGGGTGCTGTAGAATAAAATAAATAGAAGAGAGAATAAAAACACCTCCAATTACTCAAATTTCTCTCTCTCTCTCTCTCATTTATATTATTACTAATTATAAATGAAAAATAAATTTTAATAAAAAATAGGAATGAAAATTACTTACAAACACGATTTGTTACAAAAGAACATTAAATGCAGGTGGGTAACGGATTCGCTAACGATGTCGCTTCCATCGACGAATTCGCTTGCTACTTGTCTAGAGGGTATGAACTTTTCAATAACTCCCAACTCTTTGGAGTTGGTTAAAAATATCTTATGACCTGCCTTATGTATTTTAAACGATATAACTCGCCCTCTATTTAAGGACTAGTGAGGAGTCATATAATTTGCATAATTATCGCTTGCCATCGCTTCTACGTATAAATTCATTATAAACAATTGTTTGTGATTGCACCTGTAATTTGCACAGGGCGTCAGTCGTCATTATGTCGCGACTTATGCGCACGCGCAGGGTTTAGCATAACAAATAATAGGCACGTTACATTCTGTTAGTAATGCGCGGAATATTTCCGGTAATGTACACATCTTGATGGATATTTCAATGAAGCATCATTTCTATGGTTCCGTTGTGGAATCATTTGAGTTTATGCTCTCATCTCTATCTGTAACGTTTTTTCTTTTCTTTTTATTTCTTACTTGTCTCTATCGACACCCTGCAACGTTTTTGTGGTCGACGCGTCACCTTGTCTACTCCTTTTGTTTAACTTAAACTTAGGTACCCATGTTAACATTAAAAATGTTCTTTTTTTTAATCCTAGTGTGAGGTTGTCGTCATCTAGTATCATAATTTTCCAGACCCTGATCGTAAACATAGTCTTATCTTAGATACTTAACAATACATTAAGTCCCCTCGACAAGACACAAACAAATCTACCGATAGAATCATTAGCGCTAGAGCATTCATGAGATAGATCGAGATGGCGACATTCGATGTTTTGTTCTATCTCATGCAAGCGCTAACCGAAACGATTCTATCTAGGGGAGCTTCATCAATATCAAACCGTCACCATATTAGCCTTAATTATCCACTGCTGAGCACTGCTTCCCCATAAAGGGGGTTTTGCCAATAGTTGCCACGCTTGACAGGCGGAGTGGCAACCACAGTTAGGCTTTTGGTGATACTTTGAGGGTACGCTGCAGCTCATCCCTCAACCATTAAATTCTCTTAGATGCCTATTACGATACCCACGGGTAAGTGGTGGCCCATTGTATGCAGACCACGATCACACGACAGAAGGCTAGGGGGACTTATACTTTTTTTTATTGAAAGGATTTTATTTAATATTATTCATTTAGCATGGTTTGTTTATTAGAAATAAACCTCTATAAATTAAACACGATATTTTAGACAATCTTAACTACACGCAACTAAACTGACAATAGACGGAACCCTATCATAACTATACCCAATGCACTCTTAGTCGGTTTAAATTGAGTAAGTAAATGTCTACATGAGCTACATGGAATAATTAATTATACTTCTAGGACAACAACAACAATACTTATTGACATTACTAAATGGAATAATATAACTATTTAGAATACATAATTATTATAAATACTTAGAAACACGGTGCAGGTCTTTTTTTTTTCACATAAAATAAGTGCATTCTTCTCCATAAAAAGTGTCACTTCAGTAGTGATAAAATATACCGATGAACGAGAAGTCTCGTAGATATATTAGCTCATAATAATGTCTACAAATAGATTTTGCTTCGCAATAATACGCTTTTTACTCTATAATAATATAAGCGGCTTTAGTTGTGGCAAAAAAACATTTCGTTTTAAAATTTAAACTACTGAACTGATTTTAGTAAAATTTCTATGAAACTAATCTGTATGTATATCCTTTCAGATAAAAAAAGAAATTTTCAGATCGGTTTACAACTAACGATGTAAAAAATAAAGTAACCAATATAAAAAATACAACCGATTTGACACGCTCCTTCTTTTTGAAGTCGATTAAAAAAAAACAAATTTAATAGTCACAACATAAATTTGGAGGTAATAAAAAAATAAACTCTCTCTATCGATTGCAAAAATAATCATCAATATTGGTTTTAAATTGGTAATGTAATCGCATAACATAGTTACAAAGAAAAACAAGTTGAGAATCGAACTTATGTTAAAATCCAAAAGGAAAGGTTTTCCTTCCTTTCCTGAACTTTTGTATAACTTTAGTAGAAAAATTATGGCGCTTAAAACACATTTTCACATCTCTAGATCAAATTAACCCATTTAAAAACTCTAAACGTCTAACAAAACACTCTTATTTATCAAGCCCTTCAAAGATAATCGTTCATAATCCTATTCAGGCAAATTATATAATAATTTACCTACAACTTTATTATTTATTAGACCGGCTGCAGTCACAGCGTATTCCACAGATAATATAATAGTTGCCAGGTACGTAAGCAACGGTCTATGTAAAAATGAACACGTGACCAGTTTAACATAATACTTGTTAATTGCAAACCAATAAATAATGTTTGGCGTAAGATTATCTGCATTCCTTTATAATAACATAATCGTAAAATAGAAGCAAACCACGCTGCCTGCGGTACCCGTTGTAAGTTCAATACCAAGACGACGAAATACCAAAACCTAGACTTTTGTAAGCAATATTACAAACAAGCTGATGCAAAATGATAACCGACAACTATAGACAATAACAGTACTATGGGTGTCACAGAATATACTATTATTCCCATGGTACTCAATGCGTTGCCATATTGCCTCCGTACCCTGTAATTTTATATTTTTTAATATAGTATAAATTTGTGACCACCGACAAATTTTACATTAACTACTTTCTGGTGATGGTAAGCATTTTCAAAAATTTAATGAAGTCAAGAGACAAAGGTAGACTCGTCTTTTTTTTGGTACAAAAATGTGGTACTTCCTTTCATGAGTCTAATTTCGCTGAATATTTCTAAAATAAATCTGGATATACAATTAATGTATTTTACATAATTTCATTGAACTATTATGTATAATTATGTATTATAGTGTACAGTGCAGTACAGACTACCGAAAATAGTTTACTATCCATCAAATGGGCGTTTGGCATCGTATATAAAGCGATAGCTGATAATCGAATAAACACAGTGAGTCATCAATCGAGTAGGTATATGTATTTATCATTGAATCGTAATGATTGCTTTTTAGGAGACGAGAGACGGTGTCCATTGGAATGACGAGCACGTCAATTATTAAATACGTCTCTGTCTTATTCAACATTAATCTCCTTGTATTAAACTTGACGCATTATTTCATTTTATTGAAAATACCCATAGACTAAAGAACCTATAAGAAAATATCTCAAAATAAAAAAAATTAAATACCAATGCGTATTGTCAATGACTTATGGCACTATATAAAATAGTTTCAGTGGATAACAAAATCCGAAAGGAAGCAAAACAAAACCGTTATTTATTGGAGTATATGAAGAAGGCTTACGTTCAGTACCAGACAATGTATAGCTGCAATAATGATACAAATTCTATAGTAGATAATTACAGTAAAATCAAAAATATCGTACACAAATATATAATGGAATAACACCATGTAGACGTCATATTATTGCGCGCAGTGAAATTTGGCAGAAGAACGAATGTTATCAGGCGTCTGTACGATTTATTGGAGCGATTGGCACTAATCGCTGTTACCGAACACACCCCGTTAGCGGCTGACTACCATAGAGTAAACGGTAATATCGTCTAGACAAAGTCGCGGCGATTTGGCGGGAAATAATAGCTCATGACGGAGAATTTTAGAAAAATGTTTTAAATCATTATTAATGGCACATAAATTCGTAGTAAGAGTAACGTACATTTTAACGAATATTTGTTTGGATATTTAAAACCTGTTATACATTTTGATAAGTAAATATTTATTTCAACTTACATACGTCTTACTAAATTCTTACTGAAGAATAAGTAGGATATGATAGATATTATGGATAATCTTCGGCCATTTTTTGTTTATCCAGCTGTCCAATAAAATACTAAACGATAAAAATTACAAATTACTTTTTTTATAACAAAATTTTAAATGTAAATATCCTATATCACACTTGTAAATTACATTGATAAGGCAGTTATAAATATTATGAACATGAGCAAATCTTATATTTTTAAATTTTTTAACGTAAAATTTTAAAAAAGTAAGCATAGCAGACAATTCTTTTATTAGAGCGTTCATACTTACAGGTACTATCGTTAATCTATGGTTCACACCTATGACTAGTTTACATTTTAATTTTCTATTTATTAAAGAAGAAAATATATAATCTAATAATCTAACCTTTTTTTTTTTATAATTGCCCACTAATCAATTCTTGATCTTTCGTAAATATTAATCAATTATCAAAGATCGTGACTCTATCGATATAAAATAGTTACCATTGACACAGCTTATGCAAAAGTCACGGAGTGTAACAAGCGAGATTACAAGGGGTATAAGTACTAATAACAAATTACTTTAGAACTGACGTAATGTTTAATTGATTTATGTTCTGTATCAACACAGACACCAAATAAATCAACATACCTACTTATTTTAACACTATTAAATGGGTTATCTAGTATATAGAATTATATAAAACAAATAATAGAATAAATTAGAATAGAAAATATTTATTGCCAGAAAATCACAATTACAAGAGAAAATAGAAAATAATTGGAACGTAGTCAGGAAACAAGTAATGAAATTAGAATAAATTAGGGTCGAGTTTTTTTAAGGACCCTAAATTACTGTTCATACAGAATGTGATATTATTTTTAAAAACTCGTCCCTAATTTTGGAAATGAAAAATAATACAATATAAAAATAAATCATGTCAAAAAAATATCTAAAAAAATAAGTTCAGGGAAAAAATGTGCACTGATTTTGAATATTATAATAATATAAAATTCTTGAAAAATAATGTAAGAGACGATTTTAATTTTTATTTTTATTTATGAATATATTTTATCTATGTATGATAGTTTAACCTAATTTACCATTCACAAATATCAAAACTAATCTAACAAAATAATATATTAATACAATAGGTTATTTAGTTAATATGCGATAAAACTTAGGTGTACTTTTTCGGATTTACTCATATACTTCGGAGTACAACAATTAAATTTAGGTTAAGGTACGTTCGTAATGCTGCCCATAATTAATGATTACGTATATTAAATTATTACGTATATTTAATTATTGCGTATATATGTATACTGTAATTAATATTGGCAGTAGTAAACAAATAGTAGTCGATGACCTCACCCAATCCCACAAAATCATCAGCCACATCAATAGTAAGCAATATAATGTAGCACTGGCTATCATTTTTAGATTATTTCATTATTAGATCGAACGAATGATCATTTTTAATTAAATGATTCATTTTGTTTACTATTCTTAACATTTACAGTCTTAATATAAAAATCCCGTGTCACGATTCACGTTCGCACTAATCTCCATGTAATTTATGTGTAATGTTTGTTTCAAGTCGTGAGATAGAATTCCACAAAAAAAAAACAACTTCAGTTATGGCCAAACCAGTTATTTTGATTTATATACAAAACTGCTAAACAGATTTCGATAAAATTTCAATTACAATTGACGCAGTTATGAGGTACCAGACATAAAAAAACACAACTAAGTTGAGACCTACCTTCTTTTTAAAATCAGTTAAAAATGAATTCGATAGGTTGTGATAGGAGACAAAACCACGTTTTTTGGATCAGATAGTGTTATTATAAATGTTAACAAAGTAGTAAGCAATAACTTCACCAAATCAGTGTTCGACGAAATGTAAAGATTTGGGATGACATTATAACCCTGTAGGCCGACTTTTGATGTAATCGAATCAGGATCAAATCAGAATCATATCGCATATGGATCAAAATTATTAGGTGAAATCTAAATTGAATATTTTTAGATTAGATTTTTGCCAAAATAACATAAATCTATAATATATATCTATAATATATAAAAAAACATTAAACGTTGAGCCTCTCATACTAACACGGTGCGACTACCTGATGGCTAAATTTGTATTTGACGAAATTTCTCTATTAATATATTCTGTAGCATGAATAAAATCTTCATTATAGTATGTACGACTAACAAAGTTTGTAGTGTTCTAGAAAAGTTAAGAGAAAACCGCCTGCACTGGTACGGGCATTGTAATGAAACGGCATGATGACCATGTGACTCAAAGGGTGATAGCGATAGAAGAAAAGAGGTGCTGTAGTCGACCACGAATGACCTGGTTGTAAACAATGAAGAAAGAAAAATAAGTGAAATGTGCAAACGTAAGCGAACAGACAACCCATAACCGTACGGTGTAGCGCAAGACCAGTAGGAGGAGAGACCCCAAATAAACTGGGATAATACCAGGAGAAAAAAGAAGAATTACGTACGACAAACAACTAAAATTTTACCTTATATAAAATAAGGTTAAGACCATTTTACGTATATTTGATATAATTTTAATTCGATTACATCAAAAGTCATTCGGCTATCATTAATTATTGTACGAGTATTATGTAATCATATAGATATTTTACATTAACCACAACCAACAAATGGTGTAGTCGATGACCTCACCAAGTCCTACAAAATCGTCAGCAACTCAACCGGAATGGTAAAACTTAAATATTTCAGAGTAACAATTGGATCTAGGCTAATGAACGGTCGCATCACTGACCATCTTTCATTAGTCGATTATGTAATCGAATAATAAGATCGATTTGAGTCTGTCGTTCCCAATGAGTGTCCAACGCGGCTCGTTTGACTGGCCACTTTTTGTATGGTGAAGTCATATGCCATAATATCGTCCTTGTTAAGGCATATATGCTTAATATCTATAATTTGTAACACTTCGTAAATATTGCCAATTTAATGTTGGCATTGTGTGACTAATAGGTAACACTGATGGACATGTACCGCCCGCGCACGCATCATCTATTATTAGCTAAAGTATATTATTATGACATTATAAGTGATCTGAGTAGGTATGTTTCTATAAATAGTAGTTTTATGGCACGTGACTATTATGTATGCAAAATTATACATTTTTCAGGTTCCGTAACTATCAGATTTAAATGGGCCGGTAGATTTATATTATTAATATAATATGTACCTATAGTTAAATTTAAAAATGTACTGTAAATTACATTAAAGGATTATATAGAATCTTGTAACATTGAAAAAAAATTTTTTTTGGTTACTTCGGTTAAGACCTTATTTTCAGCATAAGTGTGACATCGCCCGTCAGAAAAATCACATCGTTTTTAACCGGTTTCATTTAGAAAAAAATCATATCTCGAAAACACAATAAAATATAAAAAAATAAATAAAAAAAAAACCCCTCGAGATGACTTTTTGCTATTTAAAAAATATTGGAGGTGCGTATCACTTTGTATCACGTGCAACTTTGTAGAGTTCAAGCGCAGAAAGTGCGTGAGCGCAATACTGACGGTGAATAAATGTTTTGGTGCATAATTATGTTATTAGACGAAGTGGTTCTTCGTGAATAAATAAATATGTATTTAAAATTTTAAACTAAAATGCATTAGTTATACAATTTTTTTAATTTTTTTAGAAAATTTGTTTAATATTGGTATATATTGAGAATAAATAACACTTCATATATAAGTGTTACTTAATAATAATTATTACTTCATATATTAATAATAAAATGTATAAAATAATAACTTTGTAGTTTTATTTATAAATAAATATAATTAATATATAATTGTAATATTTAATAACTGTTTATAATTAATTTTCGCCATCCAAAGGTTGCTTGGAAAAAATCGCTCATAGCGATAATGCCGCCCATTATTTTCTTAGTGTAATATTTTCTTGTAATTATTTGTATTTATAGTCAGTTTACTATTCTAATTTTATGGAGGTAACAATAAAGAGTATCTATCTATATATAATATGTTAAAAAGAAATAATTCAATTCATTTGTACTCGAAAGTTGAGGCTGACAGATCTGTGTGTTTTTTTTTATTTATTTATTAGTACTTTATTGCACACACCAATACTGCATAATAAATATGGCAGAGGTAAGCAAATGTACAAAGGTAAGCTTAACTCAAAAAGAATTAAGTTTCTTATGAGAACAATAATAAGTTTAAATACTCGACTATAAATATACATATGAAATCGAATACATTCAGCTAATGAAACTGAACAATTTTTCCAAAGAAATATGGGACTAAAAAATAAAAAATGTCTCCCATAGGTCACATGGCACCTAAAGTAAAAATATTTGTATTTTTTTTTTTATACAACTTAGAATGACAAACAAGCTGACGGCCCACCTGATGTAAAGTGGTAACCGTCGCCTATAGACATGAGCAGTACCATGGACATAACAGAGTACACTGTTTCGCCCATGATACCCCCCATGCGTTGCCATTCCTGAGGACTCAGATGTTATTCCTCTGTACCCAGTAAATTCACGCCATATCCCACCCTTCAAAGCGAAACACAGCCATGCAAACACAACTGCTTTACGGTTGAAACACGAATGGAACAGAGGTACCCAAGCAATCGACTTTTGTACAAAGTCTCCCTCTGGTATACGAAGCACTAAATATATTATATATTATCTATATAATATATTATATTATTTTAGCTCTAAAGAACCCTAATTACTTGACTTCATTGATTTTAACTTTAAATCTAATATATAAAATTCTCGTGTCACGGTGTTTGTTACCAAACTCCTCCGAAACGGCTTTACCAATTTTCATGAAATTTTGTGTGCATAAATAAATTTTGGGTAGGTCTGAGAATCGGCCAACATCTATTTTTTATACCCCTAAATGATAAGGGTGACCCACCCCTAAAATTCTTTTTTTATTTTTTAGACAAACTTTTCCATTTTTATTTTATAATAATTTTGCATTGAAAAATATATACAACTTTCAATTTTCATCGTTTTACGATCAACCCCTGTATTTTAATTGCGATTTTTATATTTCGCAATAAATGGTAAAACAACGTTTACGGGGTCAGCTAGTATTAATACAAAATTGATTTTAAACATATTTGAATCAAACGTAATTAAACTCGATAGCTTACAGTATTCGCCTTAAACAAGCACCTCCCAGCTAATAGATAGTCAATAATAATTACAATTTGATCTACGATAAGTTCCAGTGCGCGTGAGTGTCTGTCACACGAACCGTAACAGTACATAAACAGCGGAATAACGACGCCGTGGACACGACATACTATAATTATTAATTCTTTCGTCATTAATTTTATCTTAATATATCTTATCATTAATATATTTTATCTTTTAGTATTTTAAATTTTTCACCAGCTTACTTTTACTCGAGACTTCATACACGTTGATTTTTTAAAGTGGAAATACCATCAAATAGACCACGTGTACATAACGTATCAAGATAAAATATATATAATAATAATAAATATAGGAACCGTGACCAATGTGATACAGTAATTTTTACGTGATGCCGGAATAAACATACAAACAGACATATAAACAAAAAGGGAAAAAATATTTTTTGCATTTTATTACTCGTATTAAGACATATACATATGTATATTCGTATATATGTGTATGTAGACTAACTAGTGACATTTTGTAACAACCAACTTTAGTTAACTATTATCACCATTTCAGATGTTAATTATTCACTAATAGAACATAAAACTCTTTCATAGACTCCTATAAGAAATAGCCCTAGTATTTTATAATAAGAGTGTATTAAATTGTCAAATTTATTATATTAATGAAATATAGCGTAAAAAGTACCGGTGAATTAAAAAAAATCATCCCTTTGTAAGTGCTCGTACAGAAAAAACAAATACTCGTATGTTTAGGACATAAAATTCATACGTATTTTACTTTGTATTTCACATCGAATATAAATTAACTATTATCCGTGTGTGCCGACATAGAATAGGCCACCCCTTCCTTTCCCATAGATGTCGTAAAAGGCGACTAAGGGAGGGCGAGGGTTGAGCAGCAGCGTCCCTCTTAAAACATCTCTAAAGGTTATCTGCGGTAGCCAATTCGCCTGCCAAACGTGGCAACTACTAGCAAAATTCTCGGAGGAGGAGACTTATATTCAGCAGTGGACATTTAAAATATTTTTTGCTGTCTATCGTATTTATACCTTACATATTTGCGATCAATAGAACAGAGCAATACGACCTGAATTGTTATATAATCGTACGGGAAAGACCTTAGACCACTAGTTATTGTCATGGTCATGAGCATTATATATTTTTTAATTAATTAAAACGTTATGTCTAAATTTATCGTCCCTTCTTCGTCGTTCTGCTCGTTCTTAAATTTCTTTGAAAAAAAAATGTCATATTCAATGTTTTTTTTTTTAATATAGGAGACAAATAAGTAGGCGGCTCACATGATTGTAAGTGATTAGTGTCGGCCATAGAGACCCGTAACATCAAAGAAATTGAAGTTGTTTTACCGGTTTTCTTAAAGGTTTCATTGTCATATCTGTTCGGAAATACTGCTACTGCTTCCAGTTGATAGAGTATATACTCCCATAAAGGCAAGCTAATGATTTCTTTATCACCCTGCATATCTCTTTGTGAATATATAAACTATTGCCAATTTATTTAATTGTATATGTGATACAAAAAAATGGATTGCATTTTAAACAATATCAGTTTAGATTCAGAATCTCGGTAACCGCATTATTTAGTAAAGTAACTAAACTAATCCGATGAAATATCGATTGCTTTGTCACATTAAGTATTCGAGAATATCTAAGCAGATGACTCAATATCAATATAAGACACACCTACTCGATTAAAATACGCTTTTGACAAGAAACTGTGTGCTTTAGTTTTATTACTGTGTAACAATAGACGAGACACCTGTTTTACAAAAGATTTCTATTTATACACAAAAAAAATTAGAATAAAATGACTCATTTTATTGTTTGACGCAGTATTAATCTTTATAATGTAAGATAGAAGGAAAATGCGTAGACGGTTTTTGTTTTATTTATTAATTTTATTATAATTACACTTATGTCTTGTCTCGGTACAATTCACAACAAATGATACTAAACCAGAGATGTGTAAATCTTCGTTAAATTATCCCATTTTATTTAAATTTCAAAAATACAGTTTTTGGAATTTTTATTCATATTCATATCAAAACGAAATAATTTAAAATTTAAAACTAACCGTTGATGATCTATATTTACTTTGGGGTTTTAGTACTTGTAAGTCTTTAATTAGATACCCCACTTTATAAATTTAAAAAATGATATATTATAAAAATCGATAACAGAAAATAAAAAGTTTTAAATTCGAACCAAATCCGTTAGCCATATTTTTACTTTAGTGATTTAATAAGTATAAAGAACCAAAATCATGACCGATTTCAAAAATTTCTAATTCTGATCGTTTGACAAAAACAATCCAAAATAAAAGGTTTAAGTTGGTTGTCTGTAAGAGATTGAATTTAGCGATAAGGCCGCCTTTTGTATATGCACATTCTGTATAAATACTCCTTGTATACATCTCTATTGTGCGCAATAAGGTGTTTATTATAAATTCATAAAAATTCATAATAAAACCATTAACAATATATTTAATATAGAGTTTCACTTTAACAGTCCTGAGGTATTTATTTCAACTTTATGCCCAATTTACAAAACAATTAATAATATCGCAATACAACGGCAAGTCCGTCGATGAAACCTTGTCCAAACCTTTCGAATCCTTGACCGCGCGTAGTTCATTTTAGGGAATGACATCATGGTATTGTTTTTCTCCATAAATGACGGCATTAACACGTGTCCCCAATTTAAAAGAGAGCAATTTTTTACATGCCCAACTTGTAACAAGTTTTAGTCAGTGATCTTGTAGAAAAAAAAAACTGTATTAAATTATCATTGGAGTCGTGTGAAAACTGTCGGATTATGTTTTTGTGTGTGGCCTTCTGGTATCTAGTTTATACTAATTAATACACAATTAATTAAATATGATCACGGTGGTCTTATAAAATAAAAAAATAATTATTATAAACAGCACATTATGGCTCAAGGGTTCATTGCCTTAACTATATAGAAGTTGTGTATTCGACTCTTTTAGATTTAAAAACCGATATCCAGGAGATGAAGAGTCATAGCGATACATTATATTCTTTCTTTTTGCTACATGGAACAGACGTGTTATATTCGCATTATTACTTACTGATTGGTAATATATTAATGTAATTATTAATTAAATTAATTAATTTAAAATGTCATATGAAAGTTTGACGTAACAGATGTACACTACGAAAGTGAATAGATGTATGCACCCGGGAATGTTGAGACTTACCTATTAAGATCAGATATAGACCGTCTTCTATCTAAGAACGAAGTCAATAATACTCAGATTCGACGAGATGAGTTATGAAAGGGCAGGAAGCAAAAGACATACGTAAGACTAAATGCCTTTAACACTTATTTCTCTCTGCCTACCCCGAAAGGGCCTTAGCGCGAAGATATATCATCATCATCATCATATCGGCCTTTAATTGTCCGCAGCTAGACATATGCTTCCCCCAAGGGGAGTTTTGCCAATAGTTGCCACGCTTGGCAAGCGGATTGACAACCGCAGTCAGACCTTGGATATGTTTTAAGAGAAAAACTGGTTGCCCTCTCTTAGTCGCCTCTTACATAATCCCATGGGAAAGAAAGAGACGGTCTGTTCTATGCCGGGATCACACTGAATAATATATAGAGGGACAAATTTAAATCAGTAAAATAATTTTTGATTAAATTTAAAATAATTAATATTGTTTTTATACAAACAAACAAATTAAGCCATTAATTTGATTATAACCTTTTATACAATTTATGATATACACCAATACTTGCTTAGTTTCAATGAAAATATCCATGATATAGTAATAAATTTATTCCACTTAATTGGCCTGAGGTGCTTGATAATTTTATTCGATATTAATTGAAGTGCTGCCTACATAAATATGAGTGAATTTATGTGTTCAGTCACACAGATATAGAGACCAGATATACCTACATTTGACACACCTACCTTTCTTGCCCACGTGCAATACGCATACGTTTTTACGTTTGCGTGAGTATATCCATAACTAGTTTGCCGCGACTTCGTCTATGTGATCAGAATAAGAAGTAACCTACGTCCTTCTACATGCCAATTACCTAATTCATATTTGCCAATGTTCATACTAATTGGTTTAATGATTAAGTGTGTGAGTAACTACTAAATATAAGATACACAAAAAATATATTTTTTAAATAAACCGAGTTGCAATAGAATGTCGACGAAAATAACTACGACATTAACGACACTAGCATCACAGTCACGAGAATTATTAAGTATATTTAACGATAATGATGTAATTGTTTTAAATGTATTAAAAAAATAGGTATATTAATATATATGATTAAAATAACACAATCGGCGGCATTTGTAATAAATATAAAAAATGACATTTTATAGATGGCAAATATTATCGTAACTTATATAACATATGTAAATTAATTAATTATGTAATTGACTATGAAAACAAATACTTAAATACCAAAGAATTAATTAAACTAGTAGTGCCTAGTACATCAACGTTCACAAAATTCAGTCAATCTTCTCCTGTCTGTCTCTACAATATAGTCTAAAGGTACGATTCTATATTATTTTATACCATTAAAATCGAGTGTCATTAATAGATCTTATAGAAATACGAGTAGTACTAAATGAGTAAAACTACGTATGATTACACATTACTTTCCTAAAATAGATAAAAAAATAACTTTTTCTTGAATAATATGTAATATTATTTCCATCTTATAACATGTAATTAGCAATAACGTTGCAAGAGTTATAGGAAGATCGGGGAGGCAACCTTCCCGATATAGTATGCCTCTCTGAAACATTTTTAAATACAGAAATAAAAAGACATGTAAAATATGTAAATATTTATAACTATGAATTGGTCACATTTTGTAGAGACAAACAAAGAGGTGGAACATGTATTTTAATGAAAAACGTGGAACAAGGTGGAACATGTATTTAAAAAAAAATACAATTTACTAAGAACTATATGACTTTAACAAGACATGTGCACTGTTGAACATAATTAAAATATCATTGTATACCATGTTTTACTCAAATAAACATTATCATTATTATTATAAACATATTTTCGAATAAATAATACTTATCTTAGAGTAGACATCGTGATACCGAAAACCAAAACTTGGAGCATTAAGTGTAGAAATATAATACGCCGACCCCAAATAATTTTTCTGCCAATTGTTAATGATTGCACTTGTCAACCACTAATTCGACTATATTGTATGTCACGCCACATCTTTGCCAATTCTAAATATAAAATATAGTTTGAAAAAGATTTTTTTAATCGAAAGTAGTCTTTTTTGGAACTATATACTTACTAATATTATAACTGTAAAAGTGAATTTGGTATACATCTACTATACGAGTATGGGAATGGAGAAGAACATAGGCTATTTTTTATACTGGTTAGTGAACATATCCCAGTCACAGGGATGAGGTCACGGGTAAACGCTAGTTTACAAGAAACAATTGGCTTATATTTTTAAGTAGATGGTGTTTCCTAACTTACAAAAGATATAAATAAATAGGTACTAATATTTTACAGGTTAAATAGGATTAATTTTAAACAGTGTAACCAAGTAGGTAACTTGTAGAATTCAATTTCTCTCGCTGGGTAATAAATAATTTTAGAAATGTAAACAAACAATTCCCTTCCTAGAAAGGCCAAGTCATCGAAAGATTTCGGCTACACTTGGTAAATTCCACGCGTGGAACTTCTTACTTTTCCATTAATATTCCCTTACAGTAAACACCATAAATCATACCTATTGACTTCTGCTCTACTTATTTTTGCTTGCGGATAACACGGTAATAAAATGTAGTGATTACTTTCATAGTTCTGGAGTCCTATGAGTTATAGTCATTATACTAATATCACGCTTATTCCATTAAAACCGCATCTTTGTGACGACAATGAAAACAACTCTGTGTTAAAAAACATATTTAAAAACAAGCTTTTATAGGCTTTATCATTAGACTCTTGGCTTCATATAAAATTTTTAGCGGAAAGACTTGAAACAAAAAGAAAGAAAGATATAATGTTAAAAAAAAAGGTTAAATTAAACTTATTTAAATTAAGTTTATTTAAATTTTTAGAATACTAAGACTATAGAAAAAGAAATATTACTTATTTGTAGCTTTTAAAAATGGAATTATAAATTTTTTTTACGTTTAATAGCTCAGAAGAAAATTGTTAGCGTAGATAGCGAATGAAACAATAGACTAGTGCTGTAGATAAAATAATAGATACTATACCTATAAACGAATTTTATTCTAAGACGGATCGAAGTTGATTTATTATAGGTATATTGATATTTTAGATGGTAACATCTAAAAATATGTATTCATTTGCTTAAAAGGACTTATAACCAGAGCCGTAAAATATATTATTTAAAAAAAATGTATTCATTTACCAAAAAAAAAACACAATTTTCAATATTTTTGAATAATTTATTTAATAAGTGCTCTGATAACGAACAAGAACGTTAATCAATCTCTTAATGCCTTATAATGTACAAATATATTACACTATGTCTGTTTGTGTATTTTTATGTGCAATAAATATTTTATTATTATTATTACTTTGCTTTATTTTTCATACAATGCTGTAGTTTAAATTTCAAATTTTCTTTATATTAACTTGCCAAAATTTGTACATTAGCTCTATAATCTGATGATCGCTCTTAAAATATACATAATTATCAACTTGCCAATTTACCGCGGAGCTATATGGTACAGAAAGCGATCATTATAAATCAATACATGACCTCACTGCGCTTATCTGGCAATGTATCTCACGACAATGGCTAGGTGACTTGCGGGTAGACATTACCTGATATCATTGGAAGCCAATCACAATCACTCATCCAGTCCGGATCCAGCTGAATAGCGTCAGGTAAATCGCTTACGTCACATTCGGACAGTACAAATATAATTAAATTCAATAGAGTAAACTATAGATATTAAGTTAAATAGATGTCGCCGTATTATATTCCCAAAGAGGGTTGACGTCAGGCAGGCGGCTGGTCGTAAAACTATAAGGCAAATCTTTTTGTATATTACAAACAAAGGATAAAAACATATTACACCGACCACAAATAATAATTGGGATAAGGGTAGGTAGATGATGTTAATGAGATGTCGCCGTATAATGTAATTTTAGGCCCTAAAATAACCTGAATAATTATTTAACTTCAATTATATTTCGACTCGAAAGTTCTACAAACAATTTAAATTGAAAGACATTTAGATAGCAATGTTACAGATGATATTTTCGAAAGGATTTAGTGAAGAAGAGGATTTTTTATTGAGTGAAAATGAAATAATGCCCCACCTAAAAACCTATAAACTGGCGAGGCACCAGTGAGAGGTGATAGATGAGGATGAAACAGACTAGATAGTCCATCGTGACAAATACAACAATTATTAACTCTGATGATTTCTAAGCGGAAATATGTAGAGCTCCAAGTAATAAAGTATATTGCTAGCAATGGGAGAGTTATAACCCATTACTAAGGGAAAGGGTTGTCCCCCCGCGGAGGAGAGGATTCGCCTATCAAGCTTTTGTAACATTAAATAGTTCAGTAGTGACATAATTAGTTTTTCTTTTAATATTAGATACTCGTGTCATCTATCTCTATCTATGCCTATTATAGACAAAGCGTTATGTTAATTATTGTTATAAAAATTGTCGATAGTATTTTAAATGTCATAGTTGTATACTTGTATGGTTATATATAAGTTTTAATTGTATATAATGTATAGAACCTTTAAAATAATTTGTCCTGATTGACTATCAATACACAGTCAAAACTTGTAACTCTAAAAAGCTCAAATTTACAAACACAAAATTTATAATTTAAGCATTAATTAAGAAAGCATTTTTGGAAACTTTTATTTAACGAGAAAACACAATGCCACGCGTGCATAGCTAGTTTATATTAATAAAAATAAAAAAATTAAATTAAGCCGAAAATTCGAGAACTCTTGGATTAATTCGACTAATATTTTTTCGAATAATGATCGTTGAGCTCCAAGAAAGTCCTTGTGAAGAAAAATGTCTTTATTACTCTAATTTTGCTGTTCCTCTATGTTATAATAATGTTTATTTGAATTAAGTCGGCGTAAAAGTATATTATACAGTGGCTTGTTTTTATGGAATAAAAATATAAAATATCTAGTAAACGTAATTAACGTATACCTATCTTAACGCTAAGACTTTTGTAGGGTTAGCAAAGAGAACCAAAGGTCCCAATTTTATTATTTCATCTACTTTCATAACATATCGCATACGTGCTGGGTCAGGAGACTTGATCATTATTATCATTATCTATCAGGTAAGTCAAGGACAATTGAACAATTAATGCCAATTATTATAAAAAAATGTTAAAAAGTGACTCATTGATTAGGTCACGCACTCGTTAGATAATATGACAACATTTGTAAATGCCAAATATTGTTATCTGCAGATTTTTTGTATGTGTATGTATAATTTTGTAGGTATATAGATAGCTATATATTTTTCACTCGGTATATTGTAATGAATCAAGTTTTCACGCGCTTAATTAAAAGATTTTTTGAGTCTATCTATTTATCTATACGATAGATAATATACTATACTAGTACCATATAAAGAGATGAATAGACACTTCGGAACTTTGACACAGATTTTTATATTGTTTCTGAATCAACAGGAGGCATGAAATATATTTATAACATTATACAACTCGAGACCAGTACATATTCAAAATAACAGAAATGCTGTGGATTTTTTTTATTTAAAGGAAAAATTCTAAAATGTTAGTTTCTATTCACCGTACACATGGACTTAAAAAAAACAATATGCGGAATAAAGCGAAAAATTGGCAAGAACTCTCACCTTTCAAATGGCAGTAGATTTCATTGTTACTACTTAGATATTATTTTGATTATAGAAACCAAATTCATGGTTTGTACCTATCTAGTAGAA
Source organism: Galleria mellonella (assembly GCF_026898425.1). Classification (NCBI taxonomy): domain Eukaryota; kingdom Metazoa; phylum Arthropoda; class Insecta; order Lepidoptera; family Pyralidae; genus Galleria; species Galleria mellonella. The sequence goes on from NW_026442112.1 coordinate 1,167,731, forward strand.
TATACATAAAAGCACTACAAGAAATCATCGAAATAGATTTTTATTTTTGTATCTAGTAATGAGTAAATTCCTAACATACACCTTTTTAATTAGATATTGAAGTTTTATAAAATTGTTATTGGGATAAAATCATTAAAGTGAATAAATCGCAAATACCCATATTTTTTTATTAAATATTTATTTATTAATTTTTTACAAACTTTATATAATAAAATTATACGATATTTATAGTAAGTTTATTGTTAAAAAATGTAAATATGACATTTATTGTATTTCTATATGTCTTATAGTCAAAGGTTTATATTTTTTACTAATCAATAGCAAAAAAGCAGCTCCAAAAATTATTTAAAAATATTTTTAACAGATATTTATAGCCAATGTAAGTGTTAAAAATTGTAATAAATTTTATTATGTTTTAGAATTAAACATAGTTTGTACCAGTTTATACTTTTGACTAATGTTCACATTAAGCTCTTTACAAGTTAAACAGACAAAAAGAAGCAGACTACCTAATACCTAACAATTGATAATAATAACATCCATATTTATTACACAATCATAGCCATTTTTAGTTCTTAATTTATACACAATCATAGTTATCATTAGTCGTCACTTACATTCCGCTAGCGTAAATAATAGTAAAAAAAATAGCGCGTACGAATTCACTACTGCTTCTTCATCTATTAAAAAAAACTATAACGCATGTACGAATATTGCTGCTATTTGCTACGCTACAGAAATATTTGAGTTAACGCATAATTTAAAATTTTATTCAACAAAAAAAACAATACGACTTTCTTGACAAAATTATTGTGAAATTCTTAATCTTAATTGACAATCGCAAAAACAATCTTAGGCTTAACGAAGATGTCACGTACAAAATAAAAACGGACAAATCGAATTCCTCTTTGGAGTTGTAAATACCATCACAAACCGAGTGCAATTTTATTACACGATGTTACATTAAAATTCAATTCAACACTGTATTCAATGGTTTTTAAATACAACTAACCGACAATAAAAATAAACATTTACGTGTAGTTATAAATTATTATAATTTAGTGCGACGCGTCACCGCTTTACGTATTACTTGTAAATAAGTGCGCGCCAAGTAATTATCGATTCACAACATGTGCATTAGGATGATTGGTATCCGTTATTGTGTATCTAATTTGAATGTTTCAATCATTTCGATAAAATACAGCGGAGTGGGCCATCGACTAACTGTTGATCTCGACGTCTTAATTCATCAATTCGTCTATATTTTTTTACGCATAGATTACGCGTCTACGTCAGCAATTCAGAACCTATTTTTAGAATCCTTTTAATATCAATAAAATTTAAATAGGTACTCCCGTATTGGTCCTATTTTAATTTTGTAACGGTTGATGCGTCGGTTTTCTTTGAGGAGCAAAATACTGTTTGTTGCAAAGCAAAATGTATAATTTGTAAACACGCAATATTGACAAGAGTGTTTACGAAACATTGCATCCTTCATCGGTGTATTCTATTTATTTTATGCAATTTAGAATGGCAAACAAGCTGACGGCCCACCTGATGGAAAGTGGTAACCGTCGCCTATAAACATGAGCAGTACCATGACCATAACAGAGTATACTGTTTCGCCTATGATACCCCCTATGCGTTGCCATTCCTGAGGACTCAGATGTTATTCCTCTGTATCCTGTAAATTCACTGCCATATCCCACCCTTCATACCAAAACACAGTCATGCAAACACAACTGCTTATTCGCAATTAGTTTTTTTGCGATACAGTACAGCAAATTTATCATTTTGACCATCCCTTTCTATTACACACAATATTTCTTATCATTTATTTACATTTACATACCTACTAAGCTGTTACTTACACAAGTGTGTTCAATTTAAATATGCCATAAATCTAGGCGACTGTAAATTAAAAGAAACATATACATTAACTACTCTGTTACGGATAAATGCCGGATAATGGCGTGATAAATCATAATGAACATTTAATTAAAGCTGAATGTTTTATTTCCCCACGTTAGTCATAATTATTATGTCACGCGACACCACAACTCCCTTTTGAAGATTCCGACATTCTTCTAATATTACACTAATGAGTATACATACTACTAAGACTTCGTTCGTTACAAATTATTCTTATTACTTTACTGGCAGTATCCTGCGGCTTTACCTATATGAATGGTCCTAAAAAGTATCTTATTAATGAAGGATATAATCCATGTATTTATCAAATTTCATATAAATCTTTTTAGCTGTTTTTATATGATTGAATCTAAATATTTAGATTAAAAAAAGAAATTTGTAGATACGTAGTAGTAGGTAGGTAAATAATGGAGTATTTATTATAGAGATATTAGTCTCCACTTATTTTGTCAATTAAAGAAGAGAATAATATAATGTACCAATGCAAATAATATCATGCTAACTAAAACTAAAGATTTTGATTTTATACAAAAATTATTTTAGGCAACAAATAGCTCGAAATATTGGCACAATCAAAATAAATGAATAATTATCTTTTTTTATACAACGAAGGTGGCAGACAAGCATACAAGCCCTCTGACGGTAAGCGGTCACTGCAGCCTATGGACATCTGCAACACTATGGGCGTCACGTGTTCGTTGTCGACTCCAATGAAACCTTAATATATCCTATTTAAAGAAACCTATATTGTAGTCTCTAGAGAAAACCTCGGCAGGGAGCTGATTCCATAGCCTAAGGGTTCGCGGCAAAAAATTCATTTGAAACCGCACTGTACGTGACAATTTAGATTCAAGCGTGTGAGGATGAATTCCCTGCCGATGGCGAGCGGTGCGACGACATAAGATGGCTATCGTTTCAATCAATTTCTCAAAACACTACTCTGTACACAAGCAATAGAACACACAAGTAAGGTGAGAACTCGTCAATTATTGCATTAAGTGTAAAGATTTTCATTTTGTGTTTTCCTTATCATGCTGCACTGATGATGGATTGGTCGCTTGTTCCTTTAATCACCTGTTACTATTACCACAATATCCCGATAATAAAATAAGGCAGTGACATATCTATTCTTGATCTATTTCTTAATGAGTTTTCGATCGCTATTATTAAATTATTGAATTATAAATAATTAAACACAGACGGGATTACTACATGCGGACAGACATACGGATTACGTCAGTAGTTCACGGTTCAGAGATCACGGATCATTCTCTCATCATTATTCCAATGTGGTTACATTATTTTATATAGTTACTTATATACTAAGATGTTTTATATCAGTAAAAAAATCTACTTCAACCGCGATTATATGGAATCGACGAGGGAGTAGTAACTTTATATTTTTTTCTTAATAGGTGAAGATGGAATGGTAACCCTGCCTGCGCTATCGATATACACTGACGGGATACCAGTAAAAGTTGACAGGTGAACTTTGCACGTAACGATATACGCAGACAAAAGATAATTCGTCTAATTTACCTAACAGACACCTAAATATATAAAAATAAAAAAAAATAGGTTTATTACTGTTTTAAAAAGAATATGCTCTCCTCTTGGAGTTTACAAGTTCATAACTATTCGAAAATATTGCTGATGGAAGTTGGTTTTAAAGTTTGATTATGCGTGAAAGAAAGTGCCTTGAAAAACACACAGTGAATGACCATTTATCCAAATGACTAGAATGGAACTTTAGTATATGGCACATTTGTTTTACAAGCATTCTGTGGCAGTCTAGGGACTATCTTCCACATAAATAATCTGGTCATAATAAAACCACTAAAAGACAGCTACTGCAACACAAAAGAAAATAGTATTAGCAAAAAAATACCCATCTGCGCCTGCGCAAGTCTTTACGTACATATCGAATAAGTACTTTATTATGTCTAGACGAACATAGATAAAATAAGTTAGCCTAAAAATACCTGAGACATCTGATATGCAAACAATGGAATACTATTTCACTAACAAATTGTTGTACCCATCGAAATATAATACCTGAAGACGACGGCGACGTCTAGACAGACAAACAAAAACAGTTTGCACCTTAAATAAATTCGATTATTTATACAACCTAATACAATAAACATGCTGTCGGCCTTCCTTATGAAAGGCGGTAACCGTCTTTTATAGATATGAGTAACACCAATAACATTATAGAATTTTGATTCCCTTAATATCCGTTCATTGCAATTCCTAAGAACTAAAATGTTATGCCAATAATTTCGCTACCATGTCAACCCTTTAACCGAAGCAGCCGATTGAGTTTCAGTTTGTAATACGCTGCTTACCGGTATGCTTACCTGATATACTCGTACGATTGGAACAAAGTTACCCAATTAGTACTTTTGTACAAAGTCTCTTCCCTCGTAGTCCTATAAGAAGCTAGTGTGCAACAACAAGCTTGCAATTTTCTAATGATTATAACAATAAAGAGAACATAAATAACATTCCACATCAAGGCGAAATCATTTAATGTAAAACAGTGATTTTATATCAACTATATGTAGTCTTAAATACCCGTACCTACTTCTTACATCATGCTTCTCGAAATAATTCTATACTTTAAGTCCGTAATTACAACTGTGTCTTATTTGACAACTTTGTATTTATACAACTTTGGTTGCAAAGAAAGAAACCTTAATACGCTCTTTTTGAAGAACACCATGCTGTAGTCTCTAGGGAAAAAAACCTCGGCAGAAAAATTATTCCACAACATGAGTCTTTGCAGAAAAAAGTTCATCTGAAACCGCACTATGCGTGTGATCGTTCTGGTTCTAAGATATGAGGAGGGATTTCCTGCCCAGGGCTAGCGGTTGCACATAAAAATATAAATTGCTACACAAAAAAATCAAAAGCGACGACAACATATCCATAATAATTTTTTTTTGTAATAATTTATAATATTAATATAAGTGTTACACAATCACACTAATGGCCTGGTTCTCAAGCAAGAAATAGTGTTATGAGGCACCAAGCAAAAAACATCTGGAGACACAACACAAGACACACAAATCCGAGCCGATCCACAAAAGTTCATCTTCTAAATTGGCTCGACCGAAAGCGGAATCTCAATCACGTAAAGCAACGTGCTCACTACTATGTCATGAAGGTCGTCAAATAAGCTTCGCAACTACCCGCACTTTTCAAAAGTAAAAAGCAATTATAACATTCTTATAACGCAGACGTCAAACGAGCATACAACTCACCTGATAATAAGTGAAAACCGATGACCATGAGCACCCCCAACTTCGGAAAAATTGCAGGTATGCTGCCAATCTTTTGAAAAAGAATATAATCTTTTCTTAAAGATTGCGATTTCGTATTGATTTGGAAATACTACACAAAATATTTTACATTCACAAAAGTTGCAAAAAATAAAATTTTATGTCATTTTGTCGACTTTTTTGTTTTTTTATAGTAAAATGTAAACTTAGTTATATCTGTAATAAAATTATAATTTAGAGTATTTTAGGCGAGAACCCTTTGTGCTAACAATAAACATTGTGTTTATATAATAATCCATTATTTCGCATCTCCATTTACAACTGACATAAAACTGTCATCCGCCTTAACATGGCCAAACCACCAAAACATCCTATCGTTGCATAAACACACGTCTTCCTATAAAGTTGTTTTCTTCTATTCATTGCTTTGATGTAAATATATTATTTTAACCAGTAGCAATAAGTAAAATCTTACATATTTATGTACTTGTAATAACTTTTCTTTACGTTAGGTACTTTTTTTCATATTTATCATCTTTTCTTTTTTATTTGATGTGTCAGTTTTTTATGGAAATTCACTAATTTATGATATTGCTATATTAATTATTCATATGTTCTAGAAGTTGTATGTTTTCCTAATACAGTAAACAATAAGTTAAGTAATACAATTAATTTTTACTCGCCAATTCATCTGCATGACCGAGACACATAATTACCCGAGATAAAAAGTAGTGTATGTCCTTCTTCATGCCAAATTGTACATACCAAATCATGATGACGTTTTAGCTGTAAAGCGCCAAGAGCCAACAAACTAAATTTTACATTTCAATAAGGACATTATAATAATGTTAAAATATATACTTCAAAATTATCAACGTATAGATCCATCCATCGCTGCAATGACAGAGCGATAATACCCAATTTGTCATCACACCTTTTGATCTGAGTGGGACGATAATGATTGTCATAATAAATACATAGTCAATATGAAGTGATCTCATTATTGCTCAAGAAAGTAAATCCTTTAATGATTTACCGATTTCAAAAGTGAATCAATATATTAATAAATTAATCTAAAAATCAATAACTCCGGAATGTTGTTCTCCTATATACATGATAATATAATCATTAAGAACTATACAAAGTTGAAAATTTTACACTTTATTTCTTCGTTTGTAATTAACTTAATCGTCTGCATTGTCAGCATATACATATAAAACAATTTTGTCAAATTAAAGATTCATTTTAATGTAGAGCATCGTACGAAGAAACAAGAGTCTACATAGTTAATTAATATTATAGAAATAAGACGACAATAATTGTAAAATGTTAAACACTCGTAAAGTGCTGTGATTGAAGCTGGCGCCAACAAAATAGAGCGAGGTACAGTGAGAAAAACAAGCGTACTCTCATTTACACAAACGGTACAGACGCGCTACTTTTAATCGCAACCACATTGCGATGTAACTTACTATAATAACTCCATATTTGCTCGTATATCTATTTCAGTATAATTTTATTAAAAATGAATATGAATAAGTATGCATAAATATATTCTAAAATACCACAAAGACAGTAAAAAAAAGTATAAAATAATGGAAAATGAACTTCTCCAACGAATAGCAAACAATGGTCATATAACCATTATCAGCAACTTTTAACCGGTATAGGCTGTATAAATATATGTGTGTTAGACAATGATAGTTTCGTACCTCGTTTTATGATAGTATCTAGACGCGGAACCAATAACTCAAAAGCAAACAAATTAATTACAAAGTTATGTTACATACAATGAGATAGTATATTTCTAATTTAATGTTTAGGCCATAGAGTTATCTGTTAAATAACTATATAATAAATATGTAATAATAGGTCTATCGCCAATACTTTTGTCACTTCATTTCAAATTGAGAAATTAGAATTAATGTAAGAGAAGAAGACAAAATAGTTTAATAACTAGAATAGGTTTATGACAAGTTTGTTGTTTTTATGAAGGGGGTAAGTTTGCACGAATAAATGAAAGGTGGAATCTGCAATAAGTATATCATGATAATTCTAATAAACAAATTTATAGCGTCGCAGCTGCCAATAAATTGCGCAACTAAAAATTGCATGTGTGGTTTGGTCGTTAGGCACAATTGAAATATGAGTGCCGATTGCTACGGACAAGTGGTTTTATAACCGGTCCGTCAGTTAATGAGTAAAATAACGATGAAAACTAATAAGTATCAGAGCCACGATAAAATAATGTAAGTAGCATCCTGATGCTATTGATTTCTCTTGCATTTGATTATAACTTTGTTGCCTTTTAGTATATTAGGCAAAATTCACATTATTATGCAACTTTGAATGGCAAACATACGTAAAATAAATAGGCCATAAGCACACCTGTAATACTCACTCGCACACTCTGGTGTTGTAGGTGATCATGAAAGGCTGTAGTCACTTACCATCAGGAGAGAGAAAAAGAATGGCAAACAAGTTCGCAGGTCAAATGATGGAAATTGGAAGTTATCCCCTGTGGACAAAAATCCCTGTCAACATAACAGAATACACTGCGACTATGGTACGCCATTACGTCGACACGTGGCTATTCCTGAGATTTGCTAAATGTTTCCTTATTATGTAATTTCAGTAACATATCTCGCCAAACCGAAACTTCAAATCGAAACGTTGCCATACTAACACAACTGTTTGTCAGCAGAAACATGAGTAGGACGAAGATACTCATACAGATAACTTTTATACAAAGTCACCTTGGACCAGAGGAGATCTCTCATGGGCAACTTTTGTATAAACTTGTTTCACCTATTTGACCCTCAAGGAATGAAGTTTCAAATATTCTCTCATAAATCGCACCATATGTAACATATATAAAATATCGTGATTAAAGCTTGTTTGTTAAACAAGTCAATTAGTGTCCATCATTAAGCCTAAGTGTGTCAAGCATGGCATCGACTAAGCTACTAAAAGCAGCCTATATTCAGCAGTAAATAGTTGACGGTTGGTGTGTGATGGTATGATGATCGTATTAAACCAATTATTAGTATTCGCTGGTAAATATATAGGTAAATACCACAAAATCACGCGAATTGACTTTAAGCTAGAATACCCTGCCTTAAAAAATTTAGTTTTGAGCTAGAACAGTCAGTCAAAAACTAATTTATATACATAAGTTCGTCTCCAAAATTAGCTTGATTAAAATTTTATCCTGAACACTGTTCACATAGCAACGTATCAACCACTGCACCGTAAGACTGTACTCTAACAAGTTATAATTATCTTCAATATTTCTGCGAATATTATATCTTAATAGTACAGGTATATGCCATATTTGTTAGTGTTAATTAGTCTATGTAGCCATTTGATATTCAATAATCTGAAGTCGCGCCAGATCGGCGACATGTTGTGAACAAAATTAGTATTCAGCTACTTATTTCGATCTATGTATTCACGTGCTCGTCTAAATAACAATCATTAAAATGCAGTTTATTCTAAGTAACCTAGAAATCTTAAATTAAAAAAAAAACAGCTTTAATTATTGCAATTCCAGTTACTTTAATTTAGAAACTAATAAACCAATTTTGATAAAATTCCTATGGTCCAGTAGTTTGATTTTTAAATTAAAATAACTTATTTTCCCACGATTTAAGTCAGTTTGTGAAACAAATTTTTTAAATTATATAATTAAGTTATGTTCTGATTTTGAATTTCAATTTGAAAACTAAACCGTAGAACCGACTTTGATAAAATTTGTATTGAGACCAATCTGTAAGTATAAATAAAAAAAGAATTTTCCAAATCGATTTACATCTGACGGACTTATAATAAACATAAAAAAAATGCAAAGGAATTGAAAACTTCCTGATTTTAAAAATCGGTTAAACGTAATAAGAATAATGAGACGATTCTTATTATTTAAATAACTTAATGAATTATAGAAATCGCTATTAACAAACTATTCAAAAGAATAAACAACAAAGTAAATGCACCATCAGACAATGAAAAATACAACAATATGTTAACGTCGGATAAACGGAACTACATAGCAAATAAACATGACTATTGTGTCTAATGCATTGTCTACTAGTTTTAAGATCATTTGTATTAACATCTATTATTTACCAGTTTCGATGACTCACTTCCGTAATTACCACTAATTTACTTATTTCTATCAATTATAAGCAATAATACTCGCGTGGTAATAACTTAAGTTACGAAGGTAAGAAAGTAATGGTGGCTTTGTATACATTACAATACATTTGGCGCCAGTAGACTATTCAAACTTATCCTTACCAACCTCTACAATTCAATACCCTTGTTTACAATCATACTACATATAACTTTTTACCGAATGAAATTGTAACTTCATGTTTACAAAAAAAAAACCCCTTTACCACCTCTATATCGCTCTAGACTCCTACTTACTCAACTTGCTGGTAAAGCCACAGCAAGAAAATATAGATGATAATATATTTTTTTAATGATTACGATTTAGCATTTAAGCGTGTTGTATGAAAATAGAATGGCATAGAATAAACATAAAAAAAATCCTACTTACAGTATAAATGTAAAAATGAATAAAAAGTGTAAATAACCTCTACGAGGCTGCTTAATGATCATTCTGTGATATGTAAAAATTTAAGATTTAAAACAGGTATTTATAATGTTAAAGTATTTACAAAATACCACCATACATGTTTAAAAGCACTGAACACCTCCGAAAGGGGGGAAGGGATTGTTAGTAATGCGGACTACCAGTCCTATTGCTAGCAATATACATTATCAGGTCGACCTCCACGTGGTTCCCCTTACCTTTGTACTTTTGCATTATCATCATCTTCCTACCCTTATCCCAATTATTGTATGGGGTCGGCGAAATGTTTTTATCTATATTACAAAAAGATTTACCTTTGCATTATCATTCATTAAAAAAATGCCTCCAAAACTAATCAAATAACTCAAAGAAAACATATAGTTAGAATTAATATATCTTACTAATATAATAAATTTGTAACTGAACGATGTCCGTGCGATTTATGGATGATCAAAAAAATCTTGTAAAAGGTTTTAATAAAAGCAATAGAAACCAAAACAATATTTAAAAAAAAATGTTTGCCAATATGTTTGTTCCGACATGATGCAAAAACTACTGCATGAAATTATATGTACTGCCCACTGCTGTATTTCTGAAGGTCTAATTAAAAAAATTGTGTATATTTTATTTTGAAACGTCATCTAGAAGTGGTCTATTTCGTTGGTTTTCCTACTTCCAAAATCCACGCGTACAAAGTAACCTGCAAAATCTGGCAATAATTATAATTACAGTAGGTATAATAATTAATTTGTAATCTAACATGAAACTGCATAAAACGTACCTTTTTACAGAAACAAACGACGATCGACCTCTGTTAAACAATCAAGTAACTCCATTAAAACGTCATTTGTCTTCATCGTTGGCATAACACACATACACACACTGAGTAAATGTTTTACTACCAACATTGAACAAATAATCTCACACTATGACCAACTGTTAAATTATAGACCAAGTATAATACTTTATTTAACGGATACTTCAGGATTAGTGGGCGCGCGATGCCCGCCCGACACAGACTGTGTATTTATCCGGCAAACTCGTGAAAGTTTCAGCACCTATCTATTCATGATGCTATAAAACTATAACTAAGTTCTCGCGTTTATAATTTTCAGAAATATTTTAATTATTTACCACGGCTTCTCTAAGTCCATCCTTTATACAAAATCCACTGGTCCAATAAAATATTTTTATAGATTTATTTTATCTATTTCAATTCAATTTAGCTACAACATTTAGATAAAAAAAACATATGTGACTGTATATACTATTTATAAATGTTAAAAAAAAACATTTTGGCAACATTAACAAACAGCTATAAGATCCCTTACAAAATTTTATAAATTCATGTGTTTACAAAAAAATTAATCTATTTATTTCTCTGGTATCTATTTACGTTATATCAATGCACAAAAATTAAAGTCTTGTATATGCTCAATAACCCAATTTGTTCTAATTGTCATAATATTAAAAATACCTACATTAATAGAAAAAAAAAATATTTATTTCAAATTTAATACAGTACATACTAATATTACAAATGTGAAAGTGGGCTGGTTTTTTAGCTTACAGTGCCTTAAACCGATCACTATGAAATTTGATATCCACGTACTGTATGTCATGGAGAAGGATATAGGCTATTATTATTATCCCGGTTTGCAAATATATCCCGATCACTAGAAGTGGCAGGTAAATTGGAAATGTATGGCCAATGGTTAACTGGTAGAGAACACCATCCAGTGTGAATCCATCAAATGTACACTATACATTAAGCTAAGCAATTCAATTTGTTCATAACAATATTACATCATGTGGACTATTTTTTCTGTTATAAATTATAAAAAGATCATAAAAGTATTTCGAAAATAATAGCCGGTTCTTTTCTATAAATCAACTAAAATGACGAAGATGTGTATGGCTCACTCAATAACACTTACAGTACATCTATACTAGTACTCTAGCCTACAAACTAGACGTTATATCATAATTTTCGGTTTTTGCAGACGGATACATTTCGCCAAATAGTAAAAAAAAACATTCAAATTCGAGTAAATTATAAAAAAATTTCTTCATTTCGTAAACGGGTCTGACCGAGAATCGAACCGAGAACTCAGGATCTCATAACGCAAAGCAATGTTCAAGCATTGTACCAGGGAGATGGTCAGTGACATTTGTTTCGTTACACATTAACAATGACCTAATTTTAATGATGGTCTGTGGTTTAACAGTGGGGTGATTTTTGGATTGTAACAATTCTAGTTAGCTATAGTCACGATCAGTTTCCTGATTACTAACGGAACGGTGAACAGTTCAACGCCACTGAATATTATCGTTTCGTGTCATAATCGTATCGTGAAATATCAACAACTGTCAATTCTGAACGTCGCATAAATGGCACCGATATTCTGCCAAACCGCACCACAGGTTACACGCTAAACCATAAATTCTCAAAGTTAATCTATATAAATATAATTATTATTATAGAATTTACAATATAAGATTTATTAAAAAAAAAGCATTTTTTTTACACAACTTAAAATAGCAAGCAAGCTGACGGTCCACCTGATGGAAAGTGGTAACCGTCGTCTATAGACATGAGCAATACCATGGACATAACAGAGTAGACTGTTTCGCCCATGAAACCCCCCATACGTTGCCATTCCTGAGTACTCAGGTGTTATTCCTCTGTACCCAGTAAATTCACGACATATCCCACCCTTCAAACCGAAAGCCACACATCACCGAAAGCCATCACAGCCATACAAACACAACTGCTTCACGGTTGAAACACGAATGGGACAGAGGTGCCTACCCAAGCAATCGACTTTTGTACAAAAAAACCGCTCCTCTCTATTAATTACACGAATTAGTTTTGTGATTATATACGGATTTCAAATACCTAAATTTATCAACGACAATTGTTATTTTTGTCCAAAATTTTCTGTAACTATTTCAATTCTCAAAAATGTTTCCAAGAAACAAGTTTTTACCTAAAAATACCCAATCTGGCAACGTTAACCGTAATGACTACAAAAGGACACTGGAATTACGACATGATAAATAATAATACTTACTACTGAATACTTTAACCCCTTCTTCATAAAAACTAAAACGTCCTATAAATCTATATTAACTATTACAGTATTTTGTCTCAGTCTCTCAAATTAACAAATTAGTCTAAAAAAAAAGACAAAATACTTCAATAGCTAAAATAGGTTTATAAGAGATTTTCGTTTTTAGAAATAAGACTGCTAGTTTATATAGATACAGACCATGAAATTTCTAACGGAGGAACAGTTTGAGAACCATTGTGGTAGGCACTAGCATGTACATACGTCGTAGTTACATCGAGTTTATTGTGGCGATGATATTTTACTGTCTATTAGCTATATTTCGTATGCAGCCGCCGGGCGCCGTCTGCCACGTGGGACGCCGGCGCCTCCAGAAGCGTCCCACTTACAACTGGCTATTAGTGTTGCCAACTACTATAGAAGAATATTCAGGATTTATAAATAAATATAAATATTATTTATTGCAATAAAACATACAATAATAATAACAATTAAAAACAATATAAGCAAAAGCGAACTCATCTCTAAGATATATATATATATATATATATATATATATATATATATATATATATATATATAATGTGATAATTTGTCTATTCAGATTTCAAAGGGTTGATTTATTAATAATTTCACTTCTAGATATCAAAATAAAACATACACCAGTTTTTAAATTAGATCTTCAGAAACACGTCAATGAAACCACACATTTTAGTGCAGTAGTTTTTGTGTGATACCTGAATAAACATGTAGAGAAACAAAATTTCTAAAAATTATTGTTTTGGCCTCAATTTTCATGCTAACCCTTTGAGTGCCGACGAGCGCCATCGCGCTCGTGCGCATTGCATCTAAAAGTGCCACGAGCATTATAGCGCTCGTGAAATCAGTCGCTGTTTAGCTTGCTGTAAAAAAAAATATTAAAATCGGATAATTTTTGGAGGAGATACAGTTTTTTTAGAGACAAGGGTAAATGACATCAACACGACAAAGATTTCTTTGGCATTTTTAAGTAGATATGAGTAAAAATCAATGGCACTAAAAGGGTTGAAACCCCTTACATATTTTTTTTTAATTTCTTCCATAAACAGACAACGTTCAGCTACAATTCCATTACATTTTATTTTGTATTTTTTGATCGTCAACTTACCATCACAAGTTTCATTAGTAATAACTTGAAAATTAGAAATTAAATTATCATTAAATATTTCAACAACTGTAAAAAAAAATCTATTAAATTTATTTTATATTTTGTACGTAAATATGGATGTGCAAAGCGGACTCAATCCTAAGAGAATTCTCTTAAAGTATATAAACAGATTATATTGTACAATATATAAAACTACTAATATATTATATTCACATATAGATTTTATAGTAAATCATTATATACCTAATATATTAAATAAAATTATAAAAGATGAGCATGTATTTAAACAGATTATTGTAAGGAAGTTGTATCCTTTTCAAGGAGAAAAGAATAAAGCGTAATAAATACGGCAATTCTAAACTTCCCCGTTGCTTCTTAAACTTAACCCTTCTTTGCATACTGGTGGAAATTTCCATTATAACATTGAATGCGCAAAAATTACATAAACAACAAATTCACTTTAAGTTGATCGTGTCTGGATACCTTTTTAATGTCCATTGTCGAAAAAAACCATAGCTGTCAAATTTATTTTTGTGTCACCTTGATTTATTTCACCAATAAAAAAAAATTATGCAAAGAAGGGTTAAACTTCGCGATCAATATCGGAGCTTAACGCGATGCGATTACAAGTAAATAGTACCGGCATTCCTTAATTTTTAACGACATACTGCAATCCACGTGGAAACGTAAAAAAACGCTATAAAAATCAAATATCCTACATTTTTATAGGTACTGTTTACCTCTAATCTCGTCGCATTAAGTCCCGATCGTAAATTTAAATAAAGCATAATAAAATTCGGGAAATAAAAATGGACGAAAACAAATTGCAAATCGCAATTATTTATAAACATTGATTTATTTGAACCATTGATAGTCGACAGATGTCTCTACCTACCTTATTATGGATTTTGTTTTTTTTTATACAACATAGAATGGCAAACGAGCTGACGGCCTACCTGATGGAAAGTGGTAACCGTCGCCTATAGACATGAGCAGTACCATGGATATAACAGAGTATACTGTTTCGCCCATGATAACCTCCATGCATTGCCATTCCTGAGAAGTCAGGTGTTATTCCTCCGTACCCAGTAAATTCACGCTATATCCCACCCTTCAAACCGTAACACAGCCATGCAAACACAACTGCTTCACGGTTGAAACATGAATGGGACAGAGGTACCCAAGCAATCGACTTTTGTACAAAGTTTCCCTTTGGTAAAATGGATTACAATCGTCGTCCATATTTATTGTTTATAGAAACTGAACTATGTATTTTTCACACGTACAATAAGTTTACACAGCCAATAATTAACAATCGAGTGTCTAAATTAAAATAAATATAATAAATAAAAATAAAAAATAAATAAAAAAATTTATTAAATTTCAAAATGAAACATTCTACAAAAATTTATTATTATGGTGTCTTTACTAGCAACACGGCAATTAATTTTACAAACTTATGGCTCTTCTGTTACTAACCTGTTAAGGATTTGTTTCCAACGATTTCTTTTTACAAATTAAATACAAAAGAAATCTAACAGGAGTCTTTGTATAAAAATTCTTCGTACACCACTCGTGTTTTTTTTTAGAAATTCAAGTAGCTTTTATTTATTTAAATAACTTCAATGACCAAAAGAAAATATGGTGCAACGCTTTTCTTGCATAACTGTATATTAATTTGAAGAATAGAATCATGATAACAGTCAGATATTGTTTGTCCACTGCTGAACATAGGCCTCCCACATAGGTTGTCATAAGGAACCGGGTCATTCAATTTGCGGGATGAAGGGAGGGGGGATTCGTCAGTGGTTGCCGCGCTCGGTAGGCAAGTTGGCAACCGCAGTTTTTCTTTTGATTATATTTAAAGAGGGACGCTACTGCCTATCCCTCGACCATTCAGTTCCCTTAGTCCCCGTACCGTAGGGTACCGTGGACGTCACAGTGTATTTCGTAAAGTTCACGTCTATAGGCGATCGCAACACATCAGGGCTGCCGTGGACGTCACAGTGTATTTCATAATATTCATGTCTATAGGCGACGGCAACACATAAGGAGTACCGTGGATGTCACAGTTGATTTCGTAATATTCATGTCTATATGCGACAATTATCACTTTCTTCTGGTAAGCCGTCACTTCAATTAGCATTGTTATTCGTAATAAAAAAAAAAAAACTAATTCCGAATTTACCTTATGATAATAATAAATGCGAAAGTTTAAAATAATGCATATTTGTTATTCTTTCATGCAGAAACTATTGAATGGATTAGATTGAAATTTGGTACACAGGTAGGTTATACCCTAACTTAGAACATACGATAGTTTATTTACAGATTCACATAGGCGGAGCCGCGTGATACAGTTTCATATATATTTTGTCTCGTTTGATATTGCTATTTTTAATGTGATCGTCCCTGTCAATCAGTATGTTCCAGTCACCCGGAGGAAGTCGCGGGCAAAATTAGTCATGTAATTTATTTTTAAATTGAGTGCCTGCAATTCTCTCACCGTAAATACGAATAAACCTCACATATATGAATGATTGTATTCGAGGTGTGAACGCTCGCACGCCGCTTTCTCTATTTTTACCCTGACCGCAAAATATCATTCCATAACCATACGTCTATCGTCTCGCCCTCAAATCAAAATCTTTAGAAAGAACCATCATTATATTTTATGATGTCTCTTAAAATGAGTAATATAGTGAAGACATTTTTTTTTTACTTTTTTAATTTGATTAATAGAAAATGCTGTAAACCGTAGAAAAATATTAAAAAAAAAACATATCTACATTGAAAATTTGAACAATAATTTCACAATCGTAAGTCGATGGGATCGTTCTTTATGGCAGTCTATGGAGGAGGTCTATAATCAACAGTGGACGGTTAACAGTTGATATGATGATGATAATCATGTTGAAATCAATGATAGAAAAGGAAAAATACTGGTTGTATTTGTAAGGTTCTTATATCAGAAAAAAATCACTATCCACCTGTTACTAGTTGATATTTTTCACAAACAAACATGAATTGAAATGTGCAAAATAATTTATGTAAACAATAATAAAATAAAATTTATATATTGCTTGTATTTATAAACAAATATATTTAAATATTTACCAGTTGTAGTATCTAGTACTACCTATATTACAAATTTGGCTTAATTTGGAACTAAATAGCACAGTGTAAAGTGTCTAGTAATATTTATTACTATTATTTTATATAGTAAATTTTTAATAAATTAATAATTTCAAATATGTCTACGAAACATTTCGTCTTTCACCTCTGCGTGTGTTTACGTGTGTGAAATTGCTTTTTGTGTAGCAAAATGTACATTTCATAATATTAACTATGAAATGTGTATGGTATTCGACGAGATAATAAATTAAATTTATATATGTTTCTAGACGGTATGAGACGAGTGTAAAATTTCGCGATGTAATATCAGTGCACTTGTGTCAAATAAACTAAATTTTATTACGTTCGCGGTCAGTTGGCGGTGTCGTGCATAACGTTGAATTCTTCAGTGTGTCTGTCTGAGGGAACCGTATTGAATGATTTGCGGTATATAGGTCTGTATGTACCCACAAAGGCGCGCGATTGTAAATGCATACAATAATCAACTTCGTGAAATAAAATAAAATATTACTAATTTATTTACTATATTTATTCAGTTATTAGATGTAACCTGCATGTATGATCTATCTATGCGCCAAATTCAAATATGTTTGAGTGGCAGAATGTAAAAGTTCGTAAAAATATTTGAATAAATGTTCATCTTTACGAGAGGGAGACTTTGTACAAAAGTCGATTGCTTGGGTATCACTGTCCCATTCGTGTTTCAATGTAAAGCAGTTGTGTTTGCAAAAATACGGAGGAATTTGAACAAATGTTCATTTTTACGAACTTATAAGTTTACAATTTTATAAGGATTATAACAAAATATACGGGATTAATAAACGTAATAATAAACGTCCATGGGGTCCCGGCATAGAACAGGCCACCCCTTCCTTTCCCGTGGGTATCGTAAGAGGCGACTAAGGGAGAGCGAGGGATGGGCAGCAGTATGCCTCTTTAAACATCATTAAAGACTAAATACAATTGTCAATCCGTCTGTCAAGTGCGATAACTATTGGCAAAAGCCCCCCAAGGAGGAGACTCATGTCCAGCAGTGGACAGTTAAAGGCTGCTATGATGACGATGATAAGGATTAATAACTCTTACAGCAATTATAAGACAAATAAGCAAAATAAGGTAAATTAATATTATTCCATAGAATAACATTTTTAAGTAATAAAATATAATTACAATTTTAAGTAATTAATTAAAACAAGGCTATGAAATAAGTAATTTTACAATTTTGTAAAGTTTTCAATCAAACAGATTCCATGGATTTTTTTTTATTACCGTGACAAAAGGCTTTTCTTCTGTTCTTTTATTCTGCACATGCCTATGTCACATTCGTTTACTGAAGACAAAATATTATAAACCGACTACATAAAGAAGGAGGATGTTAATTCAATTGTATTTTTTTTATAATTGTTAGCTTAACTCCGCCAGTTGTAAACCGATTTGGAAAATTATTTTTTTATCTGAAAAGATATACTTACAGTTCGGTTTCATAGAATTTATTCAAAATCAGTTTAGTAGTTTAGTTTAAAAAGAAAATAACTGAAGTCGACTTTTTTTGTAGAATATATTGCAGGCTCAGTAAAATATTACCTGAAGTTTGATGGGGAATGTTAATTTATATCTTAGGCTATCATACATACATAAAACATATTTTATAAACACATATATAACATTAAAATATGCCATCATAAAAAACCGCCTTAAATGATTACCTAAGATAGTGAGAACAAAAAAATTAACACACATTTATACTGAACAGACTGTTAAAATCATAACCAACCTCAATCATTGCGCAAGTCTGGTAAAAAACCTGCCCACGCGTCTTAAAATCATTCAGCGATGATATCTTGGTTTGCATTAATGACAGATTCTTATTCTTAAGTAACTTCTAAACTTACTAGGAAGAAAGAATGGTTACTTATGGGGACTAATAGCCCCATTGCTTGCAATATACTCTATCACATTGACCTCCACATGGTCCACCTAAAAACCATCGTAAGTAATCAATTCCTAGTACAATCGTCACGCTGGGCTAACTACCTGAATTCAACTTCACCTATCAAGGAGGAAGAATTGTTAGTAATGCGCACTAACAGTCCCATTGCTAGCAATATACCCTGTCAGATTGACCTCCACGTGGTCACCCCTGGAAACCATCGTGTTGAATTCCAGGTGTATTCATCACGATGGGCTAACTGACCTGCCTTTCCATTCTCACCTATCGCCTCTCACTGGTGCCCCGCCAGCGTATACCGTTAATGTAGGCGCGGTTCCCACTCCATTGTTGTCATTTAAAAAAACCTCACGTATCATCACTCGCTGATATTTCACCAGCGAATATCGATAAAACAGATGGGGTTATTATTCCATTTTATATCCTTTTATTTAATGTGGACTGGATTGAATTAGTTGTTTTGAAATTTTCACGTGGTTTACACATATTTTATATACTTTATCAGGACTTTACGCGATGAAAAATTTGTACAGGTAAATAGTACCTACATACCTGCTACTTTGTTGCCGACGTTGCGACGTAAATGCTGCACATCGTGACCACAACATGGTACAACCTAAAAAAACATTAATTCAAATATGCTTAGAAGTGTTTTTTTTTTTTTCAGATATTTATCATTTGATGAGATAGAATGACAAAACCTTAGATTATATAGATGGCTCAACTTTTACTCAGCCAATTGTCACATTAGCTGACTCTATTTTTTTTTATCAATGGTACTCACTTACGTATAAAATGTATCTTGATAAATAAATAAAATTAGTATTTACGCATTAAAAAGATGCAATAATTGTAAGACAAAATAAATATAGAAGTTATAAAGGAATCACTTGTAACTACACGTATTTATCACGCAAAATTGTATGAAAAAGTAAAAAAACCGTTTTTGACACTTTATCTGTATAATATAAGGATAAAACAAACAGGTGCAAATAATTAAAAAATATTATTATATATGTAAATTATTAAAAAATAGCTTTACTCATCGTCAACGTATGGCAAACACGAACAATTGGCTATAAATAGCTAAACCTATTGACCAAATTTCATATTTATGCTCCCGTATCTTTAGTGGTTCCAATTAGCAGATGATGAATCAATCTAACAATCTTTCAGTATATGTTGCTTTATATACTTATTTGGTAATTAATTATAGATAGGTACCTACTGTTCAGTATAACCCAATATAATGAACGTCACAGGGATTAATATTTACGTTAAATACTCGTAAAAGAAATCTAAATACCTACAATGTTACCAAAATTAATAGTATTTATTTATTACTACCGGCCCGTCACACGGGTCGCACGGGTAGACATTTATACATTTTAAAAAGTGGCCATTAAGGCTTCACACGCAACGGAAGCTTAAAAATAGAGTAACTTCTCCCGTTTTTCCAACATTTCCCTTCACTGCTCTGCTCCTATTGATCGTAGCGTGATGAAAAGTATTCTATAACCTGCCCAGGAGTATGAAGAATAATTGTACCAAGTTTCGTTAAAATCCGTCTAATAGGTTTTGTTTCTATAACGAAAAAAATTTTACTGATTGCATTTTTGGCATCAGTATCGATCACTAATCATCCCCTGATGGTTATTTTGGAAATATGTTTCATGTACAGAATTGATCTCTCTAAAGATTTATTATAAGTATAGATAGATTAATATCTTTCTGTATTCGCATTTTATTTAATTAGATACGATAGACTAGTATATCAATTTTAAAATTTTAAGTATCCGTCTTGGACTCCCTAACAAAAGAAATAAAAATATTTTTTTAATTATTTCCATTGCAACATATACGAGCCAGTAATATGTAAAACTATTGCAAATATCAAAGCGATAACATCAGTAGTTACTGAGATATAGCGCTGTAACAAACGGACGTCACAACATAAGGGCTCCTTTATACCTTTTTGGTATGGAACCCTAAAAATATGCCAGACAAATGCTAAACAACATTTTCCGGGTAAACTAGTATATTTTTTTTGACTATTTTTTTTTCGAGGAAGTTTATACGTTAAAAGTGACGATGACGATTGTCTTAAGGATCGGAAACCACAACAGACAAGCAACAAAAACGGTAACCCTGACTACATATAAAGGAGGGTCAAAGCCCACGCACCAAAATTTGCAACCACACAGTACCGTCTTAAATCATGAAGTGTTAAGTTTTTTAAATAAAGAAGAAAACATTTTGACAGTCATAAATATTCAATTTGTCATATTAGCATGAGATATTACATTCGGACTCGTATTTGCGAAACCCACGTAATACGATGTTGCTTACAAATTACTTAGTATAATACAATATATGTAGATGACTGTATTTTTATCTATTTATTTTTATTTAAATAACTTTATTGATCAAAAGAAAATATGGCGTGAAAGGCGGACTTAATGCTAGTAGCATTCTCTACCAGTCAACCTTTGGGATGAACATTGTATCACGAACGCGGTACTTCATTATTGAGAATTCGTTATCTATCCACTTACTAGCTTTTACCAGCGACTTCGTCCGCGTGATCGAGTTATGTTAATTAACCAAGATAAATAGGAGCCTATGTCCTTCTCCACCTCAAATAGTACGTATACTAATTTTAACATTTGACGATTAGTTGAACAAACAAACTCACATTCATATTTATTTATAATTTAGTAAAAAAATACTAAATTATATATTTAGTTTTTTATTATAATAAATTTACAGGGTACAAATGCATAACACTTTAGTCCTCAGAGGAATAGCAACGCATGAGAGGTATTATGAGCGAAGCAGTATACTCTGTTATGTTCATGGTGGCGATTATGTAAATAGGCGACGGTTACCGCTTTCCATCAGATGGGCCGTCAGCTTGTTTGTCATTCTAAGTTACATAAAAAAAAAGTAAACCCCTATCTGCCAGTTCTATGCATGTGCTATTATCGGCGTACACTGGCGAGGCAACGGTAAAGAATGATAAGTAAGTATCAAGTAGATCAGTAAACCCAACATAACGAATTGTACAATAACTAAACCCTATTACTAATAACCCTTCTCCCTTTATCTACCATGACCTATCATCACCTAGGGGATACAAACCTTCTCGTCCCTAGCATATAAATGTATTAATTGTCTTACAAACTGAATTTAAGAACAAATAAATAAATAAAATAAAAAGCATGAATATCAAACAAGGGAAACTGGAAATATCTTTGCCCGTTCTTAATAAATGTGAAAGATAATTTGTTTCTTATATTATATCTTAGCGCCTTAACCAGTCACTATGAAATTTTATATTATAGTATTATATGACATGGTAAAGGACATAAGCTACTTTTTATCCAGATCAGTCAACATATTCCCGACATGCGGACGAAGTCGCGGAAAAAGCTAAAGCATTATTTGTTTTGATGGATAAACTCAAGAAATACGTACGGATTTATAATTCTTTTTTTTTAATACAGAAAGGTGCATTATCGTGATAGTTAAATAAAAAAAAATGAAGCGGGTTACTAGTAAGTATAAACATTGCCATCATATATAATACCATGAACAATTTTTTGACCATCAGCGGAATTTTTTGGCTGACATGGCCAAGACGTGAGCAGATTTTTAATATGCAAATAATAAAACCGATAGCGGTGACGTTACATTTGGCCGAAGACACCAGGCACCGTTCCAATAAGTTTATGGAGTCCAGAAGTTGATAAGTAGCAGATAAGATCTGAAACGTATAGGACTTACATCACACGGTACCGCTCCGCTGTGTTATGTTGGCAATATAAAAATTTTTTTTAGTATATTGGCTACTTTTATGTGTGCTCTCCTAAGAACAAGGAATTACATAGAACAAATGATAAAATATAAACTGTAATTTTACAGTTTTTATTTTATCATTCTTTATATGTAATTCCTTGTTCTTAGCTCCTTAGATGTTCTTTCTCTCATTCTCTATTTGGAAATGAAGTCGTTCTTATTTATTTATTTTTTTCATTTTATAAAAAGAAACCATAAAGATATTGTAAGTGTTTAAACATTGTGTTTTCCTGCGATCCACAACAAACCAACCAACACGCTGTACCTGAATAATCGTTAAGTATGTTCTTACTTTTTACGATTTGGATGGCAAACAAACTGACGAACTACCTATGATAACTAATAATACCATAACATCTCATTAAAGTCCTATAATTGTGCACGGTTCTCTCACTTTGATTAAAGAAGGATATTTTTTTATAATGGGTGAAAATTAAATGTTAAGCCCACTTGTCGGTATCCTATGCTGGCGAACACCAATGTCAATAGGGGATGACAGGCGAGTATGAAAGCAGGTCAGTTGTTCCATCACGACGAATTTAACAAGAATTAATCACGACGGTTTCCAAATGGAACCACGTAGAGATCCACCTGATAGGTTGTATTGCTAGCAATGAAACCGTTACACCTCGTTACTAACAATACCTTAACACTAAAATTACAACAGAAAAGTATATATATAACAAATATGTACACAAATAAATTCTCACCATTTATTGTCATCCAAACAATTAACATTTCTTGTTTTTATTTTTTAATCGTGTAGGTAGCCCTCAAGCATTGAATATCTAACAAGTGTGTAGAAAATAGAATTGCCTTATTGTGTATCATTTTCTGTAGGGGCGAACTGTCAAAGGGCGAACATTAATAATGTTCGCGTTACGTGCCAGTGTGACAGCGTCCGTCGGCGTCGCGACGTCGCCTCAGGTGAACTGTGCCTGGCGCCGGCGCCGCATTCTTTCATAAACACTCCGCCTAGCACCGCGTTATTTAGAAAACATTAATTATACAACACATACTTTACGGTAATAGCCGAATCGTAAACGTGCAATACATTGACAATAGCGTTACGCGCGTGACGTCGGCGGCGTCGCGACGTCGCCTCAGGTGGCGCTCGGCGCCGACCGCGCCGCGTACATTTGTAAACATCCTTCCACTATTATTTCGGGCTAACTCCAAACTTTACGTTCTGCGTATATTTTGCAAATGTTTGGAAATTTAGGTAATTGTGTCAACTAATACCTATTTACAAAGTTGACTTCAAGCGGTCCTTTTACTCGCGGCCCGTCTCGAATTCAGTTTTATTGAAAATAAAATACAACCCAACATGGGCATTATACATACTCGTGTATAATGTAACTTTCTATATGTGAAAGAATTGTTTAAAATCACAAACAAAAAATCAAGTCTTTCCTCTTTCCACATGTTTACCAATATACCGGGTGAAATTAAGACATTAGTATCTTCTAAAGAAGTATCCTATCAAGAAACAGAATATTTTTTCCAAAGAAACATCGTTGAAAAACAGGAAAAACATTTTAAACCCTAACATATATACCTCTTTACCTATTATAAAAAATACTATCAGTATTCTAATATTGTATTAGTAAAGCACAAACTGAATAAGAATTATCTAATAATAATAATGAAGTGACTCACGATAGTTTATTATTAAAGTTTTTTTTTTTTATACAACTTAGAATGGCAAATAAGCTTGATGACAGGCCACGGCCCACCTGATGGAAAGCGCTAACCAGCGCCTATAAACATACTGTTTCGCCCATGACACCCCCCATGCGTTGCCATTCCTGAGGACTCGGGTATTATTCCTCTGTACCCTGTAAATCACTGCCATATCCCACCCTTCAAACCGAAACACAACCATGCAAACACAACTGCTTTACGGTAGAAAATCCAATGGGACGGAGGTGCCCAAGCAAATGACTTTTGTGCAGTCTGCTTGGTAAAGTTATTTATTAATATCATCTGTTTCAAAAGTTAACGACGTCACAATAATGTTATTAAGTAAGTAGTACCTAATATGATTTCTTATCTCAATCTTACTAATAAAATTGTAACTGAACAATATCTTTAAGTATCTGGGAGATATTTGAGAAAAAATGAATATACATACATACATATCTGTCACGCCTGTCTCCTATTAGGGTAGGCAGAAACAATGGAACGCCAAAATACTTCAATTCAAATAAACCTCTTTGAAAAATTTATATAAGGATTTTCATTAGGAGGTAATGTAGTAAAAGCCAAAGCAATGACTTTTAGAATTATGTCCATCTGTAACATGTTTGTTTCGGCATCACGCAAAAACTACTACCTCAAATGGAATATGATTTTATGATTATCGTAGTTTTCATTATTTTGCCAGCCCTGCCACCCTATTGTTACGCCACTGGTTGTATTGAAGTTCTAACTTAAAAACTGGTGTACTTTTTATCTTGATACATCATTTAGGACTATGCTCGGAGTTTCTTTGCGTGATAGAATCCGAAACGAGGGTATCCGCAAAAGACCCAAAATAACCGACATAGCCCGAAGAATAAGCAAGCTGAAGAGGCAATAGGCTGGTCACATAGCTCGAAGAACCGACAACCGATGGGAAGGGTTGAATGGCAACCGCGTACGGGCAAACGCAGTGTGGGACGACCCCTCCCTCACTAGATGGAGTGACGATCTGAAATGCATTGCAGGGAATCAGTGGATGCAGGTGGCTCAGGGCCGTTCTTTATGGCAGTCTATGGGAGAGGCTTTTGTCTAGCAGTGAACAGATAATGGCTGAAATGATGATGATGATGAGGACATCATCTAGAAATGGTTACCTACCTCCGATTTGAACACATACGGAGTGTAGCGAAAAAGTTAGTTGTATATTACATAATGGATTCTTACTATCAAGGGAACCGTGTATGGGTCACTTTCCTTTATAGTGGGACCGCTATGTTATAATTATTTACCTTTTATGTTCTCGATTATAGTCCCGCTGTTATTAATTTGTTTTGTGATCGACGTCTACCGTCGTCATTTAAAAATTTTTTTTGTATATGTATTAATTTTAATACGGTTTGACATGTATTTATTTTAGTATGGCCAAACGCAATGTACGACGACCACCCACTAGATGGAGTGATGACCTCAAATGCGTTGCAGGAAGTCAGTGGATGCAGGTGGCTCAGGACCGTTCTTTGAGACACTATAGGGGAAGCCTATGTTCAGCAGTCAGATGATGATGATTTATTTTAATGTGGGTACATCAAATTATGGGTCTCGACCCATACGACTTTTTGCTTATCTATCGAGATAGATAAGCAAAGATGTAGATCTTTGCCCACCTATCGAGACTACAACCACACAGTAGGTGCCTACTGATTACCAGCGTCACCAAAGCCGCCCCGGGTAATGATAGCCCATGGAAAGGATTTTTACTAGACATATTTAAAAGGGACTAACCAGTTCGAAAGAGCGTAGTCCAAGAGGTTTTGGAAGGAGGTAGTTTACACAAATACAAGAAGTTTATACAAAAAACAAAGTTAGCAAAAAATAATTTATATTTCATTTAAAACTATAATATAAATTACAACATCAACGATCCAAATATTGGAAATGCATTATTTTTTCTTAATTTATACCTAAATCTGTTTAATAAGCCAGTAGCCGCCACTGCGCCGGTTATCCGACTCGATGCAAATACACTATTCAATTGAGTCCTTTCCGAGTACGACCGATCGACACGTTTAGGTAATTCTAAAGATCTACAATTCTTGATTTTTATTCTAATACACTTATCACTAGAGAATTTCGTCTCTTCGAACACAGTGTTGCGGTGGATACTGTTCTTATGTATACTGTTATGTATATTAACAGGGATCAGTCTCAATTTCGGCCGTCGCATCGAAGGCCTCAGTGGCATATAGTGCTCTTCTTCCGATGTTCTCTCTGCATTCGCCTCGTTATTTGTATCTTTTTCTGCAACAAAAATTAATTAATAATACAGATGTGATGTACTCAATAAAACTGTGACTACAAACGCCACTCCTCTGGGTGACGTTCGGACGGATGGCCGTGCGAGTCGCTTTTTTTTTATACAACTTAGAATGGCAAACAAGCTGACGGCCCACCTAATGGAAAGTGGTAACCGTCGCCTATAGACATGAGCAGTACCATGGACATAACAGAGTATACTGTTTCGCCCATGACACCCCCCGTTCCTGTGGACTCAGATGTTATTTGTGACATTTTATCGTTATTTTGAATACAATTGATTTATTTTTTATTATTACTACTACTTTTATTATTATTATATAAGGTTAATATATAACAATCCTTTTTTTAATGAACTAACGATCTAGCCCATCTTCAAATACGTACTTGAAATTTTTTAAAATAATATAAAGTCAAGCTCGCGCTATAATAAGGATCACTAGTTGATCCTGAAACTAGTCGAGATTTCTCGATCTAATTACACAAAAATTAAATCGGTAGTTATTACATTAAAATATGAATTACATTTTTAATTTCTTTAAGAGAAAAATATTATAAATTTCAAATGGTCCATAGAACAATAAATTCGTGGAAATAACGATTTAAAACATTAAATTAAGAGATAGATTTAGGCGTCTCAGAATCAGCCCGAATGTAGCTTTCCATAGCTAAAAGAATTTTTATAATCGGTTGACACTTTTGCAGTTTATTCCTTACAAACAAACAAACAAATCTTTCCTCATAATACAGATGAAAACTTCTGGACGGATTGGTAACCCAGCTTGCGAAATATAGTGTGGGATGATAGGCAAGGATAAAGTCAGGTGAGTTGGCTCGTTGTGATGTTTTCTATAATACTAATAACTAAACATTATGGTTTCCAGGAACTGCGTGGAAATCAACCTGATGGGGTATATTGCTGGTAGTAAGCCTTCTAGCCCCCGGAACGGGGGAGTTTATTCCAATGTTAGTTTAGAGACATACAATGCCATCTAAAACAGTAATATTGGCATCGCTAAGTACCGTTATATATATAAAAATAAAATTAAAAATAAAATAAAAAAAAAAGAATAAATTAGTAATGAAGAGGTCCTACTTAGGGTTAAGGAAACTTATGAACATTATAATAGAAGATAGAAGGAAGGAGAGAAAGGGGGAGAACAAGGCATAGTTACATCAGGCAAATCAAGGAAAACGTTGGTGTCGTGGGATGACGAGATACGGTGAAAAGACTCGCTGAAAGTCGTAGTGAGTTGCCACTCAACTAGAGTAGAGAGCTCCACCAACAAGAGTACAACTCCTAAATAGGAATGAATAAAAGGGAAGAAATTTTGTATAGTGAACAAACGAACGGATTTTCATCTAAAGAATCCGAATTTTTTTATAAAAAACAATATTATTATTAAAACAATAAAGTGCAAAATAGCAAACTTACCTGTAACCGGGAACAAGGTACGCCGCGGCATTATAGAATCGCCTAAAATCTCATACAGAGTATAGTCAGTCACAACGTAATCTTCTAAATAGGTGGTCGGTTCAGATCTAAGTAGACAGGTGGAAGCGTCCTGAAAAAGTTACGCAGTTATTAAAGTATACATTTGTAATTCTCGTTTCAACTATAATTTTTAAGTAATTATTAAAAAAATTAAAATAACCTCAATTATAATTCAATACTTACAAGTATACTCTCCCTTAGGTCGGGCTGCGCGCGATTCCTTCTAGGTGCGTGAATACAATCATCTATATACTCCAGATGATCACCGAGACATTCAATAAGCGACCGTCGGCCTAACGCCATAACGCACTTAATCATTGGCGCGGTCAGTCGTTCCTTGGTCCCTTGCGATAAGTAGTCGAAGAGGATTCCTTTGCCTGCATAAAAAAAATATACAAATAATACATTTATATTTTTATGTTCCATATTCAAAATTATTCCATTTCTGTGTTATTTCACGTAATTGTATCCAAGCCAGTAATACCAGAAAAAATATTAAAACGATAAAAATGTGTTAATACGTACGTATTAATGCATTAATACGTACGTATTAATGGTATTGTCTAGCAAGAGTTTAACTCTACAGTCATTACATTTGTGTTTTGTTTAAGTACAAAAAAATAGTCACAGTATGTGCTCTTGATAGACACCAGCCCTGCTAAGTAACAAACGAATCTATCAGTACATATGTTTTAAAAAATGTAACATTTATTTTGAAATAAATTATTATTATTAAATAAGAAAGAACAAGGAGTCTGTTGAAGAGGATGTTGTTGTCTCTTTCTATCCCATGTATACGGTAGTGATAACGTGTCTATTGACAAATTTATTTGATATTTGTCTAAAAGGGAAATTATATATGTATATCTGGAAACAAATGAGAAGAAACAATTTCACTCATCCCATGTTTGAATAAAGCATGTAGAAACTAAGCGCTTAGGGTAAATAGATGGAAAATACATTATTTTGTATTCACAAAAATTAAATTAATAATATAACATATACCATAACGTAAGTGTTGGACGACCCCCCCCCCCCCCCACTAGATAGAGTGACAACCTCAAATGCATTGCAGGGAGTCAGTAAATGTAGGTGGCACAGGAGCGATCCTTATGGCAGCCTATAGGGAAGGCCTATGTTCAGCAGTGGGCAGATAATGACTGAGATGATGATGATTATATAAAATTAAGTACCAATAGCTATAAACGATGGCCATGTCCGTGTGATTTTTGTCAATATTGCGACCATTTTTTCAGCCAATGAACCATTGCCTAATATATTTGATACCATAACTGGAAAAAGCCGTTGGAACTGTAAAACAATAAAACTATTATTAAATATTTACAATGCATAGATCAACATACTGTAAAAGCTGTAAGATGTATAATAAATTATATGAAACCACTTGACCTAGAACATGAAATTTCAGTACCAAAAAATTATCAAAATAAGAGAGAGCCAAACATTTATTTATGACTAGCTTTTTATTAAATTTATTTTACTGTTTTTTTTTTCTATGATACTATGTTATAATACAGAAAAATAATGATATTTTATAGTAAAATAATAGAAAATCCCAATTAACAGCAATATAATATTCGTACTAAAATCCTACCGCAACGCGCGGGATCAACCGTGTAAGATCAACACCACAAGCGTACAAAAACTGCCTACGAAGAAGCATTGTAGGTATCCCGCGTCTTGTGGTTCGTAAAATTTCAAATACATTGCGCGGCGTCAACTCTAGGAATGGTTATTTATGTTACATATTTTTCATCACATCTGCCCTTCATACGCTTTCTATTTTTACCTAATGATTATCTGGTAGACAATGCCATATGGCATTAAGCTCGCCACTTGTACAGTTTTATTATGCAATAAAGATTAAAATAAATAAATAATATTATAGTAATACTTGCCTGTTGTTGTATATTCGTATTTAAACTACAAGGATTTGAGCAGAGAGCGTCAACCATGTCCAAAACGTTCGACTGTAAAGGCTTCTTGGCTGGCACGTGTAGCGCGTTCAGGTTATCATCATTCAATACTAGCACGGCCAAATTGAACAGGTTCGGAAATATAGGCCCTATGCGAGTGTTTGTCGTCAGATCTTCTACCGCCACCTCTTTTGGCTTCTTCTTAAGGTTCAATATTGCTGAAATTTTGAATATATAAAGTAATTAAAAAAAAAGCTGACGATGTAACACACCGAATCTTATTGGTGGTTGCGAATTTAACATTCAAACATTTATATTAATGAGTATTTATCTATTTTTTAAACCACTAATGTAGTAAACAACCATATGGGTCGACTGAATGTAAACGTATTTCCTTAAAACCTTAATCATATTGTAAACACTTTAAAGAGATAAATTGATCTAACCTTTCTGAAACAACAAGATGCATTGGCATACTTAAGATTATTTTTAAGGGGACCCGACCCCTTAAAATGGCACATATTTATTCTCTGACATGCCTTTGCCAAGCTCCTATCGCATCTTGGGGTAGGCACTCACTCCCCCCCCCCTCTCCTCTACGCTAAATAAGCCTATGATAATAATGGGCAAAGATTTTCACTTTCTATCAGATGGACCATCTACTTTTTACCAATACAAGTTGAATAAAGGAACATAAATAAAAATTTTACATTTAAATTTTGTACTTTTATGTATATATTTTATGTTATTTTATTTCACTTGAATTGTTCAATAGTCATTGTATATTTTTATGTTTCTGATGCAATAAAGAGTTAATAAACTAATTAATTAAAATTGTAAAAAGAACACGCTACATTGCCAGGAATGTGATCAAACATGTGATCACATAAAATCTGCTCAGTAAAAAAAACCTTATAAACAATACAATAAAGTCTAGAAAAGGTTAACAACTTAAACCATCTTAAATCTTACCTCTGGCAACTTTTGTGTAGTAGTTTTGTAAGTTGACGCTTATGTTATTAGTGCTGTTTAAACTTTTGTCATCTGTTATCCACTCTACTGACACTGTGGGCAATGTTGCGAATGCATACGTCTGGATGGATAAACCGTACTCTGTAACATTCAGTAAACTATCCTGGAAATAGATATATTATAAATATATAAATTAATTTTATAGTGAACTTCTCTATGTATTTCTTACTAGAAGCCCATTACAAGATAATATAATAAATTTAAAGAGAAGAGAGAGGTCTAAATATTGATAACAAGAAAAACAACGAGACTCGTTCTGAGGTACCATTCCCTGAACCTTTAAAACAGGTATACTCTAAGATATCTGACATCCAAAATCCGAAATACAAAGCATATTTGTATTACAAACACGTGCTATTTGCGAAATTTATTCTATGGAAAATCGTAAATCACTAGCAGAAAAATTTATAGAAGCAAATATTATCACAGTAGCTTCACAATACATACATATATGCAAACATTTTGTATATTACACAGGAATCTTCAACTGTTTCTCGAAAACAGCTATCTTAATAGTCTTAACACTAGATACAAATACAAACTTGCTAATTGCTTTAAAAAGTTATTATATTAAGTCTTTTACGAATTTATGAGAATGGGCATTAAATGTTGTAATAAGATACCGAAGGCTATTTATTATGTTAATCAATCATGTACGGGGTCTTTTTAAGCTTTTAAACATAGTACATTTAAATAAATGTATGTAAACTTATAATATATGTTAACAGAGATATTAAAAGAGTAACTGTTGAGTTTTTTGCGGGCTCTTCTCAACAAACCTACTAAACCCTGCAGTAGATTAAAAAATAAATGACAATTGAAAAGTGCTTGTAAACAAGTCTATTTGAATAAAGAATATTTTAATTTAGCATTTGATATGTTTTCGAAGCTTTGCTTGCATCATGAGTTACGCACCAGCATATTCTGCGGTGGGTACGGCTCACCCAGCCCCTATCTACGCCTATGAGTATGAAATCAATAAAACTTACAACTTGACAACACAATTTCTCCTCCCCAAATGTTGCATACTGTGAGGTGCCTGTGCCAATAACTGGACTTGTGTCTGATAACATAAGAGCTGTATTCACATCCCAGGAATCGATGCGCAACTTCTTCATCATTTCACTGTGTAAAGCAATTGTCTGGAAACAAATATAAAATTACTAATGATACATATATGGATATGTATCCATCACACCTGTTTCCCATTGAGACAGGCAGAAACAATGATTTGCCAAATCATCATTATCATATCAGCCGTTAACTATCCACTGCTGAACATAAGCCTTCCCCATAAGGGGAGTTTTGGCAATAGTTGCTATGCTTGGCTGGCGAATTGGCAACTGCAGTTAAGCTTTGGAGATGCTTTAAGAGGGACGCTGCAGCCCATCCCTCGCCCTCCCTTAGTCGCCTCTTACGACACCCACGGGATAGGAAATGGTGGTCTATTCTATGCCGGGACTGCATGGCCTTTTGCAAAATGCTTTGATTTAAATATACCTCTTTTGCTTTCTCCATATTCATCAATCTTTGGTCGATATACATACATCTAGTGCGGCCCCTAATGACCATGAAATTCCGAATTTTCAAACAGAATTTCTTGTTTTCTTTCATACCGAAATCACTCAATAAATAGAACTTAACATTTTGTTCATCATAAATCTTGCCATGAAAGTCCAGAGGAACAATTATTTAACATTTTTAATATTCTTAAATGGTATTTATTATGGAATTTATAGAATCAAATGTGTGTAGGCCCTCTGTTTTGTAATTTTTTTTTTCATCCATCCTCTCCAAATCATTATGTTACGAAAATCTTGACAGAAAAGTATGAGAAAGATAGCAATGTAATTACTGTATATGGAAACATAACACCCCAGTTCTCAAGAACAATAACATACATAGATGTCACAGTGTATTCAGTGACGACCATCTGTAGCTTAACACTTTCCATCAAGTAGGATATCAACATATATTAGAAAGTTATAAGTTTTGAAAGGCATATAACTAAACAAAGCCAATTTAGGGTATAAAGTTGGGGACAGGAGTATTTTGCAGTAAGTAGTAGATTATAGATAATGATTTAACACACAGTAGATAGGGGGGAAAGGGATTGTTAGTGATGAAGACTGAGAATCCCATTGCTAGCAATATACCTAACCAGGTCGACCTCCTTGCGGTTCCTCCTGGAAACTATCATGATTAATTCCTGATAAATTCATTATGATGGGCTAACAGGCCTGTTTTCATTCTCATCTATCACCCTTCACTGGTGTTCCACCAGCGTATCCCGTTAGCACAGGCGGGGTTACCATTCCATTTTCACCCATAAAAAAAAACACTGTAGATATTCATTGTTCCCTCTAAAAATCTACATTAGACTAAAAAAAAACAATAATTTTAGAAAAATCTTACTATTACCTAAAGGTTTGTAAAGGTAGTTGTATGTTTGTTACTCAATAATGCTTAAATGGCTGTACAGATTTAAATGAAATTTTATCATATCTTGACTTCACACACAAGATATAAATTTATTATACACTAACTCATACAAACAAAATCATTAGAAACCACTAATAAATCATATAGAGAAAACAATAAGAGGCCTTATGACTAAAGCAATCCTTTCCAGGCTGGCCTTCCACCCCTTTTTAATTATTATATGCAACTCACACTAATGGTCTGGCGCAGTTTGTAGCTAACATCTTCAGCGAGGTTTGTGGCAGCCTCTGCATTGAGTTCAGCCCCCACTTGTTCTGCCATACACAATATAGAGTCTGCACCAACCCCTGCAAATCGGCCTTGAGATGGGCCTGCATCCTGTAAACAAAACCAAGAAATCATAAACATACAGGTAATATTAGAGATGGATCTCTCCAATAAAGTAAACAATAAAAGATAAAAATACATTTAGTGTGAAGTAGATACATACTGGGTATTTTAATTATGTTATAGTTCTAACATGTTTAGCCGAGATTAGTATGCAAATTTATTGTTTAGCAAACTGTAGCTTTACAAAAATAAATATTGCAAATTATATAATGTCAATAATAGTATAATAATAACAAATAATAATATTTAAAAAAATAAATGTCAAAAACTTATTTAAGTATTAGGTAGTTGTAAATGTCAAAAATTTAAATAATATTCAAACAGAGTGTAATAGCTATATAATTATAAGTGTCTTATTAAAATTTGTCATTTAAAAATTCATTAATTTTGTAACAACAAGAGCATAAACAGATATAACAGTAAAGTTACTCCAAAAAGTGATCTCTTACAAATTTTGGTGAAGTTTCCCTTACAATACTTTGTAAAGCTAAAAAGGATCAACAAAGTAAATTTTATAAAATGTTACACACATATAACATTTTATATGTATAAAATTATTTTATACACACAATAACAATAGATTCATATTCCTATACAAAAACTACACAACTGTCGCAAATTAAAAGAAATTAATAGTTATCATAGGAAAGGATAAAAATAATGTTTAATATTGACCATAAATATAAAAATGCATGTAATTCCAAAAATACAAATGGAACAGATAAATGGATACTCTTTATTGTTTCCTCTAAAAGATTACAATAGTATACTTATTATAAATACAAACAATTATAAGAAATGATCACACTGAGAAAACAATGGGCAACCTTATCGCTAAAAGTGATTTCTTCCAGGCAACCTTTGGTTGTAGAGGAGTAGTTATAATTTGATCAGAGGCACAATGCAAACAGTCTTCTTAATTTAAATAAATAATGGATACTGAGCAACTTAATCTTTAGTAAATTATTACGTAGAGCCTTACCTTTAAATGTGAAAAGCTTAGACAGGAAAAAATATGCAATGTATATTTAATGTAGGAAAAAAATTACCTTTATAAAGTTGACTTAATGATTTTGTGTTGAGTTCTATAAATTACCTACATGATATCAACTCACATAGAAGTATGAACCGCCCCTAAGCCTGCTAACCAAAAATCATAGAAATCATAAAATTTTTCATAATGGGCAACTGATCTGCCTTCATTCTCACCTATCATCTCTCACTGGTATCCCATCAGGGTAACATTATATTTTAATCCATTAAAAAGAAGCCTACCCACTGACCTAATTTTAAAGTTACTCTTTCAATAGTGAGTACGGTCAGTTGATGCTTTTATTTGATAATATTTAATTCCCTTACCTTATCATTGAGTGGCGGTGTGTCACACTGGCTGGACCCTCCAGACTCGGAAGCAACAGACTTGTTTCTATCACGCTCTCGAGACGAATTCGACTTTTTATTTTTATTACTCGATGAATTAGACATAACGAGAAACGTGTGACTACAATAACATTTCAAAGGACTAAACAGCAATGCACAAATATTAAATTAAATCTATTATAAAGAAGCAAATATTTTTTCAAACACTGAACAGATATTTTTTGCAAAAAGCACTTTTTTAAGCATTCACCTACGTATAATATATTAAGCTAAAAAAGAACATTAACTTCTTTAATATTAAGTGATTTTTTTGTGTTTATGGGTATTTAAAGAAAGAAAAGCAATTGACGGATAAATTATACAGATTAATGAACTGACCAAATAATAATTTTTAGTGATGTGCCGAGTACTTTACCCCTAATACTAACTCAATGTATTATAATATTCGAATTGGTTTCGAATATCTGTAGTGTTTAAATACTACTCGTGTTTAACATAAGTTTTTCTATTTCTAAACTTTAAATACTTTCCTTAATTTATAAAAAGCATTAATTAGATTACTATGCATATTATATTATCGTCTAAAAGTAAACATAAAAAATCAATAGAAAAAATTCTCAAACACTTATTTAAGTATTCTTTTTGAACGTATACTTAAATTTTTTAATACAAAAACGCACATCACTAATAATCACTACGTGTTTTAAGAGGTAGCACTATTCTTATAAAAGAAAATTGGAAAACATAACTGTGCAACCACTAAGAAGTGTTGCACAGTTTGAAAACATTAAAATCATATTTACTGCGTTATATAATGGTTTATTTAAAATATCAGTATCAGTAGACATCACAAAACACTAACGCCCTTATTCTTAAAAACTAAAATTTCCTACAAACCTGTTTTAACTATTAGAATATTTTGTCACTTTTAAGTCTGAGAATTTAATGTAATAGGCAAAAATAAAACAGTTAAATAATTAAAATAGGTTTATGGAAGATTTAACATTTTTACCAATAAGGGGGAAAGTTAATAGTGTAAATATCTTAAATTAATTTAACTTGTCACATACAGAAATTTTTTTAATGATATGACCCCGGCGTGGTTGTATTTTAAATGTAAAAAGTCAAAATTTTAACGTCAAAACGAATAGCAGTTGTTGCCAGATACGACTTTATTGTCCCCAAGTTTAAACTGATATTTCTCTAAAACAAACTATTATTTATTTAATATATTGTAATATGTTTTTTTTATAACAGAGGCAGGTAAAGAGCATATGGTTCACCTTATGGTAAGTGACTACCGCCGTTCATGAGAACCTGTAACACAGAAGGCATTGCAGGTGTGCTTCCGGTCTTTGAAAAGTATACTCTTTTCTTGAAGGTTATGATGTATCGGTTCGGAAATACTGCTGCTGAAAGCGTGATTCCAAAGCGTGGTTGTGCGTGAAAGAAAGTTCCTTGAAAAACGCATGGATTTGATTGATTGCACTTAGACAATGTAAAATTAGAGGCTATGACGATATAATATACTGAATAAATAAATAAAAAAATGGATATCATAATCGCTTACGGAAAATAAAATTTACTTTTAATAAATATTTTTTCTTTTAGATACTATCATATATACTTTATATTTGATAACGAACTGTCGTATATACTTTATTTTTAATTGTAATAATGTGTACTAAGGGTATAAAAAGTATATGTTCTATGAAACTTGAAATAGCGAACAAGCTGACAAGAATGGAACGATAAACTCTCTGAGTCAATATTTATTTGTTGCTTCTCCTAGTTTCTTTTACTTATTTCTCCAATTTAAGCCCTCGTGTGTTGTTAGAGGATATATGCGAGTCAAGCGGAGGCAAGTTAAAAAGAAGAAAAAAAAATACTTCCATATCTGATGAAGAGCCAGATGCTAAGATGAGTATTAAATTTACTCACTCAAAAAGAGGTCTGTTTAAAGATCAAAATTACCTATATTCTGACACTACTAAAAATGAATATTTTATCCTGTTGTTTCCTATTGAGGGCAACAATGTAAATTTATTGCAAGTCAATTCTATTCTGAGGACTGTACCTGGTGTATTATATATTCGTACTATGGGTCCGCATTCAAAATATGTTTTCGATCAATGAAACAGGCTAACGAATTTTTATTAAATAAAGATTTATTAGAGAAACATAAACTTCAGGCTAGGATACCCAATAATCAGCTGGAATCTCAGGGAGTTATAAGAGCTCCTACTGAAATATCTGAGGAAGATCTTTTAAATAACTTAAAGTCTACTGTAGATATCATCGGTGTTAAACGTTTCAAAAAAAAGAAAGAAGATGGAAGTTTTCATCCTCTTCCTACAGTTTTAGTAACTTTCCTCTCTACGCAGCGACCTGATCACGTAACGTATGATCATATTTGGCTGGATGTGCGTGAATTCATTAGACCTCTACTCCAATGCTTCACTTGTTACAAATTTGGTCATGGAAGCAGTTCCTGCAGAAGAAAGCAAGTTTGTTCCATATGTGCCGGTGCCCATGATTATAGATCCTGTATCAACAAAGAGAATCCTAAATGTGTTAATTGTAATGGACAACATGTAGCAGTATCTAA
Organism: Galleria mellonella; assembly: GCF_026898425.1. Taxonomy (NCBI): domain Eukaryota; kingdom Metazoa; phylum Arthropoda; class Insecta; order Lepidoptera; family Pyralidae; genus Galleria; species Galleria mellonella. Next base: position 1,205,983 of record NW_026442112.1, read on the forward strand.
TAGCTGTCCCACTAAATCGATGAAATTGTCTCAAATCAAAGATAAAATTCTAGGCAAAACATCTTATGCATCAGTGACTTCAAAATCGGTTAACTCTGTAATTAATTCAAATACCCCTGTGTCTATTAACAGCTCAACGCAAAATAAATCTCCTCAAAAAAGGGCATTAGTTACTGACATCATTAACTCAGACATTGTACTCAACACAATTACTAAGACTGTTATTGAGCTAGTTAAGAAAGCTCAAACTAATTCTGATACAATTTCATCCAAATTAATTAAGGAAATACTCATATCTAATTTTTCAACATGACCATTACATCTTTAACCCTAGAAAGATACTCTACGTCCGCGAGACGTACGCAGTCGTTAAATATTGTTATTTCTTTTTATCTACAATAAGCAGCGCACTGTCCGTCTCAGTCAACTCAGTTGGCTGTCGGAGCTAACGTTGGATGGTTATGTCGCAGCGGTAAGTGATGTTGGTACCTAGATACAGATATGTCGTACGTCCACGAGACGTATGATTATCTTTTGTGTGACTTTCGCGAGATTGATATTTTTTTTGTTTATATGTTTGAATGTATATTTTTTTATATTTAAGGTACATGTAATATAGCCATAAAATGATTAGTCAGAGAGATATTATTTAATAATATATTATATTATTAAATGAGGAGGAGATTGTGCAATTTTTGATGGGAAATGATGATGATTCTGCCCAAGAAAGTGATAGTGAAGTGGAAAATCAACTGTTCGAACATGATGTTCAAAGTGATACAGAAGACGAGTAGGTCGATGAAGCTGTCAAAGCTACAGATAACCCTTCTAACCAAGTGGAGTCTGTTTAATCGGCATAGTCTACTGTCAATATAATTCTCTCGTTGAACACTCGCATAATTACCCCGCCTCAGCAAACGCTTTGAGGTAAACATAGGTACTGTTGGTCCACTGTCATAGGAATAAGTCACGGAAGGACGTTTTTTTTTAATGGATAATAATGGAATGGTAACCCCGCCTGCGCTAACGGTATACGCTGGCGGGGTAACAGTGAGGGATGATAGGTGAGTATGAAAAAAAGGCAGGTCAGTTAGCCCATCGTGATGAATAAACTTGGAATTCAGCACGATGGTTTCCAGGGGGAACCAAGTGGAGGTCGACCTGCTTGGGTATATTACTAGCAATAGGGCCTTTAGTTTCCATTACTAACAATCCCTTCCCCCCCTACGGAAGGACGTTAGCAATAAATATTATTCGATCAGCTAGGGGACGACTAATAAATGGCCAATGTCGATATTTTATGGCATGCCAAATATATCGTTTGTTAACTCATATGTCATATATTGTCATAATGTACTCATCAAGAATGAAAAGCCATTGAACAGGACAGACTTCATGAAGAAATTGAGCACTGAGCTAATTTCAGCTTAAATGAAAAAAGATTGGAAGTTTCGAACTTGAAAAGGTACTTACGCCACAATATTAAAGAACTGCTACCAGAAAATAGAGTGGATAATAACCCGGAAAGAGAGGAAAAGCCTGCAGCAAAAAAGAAAAGAAATTGTTTGTACTATCCTTCAAGAATATAAAAAAGGTCCAAAATGGAGTGTGTTCTTTGCCAAAAGTCTGTTTGTAGTAATCACAAAAAAGACGTGTGTTATAAATGTACTTAAATTATAAGAGATGGTTGTTCCTGTTATATTAAAGACTGTTTAGCATTTATACCCTCAAAAAGTGCCATTATATTTGTAATTGAAGACTGATAGTCACATAGAAACTTCATATTAAAAAAGTTTAATTATATTTTGTGTACTTTTAAGAGAGTCTTATGTTTATTGTTTTTTCTTTTAATTAATGAATATAATAACTTAATAAATGTTTTATTACTTAGTGCAATACTAATATGTAAGACCCTATAAACAATCAATAAATGCATATATATTAAAATATATGTTAATAACTAGGCGTACGTCTCTGAGACGTATGATTATCTTTACCGCCATACCAAATATGATTATCTTTCTAGGGTTAAAGGAAATTAATATTGTTCATTGGAACTCAAGAAGCTTTCTGTCTAAAATATTTCAATTTAAAAACTTTATTTACAACTTTACATCACATTTTGATATCATTTTACTAAATGAAACTTGGTTTGATTCTAACAAAATCTGTAAATTGTCTGGTTACAATATTGGTTTGAAAAATCTAATGTTTTTCTTGGTAGACAATATTATACTACATTAAGTAGATTGCGGATAGGTCATTGTAAATTTCCTGCACATTTGCGACGTATTAATTTATTGGATAATTCTATCTGTAAATACTGCCAAAACATTTTTTCTCATTTGGATCATATTTTTTTGTTTGTCCTAAATTCTCACTTCAACGGTTACTTTTTTTTTGTCAATGTCAAGATTTATTAAAATGTCAAAATATTCCTACTTCAGTGCAGGATCTACTAAAACATACCATTTTGTATCAAGAAATTTTTAATTATATTACTTCAACAATTGGTGAAATTTAAATATGTAATAGTAACTTATACTTTTCTACTTAACTTACTTTCTTAGTATATTATAATTAATTTATAACTATAATATTTTTTGTAATTTGTCTTGTAATTTTATATTGTTACCTTGTAATTGTTACTTTTTGGCTGATGGCTTTCGTCAAAGTCACAATAAATGAAAAAAAAAAAAAAAAACTCTCTGAGTATAGTCACAGATAATATAATACTATATGATATTATATTATATTGTCTGTGATAGTGATAACCATCGTCTTTAATAATCACAGAATGGAGGGAGGATTGTTAATAAGGGGGTCAAGTAACCCCATTACTAGCATTATACCATCTTAAGTCGACCTCCACGTGTTTCCCCCTGAAAACCATCGTGATTAATTCTAGTTGAATTGGCCAGGATGGGCTAACAGACTAACTTTTATCCTCATCTGTTATCTTTCACTGGTGCCCTTCCAGTGTATACCGACAGTGCAAGCAGGTTTACTATACCATTATCACCTATTAAAAAAATCACAGAATAGGTAGACTGTTCGTCAAATATTTTCCTTCCAAAAGACTAAGATAACACTCTGTAATTTTACTGCATATTTAACCCTTCAAATCGGGGGAAAACAGATTGTTAGTAAATGGATCGACCAGCCCCATTGCTACCAATATATCCCATCAGACTAACCTCCACGCGACTCTCCCTGAAAACCATAGTCGTTAAATCTTCTGGAATTAAACATGATGGGCTTACTGAGCCGCTTTCATCCTCTTGTATCATCTCTCAGTGGTGTTGCCAGCGTATGCCAATAGCGCAGACGGTATTACTACTCCATTCTCACCTATTAAAAAACCCTTCAGCCCGAAACAGCTGCTTAACGACAGAAATCCAAATTGGATAGATGTACTCAACAAACAATTTTTATACATAAATGTGGAAGTATTTCAGTTACTTTGTAAACTCGAAAAACTAACGAATATAATGTAGGTATAGATAACGAAATAAGAATACTGTTTATGTTTCTTACTATACAAATTTATTTAAATCTTCATAAGTAATAATTAAACATATGTATGGTTGCCATAAAAATATAAAACAAACGGTACACGCTTAACTATTATTTATTAAAAACATTTGCATAAAATAAAGACAACTCTGTTTTATTGAGTTTGAGGCACGTTATTATTATTACAATATGTCACTAAGGCATAATCGTAAGTAAATATCTTACTTAAAATCGTGAACAAAATAATGTCAAAAAAAAACATGTGATATTTGTTACTTTTTATTTAATATTATAAAATGTGGCAAGAGTCAAGTGTCACGTGTTATAAAATTATTATATCGTCTTAATTTTATAAGAACAAGGGGTATAGATTGTCAAGTACGTCCGTAAATGGAATGGCGATATATGAAGGAGGAATATAGATAGACTCTGTAACGAGTGTGCAGAATGTACAAGATATATAAGTCAGCGCATTCACTGAGCTGTGTCGAGCACAAAATTGATAAGCTATTTAATAATAATTAGTCCTTAATTTCTTCCTCTATTTAAATCTCTACTAATAATCTACAAACTTACATTGCTTTTGAAAAGTTTTGTCAAGATTTTTAATATCTTTTTAAAGGTTACAAAAAATATAAAAGAAACAATTAGGTAGGTCAACAATTACCAAGTATATTAATGCGGCCATATAAATGCCGGATATATAAGTACTATACGAAATGAAAGCATACGATACACGTGTTTACTACTTCGGATTTTGAATGTTACGTATCAGGTATATATTTTATATGCACATGACCTTGACATCTTGAAGTCTCACAAAATCTTTACACCCAAAAGAGATTAGAGTACAGCGTTTGAAAGCTATCCTTCTAAACTTTTAGGCGCGCATTGCACAATCACTCCCCATTATTAATTTCCATCAATCATGCAGTGTTGCCAGGTCTAATTTGAAAACATTCTAAAAAAATCAGGTAGGTACAGAAAACAAAAATTACATAACATTTCATTGAAAAATAAAATCACACTAGACAATTTATATTGCACATTTTTAATTATGTATAAATATATAAAAATACATATACAGTTTGGAGAATATAAAACAAGATCTGGCAACAATGTTTACGACTTACAAAATGGATAGCAAATCCTATTATCTAATGGACGCCTTACATATACATATTAATGTATGCTTTTTAACGTCAAATGCATACTAAGAATTAAATATGCTGATTGTACTTGGTGCATGTGATAAGTACCATTCTAGGCAACAAAATGAGCATTCTGAAATAAACAAATGACTTGCACCATACATAGGGTTGCCATTTGCAAATCGAAAGATTTAGGAATAACTCAAATTTCCTTATTTCAAAAATCAGGAAACTTGATGGCGAATTTTTACCTTAAAAATACAATAAAATTAAATATACTTACCATGAAAGTAATTAAGAAATTTTATAATCTGGACTATACAAATATCCAGAAAACACCCAATAACTCTCTAAATGTGGATAAATCCAGGGAAACCTGGACAGATGGCAACCCTAGCCTTACAGAAACTTTCATACACTGAGAATTTATTGGCATAACTTTATTCCTCCACAACTAACTATCACTATACATTTACGTTGAGCATTTTAATCATTCCAAGAAGGCCTCTTCGCATTCTAACTTGAAACAATATGAATGTTATCACATTCCAAAGAGAAAGTATAATTGTAAATGGCATACCACAGGCACTGACTTGAATAAAATCAAAATTTATATACATAACAATTACCAATATATTCAGCAGAAGCATAATCAATAAAGTATATACCGTCGAGATTTCCAATCGATCATTATTCCATTTAATCGATCAAAAATAATAAATAATGGACTTAGTCATAGATATAAATATATATATTTCTGCCTAACATTTTATATTTGATTCAATTTAATATTCTTTATTATTTGATAAACATCAATTTTATCCAATATGTGCGGGTATTTAATAAAAGAATAATAGAATATTTCATTAAAGCTAATAAAAGAACAAAAAAAAAAATTTAGTTATGATAGAAAGGCTACAGAAGACTTATTACATTTCAAGAAGTGATTACGAATTTCAGTGTCTAGAATCCAATTAATGAGCCGATTTTAAGAGATTCCAAACTAGAAGATCTCATGCCATTAATAAGTTTATAACCATTGAGTATCTGCGAACATGTTAAATCTTGTATAAAAATAGAAGGAACCATGGAGCCTAGGATGCTGATAAAGTATTTTTTACAAATTTAATGTCAAAAGTGGCCCATTAACTAGAGTTGAGTTACAAGTGACAATTGGTACCAATCTAAATATGTTTACATTACGCAGACTTAATAAAAAACGAGACAACATGACAGTCATCTCATTCATTTTTAAAATATGGGAGATAAACTGATTTTGTTTTTTAGATGTCAAAAATAAACATAACATATCCTTGTTATGGCGTAGCATAAACATATTTATAGATGTTTTTCATTTCCACATATCTACAGGCACTTATATGTTTATAGATTTTTTCTAAAATTAAGAATACCAAATGATCTATATTTCTGCAGTTGAGAATGTCCTCACAGTTAATATATTGGTAGTATAGAAGCGATAGAAGTATAGAACGATACCCAAACCCGAATAAAGAAAGATGTATGTCGTGAGGTCAGTCGGAGTCGCTGCCCGACTCGGAGAGGCAGAGATCATCATTGAGCACGTCGGGTAACGCCTGGTTGCTTACGTTGCCTGCGTCACAATATATCAAATTTAATAACAACATTTTTGTATGCAAATAAAATGTGCAAACAAGCTGATGGATCACCAGATGGAAAATCGTAAAAATGATCTCTAAACATGAATAGCAACATGGATATCAAAAAATGCACTGTGTCACACATGGTACATCTCTCTGATGGTGCTTACCATTGGTATGCGCGTGGTAGGCTCCGGAGTTATCGTCGCTCTCGCTACCGCTGTCGGAGTCACTGTCGCTGTTACTGGACGAACTCGACGAGCTATCCTCTTGCTGTGCCTGCATAAGAAAGAGAATTCATCAATCGACTAATCAATTTCACTTAAATTCAGCACTTCACTTTCATTGAAGGGAATACTAATTGTCATTCATTAATTCAATCGACAATATTTTTTCTTTTGAAAATTGGAAAGTGGTAGGGAAAATGTAAAAGGCCAATTTTTTTTATAATAACCGTAGACGGTCTGCCATATAAAGTTATTAGTACATTACTGCAGCGGCCAGCAACAGGCATTGATGGACGAACGTGAAAATGTGGGCCCAGGCGTAGCCGAGGCATACATACGTGAGTCCATCAATGCCTAGTCGTGGCCAAGGCTTGTATAGTACTTTTCTCAAACAATGCGCGGAAATCAAAAACACAATTTTACTTTTTAAGTTCAATGACGAATAACGAACAATAATAATTTTTCACGCGCCATAATGATCCTTTGTTTAGCTTTCTATTTGCAAGCCAGTTCGAAATTTAAATAAAACCTTTTATTAGTTACCTCCTTGGTAGCCATGTTTCGAAATAAAAGGTCATTCCATTTTTAAATTACAGGACAGATATGAGTTTACATAGTAATTTATCTGGCCGCAAAACACGACAGATATGGATTTTCATACAACTTTTGCCGGCCGCTGCCCGCATGTATCTGGACAGTACGGCAATTTTGATTTATCTCTAAGAAGATTGTCAAAATAATGCTCACATTTCCAAGCATGTTTGAGAAAATATATATGGCAGTCCAATAGCTTTTACGGTATTAGTAAGGACATGTAACGTACCGCTGAGGGCACATGTTCCGGCGGCGGCGCTCGCTCGTACGCGGGCCGCTCGGGCCGCTCGCTGCGCTCGAGCCGCTCGGGCCGCTCGGGCCGCTCGGGCCGCTCCAGCCGCTCGGGCGCCCGCGCGTACCCGTTGTGCGCGGGCGCAGGACTGTCATCCAAGCCGATCATAGGCAACGACGCTAACGTACTGTTACCACCGCCCGACCACCTATATGTTATATAAGATATAAGTAAAAATTATGTCATAACAGTAAATTATATGTCTATGTAAATATGAACTCACTGTGTTTCTGTCGTTTCCGACAATTTCGGCACTAAACGCCCCCTGAAGAAGACTTCTGGATGAAGTCGAAACAATTGTCGGAAACGACAAAAACACAGTGAGTTTATTAATCTACCTTTAATAGACTTTGAAAATAGTAAATAATATGTTATATTAAAATTGCTTTCTCTATCATAAAAATGGCAGAACATATTATATGGATTTTTTTTATTATAAATAAATAGTTCTGGACATATCATATATAAGCACCTCCTAGTCCTAAAGTAAGCTGAGCGTTTGCTATGGGTACTAAAATATTAATAATTGAACCTTATAGAAATTAGTCTGTTTTCGACAATTGATATATAATTTTGATACTGTCAGACTTTGATACGAATAAACTCTTTTAATGCGATACTGCATTTTAGTTTTTTATTTAGTAATTGAAAATGAATGTTAATCCTGTTTGCACTATCGGTATATACTGGCGAAGCACCAGTGAGAGATGAAAGGTGAGAATGAAAGCAGATCAGCCAGTCTCCCATGAAGAATTCAACAAGAATTAAACACAGTAATTTCCAGAGGAAACCATGTGGATATCAACCTGATAGGGCATATTGCTAGCCATGGGAATTTTAAACTTTATTATTAACAATCCCTCTTCTCCCAATCCAAGTGTTTAAAATGGTCAATTTGATACAAACGATGGAGTTAATAATTAAAAATTGTGCTCTTATTATGTTAAATATTCAAAATTAAATTTAAAATATTTCAATTGACAATTGCATCAGTACTATGAGATTATATATGCTAGACTATGGTATGAATACTCTTAATAAGTTTAGCAGCAGTCTATACTCACGGTGCCTGTGGAGGCGACGTTTTCACTCTAGGTGGTGACCTCACCATGTTCTGAGGGGGTTTCTGCATCGGATTTCCATTGAAACGAGATTGACTGTTGGCTTGTGGAGTGCCAGCAGCGCCTGTGTTGATAAATATATACTTAAATAGTATAATTTGAATGATAAACCTACGACCCATTTGGACAAAATTAGGTTTTTTGTCCTAAAAATACATTCTCATTGTTGCATTTTATATTTTTCTTATTATGTCTGCATACACAGTAATTTATTTTTACCTAAGAAGTATTTTATTATATCAGCCATCTCCTATAGACATAAAAATACCATGAACATAATAAGGTATACTATGTCACCCATGATACCCATCATGAGTTACCTTTCCTAAGGACTTAGGTGTTATACCTCTGTACACTGTAATTTCACTGCTATATTTTACCCTTCAAAATACAGTCATGCTTTACAGCAGAAACACAAATGATCAAGCAAACGGCTTTTGTACTGTCTGTAAATTATTATGTAAGGAACCGCGTGTATGTATACACACGCGGTTCTAATAATTCCATTTGTGTTATAAACAATCTCGAAGTATTTCAACCAAAAAAAAATTATGACCAATATTACAGTGTGCATTTAGGTTTAGTAAGTTTATCTTAAAAATACTAATTTAAACCTTGTTTGTTTTTTTATTTTTGTTTTAAAATAAATTAAATTAAATAAAAAATCACAGTGTAGATATGAGTATGCATAAAGTCTGTATGTGGACCAACCTGCATTAGGGTTAGGATTGGCCCGTCGGTTGGTAGTGACGCGCGTCCGCGACGACGAGCGCTGCGTCGTGTTCGTGAAATCCGCCGTGACAGGCGTCAGCGGCCGCGGTTTCAGTGACGACTCTTGCCTGCGAACCGACCACACGTTCAATTAGTGTTATTTACGCAACTACTATTATGTTCCTTTGAAATATTTTTTAGAATGCTAGGAGACGAAACCATCCATTTATTATACTAGTGATTCGACCCAGCTTTGTATAGATAGATAGACGGATAAATAAAAAGATAAATTGGTACTTTATATTAGTTATAATGGACAAATTTTTGGTATCTTGGATTATTTACATTATTGTAATTTTTTAATGTCTTGCTGATAATAAAACTATCTATAGGTGAAAGAATTTTTAAAATTGGTTAAGCAGTTTTTGTGATTATCAAACAAATAATTAAATCTTTTCTTTTTATTAGTATAAAAGTATAAATTATAATTTAATTGTGATATAATATGAGTTTTTTCCACAATGATTATAACGAATTCAAAACTCCACCATGTGTCAACTATCAACATTGACAATACTAATATTAATTCTCAAATTTATCAAAAGTACTATGTTCAAAATAAACAAATAGCTAAGATGAAAAAGTTTCAATATATTTATATATTATTGTCAAATTTTTAATTGATTTATAATTAATATATAAATGGTTAATTAACTTCGAAAATATCAAGTATGGCAAATATAAAAAACCTACTGCTTTGTTTTTAATAACAGTATTTTTGTATAGATTTTATAATAGTTTACATACAGGAAACCTCAGTAGTTGTAGTTGTAGTTGACTCACCTCGTCTTTTTCACTTGAATATTACTTGACAGCTTCTCGAGGGTCATTTCACCCGTAACTCTGTCTATAATGAGCACACATTCCTTAGTATAAGGCCTTTGACTTCCTTTAAATACAGTCTGAGGAACTCCAGCGCCATCTGGAAGCATATACAACAAATTCTTGGCTCATTTTCTAATTTATCATCTGTGGCAGAAATTTAGAGATGTTGGATTTTATATTAAAAGTATAATGAAAGTAGTAATATAAAGGGTATTATGTCTAAAGATTTTCATGACAAGAGACAACAACACGCGAAAGTTGCTTCTAATATCTGATAAGAGTTCATAATTCATGAGCTGCACTGGGCACTTATAATAATAGCAATACCTAATATAGCGATTGGGGGAAGGAATTCTTAGTAATATGGACTACCATTCTAATTACTAGCAATATACCTTCCCCCGACAGGGAACGTCCGATACAAACACATCTATTTGGCCTAAAGTATGTGTACATTACTCTCCTACAAGTCCTACACCTGTATGTAAGTGAAAGTTCAACTTCAAGGACATTTCATAGAATTTCTTACAACAACAGGTGTGCAAGCGCCAGGTAGGCGGTGAATCACAAAGATTTTCAATAGAAGAAAGAACAATAATCTGTTCTCCTTTAACTAAAGGTTGTCTGTACGAGATTGCCCTAGCGATAAGACCGCCTTTTGTACCTTTATGTGTATATTTCAATCTGTATTTATGTTACTGTGTTTCACTTGAATTATTCACTTGTCATTGTATATTTTTATTTATGGTGCAATAAAGAGTTAAATAAATAAAAAATAAATAATGCATAACGATCCTATTTACTCGGCGGCATCCCAAAGGTTCTCACATGCCGACAAAGGACGGTGTTTACCAAGCATGGCTACAATTCAAGCATTTAATATAAATTTGGTGTATAAAAGGGAACTTATTTCTAAATAAATGTTCAAAATGCAGGGGGATTTACTTCGGGCAACGGCAATACCCTCCCTAACTACATCTGTGCGACTCCCCGATCGCACGGGGACGGGGGTCGCACCCGGCAGGCGAAGACCGCAACCTTCCAAACCACTTGTCTTATTTAAGTACCCAAGTAAATTATAAATACAAGTAAATAATCCAGATCATATAATTCATTGTATAAAAAAAAACGAAATTTGACCTCAAACGGGAGAGAGGGAGTGTCAGGTACAAACATATCTATTTGGCCTAAAATTAATAATACATTATTGTCCTAGAGAGTTGCCCATATGGAAAAACTTAAAGTTACTCAGCGAGCTATGGAAAGAGCTATGCTCGGAGTTTCTTTATGTGACAGAATCCGAAAGGATAAGAAAGCTGAAAAGGCAATGGGCTAGTCACATAACTCTAAGAACCGACAACTGATGGAGAAGAAAGGTTTTGACGACCCCGTACAGGCTAACGCAACATAGAACAGCCCACTAGATGAAGTGACTTCGAATGCATTGCAGAGTCGGTGGATGTAGGTGACTCGGGACTATTCTTTATGGCAGTGTATAGGGAAGGTTTATGTTCAACAGTGGACAGATAACGGCCAATATGATGATGCCGATATGTACATTATTGCGTCAGCATCATCAGAGCCATAACAGAAAACTAACTAGAATATTAAGAAAATTCTAGAATAAGGTTATGTACATGTTAAATGATTTTCTTTTATCAACTAATGAAACCATTATCAAATCATTATATAACAAAAAAAAAATAATGAACTAATTTTAGCACCAAGTAATTAATGGCTATTATTTAATAACAATTTATGAAGTCTAATTTTGGTTACATTGGCACGTGCGAGTAATTCGTTTGTTCATTATACTGTGAAGTAGGTTGTGTTAAGTATGTATAATCGCAGTCCTAATGAAAATGCAAGTAGTCTAATGAACTCACCTAAATGCGGCACAGTGACCGTCACTTGATTATTAGTCCCAACTTCCACCGTCGCCATTTTGTTCACATCTACTGATGCAGGTTTGAAATCATCTGAAACAGAACGCAGTACAAATACAGCAATGTTATAAGGTTGCCTTTAAAATGAAACCTCAATTTAATTAAGACGGCACACATCCTATTACCGTGCCGTGTAGTCCCGGCTTAGAATAAGCCACCCCTTCTTTTACCGTGGATGTTGTAAGAGGCGACTAAGAGAGGGCTAGGGATGGGCAGCAACATCCCTCTTAAAACATCTCTAAAGCCTAATTGCGGTTGACAATCCACCTATCAAGTGTGGCAACTACTGGAAGATGCTTATGTTCAGTAGAGGACAGTTATAGGCGGATATGATGATGATGACACTCTAAGACACGCAATATCTGCATTACATTATCATATCTAAATTACATTAAATTGCAGTAATCCATTTCACTAAATAGAGGATTGCATAATATTGGATATTTTATAAACTTATTGTAAATATTATTTCCGCCGATTGGAGGATTTTTTTATCGTCACACGATTAGTCTTTTTCTGAGTATGAGCAAATATGATGGCAAATGTCGCGTGGAGTCGAGCCTCCTTTGAGAATCTATCTTCATAAAATTCTTTCACTGACCAGGTTACTGAAGTCTGGTATTTTGCGCCTCTTCAACTGTGCCACACAATCTGGTAATGTTAATTGCACAGCAAGTTTATTCGGATGATTATCCAACTTAGCTTTATACTTTTGAGATTCCGTTTTTATACTAAATAATAAATATTTCTTTGCTTTAAACATGGTATACAGTGATGTTATAACATGTTTAACAGAATTGATTTGGAAAATTTCATGAACCTCTGATGTAGATTTTTTAAATTTTATTTATATTAGAAGCACTTGCAAAACCCTTCAATGGGAGTGCATTAATCCATATCAATTTAAGGTTTATATTATATATGAGTACTTACTCGATAAATACATTGTCTGGACTAATAATTAGAGGATTAATATTATTTCATTTATGTCATGGTGTTCTTTAATTTATTGAATGACTAATAGACAAATTTATTTGTATCTCTTACTTAGGTAACAATAACACAAAATAAAAATTATACAAAAAAGAATTAAGATAAGCAAGAAAAGGTCATGTGTGTTAATTGCTGACTTCATTCAGTTACAATTAAAACATGTGTGAAACTATAAAAAATAATTGTCAAGTTAATCTTATTTAATCTGCTATTATTTTAATCAAAGTGTAACCACATAGTCCCTGTTGAGTGTAGAAAGTGCATGGTCAATGAATTGAAACAAAGATTGTAATGTAAATTGGAGTCCAATTTTCGCACTAAGCCTTTCATTTGAGCCGTTGTATATGTGAGTCGTAGCTAATACAGCCTGCCGAGCTATGCTTCAAAACACAGAAGCTTTCTAATATCTTTACAGGGTTTAGGAGCAACCACACTATACCGAGGATTTAAGAATGTTGGGGGGGGGGGGGGGGGCACAGCTATATATTCCAGGATTATCACATTGATTAAACAGTTCCTTTCCCGTGGATGTGGGAAGAGAGGACTTAATTATTTAATGATTAAGGAATGGGCAGCAATTTCCCTCTTGAAATACAACCAAAGCCTAACTGTGGTTGCTAAGCATGGTAACTACTGACAAAAGCCCTATAGGCGAGTCCTATATTCAGCAGTGGACACCTAACAACTGTCATAGACTGAAATTTAGATATTACTTACATTTAATCGTGTGATATTGAGAAGTTTTATTGTTTGTAAAACTTGCTCCCAAATTCAGCTCTCTAACATTGTAGTTTAGGCTATAATTGTCCGCCATTGTGGAATTATGCCATAAGTGAGTGTCTGCTTCCTGAAACCAAAGAATATTCATCAAATTCAAGAGAATTAGATAATAGAAATGTAATGAAAAGATAGTGTAGGAAAGACTAGTGATGCCAAGTGTAGCACATTTGGCATCTTTAAAATCCAATATAACAGGGGATAAGGTATAGCCTATCGAATTGATATTTCCTAAAAATAAATTATAATATATGATCAAACAAAGTCATGTTCTCTTTTCTGAAAGATTTCAACTCAAAACAGTATATCTAATACTTATTAAAATATGAGATATAATAGTTTGTCTCAACTGAATAGCATGATCTTTGAAGGTATAATGCTGACTTTCAGATCACTGGAATTCCCTACTATTTATTAACATTTATAATGATAACAGAGATATATTTTATATATAATAATAATATACCAATAAACAAAAATAAATGAATAACTTAAGGAGCATAGAAAAGACTCTTATTTGATAAATGCTACTTCACAAACTCCCTTCATTTTTGTACAAATGACTAGAATTTATTAATGTACTTCTGTGAAACAAAAAGTATCCAATGATAAAATTGTGATTTTTTAATTTTTGGAAATTAAACTATAAGAGTTCGGGGTTGTGGGGCATACTAAATCTAATACAATATGTATGGCAATCAATTATTTAGAGTTACAAACTGATAACTGAAAATAAAATTACTTTAGCTTTTTAGAATAGGTACTATATCTAGAAAATTAATTATGTTCATTAGTGAATAGCTTTAGAATATTAAAATTAGATAATATATTTGTATCATACATTTAATGATATATGCAATCACAGGTACATTCACTACGTACCGTGATTTGTGGTACAGTACAGCTGACTAGTAATCTAAAATTTTTCATCATATCATTAATTCACATGACAGAATTTAAAAACCCCTCCTGAACTATAAAATACCACAAGAAAATACTACCACAAATGTAAACAGCAATGAATATTCGTTAAAAGAAGTATAAACAGATAAAATATGGCAAATTGTACCGTGGAGAACTTACCGTTCTAGGCTACCCGAGGTTATGTGCAGTTTATCCTTTGCAAAAAATTGGCATCGTTGGAACAACTCTCAATTATGCTCCAACAATAATGATTTCATGGAGAAGAATTACAATATTATTTTAATAATGAAATAAAATTAGAGATCGACCATTTTTTACGACCTAGTTCTCATGACGTTTGACGTACTTAATTGGTCCAATAGAGATGTGCAATGATTGCAATATAACGTACAAATCTATTTAGTGTTGTCCATATAACAGAAAGAGTCGATATTTTAATGTCAACCTAGACATAGTACCTGGAACATACCTACTCACCTAGATACAACTTTTTTTTTATCATTGATCTTTTCCATATTATAAGTATTTATTTTAGAGAATATCTTCTCAGTACCGTAAAAAAGAACAAACGTTTAACGATAATTTTTATTTTTTACGTAAAATATCTCTAGATCTCTAGTCTAAATATAGAAAGAAATTAAAAGTAAGCAGTCGTTGATTATTTATAGCAAAATCTGAACATCCCTATTTATACTGAATCCGGGGTGATCTCCTTATAAATCCTACTATAAAAGTCCAAAGGAATGATATTATAAACAGTACGTATTCATTCGTGTCAGTCAGAGTGACTTATTGTCAACCAGACTATTTATTTTCCATTAGGATAAGTGTCTTATAAAGTTGAGCAGTGTGATTATGGGAGTTACAATGGATGATCTAATGGTTAACTGTCTGCTTTATGCAGACAATCCAGTGTTAGTGGCTCCTTCTGAGATAGATATTAATGTTACTTCAGAGTCGGCAATGCACACCGACCGCCCTAGTGTTGCAGGTATCCGTAAACTACAGTAACCATTTATCATCAGACGTGCTATATACACATATAGTGGTAAAAAAGCATAATCTTGTTTTTTGTATTATAAAAACAATAATTTGCAAATTCAAGTTATTATAATGAAAGATGATCGCATGAACCAAGACTTAGGCTTTAAGGCAAGGATTTGAATTTAAACAAAATTAAAGGAGCAATCTTTGAAAGAGAACATTCCAAACTCATATATCATAAAACATACACTTTTTTTTTTTTTTTTTTTTTTATACAATTTAGAATGGCAAGCAAGCTGACGGCCCACCTGATGGAAAGTGGTAACCGTCGCCTATAGACATGAGTAGTACCATAGATATAACAGAGTATACTGTTTCGCCCATGATACCCCCCATGCGTTGCCATTCCTGAGGACTCAGGTGTTATTCCTCTGTACCCAGTAAATTCACGCCATATCCCACTCTTCAAACCGAAACACAGCTATGCAAATACAACTGCTTCACGGTTGAAACACGAATGAAACACACAAATATAAATATACATACATACTTATACAGTATATACTATAATGGCAATCAACAATGATAGAGTTCAAATGTAATGACGATGAAGATGACGAACTGCTTTCACAGTTCCTTCAAAAGATAATCGTAGATTTTTTCTTAAAAGTAAATGTGTTAGACACTTATCTTACGTCGATGGCTAATGTATTCCAGAGTCATGAGGCTTGAATTGTTGAAGGAATTGGAAAGAAAAGCAGTACGATGTAGAGGAATAGAGAGAACAATAGAGTTTGCTAGAGCAAAGTTCGCGTGTATAAAAATCATAGAGATAGTTAAATGTACATATTGATATTGTAGATTTAGTACAAATAAAATTTAGGTAACATAGAAGTAAAGGATGATAGGTGAGATGAAAGTAGGTTAGTTCGTCTATTATGAAGAACTTATCAAGAATAATCACGATTAAAGATGATTAACAAATTAATTTACGGACAGATAACATAACGATGTTTGACTAAAACACATACATAAAAGGTCCAGTCTCAATATAAAATTTACCGTTCCTATTAACCTCTTACCTATTCCTACTTACAAAGAATAATGTTCTTTCAGTCATATAGACGATCCTATTCTATGGGCTAATGTTTACTATTTCTATTAACTCCATATTGCCATCATTATTACTGAAGTTAAAATATTCTAATTTGATATCAGAAAGTACACAAAATCTCGACTTAATTCAATTAGTGTACTTCCAGAAAGTATTACATATCTTAGTAAAGATTTCTAATAAACATACGTTTAATTTTGTTGATTATACCGTATAAAAATAGTATCAGTGCCAACCTATGAAACTTTACATTATTTTGGTGTGAAAGAATAGGAGATTTATTATTCTACTTTTGCCCAATATTCATATATGAAACCAATAATATTAATTTTCTTTACTCCAAATCCCATTCGTGGTTTCGACTCTATTTATATCCCGATGCCTATTCTCCCCATTTTATTATTTCAATGCCGTCATAATACGAATTGAACAAGATTTATTACAGCATTTGATTGATTATATTAATTGAAACATAGATTAAGAATTTAATAGTATTTATTATATTTTTATGGTTAATTAATAGGAATAGACCAATCTGACCCGTGTTTCTTCAAACAAAAAAAGTGTGTATGAAAATTACTCAATTATTTTAATAATATCATGAAATAATGAATAATAAAATAGCAGAAAAATTAAATGAAATTACTAAAAAATTGAACTATTTATCCATTCCTTTTTTAATATTCTTATTCAATTTATTTTAAACACACCACGTGAATATTATGTTTATCATATGTAACAGGAAATTAACGAACTCACCGTGTTTTCCTTTATCTTCCGGAATCTTCGTTTCTAGCACTTTCTTTAGGGTTTTGCGTCACAGAGTCTCGCCCATAGAACATTGTACCTTACGAGGTCTCGCTTTGCGTTGGGCCACAACTTGCTAGCATAGCTGGTGAGGACGTCGGTACGGGCGGGGCTGGGGCGGAGACAACGGTGACACGAGACAATGGTGTTGTCAGAGATGAGTGTGTATCTCGTGTAGTTATCGTTGACTGTAAAACACTTTTATCTTCGCTGCTGCTGTCTTCTATCTTTAAAAATAACGTGAATATTCATTAATGTTATTGTATAACGATACTTACAGATGGTTGCATAGACTTATTTTCCAATTTCCCGATGTAAAGGTAGTGCCATTTATTCAAATACAAATTTTTTTTTTACTCTGTGGGCGACCGACAGTGACAAACCGAAATTTTACTCTCCTTACTCTGTGCTCAAAATTGAAAGATAATCGTAAACGCAATCTTTGAATGTGTTTCTTTGATGTGTTTACATATTTGTCATTGATTATATTTTAAGAAACAAAAATATTATATTCCCATAGAAACTATATAAACAACATGTCTAAAAAATCAATCACTTTGGATATTGATCCGACGATAATGGAGAGAAATATGAAAATCATTAAAGTAAGTCTTTCAATTACAGTTATGCTTTGAGTAAAGTTTATAAGTTAATTGATAATTCTGAAGATATTCTCTGTAGGTTAGTGGATAAACTTATTCGTTTTCAAATATGTAAATAAAATTTACTATGGGTACATTATATTTAAAAAGTATAAACAAATACAATATTTTTTCCATGGTAGTCACGTCATTTTTTTATTCTTAGTATTATAGGTACCTATTTTTCTTAGGAAAAATAGGTATTGTCAAAAACTAAATAAAGTTGGAGTATGGACATTTTCGTTTAAATTTCATTCCTGCTCATATTGGATGCTGCTTTAGCAAGAGTGTCAATGGGTAACTAGATTTATTAAATTATTATTACCTATCAGGAACTGTCATAATAAAACTTGTATCTTGCAGGACAATCCAGTGGAAGAGGAGTTCAATAAACTGCTAGCTTCTGTAGAAACCACCCCATCAAAGCTTGTTAAACCAAGACCAGGTACTTAATAGTTTAAACATGTCTAATATATGTATGTAGGTACTTGCATATTGTAAACTTGAGAAAAAATAATATTTATAACCAGTTTTCAAAAGTAATAGCTTTTTAGTTCACTTATATATTTTGTGTATATCTTTATGCAATCTGGATCATCTTTTTTGTCATGTTAAATTTGTCATGATTCAAGTGACTGTTTTATGGTTGTAGAGAAAAATCTTAAATAATTCTTTGAGTTTTGAACCACATTTAATATCTGTGAAAATGACAACAAAAACAACAATCTTCACTGTCAACAAAATCAAAATTGGGAAAATGGAATGGTATCCTTACCTGCACTATTGATATACACTGCCAAAGCATCAGTGATGGATGAAAGGCTAGCATGGAAACAGGTCAGTTGGCCCATCATGAAGAATTCAATAAGAGGCAACCACAATGGTTTCCAAGAGGAATCCTGTGGAGGTTGACCTGATATGGTACATTGTTAGTAATGGAGCTATTTGACTCCATTACTAACAATCCTTTCCCCCCCCCCCCCTAATGTATGTTCATACTGTGCAGTAAAGTTTAAATAACTACAACTGATCAAGAAAATAATTGAAATGTTATTCTTATATTTTACAGGGTTTTGTGTGAAAACTTATACAAAGCCAGATAACAAGAAAGTTTTTGTGAATATATGTCTGACAGAAGCAATACCATGTCCTAGGGATATCACAAATAATGAGCTTATGCAAATTCTCAGTTCAGATGATCCATCCAGTTATAGAGTACCTATGAGCCTAGGTGAGGGCAGGACTGAGCAGGACAAATCCGGAGCACCGGCTACAGTTTATGATGTTGCTATAAATCCAGAATTCTTCAAGAAAATAGAAAAGGATGATTTATTCCAAACATTTTTCCTCACTGTCGTTTTTGAAGGATTACAAGATAAATACCAGTTTGAAATAGACATAACTAAATACACTATTTTGAAACACAGGAAATCTATAGGTACTCTGCAATCTCACAGGATTCAGATTAGGGATATCAAAACATGTGAAGAGAAAACAAGATCACCCTTGATAGAGGAAATTCAGGATAAGCCAGCAAAAGTTACTGAAGTGAATGTGACAAAAAAGAAAGAAATAGTTTATAGACTAAGAAGGGAACCACCCACAGGAGAAATAGAATATTTATTAGCAGAATTCAGGATACCAGCTTCTGTATGTTATTTGACATTTTTCTATCTTTATGCCAAGTTTATATGGTAGGCAAAAAAAACTGATTGTCAATTGTCTCTATACTTTTGTACATAGTGCCTTTAACTCAAAAACATAACTTTTCAAATGCATAAATATATCTTATTGGAGAGAAATATTTGTTTGAGAAACTGAATTGTATATAGGGATAAATAGAAACATTGTATGTTTTTTATTTAGCTTAACATAATAATAGCTTAGTCTTCAGGAATAGCAAGGCATGAGTGGTATCATAGGTGATACCATATACTCTGTTATGTCCAAGGTGTGGTTCATGTCTATAGGCAATGGTTTTTTTAATAGGTCACATGAAATGGTAAACCTGCCTGTGTTATGGTATATGCTGGTGGAGCAATAGTGACGGATGATACATGAGATGAAAAGGCAGATCAGTTAGTGCCTTGTGGGGAATACACCAGGAATTCGGTACAATGGTTTCAGGGGGGATTACATGGAGATTGACCTGACAGGGTATTTTGACAGGTTATTACTTTCCATCAGCCAGGCTGTCAGCTTGTTTGCCATTCTAAGTTGTATGAAAAGAATTAATTAATTTAGCACTAGGTAAATTGAGAACCTCTTTTTCAAAATTGTTTAAAAAGGTGTTAGTTTGTATAGTCTCTTTATATTTTTAATTATTAAGTTCTAATAAAAATGTAAACAAATAATTAGCCTGATGTACATACAACAGTCTGCTGATGTCCAATAGTTACATGTTTAGATAGATAATTATTTTGTATTAGATAAACATACACAAAGTGAGTAAATAATACAGATAAATAAATAACAAATAAACACAAACATTAGACAGTATTTCTATGATCATTACAAACTTAATAATTCTTTCATTAAGGTCTTATAAAACTCGCATTTTATTATGGATTATCTTTATTACAGATGGAGCTTAAAGATATGAAATTGGAAGTAGGCGAGGACCGTTTAGTTCTGGATTCGAAAGGTGCATTCGATGTGGTCGACTTTTTCTTGCCCTGCAGTGTAGATCAGGATGTTATTGACGCTAAACTCAATAGAAACAACGATGTAAGTAGTTTTAATTTGAGAAGTTGTATCTTATCAATTATGTATTATGTCATTTGTCAAAATTTTGTATATACCACAAAGGCGGCAAACAAGCTTACAGCTAAGTATCACGTGCGCGTTATCGACCCCGAAAAAACCTTAATATACCCATTTTGAAGAACTCCATATTGTAGTCTCTAGAGAAAAACAGGAAGCTCATCACCTCAGCAGGGAGTTCATTTACAATATAATATGTTCGGGGGGAAAGGGATTGTTAGTAATGGAGACTGAGAATCCCATTGCTAGCAATATACCCAACCAGGTCGACCTCCTCGCGGTTCCCCCTGGAAACTATTATGGTTAATTCCTGATGAATTCATCATGATGAGCCTGTTTTCATTTTCATCTATACCATTCACTGGTGCTCCGCCAGCGTATCCTGCTAGCGCAGGTGGGGTTACCATTCCATTTTCACCCATAAAAAAAATATAATATGTTGATTTTTGTCTAATCTATCAAATTTATGAATGAGCATTATCAATTTGTAGTAATTATATATTGGGGCCAGTTCTGAGGCGCCATTTTTCTAAACTTATCTCTAAAATTTTAATTTGATAATTTTGCGAAATTACCTATTTTATGGATCATCAGAAACAAAAATTGTAATTATACTATATACTTGAATACTAATATACTTGAATCTATTTGAAAAATAGTTCATGTTGATCCTTTCCCCGTGTGTGCCCCAGCATAGAATGGGCCATAACTTCCTTTCCCATGAGTGTTGTAAGGGCGAAGGATGGGCTGCAGCGTCCGTCTTTAAACATTACCAAATGTTTTAACTGCGGTTGTTAACCCGCCAGCTAAGCGTGGTAAATACTGGCAAAACTCTTTTTATGGGGAAAGCTTATGTTCAGCAGTGGACAGTTAACGGCTGAAATAATAATAATAATAATAAATTGGTCCTTAAAATAAACATTTTACTGTGATATGATAAATTTTTAGAGAAAATGACGCTTCCCAATCTACCCCAGTGAGACTAATTTATATGTATAACAATAGAAATAGATGATAATGAATGATATGAAATTAAATTTTCTAATATATTGTTAATAAATAAATGTCCCTGTCATAATATGTTTAAGGCATTATTATTTTTTTTGTTTTTCAGATGTTGCTGGTCAAAATGCCTGTTATACATTAGAAATATATAATAAATGTGACCAATCCTTAGCTTCGTTTAACAGACAAGTAAAATCTCATTTTCTTAGTAGTTACTCTTTCCCTTTCTTTATTTCTTTTGTCATTTTACTAGATTCGTCATATTTCCTTATGTGTGCTATGTATATATTTATATGTGTATGTATATGTAGTATACATTATTTGTTATAAGTAGTTTAATAAATAATATGTTCTTGATGTTTTTGTGCATTATAAGTTTTTGTATTTTATGTACGTATAAATTATTTATTCACTCTTGCGCCACCTACCCACTTCTATATGATCTTCTTTTACCACAAGTCGTCTGTAAGAGATTGCTCTAACGATAAGACCGCCTTTTGTACCTTTATGTGTATATTTCAATCTGTACTTCATGTAAATAATTCAAGTGAAATACAGTAGGTATTTCACTTGAATTATTTACATATCATTGTTTATGTTTTCGGTGCAATAAAGAGTTAAATAAATAAATAATTTATATATTATTTTGTAATTTCGTCAATATTTAAAATAAAATACCTATATTGAGTATTATTTTATTTGATATTTAAATCTATTAGAATTGACTAAAAATAGTTAAAAATTTAAACTTTTAAGTTATTGAAGTCGAAATTTTGTGCAATGTTATGGTTCTAGTAAGGAATATGATAAATAATAAGATAAAAAAAAAATAGATATTCTTTGAATAGTTTGAATTCCCAGTCCTTTCCGCAACTGCAGTGGGAAGTGGATGGAAAGGGGGGGACCCTTTCCATCCCAACATAAGTCCCCTATTCCTCTTATTTACCAATTTCCTTTACATATTTCCAATGTTTCCTTCCTTTTTACCGTGGCAGAAACTACCAACAATTGCATTTCCAAAGAGGGTTGACGTCAGGCAGGCGGCCGGTCATAAAATTATAAGCCAAATCTTTTTGTAATATGGATAAAAAATATATTACGCTAACCCCAAATAAATGGGATAAAGATGAAGTTGATTCTTTGAATAGATAGAACTCACGGTCTCTAAGAAATACTTTGAGACATTTCCATATTATCATTTTTTTCTAATATTATAATTTTTTTTATACTATGAAAGTGGCAAACGAGCACCTAGCCCGTCTGATGGTAAACGGCCACTAGCTTATGGGCGCCAGCAACACAACATACTTCACTGGTGCTTCTTCATTCTATTAGTGTTGTATAAGTTGTGATATGGTAACTGAATCAATATAAAACATTTCTAAATAAAAAACAATTTATTAAAAAGCTATGTATATAAAATGATGGTAAGTCTTACACGCAATAATATCACAAAAATATTCTACTATCTACTTATTATGTAGTACAATTTCTAGCATATAAAATAAATTTGTCTACGATAGTCAATATTGAATAAATGCATAAAAAATTATTGAAATTGACAAGAGATTGCTTATAATTTAATAGTTTATCTAAAATTTGATAAAAAATTAATTTATATTTGTGATGATTTTTTTAATTAATGTGATTAATATATAATTAATATTATTTTGTACAACATATGTATAAAATTAAAAATTCAGATACGTTAGTGTCGTTCTTAAAATATCACCAAATAAAGGTATAAATTTTATTAAATTTATAACTTTAATTTTATTTTATTAACATTTAAATTAAATTTAGATTTCTCAATTTGTATGATTTTTTAGTCATTAATGATTTAGCTATTACTGATAAATAATAAGGTAGTAAGTACTTTTTTAAATGTAATAATTAATTTTTATAAGCGTCATAAAGTTAAAATTTTGTTACTTACATATGAATTCTTTTTAAGATTCAAAATAATTATACATATCTAGCCTCATTAGTTACATCAATGTTAGAGAATTGTTCTTTTATTGCCTTATTAGAATTAACATTTAATTTTTTTTTCTTCGTTTATCACTTATTTGTTCTTCTTGTATTTTGATGTAACTAGAATTATCCTCTTCTTAATAATAATGAGTAAATTCTTTGTTAATTAATTAACGATTAATCACTGATTGGTGAGATTATTAAGTTTGACAAGAGCCCTGCAAAGTACATTTGTTAAGCAAAATTTTTATTTGCTTTATTCGATCTGGTAACAGATTCTTTGTTTTTTTTTTTTTAAATATACAGGATTCTCAAACATTACGAGTACCTACGTTGAAAAAAAATGACTGGACTCGAACTCTACCTCGGCTGTGCAAGCCTTCCGTTACTTATTCATTAACATTACGAAATTAGTACTATTTATTTGAGAAACTTAATCTCACGATGCTATCTAAGGGCTTTTTCACATACACAGAGCATACATTTGACGATCCCTATGTAATTGTAGGTATGTAATTGTAGTGGTAGGTATGTTTTGTTAGTAAAGCTAAATGTAAATGCTAGTACTATTGCTAGCAATATAACCAGGTCGACCATCGTGCTAAATTCCAGGTGAATTCACCACGATGGACTGCCCTGCCTTTTCATTCTTACATATCATCCCTCACTGGTGCCCTGCCAGCGTATACTATTAGCACAGGCGGGGTTACCATTCTATTATCATTGATTAGAAAAAATAGCAAGGACTGGATGTCTAAACAAAGGATCTTGAACACCCAAAAGAAATATCACTTGGTAACTTCTTTAACATTAGAACTCATCATGTTTAACATGAAAAGCTTGCCCTCGCACGCCTAGATCGTCCACACCAGCTAGGATATTCTCCTCGTACCTCACCAAGTGTGGTTTGATCTCGTTAATGAGACTTGCGTAGTCTTTAACCTTGAAAGATATTACGCTGCTAAATTGTTGGCGCGCGCTCCTACCGAGGTACAACTTCAAGGAGGGGTAACTCGTAATTTGTTCGTGTTGGCAGACACCGCGTTCCGTTATGCAATTGACTTTGCCCAATTGTACTGCGTTGTCGAGCAACTGTAATTACAATAAAAATAAATTGTTATTTATTGCAAATTTTTATGAAAATGTAAAAAAAAAATACTGACGAATAGAGAATTGAAATCGTGTAAGAAAATCTTATACTCACAATGCCAGTTATCGCGAAATCAGTATACATCTCATAGCACGTGTAACACCGCGGGGAGTGGAAGTATACCAGCCAGGGTTTTCTTTTACTGTAATAAAAAAAAAAAAGATTATAAAAATCTGTTCTACATTCGGTTAAGGTGTTTAGTCACTAAATAACATTGTATACGAAATACTAGGTGGCGCTAGAATCGAGACTTATGGTTTTTGTTGATTATTTTGTGATTAAAGACAATAAAGAGGCAAAATTTCTAAAATGATGAGTGGTTTTTATTATTAGATACTCGTATGAATGTGAAGCAACAGACAACCGTTTTCCTGAACGAATTATAGTACACTTAATTGCAACGCTTCTTGCCAATATTTTTTGCTATTATTCCAAAGTTTTAAAATATAAGAGAATAAAGACAAAAATTATGATAAATTATATCGGTTAAAAAATAGCGATCTAATAATTTGCCTGAAAATGACTAATTAAGAGGTGAAACACGTGCCACAAAATGTGCAGGAACAAAATGGCAGTCGAAGATTGATGGCTAATATGGAAGATTGTGGAACTTCTAGTAGTAATAGTGGTGGTCAATCTTCGAGTGTTGGCAGTTACACATATTTATATGTGTATAATATATATAACACTAGGTTGCGGAATTAAATAATTCTAATCAAATAACCAATACTTTATTAGTTCTGTTCATTGAACGTATTTGAAACATCAAGAACCTTTTTTCTACATAGGTCGTTGATTGCTTAAGCTGTGCAGTTGCTACATCAATTTTAGATCTTTGCTTTGTTCCACCTCATTAATTTTTTTTTTAATTAAGCTGTAATGATGTTAATCTTACTGAATCATTAGTTTCGATATATCTAGCGGAAAGGGAAGTACTTACATCGTAAGGTGTTTAGAGTAGGATCATACTGCAAATAAATTATAAAGGGTAATTTCAAAGGTGAATCAAGTTTGAAACCTAAATATATGTTTTCTACCCTTCGAAAGCAAAACGTTGCTAATATCGCAGTTTATATTATTATCCAGTATTTGCTTACCTGGCAGGATTTAGGTCCTCTGAGATAACATTTCGAGTGAATGTTTGCCAGTTAAGTTTTTCCACCGATTCGTCGATATGGCCCAGCGCCCATTCTAGTATGTAAGGTGCTTCAGATAGATGTTGCAGACTTATTCTGAATAGAAAATTATTTTGTCAATTATCTACTCTTCTTCTAATCTAATTTTATGTATTTAAAACTTTATTGAAATTACGATCATTAATTAGTATTAAGCTTAAAAACAGAATGTCTATGATGTATGTTCATGTCTATAGGCGACGGTTACCACTTATTTGACATTCAAAGTTATATTAAAAAACCGAATCAGGGACAGTTGAAAAATAAAGCAATGTGTTAAACCGCTACATTAAAAAGATTCAATGCTACATTAAAAAGAAAGGACAATTATTATTGGTTATTTTGTTACTTTATATTTTTTCTGTTTTATTGTAAAGTTGTTTTATGATGTCTTCTTGTTACTTGTAAAAAATATTCAATACAATGTAGTATTATTTTTTCATTGGTGAAAATGGTATGGTAACTAACGGTATATGCTTGCGGAGCACCAGTGAAATGTGATAGATGAGAATGAAAACAGGTCAGTTAGTCCATCATGGTGAATTCATCAGCAACTAACCATGATAGTTTCCAGGGAGAACCGCGAGGTCGACCTGGTTAGGTATATTGCTAGCAATGGGATTCTCAGTCTCCATTACTAACAATTCCTTTCCCCCCTACAATGTACTATTGTTGCGAATAAATGGAATTGAAATTGAAAGCCTTAGAAGGACCCTTTAAAAAAACATCAATTAATGATGACGTTGCTTACGTGTAATGTTGCGCTGCTGCCAGTGGATACAACCTTGCGCTCGGCGAGCGAACGTTAGAGCACAGTCCGCTCGCGCCGCGAACGCACCGCAATATACCCACGCGTACAAAGTCCAACGGCCGCAACTACAAGTTTTTTTTTTTTGTAAAGGCAATACATGGAGCCTTATGGAGCTCAATCAACGTACACTATACGAAAATAAAACTAATCCAAAGCACATTTGAATACATTACATCTACGTACTCTTAGTACCAGAGGGACTAAGTCTGACTTTGTACAAAAGTCGCTTGCTTGGCCACCTCTGTCTCATTCGTGTTTCTACCGTAAAGTAGTTGTATTTGCATGTCTGTATTTCGCTTTGAAGGGTGGGATATGGCAGAGAATATACAGGGTACAGAGGAATACTTTGAAGTATTAATAAAGTTATATTACAAAATATTGCATAGTAAAATCTTAAATTATAGAATACAGAGTTCTTAAGAAAAGAATATATATATATATATATATATATATATATATATATATATATATATATATATATATATATATATATATATATATATATATATATATATATATATATATATATATACTTTTTTTAATTGAAGGTCGTAGTCAGTGGCATGCCTTGGGAGAGGTCTTTTTTTATACAATTTACAGGGTGGCCCATAAGTCCTTAGTAATGAAAAAAATTAATTAAAATAAAACTAATTACACTATGAATAATAATATTTTTATTTTTTGTAAATAACGTCGTCCAAATGTAATCCGTTACAGTCACGGCACTCTTGCAAACGCCTTCTGAAATTGTCGATGACTGCGCGGCACGTCACTGCTGAAATGCTTGCCATTTCTCTGCGGATGTTTTCTTTTAGGTCATTAATTGACCGCGGGTTAGAGTCGTACACTTTAGCCTTAAGGTAGCCCCACAAAAAAATCCATTGGAGTCAGATCCGGGCTACGTGGTGGCCAGGAAATGTCTCCTCTCTTAGAGATAACTTTGTTTGGAAAAAGTTGACGGATAACGGGCATAGCAGTATTGGAGGTGGGGGAAGTTGCTCCATCCTGTTGAAACCATGTTCGGGCATTAAAGCCTGGAAAGTTTTGCAATTTTTGTGTGAAAAACTCCTCGATCATGGCCACATATCGCTCCGAAGTAACAGTAACAGCACGCCCTCTGCCGTCCTCAAAAAAGTAAGGCCCTATGATGCCATGGGCTGACATAGCGGCCCAAACTGTAACTTTAGGGCTATGTAAGGGCTTCTGGTGCTTAAGTTTTGGATTAATCGGGCTCCAATAGCGGCAATTTTGTTTACTAACATGTCCGTTAATGTGGAAGTGTGCCTCATCAGAGAACATTATGTTATTGAACGAAGTAAACCGATTAAACATTTCATTAGCATAATTCACTCTCTGAATAGCATCAGTCTCTTTTAATTCTTACACCAACTGAATTTTGTAAGGGTGCATAAGTAAATCTTTCTTCAAAATCCGTTGTAACGATGTCCTGGATACGTTTAATGCACTGGAACGCTTACGAGTTGACTGTGTAGGATTTTCACGAATAGATTGTGCCACTGTGTCGATGTTTTGTTCCATACGTGATATCCTTGGGCGACCCAACCGCGGTTTATCTAACGTCGAACCGGTCTCCTCGAACTTAGCAACCCAATTCTTAATCGTTTGGAGAGCTGGGGTGTCATCAAAGTTGTGTAAACCTTTGTGTTCTCGAAATTTACGCCTCGCAACGGTTGCCGAATTGTTGTTTTGATAAAACTCGCGCACACAAAACGCACGGTCCGCTCCGGTGAAACGCTCCATCGCGACTAAATTCCCAGAAACCGAAGTTACTGCCCCCGCTACCCCTGCACCGCTCACGCGCGCCGTTTTCGTTTAATTCAAATTTTACTTTTCTAAAGATTTTTGGGCCACCCTGTAGAATGGCAAACAAGTTGACGGCCCACCTGATGGAAAGTGGTAACCGTCGCCTATAGACACGAGCAGTACCATGGACATAAGAGTATACTGTTTCGCCCATGATACCCCCCATGCGTTGCCATTCCTGAGGACTCAGATGTTATTCCTCTGTACCCTGTAAA
Organism: Galleria mellonella; assembly: GCF_026898425.1. Classification (NCBI taxonomy): domain Eukaryota; kingdom Metazoa; phylum Arthropoda; class Insecta; order Lepidoptera; family Pyralidae; genus Galleria; species Galleria mellonella. The sequence goes on from NW_026442112.1 coordinate 1,235,202, forward strand.
TTCACGCCATATCCCACCCTTCAAACCGAAACACAGCCATGCAAATACAATTGCTTCACGGTAGAAACACGAATGGTACCCAAGCAATCGACTTTTGTACAAAGTCTCCCTCTGGTAAAAGTCTATGTCCAGCAATGGTCTGCAGTAGGTTAATTATGCTGAATAATACGTTTTGAAGAAATATACAAGGAGTAATGAAGTACCTTCTGTGCAACAATACGCCATTCGTGTTCTAACTGATCGCATACGCGTCCGCACTGAGCCGGGAAATATGCCACCAGCCAGCTGTGCTCACGACTGGACGCATCCAAGATTTCCAGCGCCTGATGCTCATCTAACTCCAAGTCTATCAAGAACAAAAACTTAGTCATTGTACCCATACAAATTTAACCTTATCTTGAATATCGTTTAATTAAAAACGGGTCACTGTTGAGTCGAGTATTCTGCGGGTTCTTCTCAGTGGATAACATTCCAATCCCAGCAATCGAATCATAAAAAAAAAAAAAAAATTAGATTTAAAAGACCTTGTAAACAAGTCTACAAATCGACTTGTAAATAATTTTTATCTAAAAATAAAGTTAATTTCTATTCTATAGGATATTGACGGTTTATAGGGTTTTTTAGAGTCATTAACATTGTATTACATAGAATTCATTCTATTAAACTAATATTTCAATTTGTTTTTGCGATAATATAACAATGACTACAAGTTTATTTCAAGTAGCTTAAGTCTTAGTAAATACTTCTATTATGCGTGTATCATTGTCCCACAGCAGGCATAGAAATAGATAAATAAGTTTATATGATTAATTTATAACATTAGGTAATACATAGGAATTAAATAGAAATAACTCATACTAGTTTATAAAATGAATAGTTTATTAATAAATTGTATAGGAAATAGAGAAATAAAGAGATTAGCCAGAGCGGCTTTCTTGTCCAGCTCACACGCATTCCGTCTCTCTCGCACTCTCGGAAAAAGGATGTACTTTAATTGTTACGATACTGTCACGCTTGACGAGGTCCAAACGTTAGTCAAGAAATTATCTACCAAAAAGTCTCTCAGTCTACATGGAATCTCTAACAGACTCGTCAAAACTCTGCCCACCTATCTCTTATTACTTTTTGTCGCCATCTTCAATGCAGCACTATCCAAAGCTATATTCTCAGATAGCTGGAAAGAATCAGACTATACAGCCCATATTTACCACCATTGTGGTATAAAAAAAAGACATATTACCCAAATAGTGTATTCAGGGCCTTAGAGTTCGTATTGCGACACGAGACATTTAGATAATATAGAAGCTATTAAAATTCTTTATAATGCTTTCGTACGGAGTAAACTGGAAAATAACGCTATCATCTGGAATCCATATTAAACCAAATATACACAGATGATAGAAAAATTACAGAAAGTTTGTTAGATGGTTGTACTGTAAACAGTATGTGTATCACATAGGTTATTCTCGTATATAACCGAGCATTTTTCTGTTAGGTATAGTGGAATATAATTCCCTAGAGGTAAGGCGACTTGCCTCTCTGCTAGAGTACTTCTTTAATATAATTAGAGTAATAAAGTAAAATACGTCTATCTTGAACTTTATAGGCATGTCTGTCCCAGAATTTAGTAAACATGGTCGTAATCACGTAATATTTGTTCTACCACGCAACAGGACATTCCATGCTGATCAAGCATCACTCACGAGGGCGCTACTTACTACTATCTGCTCAATGAGGTAGTTGCAAGTTCACAAATGGATTTATTTTATTGTAGTGCCATATAGTTTCGCAAAGTGGTAACAAATTACGTAAAATTGCATTTTTAGTGTATTTTTTTATATATTTATTTATATTACCATTAACATATTAGGAAATCAGTAAAGTTTACCAAAAATATGTATGTATATAATAAATTAATATACAAATAAGTAAATAAATATATCTACCATCGCTGTCCATAATCAGCTGTATATACTCCAAAAGGTTGTGCTCGTCAATTTTCCCGCTGTACACGTGTCGCTTGCGGCCCTCCTGCAAGTATACGGTGGGCTGGCTAGGGGCGAATTCGCGGCAGATTTTCTCCGTATCCATGGTACACGACATTATGCCGAACTGAAAGAGAAAATAAATATAAATACGTTGAATATGTTCCACAGCGCCATCTATTCCTAAACTATGAGGAGTTTGTAAATAATTAAAGATTGTACAGAAGATCATGCTTCATTTCACAAGAGAGCGCTTAGATCCAGTGACCCGGGGGTAGTGGCTGCCGTAGTTAAAGCCGGGGCAAAGGGACCCGTCTCGAGGCCACCAACTAACCCTCCCACCAGGAGGGGCAGAAGACCTGTCGCCGTCGTCAGATTGTGTCCCACAAAAAACCGATCAATTCTAACAAAACCAGTTTTTTTTTTTTAATTTAAAATATAGCATACTGAATCAATTTTGATACAAATTTTTATGGGATCCATCTGTAAATTATCTTTTCATATAAAAACAAGACTTTTCCAAATAAGTTAAGAACAGGTGGAGTTATAAAGTAACAATTTAAAAATGGAACTGAATTGAGCATCTCCTTCATTTTGAAGTTGGTTGAAAATGGTTATAAATATTTAAAATTTTAAGATGGTTAACAAACAAAAAAAAAATTATAATACTTACATTCATTTCCTCTGAATTGTCGTAGTGTAAGCTTATACGCGTGAATGTTTGAGCTATATGATCCCATTGGACTTGATACGGTATGACGACTAATATCCAAAAGCCCATTTCTGTCGAAAAAAAAACACATAAAATGACATATATTTTTGCTTGTTTTTAATGGAAGTAAGAGCTATTTTAAATTTAATTTCATTTACATAATTTTTAGATTTTACAGTGTGAAAGTGCTGTTGCTTTACTTAGCTACGTGTCCCTTAATGATTCAACTAATTGTACATTTTGGGTATAAAGTACATGCATATATGCTTTGATGCATGCATCGTACACGTGCACGGAATGGGTTCTGTAACGTTTTGCGACGTTTACTTTTCATCACGGTGACAGCCCTATTAATTATGTTGAGTTGTATAAAAAGGCAGTACATCATCATAACAGCCCTAAACTGTCCACTGCTGAACATAAGCCTCCTTATTTGGAGGTATTTTGCCAGTAGTTGCTAAGCTTAGCAGGCGAATTGGTAACCGCATTTAGGCTTTGTAAAATATTTTAACCCAACTCTCGCCTACCCTTAGTCGCCTCTCACAACACCCATAGGAAAGAAAGTGGTGGCCTATTCTATGCCTCATCTATGTCCTAATTAATTATAACTCACCTCCGTCGAGTATCCGCGTCAAATCAGAAGCCGACAACGTGTGTAGCCTGGTAGCCATTACGGCGTTTCGAATGAAGTTCTGAATGTCCTGTGTATCGGCGGCGCGGTGGTAGGCACCGCCTCGCTTGAGTGCACCCCATACCGCGTCCTCCCGCGGTTCACCCGCCTGTAGTGACGCGCATAGTTCGCCCCATTTGTCGCAGTCGATTTCACCTTGAATATACAAGTTCATATTATCCTATTAGATGATAGATGAAAGACACGTGACAGAAATGCGAATGTCGAAATGGATGTGTAAGGTGACAAGGAATGACAAAATATGAAACGAGTATGTTCCGGGAAGTCTAAAAGTTCCACCAGTAACGGATAAGTTGCGTTAAATTGTTGTTAAGGTTGAAATGGATGGGTGTAAAAAGAAGGGGACGACCGAAGAAAAGGTGGATGGACTGTGTGAAAGATTATATGTATAATAGAGGGACGAGCTTGGAAATCACAGTTGACAGGATTTGTGGGAAAAAAGGACATATAAGTAAATGCAATGATAATGATTATTTATCCTATTAGAGCCTTGACCGATTTCAATGAAGTTGTATATTTGTGTATTTTTGATAACTTGCAACAAACATACACTTATAAGAATTGAAAGCACGAAATATGATTATACATATTTTGAAGTGCTGCCTTAGTTAAACATAAACAGTGTGAATAGATTAATTAATAGATTCCTGCAATAAAACAACTTACCAAAATGCAAATCAGGGAATTCCAATCTCATTTGATTTAACAAAAGTCTATTATGATTTTTGGTAAAGAAATACAACACCCATGGTTTCGATTGACCATTTCGAAGTTTGTTCCTTATTTCCTGCAAGTTAAAATTTAAAATTTATTGTGATTCAGCGATAATATTAATTAAATTAAACCACTATCCCCAAATAATGTGTTGAAAAATAAAAAAGAAAATCGAATATCTGACACTTACGTGACCGCGCGGTTTCAGTTCGTATGTATTTTTTTTATGTATGTTAAGCAATATTTTCACCAATTTTATGTTATTATTATTTTTTAAATTCTAGGTTTGCACATATGTTCGATAGTCTATATTCAAATTTCAAATCATTTGTAGGCTTTTAAAATGGAACTTATTTCAACATCAGTAACTCGAATTACGTTGTTCAATCCAAAATATTTTTTTTCATACTATATTTCATACAATAAACATAGTATAAGGAGGTGTTTTGATCAAACAGCTTGTACTATAACACCTTTGTTATATTTGATGATTGTATTCCAATATATTAAAATTATAATTATGTTTTTTTAAATATTACAAATAGATCAAATTAAGTACAATGATTTTACCTTCAATCTATTCGGGTTTATCGATTCTGTCTTTGGTAGAGCATCTACAATTTCTTTAAGGACATCTTTCTCTTCTGTGCTTTTTATTTCTATAGTATTTTCTTTATACCTATACACAACTGTTGTATACTCATCACTTGTCAGTTTCTCACGTAGGCTATCGTCGTCGATTATGACAAGTGTGACTAGATTTTTCTGTAAACATACATAAGATATAGTGTATAAAACAAGGATGTGTTGTTAACCATAAAACACGGGAACGGCTGGACTAATACAGAAACTTTTTTTATGAAAAGATTTTTTTTTATATCGACAAAAAATAGTGATTATCAATATATATTAATAAAATAGAAAATATATTATAATATTTTCTATTTTATTAATTATTATTATTAGATTTGAAAAGGTTAGGTTAATGTCCCGGTATGGTCCCTTCCTTTCCCGTGGGTGTCATAAGAGGCGACTTATTAATGGTCGAGGGTTCGGCAAACCAAACACTGGTTGGCAACTCGCATACCAAGCGTAGCAACTACTGGAAAAACCCCCCATAGGGCAAGGCCTATGTTCAACAATGGAAGTTGATGGCTGACATGGTGATGATATAAGTTTATACTCAATTCTAAAAGAACAGTACATTTTAGCGGCATCGACACACAATAAAGAAATTCTGTAGTTTCCTACAGAATTTCTTTTACCCTTCAAGATATGTTAATGACGTACCAAATGAAATGCAATCCTGGTTAGCGCATTTCTATCGATCCTGTTAGTGCCCAGCACATAAGCCATTGGTGCATCTTTACTCCTCAGTTGCGAGACAGTGGGTACGTGGACAAGGCTTCTCAGGTATGACATGATGAATTGGTCCAAGGCATCAAGGGTGCGATCACCTCGGTAGTATATATAATTACCGTGTTTACCCTGCAAAAAAAAATTTAATTATAATATATAAATACTTTACAGATTAGACAGCAGCACCTAGTTCCAAGCTGACAACATTTGGCAACCGATAGATTTTAATTAAACATTTTTTAAGTAAATAAATTAAGAATGTTTGTATAGTGCAAGGATTGATTCCGCAACTATAGAATTAGATCACAGATTTTGTTAATAACTCACATAAAGCTAAAAAGAGTGTATATCAAGACATTAACGTAAAGGCCAGATCTCCACTATAGTGTCATATTCAGTTCGCTATTGCACTGCTCTCAATATGGTCAGTAGTTGTAGAAACAGTTCGAGATAGATTGGAACAGGACTGGATTGTAGTGTGAATACACACATTATTTCTCAGATAATTACTAGAACGAGAATGGATTAAGAGTGATCCGAGACTGACTCTGGAGTGTGGATCAGACCTAAGGCTTCAAATCATTATAATAAAAACAGGATTGGTCAAAAACAAATATCTGTGAATTTGTTCTCCATCTTATACACTGTTATATTGTTTTGTACCATTAGTTACTTTGTATGACGATTTGGTGATGAAAACGTTGGTGACACATTTTGCACAATTACCTTATCAAATACCTTAATGAAAAGGTACCCAAGTTTTATTTTTTTAATTATAAAAGAAATATTTTTTAAATTAAATTAGTAACAAATCGAAATTTTTTATTAATGACTTGTTTTTAATTTATGTAGTATAAACAAGATATTATGGACAACAGCAGTCTATCTTATGGTTAGATCAATTGTTTATTTATTGACAGTTACGAATTGATACATATGCACCTTTTAGGTATTGTAATAGGAGAGAGACAAATAGACAAATTAAAAAAATAGGATGATTTTTTATATTTATGTATATTTTCACTAAGTTCTATTGAAATAGACTATAAGTACTTACATTAGGATAAAACAGTAGTGAAGGATAACTGCCTATTCTCATTGAGTTGTAACAGAATGAATTATGGTATTTACAGTTCACGGCCCCGATTTTAACCTGTAAGAAATTAATTATAATTTTATACATAACAGGGATTTATATATTGTGATTAATTTATTTTTTATATGCCAATTATATAATTTAAAATTTCACACACAACAATAATATTAAGCTATCAAATGTGGACTAAATGTACAGGGAGCATTTTAAATTATTTGTATCTTTTTAAGAGAATGTTTTACTAAGGAAACAGATTTTTTTTAAAGAAACATAAGCAGAAAAATAACAATAAAATTTTAACCTTCCATATTAACATAGTACAAATAAATCTATATTTCTTAGGGAAAAATATTCTATTCGAAAAATTGCAGTGTGGTACCAGGATAGAAGTGACCACCACTTGCTGACCCATGAGTGTCGTAAGAGATGATTAAGGGAACTTAATGGTCAAGGGATGAGCGGCAGTGATTCACTTAAAAGATTATCAAAGTTTGTCAGTTAAGAGCTAATATAATAAAAAATTGTAAACATTCTTAGTAAGATGACAATGATTTAGATGTCACCCTGCATAAAATATTAATATATTACTAAATTGTATAATAAAATTATTATATCCACTTACAATACCCTTATATATTTCTGCCAACTTTTTCCAGTGATCAACTAATTTCTGACATGGAGGGCAAAATGGTGAGTAGAAGTTAATGAAGTGAAAGCCTTCATTTAGATAATTATCTGTAACAATATCATAAGTCTCAATATTATAAGGGGCCAGTATCAAGTAAATATATATATGTAAATATGTAGCACATACATATTATATGTAATATAGAAGGGAGACTAATGGAATAATTTCTTGAGTGATAAAGATTACTTTTATTTATGCTTTAATTGGTGCAATATACAGTTAAAAAATAAATTGACTGCTACTTTAGACAGCCTCATGAGAGCTAATTCTGTTCATGAAGTTTGCACCAAATCATACTTAAGTAAAAATTTGATGTACATCTATAAAACTCCTATCAGATGATGTTTATTCATGCTAATCTCTAAAACTGTTAAATTTATTTTATGGAGTTTTATAAATGTATATACTTATCTAATGAATATGTTTATGCAGTGTATACAAATCATATGACTGTCTATTTTTATACTTATATAACAATTCAATTTACTTGAAAAGGTTTGCTAGAAGAAATCTCTTATTAGAGATAAGTTCGACATTTTAAATTAACTGTTATTAATCAATATCTTCATGTATAATGAAGAAATGTGTATTATTTGCTTTAACTTGAGGAATAAAAATAAATTATCCTAGCGACTTATAAAATAAAATGCATATTATAATATACTCACAAAAATTTTGTCCTGATAGTGTATCTACATAAGGACTGTCATGGTATAATCCATTGTAAAACAAATTGTCATACTCAGATTGGGACTGATAGTCATACTTTCTTGTGTACGAAGAGAATGTTCCATAGAGATCATAGTTCCGTCTCTTTTCAGGATCTTTCAAAGTTTCATATGCTTCTGTGATTTTAAGGAATTTTTCTTGCTCTCCTTTATTCTGAACGAAAAAAATAAAATATTTTATTATAATATTTAGGTATATTATGTTAACAAATTGATTTAAAAAGAGCAACAGGCAAGTTTCTTGCCAGTTCTTTTTAACTAGAACTACTTGATGGTAAACTTATCATCTGAGCAGATGATAGTGCAAAAACTTATATATCTAATTAACAAAAAAGTCCTATACAAAATAAATTATATTGATTTTTCTTTTTATTTCTTATATTTACCATGTCAATACATAAAATTATTACTTAACTGAAAAAATATATAAATATAATTAATTTAATTTAGTGCTTACCGAGTTTTTGTCTGGATGAAATTTTATTGCCAGTTTCTTATAGGCTTGTCTAATCTCTTGCGTTGAAGACTGCTTTGAAATTCCTAATATTTGGTAGTAATTTACATCTGTTAGGTTAACTGTTCCCATTATTGCTAAACTTACTAAGAGTAATTTGAACCTGAAATAAAATTACTATTTACATCATGTTTATTTTACTTTAAATCCAGACACTGAAAAAAATTATTATATTATTAAATTCAATATAAATTTTAAAGTAAGGAATTTACTTACATTTTTAAAACACTACTCGGAACGACTGACAATTTCTTATGGGTGTACTTATCTTGGTTGTTTAGTTAACATACAAATTAATTAGGTGACGCTAGAACGTTCAACTTTTTTAATAAAATTAAGTAAGAAGAGATAAGACTGAATAAAAATTGCAGTTCAATGAACTTCAATGTTTATATTTCGCGTAGGTGTCAAACTGTCAAATTTGACAGTCTCCACTTTTTTTTAATATTCGATCATCTTTCTCTAGATGGAGTAGGCAATGATCATTTGACTATACAGACTAGTCTTATTTTGTAAGTTTAGATCCGAAAACGCATTACCATAGACATATAATAATGAAGCAAACAACGCTTAAGTTGAAGATATGGGTAAGATATTTCTCTTTTGTTTGCTTCTATTGTAAAATTAATCTTCACCGTATCAATAAATACCTATACAGTTTTGTTATATTAAGGAAATTTTCAAAAAAAATTCTACCTCTTATTGTAAGGTGATGGGTAAGTTCTGTCGTCACCATATTTTATCCTTAGGGTTTTATAAGAGAGGTAGTCTGGTCTGCGCTATCAGTATATACTGGTACTGGTATATGTATATAATCTGTACAGAGTTGATTGTATAGTACAATAAAATCGAAAATAACTAATGAATAAAGATATATTAACGCTAACGTTTTAGTTCATAAGCATTAAGGTTGCATATAAATCTATCATTAAAATAAAAACATATTTTGTATTGGAATTTTTTAAATAATTTTTACTATCAAAATCCAAATTTTTAGTGAGAACTTAATAATTTACTACATTATATAATATCATCTTATAGTTCATAAGCATAGCATTTTTTATTTATGACTTTGTCACCTTTCGTCAAGCTAAAATTATAAACGATCTTAAGAAAAAATTTGCTTATTGATGTAATCGTGTATCCTAAGTTCGTCCCTGTATTTGTATTACTGTGAGTGTGTTAATAGTTGTGTGAGTTTGGTGTTCCTTTTAGTCCTTCATACTTAGTCTGTTTTAATAACTATTTTTATCTATGTCTCCAATCTTTAAGACATAGATTAGGATAGTACTGGTCACTAAAAAAAACAATGATTCCAATATCTTTGAATCACTTAGTGGCATAGGTTAAGAATAATATAACAATCGTACTTGCAGTCGAACTTACCGTCACAATTTTTTTTTTAATTCCATTATCATCCATAATGGATGATAACCTCGCTTGCGCTAACGGTATACACCGGCGGGGCACCAATGAGGGATGATAGGTGAAATGAAAGGGCAGGTCAGTTAGTCCATCGTGATGAAAACACTTGGAATTAAGCACCAGGGTGAACCACGTGGAGATCGACCTGATAGGGTAAATTGCTAAAAAATAGGATCGGTAGATCGCAATACTAACAATTCTTTCTCCCCGTAAACTAAATTATAACTAAGTGAATCCTTCATAACATCCTGATCATTTATACTAATATTAGTAATAATAATAATGTAATTAATGCTGATGCCTTTACCTAAAGGTTGTCTGGAAGCGATTAACTTTGCGACAAAAGCCGTCTTTTGTGTCACTTCTCATAAAATTTTACCGTATTTATTATTTAAAAAAAATGCAATACGGTGTAAATAAATAAATAAGCATATAATCATGTAGTGATTACTTGCTCTGTGGTAAATAGTTTTAATAAATTACCATAGATTACGATATTTTTTTTCATATGGCACGGCACATATTGTGTTTTTAAAACTTCCTTTTTAACTTCAGTATTTGTATGTTACCCTCTTTGGTTACCCTTTAGACATAGTCTCTCTAATCTGTGATGTTATTTAGATACATAAATGTGATTAGCGAGCGAACGTTGAGGTTGTCTTTAGAGAATAGGAAATAAAATTACTGTTATGGATTAGTTCTGTCTTTTAGTACTGGCGTTGTTTGTGGGAGAAAAATGTGTTTAATCATCAAACGACTGGAAAGCAATCGTGTTATATAAAATTTCAACAAAAAACATTTTTTTTTTATAATATTTAACGTAATTAGATAATTTTAATAGGTATAATATTTGTCAATTCCGATTCTTCAAATAAAAAAAAAAAGAAGAATGCTGGCACAACTATTTTATTGCATAAACAAGAGTGTGATAGAAGTATCCATGCAGACTGCTTTTGTACAAAGTTTTCTTCCTGATATAATGGAGTAGTACTTACTTACCTGTATCTAAAGTTAGACGGGTTTTTGTTTTAATGTGTGATAATGGAAGAGTAACCCTGGCAGAGCTCTAGTCGGATAGATGATAGGCCATTGCGACAAAATCAATATAGCAAGCAAGATTAGATTAGCAGTTTCAACCTCAAACAAAACGTCAAAAAACCTACTTAAATATGTATATAATCACGTAAAACTTGTATCGTACGGTATTGCTATCGCGTAATGACTAAGGAAATAAAATATCAACGGTAAACTGCGAGTTACTCCTAAGTAATTTTATAATTTCTCAGTAAATATTCAAAATAGTCCCTCTATCAGTTCCTTCAAGTCCTTTCCAATGTCATATATATATTATATATATATATAGATATACATACATATATATATATATATATATATATATATATATATATATATATATATATATATATATTGGTCATTTGGAGAGGATGGATGAAAGAAGAATTACGAAAGAGATTTATAGAGCAAGAATGAATGGAGATGTCGGTAGGGGCCGCCCTAGACGGACGTATGTTGAACGAATAGGCGAAGTGCTGAAGAAGGGCCAAATTAAAAGTACCCGTAACCGGCGAGCGTGTATGAAAAGATTGATGAATGTGGAAGAAGCGAAAGAGGTTTGTTTGAATCGAAATATTTGGCGTTCCATTGTTTCTGCCTACCCTAATGGGAGACAGGCGTGACAGATATGTATTATATATATATATATATATATATATATATATATATATATATATATATATATATATATATATATATATATATATATATATATATATATATATGTATGTATGTATTAGTATACTTCAAATATAGATATAATAATTTGTAAATTATGTAAGTACTTATTACTGTTGTTTAAATTTCTGTTTTGGACTATTGCTGCCCACTTGCTACTTTCTATACCATTGTGTTAGATTCACTTAAAAACATCTCTTTTACATAAGTTCACCTTTGGTTACATTGTTTCTAAATTGTTATTATTACTGTAAGTTTCAGTACAATAAAGACCATTATATAATTGAATATTTATCATATTATTTTTGTGTCATATATGTTATGTTTATATATACAAATCCTATAGATACTTTTTTTTCGGGTTTTCAAGGATGACTGGAAGAAATCCCTTTAAGGAATAAGTCTGCTTGTGTACATTTATCTATCGTGTTGAATTCCAGGTGTATTCATCACGATGAGCAACTGACCTGCCTTTTCATTTTCACCTATTCACTGGTGCTCCGCCAGCGTATATTGTTAGCACGGGCGGGGTTACCATTCCATTATTAGCCGGTAAAAAATATTTTGTTAAAAATGAATGTACAAAAGCATATAAATAAATAACACGGACAAAAGTTTACTGGAATCACAAAAAAGCCTAATTCTGAATTTATTTCTACGATAAAATAAAAAGTAATTTGTTTGGTTTTAATACCAGATATCAATAGTTTCATTGCTGTAAAAATATTTGGAAAGAGACGGGTAGCTTAGTTTAAAAAATATACTATCATATCAACTGTTAACTGTTCACTGCTGAATATAGGCTTCCTCCTATTGGGAAAGCTTTGCCAGTAGTTGCCACGTTTGGCAGGCGGATTGGCAATCGCAGTTAGGCTTTGGTGTTGTGTAAAGAAGGACGCTGATGCTTATTTCTCGACTGTTAAGTTCATTTATTCGCTTCTTACGACACTGTAAAGGCCACATGACCCATATGCCGGGATAATGTATATAACTACATATTTTGTAAATGCTAGTTAGAAAGTATATATGGTTAATCGTCAATATACTTAGACTAGGAAAATATACCAAATTTTAGATATTCACATCATTCATCTTTATTATACAAGATATATCAATATTTGACGCTATTCACAGCCTTATTGTATTTTTATAATTACAAACTAACATACTATAGTGATTCAAACGAGGTGTAGCTAAAAAATTGACTTTGGTACAAGAATAGTATTTATCTGTGCTTTAATTGTGTTCGATATTAATTAGAAATAAAGTTACCTCATTTGCATCTTTTTGGTACGGAACCCTAAAAATAGGCTAGGCATTGATTAAGGATAGGATAGTATAATAATACCTATAATAATTAAAGATGGTATTCATAATTTATGATACCAACTATCCAAAATTTCTACGGCTAGGCCTCGTTTGAATTATTTTATTTAACACCGTTTATATTTCATTATAAAAAAATGAATCCCAGATTCAATAGATGTAGGCAGGGTCCGATCTAGGGGCGTATCAGGTGGGCAAATTCCCAGGACGGCAAAACAAGTATATTATTATTATTATATTAAATATATATAAAAGGTACAAAAAATTTATTTTTGCCCAGGATGGCAGAACACATAGATCGGACACTGAATAAAATAATTAATAATAGTTTATTAATGCAATACTCCCCTTACTTATGAAATTTATATACAATTACCTAATTAATATAATTATGGTCTCGACGTAAAAGCCAGGGGGAAAAATTGTTAATAGTGGGGACTGGAAGATCCATTGCTAGTAATGTATTTTTCAGGACTATGTCTTTGTGGTTGCTCTTGGATACCGTCATGGTTAATTCAATGTAAATTACTCACCGTAGGCTAACTGACTTGATTTGATTCTCACCTATCATCCCACACAGTTACCCCGCCAACACAAAACAATAGGCTAGATTATAATTTTTTTCGTCATTAAAAAAGATATAGAACTTTAGACAAGAATTATAATTTCATACCGTTGCATAGACACCCCCATACAAAGATGAATAGTAGATATTAAGGAATCGATTAAAATTGCCACTTAATGCCCCTCCCCGCCACCCCCTAGCTACGGCCATGGCTACGAGTATATACATGATACGAGGTTATGAACCTTTAAATTTACTAACTAAAGATAAAATATGACTAAATATAACGATGATTGGTATAATATTAGTCATACTTGTGGTCAAATATTGAATAAACATGCGATTAGATATATATTTATCAGTAAGTTATCAAATTGCTTTTATATAATAATAATATATTCATATATTTATTTTGTCAGAAAATCTTAATTATGTTATAATTCACAATTTGTTGTGGTATTGTAATTGTTGAATTAAGTACCTAAGTTACACTACAATTAAGTAGAACTAAAAATACAGTAATTATATTGACAAGATTAAGTTTTGGCCTTCGAATTTGCTATCATCAAATATACTTAGATCATATACTTCTAGATGGAGTATAAAGCATCAAAAGAGACTTATAAAAAGTCAGCCAATTATTGACTAATGCGTTCCGTATTTTGTCATAACGAGCGTTCAAATGTCCAAACTCTTATGAAGGCATAATATTAATAAATACTGTAGTAAATGAAAAAAAATAATAATAATGAGTTGCACTATAAAAGTCATAAAAAAACAGTTTTAAAAGTTCGTCATTTTAAAAAAAAATATAGGCTGTTTTGCAGGAAGGCATTCTATCTAGATGTAATTGATCTAAGCACACAAATAATGCTACAGCTATTTTAAATATTACATTTACACGCTTTTTTTAATCGTACGTCTAAGCGTTAGATACGCGATTATCCTTAACACAATGTTTTCTGCAAGTAACACCATTATGTCACTCCAATAGTTACCCGGTGTGAAGCTGAAGATTTGCATAATTGTCACTGGATGTCTGTAATATAAAATTTTAAGATTAATTATAATAATAATAAAACATAATTTAATATACAAAATCCTCGTGTCACGTTGTTTGTTACCAAACTCCTCCGAAACGGCTATACTGATTTTTATGAAATTTTGTGTGCATATTGGGTAGGTCTGAGAATTGGCCAACATCTATTTTTCATAGCCCTCAATGATAAGGATGGCCCACCCTATTTCGCCCATGCCACCCCCATGCGTTGCCATTCCTGAGGATTCAGGTGTTATTCCTCTCTTTAAATATTAAATTTAAAATATCATTCCTTCGGATTTTTATAGTAGGATTTATGTATTTTACAAATTAAATATTAAACTCCATTTACTGAGTTGATTTTGGTATGAACAAGAACACGAAATTGAGTTTAAAAATTTTGAACTTTATTTCATGGTAGACTCCCTGTTTATATCGGAATAAGCTTACCTTATGTGACAGTAATCTTTTGTGGTGGGACAAGGCAGTGGTTTCCTTCCATAAGAGTATAATGCCAGCACCATACTTTCAAACCCGAACCTCATGAATGAGATATAGGACACTTTGTACATTATAGATCCCATATCTTTTAACAATACCAGGTAACCGGAAAATACAATCATAGCGCATGTTGTTACAGCGGCGAAGAACGTGCCGTTCTGAAAAAAGAAACATATTAATTATCACATAATTATTTATTAGTCAATTATTACTTAATGGTCAATTATTACTTGGTAATCATTATTATTTAATAGTCAATTATTACTTGGTAATCAATTATTACTTAATAGTCAATTATTACTTGGTAATCAATTAACACTTAATAGTCAATTATTAATTAATAGTCAATTATCACTTAGTATTAATAGTTTACGTTTAATTATCAGCTAAATACATGAGTATGATACAGTATTTCAGTTTTTATTATAATTTGTTTCACAAAAAAATACCAACTTCAGTTGTCGCAAAACCAGTTAGTTTTATTTCAAAACTAAACTACTGAACCGATTTGATAAAATTTCAAATAAAAAAAGAATTTTTCAATTCGGTTTACAACTGACAGAGTTATGAGGTAACAAATATAAAAAGAAAACATACAAACAAATTGACATCCTCTTTCTTTTTGAAATCGGTTGAAAATACACACATCAAAAAAGTCTAAGCAACACATACAAATTTTAATTTTACAATGTGTTTTCGCGTTAAATCCTATTTTCTTATTTATATTATTTTTTAATGCTTTTTTGATATTAAACAACAATTGTTTTTTATTATTTTACAATAATTACGAGTAAGTACTATATATACGTAGTACAAAGTAAGGTGCCTAATCAACTAAACTTAAACTAAAATTAAATGGTTGTACAAAAATTGCAAAAATCCAAATTTGTTCAAAACTTTTTTCAAATTATTGTTTAAATCATAAAATTTATACAGAATACTAAATTTTTTTTAAGCAAAGAAAACTGTATAAAATTCGAACAAATGCATTCGCTTTTGAATTTATGAAAAAAAATTATACTCGATTTTCTTTTACAACCAGCCAGTATGTCCTCTAGATCAAAAAAGTTTACATAGCTATAACCTACTTGGGAAGAAATGATATAATAATTGATTAATAATTTGAAATCGTAGTTATGTGTTGCTTAAACTTTTTTGAGCAGTGTATATACAGGGTGGAACTAAAATAATTGGAAATGAAAAAAAAAATAGTGTTCTACCAGTAAGACTGATCATTTTACCCAAAGCTATATATGGGTCAAAAAATTACAAAAAATGGCAATGCTAAACACACAGTATACTCTGTTATGTCCTTGGCATTGCTCATGACTATAGGCAACGGCTGCCACTTGTCATTAGGTGGTCCGTCAGCTTGTTTGCCATTCTAAGTAGCATAAAAAAAAGTAACTAGAGATTTCCATGAGAATTTAACACCTAGATGTTCCGTGATACCACTTTTTTACGAGTATAACGATGATTCTATTTCCTATCAGATGGGAATGTCATCTTATCCACCATTACAAGTTACATATCAAATTAGCGTGTTTATTATTATGAATCTACGAACCTAAGTGTAGTTTATTAACATTGTTTGCGTTGCGTGGTAAGTTTACAATGAAACAGGATTGCATGATAACAGTAAGATTTCCTCGTACATAACTAATCAACGTAGTTATGCAGCATAAACCTATTTTTATATTATGCAACATTTTAGTTCATAGATAACTTATTTAATCATTCTTCTCTCTGTCTAAAGACCATAGACCAAATGATTATGGATCGATATGCGTAAATACTAAAAAATCAGAATAGAAATAAATTTTATGTAAGTATGTAAACTTTTTTGCCGTGTGCTCCCAGCATAGAATAAAAGAAAAAAGAAAAAAAAAGAACTACCCCTTTCTTCCCGTTGGGTGTCATAAGAAACAACTAAGGGAACATAATGGTCGAGAGATGGTCAGAAGCGTCCCTAAAACATCATCAATACCATAACTGCGGTTAGCAACTCGCCTGCCAATTATAGCAATTACTGGCAAACCCTCGCCACCGTTACAGGGGAGGCTTACGTTTAGTATTTTAAGCATCTTTGATTAGGCTTTTTTGGAATTTCACTGCCCACTTCCAAATGCAATTGCTGCGAAGTATAGATATTTAACTATTGTTTTTTTTTTAAACAGAAGTTCAAATTTGCACTGTTTGGTGGGTACTATATATTTTATAATAACATTTTTAAGTATTGTTTTTATTTAGCAAATATGATTAATTGCCATACTTCCTATTGGAACTCATTTTGCCATTTTTGTTTGTTTTTTTTTCAATATTGTGATAATGTAAATGCCATATTTACATGAGATTTGTGTAACAATTTGCAATATAAATCGCATTTATAAATGAACAAAGTGTCTAATTATTATACAGGTGGCCCAAAAGTCCTTAGAAAAGTAAAATTTGAATTAAACGAAAACGGCGCGCGTGAGCGGTGCAGGGGAAGCGAGGGCAGTAACTTCGGTTTCTGGGAATTTAGTCGCGATGGAGCGTTTCACCGGAGCGGACCGTGCGTTTTGTGTGCGCGAGTTTTATCAAAACAACAATTCGGCAACCGTTGCGAGGCGTAAATTTCGAGAACACAAAGGTTTACACAACTTTGATGACACCCCAGCTCTCCAAACGATTAAGAATATATATCGACACAGTGGCACAATCTATTCGTGAAAATCCTACACAGTCAACTCGTAAGCGTTCCAGTGCATTAAACGTATCCAGGACATCGTTACAACGGATTTTGAAAAAGATTTACTTAACCCTTACAAAATTCAGTTGGTGCAAGAATTAAAAGAAACTGATGCTATTCAGAGAGTGAATTATGCTAATGAAATGTTTAATCGGTTTATCAATAACATAATGTTCTCTGATGAGGCACACTTCCACATTAACGGACATGTTAGTAAACAAAATTGCCGCTATTGGAGCCCGATTAATCCAAAACTTAAGCACCAGAAGCCCTTACATAGCCTTAAAGTTACAGTTTGGGCCGCTATGTCAGCCCATGGCATCATAGGGCCTTACTTTTTTGAGGACGGCAGAGGGCGTGCTGTTACTGTTACTTCGGAGCGATATGTGGCCATGATCGAGGAGTTTTTCACACAAAAATTGCAAAACTTTCCAGGCTTTAATGCCCGAACATGGTTTCAACAGAATGGAGCAACTTCCCATACCTCCAATACTGCTATGCCCGTTATTCGTCAACTTTTTCCAAACAAAGTTATCTCTAAGAGAGGAGACATTTCCTGGCCACCACGTAGTCCGGATCTGACTCCAATGGATTTTTTTTTGTGGGGCTACCTTAAGGCTAAAGTGTAACGACTCTAACCCGCGGTCAATTAATGACCTAAAAGAAAACATCCGCAGAGAAATGCAAGCATTTCAGCAGTGAAGTGCCGCGCAGTCATCGACAATTTCAGAAGGCGTTTGCAAAGTGCCGTGACTGTAAATTACATTTGGACGACGTTATTTAAAAAAAAATAATTCCCGTTTTTCTAGCTATATTTACAAATAAAAATATTATTCATAGTGTAATTAGTTTTATTTTAATTAATTTTTTTCATTACTAAGGACTTATGGGCCACCCTGTATATAGATTTTAACGGTTCAACCATGCGTCATGAAAATATGCATGCTACATGCATATATTTGATATCGAAAAAGGGAAAGGCAATTTTTATTTCTGTCACGCGGATGACTTGCACAGAGGAGGCAAATCTAGTAATTAAATATTTAAAAAAATGAATACGTTACCACAGGATCGGTGCAGCTACCAATAACGTTGCCAATGCCATCAGATAAAACTGTCACGTTAGACAACACCAGAACAAACATCACGAAACGATAAAACTCAGGAGGCTGCCCAGTCAGAAAGTATGAAGGAATGGAAAAAACAATGCTGTAAAATATCTGAAATAAATGAACAAATGTCATTAATTTAATATATTGTAAATTAATAATAATCATAAATAATTAACAATAATGTCTTCCCATTAACTTAAGCAGAAATAATGGAACGCCAAATGTTTCGATCTTTCGCTTTCTACACACTCATCATACTATTTATTCATACACGCTCACCGGTTTTGTTTATTTTTAATTTGACCTTATTTCAGCACGGCAGGGTAGTTCCAGGGCAGTCCTTACCGACATCTCCATTCATTCATGCTTGATTTATTTCGTAATTTTTCTTTCATACAACTTTACTTAACATTTACTATCTATCCATGCACATTTAACTCTTATTATACTGTCATTATTTATATCGGCTTTACTTATGTATTAAATACATACAATCATAAAGGCTCTTAATGAGTCCGAAAGTAGTTGGGCAAACTCAAAGTTAATACGTAAGTAAAGCCGATATAAATAACTTACTTCATCTCACGGTTTCGCCCGTGGTCGTTTCGAGATATTGAATAGGCTATAACCTTCATTAAGAAACAAGCTACCAAATGCCAATAATGGGGTTGCTAGTCCCCATTAGTAACAATCTTTCTCTCTTTTGGACTATTTTTTTCTAAATAGGTCTAAGTATCACAATGAAATGTTCACTAGGTAGTGTTATAAGAATAGTTATGTAGTAGGTACTAAAGCTCTAATAACACAAATGTAAAAAATCACAATTGTATATAATTTTGATGCAGTTGTTTAGTGTAGTTTTATTTGTACCTACAATATTGTTTTTTTACTTCTATAATTGTTGCTTTTTTCCCTTAACAAAAAACAAAGACTTGAATTTTTGTTCTTACACTTTGTTTCGACCTTTGTATTTTGTTTTATTTTGTATTATTAATTATTATTAAATTTGTATTATTTTCTATTATGTTAGGTATTTGTATAAGAAATCTGTATAGAAAATTTCATATTTCTATAGTAGTATCACTTTGCCTTGATCAGTTAGTCAGTCAGTTATATTATACTAGCAATCCACACACACGATGTTTTTTTTTAAATACTATCTTATTCGCTGATAATGTAGTTTTCTATAGGTGAAAGAATTTTGAAATAAGGTTAGGTATTTTTGTAAATGTTGGGACACTTGATAGGACACGACGAACTTATGAACATTTTAATAGAAGGCGAACATTTAAAATGAAGGAGAGGAACGAGGGACCAAGGCATAGTTATATCAGGCAGATCAAGGAAGAAATTGGTGTCGTGTCGTATCAAGAGATGAAGAGACTTCCTGAAAATCGTAGTGAGTGGCAAGATTTGCACTGACAAGAGTGCAGCTCTTAAATAGGAAATAAAAAAGTATTTCTGAGTATATTCATCACATAAAAACCAATTTTTTCTCTTTATAATATTTGTATAAAAGTATACAGACATTCATAGATGACAGAAAGAAATAGAATATTCTAATTTAATTAAATAAAAATATATATTACCTGCATAGGTATGCCGATGGCCAATGCAGCCGCATAATACGTTTTTAAATTGTACCAATTGTTAAAGTTTTCCTTCTTGAGAACAGCTAATTCTGATGGAACTAAAATAGAACAACAAGTAATAGGTACAACAGTGGTGTAATTAGTTTATGATTATTAGTATACTCATTGTCGTATTGAAAATTTTCCTAGTCCCTTAAGCAATTCGCACATTATGTACTCTCAGACATGTCTTTGCAGTCAAAAGCTCCGCTCGCATCCCACCATAAATACAAATATGAGTATTCTGTAATGTTCATGGATCTCGTGATCATGGAAACCACTTTCCATCAAGTGGGCCATCAGCTTGTTTACTTTTCTGAATTGCATTACAATAATTAAATAAAAAAAAGTTGTATTGTATTGTAAAATCTTTATTGTACACAATTTATATTGGATTAGATTTAGATTTAATATACAATGGCGGATTTATTCCATAAAGGGATCTCTTACAGTTAACCTTTGATAAGCTGAAAGAAAACTGTAGAATTTACAAGGGTAAAAACCGTACAGCTAAAGATTGGTTAGTTATTAGTCATTGACTCTTGTTATATATATATATATATATATGTACGTATTAATTTTATTTATATTTACTCAAGTATAGATATACCTAAAAACTCTAGATTCACATTCTCATACAAAATTATTGCAAAAAGTGTTATGAATTAAAAAGGAAAAAAAGGAGTGATGGTGATCGTAAATATGAAACTCGATGTTTCTAAGAACATTCCGAATACATCGCAATATACTCTATCAAGCCGACCTCCACGCAGTTCCTTCTGGAATCCATCGTGGTTAATTCTTGTGAAATTCATCATGGTGGATCAAATGACCTGCATTCATCTTCACATATCATTTCTCACTGGTGCCCCGTCAACGTATATCGATAGCGCAGATAGGGTTACCACCCCATTTACACTTTTTTTTATTTAATTGAATAAATCCTACACAATACATTTTTGACGCGTAATTTTTTTTTTATTTGTTCGTAAAGGCATTTTAATTGACAACTAGCATAGCTAATTATGACTCAAACAAATTGGCAATAAATACAAAGTAGTTAACATTTTATGCGATTACATAATGTGATTATTAACATACCGACCATATCACATCATAGCAAATACAAATAGGTGAATGTAATGTTCATACATTACTATGTATGTATGAACATGTACATACAATCACTTTATACTCGTCTTGTACAAGTAAATATTGTTTAAAAAAAATTGGTTTAATTCGTAGCGAAACCTGTTCTTTCGATTTAAAAATCGAATTACTGAACACACTCTGAAACAATTTCCGTGAGACTAATCTGAAAGTAATATCCTTTCAGATAAAAAGGTAAATTTCGATATAGGTTTCTAAGTATATACAACCGAATTAAGAATATCCTCCTTTTTTAATGACAGTTTTTTTTAATGAAAATGAAAATTTTATCAAAATAATTTTGACATGATACTATCATCTTAATTTTTTTTATACATATATTGTTAATCTTAGTAATCTGTATCATGTATTTATTCATTCATTTATCTTATTTTTAATTTAATTATATGGTTTAAAAGGATATGTGAATCTTGGTTTATTTTTTTATATCAATGAAGATCGTAATATCTTGTTCAGACAAATTAGAAGAAACACAATCATCAATTTATTTTCAAGTTGTTTGCACTTTGGATATTTTAAACGTTAGATAGTAACTAGCATTGTTTGTTAAATTATAAATACGTATATACAAAAGAATTTGAAAAAATGTAGACGGAAAATTAAATAATCTTCAACTTACATTTGAGCACCGCAGGCATAGCTGAAGTGTAGGCAAGGTATGTCAATGAGGTAAGTATGTAGCCCATGTTGCTCAATGTCTTAGAACCATCGCTACCAGTGTTGTCGAAGAAGAAGCCCAAGAAAATTCCGATCACCAAGTGTATTAATATTCTTAAATGTGTTGTAGTCTGCGGAAAAAAAAAGAATACATACAAATATATTGAAACTACGAAGTTGCAATGATAATTCAACCGTTCGATATTTTAATTACCTACTAGTATTTATAAAAAGGTATCTAAAACTTGTTTCCTTAGATGTCAATGTAAATAAAAAAAAATTAATAATTGAGTCACCCATAAGACAGTCCGCCGGTATTCAACGGCAATATGAATAAATAATCGATTTATTGCTTGTATGTTACGAATTGTTTTAGAGATAAAACATTTATTTTTTATTTTATACTTTATTGGACATACTAATATTACATAAAATGTACTTTGTACAACCTTGCCCCTGTCATAAAAGGTAAGCAAACGTATAAAGGCTAGCTTAACTTTACAAGATTTTTTTTCCAGTAAATCCAAAGTGGAGAAGAGTATCAATGTCAGCGAATACCATTAAAGACTGTTTCTGGGATAATATCAACAAAAATTGTTTAACTTTTCTCTAAGTTATATTAACAGTTTCCCGCGATTTTGCTCGCGTGAATCAGTATATATATTATACTATGCTTTAAGTTAGGATATAGCCTAAGTGTGTACTAAAATTAATTCCAATCGGTTCAGCCATTTAAGCATGACTATACATAAACGTTCCAACATGTTTACAAAATATTAGTAAGATTGAAACAGACTATTATAGTTACCCGCTATAGCTTACCCAGTCTCGATGTTGTTGTAATAAAAATCTCTTGGTAAGTATGAAGAATTTGTAAAGCTCATGAGGAGGACTGAGAATGACGTCAATTTTTTCACCAGAATCCTTTTCAGCTATAGTTGCGTTATTATTACTAGCTGTGGTGTGAACTTTTTCCAATTGACTACATTTCTCTGCTAGCATTTCGTTAAACTTTCCATATTCACCATTGGCTACTTCTAGAACTGAAAATTGAAATATATTTAATTATGTCAATTTCATCATCATCATCATCATCATATTAGCTGTTTACTCTTCACTGTTGAATACGGGTCTCCCCTTGTTGGGGGGCGGGGGTTGCCAATAGTTGCCACGCTTGGTAGGCGGGTTGGCAGCCGCAGTTAGACTTTGGTGATGTTTTAAGAGGAACGCTGCTGCCCATCCCTCGACCTTTAAGTTACCTTAGTCGCCTCTTACGACACCCATGGGAAAGAAAGGAGTACCCAATTCTATGCCAGGATCACACGACGCATTGTAATTTTGATTTTGATTAAAGATTTTGAGCTGTAAAAGGGGGAAGGGATTATTTTCTCTAATGGAAATGATAACCCCATTTGGGCTCTCAATATACACTGGCGAGGCACCAATAAGAGATGATATAAAACCAGGTCAGTTAGCCAATCATGACGAATGCCACAAGAATTAACTATGGTAGTTTTCACAGGGAACTGCGTGGAGATCGACCTAATATATTGCTAGCAATGGAGCTATTAGATCCCGTTATCAACAATTCCTTTCCACAAAGAAGAGATTGTTAGTAATCCTGTCAGGTCGACCTCCATGCGGTTCCTCTTAGAAATCATCGTGGTTAATTCTTTATGAATTCATCGTGATGGTCTAATTTAACTAATTTTATCCTCACCATCATCCCTCAGGGTATCTCGTCAGTATGTATCGTTAGCGCAGCCAGTGCTACCTTTCAAAACTTTTAAATAAATGAATCAATTATCCATTTATATAAACATAGGTATAGTTATAAATTTGATGTTGTGTTTCGTAAAGCTAATAAAAATACCCTTTATTAATCTAATCTAATCAACCATACATCCAGATACATACTATAGTCTGCAGGATTATGGTATTTGGGGCATTGTAGACCCACCGACGCCAGATACGGCACTGTGTTATCACTCGGGCCGCGGAATACACACATGCCTTCTGCTAATATGTAGACCTGTCGTAGTAATACAATAATTTTAATTAACATATATCTTATGAGTGTAATCTTTGCATATATTAATCTCTTAGATTGTATAGATAGAGTGTCTCCATTCGAGTACGAATGCTACGAGAAAAGCGGGTCAACTTTTTCATACAATTTTGCGTGATAAATATGTAGTTATGAGAGATTCCTTTATAACTTCTATATTTATTATGTCTTATAACTTCTGCATCTTTTAATGCGTAAATGCTTATTTTATTTATTAAATAATACATCAAGATACATTATGTGCGTAAGTATATAAAACTGCTAGACAAAAGTTGACCTGTTTTTGTTTAATTCCTTGTTTTAGCGTTTTTGAGACTCGAAGTTTTCGAGCTCTATTTATATAATCTAAGATTAATTTGTATTATAATTAATATTTAGATATAAATTGACAAATCGGTTATATATAAATCGTATAAGTGCTTAATATGAATTATTCCTTGTGATTGCGTTCGCTCTCACTCGATTTTTTGTATAAAACCCTGTATTTCTAAAAATCATACACTAAAAAGCAATTAAGTTTTCAGCATACATTAAATGGGTAGCCACAGAACAAGTAATCCTTTAAAAGACTTAACACGAAGGCGGCCTTATAGTAAAATTTTATACACCCACAGATACACTATTATAATATCACAGTATAAAGAACTCCGTACACTGCGATAATAATACTAGTAGTGTAGTAGTACAACTCTTACTAAGCACTTTATTTCATTAGTTAAAAACTCTATTTAAATAGGTACATGTTACAACTTGTGCATACATATTACTTATCAATTTTTAGCTTTAAATTATCAAACTGAAAATATTGCACTAGTTTTTTATGCAACTTAGAATGGCAAATAAGCTGACGGCCCACCTGATGGAAAGTGGTAAGCGTCGCCTATAGACATGAGCAGTACATTGTTTTAACAGAGTATACTGTTTCGTCCATGACACCCCTCATGCGTTGCCCTTCCTGAGGTCTCAGGTGTTATTCCTCTGTACCCTGTAAATTCACTGCCATTTCCCATCCTTCAAACAGAAACACAGCCATGTAAACACAACTGCTTCACGGTAGAAGCACGAATGGGACTGAGGTACCCAAGCAATCGACTTTTGTACAAAGTCTCCCTCTAGTGAAGTTTGTTTGGGAGTTATGTGTAAAGTGAGTATATCAAAAATCTTACCTGATCGAACATGGAATATATTGATGCCGAAGGCTGATGTATAGTGCACACTACAGTGCGGCCGCTTCGTGCTAGGCTCTTCAACATCTCAACGCATTGTATCGTTGTCAAACTGTCTAAACCTCTATAATCATAAAAAATAAAATTAAATTCTTTAGCTGCCCTGTTTTAATAGCGCAGAGATTTTTTTTTATATAATTTTGACATAGGGTTAGTGTTGCTCATTATGCCTAATAATAATAAACTAATAGATAAACGAGACAGAATATTAATAATAAACAACAAAGATTGTGGTATTAGTGATAGTTATCATCATATTAGCCTTTAACTGTCCACTATTGGACATAAGCCTTCTCCTTAAAGGGCTTAGGAGATGTTTTACGAGAGACGCTGCTGCCCATTCCTCGCTCTCGTTTACTCGATTCTTACGACACCCACGGGAATGGAAGGGATAACCTATTCAATGAGTGACTTAATAAGTGAGAAGTATTTGTGTAAGGTTATATCTACCACAGATGATATTACAGATTTACTAAGAAATAAAAAAAAAAATAATCCTTTTATTTTATCGAGAATACGTAGATTAAAAAAATTTACTTAATCAACTAGGCTGTAGGAACTGCGTTTCCTTTGTCTATATATTTCACAAGAGAGAAAAAAATATATAAAGTTTAATCATGTAGTGTACTTATAAATTTATTTTACTCTGTATCCATTGTAAGTTTTGGAACACAATAAAGTTAATAAAGTTATAATTGATCAGATCTATACCACTGAACCCTCCTGAGTCGCCTGCATTCATCGATTCACTGTTAACACCTTTAAGGTTGTCGATATACATACGAGGAATGGAGAGATTCTAAATAATTAAAAGTTTTATTTTTAAATTCGATAAAAACTCATGCTGAGTTCCCCTTTCTTTTTCCGTGGGTGTCATAAGAGGCGACTAAGGGCATTTAATGGTTGTGGAATGGGCAGCAGCGTTTTTCTCTTAAAACATCAACAAAGCCTAACGGTTGCCAACCTGCTTGCTAAGCGTGGCAACTACTCGTAAATGACCTCTTATGCCTGTGTGCAATAGTGGACAGTCGTTACTGATATGATGACGATAATGACGTGCTGATTTTATTTACCAAGTAAAAAAAAAAGATTATAAATACTAACGTAGTCGGCTCATCCAAAAAATAATTGGTGGATTGTCAATGAGTTCTAATGCTATAGACAACCGTTTCCTTTGTCCCCCTGAGAGGAACCCTGATCTGGTTTGCCTGGTGTGTGATAGTCCCAAGGTTTCTAGGATATCATTAATCTGTGAACAATGTGTAAATACATTAAGTTAAATATAAACAAGAGATCTAACCGGTTTGACATTCCCAATTACCTATCTCATAATTTTGATTATTTTATTTTCATTTGTATAAAGTACCTATAGATTTGAGGTCACAGAGATTATTTATGACTTTTATTTTAAATACATACCTAAATACAGACTTTATGTAATGTCGGAGTAAGATAGATAGATAGTTTATTTGTATAATATCACACAAATAATACCAAACACAAATAGGCATGCACAAAAAGAGAGAAAAAAATACAAGACAAAAATAGATAAAAATGTAACAAAAAAAATTGCCACAGTAACGCAATGGCATAACTCAGTTTATTGCTTCGCGCTCAAAAGAGCAAAATAGTGATTTTCTTTTGTAGCGAATTCTGTAAGAAATGAATGTGTTACTATTAGTTTTTATCCCCAGAAACTCCTGAGAGGATAAATAGGTAGACGGATAACTCATAGAGTCTCTACTAATAGTAATCAGGTTTCAGTATTCTGTATCAAATGTAGTCGCATAGAAATGGTAGCGGAATTGAACAAAATTATTATAATTAACTGACCTATCTCAGGACATTGTAAAAGGCGACTAACGGAATGAAGCATAATATACCAAAACAGGAAAAGGCGAATAAGAAATAAAATCCTAATGCCGCGCTGGTAAGACGAGTTTGTAAAGGGTTTATTTTTATGTTTTATTATTCCACTCCTTGCGCTTACGCAAGCTCTTGGTACGAATAACTAAGCGAATCACTTCATCATTTCTATATGATCAGTTAAGAGTAGAATTCTCCTCCGGCATCTATGACTTCTCGATTATTTTAATATGGAGTTTTCATGCGTAACCGCAGACCTCATCGTCACTTAACATCAGGTGAGAATGCAGTCAAACGTTGAGCTAATCTAATAACAATTGGTAGAGCCGTTAAGGGCTAAAAGTTAATAAACACACTTTCACATTCACAATATTCGTAAGGAGATCATTTATGTTATTTAATGACAAAAGTGGAATCACAACTCATAGTTTGAACCCGAAACTAGTAATTATTTAAACGTACCACAGATTGCTTTATCTTGTCGGTGAGACCGTTACCAAGTTTCATATCGGCCGCGAATTTCATGTGCTCGGCGACTGTAAACAGCGGATCTAGTCTGTCATCTTGCAATATGTAACACGATTTCTTTCTATATTTTTTTAGAGCTTCTGTTGGGTTCTTGTCCTTTCCAAATTCGCATACATGTTCGCCGCCGCGTATCGTACCCGTTACGCCTTTGGTCCTGTAATTAATGATGTACTCGATTGAATTACTTTTGTAAAGGCAAGAGACATTTTGTTAGCACACAATTTTTTTTTTGCTTGCCATCTAGAGATGGTCTCACTTTTAGGTTAGACGAGAGATAATACTTGCGATGAATTTTAGTCCTATCTTAATAAAAGCCATAAAATTGCATGCATATGTGTTATATATATATATATATATATACATACATATATATATATATATATATATATATATATATATATATATATATATATATATATTCGTATGTATGTATAGTACCGCATTCGGGTATTCTGATGTGCGAATAAGCCCTATGGTTGGGCTGGGACTTGGACTGGGAGAGAATGCTTTTAGCATTAAGTGCGTCATGTACACATATATGTACTAATGAATAAATAAATAAATATGTTCATCGTCTGCTCAGTACTTTATACTAAGCATGGGCAATATGGATATGAATCCGATATCTATATATTGGGTTCCACAGAACACTGATGGCGGAAAAAAGTTTATCGCCCATTTCGATATAGTCCATATCGGTCGGATATCTATTTTTGAAAATGTTAAACATCTTGCTATATATTATTCACCCCTATTTTATACTAATAAGTGCCACAAAATCACACGAATTGCAAGTTTCTCGAGCTAGGTTACTCTATGTTATAAGAAACCAGGCGAACGTTTAGAACTCCAACCAAGAATATCAAGACCCGAGCCAATACAGAAGAGTTTGTTTTCTAATTAGGCCCGACAAGGAATAGACTTGAGACTTAATTTATACCTCAGTTTTATACATAGTAATGTGCTCACCTCTGTGCCACGGAAGTTGTTAATCATTTATGATTGTATCTAACGCATTAAAGTGGTGGAGAGGAATTGTTAGTAATGGGGACGTTTATCCACATTGTCAGCAATATACTCTGACAGATCGACCTCCACGTGGTTCTCCTTGGAAAACATAATGATTGATCCTAATGGAATTCATCACGATGGGCTTTTTTGTGCAATTTATAATGGCAAACAAGCTGACGGCCCACCTGACAGAAAGTGGTAACCGTCACTTATAGACATGACCAGTACCATGGTCATAATAGAGTATACTGTTTCGCCCATGATACTCCCCATGCGTAACTAATTGTTCTGCTCATCCTCACCTATTAACTCTCATTGGTGCCTCACTAGCGTATATCGAATGCACATGCGAGGTTACTATTCCATTTATCATCCATTAAGAAAACCCCACCAAAGATAAAAAAAACGCCAGCATTACGTATTAAAATTGTGTACAATTGTTTAAATATAAGATTTCCTGTTAATGTCACCTATCATGCTGTATGCACTTATATCTGGCCTTGCAACTTGTCATGATACACATAGTCTGTATTGATGGCGTTAAATGTTTTGTTGTAAAGTTGTCTAATAAATATCGGCACCGTACCGTCAAATGTATATACATTAAAGTATAAATAAATAAATAGAATAAAAATAATTATTACTTACGAGAAACCAGTAAGAGCATTCAGAAGCGAGGTTTTTCCAGCACCCGAGGGTCCCATAATGACTGTAAGTTCCCCTGATTTGAATAACCCAGAAACACCATGCAGTATCGTTTTCTCTGAAACAAAAAAAAGAAAAAGAAAATAGAGTAATAAATATACATAGAAATAAAACCTTAAATAAATGATCTGTCTCATTCTGTCTCGTACATATACATTGCGGAACTACGAGTAGGTATATGACTAAAAATATTATAATCAAAAGTCGATTGCTTGGGTACCTCTGTCCCATTCGTGTTTCTACCGTGAAGCAGTTGTGTTTGCTTGGCTGTGTTTCGGTTTGAAGGGTGGGATATGGCGTGAATTTACAGGGTACAGAGGAATAACATCTGAGTCCTCAGGAATGGCAACGCATGGGGGGTATCATGGGCGAAACAGTAAACTCTGTTATGTCCATGGTACTGCTCATGTTTATAGGCGACGGTTACCACGGTTTCCGTCAGGGTGGGCCGTCAGCTTGTTTGCTATTCTAAGTTGTATATAAAAAAAAATATCTATCACGTACATATACATCGCGGAACTACGAGTAGGTATATGACTAAAAATATCAATGAATTATTAATTTGATAATTATTATTATAAAACAAGAAACTTGTCGTTGAAGAATATTTTGTATATAAATGAAATAATAATATTTACCTATTGTAAATAAAAAGTGGTAATCGCTTTACATAAAGTGGACCGTCAGCATGTTTGCCCTTCTAATATCATAAAGAAAATTATTCAAATACAGAATAAATACTGATTTTCTTATTGCTTAGTATTCTAAGAAAAAATTACTGAATTTATTGTGAAGATAATCGTTCTTTATTATATATATTTATTATATAATAAAAAAAGATTTTATTTTATAAATTTATTATATATTACATATATTTAACTCCGACTCATTCTGGTCAAGCGTATTCAGACTTTTGTCGTGACTGCAATTAGATTATAGAAAACACTTCATCATAAAATTAAAAATAGCCCGAGCATTGTGATTTTCAAATCGCGTCTGAAGAATTATTACCTCTCACAAAGCTGATGTACGTACTTATTATATTTGTATACCTGTCGGTTTTTTTCAGTTGTATAGACATTTTATTGGTATATTTTTAACTACTTATTTTTAACTTTTAAGTCGATTGATACACATGTATGCCTGTAACTGCGAATAAATTGTCAGTTTATTTCAATTTGGATTTTCTGGAAGAAATCTCTTTTAGAGATAAGCTCGTCCTTGTGCACTACGTTATGTCTAATTGTTATTCTGATACAATATCATTTTGTGTATAATAAATAATGAAAAGTAAAGATAAAGTGTGAAAAATGTTTGTATTTAATATAGTTTTGACGGAATGTAATATAAAGTGCATAAAAACTTAGTATATCAAACAGTACTTACCTACATGAGGTATATTTAAAAACGTAAGGTCAAGTCATATGTGGATCTTTAAATTATATTGAATATTATCTTAATAGGTATCATGTTAATTAATTATAAGTGTGCGATAAACTTTCGGTGCATAGTAGCCGCTTATCTGTAGCTAAACTTATATTTTAATTAATTACTGGCAGATTGCGGGATCCGTTCTTACATCTATATAAATATATTTACGTCCAGCTATACTTTTACCGGACAAGACATTGTACAAGATTCGTCTGCATCTGTGACATCTGCTTACTTGATTCGGTTTAAAGAGTGGGTATATGGCAATGAAATCACAGGATACAGACGCATATTATAATGTGTCTTTAAAAGTGGAAATAGGATTTACACATTTCGCTTTGCAACAAACTTTATTACGTATTACGTAATTAATATGGGAGTAAACGTTATCAATTGCAAAAAGATTCATCGTAGGTTAAAAAATGGCTTCGCAGTCGCGTACGTAATCGACTCTATATTCAAATTTGAGATTTTTTTATTTACTCATACCAGTACGGAATTCTTGGTATACGAGTTTCGTTCGCGCTTGACAAGTTTTTTATCTTATCAGCATAATATGCAAAACCGTTTCAAGGAGAAAACCTTGAATAATTAATTAAGTTTTACGCATAGATTCGACACTGAAATAACAATATTAACTCCAGGAATGATTATTATGTTTATTTCAGAATATAATAGGTATAAAGTAAAATAAAAAAATAGAATGACG
This sequence comes from Galleria mellonella, assembly GCF_026898425.1. Classification (NCBI taxonomy): domain Eukaryota; kingdom Metazoa; phylum Arthropoda; class Insecta; order Lepidoptera; family Pyralidae; genus Galleria; species Galleria mellonella. The sequence goes on from NW_026442112.1 coordinate 1,267,142, forward strand.
TGATTTATTCACAATAGATGTGATTGTTAAATTGCGCAAAAGATTTTTACAGTTTTTTTTTTACAATACAGGGTACAAATGAGTATGCGGCCCACTTGATGGTAAGTGATTACCGCCGCCCCTGAGCATCCGTAACAACGGAAGAATTGCTGGTGTGCTGCTTTTTTCTTTAAAATTACAATGTTGTTTATGGCTGAAATATTTTTTAAACCACTTCCAAAAAGAGGGGATTTTTAGTTCGTTTACATTTTTTGTAACAATATTACGCCATTATATCTTTAATTCTGAACCAAGGTTTACAATTACTCTAATACTGAAATAAAATGATTTTAAAGAAGTCAGTAAAATATTAAAACAAGTCACAATTATTTTTGTAATCAACACGGTTACTTTCTTGTTAGTTTGAGATGATTGAAGCTGCCGTTTTTCTTTGCGGAGCGAAAAATGTTTACATATAAAAGTCTATAGGGTACTTTACCGTCGGCTCCACAATTATTAAATTATATTGAATTAGTTCTACATTAAAATATTTTAAATGTTTTGTGTACGCATGCGCGTGCGCATGCGCTTGATTAGATTGCTAGTAATTATCTTTGGCTCCTTGATCACTGTCAATTAGATAACATGTAGGTACATTTAACATTATATTTAGATAGGTAAGGGCATCACTTGATATCGTGTAACAATTACTGTAACGCATATTTAGACTAGTGTTTGATTGTTGTGTAATTATGTTAATATACTATATATATATATTGTTATTATATATTACATAATTTTATCCTTACTTAGATGCAAACTGTATATTGGAAGGTATTTTTTTTTATAGACGATAATGAAATGGTGACCCCGCCTGCGCTAACGGTATACGCTGGCAGTGGGAGATATTAAAGTGATGAAGATGAAAAGGTCAGTTAGCCCATCGTGATGAATACACCTGGAATTCAGCACGATGGTTTCCAAGGGGGATGTGGAGGTCGACCTGACAGGGTATAGTGATAGCAATGGGACTGGTAGTCTGCATTACTAACAATAACTCCCCTTCCCCCCAAATTGGAAGGTATTTATAATATATACCTACAAATGAGACTAAGAAGTGTATTTAGGTAATAGTCAAACCCCCCCCCCCCCCCGATCCATCGGATACACGGTAAAACTAAACAATCGTAATGTTGTATCTGTATTATGTATAAGCATGTTATAACCATATAATAAAAAAAAAATCGCAAATTAAAAGATACGATTTCATTACCATTAGATAATCTAGGGATTTTTACGACGCTCCATACATACAAATCTGTTCAGGCATTTAGAAGTTATGGTGGAATAAAGAGACACACAAATATGAACCCTTTATGTGCAGTCACGTAAAAAGCCATATTAGGACTTCTCTTTACTAATATAATACGACAGTGAATTTGTTTGTGGTTCCTGCTGCGGTTCCTCCGCGGTTCTCCCTGGAAACCATCGCGGTTAATTCTTGTGGATTTGTCGCGGTGGGCTAACTGATCAGAGGGCCTACCATGAAATATTTTCCGAAAATTCGGAGCCAAAGGAAACAGAAATTTGATGTTAAAATTACATAATACATGCCATTTGGAAATATTAAAAATGTTAAAACATTGTTCCTTTGGACTTTTATGATAGGATGATGACGAACGAAATGTTAAATTCCATTTATTGGTCCGATTTTGGTATAAACAAAAACACAAAATTGAGTCCGAAATTTCGGAATTTCATTTCATGGTAAACCCGCTGTTTTGATTCTCACTTATCATCAGTGCCCCGCCAGTGTATACCGATAGCGCAGTCGGGGTCACTATTTCATTTTCACCTATTAAAAAAACCAAGAAATAAGTAGGCGGTGCATTATTAAATTGAAGGAATATAAACATTAATACTTAATATATTCACATATTATAAACATATAATTAGACTAAACATATAAATAATCTGTTTAATAAATAAATATATACATACATAAATATTACTATAACAAACAATTAACTGTAGAAGAGTAAATGACTTAAACAAAGTAATCAGTAAGATGAAGTTTAAAAGGAAAGAGATAAAAATAAATAAAAAGGACTAAAAAAGTATTTTTAATAGATAAAAAAAGATTTTCTAAATTGGTTTATAAATAACGGAGTTCTGAGGTGAAAAACATAGTAAATCCAAATAGAGAACGTACTCTTTTTATTAAGTCGGTTGAAAACTAAAAATATAACGTTATAAATTAATATAATCGCAGCTTGTTATCTCCCCTCCCCATAGATAACAATATTATCTACAACTTCTACATACCCCTGAACCGAATCTATGCCAATTAATTAGTGAATGACAAAGTGCAAATCATGGCCTTCCTAGTGCAAGTGTTCGACTCGCTGAAATATAATAATAGAAAATATAATGTAGGTATCATTACTAAGGTTATAAACGGTATAGGAAATGAGTATATCAAATATACAACCAAATGTTTAAACGTCCATATATTTTAAAAAGAATGACAATTTTCAATTTATACTGCGCGCGCAACCTCGCATGCGCTCTGTTATTTATTATTTATTTTTCTACAGAAATTCAAAAGGTTTAGTTATATATAAAGGTTTGTTATATATACAGTATATATATATATATATATATATATATATATATATATATATATATATATATATATATATATATATATATATATATATATATATATATATATATATATATATATATATATATATATATACGCCACAACGGTATGACTGTTTGTTATCTCTTGCTAAATTCATTAAAAATTAATCATCATCATAATTTTAGCCATTATCTGTCCACTGCTGGGCATAGGCCTCCCCCATAGACTGCTATAAGGAACGGTCCTGAGACACCTGTATCCACTGACTCCATGCAATGCTTTTCAGGTCGTCACTCCATCTAGTAGGGGGAGGGAGGGGGGTTGGTTGGTTGGTTGGGGTTGGTTGTCCTATACTGTGTTTGCTCGTACGGGGTCACCACTTAGGAACCTTTCCTCCTCATCGGTTGTCGGTTCTTCGAGATCGTAAAAATGAATAATAATAAATAATAATCCATTCATTGCCGTGTGGTCTCGGCATAGAATAAACCACCTCTATGGGTGTTGTAAAAGGTGAGGGGGTAAAGGGGAGGGATGGGTAGCAGCGCCCCTCCTAAAACATCTCCATAACTAACTGCCTAACCGAGGTTGCCAGGGGTGGCTACTACTGGCGAAACCCTCCAAGGGGGAGACTTATGTTCAGCAGTGGACAGTTAAAAGCTGATATGATGATGATGAATCCATTCATAATTCAAGAAATTATTCTTTGCTATTAAGCAATGAAATTTGGTATATATGTACTACTTCGGATGAAGAACGACTTGAGATACTTTTCATCCCAATCTCACAATATATCGGTCACGCGGAGGAAGTCGCGGGTAAAACTAGTGAAAAATATAATTGATTTTTTTTATACCACTGAGGTGGCAAACAAGCACACGGCCCACCTGATGGTAAGCGGTTACCGTAGCCTATGAACGCCTGCAATACCTGCCTGCATATTTTATGGTAAACCCGCTTATGCTATGTCTAACAGAGCGACAATAAACCTGTAAGTCAGGTAATTTATCATAATTTACCTAAGAGATCGCGTTAATTTCTGTTTCTTCCTATAAACCATAGAACATACAACACGAACTTGAATTTGAAATCGAGTACTCGTCTAATTACTTCATAAAGGTTTCCAAGATAGGATTTTATCAAAATTTTACCATTTTTTATCTAAAGAAAACGAATTTGGCGAGTGAGTTCAACTCACACTGTTTGCGTTAACGGCATACGTTGGCCTCACCGTAGCATACACCGTTGAGGAATCATAGGTGAGGGTAAAAAGGCAAGTCAATTAGCCCATCGTGATGAATTCACTTGGAATCGAGCATTTTGGTTTCCAGGGGGGGAACCGCCAGGAGATCACTCTGACAGGGTATATTGCTATTGCTAGCAATTTCTATCTCAAATATTATTTGTATACTAAATTTTATAGAAATTGATTAGGCTGTCAGAACGCCAAAAATTAACAAACAAAAGAACTGTTTGCTTGTGTGTTCACTACAATTATTTGTAAGGATAATCAGTAAAATAAGGAAAAATTTCAATCCTAATATTGATTGATAGCCACTAAATATATTATCATAATAATTTTATTAAATCGTTTACTCTGTCATTAAAGTAAATAAATATATATAATAATTATTAACAGGAATGATTTAATTGTTTGTTTGTAGTAGTTAAACTTCGAAAGCTATGTTACCAGCGGAGTTACACAGGCTATATTTTCATTTTAAAATTTCTATCTACTCGTGCGAAGCCGGATTGAATTGCTAATATTAAATATTTGAGGCAATACAGGAAGTTGATAAATTAATTATTAAAAAAAATTATGTAAATATTCATGATAAAATTAAACAATTTAAGACAAACAAAGCCTAGGAAAACGGCAAAGCGCCAGATTATTATCTATATACAAAAAAAGAAAAATATTGTCTCGCAAATAAAGTCAACATTTGACTTGTTAATGTATGGGAAAACCGTTCAGTTTGAACAACTAGGACTGTACAAATAAATTACCAATATACATAAATACATTAGATACCTATGAATAGGCACTGTAATAATCAAAAAGCGAATTATAAAGTGAATTTGAACACGCACATATATTACGTTATATTAATAGACACATCGACCTTCTATATTACGTAGGTATTATTTCTGTTCTAGAAAAACTAATATGGAGTTGACAAGATTATGTAGTACTTGATTTATGTAGATAAAAATATAAATGCTGTTTCTTTGGTATAACCACTCATTTGAGAACGATCGATATACATAGATCGATAGATGGTAGAAGGAGACACTTATGGTGCGAATTTGTCCTCCCGTCTGTCATAACGCTGTATTTCAGCGATTGTTAAAAATATCGATTTGAAATTGGAAATAGTCTTACATATTGTTGGCCCACACATATTGCAAGGGCAAAAACTACTTTAAAATTAAGTAGCCCTTTTGGATTCCTAAAACCTTTGACTTATTAGTTCAAATGAGATGTCATATGAAAGGGTTTCATTTGTAAGTTTGTAAAACTGAATTTTATTTATTTGAATGCTGAATAATTTTTTGGTTATGATCGAAAATGTAAAAAATGACTGTTCTCCTCTTTATCTCCGTAGTTTATGAAGTGAAAAAGCTGAAATACTTACAGTTTATAAAGGTATGAGTATATTTATTTATTTATATTTATTTGCATACCATATGAAATAGGTCATTTATTACAGTGTATATATATATATATATATATATATATATATATATATATATATATACAGTTAGCAATTAACGGTGTACAATCTTAAAACAATTACTTAGTTATAAAGCTTATTATAGTCAATGTAATGTGAATTGTATTACTGTTGCCGTGTATAAATAAATAAATATAAATAACAGGTAAGTGCATAAGTGCATAAGACATGTGACACCCCATAGGGCCACCGCGACTTACAAAGAGAGAACCGACCACTTTTATAACAATTGTATCTATTAATATTAATATATACTGTATCATGCTTTATTTATTAATTTTGTTAGTAGATTTTGAATTTTAATACAACTACATATGAACATGTATATTATAGCGTAGTCTGTTTTTTTTTATAATAATACGAATTTATTATTAAAATAAAATAAAATACGGTAATAACATAAAATTTTAATCATAATTACTTATTTGAAGATTTCGTGTACAATATATCAAAATATCAAATTAAAATTCTTTTCAAGTCAGGTAAGATTCATAAGCAAATTCACAAATGGTAATCGGTAAGTATTTAAATATTATACAAGTCTGTTTATAATTAAGTTTATAGTTATCATAGATACAACATGTCGTGTAATTAAATACGGCAAACATAATGTGTGAGTCACATGTTTTATAAAATAAATATATAATTAATCATATTAATTGCAAAATCTTGACATCTAATATGTAAAAAAGGAAATACGCTGTGTTGGAACCGACAGGAATATATTAACCAACAATAAAACTCTCCTATTGTTTTATTTTTTCAGGCGCCTCTTATATACACATATTTACATTCACATCTTAAACTACATGTATTTATTATATTTTATCAATTCAAAGATATTTTATTTTTATTTAAATTTTCTCTGGTTAAGTCATAGTTTTTTTTGTGATCGTACTATAATTTTTGTGTGTTAATTACACAGAAACACTACTTCTACAATCTTAGAAAACTAATAGTTTTTTATACAACTTAGAATGGCAAACAAGCTGACGGCCCACCTGATGGAAAGTGGTAACCGTCGCTTATAGACATGAGCAGTACCATGGACATAACAGAGTATACTGTTTCGCCCATGATACCTCCCATGCGTTGCCATTCCTGAGGACTCAGGTGTTATTCCTCTGTACCCAGTAAATTCACGCCATATCCCACCCTTCAAACCGAAACACAGTCATGCAAACACAACTGCTTCAAGATTGAAACACGAATGAGACAGAGGTACCCAAGCAATCGACTTTTGTACAAAGTCTCCCTCTAGTAATATGTGTTATAGATATAACAAAAGACACCAACCAAACTAGTTTTAAGATTTACAAATATATTTGTATAATTCTGCTATTTTAACTAATTAAATTCTATCAAAAATGTACACGAGTATATTTTTATAAAAATTCAATGCCATCAATGCAAACGAGCCCTGATGTAAATGAATTCGCCACGAGTAATTTTTTTAATAAAATTTACATGTTCTTCTTATAAATCTCTTTTTAACATAACTGGTTTTTCTTTTTACAAGCTTTTAATTAACGCGATAATATAAAAAATAAATGTTTTCACTGCGCTGTCGTTCACGCCTACAAGGAACACGTAACAAATTATATACCACATATGTACTCACTCAGAATATTTACAATGTAATAAAGTGAATGCGTCAACAATGTCTAAGGGGGTGGCGGGAAGGGATTGTTAGTAATTCGGACTACCAGTCCCATTGTTAGCAATATACCCTGACAGGTCGACCTCCATGTGGTCCCCCTTGGAATCCATTGTGCTGAATTCCTGGTGTATTCCCCACGATGGACTAACTGACCTGCCTTTTCATCCCACCTATTATCTTTCACTGGTGCCCCGTCAGCGTATACCATTAGCGCAAGCGGGGTTATCATCCATTGACATCTATTAAAATAAAAATATCTGAGACTAACGTATATACTTTATACGTCAATGAAAAGTATAGTTTAAAATCCATACAAACCGCAGGTAGGTGCTATCCTAAATCTAATAAAAAAATCAAATAATATCATCAGTGTCAAAATGATATTATGGTACATCGCTTTAATTAACGCATAGACTAAGCACAGTATCTGTGGACAGAGGTCTTGGAGTCATACCTCATTTTTTTAAGCAACTTTGAATGACAACAAGCTGACGGCCCACGTGATTGAAAGTGGTAACTGTCGCCTATAGACATGAGCAGTACCATGGATATAACAGAGTGTACTGTTTCGCCCATGATATCTTCCATGCGTTGTCATTCCTGAGGACTCAGAAATAATCATGCCAATAATCAATCAATACCGCAGCAGTGACTTTTAGCTAATATATATATTTATTTCTAAACATAGCGTGCCACTTTCGTTGTTGCAAGTAATTTTACTAAAAATCCCCCATATCAGATTATTTCTACTTTTTGTCAGCTAATTGTCCAATTAGCTGACTCGTTTTTCATCAGTATCGTATTTTTTTTATGCAACTTAGAATGGCAAACAAACTGATGGCCCACTTGATGGTAAGTGGTAACTGTCGCATACACATGAGCAGTACCATGGACATAACAGAGTGTACTATTTCGCCCATGAGACCCCCCATGCGTTGCCATTCCTGAGGACTCAGATGTTATTCCTCTATACCCTGTAAATTCACGCCATATCCCATCATTCAAACCGAAACACAGCCATGCAAACACAACTGCTTCACGGTAGAAACACGAATGGGACAGAGGTACCCAAGCAATCGACTTTTGTATAAAGTCTCCCTCTGGTATTTAGGCATAAAATGTGTCTTGACGTATTATTTAATATATAAAAAATATACAGAAATTATAAAGGAATCACTCATAACTATTTATTACACAAAATTGTATAAAAAGTTGACCCATTGCTCTCGAAGCATTTTTATGGAAACACTATAATCGACGCTCTTTACTTTATATTTTAATTTGATAGACGCAAAATTACTTATTATGGACTATTATAAATTAAATTTATATGAATTTTTATTTAAATCTTATGGAAATTTAATTAATTTAATCTTTAGAATAAAGATTTCGCTGTGATAATAAAGTGAAGCTAAAATTTTATTTTTAGAAAAGTGACGCTTCAGAATTCACTCCAAAAATAGATAATTCGGATGAATTGAAAACTTTTGAAATCATTAAAAATGTTTTCATTAGATAACATTTCTTGTGACATATGATGAGAACATAATTTGAATGATAAAACATAAACAAACACGATCAAGGTGAAATAAATCAATAGCGTATCATAACATTTGTCGGTTTTGTGCGGATACCTCAAAATACAACGAGAGTTTACCCAGGCGTCGATGGAAATAGATAACGCAAGTACCTCAGTCTATATGAAAACTGAGCGTGCTACTGTTATAGTTCTAGCTGTGATGTTACAAAATGTATTTCTTAATAAAAATAAAAAAAAACACTTATTACACTGCAGTTGCTTTAAAATAGCAAATATGTTGCTTTTTTAACAATCCTCTGTCATAACTTTTTACATATTGAAAAAACTTGGAATTGAATTTAGTTAGAGTATATATAGGCTCTTTCAAGTCAAACAGTGACTTCTATATAGCGACATTTAATTAAACATACATCTAAAAAAGGAACTATCGCACTGTCTCACAAAAAACGTTCAGTTAAGCAGTTTTTCAATTTTATTTTTTAAACGTAATATGAAGTGAAAAGATATAATTTTGAACAAAACTAAAATGCGTATATTTTATAAATTCACCCATATAGCCATGCATTACACTAAATATAAAAGAAAATACATAGCTAGCTCCTACTTAGGGTAAAAAATTCAAAAGTAATTGCGACTATTTGCGTCATCTATTTGCATTTCAATCAGTATCTGTTTTCATAACCTCGCTATAGTTTTAATATATATCGCGGTGTCATTAATGCACTAAGTACTTTTATAATAAAATTTATCTTCATTAATTATACATTAAATATAAGAAAAAATAATAATTGCCACAGATATAAAATATTTTACGACATATAAAATAAAAATAAATATCATGTTAGACAAAACATGATATCAATATGACATTAGCTTTTGCTCGTGACTTCGTTTTCTATCAACGCAGATTGGATCGAATATTTTAATTGACAAACAATATTTTTGAACTTACGATCATTGGAAATTATAGTACATTTCATGATCATTTGTCGATCGTTGTTTACAGTCATTGAAGTATCAAACAAACAAAATCACTCACATTTATAATATCAGGAAAGACAATGTGTTATTGTATTGACTGAACTATAGAAAGAACCAGTATTTCATTTATAGAAGTACAACTTATATAATTACATACAAACAATTACAACTCTATTCATAGATGCTCATAAATCTGATTGTTGACTATGCAATAATTATAATAGGGGGGAAAGGGATTGTTAGTAATGGAGACAGAATCCCATTGCTAGCAATATATCCAACCACGTGGACCTCCTCGCGGTTCTCCCTGGAAACTATCATGATAAATTTCAGATGAATTCATCATGATGGGCTAACTGGCCTATTTTCATCCTAATCGATCATCCTTCATTGGTGCCCCGCCAGGGTATCCCGTTAGCGCAGGCAGGGTTACCATTCCATTTTCATCCGATAAAAAAAAAATATATAATAAAAATTGTGTCACAAAAAACCAACTTCAATTATGACAAAACCAGTTATTTTGGTCTAGAAACTAAACTACTGAACAGATTTTGATAAAATTTATAAGGTACCAATCTATATTTATATCCTTTCAGATAAAAAAAGAATTTTCCAAATCGGTCTAGAACTGACGGAGTTATAACAACATAACAAAATATAATCGAATTGAGGACCTCTTTTTTTGGTAGGTTGGTAGAAAAGAAAAAATGTGTGAGAAGTATGCTTCGTTTGTATTTTTTTTTTAGAATACCACTACAAAATAGCAAAAATAACAATCTCATATTCACCAATTCAAAGTTATATGAATTCTCACTGTAACATTATAAATTTTAGAATTAATTTGTTTAATTGTTTCTTTATATGCGCCATTCGCTAGGAAATTTGGTAAACACGTTCTATATGGGATGGAGAAGGATATAGGCTACATGTTATCTCAGTCACGTGGACTAACGCAGGTAAGGACTTGTTTTACAACATTTTTTTTTATTAAGAGACCAAAAAGGATGTGAACGCCGTAGGCTGCAAGGGAATTATTAATACCGGTTTAAAATTGTTGACGATATGTTGACTCCCAACTGTTTTTGGCCATGGCGACCGCTTTGACTTTGCTATTATTAATAAATTGTCTGTTGTTATTGTTGTTGGCGGTGGTGTTGGTGTGTTTGATTTATTAAAAAGATTAACTATGTGGCTTACTTAGTTAATCTTTTTAATAAAGATCCTTGCACACAGCGGACTTGCAAGCACACCATCCCTGAGAGATTCGAGACTTTATTTCGTCTCTCTTTGGACTTAGTCGAAAAAGACGTGACATTTCAAAATTATTAATATTTGGTATTGTATTGTATTGTAAAGTCTTTATTGCACGTAATTCAAATTGAGCACTGATAAATGATTTAATATACAATGGCGGACTTGTCCCATAAAGGGATCTCTTACAGTCAACCTTTGAGAAGCTAAAAGAAAACTATAGAATATATAAAGGTAATAACCGTACAATTAAAGATAAACTAAATAATACCCAGTAAAAAATTTAATATATAATACAATTTGGTTTTGTTAGAGCTCTCCATTCTAGCCGATTCTTAGTTTGTTGCTCCCATTGGGAAGGCTCTATTTTACAGCTTTTCACGTACCACTTCAACGTATTCTTGTAGTTGAGGAGTTGCTCACCAAGCTTACGCTTAGGAAGGCAAGAGTGTTGCAGATATAAGTGTAATACAATGGAATTAAAAATCACATGAAAGGTGCATCGCAGAAACTAATAACTTTTTAATTTAATAGTATTTATTTTTCTTTTTTATTTTGTCGTTTCATATTTATGTGGGATACATATCAGCCTATCAAGCTTTTATGTTTTTCAAATAATTAGCTTTTACCCGCGAATTCGTCCACGTGGACGGGATATGTATTTCTCATTCATCCGAATAAAATGTCTATATCCTATGTCTATGTCCTTTTTCATTCTAAATAGTACGTGTATAACAAATTTTGTAGTGATTGTTAAAAGCGTTTAAGCGCTAAGCTATAATAAGGTTACTACTGGCTGTATCCCGCGACTTCGCCTGCGTAAATTAGTACATAAATATTTTATGTGCTAAGTTAGGATATAACCTAAGTAATTTCAACATGAAAGATTAACAAACACCCATGGATCCTTACAAACAGGGTCGGTAACGCGCATGTGGTAGTGGTGGTGGTGATGGAACGTAGTGTTGCAGGCGTCCATAAGCTAAAGCGAAGGCGGTCAACCGGTCGATCGCGATTATTGATCCAGTCGATCGTGGCAAGGCAAAAAATGTTATATTTTGCTAATCTAGCGGCAGATATAAAGACACAATGCTTACACTAATATAAATAAGTAGTTACTAAGAATAATTTTCATTTTTATGTTTTCCTTCTTATTAAAATAAAAAATACTACAATATTACATAATTGTGTACTGAATTATGTTGTTTTATTAGAGATTTCAAGAAGTATGTAATTGGTAGATCGCACAGGGTTTTGTAAGTAAACAGCAGATCTTGGCTCTAGTCAAGTCGGCGTGGTATAAAAAAAAACTCTCGCATTTATAATATTATTATAACATATATTCATCATTTAGAATTCAAATTATTTATAGAAATGATCTGTTTTGATATTTCTTATAAAAGTAATAAAAAACTGAATTGATAAAATACCTGTTTGTCTTTTCTTTTCTTTTTATGATGACGTAAATGAATTTTTGTCTGAGTTTATCGTCGAAGTCAAGTAATTTGCTATAATTATCTGATTGTTATTTTATGCGCTCTTGCTGTGTAAACATCAATACAAAAGTCGTCTGTAAAATATTAGGTATAATTATATATAGTATAGCTTTTATTATTTTTGGGACCATATTTATATAAAAAGGCAAATAAGGAATTATCTATATATTCAAAAACTAAACATATATACAAAAGAATTGTTAGTGATTGGCTATTAAGTAAGACATATGATGAAACTGAAGATTTATTGTTAGTAGTATCTTAGGTTATAACTGCCATTTTACAATAACTCATCCATTCCATATATTCACAAATTACACAGTCAAGATTTCATTTACAAAATATTATTTGGGCAAATTAAATTATTACTGTATTAGTACCTTAACTTGTATTGTTTCTTTTTTTTATATAATTTTGTGTCATTATGCCGTATAGGGAAGAGCACTGCTTATCCTAAAGTACAGGATTTACCTATTTAGGGAGCAGAGTTTTACCTATATTTAAAATGTAACATTTATTTTGAAATAAATTATTATAATTAATTATAATTATAATTAATTAATTTATTATAAAATGTGTTCCAAAAAAAAAAAACCTACTGCAAAATTCTAGTTTTATTTTGATTTAAGAACTACTAGATCGTTTTTATAAAATTGCTATTGGACCAATCTGTAAGTATATCCTTTCAGATAAAAATAGAATTTTACAAATCGGTTTACAACTGACGGAGTTATGAGGTAATAAAGATAAAAAAACCAACCGAATTGAGAAGTCCCTTTTGAAGTCGATTACTAATATATCACTTACTATTTTCTCTTTCTCTTTTTGATAATCTTTACATACAAAATTTCAAACAAATTCGATTCTTACAAACATGTAAACATCTTTCATACATCATCACAATTTCATATAGGTATATATATATATATATATATATTACCTACAATCAGTATAATTCAGGTATTGTATACAATACTTGATATCCCTGATGAATAGTAGTCCCAGCCTAGAATAGGCCACCCTTTCTTTCCCCGTGGGTGTCGTAAGAGGCGACTAAGGTAAATTAATGGTCGAGGGATGGGTGCCAGCGTCCCTCTTTAAACATCACTAAAACCTAAGTTGTCAATCCGCCTGCCAAGTACTGCCAACTACTGAAAAACCTCCCTTTATGCAAGACAATCAGTATGTTTGTTCCGATCTTATGCAAAAGCTGACTTTAGTGCAGCAAATAAAAAGCGGTTTCATTCCTGAGCTTGTGTAATTTCAATATTGATTCGCAATGTGGAAGTAGTTTGTTTCACCGGTTTTTCTACTTCCATAATCGATGCGCACGAATAAATAGAGTCTTCTAGTCTGTAATATTAATAGAATGAAGCAATGCGCGAGTTTATTAATACTACTACTAATTATTCGACTGAGTCGTTCATTCGAATTATTCGAATGATTTTCTACTAATTTCTTTAACTATACGCTTCTATTAATCGATAAAATCATTCATTAATGTACGAGTCGGTACGAATGTAGCCGAGTCGACCCGACCGCTGGAATGTCCTTTTTTGGTAACGCTCAAGAATGTTGCCAACTTAGTACATTAACACTAATTAAAAAAAAATTAACTAATTATTAAAATCAATCGAATACGAAAATTAGTATGTTACTAATGTAGTAGTCGAATTATAAAATTGCTAATTGTTATTTATTCGAATGACTAAATCATTCGGATTCGTGCACCGCTAGTAGAATGCAATACCTCATTTGCAGTAATTACCGAGTACAATGTCACCATGCTTTATTACCATTACCGTCATTTGTACAATCCGCGTTTATGCGAGCGCAGATAACGCGACAAATAGATAAACAACCCGGAAACATGAGGGACTAGACCGTGACTCGGTATCGAAATATTTATCTAGTACAAGTGTTCTCAAAGTTATATGAGTGAATCTTCTCTTTTTATTATAGAATATATATTAATATACATTCAAAATACTACTTTGTATCTAGTTTCTAGTTAAGTATCTATTCAGCCTGTTTAGATACGTTGCAAATGATCCTAGCGATAGATACGTTATCGCTACTGTTTTTTTGTAATGGAATAAGATAGCACTGCACTAACGACACTAACATTAATTATGACATTAATTACACAATTAATCGTCATAACAATTATGTTATTCTTTTTTTATTGCTATTTATATCATAAATGATATAGTAATACTAAATGTAATAAATAGGTACAACACATTTTTTACACAAATATGTTGATGAATAATAGGTAAAATGGGTAATAAAGTAACATAATATTTGTTTTATTTTATTCATGCATCTATTACCTATTGGTACTACCATTAGTTTGGGGAAAGGTACTGATAGTAATGCTGAATACCAGACTCATTATTAGCAATATATCTTGTTAGATCGACCTCCACGTGGCCCCCTGGAAACCATCGTGCTGAAGCCCATCTTAATGAAAACCAGGTGTTTTCATTAAGATGGGCTTACTGACCGGTCTTTTCATCTTCACCTATCATCCCTTATTGGTTCCTCGTCAGCATATACCGTAAGCGCAGGTGGGGTTACAAACATGTACAGGCTTAATTTTGTGACAATTATTCTCAATGCAAACTATTTATCCACATTTTTACAATATTATTGTCTAAAAATATATTTACGTAGGTGAATGACCGGTGTGAAGGTCTTAAAATATCTTTTAGATCAAGTGGTCAAAGTATGAAGTTACGCGTGGTGCACTTTTATATCCTTGATTGCACAATAGTCCGATAAAGGTATTCTTTTGATAACAAAACAGTCATAAGATTATTTACTTTTCTACCGGCTTCAACAGGCTTAATATAATATAATAAAGTCTCAATACATTTATTATATAAATAACATATAAATTTAACAAAAGTTTTATGCAAATATTTCACTCGGTCGAACCAAATGTGATTCCATAAAAATACCAAAATAAAAGTTAAAATTAGTTTTCTATAATTTTTTGTATGGAATGTATGATGTAGAACAAGACTATTACATCAATTCCACATTATTGTATGTATATAGATGGAGTAACTGATAACTGATGGGATAGAAAGGTTTTCCAGCGACGACCCATCCAGAAGAGGGCGACCTCTACAGGACAGAGTGTCGATTTCAAAGACCGGTGCAGTGAGTCTTTAGGCGCAGTGAAGAATCGTACTTCGTGGCGGAATATGTAGGAAACATATCGTCACCTCTATGGCAAATTTATGAATCTGCAGTTTTTTCAAATATGACATTTTTTTAAAAATCTACATTTTGCGTCATACTAATTATTGTGGCTTATTTTCAAATTTCTACCTCTAACGGTTAAAAAAATCGAGTAGCTCGAATCTCCATATTTTTGTGATATACACAAGGTAAACTTACTTAGCATATTTTTATAGTATTTTCTATAATAAACACTTTAATTTGAAAATTTCAATAATTATTTTATCAAGTTTTCAATCTTAATTTAGTTATTTTACATGAATGATTGAAATAACGTTGTTATTTAAACTGAAGTTCTTTCCAAAACACGTGATTTATACCTTAGTATATTTACGAAAGTGGCCCTTTCGTTAGTTTGCCAGATGTTAAAATAAATGATTTTCTTTGGCAACTTACGAAACTGCCACTTTCATAGATTTGCTGTTGTACGAGTATAACTGAATACCTAGGAACTCTCATGTATGGAGGTGCAAAGTAATGAATATGCATTTATATGTGATACCTACTTGTAATATAATAATAATTAATTAAGCGTATTCAATAAAAAACAGGATTTTAAAAC
Source organism: Galleria mellonella (assembly GCF_026898425.1). Classification (NCBI taxonomy): domain Eukaryota; kingdom Metazoa; phylum Arthropoda; class Insecta; order Lepidoptera; family Pyralidae; genus Galleria; species Galleria mellonella. Next base: position 1,283,239 of record NW_026442112.1, read on the forward strand.
TAAAATGTTAGCATGATCTTTTACAGTAGTCTTCTATCAAAAGTTATTTGCATTCCAATGTTTCAAAACGTTCCCCTGTAAAATGTATCTTTTTCAGTTTCGTAAGTTTACCATAAAGGTGACGATATGTTCAAGAGTGAACGACGGATGGGTGGTAATAGTGCTGATAATTGTGTATAGTATTTAAAAAATATCAAATATGAATCAATAAATAAAAACTCTTTGTTCCTTTTAAATAATGATACAGATTATAAAGATTAACAATAAGTACACAAGCAAAGTGAATACGTAATTACATAAAAGCAAGATAAAGAGGCAACAAATGGTGGCTTTATCGCTAAATAGCCATCTGTTAACTACACATGGTGCACACATTGTGTTTCAAATTCCATATTGGCCCGTCAAAGCCCCGGTCAAAAGTTATCTTCGATTGTGATTGTTTAGAAAGAAAGAAAGAAAGAAAGAAGAAAGAAAACATTTATTGACAACAACAAAAAGTTACATACATTATGAATTAAAAAAAAAAAAAACTTTACATTTATTATTGCCAACATGGTCACCACTCAGCATGTGCTGCAGCAATTTAATTGCTACAGCGCTGATATTCTGTGGTGCCCATACGTGACATTACGAACGACGACAGCAAACATACGCATACATATATATACACACACATACACATACATATATGATACATATATATATATATATATATATATATATACACACATACATACATATACATACATACACATACACACACACACACACACACACACACATACATATACATACATACATACACTTAACTGACAAGATATACCCATATAGATATGTACAACAATAATACAATAACAATACAACAACACTATATTATACAACGAAGCAGCAATGTTATGCAATCACAAGGAACATGCTTTTTGTAGATTTAAATAATAGTTTTTAGCATATTTTTTAAAAGTATAAGTTGTTTTTAAATTTCGTATGGGAGGCGGGAGGTCATTCCAGATCTTGGAAGCTGCATATTTGAACCCTCTCTGAAAACTTGCAGTTCTATGTCGTGGTACCTTTAAACGTATAGAAGCTACTCTTAAATTATATATACTATGCTCTTGTGCCCACGATAATTTATCGTAAAGGTATTGAGGTTTACCTGTATTTATTATATTAAACACTAAACATGCAAGATGCAACTTCCTACGTGAAAACATTTTCATGATACCGGCATTGTTTAAGAAAGGAGTAACGTGATGGCGCGGAGGAATGTGATAGCAAAACCGGGCACATGCATTTTGCACTCTTTGGATCAGTCGTTCAGTTCTAGACAACAAGCAAGGGCCATACACTACATCACCATAGTTTAATTTGGATAAGACAAGAGCCTCACACAACTTTTCCCTAGTAGACACAGTTAGATATTTCCGAAATCGATATAGCAACTTAAGACGATAGAAACAGACTTTCACCGTTTGCATAATATATGTTTCAAAACGAAGATGAGGATCAATGACTAATCCTAAATTACGTGCTTCTTTTAATTGATCAATAGGTTTATTATTGATTTTAATACATGGTTTATGTCTTTCTATATCAGCTATCAACTTTTTTGTCCCAACAACCACAAACTTACATTTATTAGGATTAAGCATCAAACAATTTTTATCCGACCAACTGGAGATACGAACCAAATTTTCATTTAGTTTTTTAATGGCACATGCTATGTTACAGGGGTCAAAATGAATATAAATCTGGAAGTCGTCCGCGTACATTTGGTACTCACAGCCTTTAATACAATTAATAATATCAAAACAATACAAAGTAAATAAAAGTGGACCCAATATTGACCCCTGGGGTACTCCTTAGTTACATATTTAGATTCTGAGTAACATTTTGTACCATCCATTCTTTGAGTTTCTACAATTTGAGATCTAAGAGTAAGAAAACTTCGAAACCATTCTATTGTTTTTGAATCTAATCCAAGGAACGACAATTTTGTAATAAGTAGATTTAAATTTATGGAATCAAATGCTCGTGTATAATCAAGTAAAACCAAGATCGTACCCTTTCCCTGATCTTGAGCTGCGAGAATGCTGTCAGTAACGTCTAATAGAGCTGTAGATGTACTAAATCCAGGGCGAAATCCTGATTGTCTGGGGGGTAATAATCCATCTCTATATACCGATATAGCTGTTTATGTACTACTCTTTCTAAAATTTTAGATAGACAGGGTAGTAAATTTATAGGGCGAAGGTCCCCAATACTAAGAGGAATCTGTATTTTAGGAATAGGTTTTATAATTGCTGTTTTCCAAACTTCTGGAAAAGTTGAAGTTAAAATAGATTTGTTTATTATGATTGTAATAATATCCAATGTATGCAGAGTTAAATTTATCATTTTTAAACTAATTTGATCTATTCCTTCCGCTTGGGAATTTAATGAATTTAAAATACTAGCTACTTGGTGTTCATCTACAGTTGTTAAAGTAAATGCATTTGTAATGGTTTTATTGAATTCATAGTATGTTAAAGCCGATATTGTAACCTGATTATTACCTGGAATATTTATAAAATGTGCATTTAACGCATCAGGATTATCACAGAAGTCTGACAGTTCTGTTGATCTTGTTTTCATCAATACAGAATTTCTCAAATTATTCCATAACGTTTTCGGTGTTCTTAGACATAAGTTTATATTATTTTCAAAGTAAGCTTTTTTTCTGCTTCTATCGAGCTACCGTTTGTTTCATGTCTTTATAGTGTTTTTACATCCTGAAGCTTTATACCTTTTATGACTTTTATTTCTAAGATGTATCATTTCTCTTATAGTATCAGTTAACCATGGTTTGGGGCAATCCTTAATACATATATATTTTTTAGGTGCATGTAGATCAAATAAATTAGTAATACAGGCATTGAAGGTGTTTACCATTTCATTTATATCATCTAACTTACGAAAATGACTCCAATCTATACTTTTGAGATCTTTGTAGAAAAGTTAATCAAAATATCATTGAAAGGCCTGATTTTAAGTAACTTTGGAATTATTTTGTCTCTTTTAAGATCTAGCTTTAATGTTATAAAACTATGGCTGCCCAGCTCAGGTATATGATTGACACTTACTTGTTTTACTCTTGTGTTTGTGCATGCTATATCAATAGAGTCTCACTATGTTTGGTAAAATGTGTAGGCTCTTTTTTATGTTGTGTCAAATCAGTATAATCTAGAAATTCTATCAATGATTTGCTCTTACTATCTTTAAGATTTAACAGGTTGACGTTAAAATAGTAATACCATATGATCATAGCAAGAGAAAAAAGCACATGATTCCGTCAATGCGTCCAAGAATACATTAACATCAAGCCACGGAGGTCTGTAAGCAGTGCCTATCACTATGCTAATGCCATTCAAGTGCAAACTAAGCCACATTTGTTCGATTTCTGAAATTGGATTGAGACATGTTTTGACACGTAAGCCTCGTTTCACATAAAAACCTACGCCACCGCCTCTTCCACTACGTATAGTTGACGGACGAGGAGTATGTCTTAAAGTATATCCAGGTACAACCGGAGCCCTACCCTCTTCTCCCTGTTTTAACCATGTCTCATTTATTGCAATAATATCTGGGGCCAGCTGGTTAATAGTTACAATAAACTCATCGTGTCGAGTACTTAAAGAACCTGCATTAAACAAACCCAATTTAAGAAATTTTTTAGTGAATTTTACTGTAAATAAATTCCACAAGAGATACAACATTCAGAAAAAAGACGTATAAGATATATTATATGCGGATGTAAAGTTATCATTCTAAGTGCCAATATATACGACTTTTACCGTAGGTGATAACAAAGAATTGTAGTATAATATACCAGTACATCATATTATAGAAAGTTGGTAAATATTGGTATTTATATTTATACATTAAATAACATAAGTTGCTACTCCACAATACCTTATGGCTAAAGTTGCTTGACGTATTATGTATTTTATTCGAATCATCAACCACCAATTTATGATTTATCATGTAGTAATTATTAATATTCATAATTTTAAAGTTATGAAGTTTCATTTTAATAAGCACATACAATAGTGGTGATAAAAAAAATTTTCCTTCTATTCTGTTCTATAGACCACTTATTTTTAAAATTACAAATGTATGTATGTATAGTTCTTAACAAATTCATAAATAATCAAATACTTATTCAAGTAAAAATCACAATACTTAATAACAGGCAAATAAAGTTTCAAAACTAAAATAAAATTTTAGCTTATTTTTTTGCATTACACCCAAAAGAATCTTTTCATCTTTGTCAGTCAATCTGTAATTGAACCAAATATTCGATCAACATCAGCAAAGTTGAAACACCTGTTGTCCGTCTGCCTTCCTAGCGAAAATGCGACCTCTCTTTGTCCAACAGTATCTCCACTTGATCTTGCGACATTCTTCACGAACACGAACGAAGAGTTGATGGTTTCTCCGCGTAAGGCGTTCATTCAGGTAAACGCGCCCGCCCCCTGCGGCGGTTAGTGAGCGGCGCACGCGGGCTGCCCGCAGCAACTCGTCTCGTATGCCATGCCGTGCCAGTCGCACGATCACTCGCCGCGGACGCCCATCTGCCCCGCGAGGCGACACTCCCACGCGCTCCGCGAACACCACGTCTGCTTGTCCAAGGACACTCCCAGCCGGTCGGCCAGCACGCAGACCTGGTGAAACGTGCTCTCGCCTTTTTCTTCAGGAAGTTGTCCAATCTCAAGGTCCGAAAGCATAGCATCCTGATCACGATCATTCAACTCTGCCTTCAGAGTACAGACCATCTTCTCAAGTGCAGTCACTTTCTCTCCTCCGCCGTTAATCATTTCGACTCTATTTTGTTCTATGGTCTCAAGTCGCCGCTCAATATTGTCCATGCGAGCCGTGATGCCTGAAATGGACTCGCGGAACTCAGCCAACTCTTTACGTAATTCTCGCATTCCAGTCATCCACTCAACAATCTCAAGACGGAAATCGGAGGTGCTAGGCAAATTACTAGACACCTCCGTTCCCTTTGACTTTTTTGACTGTATCGTACCAGTCGTTTCTAACGATTGGCTAGCTGCATATTCACCAGAACATTTCTCCATTTTTTTACAATCCATGCAGACCCAGTTCTTAGTAATTTTGCCTTTTTCTGATATTCCCACACAGGAGCGATGATATTTTGTACTGCATAAATTAAGTAGCGGCACCTGTCGGTAACAAGTTTTTTTCGCATGTCTTGCAAAGTAACATAATAGTTTTACTTTGATGGCTATTAATATCAATAAAATCAAAACCAATACAAAGTTGAGACGCTAGATGATGCACTTTGTCACTTTAATAGAACACAATAATTGAATTGGTCATAAATTTCTTCATTTACAAATTTTATCGATTTTATTTCACTTGAGGGTAGATTTCTTGTCATTACACTGTTTTGTTTTTGTTCTGATGATATTAGCTATAACGTTATCACATTAAGTCCATACTATATACTACACGGCTGTAAGCACTTTAAATCTTAAGATATATCAATTATTGGACATAAGTAAACGGTCTGTATATTTTTAAAACTACAAAATTTAACAACCACTTAGTTCGTGTCGTCGTCCGTGACATGACATTACTCCATATATGTATATATGTATGACATGACAATACTCCATATATTACATGACACTACTTGTTTACTTATCTAGTGGTCGTTATGGGCTTGAATATTGAATAAATTCACGCTATTTTTCCGCTAATTATTTTAGTAACCTTGTACGCCTAAAATTACTATAACATAAAAATTGGTCAAGGGCGGAAACAATTCGCCGGTCGTTGTCAACATATTCGTGTTACGTCAATCCCAAATGATACGGGATAGGAATAGGATGATATGTATTTGTTAAACTGTACAGTACAACAATAATAATTATTGTATCAATGTCAATGTTTATTACTCATATGGCTATAACTGTTAAACAAGGAAAAATAATATAGGCAAGTGCTGTTTTAATCATTGCAAAATCCTTTATTCTTGTTTCTAAATTAAATGACGGAGTTTGGAATATTTCTATTAAGTACTTAAGATTGTACTATCACATATGGACATATGTATATATAATGTGCATAATTTGTTGATACATCACTGTTGTTTATAGTTATTAAACAGATCAAACAAACGTATAGCTTTTTTAATGAAGTAATAAAAATGTTACTTAGTCCACTAATTATGACATTAATATTATCACAGGTTATTTATTACACTAGGTATAGGCAATTTTGATTGATTAATGAATAGTTGTGATATAGAACAGTTGGTTTGGTTCTTCTATTGGTTTTTAGAGTTCTGTAACAGTTACAAAGTAACACTTAATTTTTTTTATGCAACTTAGAATGGTAAACAAGCTGACGGCCCACCTGATGGAAAGTGGTAACACATATAATACGACTTTGTCTGCCCGTCTATCCGTTCGTCCGTCTGTCACGGCATTACATTTCAGCTATTACAAATGTTATCAGTTCAAAAATTGAAAAAGTTTTATTTGTCATTAGCCCGCATCATAGCAATATGCTATGAAAATAATTGAAAAAATAATTTTATTTTCTTTGCTAGAGACTCTAAAACGTATACACAAAATTTTAAACTATACGCCATTAGTTTAAGTGGAATATCATAAGGAAGAGTTTCATTTGTACATTTTAAAACTGATTTATATTTATTTTTGACTTATGATTAAAAATGTGAGAAAAATTATGCTCCCATATCTTCAAAGTTAGTGAGGCAAACAATTTTATATTATGATTATACTTTATAAAGGTGTACGTAAGTATTACTGGGAAGATAAAACAATATTTTACTAGCACTGTTTTTAAGAAATCGTCAAAAAACCACCAAAATCAAACTTATTTTTGCGGTTAGATTTCTAGGCAGAATTATTACCTAAACACGAATTCATAACAATAATACTTATTATTAAGCTACTATTTCAGATATTATTATTTACATATATGTTTAAGTTTTAATAGATTTTAGTGCTATAATCAATAGTTGGGTTATTAAACAATTTTATTGTAATATAATGTTTTTATAAAAAGACTTTCTTCATGTACCGTACCGATTGATTTTTCAATGCTAATTGTGACCTTTTAACATGTTTGTCATGTAGTGAATAATTAATTGGTTATTGTGTGGTTCGGTGTATTTTAAAAATAACAGCGAGTGTGAAGCAAGTATTTATGAAATATTATATGAAAACAAAACCTTAAAAACCTTTTAAAGATATTCTATCTACGGAACCTTCGGCGAGTGAGTTCAAATCATTCTTGAGCAGTTTTTGAAATAAAAATTATTCTACCCGTAAGTCTGGAAAATAGTCAAAAATTAATTTAGGGCAGTGAATGTGTTTGCGTTATAGCATTGCAATATAATTGATATAGGGATATTATTTCGAAATTCCAACTAAGATTCATTTTTATTGAATCCGTTACAATGGGCTAACTGACCTGCTATTCCTGACCTGACATCCTCGCCTAAATCTATTCATTGGTACCCCGCCAGCGTATACCGATAGCGCAGACGGGGTTACCATTCCATTATCATCCACTAAGAGCCGAGATTACATATATTGTATAATAATATATTATGTTCATAGTATAATATAGCAGATGGTTTAAATTGCTATTTTATTTATTTGTGTATATGTTATATTTAATATAGATGATAGGTTATAACGAAAATGTACATAGGCGGACTTATCCCTTAAAGGAATATCTTCCAGTCAACTTTGAGAATCCGAAAGGAGAAAGAATCTATTTAAGGTTTGTATATAAAGAATAACATATACGGTGCAAAAATAATGTGTAATAATAAACTTTATTATTAATAGCTATATAATTCATAACTGAATATAGATACAAAAGATGTATGTATATATATATATATATATATATATATATATATATATATATATATATATATATATATATAAACATTACTTTCACAAATTTGATGTTAAAATTATATAAAACATACCGTTTAAAAATGTCAAAATTACGTTCCTTTGGATTATCGTGGTAGGATTAATGACGAACGAAATGTTAAGCTCAATTTTCTGGACCAATTTAGGTATGAACAAAAACATTATTAGTTCTCAAGAATGGCGACACGTGATAGGTACTATAGTTTATTGTGCGATGTTCCTTGGTGCTACTGTGGTCATCAGCATGTTGGCTATTTTAATTTTAATAATATAGAAACTTATCATACACTTAATTTTCTCGAGTTCTTTGACTATTGGGACTAATACCTCTACTACCGCTCCCAATTAGTTCGATAGATAATGACAACAATATATATATATATATATATATATATATATATATATATATATATATATATATATATATATATATATATATATATATATATATATATATTATATATAAAATGTCGCGGTGTTTGTTACCAAACTCCTCTAAAACGGATTTACCGATTGTTATGAAATTTTGTGTGCATATTGAGTAGGTCTGAAAATCGGCCAACATCTATTTTTCATACCCCTCAATGATAAGGGTGACATATCCCTAAATATTTTATTTTTTATTTTTTTGACGTATATTTTTATTTTATTATGATTTAGCATTGAAAAAATATATACAAATTAAAATTTTTACGCTTTAACGATCAACCATTGTTTTTTAATAGCGATTTTTATATACCGCAATAGAGTTGCAAGATGGCAATCGAATATAATAATTGTAGTAGGATAAATTTCCATGTATAGTTCTCGAAATAATGTATATAGTAAAACATCGTTTGCAGAGTCAGATAGTATATATATAATATATTTTGTTGACTAATAGACGCCGAGTCAGAGGTATCGATTTTAAACTTAGACCCTTGTCAGATAATGAGCAAGGTTACATTAAAAAATATCACTGTAACAAATAAATCAAGTCATGTAAATATTAATTATACGAGACTTTCAAAATAATGAGATATTAAATACGTCATTATTATTTTGGAGCTATTTTTATGGATCGATTTTCAGAATTTTTTTAATCAATAGGGTTTGCGATGCAAAAATGTAGTCGTAGAAACGCGATTACGCGTTTCAAATATATTCATAGTGTATATAGTATATTACAATTATGTCTTACAGAAAACAAAAAATCGACTACAATTTATTTATTCTTTATTGTACAATAAAAATTGTACAAATGGTGAGTTTAATGCTAACCATTAGGTAAAAAAAAGGGTTTGGTGCCAGTGGTAATAAAAAAACTAAATGAACTTAATTAATAATTAATAAATTAATGAATAATAATTAATTAATACTTGAACCTAAATGGTCACGTACAGTACGGTTTCAGAGAAATTTTCTCCCACGAACGCTCAGGCTGTGGAATGAGCTCCCTGCCGAGGTTTCCCCTAGAGACTACAGTATAAAGATCTTCAAAAAGGGTATATTAAGGGTTTTTCAGGACGCACGTGATAGTGTTGCAGGCGTCCATGAGTTACAATAATCGTTTACCATCATGGTATGGGATGGGCTGTATGCTCATTTGCCACCTTTATGGTATAAAAAAACACCTATTAATCTAACTTGGTATCATAATAAGTATCATACCGAGCAGTATTATAAATATGTACAAAAAAACTATATATAAATATAACATATTAACACATAGATAAATATGTTGTGATAAATCTATCCAGATATCAACTAATACGTAGTAAGAACTGATTTGATGATTCAACAAATAACTAGCAAGCTTGTATTGAAAAAAAAAAAAAAATTCAATACAAGCTTATTTAGCGTCCTGTGCAGATCTTCAATTATGGCAATACTAATTATTTTCATTTGAAATCTAAACTACTGAAGTGATTTTCATAAAAAATATATGGGACGTAAATGCGTTCTTTCAGATAAAAAAAAGGATTTTCCAAATCGGTTTGTTACTGATGAAGTTTTGAGTTAACAAACGTAACTTAGCAAAAAAAAAAAAACAACCGAATTGAGAGTTCGGTTATGTCAACTTGAGGACAAGAAGTTTCTACTGACTTTTGAGAAAAATCTCGTTATTTATCGCTTTGTGTACACGATTTATGTAACTTTTTTTTTTGCAGACAAAAATGAACTTGGTACTAATATCAGATTTGTGAATGAGCGTTCAATCAAGCGTTCCCTTGGATCTACAATCAGGATCCTCTTTAATCCATATATAAATCAAGGAATAGTTCATGAACATGTTTCTTTACTGATCGTTCGTAAATCAGATAGAATGAATAAGCTCGCTGATTCAGTTTTTTTGCAATTAATCATATTTATTCAATTGATAATGAATATCAAAGATTATATACCTATATGATTAATTAGCTCGCTAAGGGAGCATCGATTGTAGCTGTGTAATAAAGATAAATCCTTAATTTTACAAATTCCAAATGATAATGATAATTTTTGCGCGTTTAATTGATATTGGGGGCAAGGTTACGTTTAAATTGATTATCACGTACAACAAAGGAGCACAGTGTTGATTATAATTATTAATTTTATGAATGATTAGGAATATTAATGCGTCATTCTAGCATGATCGGCTGCTTTACTTGCACTAATTATGTATCTACTTGTATGACTGTCCCATATGGGGGATAAGGTCCATCGTTTACACTATCTAGGTGTATATATATTAAAGTAAATATTTTATAGAATTACCATAAGAGTAAATAACCTAGTTCTTATTGTTATGCAATTACATTAATTGGCATTTTGTAAAATACCATACCAGGACAAAGCTAAGTTGTTATATAGGATTTAATGAACTTTATTAGAAAAATAAAAACAAAAATAGCAAAGTATAATAAAAAAAAGCAACGAGAGAAAAAATATAAACATTATTATTTTCAGTCGTTAAATGTCCATTGCTGAAGATAATCCTTCCCCATAAGGGGAGTTTTGCTAGTAGTTACCACGCTTGGCAGGAAGGTTGGCAACTGCAGTTAGGTTTTTACAGATGTTTTAAAAGGGACGCTGCTACCCATCCCTTCACCATAAGTTCCCTTAGTCGCCTCTTACGACACCCACGGAAAAAGAAGGGGCGGTTCATTCTATGCCGGGACCTATACAGCGAGTATATAAATATAACTAATATATGTATGTATATAAGTATTTTATATAACTGGCTGATTATATTTGAACATATTTGAACGAACGCAATGATGGCCGACCGATCCGTTATACACGTGACCGGGTGATGCTTGTGGGGACTAATCTCCTTATGTTTGCCTATTTATTTTCCATTTTATAATACATATAAATAGAATTTAGGGCTAATTATAGTCGTAGTAGGTTCTCATACAAATGTAAAATTAGCTTATATTTAATAATTTGAAAAGAGTAACTGTTGAGTTTATTTCTTCTCAGTAGATAACAACATCCCGAACCCAATAGTACAATAATAAAAAATTGTCATAAAAATTGACGAATTGAAAGAGCTTGTAAACAAGTCTCTTTGAATACAGATTATTTATATTTTGTTCTATTCTATTATAATCTGTAATTTGGTTTTATAATTACTTTAATTTTACGTTATTTTCTACATGTATTCTTATTTATTATACCTGTTCATGTTTACAATGTATATTGCGATTGGAAGTAGTATGGGAATTTTATATTTTATTTTATTTATGCTTATATTAATAAATTATTATTAATATTTGATATATTCGTAGTATACGCTACTATTTGTCCCGGACGATGTCGCGAGTAAAAACTAGTTAATGGACGGTTTAAAGATTATATTGATACTCTTTATCAGTTTCCATGAATTGTTAAATTAAACATGATTTTCAAATTTAGTAGGATTACTTGTTTTTGTTAATAAGTGTCTAAATGCGTAAGTACTTACAATAGAACCAAACATGTACCTAATCATTGCGTCGGCGCCAATGTCTGACTGTTGACGTTATTTGCATACTTAATTAAATTTTTCAACATGTTGTTTAAACTCTCTAAACTATTCTCTTTAAATTATTGCCTATAATATATAAAATCAAAAAATGACAATTACAAATTTTTAATATCCATTTATTTATTATTATTGACTATTCAACAATAGGTTGAATTAAAACATTGAACGCATTTTATTTCGTAATTGAAAAGATTAAGATGTGTGATATTTTTTAAATTTATATTGTGGTTGAAAAAAATATATGGACATTGCATCATCAATGAGCATATCCTGGTTTTGAGGATGAAATCGCGAGTAAAAACTATTTAATTGATAGTTTAAGGAAGAGTAGGAGAAAAGAAAGAGTTTTAATTATTCTTTTTTTATAAACATGCTTATTATAAAAATTTCTTTGCTTGAACGTTTACGATTTTTAAGAAGATTTTCCATCTTGATCTTAGGTAGATAGAGATGGAAAATGTGCTATCAAACATTCTTTTCCTTTACCATGGTAGGTATATTAGGTGTATACCAAAATGTACAGTGATTCATTGAACTATTAAAAGTTAAGTTAAAAGTATTAATACAAAGAAACTTACTTTATATCAGTAAGAGAAAATATTACTAAGCAAGATACATACCGCGTCAAGAACTAAATGGCAAGAAGGAATATAAAAAAAATATAAAAGTATAAATTCTATATCGTCCACATAATACATACATATACGACATAAATTTAAGTATATATACCTATAAAAACGTTATTTTATTATAAGTACTTTAATATTAATATTATTGTCTCAGGGTATTTTTGTATTTTATTTTAAAAAATGAATGGTGGCAAAAATGGAAATAACACGAGTGTAGACTTTATTTTACTTGATTATAAAATGAATTAGGAATATCGATTTAAAATTCACACGTAAGATTGGCCACAAGGAAGTTAATTGAAAACCTCTCTCTGCACGAAAACAGTTAAATTATAGATTTTAAAAATAGAACAAAATTGGTGATTATATCACATAACATAGGTATATATAAAACACAGAAAAAAAACAACACAATGTGACTAAGTCATCCTATTTAAAGTAATTAAAAAAAAAAAAACTTATCATGGTTTTTCCATTTTTCCACTCGACGTAGTATTGGTGTTTTCCGTTTTTCATTGTTGATGACTAGCAGCCATCATACCTGATCTCATACAATTAATTACAAATAATTATTATTTGTAATAAATTGTATGAGAAATGTTAAAGAATGAGGAATCTCTGAACGATAATAGTATGGAAAACTCACAGCTTACGGTTTTAACATTATTAGACCTAAGTAATGCTTTTAATACTGTCGATTTTGATATATTATTAGGAAGATTGCGTTCTCTCAACATATCTCCAGCCGTAATCGAGTGGTTTCAAAGTTACCTGAATGGGCGCCAGCAACGCATTCGTACTGAAGATAGCTCTTCATCATGGTGTCGCACGCTAGCTGGTGTACCTCAGGGTGGCGTCTTATCTCCTTTACTTTTTTCGTTATTTATTAACACAATCACTATTCAACTTCGCTCTTCCTACCACCTTTATGCAGATGATCTTCAAATTTACTCACACGCTCCATTTCATGAGTTAGACTCTGCGATATATTCAATAAACAAAGATCTGGCACACATTTCGAGCTGGTGTAAAATTTGGATTAACTGTAAACTAATAAAACGCAGGCTATTATTATCGGGAGCCCTAACTATATTTCAAGAATTTGCTTGGAAAATCTGCCTAACATAATGTTACGGGATATCTGTGGACTATAAAGATTTTGTAAAGGATCTCGGTATATATCTTGACAGAACGCTATCCTGGAGCACCCAAATAACAGAGATTAGTAGGAGGGTCTTTGCGATTGTGGGCTCACTCAGAAGATTACGTAATTTTTTACCTATGGCCACTAGAGTTGCGCTTGCTCACTCCCTTGTCCTTCCCGTCCTTGACTATGCTGATACCCGCTACATTGATCTCACCGAAGACCAACTTAATAAACTTGAGCGTCTCCAAAACCTGTGTATTAGATTTATATTTGGACTTCGTAAATACGACCACATCTCTAATTTTCGCACTCAGCTCAAGTGGCTCCCAATACGTCGACGCCGAGATTGGCATATATTATCTCTTCTTTATTCCATTCTATTCAATCCTCTTACACCTCACTATCTTAAAGAGCGATTTATATTTCTCGGTGAAGTTCAGAGTCACGCTTCGCGTACCTCAAATAGTCTCCGTTTAAAAACCCCAGCACATACCTCCGTGTACTACACCAAATCCTTTTCCGTTCAGGCAGTGCGCCTATGGAACTCGCTGCCACCGTCTATAATCGTTTAAAGGACAAGTCAAATCACATTTTCTTTCACTGTAGTTACTCTTTTCCACTCCTTTGTAATTTTTGGACTAGATTTGTCATATTTCCTTGTGTGTGCTATGTATGTATTTATATGTGTATGTTTATGTATTTTGTATGTATGTTATATGTGATTATGTATGTATATATATATGTATGTGTATGTGTATGTATGTATGTATATATATTGTTATAGTAAGTAGTGTAATAAATTATATGTATTTGATGTTTTTGTGCATTACATGCTTTTGTATTTTGTGCACGAAAATTGTTGATTCACTCTTGCGCCACCTGCCCTTTTCTATCTGTTCTCCCTTAACTAAAGGTTGTCTGTAAGAGATTGCCCTAGCGATAAGACCGCCTTTTGTACCTTTATGTGTATATTTCAATCTGTATTTATGTTACTGTATTTCATTTGAATTATTCACTTGTCATTGTATATTTTTATTTATGGTGCAATAAAGAGTTAAATAAATAAATAAATAAATAAATAAATAATTATTTCTTGAGGAGCCTCAAATAATCTTCCTGTAGGAACGCCTCCTTAGACTTAATTAAGATTTTTAATCGTATAAGAAATCAACAGAAAACAGCACTACAGAGCCAATATTCACTCTTAAATTTTTTTATGCAACTTAGAATGGCAAACAAGCTGACGGCCCACCTGATGGAAAGTGGTAACCGTCGTCTATAGACATGAACCGTGCCATGGATATAACAGAGTATACTTTTTCGCCTATGATACCTCCATGCGTTGCTATTCCTGAGGACTCCGGTGTTATTCCTCTGTACCCTGTAAGTTTACTGCCGTACCCCACCCTTCAAACCGAAACGCAGCCACTCTTAAATGCACATAATGAAAAACATATTTGTGGTTGTACATGTTTTTTCCTATTATGAAAGTGTATTTGCGTGTTTCATCAGATTATTTGATAGGCATTAAAATTAAAAAATGTGCACCTCCGATACATTAGAGACATATATCATAATTTCCTAACTGATAACAATTCTTGAAATTAATATCGTCAAACAGAGGGCAATGAAATAATTTATATTAAAACTGAAAATACACTGCTCAAAAAAGTCTAAGCAATACATTTTTTTTATACCATTGTGGTGGCAAACAAGCATAAGGCCTACCTGATGGTAAGTGGTTACCGTAGCCTAATACATACTATTTCAAATTATTTATCAATTATTATATCATTTCTTACCAAGTAGGTTATACCTATGTAAACTTTTTTAATTTAGAGGACATACTGGCTGGTTTTATTTTATTTGTTGGTTGTAAAAAAAAAAAACAATTGTTGTTTAATATAAAAAAAATATATTCCCAAAGAGGGTTGACGTCAGGCAGGTGGCCGGTCGTAAAACTAAAAACCAAATGTTTTTGTAATATGAATAAAATCATATTACGCCGACCCCAAATGATTGGGATAAGGGTAGGAAGATGATGATGATGATGATGTTTAATATAAAAAAAAGCATTACAAAATAATATAAATAAGAAAATACTAAGGATTTAATGCGAAAACACACTGTAAATTTTGAAATTTCTATGTGTTGCTTAGACTTTTTTGATGTGTGTACATTTCAAATTATTTTTCCGAAGACCGAAATTCTACGAGATAGTGAAACGCAAAGAGCATCATTGTGGCTATTTTGATTTGTTACCTTGATAATGTTGTGAGGAGGAAATCGCTCAGTTTAACAGTATTTTATATTAACAGTACTTATTTTCATTAATAAAAAATGTGGTTATATAATTATTCAAATATATTCGAATAGCACTGATTTACTAATCGAATATAATTTCTGAAATTATATATATATATATATATATATATATATATATATATATATATATATATATATATAATATAATATTTGTTAGAGTAATATAATAAATATTAATCAAAATATAAAAAATATACAACAGATACAGTGTATATATATAAGAATAAAAATGTCGAAACATAAAAATTTGTTCTTGACATTGATGTACATAAAGGTCATCGACTTGCGAACAAGCGCTGACATATTGACAAACGTAACATTTTTATTCTTCAATGTAAAATAAAACGTTTATGAATCGAAATCTATTTTTGCATATTATATCAAGAAAATAATTGATATATACACATATATTTTTTGATCTACCCACCCCGTCATATCTAAATAACAATAAAGACATTTTTTTATGTGAAAGTATGTTTGTTGTATACGAAACATAGATAGTGATTAGGAAAATGATTGTAAGTAGGATAGAAATGGATTGTCAATGACAGCGACTAGTGACCATATTGCTAGCAAGGAAGGAACTTGAAAGCCGTCCTGGTTATTCCCTAATGAATTCGTCACGATACGTCAGCGTATACGAATCTATTGATTGAGCTATTGCTCCATCAAGGTTACCATTCCATTATCATCCTATTAAAAGAAATTTATTGTTCCTCTTATATCCAAGGAAACTCTGGCTGTCGTAACCTTCAACCTGAATATAGTTACTGATGTACGCGAAGCTATTTATTTTATGTTAAAAACTTGGCACGCATTGCTGGTACACGATAGAAATAGCTAGGAAAGTAATATATTATGTATATAGGTACGTACGCTAGTGACTCATGCAAATTCTCATTTTAAAATATAAAATTTTCCATATTTGGTAATAGCATTTCAGTATCTTATCTTGTTAATCTTGATTTCAGAATAAAAAAAAATCGTATTGTTTTTTTATAAAACGATTCATAGGAATATTAGAGAATGATAACACATAGTAATCTGTTATCGTAATGAATATAATTAATATTTACGGTTGAATGATGACGATAATGTATAATCTATGTTTATAAAAATGTGTACCTAATCCTTATATCAGGATTACCACCCGGACTCAGAAAGAAGCTTGGGCGCCAAATTATTCTTTCTTTATAGCAACTCGACATCCGAGGACCTACCATGTTTTCCGAAATTTCGGGGTCGAAGAAAAACGCATATGTGATGTTAAAATTACATAATATAATACATACCGTTAAAAAATGTTAAAATATCGTTCCTTTGGTCTTTTATGGTAGGATTTACAACGTACGAAACGTTAAGCTCCATTTACTGGGTCGATATCAGTATGAACAACAACACGAAATTGACTTTGAAAATTCGAAATTTCATTTTATAGTAGGCCCCTTAGCACCTAACTATATAGTTTTAGGTGGTTAAATTAACGTTTTTACATACAATAGTGTACTTAGTTTATTTCCCGTTTATATTAGACTACCTAGCCAAAATTAGTATTAATTGACTAACACATTTTTCATGGACAGGTTACACGAATTGTTGGCCTTTTATCCCCCAGAATGAATACGGTAAAAATAATCTAGATTAATAACATAAAAGAGAAAATTTGTTTAACGGTTGGTCGCTCTATACCTACAGTACGTTAGAACAATCCAAGGACAGGTATAAAGACACGTGACACGTGAAAGCCTATTATACAACACGTTGCAATATAAATGTAAAATGATACTATTACAATGTTTTAAATTGTTGTTTCCTATTATAATATAATAGAATCATTGTAGAGTTGTAGAGAGTATAGGTATTTGGTTATTTAATACTCATCATTCTCATCATCATCATCATCATTATAATAATTGCAGCCATTATTCGTCCACTGCTGAACATAGGCCAATTTGTTACTCAATTTGTTGTTCAAGGTTGTTCATCCTTTTAAATTTGATCTGGTGTAATTTTGTATAGATATGTAAATATTTTATATTTTATTTTACGCCTTAACTTCCGCAGGCAAAGCCTATTGCAAAACTCTGGTAGTAAAAAGAATATTATTATCTACTCTCATCATATCTGTCGTTATCCGTCCACTGTTGAACATAGGTCTCCCCCATAGACTGCTATAAAGAGCGGACCTGAGTCACTTGCATCCACAGACTCCCTGCAATGAATTTGATGTTGTCGTTCCATTTAGTAACGGGTTCTATTTCACTACGTTTGCCTGTACGGGGTCGCCACTCAAGAACCACAGCAAGAACAAACAAAAAGATATTAGTCTTAAATCAATAATTAGTATAATCAATCTTTCTTTGTCAGTTAAAATAATTAAGTATGATAAAAATGAATCATTATTACAGTTAATAACAATGCACATTCAATATCTAATCTAAATAGGTTGTTACTTAATTGAAATATATTTAGTAATCAAAATTAATAATTATTTAAGACTTCATCATGTATATACTGCAGGTAATTGTATAAAAAGCAAGTACATTCTGCTTCGCAAAAAAGGTGACTTTCATCACATCACACATCGACGAACAATGAGATATTTTGTAGACGTATGAGATTAAAAATATTTAAATTTAGAACGCGGAATCGTATATCTACAAGGAAACTGCATTGCAACAAGCAATCTTTTGCTCTGTAAAGAAAAAAGAAGCAGTTTTAATCGTCACAAGATTATGGGACCGAAATATCAGTAAACTCTATACATCGTAGAAATGATTGGCATAATTAGAAAGCAATAACGAAAATTAAAAGAATCGGACGAATCGGATGTCGTTGAAGGCTACTGTAACCATTTACCATCAGGTGGGCCGTATGCTTGTTTGCCACCTCAGTGGTATAAAAAAAAAAGAATAAATAAAATTAATTTTTAGCACTTCGTCGTCTTACATCCAGGTGGCCTCTAATCCTGTAACAGTTGTGTTGAGCAACACTGACCCATATTGTTATCATTATTTACACATATTGCGTGTATTGGGCGATTCATTAACAATATTGTAGGACCAGCACAGTCTGATTTGATTAGTAGAATAAAATGGGCACAATGCACTATTTACGCCGCTTTTCGGTCAAAAGTGACAATTCATTTTGTGTATAGTTGGATTTTTTTTGTCTAAGAGACTGGAAGAGATTTCTGTCAGAGATAAGTCCACCCTTGCTCACAATATTTATAAATGCATTAACAATATAATTTACAAGTGCAATAAATAATATATATATTTTCTTTTTTACGTTTAATTTCAGATTTGTTTTGCAAAAAACAATATATTCAATCGTCACAAAATTAACATTGGACCAACGCAAGAGTAAAACTTATTGATTGCAAAATAAAACATACGATAATCGATTTAGAATTTGCGAAGATATCGCTTACATAAAAATACAAACGGATTGGGAACCACCTTTTTTTTACATGACTGCCCAAAAATGAAGTGTAATTTTTTTAGGTTTATGCGTTTCTTTATTTTATCATGACTTCTAAATGCTTGAATAGTTTTTTTATGTATGGGACATCGTTAGAATCCTTACATCATCTTGAGTGGCATGTGTTAAATTTTTTTTTGTAATAATTCGATTTTTGGCAATGCTATCGTTTTTTAATTTATGGGGCATAATTACCTGTTAAAGTTAACACATGTACATGTTAACACTATGTACACACCTTTTTAGTGTTATAACGGCTAAAGTTGCCTTGTAGTCCTGCCATAGCCTCCCCTTTCTTTCCCGTGGGTGTCATAAGAGGCAGAATAAGGGAACTTAATGCGAGGGATGGGTAGCAGGGTAAAATATTGCCAAAAGCTAAACTACGGTTGCCAACCCACCTGCCAAGCGTGGCAATAACTTACAAATCCTCCCAATGGTAAATTTCCATAAGTAACTGCCCCAATAGTCTAAGGGGAAGTCATATGTTCATCAGTGGATACATAACGGCTGGTATCATCATTATCATCATATCAGCCTTTAACTGTCCACTGCTGGACATAAGCTTCCCCCTTGGGGAGTTTTGCCAGTATTTGCCACGCTTGGTACGCGGATTGGCAATGGTATGATGATGATGAACGGCTAAAAATGCCGTTGTTATAAAACCCTGACCTATTATACCATTATGATTCATAATCAATTTAAATTATATACCTACTTAAATACATAGTCATTTATATATATATAAGTCGTCATTACACCGACTTATTTGTTGATTTATATTATGTATGTTCTTATCTTTGGCTGTCGTTCATACACGTACCAATTAAAAAAATGCCTATTAAAATAGACTAGCGGTATTACGGCGACAATTTAAAATGTTCTTTTTTAATTCTCTTGCACAGTAACACGCTTATTGTCTAAATTCGGCGGAATTATTAACTACTAATTTATTCGTATTTTGCAACATCTTAATACATATATATCGATAGGGAGTTCACCTCTTATTTTAGAGCTTAGATGGTCGCGGTTTCAGAGATGTTTTCTCGAACGAACGCTCAGGTTATAGAATGAGTTCCCTGTCGAGGTTCTTCCAAGAGACTACAGCATAGGATTCTTAAAAAAATGTTAAAGAGGTTTCTTTAGGGTCGGCAATGCACCTGTAATATCCCTGGTATTGCAGGCGTTCATAGGCTACGGTAACTGCTTACCATCAGTTGGGTCGTATGTTTATTTGTTTGCTTAGTGGTATAAGGAAAATATATAATATAGGAATATTATAATAATAATTAAAATAATAATAGTACTTATAATATAGAAACCAGTAGGAACAGTTTTTATATAAATATTTCATATATGAATGTCAATTTCATGGACGGTTATATAATTTGTAAACTTTGATAATCTTATCCATTGTCTGACGGTCAAATAATAATATAAATCTGGAAAAAATCATTAACAGATTGCAGTTTGATTAGATTAGATATATAAATGTTAAAGAAAAATAATTATTTCTTATATTTTCTAATAATAATCTATATTACAAATACTGTCAAGGTTGACAGGAAGATACCGATCTTTATTTAGACATTAGTGATGTGTTTGCGCCCATGCATGTTGTGTATTTTTTTTTAATATGTAATTTCTTGTATAATCATTAAACGCAACAGTATCAAAAAGTTTTATAAATGTGTCAGAATGTCATTGTGTGTGTTTCTTATGCTTTTATATAGATAGATTACCGTTAGTTTCCACCAAAAGATTACAATAGTAAACTTATTATTGATACAAACAATTACAAGAAATAATCATAGTGAGAAAACAATGGGTGACCTTATCGTTAAAAGCGATTTCTTCCAGGCAACCATTAGATAGATAGGAGCAATTAATTATAAACATTTTGATCGATTAATTGCTTTTAGTGTTTAGTTCAAACAAAAAAGCAATACGGGAAATAATTTGTAAATTACACATTTTGACCCGGATGCTTATTATTGTCATATTAGTTATTCAAATTTATTTTTGCGAAAATTAGCTAAGTTAGTGACCAAATATTTTAAAGTCGATATATATAAATAACTAAACGGGTTTCAACTAAATTTACACATAATAATAATTTATAATATTTATTTTATAAAATACCAGTTCGATGAAATACCGGAACGTACGAACACACGGTAGACTGTAATCATGTAATGTAAACTTGGGTGCTGCAATGTAAACACAGACATGCGCAGTACCGAAGGCAGGGCAGTGTTTGTGGATTTATAATCATATAGACACTCAAAAAGAAAAATGTATTAAGTGCCATTATAATGCTGAGTTATATATCGTCATAGTCGTAGATACTGATGGATCTATATATGTAATCTTTGTCAGATCCGTCAGTATTCTACGACTATGACGATATAATTGAATTAAGTAATTTCTACGTCGAATGGTACAGTTAAAAATATATAGTCAAACATATAACCTCCTCTATTTTTGAAGTCGGTTAATAAATTAATTTGAAAATATCAGTGGCGATTTAGCCTAGACACAAAATAGATAATAATAAACATTTCTTTGGTTTATACTCTGCAAATTATGGTTGTTTTGCATTTTTTAATATAAAACATATAATAAATGAGTGAGTTTGCCTTTTTGTTTAATTTTATTGCTTTATTTTTTTTATTTACTAAATGGTGCTTAACACGTTTTGCGATTTCAGTGTCGATTTCTTATTTAAAATGCGGCACTAAACTACTCCACCCACTACTAAAGGTGTCATCTGCGTAAACTAGTGTAAAACGTGTCACATAATTTGCTCGTACCGGTTTTTATGCTACTTCGTAAAGGATGAGACTCTTAATACATACGTCGACGTAAGTTTGAATTATTTGTATGTTACATAATTTTTTTATGATGGTAACAATGACAAACAAACTATAGGCCTGCCTGATGGAATGTGGTAACTGTCGCCTAAAAATGTGGACAGAATATGGCCATGGTACCCCTCACGTGTGCCATTCCTGAGGACTATGGTGCCTCCGTACTAGGCATGGGTAATATCAGGGTAATATCAATATAACTTCTTCGACATTTATATATTGGATTCCTCTGGAAGTTGATAGCGGAAAAAAATTCATCATCCATTTCGAAACCGCCAATACCAGTCGGATATCTCCATTCGTTTCAATCGGATGTTTTAATTCAATATTATATTTTGGGAATCCAATATTTAAAATATTTTTAATGGACCTATACTTTTATATATATATTGTAACATTTATTATATAAGTAGGTAGGTATTATATGTATTTAATGTGTATGTATGTATGTAATGTATATGTATATTATAATATTATTTAACTGTGTATTAGTTTATGTATTAATAGTCGTAGCACTTCAGCTGCCCGCTAACGAAATGCTTTCTTACTGTATTGGGTTGACTGGAAGAGATCTCTGTCAGAGATAAGTCTACCCTTGCTGACAATATTTATAAATACATTATTTTCTATGTAACTTACAAGTGTAATAAAGAATATATCAATCCCTACTCCGTATTACTCCGTCTCTGTAATTTAACTGCCATTTCAACCTTCAAAAATTTCACCCTTCCAACCAAATAGGTTAGAGGTACCCATGCAGGTGATTTTTGTACAAATTGATTCGTTCTGAATTTGTTTGCAAAACAAAATTTATTTATCAACACGCGATTCGGCGTTTTAAATTAAATCGAATGTGTCTACGAAAAGTCTTGCTACATCGGTTTATGTTAATAGAGTTCATAACTTCAGTTTGACGAAGTGTGGCAACGGCACAGTTACCATATTTGTCAGAAACAATTCATAGTTTACAATATTTCTGCTTAATTATTTCAAAAAGTGCTCTAAAAAGTTAATTATGCAATTGTTTACTTATTAAGCTGTCGCTAAAACTTTGATTTTGATGGCAAAAAAGTATTTGGAAAATTCTAAAGCAACATAATATGAAGTAGGTGTGAAGTTTTTAGCGACTGATGTACGAGTATATGCCACGTAATGTAATAAATTGCTTTATGTAAAAAATGGTACGCGTCTTTACGTAGACATATCATTAACACGAATCTGTAATATACAACTATACATGCAGACATGACGAAAATAAAAATGTACCGTTTAAGCCATTGCTTGTAGATTCCTATAAACATTTATTTACACTATTATTTCTCAACCTATTCAAATGTCACCTTGACTATTTAGCAATATGCTGAAAATGTTACAACCCTTATTTGATATTTATTAAAGTTTTAAATAAATGTAGAAATTGTCTTTTGTCACTGAAATATTCAGCTTCTGTGTATTTGTAATGATTTTATCAAGCACAGAAAATTTTAAATCAAAACCGAAATCAATAATTAATTCACATTTTTCAAATCAAATCAAATTCAAATGTAATAATATAAAATTATGCTTCATTTAATTATATTATACAATATTTGACATTTGATTTTAAATTATGTATTAATTTTTAATCGATACAATACTTGAAATATTACGAATTTTTAAAAAGTTGACAGATTTAAATGGCACGAGTAAAACTGTTCTGTTTTGTCTATGATTTTATTATCAATTTGCAGAACAAGGACCGCAGGTAGGTACTATTCTTGATCTATTATTAAAACTGTCCGATTTGAAGCATTTATAAAAAAATCCAAATTTTTTATAAAAAAGGTTATATCTATTAAACACATTGCGTTCCCCTGTAATATTCATTCTTTCCAAATTTTCAAACGTCGAAAATATGAGATTGGCTCGAGTCCGCCATTATGGGTTAACTTTTTTCACGTGTCTTATTCAAAGTATGTAATAGAAATTTGCCAATAACAATATGTAACACGATACTTGAGTAAAATACGAAACAATATCAAAACTCATTAGGTCATAATCATCATCATACTTCTATTACGCTGTTTGTCATAGATGTGTATTTATGGCGATTATGAAATCGTAAATCGCAGCCACGTGAATCCGGTGTTATCATTTATAAATATATTGATGTAATCTAAATTAGTGTACAAACTTCACTGTTTGCAAGATTTGTTATGTAAATAGATAATATTACTTATATTTCTTTGTACTAATATAGATTTCTAAGTATACACGATGTGGTGGAAAAGTTTGTTAGTAGTTGAGATTAGTCAAATGGCTTCACTGCTTTACTAGCACTACTAAGTAGTAGCTCAGGTTGACATGCATGCAGTCGTTCTAGGAAACCATCCTGGTAATTTTCTTGATGAATACGTTACTCTATTACCTGCCCACAGCTGAACATAGGTCCCCCTATTGGGGGGTTTTGTTAATAGTAGCCACGCATTGCAAACGGGTTGGCAACCGCAGTTAGGCTTTGGTAATGTTTAAATAGGGACGCTGCTGCCCATTTCTCGACCATTAAGTTCCCTTAGGCGCCTCTTACGACACCACGGGAAAGGAAAGGATTGTCCATTATATGACGAGACCAGACAGTGAATATGATAGGCCAACTGATCTGTTTTTATCCTCACCTAACATATCTCATTGGTGCCCGGCCAGTGTATACTGGTAATGCAAAGTGGGATTGCTGTTTCATAATTTTATGTACATTTTAAAAAAAGTAATACACGTGCATTGTGCGAGTTACTGATCACTAAAACATACATACATACATACATATCTGTCACGCCTGTCTTCCATTAGGGTAGGCAGAAACAATGGAACGCCAAATGCTTCGATTCAAACAAACCTCTTTCGCTTCTTCCACATTCATCAATCTTGTCATACACGCTCGTCAGTTACGGGTACTTTTAATTTGGCCCTTCTTCAGCACGTCGCCTATTTGGTCGAC
Organism: Galleria mellonella; assembly: GCF_026898425.1. Lineage (NCBI taxonomy): Eukaryota > Metazoa > Arthropoda > Insecta > Lepidoptera > Pyralidae > Galleria > Galleria mellonella. The sequence goes on from NW_026442112.1 coordinate 1,308,637, forward strand.
ATACGTCCGTCTAGGGCGGCCCCTACCGACATCTCCATTCATTCTTGCTCGATAAATCTCTTTAGTAATTCTTCTTTCATCCATCCTCTCCAAATGACCAAACCAACGCAACATTCAATACTGGAAAATGCACTAATTACTGTGCACTAGCTTTTACCCACGACTTCATCCATGACCGAGACATGGCGGTCGAAGGGAACAAATAATAGCCTATATCTTTCTTCAATTCAAATAGTAATTGTGTATGAAATTTCAAGATAGATTGAGTCGGTTTAGGCGCTAAAAGGTAGCAAACAAACTCATAATCAATTCAATAATGCACCGCCTACTTATTTCTCGGTTTGCCCAATAGTTAACGGACTTTTTTTTTTTTTTTTTTTTTTTTTTTTTTTTTTTTTTTTTTTTTTTTTTTTTTATAGAACTTAGAATGGCAAACAAGCTGACGGCCCACCTGATGGAAAGTGGTAACCGTCGCCTATAGACATGAGCAGTACCATGGACATAACAGAGTATACTGTTTCGCCCATGATACCCCCATGCGTTGCCATTCCTGAGGACTCAGGTGTTATTCCTCTGTACCCAGTAAATTCACGCCATATCCCACCCTTCAAACCGAAACACAGCCATGCAAACACAACTGCTTCACGGTTGAAACACGAATGGGACAGAGGTACCCAAGCAATCGACTTTTGTACAAAGTCTCCTCTGGTAAACGGACTTATCACCGTCTGGTGTTAAGTCCGCTAAATGCATATAAAATTTTACTGTGCATTAAGGTTTAAATAAATAAATATCCTAATCGAAAAATTGAATTTTGAAATTAAACTTCAACTTTGATCGAGATAGGTAAAACCTACCTCCACAGTTTATAAGTGGTAGCTCAATTTAAAAGAGTTCACTCCGAAGCATAAATTAATTGCACAAGGAAATTTTTAAATGAAAAATAAAAACAACACAATCATAAAATCTTATAAGCTCAATAGGTAGTTATTTAACTATTGTATGTCATTGTTTCAATCGATGTTAATGAAAATGACTTTGATGCTCAATCTTGTTTGACTTTGTGTACCAGAGTCCAACTGAAAATGTTAATTGGTGTCAAAAGCACAAGGAAAATTTGAAGAAAAAGATTGTTGTAATTATTAATGTCATAAAACCATATAAATTATGGTTAAACCAAACAGAATATATTTCGGATTGGAATAGCATTATTTTGTAAGTACCTACCTACATTGACGAGGTTTAGGCTTCATGTATTCCTAGCTTACATTGGATTATATTACATATATTATAATAATTTATAAGGCAAAAACAGTACAGACAAAGAGGTACAAGTTCAGTCTTGGCTGAGGTTAGCATACGATAACGTTGGTTTTCAGCCTGCACCTCTGAATCTCTAAATGTGTAAACTCACTAGTTGACCCAACACGTTTTTTTGCCCGTCTACTTTCAACCTATCAGTATTTTACCTCAAGTTGGAACATTTACAAATAAATTTTATTAAAATCCATTAAGCTGTTTCAGAGATTAGCGTGAATGAACATCCTAATACGGGGTTTTTAAATAAAAGTACTGTACAGAACTTAACACAATTAGTTTACAGACAAAAAATGAAAGAAATTAAGCACAAGTATACCAATATAATATATATTGTCATTGTAATATAGTCTAATCGCCGCGTAGTACCGGCATAGAATTGGCCACCTCTTCCATTCCCGTGGGTGTCGTAAGAGGCGGCTAAGGGAACTTAATGGTCGAGGGTTGAACAGCAGCGTCCTTATTAAAATATCACCAAAGCCTAACTGCGGTTGCCAACCCGCCTGGCAACCTTGGCAACTACTGGTAAACCCCCCAATGGGGGGAGATCTATGTTCAGCAGTGGACAATTAAGGGCTGATATGATGATAAATATAATCTAATATTGACATGGGGAGTCTCAATAAAAGCAATAGAGGTCTAAATAATAATTTTTAAAAATGTTGTATATCTGTCTGTATGTAAGTTAAGTAAAAATACATAAATTAAATTAAAAATCCAGGAGCGCTGAGTATGTTAAATTTTAACAGGTTTCTGTTGCAGGTTTCCATTTTATTGATGTTCTAAAATGATTTTCCTTGTTTTGATTTATACGTAGATATATACTTGTTAGTGGCACGTACGTAGTGACAGCTGTAGGTTATTTTGTATCTTTGACGAAAATCTGAAATGTATACTTGAAAGTACATAGTACGTATCACAATGAAGTCAAGTAAATATATTACCTTTGGTGCCAGTTGGTACCAATTGTTTGTTCACGCTTAAATTGTTTTCTGACATTGCGCTGTCGAACATTATATTTAAGTTATTAGGTCAAGTTCAATAAAGTCGAGTTCAAGATTAAAGGAAGGTCAAAAGAAATCCTTAGTTTTGTATGTATAATTTCGCCGTCCCCGAAGTCTAAAATAGTAATTTTTTCCAAAAACTTATTTTTTTCCAAAAAAAAAGAAGAGATCTTTTTATATGTGAAACTTAGAATAAATTAACTGAAGGGCTACCTGATGAAAAATGGTAACCGTCGCCTATAGATATGGACAACTATATAACTTAGAATGGAAAACAAGTAGACCGCCCACCTGTTGATACAGATATGAAAAGCATTATGGACATCACTCTTATTAATCAAAATGGCGGCCGCTTTTAATTATTCTGATAATGAAAACATTTTAAGTCTAATCTTAGATATCGATCATGTAAACGGTGAAGATAAGTATCATTATGAATTGTTTACCCCGTCCTTTTAAATATAGATTTACGAAACTTATATATTATGTGTAATATATCCATAATATATAGATTCTGGTATCCCTATTCACGCAACTAATATAATTGTAATCATACGATATCTTTACATTAGAGGTATTCAAGAAAAAATAATATGGGGCTCTTAATAAGAACAATAGATGTCAAAATAATATTTTTCATAAATTTTGACTGTCTGTCTGTGTGTTTGTTCATCACGCAAAAACAATTGCACCGAATTGGTTGTTTATACAGTGTGTTCTTGAAGATCGAGCTTACAATCAGGCGGTTATTTTATATTGATATATTATCTGGAAGTAGTATGTGCATCTGATGTTTTAAACGAATAGTTATAGGCCCAGCAGGTTTCCGCTGCGTTATGCTGTTGTAAATTAATAATAGAGTCTATAGACATAGACATTTACATAGGTGAGCTGCGGCTTCTAAGTCATAATTATCAGTATTCAGAGTAGCAAAGTCAACTGAAACAATTTAACAAGAATATTGTCGCGTGAACTCAAGGTATTTTTTAATTGCGATTCACCTCTATGATGTAAAAATATTATAATATAATAATACGAAATTTATACGTACATTTTGCTGCGTAAAAAAGGCAATTACAATCGTGAACTCACACGCGCGCATACGCACGCACGCACGTATGTATGAACACACGCATAACCACAGAGAGACAAAGAGAGAGAGAAAAAGAAACATGGATAACGATCTCTCTCCTAGACAAATTAAAACACGAAATTTTGGGTCTGAAAGTTTTTTGCTCCGCAAAAAATAACTAGTTACTTCAACCCTAGGTTGCGGTTTTGGATAACTAAGGGCATGCAACGGGTGCAACGGCATTATATTATGTTTTCGCTCAACTTTTATTTAAATTAAGTTTTATTAAAAAGTTTTATGCCTGCAGAAATCAGTGGTGGGTTCTTAGACTATTTGGACGATCTGTCCTTTAGCAGACTTGAGAGATTTGGAATATGAAATTAACATTCTTATGCGACAAATATGAGTTCAACCTTGATGCGATGCGATTTTTATGCGATTTCCAGAAGTTCTATATTTGTTTATATTTTTTGTAGTCATTGTAGGTATGTGATTGCATCGCCAATTTTGAACCGATTCTTTTTTGCAAACAATCGTGTTTCGGTATTTCCCTGTTGATGTCATATTAATTTTATGACAATTGATACTGCTGTTTTTCTTTACGGAACTAAAAAAGTTATTTTTTTTTTTGCGTAGCAAAATATGTGTTAACACACGATTCAGTATTATAAATAGCATTGAGATAAACAGTTGCATTGTTATACGTAAATACATTTGCAGATTATAACATTTGAGACAATACACTCCAAAGTCATGGTTATAATATTAATACCTCTTTTTTTTTTGTCCTTTGAAATTTTTATTTTTTATAGTTTGGTTAAATTATTATTGACTAGCTTTTTGGTAAAAGGTGTTTGGTAAAAGGAATTCACTGGTGTGAATTCCTCCGCGTGACTGGGATATATTCACTGATCGGGATAAACAGTAGCCTACCTTCTCCATTCCAAAATTAGTGATTGGTATACATATATATATAAATAATTTACATAATATAGTACGAGTACGTATATTATACCAAATTTCATAGGGACTGATTAAGCCGTTAGGGCGCTATAAGGTAATAAAGAAACAAATTAACTTTAATCGAAATACAGCCATGCAAACACAACTACTTTGTGGTAGAAACTCGAATAGGACAGCTAATTTGACAATTAGCTGACAAAAAATTGACCCATTGTTGAGACTCGATGCTCTATATATATTCTAAGGCTGTATATTACTTTCGAAAATCTGTTTATAATTACTCCTCTACACCTAATGGTTGCCTGAAAGAGAACGCTTTTAGCGATAAGGTCGCCCATTGTTTTCTCATTGTGATTATTTCTTGTAATTGTTTGTATCTATAATATGTTTACTATTGTAATCTTTTGGAGGAAACAATAAAGAGTATCTATCTATCTATCTACCCGCGCGAAGCTGAGCCGGATCGCTCGTAATGTAACAAGGACACAAAAATAGACACATCACAAAGGCATCGACAATTAAATCTGCAAAATATAAGTACCAAACTCATGCAAGTCTGGGAATGGTGATAATTAAAAGAACTATGGACATTTGCATACACTATGACGTAAATAAAAAAAATGTAGCCGTCTTATTTATTTATATTATTTTCAATAGACTTCAAAAAGAAGAAGGTTCTCAATTCTGTTGTATTTTTTTTTTATATTTGTTACTCATAACTCTATCAGTTCTAAACCAATTAGGATTTTTTTTTATCTGAAAGGATATACTTATAGATTGGTCCTATAGAAATGATGCCAAAATTGGTTTAGTAATTTAGTATTTAGATGAAAATAACTAATTTGGTCACAATCGATGTCGCTTTTTTTTTGTGGGACACAATCTATAATTATAATGACTCCTTTTTCAATTATTATATTTGACAATATTGACACTTTGGTGAAATATCTATTTAGGTGTATAGGGTGAAAGGGATTGTTGGTAATGGTTCTAACAGTCTTATTGCTAGCAATACACTCTACCAGGTTTACGTCTACGCGGTTCACCCTAAAACTATTATTATGTTTTGTCCATAGTTATTTTTTGATGAATTTATCACGATGGATCTAATTACATTCTCACCTATCATTCCTCACTCACAGGGTACTAGTTGCTAGCGTAGGCGGGGTAACCATTTAATTTTTATCTTAAAAAAAATATACCGACGAACATATAACCTTCTATTTTTTTTAAGTCGGTTAAAATATCTATTTTTAAAGTGTATACTCATAACGTATCTTCTTTAAATAATCATTGGTCGTAGAGAAATGATGGTAGATGTCAGTACGTTCTTCGTCTACGTTTACTAGATTTTTTTGCGTCGCTGGTAATTTTTAAATATTGAAAATGATTATTTTAAGGGTTCCGTACCAATGTGAAGAAACCCTTATGATGTGGCTTCGTATGAGCGTTTGTACATCTGCTACAGCGTAATATTAGTGCTACTATTAATTTGACATGGTTTTAAACATTCTTAAAACATTCTTATTGTAATGAAAATTTATTCTTTTATTAGATGATTCAATAGCATAGCATTCCAGAGATTCAAGAGATGTCAGGCAGGCGGCCGGTCGTAAAATTATAAGCCAAATATTTTTGTAATATGGATAAAAAAACATATTTAATAAAAAAAACATACATAACAATACAGCACAATAACATAACAAACACCGACCCCAAGTAATAATTGGGATAAGGGTAGGAAAATGATGATGATCCTATGAGAGTATAGGTATTGAAAATTATAATATAATCTTACTAGCTCCAGTAGTATAAATAAAAAAAAAAAGTTTTATTTCTTTTCACACCGCGTAGTTTTAGAGAATCATGTAAAAAAAAACTACAACCTGTCTCTTACATTCGAAGTTTGTGAAGCAAAAACATTTAAAATAATTATGATTTATAAAAGTATATGAAAAGAGTATTACAGGAAAGATATAAGGATGTTAATAATTGGCATGATTTTTAGAAAAAATTAAATAACTATATAGTATATAAATATAATTATGCGGTCCAGTGTTCCCCACTTACTTATTTATTATGTGTCCAATCAAAAATAGATTTATATTTTTGGTTACGTGCAAATATACATGTAATGTAGTAAAAAGTTTTATATACAAAATTCGGTGTGTGAGTCCAACTTGCACTTCACCGGTTTTATGTACTATTTTTTCTCCTTTGACCAAAGGTTGTCTGTAAGAGATTGCCCTAGAGATAAGATCGCCTTTTGTGTATTTATATATATGTAAAAAGATTATATATATTACATATTAAGTTGAATTGTTTAATTCATTGTCTATAATCAATAAAGAGTTAAATAATAATAATAAAATTATTATATATGATTACAGTGAATTCCTTCTTCTTAACACTTACACTCAAAAGTTAACTCATAAAAAAACCGTTATAAAACCCGTTATTTTCAGATTTTTTCAAACGTTGTTAAGAGCGTTCATAACTTTGGCTTATCGAAGCGTGGCAACGATGCATTATTGTCTGTATTATGTGTTTATTAAAAAAAAAAAGAAAACAATTGAACAGTTTTCAATATTTCTGACTGATTATTTAAAAAGTGCTTTGCTAGCGAACTAAAACGTAAATTGTAGAATATTGAAAATATATTGTGTATAAATCTACCATATAAAATTTCATACCTACTTTACATTTTGATTCGGAATATTTCAAATAATTTTTTGCCATCAAGATTGAAATTTTTAATGCCAGTTTAATTAGAATATTATTGCATGATTAACACCTTAGTTCGCTAGCAGAGCACTTTTTAAATAATCAATCAGAAATATTGAAAAATGTTTTATTGTTTATGAAATTTGACAGATAAGTGTTACTTTGCTATAATACGTTATAAACAGTAGAAAAATTCTATTTAATCGATTATTGTATTTTTATATTGTTATATTAATTTGCATTAGGAGTACAATATCGGTATGAATCCTATAAAAGTATAATAGGTTATGTAAAAAAACATTTTAATGTAATAGTTACCAGTTCAACTTACATGAAATTAAATCGAGAAAACTCTACTAGTTTCGGGATTAATTGGAGTAAAATATAATAAAATAAAATGTAATTAGTAAAATAAAATATGATTTGCGCTTACGATACTTTTAACAATAAAAAAATATAATTAACCTGGTACCGGTAAACCATTTACTTAAAACGGAATGTGATGATTCAGTTTATTCGTAATTCTTAATTTTTTTTTACCTAAATTATAAATAGTAAACAATCAAAATTGAACCTTAAATACTTACTCTTAGACATCAGCCCCATTGACACTATCAATTTAATGTCAGTGAACTCGATGTCCGCTGGTGTATGGGAGACGTTGGTCATATTGACCTGAAGCATCCTGCATTCTGCATTTTCTGTCTCCGTCATCTCCGTCGCCTCCGTTGTTACACCCTGTAGAGCCTTCAGGACACTAGCCATTGTTATTAATTAACACAAGTTCCTTTTAAACACGCTTTATAGTTAATAAAAAAAATATTAATTGTTAGATTCAGATTCTTTTAATATATTTTTCTATTTCACTTTATATGTTGGCATTATTAGTAAGTGCGTGGAGCGACGCGAGCGCGACCGGCGACTGAAGTTCGAATACTGCAAGTTTGTTAATACCAGCAATTTGTATACGCAAACAATGTGACAGCATATTGATAATGTTTATTTCGTTACTAATAGTCTTAATTAGGTTTTATCATATTATAATAGCATGTAATTGCATTTCTATACACGATTAAACTGGATGTCGAAGGGCAAGTGGATATAGTTTGGCTTGTTTACCCATAATGTATATCATCCTTCTGATAACACTAGAATGAATAATCCATGAAAAAATATAAAACAACAAATAATGCCCGCTGTTTGAATAGACTTGGATTTTTTATTGTACCGGAATATTTGGTTATAAATGTTTTGGAAACGAGGAGGTTCCCAATTTATCTATAATTATTTTTAGTTATAGGTATTATGTGATTAATTCCGGATCGATTTTGATAACTCTATTCCATTTGCCATTGGTAGGGTTTACGACCGTGTTAGTCTCGTATTATTTCTGTGTTCACTCAGGATGGTATATTCACATGTCGTGCTATATTAAAAAAAAATTGTGAATTAATTATTATTTTGGGGGAAAAACCCCCGATTGTAGAAATATTATTTGTAGACACGATTTTTCGTTCCAAATTAATATTAAATACATCATTTATTTACATGAAATATTACCATTGTTAGTTTGTATGTTTTGTGGATTAGAGAAAATGGCTGTTTTTTGTTTTCTTTTCTTCTTTTTTTGCGGAGCATAATTTATTTGGATGTTGTTATACAAGAAGAAGAAGAAGACAAAGGAGATATGATAAAATAGAATGGCAACGCATGGGGGGTATCATGGGCGAAACAGTATATTCTGTTGGGTCAATAGTACTGCTCATGTTTATAGGCGACGGTTACCACTTTTCATCAGGTGGGCCGTCAGCTTGTTTGCCATTCTAAGTTGTATAGAAAAAAAAAAAGATATATATATATATGTATATATATATATATATATATATATTTAACTGAAATTATATTTGACATGTGCTTGATAACGTGATTTGTCATCTAGCTCATATGTCTTCAGAACGTGCGTTAGTATCCGTAGCTGAGCGTATACATACCTTGACACCAGTGTTCTGTGGTACTATCACTAATACTATTCTTACCCGCAAGGGTTTTTTTAATGGATCCTAACGGAATGGTTACCTTGCCAGCGCTAACGGTATACGCTGGCTGGGCATAGGTAAGGGATGACAGGTGAGAAGGAAAAGGCAGGTCAGTTAGTCCATTGTGATGAATACACCTGGAATTTAGTATGATGGTTTCCAGGGAGAACCACGTAGAGGTCGACCTGTCAGGGTATATTGCAAGCAATGGGACTTTTCCTGTGTGGTCCCGGCATAGAATAGGCTGCCTCTTACTTTTCTGTGGGTGTCGTAAGAGGCGACTAAGGGAGGACAAGGGATGGGCAGCAGTGTCTGTCTTAAAACATTTTCTAAGACTAACTGCGCTTGCCAATCCGCCTGCCATGTATGGCAAGTACTGGCAAAACCCCCCTAGGGGGAGCCGGTATATTCGGCAGTAGACAGTTAATGACTGATATGATGATGCTGATGATATACTAATAAGTATCCAAATTATTACCCAAAAGACAAAAAAATATTGAATTTATCCAAATTATAATTTTTATACATAATTAAACGAAAAAAAAAATACCCAATCTGGCAATGCTACCTATTTATGTGAGAGTAGCGTCCTCTGATGTCCATAGTTTCTAAGCCGTCTTCGTTGTATGCCTATGATGTGGTTTACCAGACGACAGCTCTACGTGTCCATGCTTTTCCGTAGTAAAAAATCTTATATTTTTGACTGCCATTCTAATACTATTATAACTGCCAAAGTTTATGAGGATCAATGGATGTTTATTACTCTTTCACGCAAAAACTACTTAACTGATTTAAATATTTGGTACACCGATAGATTATATCTATATTGGGTATATAGGATACTTTATGTATTTGTACAAGCGGGCAAAGGCGCGGGAAACAACTAGTAAAAAATAAGGTTGAATTGAGATTTAAGTCAATTCAACTCTAATAAATTAGTTACAATAGTTTCCAGGGGGAACTGCGTGAAGGTCGACATGATAGGATATATTGATAGCATTGGGGAGTAACCTCCCCTTTACTAACAATCCCTTCCCCCCTAGGTACTACTGTTAGGCTATGGCTACATATCTTTGGCACCTACTTATATGGAAATCGTGATACTGTGAATAGCAAACATATTGTGTATACATATGTATATAGTTTATAAGAAAGTTGTTCTAAAAATTTGTGAAAAATACATCTTTTATAGTATAAAAGTGTTAACTGCCTATAATAAGTACACATTTGCACGTTTTTTTTTTTTTCTTATGTATGTAGCTGTAAGTTTTAATGTTTAAGTTATTGGCTGATAAATAAATAAATAAAGGTACTCAAATGTTTTTAATGTACACACGGACATACAAAAATTACATTTGTAATAAATACGTTTAATGTATCCCGATCTCACTGTGACCTAGATACTTAACTGTTTTTATTAGATAAGTTCTAAGTGAAGATAAATAGAAGAATCTATACGTACTATCAGTAAAATACATTGATATAGTACATCCTATCTACTTTATAATAAAATTAATTTGCCGCAGTGACTGTATATAAACATATTTAATATAGAAGCTAAAAATTAATGTTTAGAATTTTGTTTATTAATGTACTGATAAAAATGAACAAAATTTTAAACATTTATTTTTAGCCTCAATTGTATTTCTGTATATTAACTAATTAAACTTTAGATGTATATTTTATTTTTTTTATTATTTATATCTATACTTATAATAAATCTGTAGAGAGGTCGATTCTGTACATGAAATATATTCCCAAAATAACTATCAGGGGATGATTAGTGATCGATACTGATGCCAAAAATGCAATCAATAAAATTTTTGTCTGTCTGTCTGTCTGTACGTTCGTTATAGAAACAAAAACTACTAGACGGATTTTAACGAAACTTGGTACAATTATTCTTCATACTCCTAGGTAGGTTATAGTGTACTTTTTATCACGCTACGATCAATAGGAGCAGAGCAGTGAAGGGAAATGTTGAAAATGTCCACCCGTGCGACGCCGGGACGGCCGCTAGTTTATTAATATAGATTTATTTAAAAATAGTTGACATAACTTTTAAGTTGAAAGAAGCTTAATTCTAGACTAAGTTTAGGGAATATAAACAAGATACCGGGACCCTGAAATGCCGGAATCTTGCAAGCGTTTCACTTTAAATTGGAGTCTCGATTCGACTGGTATTGTTGACCTCAATATTCGACTTTTTGATTTGATTACATTTGTCTAAATCTATAATCGATCCAAAGATCGAATTAAAATCAATTTAACATAATGAGAATAAATTATACACAGCCAATTTAAATTTAGTGACATATAATTCTTTGATGGCGTCTAACAGCAAGTTTTCTAGATACAAAAATACCTTATTCTGGTACACGGATATGGTTTCAAAATGTCAACGAGAATTACATGTATTTATTCAAATGGAAGTGAACTCTATTGATTGTCAGACAATATCAGGTCAGGGATAATAATTGTAAAGGACAAAATTGTTAACTTTAGAGATAATTGTAAACTTGTTTATAAGTAATGAAATTATTTGAACTTACTACAAATTCACATAGAATATATATATATATATATATATATATATATATATATATAACTAATAATAGCTACATACATCGGTGTGCTCAATAGAGCGAAGCATTACTTCACACCGGATCAGCGATTAATGCTTTACAAATCGCAAATCCGGCCCCATATGGAGTATTGCTGTCACTTATGGGCGGGAGCACCTAGATACCAGCTTGAACCCTTCGACTCAGTGCAACGACGAGCTATGAGAATTGTCGATGATCCCATGCTTTCAAGCGGTATCGAACCCTTAAGTCTTAGGAGAGATTTTGCCTCACTCTGCGTGTTCTACCGCTTATACAACGGATTGTGCTCAGAGGAATTATTCAATATGATGCCCACGGCCACTTTCTATCATCGTACGGCTCGCCATCGACAGGGAGTTCACCCTCATACCTTACAGCCTAAATGGTCGCGTACAACGCGGTTTCAGAGATGCTTTCTCCCACGAACACTCAGGTTTTGGAATGAGCTCCCTGCCGAGGTTTTCCCGAAAGACTACAGCATGGGGTTCTTCAAAAGGGGGTAAAGAGGTTTCTTCAGGGTCGGCAACGCGCGCGTAATACCTCTGGTATTGCAGGCGTTCATAGGCTACGGTAACCGCTTACCATCAGGTGGGCCGTATGCTTGTTTGCCACCTCAGTGGTATAAAAAAAAACATACATATTTAACTGAACTTAAAATACTTCCAAAAATTCTACACTCCATATAAGAAAATATCGCAAGATTGAAAATTATTTCTGGTATAGTATAATATTTCTAGTATATACATGTAATATTATATATCAACTTGATATTTATAATATCGCATCTCGTACCTATTTTTAAATAACCATGTAATTTTTTTATAATTTTCCATATAGTCATAAATAACTTTTATTAATATATCCGCTATATTACTGTCCCCTGTATTAAAAATACCCGTAACCGGCGAGCGTATATGAAAAGATTGTTAAATGTGGAAGAAGCAAAAGAGGTTTGTTTGAATCGAAGCATTTGACGTTCCATTGTTTCTGTCTGCCCTAATGGGAGACAGGCGTGACAGATTTGTATTATAATAGTATAATTTTTCTTAGTAAGTTATTAATTTGCTATTTATTTTTATATTACTTTTGTACATGTAGGTATATCTACAATTTCTGTCACTATATATTTGTTTGTGAATTCATTTTATCTAACTTTTATAGCATGTATCGTATTGGGACATATCTCTAAAATATTTTTATCTTCACATATACTGTTGTGATAAGGTGTGTTTACTTTTCTAGTTGCCCTATTTTCTTTTTTAGTTGCCATACATTTTTTTTAGACATTTACTTGCCTAGAATATATGTTTGTTATTTTTAATTTCTTTAAACTCTTCTCTATATCTTTTACTATTATTTAATTTTAATCCATTATATATTTTTTTAGGTAAATTACTAGTTTTTATATTGATAGGCTCTCTGTCCCACTATATGTTTTCCAAAGTCGTAAGGTGGATTTATTGCCGAAAACAATTCTTTACATGAATAGTCTTTGAACTCTGATATATTGTTCGAATTAATATTAGCATGCGTTGCTGCCAAATATAAAGATTGTGAATTAAAAATATTTGTAATACTCAATATTATCCAACCAAATACAGTTGCTAGCAGAGCTACTAAAGAACTTTGTATATTTTTCCTCAAACCTTCCTTTATAATCTTACTGTAAACGTTAGCATCTAATAACATATACACTTTGTAAGGAATGTAATAATGTGTATGGATCTGCTAAATCTGAATCTGAGTCTATGTCAACCCACTCCTCAGCAGTTACATGAGTCACTGGAAGAATGGCGGTTATAGATTTCAAAACGTAAGCTGTAACCTTTATCTTAAAACTAGGATCGATTATGGACTGTATTTTTAGATGAACCACTGATTTTGATATAGAACTTCTTTCTCCCCCCACTCCATGTATAAGTACTGGCGTACTTTTTAAACTAAGAAGCTGAACCGTAACTTCGGTTGTAAAGCAGGCCTCCGAGCCTTTATACATTGACGCTCTTATGATCCGATGCAGTCTATTTTCCGACTCTCTTTCTTTACCAGGGCTGTGGCTAATAATGTAGTTTTATTTAATTCTCCCGTCCAAAAACAAGACACAATTAGTGTAATTAATTAATGACATTCCGATTGCAGTTCCGATGCGATTTCGATTTATAACTTGTTAATGTTTCTACTTTAGGCGACTCGTTATTATAAATGTTGATTCGAATCGGACTCACTATCATTATTATCAAATTGAGACGTAGGTATTAAGTTTTTCCGCACATGCAATAAAGAATGGTAACATCCCTTGCAGATATGACATCTAGTAGTATTATTACAATATTTAGCAATATGATTAGAACACAAACAAATAAATAAGCTGTTTTTCTAAACGAAATCGCGTCGATCATCAATATCAATAACCGAAAATTTTTACTATTAACTAAATGATATATTCTTCCGTTCATTAGTTATATTAACATTAGCCGTATGACATTTTTTTGGTTTTAATAAACCAATAATAAGTCATGTAATCAGGTTAATACCTGAGATTCCTAAAACTCCAATGCTTTTAATGAATTAGTGAAAAATTTCTTAAACCTATCAAAGTTGGTAAACTGTTGAATGAATACTGTTAGCGACATTAAATTCCCACTGATTTTAGTTTTTGGATCTAATTTTAACGAAATAATATGAATGATAATGATATCCCAATTAGTAACATCAATCCCTAAACTTAACAAGGCTTCTAAACATTCAATAGTTATGTCAATTAAATATCTAATCCCTCATCATCTAATGCAGATTCGACAGTACAATTTCTTTGACTAAGTAGCCTATCAACAATACTTTACGACAAATATTTTTTATTATTGTACCGTTCCTCCAAATGTGGCCAACATCTGTTATAATTAACATCTGCAATTGATATATGTCGGCATATTCAGGCAGCCAAATTATAAAAAAAAAAAAAAAATATAACAAAGAAATTAGATAACTAGAAACAAAAAGTTCTTATTTTCTAATAAAAATTAAAACATATACAACCTATATAAAATTGTGATACGTACAATTTTCAATTTCGTACGTGACGACACCTCTTGTCATATGAAAAAATAAACTTTAATAAAACAAAATTCAAAAGGTCGTAGAAATATTATGCAACTAAATTTGAAAATTCGGAAAACTAATTAATAGTTAAATATTATTCAACATTATTTATCCACTTTAAAATATAAAATATTTACAATGTTATCACAAAATGAACCTAGTAATACACACATCACACAGCGAAAGCATATACTTTATCGATGTTCCTTTTTTTTTTTTTTTTTTTAGTACGTTTGTTCCGTTTGGAACAGGCTAAGGTCGGAGACCATGCTGCCTAGTCTTCAAAAAGATAATTTGTCTGGAATATCGATGTTCCTTGCATGATCCAATGGTGCTCCGTGTCTCCGTGTTGTCAACTTCAAACTGGATACCGCTCGTACGTCAATTCTCCAGAAATTACCACCCGGTTCATCTACAGTTCCTAAACGAATCTAAAGTTATGAAACGTCGTCTTGCAGATGTAGATGATAGACAACGACCACTGCAAATTATAACGTCAAGTGATAGTTAACATTACCAATATAATATAAAATTACCAGTAATTACGTAAATTCTTTAATAATCTAATCCAAACTGCAAACCCCAATGTATAATCCAAAGTTGAAATAAAATTAAAAATGCCGCCTTTCCGATAGAATTTTCCATATATTTTTACGCCATATTTTACAAGAAAATATTTTTTATTTTTTACGTCACAGCAAAGATATATCACAGATACTGCCTTAACAATATGTGTATAATTATTTGCGTATGTTTTATTATTATGAGTGTTTTTATTAGATACACTTCTTGCGCAAATACCTACTGTCTTTTTCTTTTTCTCCTCAATCCAAAGGTTGCCTGGAAAAGATTGCTTTAGCGATAAGACCACCTTTTGTAGGTACTTCATAAGTAAATATATATGAAAATAATTAAATAAACTAATATGAGAGGTCTTGAATCATTTGTGGTTTTCATTTTGTAGTCATTAGTCATCATTTGTGTAATTATTAGTAGCACAAACTCATATAGTGGAAATAGAGAACAGGTTCATTAAAGAAGCTTACCAGTTAACTATGAAGTCTCTGGGTCTGCAGTATGTAACTCGACGAAACACTGAATAGGAATGAGTTTCCAGGATGTAACTTATACGAAGTCAAAAGATTATATGTTTCTCAAATCAAGAGATAACATAAAGTTAATTAGATGGAGGAAATAAAGATCTCAATGGGTCGAAGAGCGATATTAGTGATCTGACCCCATACGCGACATAAAGATAAGGGGTGTCACGTGGGATATTCCAACCATTGAGATATGTAATGCCCTTTTAGCCTATAGAGAAAACTTCGGCTGGAAGTTAATACGACTAGTGTTTGTGGAAGAAAACTCTGAAATAACGGTGATTAATCTATATAAGGAATTATTAGCATCGAGGATCAACGGCCCCATTGCTGGCAATTTATAATATAGCTCTGCAGGTTGACCTCCACGCGATTCCCCCTGGAAATTATGGTGGTTAATTCCTAATTAATTTATAACTATGGGTTAACTTTTGTTATTACTGCTTTTATCTTCATCCTTCATCTCCCATTGGTATTCCTCAATGTATACCGACGAGCAGACAGAACTACCATTCCCAATTACGAGTATTTATTAAATGCCATATGTCATATATCTTGTACGCTGACTTACCTATAGATGCAAGTTAGAAAAACAGTTTATGACTGATTTTTCTTAGTGCATGTATAAAGCAAATTTATTTTCAATTAATTTATTTTTTATATACGTTATTGCATGTGTATAAAAATGGCATATATATTTAAAAATGACAGAATTTTCATCGTGTCTCTGATCAAACTGTTCATAATTTTTCCTCTCCATCCAAAGGTTTCCTGGAAGAGATTGCTTTTAGCGATAAGGCCGCCTATTGTTTTCTTAGTGTGATCATTTCTTGTAATTATTTGTATCTATAATAAGTTAACTACTGTAATCTTTTGGAAGAAACAATAAAGAGCACCTATCTGTATATTTGGGTATTTCTGATTACACTGGAAAAATTTTTCGATAGATAGCTCGATCATGAACATTCATAAATCCACTTATTTTTTTTTAATAGGCGTAATAAAATAACAGATTCAAGGTTGTAGACAAGATCACAAGATACGTATCTTATCGACTGAAAATTTGAAAAATAAACTTTAACAAAATAAATCAATCAATGATTCGCTAATTCCGATGATTGCTGCACCAGCATAAATATTTATATGTATAAGTAAGTACCTAGGTATGTTTGTTCGTATTGATTTACCAGAGGGAAACTTTGTACAAAAGTCGATTGCTTGGCTACCTCTGTCCCACTGTTTCAACTGTGAAGCAGTTGTGTTTGCATGGCTGAGTTTCGGTTTGAAGGGTGGGATATGGCGTGAATTTACTGAGTACAGAGGAATAATATCTGAGTCCTCAGGAATGGCAATGCATGGGGGGTATCATGGGCGAAACAGTACTGTTATGTCCATGGTACTGCTCATGTCTATAGGCGACGGTTACTACTTTCCATCAGGTGGGCTGTCAGCTTGTTTGCCATTCTAAGTTGTATAAAAAAAATTTAGAAAATCTAGACATTTTTTATGCATTGGTTTCCATGAGGATACGTGTTTATAAAAAAAAAAATTAAGTGTATTTGTAAGACAATTACGATTATTGACAACGTTGTCAATTCTTGTTTTTAATTATTGTAGTTTTTGTTTTTAATTGTTGTAATTTCGTGTGGAATTCGTCACGATGGGCTAACCGACCTGCTTTCATCGTCATCTATCATCTTTCATTAGTGCCCTGCTAGCGTATACCGATAGCAAAGGATGGGCGTTATATACAAATAGGTGCTCTTGTTTCCTCCAAAAGATTACAGTAGTAAACTTATTATAGATATAAACAATTACAAGAAATGACCACACCAAGAAAACAATAGGCGGCCTTATCGCTAAAAGCAATCTCTTCCAGGAAACCTTTGGATGGAGAGGAATAATTATAAACAGTTTGATTAGAGACACGATGAAAATTCTGTCATACTATTCCATTATCACCCATAAAAAAATCTCGTCGCAAATTTCGATCACTCATTAATTATTGGAACATACTTTATTAAAAATGTTTGTCAATTTTCTACTACATATAAGCTATTCTTAGGATTAGATGACGCTTAAGTAATATTTAATATTACTGTTATTAATCTATTGACTTCTAAGCTATAGGTATAATTAATATATGACGTAGATATTACTAATATTAGATAGGTATGATTTAAAGCTCAAAAGATTAGTTTTACATTGTACTTATCTTTTTAATCATCTATCTTTCAGAAGCCGATTTAATTTTTGTTAAAACAGTAAGTATTGATAAAGTTACATATCAAATACCTAATACTAACTTATGAGGGGAAAGGGATTGTTAGCAATGGAGTTTGACAGCCCCATTGCTAGCAACATTATTAGGTCGACCTCCACGTGGTTCACCCTGGAAACCATCGTGAACATTTCTTGTTGAATTCGTCACGATAGGCTAGCTGACCTGCTGCATCCTCACCTATCATCCCTCACTGGTGCCTCGCCAGCGTATACCTATAGCGCAGGCGGGGTTACCATTCCATTATCATTTAAAAAAAAACTAACTTATAGATAACGCCTTCATTCCCGTTTCTTTGGTAATTTGAAGGAATCGCTAATTGTAGTTGGCAAGGCACTGTACTCACCAGTTACAAGGATAGCATAGGCCTTGTTTATAGTTATATGTGACTGTTATACTGTTAGGTTACCGCCTCCACACGATACCATTCAATCGTCAATCGTCGATTAAAGAGAAATCGGCAATTAATTGATCTATTTAGTCTTGGTACTCTACCAGCGTGAACCACGCCGTACTCTACCAGCGTAAGACCAGACGATGATAAGTTTGCTGGATTTGAAATTTTTGTTTATTAAACTTAGTAGTTTCAGCTATGTGTTGATAGTCAGGACAAAGAATTTTATAAGGACAGATAAAGAATTAACCACGGAGTTAGCTAGCAGTAGGCCGCGCGTGTCTGTTCCTAACAATTCCCTTACTTATGATGTTGGATTGTATAGATTTGGCCAAGCGTCAGAAATTTATTTATTTATTTACACTTTATTGCACCAAGTAAAAAGGGAAATAACAAATACAGTAAATATTAATAAGACGTGATACAAAAGGCGGCCTTATCGCTAAGCAATCTCTTCTAGACAACCTTTAGGTAGAGGACATTGAGAAAAAGACAAAGGGTAGGTGGCGCACTATTATATAAATATTATCATATACAAACATATATACATACATACATACATACACATACATATATAATATATACACAATCAAATATGTACATAACATACACATACTTAACAGTACACATACAATAGAAAAAAATGACGAAGGAAAACGAAGAGAGAACACAGGAAAATAGTACTAAAGTGAAAGGTACTAGGATTTAACAGAGGTTTTGAAGCTAGTAAGAGTTTGAGCGCACCGAATAGAGGTAGGTAGTGAATTCTATAGGCGAACTGCCTGAACAGTAAAGGATTTAGAATAAAGGGAAGAAGAATGAGTGGGAAATTTGGGTCGGAGGTTATTGACACTGCGTAAAGTATGATCATTAGCCTCACTGAGAAACAAGAATCGGTCTTTTAGATAATCAGGAGCAGCGGGATTCTGAATTCCTTTAGGATGTTAAGAAAGTACTTACAGCAATGCACTGTGAAACGATTTCTTATCGTGAATCAACAATCTATTCTTTTATTTTAGCAAGTTGTCATCTTCTTAATACGTTTATATGTCTGGTTAGCATACTTATTTCTTGCATACTTTTCGTGAACAGTATTTATATATTTTTATGTATTTGTGTAGGCGTTTATATGCATGTATGTATATGTGTATATTTATGTATGTGTGTATTTATGTATATGTATTTGTATATGTGTTAATATGTATATATATAATAATGAGTAGGGATAATATTTATATTAATATATGTATCACATCTCCCATATTTAGAACTAACAAAATTTTTCATCGTGCCTCCCACCAGATTTTTGTTTGTTGTTTACGTATGTTTTACGTATTGAACGTATTCAAAAGAGATTTTTGTGGCACTTCTCGTATCTAAATAATAAATGTTGGTTAGTAATGCGAACTACCAGTCCCATTGCTAGCAATGGGAAAAATAAAATAAAATAGCAAATATACCCTATCAGTCCGAACTCTACATGGTTCCCCCTAGAAACCATCGTGCTGAATTCCAGGTGTATTCATCACGATGGGCTAACTGACCTGCGTTTTCGAGGGGGAAAGGTATTGTTAATAATGGGGTCTATCTGACCCTATGTCGGCAATACACCCTCAGGTCGACCTCTACGCGGTTCCCCCTGGAAATTATCGTGGTTAATTTTACTGGAATTCGTCACGATGGGTTAACTGACCTTCTTTCATCGTCACCTATCATTCCTCACTGGTGTCCCGCCAGCGTATACCGGTAGTGCAGGCAGTAGGGGTTACCATTCCATTATCACCCATTAAAAAAAAAAAGACCTATCTTTTCATTTTCGCCTATCATCCCTCACTGGTGCTCAGCCAGTGTATACTGTTAGCGTAGATAGACTTACCACTCCATTGTCATCCATTAAAAAATACATAAATCCCGTTTGGTCACGCTAGTCTTCAAAACCGATCAACCGCTTTTAATGGAATTTTGCAAATGTGTATTGTTCCTACCAACTTGATAAGCAGGACAGTTTTTATCCTGATACGAATGATGGTCGTGGATGATAATGGAATGCCAACTCCGTATACGCTGGCGAGGCACCATTGAGGGATGATAGGCGAGAATGAAAAGGCAGGCAATCCCTTTCCCCCTAAAATGGACGGTAGGTAGGTCAGATCCGTCAGTATTCTACGACTATGACGATATATACTTTACTGTTTATTATCACTTGCAATATCTATATGACAAAACATGAATACATTCATATCAAAAGAGAATATTTCTGTTGCTAAACTACGTACCTAATCAGTGTTTATTCTGACGAAATATCAACTAGGTGATTTATGTTTAGGCAGTTTTTTTTATTAATAATTATTTTCATGGTATAAAAATGAAATTGATAAATCGAATGTATGAAGCAGCTAAGGGAACTTAATGGACAATGAATGGGCAGCAGCATCCCTCTTAAAACATTATCAAACCTAACGCCTGTTGCCACGTTTGGTAAGCGTGTCAACTACTGGCAGTACCTCCCCTCCCTCCTTATGGAGAAGGCCTTTTCTTTTTATGGGTGAAGATGGAATGGTAACCCCACCTGCGCTATCGGTATACGCTGATGGGGTACCAGTGAAGGGTTACAGGTGAGTATGAAGGCAGGTCAGTTAGCCCATAGTGATCAATTAACAAGAATTAACCACTATGGTTAAATCCCGACAGTCTATACCGATAGCGTGAGCGAAATTACCATTTCATTTTCATTATCATATCAGCCGTTAAATGTCCACTACTGAACAAAGGCCTTCCCCAGAGGGGAAAGGGATTGTTAGTAATGAGATTTAACAGCCCCATTGCTAGCAATACACTGTATCAGGTCGACCTCCACGTGGACGTGATTCCCCCCTGGAAACCATCATGTTTTTTTTGATGGGTGAAAATGGTATGGTAACCCCGCCTGCGCTAACGGGATACGCTGGCGGAGCACCAGTGAAGGGTGATAGATGAGAATGAAAACAGGTCAGCCCATCATGATGAATTCATCAGGAATTAACCATGATAGTTTCCAGGGAGAACCGCGAAGAGGTCGACCTGGTTGGGTATATTGCTAGCGATGGAATTCTCAGTCTCCATTATTAACAATCCCTTTCCCCCCAACCATCATGGTTAATTCTTGTCAAATT
This sequence comes from Galleria mellonella, assembly GCF_026898425.1. NCBI lineage: Eukaryota > Metazoa > Arthropoda > Insecta > Lepidoptera > Pyralidae > Galleria > Galleria mellonella. The sequence goes on from NW_026442112.1 coordinate 1,330,385, forward strand.
CATCATGGTGGGCCAACTGACCTGTGTTCATTCTCACCTATCATCTTTCACTGGTGCCCCGTCGGTGTATACCTACAACGCGGCCGGGGTTTCCATTCCACCCATTAAAAAAAAGTACCAATAAATATAATACGTAAAAATGTGCTATCTGTTTTTAATGAATGAAAATAAAATGGTTACTCCTCCTGCGCTATTGATATACGCTGACTGAGTATCAGTGAACGATGGTAGATGGGGATGAAGTCATTCTATTTGGTAATACGTGATGATAAAGCTGTTAATGGGGCCACTATTATCCCGAAACTAATAAGCGCTGGTATAACATGTGTATTTTGAAGGTTTAAAAAATAAATACGAAATCAGCATACCAACAAACACGATCTACCTTTCGATCATAATATTGTAGTCATAGATGATACCTATAACATTTATTTATTTTTATGAGACTAGAATTGCAGACAAGCTAACAGCCCACGTGATAGAAAGTGGCAACCGTCTATACAGAAACAGTACCATGGACTTCACAGAACGCCCTCTGTGTTACCATTCTCAAGAAGCTAGCGATAAAAAAATTACAGTATATATTTTTTAATTTTACAACATAGGGGACAAACGAGCATGCGGCTTACCTGATGGTAAGTGACTACAGCCGCCCATGATCACCTACAACACCAACGGCATAGCAGGTGTGTTGCCGGCCTTCTAAAAAGGAATAAGATTACGTTGTCATATCGGTTCGGAAATACTGCTGCTGGAAGTTGATTCCAAAGAGTGGTTGTGCGTGGAAGAAAGTGCCTTGTAAAACGCATGGTGGAGGACCGCCACTCGTCCAGATGGTTGGGATGAAATTTTAGTTTATGGCGGGTTGTACGATGGTGAAAATCAGCAGCAGGAATAAATCCGAACAATTCCTCAGAGCCTCGTATTTGGACCAAATACAGAATTAAATATATAAATTCTTTATTGCACAAGTAAATTACACAGATAATACTTTTATAAATATTGTGAGCAAAGGTGGACTTGTTTCTGTAAGAGATCCCTTTCTACAAAAACCGACTTCAATTAATGTGACACAACCAGTTATTTTAGTCTATAAATTAGACTACTGAACCGATTTTGATAAAATTTATATGGGACTAATTTGTATATACATCATTGCAGATAAGAAAAAAATCCAAAATTGGTTTACAACTGACAGTCATGAGATAACAAACATAAAAAATACAACCGAATAGAAATCCTCCTTCTTTTTAAAGTCGGTAGAAAATACTTAAACTTATTCATATTCATATTTCTTTATTAACCAATGTAACAGTTTTCGTAACACAATGGAAAGTCAATATTTACATTGTAATTTTGAAATTATTAAAATAAATAATAACAATAAGATTTAAATTCTAAAATAAAAATAACATTACAAATGAATTATAGGTAACATTATAAATTAGTTAATACATGTCAATATAATGGTGACTATATACCAATAATGATGACTTAATTAACAAACAACCTCGTGGTCGCGGCCTACCTACATAGATACCTACAAAATTATAATCTCATATGATTAGTTTCATTTCTAATGTACTTACTTTAATTGTTAGGTATGTATTTTAATTATTATTTTCCTTTTTTAACTTTATCTCTGTCTATTTGTCTTTGATAATTTATTTAAATTCACTAACCTAAGGTTGCCTGTTAATGGCGCTCTTAGAACTAAAAGATTGTTTTCCGCAATAGGAGCGCTTTATGGTACACTACCTATCCGTCCTGGCTTCGCATGGGTGCAAAACTTTAACGACAGCGCCATTTATCGGAACAATAAATAAAACTGACCTGTCTTGCGAGTTGGAGCAAAAATTTTACACGTTTACAATATTTCATTAAAATTGACTGAACGGTTTCGAAGATTAGCGTGAACGAACTCCGTGACACGGGATTTTAAAATCATTTAATTTTGATGTATGTATTGCATTTTCTTTGTGATTTTTAGTTTAGGTGTTGTCAACTTCCGAGTTAATGAAAAAAATATATAACGTATCTAGATAACTAAGTTACTAAAGTCATATTCAATCAAAATACCTATAGGGTTTTACCGTCTTTTTTTTTTACATTGTATCTACATTATTTATTAATTTAATTTGTATTTAGCACCATAATTATTATATGCATGTATAAGCTTATTACTTCTTAATAGCTAGTTATATATAGCTCCATCTGTTGATATCGTAGAAAATCATCTATTTAAAATCAATACACAACAGCACAATAGCTAAAGCGCCATCTATTTTTATTATACAATACTACATTCATTCAAACTATATGTATTTTATTTATTATCCGACTGTATAAATAGATGTCTCTATAAATATATTTTTTTATCATTGTCTTCATTGGATCAAAGGTTGTGATATAAAACAATAATACCTATTTAGTATCTTTATTTTTCTTTAGAAAAGAATATACTTTCTGTATAAAGCAACTTGATGCCGTTTCATCAATCTGATGGTCCACTTGAACTGATTACAGTCTGTTACTAGATATGAAATTAAGTAACATGGTTTGATTAGTAAAATAGCTTCATACAACGAAAAGAATGTGACATCTGTGGTAGCGCCTCATGAGTACTAGCTCATGATGGATCATATTGTTGCCATTTCTAAGAATTAAGATGTAGGAATAAAGAATCTTGGTCCCTGTTCTTAGAAGTAAAGTGACATGCTTTATTATTACCTCAACTACCTTCTATTTTCAATCGACTTCAAAAAAGAAGCGGTTTTTTATTCGGCTGTATTTTTTTATTTGTTATCTCATAACTTCATTATTTGTAAACCGTTTCGGAAAATTATTTTTTTTTTATCTAAAAGGATATACTTACTTTCAGATTCTTTAAGGAAACTATATCAAATTCGATTTAGTAGTTTAGTGTCAAATAATAATTAAGATTGTGTTTAAAAAAATAACTGTAATGACGGCAAAATCAGTTATTTTTACTTAGAAACTAAACTATTGAACCAATTTTGATAAAATTTCTACGGGGCAAATTTGTAAATTGATAAAAGTAAACAATTTTCCAAATCGATTTACAACTGATGAAGTTATGAGATAATAAATATAAAAAATTGCAACCGAATTGAGAAGCTACTTATTTTTGAAGTCGATTGTAAACAACTGGTCTTGCTACGATTGAAGTTAGTTTTTTGTAGAACATAATCTTCTACTGCAATATTACTAGTGATAATTGCGCAACCTTCATTGGCATACATTAAAGCGATTAATGAAATTGTGCAATACTTGGTATCTATACGCCTATGACACATTTAAATATATGATAATTGTATTATTTTCTTAATTATGCAACTTGAAAACACAAATGACGAGTAACGATTCGCCTGAATGAAAATGGCGATCGTTGAACAGCATTAAAAAGTAATCGATTTATATGATCGATCTGTGAATTAAGTAACTATACATATGGATAATGGTAAAAATCCACAAAAACTATCCAGTGGCGGGCTAAGGATTACGCGTTTGGTCCTGGGAGGCCTCCAAACACTTCCATTCTCCTCATCAATATCCATATTCTATGTATGTTTATTTAAGTCTAATATAAATTTCACTTGCAAGATTTTAACTAAATATATATAAACACTTATACATACAAATGTCAGCTGAGTAACAAGCTTGTAAAGTTACATTAACTTTAACTGGGGGCTTCATTCAGCTTTACCGCCCCGAGTCTCTGACGAGCTTAGTCCGACACTGTATAAATTTGCACTCGTGCACTCTTTGCACTCTCACTCTTTGCACTCCAATCGTGAAAATTTCCAGGAGGGCTCTTTACTAGTAATTGTTAGTAATGGAGACTAGCAGTCCTATTGCAAGCAATATACTTTGTTAGGTTCAACTGCTGTGCAGTTCCTGAAAACCATCGTAACTTATTCTTAATGCTATCATCATAATGAGCCAAATGACCAAATAAATTCTTTATTCAAGTTGTTTAGTTTATCTGTAATATTTTTAATATTTCCCGGCATTACATTCTACATTACCACACACATACACAAACATTATACTTCTGTATAATATGGTTCCCTATAAATGCATAACTACGGGGATGTATGGAGACTCCTGCCCTCTGGTGCGGACGCCGCACAACAATAATGTAATTTTGCGCGGGAGATCGAACAAGCCGGCCTGCAATATATTTTTGGAAATTGGTGCAAATATTCGCAAATCATCGGTTTATTTGGGGTGAGTCTAGTGATAATTTATTATTTTATTTACTTTTTATATATGTATACATAAATGATGAAAAGTAGGCATCGACAAATCACCGTACGGAAGTCCTGAATCAGCGACCTTAGTGAAAAATTCAAAAATTCTACCAAAATCCCTTATTAAACACAGGTTATCAAGGCCCACGCTATTTTTATACACATTATTATAATTACTTACTTGACCTACTTTTTTTTTGTATATTAAACAATATTATATTAAGAATACAAAGATGTACATTTTTATGTGCGATTTTATAATATAATATAGGTATCCAATCTATTAAGAACGAATTTCATAAAACACCTGTTTTAGGTGTGCAAGGTACGCGAAGTGGTGAGTTTTGGGGATTTTGAGTGAAAGAACAATTCTTGGAAGTTTCATTGTAGACACGTTAAGAGTGTAGAAGTGTCAATAAAGATAGAAACAGAAACCACAAATATATCAACCGGATACGAGTCTGTGTTTTAACTAAATAATTAATTACATAATTATAGATTAGATAGAATACCTCTATACTCTATATTGTTACTACGGAGAAATGTCTCTGTCTGTCTGGTATTGTCTTATGTAATTAGAGTGTTATTTCACAATATAAATGTAGTTAATTAAATCGTTATAAAATTGATATTAACTAGTAATCTCATTTCTCATTTCAAAACAAATATAACTTACCGAAATGTTTTCCAAATATATCAATTTTATATATTTTTATTTGTAACATGTATGGCTTTAAATTTTGTATCGTCAATGAGACGTTGCTTCGCGAAAGAGGCCTTTAATCGTGAGAAAATGAACAGGAATTGAACTCTTTCGGTTCACAATTGGCGAAGGCGTACATATATAATACGTTAATTAAAGTAATTTATTCTTCAAAACTAGTGCTAGTATTCATTAATAGGGTCTCAAAAAAAAAGTTTTTTAGACAAAATCTTTATGTCAGTAAAAACTAAAAAAAACAATAAATAATAATAGGTAGGTGCACATTTTATACTGTGTAGTCTAGTGCCGTTGGTACAGACATACAAAGCATTTTCCAAGCAACCTATAGATGCTTTGTATAGAGCTTTGAAATCGGGAAACCACTCAGTAACAGAACCGAAATCGAACCTGGATCCCATTTACTCAAAGCAACATGACTACCGCTACGTCACGGATATCGCCTTATCCCGATTACAGGCGAGGAAAGCCGCGGCCGCAACTAGTTCCACCGCAACGCGCATTGTTCACAGGATGTGTGTACACAAGGAGCGCACAGATAAGAACGGTAATTACAAATCGTCGTGCAGTTAACGAATGCGGTGCAATTATTAGCGCGTTGGACAAAGGAGCCGAGACTATAGCCAGTTTTACGAAGTCGAAGCGCCCGCGCATTCAACCGCGCGACGCAAACAGCCGCGCACGCGTACCATACAATACAATATAATATAATAAAGTGATATACAATGATGCTCGCCGGGGCGCAGATCGTTGAAGACAGTAATGTGGCGTTTAATAAGAACAATGCGAGTGTCGCTATAGAACCTTCAGGGCCGGGGGAGGGGCCCTCGTTCCACGTGAAGCCTTTGATAGGCTCCAGCAAAGTGGTTAGCAGACAACCCGTCGATATGTCCTTCTCAAACATCACTTGCACTGTCAGCTTGGGTTTCAATAAAGGTAATATTTTTTTTATTAAAAAGTAATTAAATCCTATGTATATCCTGTTAGTGGGAGATTACTAAAGTACTTCTCTCCCATTCGTGTTATGTGCCGCGAATCAGCTGTGTTTGCTCGATGATGTTTCAGCAGCAGTGCAGTATTATCCGGTAATTTACAGGATACGTGCCGTGTAGCCTCATTGTCATGGGCGTCACAGTATAATCTGTAATGTTCATGTCTGTAAGTGAAGGGTCTGTAACTCTCCACTAGGTGGCCGTCAGCTTCTCTGACATTCAGAATTGTGTAAAAAATTTCAGTTCATATGTTAAAAAGTAAGCCATGAGGTAGAGTTCCTACTCTACCTCATGACTTACTTTTTAACACTGTTAGTGTATTCTCATAGATTATAAATATACAGAGGTGTCATTAAGAGTATTTCTACAGATAGCATAAACAACGTGTCATTTTAATAATTTAGTGAATCTTTAATAAGTTTAACGTGTACATCTGTGTGTCTAGCTGTCACAACATAACTCCCAAACGAATGAACCAATATCGATGCGATTTTTTTATTGGAAAACTGATATGATCTCGAGATGGATCTTAGTTATAATTTATGAAGATATGTTCAGGTATTGTCGGGGGTTTTTTAATTTTTTAATAAATTTATCATACTGGCGTATCATGGCACATTCCCATATAAACTATCACTTAATCTAAGCTATGGTCTATCTATGTACTTAGCTTTTATTCAACTCGGCTCAACTGCTTAAGCAAAATTGTTCATATTTATAATACATAGTAGTAATAGCAGAATATATTTTTGTTGGATGCAAAAGGTGTTTTAGTTTAATGAATAACTTTATATGTATTTAAAATTGAAATAATACTGCAAGAAAAGAATTTAATTGAAAATGATTACTCTTAATTTATGAACACTCATTTGAGATTAAAACCTTTGAACAGTTTGGACTTTGATCGACTTTGACCCTCTTGGTATTGTTGAAGCCTTTTGAACCAACTGTTATATATAAATTAATAAATTCATGTAATAGTCCTGGTAGAGGCGTGCCGTTAAAGATATAATTTTAATTTTTAGTCTGTGTAAAGATTTTGTTTTCCTACCTACATATGCTGAATCTACGACTTATTTCATGTTTAAAATTATGTTGTTTATGTTGTAATGAAAAATATTCAGTACAATTTGTTAAATATTCAAATTATTTTATTCATGTGGGATATTTTTTGTCACTTATATCTATATTTTTCAACACCACCGTCCAGTTCAAAAACATTTAGTAATAAACACGATTGTACGAGTACTTGTTTTGTTTCTTTTCAAATAAATTTGGCAAAAAAAATTATATTACTAAAAGGCACTGAAATGCATTACAGGGAGTCAGTGAATGCAGGTAGCTCAGAACCGTTTTTTATGGCAGTCTATGGAGGAGGCGTATGTCCAGTAGTGGACGGATAATGGCTTTTTTTATACAACTTAAAATGGCAAACAAGCTGACGGCCCACCTGGTGGAAAGTGGTAACCGTCGCCTATAGACATGAGCAGTACCATGGACATAACAGAGTATACTGTTTCGCCCATAATACCCTCCATGCGTTGCCATTCCTGAGGACTCAGGTGTTATCCCTCTGTACCCTATAAATTCACGCCATATCCCATCCTTCAAACCGAAACACAGCCATGCAAACACAACTGCATTACAGTTGAAACACGAATGGGACAGAGGTACCCAAGCAAACGACTTTTGTACAAAGTCTTCCTCTGGCTGAAATGATGATATGACTAAAAACTAATAATATAAATTAAAATACGTAATAATAGGTATATAAATACCTTTTATGTCTAGTGCCGTTGGTACAGATACAGAATGTTTTTTTTCGAGAATCTTAATTTATTTTTTTAGTTTTGAGAAGTTGATTTTTTTTTTATTTTAGGTAAAAATATTTTCTGAAACCATATTTATTGTGAGTCTATTAAAATAATAATAGTTTTAATAAATGAGTTTCGTTAATTAACTTACTGTACATCACGTGTATGGTCAAATTAATATTAAATACGTTTGTTATCTAAATAATTGTTCAGTAAGTGGAAGTTAATGAAAATGTAAACAAATGAATAATTGACCCGACAATCATTCTGTTGATTTTATACAGTAGTAGAAATAATAATAAAAAAAAAAAGATTACATGATCAAACTTCCCGATTTGTTAGTAATTTCATTTCAGATTCTTCCCTGTGATAATTTCAACAAAACTGTATGTTTTGTACGTTTTGACTGGTATTCACACACATTTTCATCCGTTTAAAAAAATTTTAGCAATAGGGATGTTAGTACTCATTATAATTATAAAAATACTTTACCTATCCCCAGATAGTTACACCGACATTATCACCACCTAAATAATGTCAAAATATCATACATAGTGTATGTATATTTTGTAATTTAATTTAATAAGATATCATATCGTATCGTAGTCTGTTGTAAATTCCTTTCTGTAAATTATTGCGCACTAATAACTTAGCGTATGGTGAATACTCGAGCGTAAATTATTACAATATTACTACAGTGTAAAGAACTCACTTCCCTATGCACTTATTGGCTTACCGGTTACGCTGTACCAATTACATGTACATATCAATTGGTATCTAGGAAATTTGAGGCAGTTTCATTTTACTACGAATAAAATTAATTGATAGACGACGAAATAATATTATATTATAACACAAGATTCATAGACATGTTTCATGTATGGTAAAATGTTTGAATTACACCGGATTCGCGTATTTCTACGAGTAAATTCACATATATCCAGTTGTAGGCTCTTGACAGAGTGATATATCCAGTTGTAGGCTCTTGACAGAGTGGTCGTGGTTTACATGACGACAATGATGGATTGTCGATGGGGCTCTCCTTAGCGATTGAGGTCCTCGCAATGTTTCTCTGTCTATATGTGTTTGCGGTTGAGGGAGAGCATATTCACATATGTTAGTGTGGATATATCATACAGTCTTTAATGAGTGATGGTTTTGATTTTTACTTAATTATTTGAAATGGTTTACAAATATTATTTACAGTTTTTTTTATTTGGATCAGATCTTTAAATTGTAGATATCGATTTTAGTTTATTTTTTTCCTATTTACAGTTGTAATAACCCATGGCTTTTGCACCTTTCAGCCAAGGTCGCGCATGTATTTACTTAGAATGTAGCAAATATAACCTATTGTGGTAAATATTTCCTTATCACGGTCAAAGGGTAATTAGTTTTATCTTGAAATACTAATGATGTTGATGCTTAGCCGAGGACAACTATTAGTGCTCATCTTGTTACTACACAAAGTAATTCTTACAAAGTAATACCCATTATAAATAAAACTTTACGGTATTAATATATTATATATATGTCATACTATACATCAAACTGTATATATTCACTTAGCATCGTTTTGTTCTTACAACTAAAGCGTGAGTCATTCACAAAGAAAGTACCTAAGTCGACGTAACAATGTCACAAAAGACGATTGTTGCATATCTGAAATAAAATAACATGAATAATAATTATTTAAATTACGTAGATTTAATAAGAATTTGAAAATGCAATTCATTTTGACAGAATATGAAAAATGTTCTATGTCTACTTACTTGTATACGAGTACTAATAAGAATTTGAAAATACGATTCCTTTTGACAAAATATAAAAAATGTTCTTTGTCTACTTGTGTACATATATACACACAAAAAAAAAAAGAAATTTAATTTACGCTGTATAATTTGTCTAGTGGTATTTATAAATATTCGAGGAGGTTTTACAATATTTCATCTATAGAAGAGCAACAAATAATAGAAAGATAGTAACTAAAATTAATTTGAACGTTGCATGATATGTATATGTAATAATTATTTTGATACTTTACTCTCAGAACGACGACTTAAATATATTGAATTGACAAATTTAATGTAAGCCCAATATCGACATGATCGATAATGTATAAAATTAATTATTTTATTAATCAGGATATTGTATAAAACGTATATTATTTTCATACCAGTCATTAACTACCAGAGGGAGACTTTGTACAAAAGTCGATTGCTTGGGTACCTCTGTCCCATTCGTGTTTCAACCGTGAAGCAGTTGTGTTTGCATGGCTGTGTTTTGGTTTGAAGGGTGGGATATGGCGTGAATTTATTGGGTACAGAGGAATAACACCTGAGTCCTTAGGAATGGCAACGCATGGGGGGTATCATGGGCAAAACAGTATACTCTGTTATGTCCAAGGTACTGCTCATGTCTATAGGCGATGGTTATCACTTTTCATCAGGTGGACCGTCAGCTCACTTGCCATTCTAAGTTGTATAAAAAAAAAGTCATTAACTGTCCACTGCTGGACATAAGCCTCAGGGGGGGAGCAATTGTTGCCAGATTTGGCATGCAGGTTGGCAACCGTAGTTAGGCTTTTGGTGATGTTTTAAGAGAGACGCTGCTGCCCGTTAAGTTTCTTTAGTCGTCTCTTACAACACCCACGGGAAAGGAAGAGGTGACCTTTTCTATGCCGGGGTCACATAGCATCAATAGGTGTAGATGATTTAAGTACGCCCTTGTTTTAAAATGAATGCTTTTATTATAATGTCATTGCTTTAATATTTTTTATTATTACCAATAATTGGTATATAAAGACACCAAACGCTACTTCTGAAATAGATTTATAATAATGTGTATTAAAATTTAAATTTAAACATAAAACTATTAACTGATGTTTAGATTACGTGTAAAATACATAATCCATCGGTATCACAGAATTATAATACAGCTGATAAAGCATTTAGTAATCGGAATGATAACGCCTACAATTGATAAACTATTCAGTCATATATAAATAAGGTTGCTTGTGTATCCTATTAGGTAATTAAATTACCAAGTAAGTCCGCATACACAAAGGATGCTTTGTACAAACCACTCAGTAATATGTTAATATTCTAACACAGCGTCTACATTAAACAATGTAGTGTATATCATGCATTTACTTAAGTAGTTGTAGAGCGTTTATAAAAAAATAACCTTGCTAAAATTATGAATATGAAAGTGTTTTTTTTTTTGTTTGTTTTATCACTTTAGCAGCTTAAGTAATTGTTAAAAAATCTAATGTATCACATGTAGTATTTGGGATGGAGGCGAGGTAAAGAAATTTAGCTTATATTTTCAGTGTGGTTTTATCTTTATTTTTATGCAACTTATTCTAAAAAAATCTAAACAATCAAACGGCCCATCTGATGGAAAGTGGTAAACGTCACCTATAGACATGAACAATACCATAAACATAACAGAGTATACTTGTATTTTGTCGCCCATGATACTCATCATACGTTGCTGTTTCTGAGGACTAAGGTCATCTAAGGATACTACAAATTTTACTGACCCTTGCATTATTAAAGGATAAAAGTAAATTAATAATGTCATTTTATACTATTTTTTAATATTTTTTTTTATAAATGTTGTGTATTAACAACTATTGCATTATAAATAGTATTTTTAAAAGGCATATTAGTGTGGCATCGTGTTTGCTGTCAGTAAAAATATAAATAAAAATATATAAAAAATAACAAGCAGTTTAGTAGTAACACGATTAGTTTAATATAAATTGATGCACATGCATCGTCTGTCTCTATTATGTGGATAACATAGAGTGCTGTCCACTGAATAAATTGAGGAAATGCAAGACCCTTTAGATTCCAGTTCCCATATTCCGAAGCCCTCAGTTCCAACGGATATTGCTAATGGACCTGTTTATTTATTTAAATTATTCACTTTATTGCATAAATAAAATTTAATTAAATATTTCTAATATTACATAAAATTTAATTTACAATATTAAAATAATAAAAAAAAAAATGGTTGATACGGAATACGAATAGAGTACAAGAGTAAAAGAGGCGGTCTTAATGTTAAGCAATCTCTTACAATCTTTAAAGAATTAGATTTTTTTTGGCCAGAAAGGGTTCGTTTGCATATTTTTAGTTATAATTAAACTTAAGATTTTGATTAAAAAATAATGACTTTTATCGTAAAAAGATATGGGATCAGATTCTCTCGTGTCACAGATAATAGATATAATACTATAGAACACTATTAAATACAAAACTAACCAGAACTACCAAATAAAAAAAAAAAATTAAATTGGCGAAAATGATAAGTTATTTACCCATCGCAAAAGAGCCGAAAAAAATACAAATTGAGAATTTTTTTTTGTTTTAAGTCTTTTATAAACAGGAACATTAGCTACTCATATGCTATTCAGCTAATTGTCCTCTTATTGACTGCCACACAGGTGCCTGCTGTTTTAATTGTCTTTTCATTCCGGATATCTTGTTATCTATTAGATAAGTATATACACATCTTGTTGTAATGTAATCAGTGAGTGTGCTGTCACTCAAATATGTGTTGACAAGATTATCAGGTAGGTTCTCGATTGTGTGCACTTCACCAAGTTCAGTCAACTCATTTCATTTTAATACGCAGCAAAACATAATACTTTAGTTTCGTTTACCTTAAATATATTCTTGTAGGCTGTCTGTACTGGAACAAACTTGTTAGGGATAATAAGTAGGCTATATTTTATTCCATTCTAAATATTTCAATTATATACATACACATATAATAGGTTAAGTGTATAAGTGTCTATATAAGTTCATAGAAATGCTATTTTCGGTTGCTTTTTTCGTGACAATTAGTGCAAAAAGTATCTAATATGTTATTTTATTTTATTTCCAAAAAACACAAAAAATACACCCACACATACGCTTACACATACACACACACACACTCACATACTGATGTAAAGTATCGTTTTTTGTAGACGCATTACGTTAAAAATGTTTGAATTTAGAAGACGGAATCGCATCTATAAGCTGATTTTGCTCCGCAGCTAGCAATTTTTTGCTTGTCGAAGAAAAATGACAGCTTTTATTGTCACAAAATTTGACCCAACATAATACTATTGATCGCAAAATGAATTATGAACATAGGCACAGAAAAAGTTTGGTCATATTGTGAACCTTTCTTCTTCTTTGGTGTTTATAAATTCTCGTTTTGCATTTACAAATTATTGTAAAATTAAAAATTAAAATAAGATATTGTGTATCTAGGTGTATTGGTGCGTGTTTACAAGTGTTATATGGTAATCGAATGCTTATTGTAGCACGTGGTTACAAGTGTGTCTTATGCGCTGTAGTTGGCATTAATTAAAAACTAGGTAATAGTAAACCGGCCTCACAGATCAAGGATTGCGGTCTATACATAAGTTTATGTGTAAACTTGTAGATCACCGCAACCGAGACCAAGATTTTGTTTTAAATATTCGAGTTAGTCATACTACAGTGGGTTTTTCTAAAATAGATGACAATACTACATCTATACCAATACTAAAAGGGGAAAAGATTTTATTGTTTGTTTGTAATGAACAAAATCAAGGACTACCCAACCGATTTTAAAAATCCTTTCACCTAAAGAAAGCTACATTATCAGAGAATAACATAAGCTATATATTATTTTCAAACCGAATCACTAATAATAATAATAACAATATATTTTTAAAGTTGTATCATAATGCACAATTCATAAAAATATTAGTACATATACATATACTGGGTTTTTTTTATGGGATGATAATGGAATGGTAATCCCACCTGCACTATCGGTATGCCCCCTGATGTTCGTTTGCCCTGTTCCTACAGTATCTGTACTGTACAGTACTACAGTACTGTACAGTATCTTAAAATGTGAACCATGCGATTGGTGCGATTGTGTGGCACTTATTTATTATTATTAATTGACGTAGGTTTGTTTTGTTTGTTTATTCCTATTTCGAAAATTCTCCTTTATTTGTAGAACAATAAAATACAAAATTAACGTATACATAACGTTAGCTTATTAATATTACTAGCTATTACCTGCGACTTCGTTCGCATGATCGGGATAACTTCACTGTTAGGGACAAAAAGTGACCCATGTCCTTGTCCGTTTTATATAATATGGTCTACATAGACCATATTTCATCGTAATTGCTTAAGCCGTTAAAGCGCCAAGAGGTAACAAATAAACTCACTTTTACATTTATAATATTAGTAAGAATTGTTGAGTTCTTTCTTTGGAGTTTTATACTGATTGATACCCAATGTGTGTGATATTTATGATTATTATAATAACAGATGCCAAAGACGGTGATTACGTTTAAATGTGATTTACATTTTAAATTAATTCATGTTATAACAGGCCTCTAAGGGCAATTAGCGGTCATGAACTTAGACCTCCTCTCGCGGTTGTCAAAGCAAGTTGTGCGCACACATTTCAATGTTTTAGAGAAGAATGATGATGCCCATTCGAATTGTTATTTATCATAACTATTAGGGAATAAGAACTTATTCCCTATAAGCGACGCGCTCCGGCTTCGTACAGTTTTTTGAAAATAAATTACTATACATGTTATTCGCTCTATAAATGGCGCTTTTTATAGAGAATTAATTTTTAAAATCGGTTCAGTTTTTTTAGTTTATCCATTTCAAAGAATAAGTCAAATTTTTCTTTTTTAATAATAGACTAGCCATCTGCTCAGGTTGCATTTGGGTTTCACGGGTAAATAGAAATATAAATAGTTACATTATATTAGCCTTTATAAGCAAATTTTTGATATCTTGACCAATAGAAGATAACAACAACAAAATTACGCGTTGTTAATGTAGTTTTGTGTAGGTGAGAGAAATTTAAAAATCGGTTAAGTAGTTTTTAAGTTATTCATTATATCCAAACATACAAAAAATTAAATCTTTCCTCTTTTTAATATACGAATGGATAATATTAATGCGAGTAGTATTAAGGATATTAGGGAATAAGGATGGTATCAAGTAAGAATACGAATAAGAATCGAGTAGAAATAAGAAACAATCTCTGTTAAAAGAGGCATACCTTTTTTGTTTTGAAGTAGCAACGTATAAGGTCCTACATTTTTTTGCCAGCTCTATTTCCATACGTCATGTAAGGTTGTAAAAGTTGTCAACTTAATTTATAATAGCAATAAATTATTACACATTTGATGGACATTTTTATGGCTATCAGAATGATATTTTAGTATTTACTTACCCAATTAATAAGCCATAGTTAAATTCACACGATGACAGGGTCAACTGACGAGTTTATTGAAGGTTGTCACTATTTGGCTAAAATATTATAGATTTCTGAAGTGGGAAAATCAGTTAAGTAGATCATTTATAGATGGCATATCAAGATAAAACATATACCAGATTTTAAGTTGAAGTTTCAGGAGCAATACTGTGTAAATTGCATCTAATTTGGGTGTAGTCGTTTTTATATGATGCCGAAACAAATATAAAGGCGAACAAAGAAACAGGCAGACCATTTATAAAATATTTATTTATTTATTAATATGTTTTTGTATATTTACTTTTAATAAATATGTGTTAGGTTATAACGAAAATATATACAAGCGGACTTATCCCTTAAAAAAATTTCTTTTAGTCAACTTTGTGAACCCGAATACGTCTGTGCATATAACATAACATATACATACATTGTTTTGGTTATATTACTCTTAAGACCTCTTATATAACAATCTCTTAAATATCTCCCATGTATAGACATTGCCTTTTTTGTTATCAATTTGTTTATATTAGTATGATTTTGCTCATATATATTTCTTCAACAAGACACTCGTACCTAGTATTTTAGCTCATAATACTGTAATGATATAGCTGGGAAGTGTCGAGAAATCTTACTGGGTCCATTCAAACAGACGGGCTCGTAAACAACGTTTTAATCGTGTTTTAAATAGAGTTATAGACTATTGAAAAAAGATTTAGGTTTTAAATACACTATCGAGACTTAACACGATTAAAAAATTTGCCTAAATAGTACCTACATACCTGCATCTTTATTGCCGACTTTTCGACATGGATTGCATCACGTCGTGACCACGACATCATGCCCGGATAGTGTATTTAAAATATGTGTAAGACAACTCGAGAGTTTAAAATTAACAAAATTTTATTATCGGCTATTAAGCAAATACCTATATAATAAAAGTGAGATGAAAAATAAGCGAATAAAATTTGTTCCTGTCTCTGAGTCGGACTGTTTGAACGGGCATTAAAATATTCGGTCTGATAGCGGTATGCTAGACTGATTTAATTGGGCTACCTAAAATGTATAATATACAGTAGATAACGATAATGATGACACCCATCATACTCGTGAACGGATGCTTTTTATTGTTAGCTCAAATTGAATTTACCCAGGTCTATTCCCTATGAACAAAATAATACATCTATACTTAATAAAAAAAAATTATAAACAAAGTACTTATGAAGTAGTTTTTTAGCAAGCTCTGAAAACAGGTACTGGCAATATTATGTAATTATTAGATTAATTTAAACTGTCAAGAACTTTGCTATGTTCTTACAGGGTATTGCGAGATAATTACTTAATAATATCTGAATATGCTCTACGCGTGTAGCTATTATATTTTGTGATAGTGCATATGTCTGCAAATTATGATGCTGGTACCTGTAAACTATTGTATTTCTGATAAAAGGTACATGATATAATCTCTCATATCATAATAACATAATCTTCATGGTTAATAATTAATATAAGCGCAGAAAGGTGTAAGACAGGGTGATATCATAACCCTGAAACTCTTTACAGCTGCATTGAACGATATTTTCAAACTCTTAGAGTGGAAAAGATATGGTATAAACATCAATGCCGAATACATCATCCACCATCGATTTGCCGATGACATAGTACCTAATCATAGCGGAATGTCTGGAGGATCTAAATACTATACTCAATTACCTTAAAGGTGCTTCTCAACAGGTAGATCTTAAGATGAACATGGACAACGTCCATGTCACACCTATACCGGTTACCAATAAGAACACTACGCTCGAAGTTGTCGATGAGTATGTATACCTGGGATAAGTTGTCCGAATGGGTAAATCCAACATACCGAGAGGTCATCCGACGTATCCAACTCGGATGGGCAGCATTCGGGAAGTTACGCTACATGTTTTTATCCAAAATACCTCAGAGTTTGAAGACGTCGGTCTTTACCCAGTATGTATTGTCAGTGATGACTTATGGAACCGAAATATGGTTCTACAAGATTGCCCGTATGCAAAAGCTTCAAATTACTTATCGGGCTATGGAGAGGGCTATGCTCGGAGTTTATTTGCGTGATAGAATCCGAAACGAAGATATCCGCAAAAGAACCAAACCGACATAGCCCGAAGGTGCTGAAGTGGCAACGGGCTGGTCACATAGCTTGAAGAACCGATAAGAAGAAAGGTTCTTGAGTGGTGATCCCGTATGGGCAAGCACAGTGTAGGATGACCTAAAATGCATTGCAGTCAGTGGACGCATGTGGCTCAGGACCGTTCTTTATGGCAGGCTGAAAAGATGATGATGGTAAACTCTGTCTTCTGTCGTACACTCTTGACAGAGCGGTCGTGGTTTTTATGACATATGTTGGATTGTCGATGAGGCTCTGCTTCGCGATCAAGGTCCTCGCAATGTATTTCTACATCTGTTCACGGCCGAGCGAAATCATTTTACAATGGATTGCTGTATGGTCGTTTTGATGAGGTCAGTCCATCGCGTTGGTGATCTACCTCGAGAACGTTTACCTTGTACTGAACCTTGGGCGATTAGACGCTTCGTACAGTTCCCATTTTGAATGATATACCCGAATTACTTGAGAATTTGTGTTTGAATAGTCGACAATAATCTCTCTTTGATTTCTAGTTCGTTGAGAATGAAAACATTAGTTCGGCAGGCAGTTCAAGGTATTTGCAGCATTCGCCGTTAGCAACACATATCTAGAGTATACCATGAATATTCTGACCTTAAAAGCATTTGCATCTTTATCTCGATTCTTATGATTTTATGCTATTTGATATATACTCGTCTAATGTGGTCACAATCTTATAAAATTCTATCAAATTTACTAAAATATCAATCGGAATATAAAATAAATAATAATAAAAATCCAAATTAAAAGACATTTTAAATTCTACTTTAAAAAATATTTATTACTTTTATTTAAGATCTAGAAGATAAGACGAAACTTGGCGTTAGTTAAGTTTGTGGTCATATCTTCTAGATCGAAAAAGTTTTAAAAATTTGATGTAATAATAATAGATAACCGTTAAAAAGTGGCCTAAATAAATATATAATAGATAAACTATTTTTATTTCAGTTATATTCCTATAATTTACACTACATTCAATTCATTACTATATTTTAATTTTAATTCATTATAATTTAGACATTAGACAAACAAAAACATATAAAATACAAATCAATCAAATCATTTTATTATAAATTCCTTGATCCTTAAAATAAAATAAAAAAATAACAATAAAGATTATTTCTATATTTCATCACAACTATTAATTTAGTAGGTATCCAATTAAAAACTACTAAAGAAGACGGACTTAATGTCCTATGAGTAGGAAGCGACAGTTCAAAGAACACTGGATCAAATAATCAACAAAGCATTGTATCATCCCATTGTTTCATTGGTATTACATTCATCCGGCGTGGACTTTATACATTGATTTGAAATAATTTATCAATTGACACTGCATAGAGCGCAAAGTCTCTTGGTACATCATTACTCACTAGAAAGAACAAAAATAGTTTATCTTCCGTTTCAATCGTTGTTCTAATGCGAATTACTAAAGAAATTGAGATTGATCTTTCACATAAAAACTGACTTTGCACAAAAGTAGTGTGCTTGCATGCATACCTTTATTTCAGTGTCGTTTTTATAGCGAAGCAACAGTGTTTACATGGTCGTTTAAATTTTTTTTTACGTGAATATTATGGCTACTCTTTCTTCACTATGGTTTATGCTGGCGGGATACCAGTGAAAGATGGTAGGTGAGGATGAAGTCAAGTAAATTTTTACTTAGAAAACTAAAATGAATTCCTTAAAAACTGATAGACTGAAAATTCCGTAATTTCAGTCTATCAGTTTTAATCTAGAAATTTACTGGTTTAAAAACTTAATGGACGAGGGATGGGCAGCAGCATCCCTCTTAAAACATCACCAAAGCAACAAGTTATCACAGCATTGTTATCCTTTATTTATTTATAGTTAGCTATAATTTACAGATAATTAAACTCCAACACACGCATTTTTGTACGTCGTTTTATTTACAATATTTAATATTAATAATTAATTATAAGAGATTAAATGGCCGTGTGGTTCCGGCATAGAATAGGCCACCTCTTTCTTTCCCGTGGGCGTCGTAAGAGCTGACTTAGGAATGCGAGGGATGGGCAGCAGCGTCCTACTTAAAACATGTTTAAAGCTTGACTCCGGTTTCCAATCTGCCTGCCAAGCGTGGCAACTACTGGCAAAACCCCCAAGGGGGAGGCTTATGTACACCAGTGTACAGTTAGAGGCTGATATGATGATGATAATAAGAGATTAAAATTATACTTCAAATTTACATTTACATAAATCCTTAAAATTTAATGTAAAGTCGACCGTCGAATCAAATATTGAACCAATCCATTAAACATATTAAATTTTTTAGTAAGCTATTGATTAACTGAAATTATGTGTTCGTGAACTGAAATTATATTAAGTGAATACATAACAGTTGACGTGCCTTAATTGGTGATCAAACGTATGTCTAAGTACTCGTAAACAACTTGATATAGAAACTGCTAAGGTTACTCAAAGATCAAGGTTTATGCAGGATCAAACAAAAACAAATGCGATAATGAACCAAAGTGACTGGTACAGCTCGAAAGATCAATCTACAATCGATAGAATGTAAAGGTTCCCTCTACGGATGACCCCCAACAACGGCTAGTGGGGAAGAGGGGGGATTAGTAATGGTGTCTACAAGCCCTGTTATTAGCAATATTATATTTATTTCTTTCTAAATATTTTCAACCGAATTTAAAAATTAAAGGAGGTTCTCATTTCGGTTATATTTTTTTTTTGTATATTAGTTACCTTATGATTCTATCATTCATAGATTGATTTAGAAAATATTTATTTTAGCTGATAAGATATACCTTCAGATTAGACCCACACATATTTTTTTTCAAAATCAGCTCTGTGTTTTAGGTTTTAAATCAAAATAACTCATTTTGCCACGATGGAAGTCGGTGTTTTGCACAAAATCTTAGGGAATCCTAAAATTATATATCTAATATTTATAATAAAATTGTAACTAAACGATGATTCGTCATATTTGTATATAAGATATATTTAATTAAAATTGATATAGGTATCTTAATAAGAGCAATAGAAGCCAAAACAATAACTTAATAATTTCGTATGTCTGTTTGCATGTAGGTATGTTCCGGAATCACGCAAAAGCTACTGCAGTAAATTAAATTTAATTTTATGAGTTGTATACCTAATGTCTAACCTAATATCTGATTTATGTTTTATCTTGATATGCCAATAATGTATAATAGTAAAAGTAAATTATTTATACATACAATTTAAAAATTATTAATGAAAATAATTTACTTAACTTTATCAAAATTCTATAATTATTTTAACCTCATGCACATTTTTAATATAGACTATACAGACTAGACTACTATATCAAAAGTTATGTAATAAAAATTTATTACCTCTTTCTGCGTATGGAATCTGAGTCATTCTCCGATAATGTTAATTTTCAATCTATCATATTTCCTCTTTGTTGTTTGTGAAACAAAACTCTTTTGTATTATTATAAAACACTGATGCATTTTCCTTTCAGAAGAATATATAATCATAACTTATTTTAATCTATAATCTATGTAATACTATTGAACGAATATAATAATAGACGGAAAGCTTGCCGTGTTTTAGTACTGAATAGCCTGAAATAGTGCAAATGTCAAAATAAATTATGTACTCGTATATAAAATATAATGCCAATAATACATAAATATGTGATTTATAAAGATACACTTACATAGATACTATCACTTTAGGTGCATAAGATATGTACTTAAAGTGATAGTAAAACCTACTAAGCAAATCCGAAATTGCATCGTTGCATGGTTTAAAGGAAGAAGAAAAATAGCAAAATACTATTGTATTTTATTTAATAAATCAAACAAAACATCTTTATACATATACATCTGTTTAGACTCTTAAGATACACCATTTTATAATTATAATAATTACTATATAAAAAATATATTGATTTAAATTAATTAATAGTTATTAAAAGTAGAATAGAACAAAAAAATAATTACAATAACATAATAACAATTGCAATACACTTCACAATAATACAAGGTTCCATGGACTTATGGATTTATGTCATTATAATTATACTATAGCCACAGATAATATAATACTATGCTAGATATAGTATTTAGAGATTTATATAATTTTCTATCGTTATCTGTGTGTACTCCATTCAGTAATTGTCTAGCAAGTATCCAATATTCAAATTCTGAATATCTTCAGTTAAATTGTCTATACTGGGGACTAATATTTTAATTTAATAACTTTGTGAAATTATTGTTATATGGATCATCATAAAATAAAATTATAATATTTTTGTTTAAATCTATTAAAAAATTAAATCACATTGATCTTTACAAGAGATTACGCTGTGATATCAAAATGAAATTTTAATTTTAGAGATGTATTTAGAGAAATGACATCTTAGAATCAACTCTAATGAGATTGATTACAAAGTGTCATTCCTTTAAAGTTATCTCTTAACCTAATATTTTTTTTATAGTTTCGCGAAATTACTATTTTATGGATCATAACAAATAAAATTTATAATTATTTTGACTTAAATTTTAATTTTAATTTAGAAGTTTAGGTTAAGTTTAGAGAAATTTAGTTGATATTGGCTCTTAGTATAAAGATTTCTCTGTGATATCAAATTGAAATTTTAATTTTAGGAATAGGTTTAGAGAAGAGGCGCTTTAGAACCAATCATATTATCATATCCACCATTTCAATAAAATTTATTACAAATTGATATTATTATACTACGTGTGTGTGGTTCATGATAACATTCATCATAATCATTAGATAAGATAATATTGATATGTGATAGTTCTATATAAATATGCTAAAGAAAAATATTTCTCGACTCGTTAATATTGTTGCCATGTTTTAGACAATTGGCGATTGCATGAAGCCCAGACAGGTATATACTAGCTACTGTTTTCTTTATATTTCTTCTCTAGCTTTATTTTTAGGCTGATCTCTAAATTGTTCTGAAAACGTAGACATATTCTTTTGTTACCAAGAAGCTAATTTTCTGTAAATCTCTTCATTTCACTACTTTGAGCTCTTGTCCCATTGGAGTATTAAAGATTAACATCTAGGAAAGACCTGGCCCCTTAAAAAACTGCATATATACTCTCAGACACGTCTTTGTGAAACTTCACTTGCATTTAGTGGTGGACACCAGCCAATTCTATAATGTCTATAATTAACTATGTACATTTTTGATTGTTATTTCTTGTGTTTTCCAAATAAAATAAATAAATAAATTCTGGGGCGGGCATGACCCACCCAGCTCTCTTACCTCTATATACACCTATCTATTTACCCCTTAAAAAGCTTTGAGTTGGGTTAGTGTGAACTGTACAAAGATTTACGTTACGATTGCAATCACGTTAACGTATCATGGTCTTTATACAATTGTTACCCCGAAGTCCCCACCTAGCTCTCCTCACCAAGAGGGCCTAGAATACCCATACCCATTGATTGGTTACAATTACTAGTATAGTATTATATTATCTGTGGTGCAACTCTATTTAATTCTTATTCCTATCCATGATATATTTCCATTATCATCCATTACACTGTTGCGATATTAATTTATTTCAATATATTTTTTAAACACGAATTTGTCTACGTGTTGGGTATACTTAATTTTTTTTTGGTAACTATAAATCTGCAACTTTCATAATTTAGAATAATAACTTAACCATCGAAATCCGTTATCATCTGTTACATTATTAAACGGGTTAATAATTGTTACTAAATAATAATTATTATAATTTTCTACATTCTGACTACAAATATTTACAAAATGATTAGATACTACTGTTTGCTAGTGTAGGTATTTATTTACAATTTATTGGTTACAATTTAATAAATCTACTGAATTGTTGCTTAACATTATTCGTATTATTTGATAAAATGTACACAAAGTGTAATGTCCATGGTATTCCTGTTTATAGGTGAAGGTTAGTATTTCCAATCAGGTGCGCCGTTTGCTTTGTTTGTCATTTCAAGTACAACTTAATAAAATAATAACTGACGGGATTGTGGGGATAGATATTTTTTTTAATGAATGATAATACATTGGTAACCCCGCTGGCGCTAATGGTATATGCTGGTGGGTCACCAGTAAGGGGTGATAGGTGTGAATGAAAAGGCAAGTCAGTTAGCTAAGGATAAGCAAGCTGAAATGGCAATGGGCTGGTCATTAGCTCGAAGAACCAACAATCGATGGGGAGGAAAGGTTCTTGAGTAGCGACCATGTACGGGCAAACGCAGAGTAGGATAACCCCCCACTAGATGGAGTGACGACCTGAAACGAATTGCAAGGAGTCAGTGGATGCAGGTGGCTCAGGACCGTTCTTTATGGCAGACTACGAAGGAGACTTATGTCCAGCAGTGAAGGAATAATGGCTGAAATGATGATGATATTGTGTATATATTGTATTGTAATTGCAGGTAGGTAGGTATGTATTTACATGACGGATGACGAATTTATTACAAATAGAAAACAAAGTAAATCAAAGTGAACTGTGTCTCTACAAAGATATTATAATAAAATAAAAAATATAATTAATACATACGTAGGTATATTTGCACATTAATGACTGGCTGGTAAAAAAATGTCTACAGCATTAAGTCCGTCTTTTGTACTATATTTTATTAGCCAATAATGTTTAAATAAACAGAACAATTGCAAATTGACTTGTCAAGTAGGTAGGTAGCTCTCGTAGCGCATAATTTTATTGCGGGTTGAAGTCTGATCTGTTGTGTCAAGTTTTGCCGCAAAACAAAGAATGTCAGTGCACGTGTGCTGTCGACCGGCGAACTGACGACCGACAGATAGAGTGCGAACTTGTGGCAAACTGAGGCCAGTGACCTCGTGACGTTCACACAGCTGATATCAAAGTAGGTCAACATTTATAGTTGCCCAAATATATAAAATTTACATATATATCTATAGTATACAAACAGTAATGTGTTTTATAATTGTACGAAATTTAATTAATTAATTCGAATCTTACGAAGGGAGATTTTATTTATTCACAATGCGTTTCGTAACACATTGTATTACGAATACCAATTTGGTTTTATTTGATCTTTGTCTTTGTAAACATTGGAATGACTTATTGTCATTTTATTGTGTTATAACAATGAAATCTTATAACGCACTCATTTATGATGTTGCCAAATATAATGACTATTATTTTTTGTGTGTATGTCACATTAACATTATTCTAAAATTTTCTATCAGGTAGACCGTCAGTTTGTTTGTCATTTTAATTATATATTTTCACGAAATTACTGTTTTATGGACCATCATTTAAAATTATAATAATTTTGACATAAATGTATTATAAAATTAGAATAGAATAAAAAATATTTATTGGCAGAAAAACACATAGTTACAACACAAAATACAGTAACTATATATATAAGAAGTGTCTCATATTAGGCAAAAGGAACTGACTCAGCTAATGCTGTGAGTGTCCCAATGCAATGTGTACAGCTACACAGCGCTGGATTTCAGCCATTCCCTATTGATCCTTATCCAGTTCATATTGACCCTTATAATAAAGATTATGTTGTGGAATTAAAATTTTAATTTTAGAGATAGGTTCAGACAAACTGTGCCTCCGAATTGACCCCACTGTGTGGAAAATAGGTATTTAATTGGAATACTTATTGAACATATATATACATATTCACCGTTACAAGTGTTTACTTTGTTTTTTGTATATGTTTAAAATATACCAAAGTAAATATTTCATTTGTACCGTCGGTCCGGTTTAAGTAGCGAGACCTTCGGAGCCTGTATTCGGTACCTGAATCATAGCATGTTTCGTATTATAACAAGATTTTGTTTGTGTGTCTTAATCATCGCCTTGCCTTTGTCCCACTTTTTAGGTGGGCGCAGTGCAGTACCCATGTTTTACTCTCTCACCTTATTTCCTTGTTTAACTTCTTGAAAATATGAAGGTATTGAATGGTAGTATAGGCTTCTATAACGTAAGATTTATATAATAAAACAATGCAACTCCTTCGAGTTTACAATAAAAAAGAGACAATATATATATATATATATATATATATATATATATATATATATATATATATATATATATATATATATATATATATATATATATATATATATATTTATCTATTTGAAAACATGTGATCATTACTGTATACCTATTCGGCCAACAAACGCGTGACTTCCGTACTAAATTATTTATATTATACTCAGTATATTTTTTATAATTATATTTTTTATTTATGATTTATCACATAGAAAGATACAACTTTCAACTGAGCTACTTGCGACATCTATCGCAAGTAGCTCAGTTGAAAGGAAAACTAGCGATCCCTCCCGATTTCGTACCTATTCGAATTAGTATGTACAAATAAACCTTCCGTAAAAAAGTCTCTACATGACGCTACAACCCGTATCAAAATCCATTAGGTAGTTTGCAAGAAGTAAACGGAGAAATAGACAGACACGGACAGCGACTTTAAGTTATAATATTACATTATTATAGATTTATCGTGTCGCTAGTAAAGTACTTGCTTTAATGTTATAAAAGCTTCCAATACTCCTCTAGCGCTAAACCTGTTTGAAATAACCATATTGCTATTATATATTTTACGACGGAATCGATTAGGCGACGAGCCTATTTTACGACCAAAAACTGACACGCCTATAAAGTGGCGACATCTATATAAAACCATATCTGTGTGCATAAGGTTATTATAAAAATATTCAAATAGACTTTGTACTGACTAACGACAATGACGGCCGAGTGGTTGCGATTAGCAGATTATAACATTAAACTATGTATGTGGTAGTGTATTTCTGTATTTTAACTGATAACAACTTTATTTACTGTTTATTAGCTAATGACTAATTAATATTTGCTTACATTTAGGCGCCAATACTATTTACTCGTATTTCATTATATCAGTATAAGAACTCTTTAAGTAACCGATATAGCTCGAAGGATAAGTAAGCCGAAGTGGCAATCGGCTGGTTATATAGCTCGAAGAACTGACAACCAAAGGGGAAGAAAGGTTCTTCAGTAGCGACCTTTACGGGCAAACGCAGTGTGGGACGACCCCCACTAGATAGAGTGACAACCCCACAAATGCATTGCAGAAGTTAGTAAATACAGGAGGTTCAGGGTCGTTCCTTATGGCAGTCTATGGGGGAGGTCTATGTCCAGTAGTGGACGGATAATGGCTGAAATGATGATGATGGTGATGAACTCATTAACATTCACCATGAGAGGAGAATGGTAGACTACCATAACTCTATCTAGATTATACAATTTAAAGCGGCTTGTTATAGAAATTGATTTTAAGTGTTTATTCTACTTGCACTGGTGTATTGACATTCAGATTTACTATATTAGCTGTTAACTGCCCACTGCTAAAAATAGGTCTCCCACTTGGGGGGTTTTGCTTGTAGTTGCCACTCTTGGCAGGCGGATGGGCAACTGCAATTAGGTATTTTTTTTTTTTTGATGGGTGAAAATGGTATGGTAACCCCGCCTGCGCTAACGGGATACGCTGGCGGAGCACCGGTGAAGGGTGATAGATGAGAATGAAAACAGGCCAGTTAGCCCATCATGATGAATTCATCAGGAATTAACCATGATAGTTTCCAGGGAGAACCGCGAGAAGGTCGACCTGGTTGGGTATATTGCTAGCAATAGGATTCTCAGTCTCCATTACTAACAATCCCTTTCCCCCCTGCAATTAGGTATTGGTGACGTTTTAAGAAGGATGTGCTGCTCATCTCTCGCACCATTAATTTCCCTTAGTCGCCTTTGACGCCCTCGGGAAAGGAAAAGGTGACCCCTTCTATGCCGGGACCATACGGTTACTTCGGTAACTGTGGTTGACAACCCGCTAAGCGTAGCAACTACTAGCAAAAGCTCTCGATAGGGAGAGACCTATGTTTAGTAGTGAATAGGTAACGGTTAATATGATGATGAAAATCATATACCAACAGGAAAAAGACCCAAATTATTCTCTTCTTGTAATAATAACTGAGAACTTAGTAATCGTGTAAATATATATATTTATTGTGTCACTTAGTATCTTTATCTTATTGTTTGTTCAGTAAATAAACATTCACAACATGTTTCATATCGCTACATTTCACCAAATATTTTACAAAGTCAACTAATTCCTTAATCCTTACTTTATATTGCGAAACTAACAGTTTGTTTATTCGTTTGTTACTTCTTGGCGTCTTAACAGCTTTGCTAATTTATATCATTATGAAATTCGGTATACCTACACGCAGTATTTGGGTTGGGACAGCTACTTTTTATCACGGTCATACGTTCGAAGTCGCGGGTAAAGACTAGTAAATATATGAAAGAAAAAAATCATTGGCTACATTCGAATTCTACATAAGTTATGTCTTTACGACATTTCTTGGATTATAATGTTTGTCAACGATATTTAAGATGTTGTATTTGTATTACATTGATAATAAATTTAAACAACACAAAAAATGGTATCCGTTATAACAGAACACAAGGAGTTTACTGAAATTATCTTACTCATAATTAGGTATATAGATATACTTTAAAGTGAACTCTAAATAGGTAGATATGTATATGCCATATCATAATGAATTGAGTGGTGCTAGTTTTTTAAATCGTTATTATTTCATAAAATGTTACGTCTTCATTACACTTATTAAAATCCAGTCAAAATATATTTAATTTTTTGACCACTTAATTTTCCTTATCTTTCTTTAGTTTACTCTAGACAGTGTGTAATTTTTATATTCTTTTTTATGCAAATTTCAATTTTTCTAATTGATACTGCATCTAACTAACGCTTATATCCTGTAATTTCTTGAGACATTGAACAATAAGAAGAAAAACAAATGGATTTTAAAATTGAACCATAGAAATGCAGTGTAAATACGAAGCTCCACCAACATTTTTATTGACTTGATATTTGTTTTCGCTAGAGTGCACTTCCGTGTTGATTTTATATTAATTTTATCAAATTTAATTTCTTTTTCTAATAAGTAAAACTTATTTGATCTTGAGATTATTCCTATATTTATCAATTATTGTTAGTAAATGATAAAAATAATTCATTATTATTCACAATATAACCCAGTTATTTACTCGCATCCTCGTATAATATTAGTATGGAATATATAGTAGGACTACAGATATGTTTACTTATTATAAAGCCTTCATCTCGACCCGCCCCCGTTCTCAGAAAATTGACAAACGCCTACTAAAATAACTTTCTCCATTTTAGTCTCCAAGAATTTTTATTTATTTTTTTTTTTTCATATAAAAAGAAAAAAACATAATTTGCTGACAAAATTTTATATGAATAAGACGTAATAAAATCTATTTTTATTCTGTGTACATAACACTTGAAAAACATGAACCTACGTATTTTATTACCAATATAATGCAATCAGCACAAAAATAATTCATCGCGTCAGAAAACATAATGTGACAACTTGTTATGTTTACACCACATATAATGTTAGTACTTAATGATCTTAAGCGAGTACTCAATGATAAATTCTCTGACGTCCGTGAGGTTATCAGAGGTCGATTGGATCACGGAAACTCGATCGCATAGCTCTAATTCGCTCGTAAATAGGTAAATTGTTGCTATTCAATTGTATTAACACTTAATTTAATTTATTTTAATTTATTTGAAGAGAAAAAAATACCGTGTAGACAAAATGAATGTTGGGTGTCCATACTTCATACAACCGGCAAGACTAACTTATAACCATTACAATAGAAAGTAAGATAAAAAGAAGGAAAGGAACGATGAGGTCAAGTTTGGAACGCCATTCTCTGTTTCTAAAACTTCATCATCACCATCATCATGATGATGTCAGCCATTATCTGTCCACTGCTGAACATAGGCTTCCCTCATAGACTGCCATAAGGAACGATCCTGAGCCATCTGCATCCACTGACTCTCTGCAATGCAATTCTGCAATGAAATCACTCCATATAGTGAGGGGATCCTAAAACTTCACTTTGTTATACATATTTAAAATTTTCGTTTTTAGTAGAATTGCGTCAGAACTGCTTTATATTTATTTCTCGATGGTCCATACCAAAATAGTTTTATTAAACAATCAAATTAATATTTAATATGTTTAATAAATATAGAAAAATATAAATATAAAATTAAAATTTAGAGATAAATTTAGAATAAGGTACCTCAGAATCGAGTCCAATAGATCCTTTCTCCATCTCCTCACAGATAATAAATTACATTCCATTTTAAAGAACAATTTATCGTTGTCTATTAGTGTAAAGGTTAATTCATACAATAATTTGACAGGATCCAAGCAGATCCTGCACGGTGTCAATGGTCGCTTCCGACCACGGAAGCTGATAGCCATCATGGGACCGTCAGGGGCAGGAAAGTCCACACTACTGGATGTATTGTCTGGGTACCGCATCAGCGGCGTCGGTGGTGCCGTGTTCATAAATGGCAGAGGACGGATCATGAGTGAGTAATTCCTATTTTAAATAATTATTTTTTATACATTTATGTAATATAACTGGACAATGGAAATGTAAGGAATGTAATTTTCATATTTGTGCCTCTAATGAAAAAAAGTCAATATTTTGTTGTTAGATCTCTGTACACTAAATATTTTCTCCTTAATAATATGTGAAAGTAGTCGGAAGTCAAAATGGGACTATTTCCATAAGATAACTGCAATACATTGAACTGTTTAGTTAAGTAAAATTAAATTACTTCCGAAACTAGGATATACACAAATCAGATAATTCCATATGAAAGAAGTCACAAAATTACTACGTAACCAGTTATTAGTGATTTCAATTATCACATAATAATAGCGCTGGATCATTTAAAAAAAAAAAAAAACTATTGCTTGGCGCTCTTGAAGACTAACTACTTTGAATTGTGGCGT
The DNA here is from genome assembly GCF_026898425.1 of Galleria mellonella. Lineage (NCBI taxonomy): Eukaryota > Metazoa > Arthropoda > Insecta > Lepidoptera > Pyralidae > Galleria > Galleria mellonella. The sequence continues at coordinate 1,360,559 of NW_026442112.1, forward strand.
TTCTCACTAGAGACAGAGATACGGTCACAGGATATTTCGGGACTGTGTGACACTCACTCATCGGTCACGAGTTCATTATAATTACCTAATATTCTTGTTTTTTATTATTGCAATAGTAATTAGTAGTTCGAGATATAAATATAGGTACATACTACTGAAAAGATAACCTGATAATAGGTATCGAGTATAGATTTATTGCACAAATATTTTTAATTACATAAATTATCACATTGCAACGTAATAAGAGAAAATGGGAATGAATCATGCGGTTTCAATATATATGTTAATTATTGATTTTTTTTGTTTGTTTGTTTTTTTTTTTCTATTTTCGTAAGTCTGGGAGCCATTTACGCTTCGCTACTAAGCGTAAAAGTGTCGAAACGTTTTTTTCTATTGTTTTCATTTTTAATTAGAATGTAAGTATTAAATTCAATTACTTATTAGATACTTATAAGTGGATAGATATTAGTGTTGTATTTATTATGATAATTTCGTCATCATATAAGCCTTTAATTGTCCACTGCTGAACATAAGCCTCCCCCTTGGGTGGTTTTGCCAGTAATTGCCACGCTTGGCAGGCGGATTGGCAACCGCAATTAGGCTTTGGATGTACAACAGCGTCCATCTTAAATGCTGCTGTACATCCCTCGCCTTCCCTTAGTCGCCTCTTACGACACCCATGGAAAAGGAAGGGATGGCCTATTCTATGCTGGGACTACACCGCCAAATATGATAATTTGCATTAGTTTAATATATTATATGTATACATTTTGGATATTACCTATTGTGATTTATTTATGTCAAGCATTTCATACAAAGTTTCTGAAAGTTTGATTGAATAATATGTCTATGTCTAAATATCTTTTTTTATCAACTTAACATCGGTCTCCCCCATAGATCGCCATAGGGGACGGTCTTGAACCACGCGCATCCATTGACTTACTACAATACATTTAAGATCATCACTCTATCCAGTTGGTGCTTGTGTTGCACTGAGTTTTCCACTTAGCTTATTAATAACACGCTTATTAACGAGGAAGTCTCTAGCCGCGGACACAGTTCAAGGATTAGTTTATCTGATATGAAGTGATTAGATTTTTGCAAGAATTTAATTCCGTATGTTTACACATATCCGTATTCGTAATACACGCTCTATTTAGTAATATGATAAGAATCTATTTATCTATATCAGACCTTGTCGGATCCGTCTTTGAACGTAGGCTTTCATTCCATTTTTCTTGCCCATCTGTATATGTGATATTACTGAAGATCCTATTTAAGTTTGAATGAATTTTTCATGATAGGCCAACTAAATTGACTTCATCCTCGTTTATCATCATTCACTGGTACCCCGCTAGCATCGTTAGATCGGTGATTCAGGCACATTTAATTAATTTTTATCCCATAAGAACTATAATAAAATAAGTATTTGATCTTGTGTATATAATTTTTTTTATGCAATTTAGAATGGCACACAAACCGATGGAAAGTGGTAACCGTCGTCTATAGACATGAGCAGTATCATAGACATAACAGAGTATACTATTTCGCCCATGATACCATCTATGCGTTGCCATTCCTAAGGACTCCGGTGTTATTCTTCTGTACCCTGTAAATTCTCTGACATATCCTACCCTTCAAACAGAAACAGCCACACAGCTGCTTTAAATTCCAAGTTTAAATCTCAAAATCATAACAAAAATATATTAAATTTGGAAGTTTATACATACCTCTTTTTTGTCATGCCCATACTGTCGAAATAGTATAATGACAATAAATACTTTAAAAACAGAAATCATTGTATTGAGAAAAGTGAAAATTTTTCAAAGAAATATACATAGATAAGTCGAAAACCAATTTTATTTTTATATTATTCCTGACCAGTTTCATCTTACCACATCTTAAAGAGTCTATAAAATTATTTACGTGCAATTATGACGTTACAATTGTAAAATAAGATCTACAAATGTTTTTATAGTAATTATGTCAGATTATTATGCCTACCCCGCTGGACAAATAATAGCTGTTATGTTCTCAACACAATATTTATACAGAAATAGTGAAGTCCGTCTTAATTAATGTATGTAATTAATATCGAGTACGTCAAGTCGTCACATTAAAGTGATAATAAGAGTAATATTATTAAGGTCCCGGACATCAACATGTTATCCTCAAACTAAAGGATAGATACAAGAACTACTAAATAAGTTTGCTTAGATAAATTTAGTTAACTGATCATAATTCAATATTTTGTTGAGTCATGAGAATTTGTACTTTTTATACCCATTCTATACTAGAAGTTTTAGCCAGCTTAGCCCACGTAATCTATATATTTGTATAAAGAATCCTAGGTGTTAAGATATAATCTATAGGTATACCAAATTTAATTTTAATTTGTTACGTAGTTTTTACGTGAAAGAGTAACAAATATTCATACATACACCCATCTATCCTCACAAACTTTGGCATTTATAATAGTAGAAGGTAGGATTAATAATACATATGAGATTTTTTATAAGAATAACTAAATGCAATTATCTTACAAATATTATTAAATTAATTAATTAATTAATTAAATTATAAATACATTAAGAAAAGAGACAATTATTAAAAAAAAATGTTATTGTGAGTACTCTAGTATCTGTGATAAAGAGATTGCTTCATAGATAAAGCTTAATAAATAAAAAAAATATATAATTATCTTTGTTAAAGTCCATGCTGGTTTGTGTAATCATAAGAGACTTACTTAATCTATTTAATTTATTTTTATAATTTATTATTAGATACGTATCTATATACATATGAGTAATGTAATAATATTCTAAGCAGATAGTGTTTCTACACTACTTATGTGTATGGATTATGCAAAAACAACTGAACTGTATTTTTTGAGATGGAGACCTCTCCATGGTCTTGGTCTATGGTTTATCATGTAGAGTACTTTAAAAAAAAAAGTACAATTTGCCTTGCAAATAACATCGCGAGCTATCTTTACTGTTCTTATAATAATTTGAGATCTGGTTGGCGTGTCTGTTAATCAGGGTTGCCTGAAATAAAGAACAACCTGTCTGTACCTATAGAACTACATACTCGTAGAAATAGATGTCTACATACCTTGTACTGGGTAGTGCCGTTGATACAAATACAGTTTGATATTTTTATTTCGATTTTGTTAAGGAGTGGGTATCGTCAATTAACATACTGTGTATTATATTTTACGTATATATACAAATATATAGTTAATGGCCGTATGGTCACCGCATAGAATGGACTGTCCCTTACTTCCCCGTGGGTGTTGTAAGAGGCAACAAAGGTAATTTATCGGTCGAGGGATGGGAACAGCGTCTCTCTTAAAACGTCACCGTAGTCTGTGGTACCTGCCAGGCGTGGCATCTACTGGAAAAATCCCCTAATGGAAGGCCTATGTTCAGCAGTGGACAGTTAACGACTGGTATCGTCATAGGTATAGTAATAAATAAATGATTAACACATAATTAGATTTTTATCAGAAATTTATTAACGCAGCTATTTCAAGGATTAAGTAGTGTCTGAATCAATTATGTCTATAAAGATAAAGAGGGATTGATAAGTAAAATATTATTTATTATTCATTAATATTTTGTAATTTACGGTTTAAACCTTGATATCTCATGGCGCCAAGACTATCCGAAACTGATGTGTATGCGTAACCAATTGGCCATAATTTTTTTTTAATTGATGCAATTTGAATGGATGACCCACCTCTGCTGTCGGTATACACTAATGAAATACTAAATATGAATGATATAAATATATAAACAAATATAAATTCATTTCTATTTGCTTATCGCAATGAACTTAATAGACTTTTATTTTCAAAGAGGACTGCGTGAAGGTTGATCTAATAGAGTATATGGCTAGCAATGTTATCCCCATATTACTCAAAACTTATGGTTTTTAGTAATAAGTAAAAAGCAGTTAGGTGTAAACAATTATTATAAATATGTCAAACTATAATTGTTTTTATACTCTAAATATGGATTTAGTAATGTAAACGTATCTTTTTACTAATTATTAAAAAATAAATAAAAACAAAGCTTTTTATTTAAAAATAATACAAATGATAATAACAATAGGCAATAGCATATAAATAAATAAATAAAAATCACTCCTTAGGTATTTAAAAAAAAATGTCAAGTTCGATTATTAAATATGTAAAATATAAAAAAAAAATATAAATTTCCTAAGCAATGCACTGCCGCCAGCCTCCTGGGACGTAGACGTTAACGTAGACGGTGACCACGAGGGAATTTTCTACCTTCAAAAAATTCTTTAGAATCTGAATATGGATAATATTAAGGTATTTATTATAAATAAAACATCTATGATCAAAAAAAGTGGTCTCCTAAAACTTACTATTTCACTATATAGTATACCACAGTATACATTTTATTGCGTTGTAACAAAATATATTTGGGTTATCTATCTCGCCGTCAATAATTTAACTGTCTAGAGAATCAAATTAGATTCACTAAATTGAATCCTATTCACGGTAATGGGGTAATTTATTTGAGAGGTGATTAAGATAACAAAGCATAAAATATCAATACCAAATTATACTAATACTTACTCGTAAAATATTTTTCCAGAAAACTTCAAAAAGATGTCGTGCTACATCCAACAAGACGACCGTCTCCAGGGCTTGCTGACTGTGGGCGAGAACATGGCGTTAGCAGCCGATCTCAAACTACCCACCAGAATGGACAAATACGATAAAGGAGAAGTGGTTAGTAGAACTTTAAATCCAAGTTTGAAAGACACTACTAATATTTTTGAAAATAGTTTTTAGGAGATGAAATATTTCGCGTCATCAAGAATACGAGGTTACTGTTAGGGTTCTGCTCTTACAAGAGTTTCTTGTTGTTGTTTATTTAATGAAACAACAACAAGAAACTCTTGTAACGCTACATTAGTGTCGTACTCAATTGCCGACTCTTGCAACATAATCTTGAGCTACAGTAGCCAGTAGTTTCATTGTCATATCAATTATTGCATGCTAATTGAAATTACTGGAGTAAGCCATTTGGTATCAGAAATAGAGATAGACAGACGACTTTGAATTTTCCGCTTTAGAAAAAATATTTAATGTCCTTTTGTGTAGAAGAGAAATACGACAGTAGATAAAAATAACTGTGTTTGCTATATTATTTTACTTTTTATACATTTTCTACATGTTTTAATTTTTATATTTTTATATGTTATCCGTGCACGTTGTAATACAATTGTACCTCTATGGGTTAAGTACCAGATAATAAAGAATATTATTATTATTATAACATTAATTAACAATTCTTGTTTCCATAATCTTTGATTAATACCTCTAACCATTTAATAACATTAGACACCTGGTTTTTATTCTTTTTTAATTACATTAACGATGTCAAACGTACCAGAATGCTTACTTCGTAATAACACGACACTCAAGTGTGACTGAAACACGTACCTAATATCTATTTCTGTATTAGTTAATGAACTGTCCGCATTTTAACTATGATGTCAATCACGGAATAATGATATGAGAAATATCCTCTCAACAATGCCGTGTCATTTAATGATATTGAAAATGATAAACAGTCGTTAAGTGTTCATATTTATTTACATATTAATATTCTCATTAGAGAATCTAGTGGGAAGGATTCAAAGTTCAAACGTATCAAGTTTATTCAAGGCAATTATTACTAGGGCACAATAAATTACAAAGAATTAAAGAACAATAACTTTTAATATGGAGAGGAAATATTTTTTATAGATAAAACTTTAATAGATGGACGAGAAGATATTTGCTCTATTCTAGTTTTTAAGGGAGACATTTTTCATTTACTCGTTAACCATTTTCGGTTATTTTTCCCCGGTTTTATTTTCTTTGATTATGAATGTCGAAATATGAATAAAATCAAGATATATATGAAAAGTATTACTATAGAAACAGTCCATTTATGTAAGTTTGTTTCATTACAATAAGAGTCTAGACTACTATAGTGTATTATGTACATAGAACAAAATTATTGTTTCAGATAGAAGACATATTATCAAATCTTGGATTATATGAACATATAAATACACGAGGCTCCCAACTATCTGGAGGGCAGAAGAAGAGGCTGTCCATTGCACTGGAGCTCATCAATAATCCACTGATTATGTTCCTCGATGAACCTACCACGTAAGTAGCTTAATTTATATAAATTTGTCTTAAAAACATAAAAAAAAAAAATTGTTGCTATTACTAAATTAATTTTTAAGGCGGGGATTTGTTTTTACACGTTCGTTTCCATTCAGGTCTAGCCATGTGGTCCTGGCATTAATGGGCCACCCCTTTCTTTCCCATGGGTATCGTAAGAGGCGACTAAGGGAGCTTAATGGTCGAGGGATGGGCAGCAGCGTCTCTCTTAAAATATCACTAAAGTTTAACTAGGGTTGCCAATCCGCATGCCAAGCGTGGCAACTACTGACAGAGCCTCCCAATACGGGGAGGTTTATATTCAACAGTGTACAGTTAACGGCTGATGTAATTAATAAATTTCCTGAAATTTTAAATTTTCAGTGGGCTTGACAGTTCTTCATGCTCACAAGTGGTACAACTCTGCCGAAACCTGGCCCATCAAGGACGTACAATCATATGCACGGTCCACCAACCATCCGCCTCTCTCTTCAGACTGTTCGATCAAGTATATGTCTTAGCCGCTGGCCAGTGCCTCTACCAAGGCACCACAGACAACTTAGTACCGTACTTAGAGCATGCTAGCATACCTTGCCCGATATATCACAACCCTGCTGATTATAGTAAGTCATATTTTTATTATACTAATATTACATAATTTTTTATGTTACTAAGAATAGAAAAATTTGGTGGATTCTCTGTTATAGATATATAGGTTACATATTATATTAACATTATATATGTATTTTATAATAAGAATTAATTGTAATAAATCTAACTGATTTATAACAGTAAAATATTTCTTTTTGTGTAGCTTGAAGTAATGTACTACAGTATCTTTTTACTGTTTTGTAAATACACAATATATTTTAATGTCATATTTACCGGTTTAAGTTACGTGTAATTTGGTCAAAAAAGGTCTACTAATTTTTAATACGAACCTAACGCACAGTCATACTCGCGCACGTGTCTCAGCCGCTTAAGACTAAAGGTCCCGAATGGTCCCGAAACTAGCCGAGGTTTCTCGACCAAATTACACGTTAGTTAAACCGGTAATTATTACATTAAAATACTACGGTATCATAGCCATACTGTTATCATATCATATCATGGGCGAAATAGTATACTCATAGTATGTCCGAAATACACGAAATAGTATGTCCATGGTACTGCTCATGTCTATAGGCGACGGTTACCACTTTCCATCAGGTGGGCCGTCAGCTTGTTTGCCATTCTAAGTTGTATAAAAAAAAATCTTTTTTTACTCGCAACTCTCTGTAATTTGTGTAACCAATATAATGTATCTTTTAATCGGAACAAAATGTAACCTACTCGTATTTCCTTGCTAATCATAGGTACTATGTGTATACAAAATTTTATGAGAACGGGTTCAGCCGTTCAGGCATCAAGATATAACAAACTTATTTGTAAATGAACTTTAAACGATTCTAGTATAATAAAATTATTTTAAAATTTACAGTAATCGAACTGGCATCGGGTGAATATGGAGAAGACAAAATAAAATACTTAATGTCAAAGACTGACAACGGCAGATCCTTAGATTGGCTAGAAGAGCCAGACTCTATTCCCAGTATGGAAGCCCTGAGGAAACAACACCCTCTGTGCGAGCTCAGAAACCTGGATCCTGGTTCATCGGATGAGGAGACCTCTCAATCCAATCAGAGATCGGTACTCATCAGACGAGGATTCCTGAAAGCGAAACGTGATGCGGTATGTAATCACCTGTAGAGTAATGGTCAAAATTTTGACATTATAAAAAATTATATAAAAGGTGGACTTAATGCTGACTGATGATTGATGTGGTGATGATGATGATTTTTAAATATAGGGTATTTGAAAATGCCAATGCTAATGGTTTACATCGGGTTTCTCCCTTTTATTTCGCATATAAAGAATTATAGTTTAATCTATATATATAAAGTTTGAACGCATTTTTATTAAAACATAAATATACACACATACACACACACTCACACAATATATATAAATATGTATATTCTGTAAATAGTATATATATATTTCCCGTGATATATTAATATAGATCCCTGTGTGGGCCCGGCTACTAGAGGTTTACCAGAGAAAGACTTTGTACAAAAGTCGATTGCTTGGGGACCTTTGTCCTATTCGTGTTTCAACCGTGAAGCAGCTGTGTTTGCATGGCTGTGTTTTGGTTTGAAAGGTGGGATATGGCGTGAATTTACTAGGTACAGAGGAATAACATCTGAGTCCTCAGGAATGGCAACGCATGGGGGGTATCATGGGCGAGACAGTATACTCTGTAATGTCCATGGTACTGCTCATGTCTATAGGCGACGGCTACCACTTTCCATCAGGTGGGCTGTCAGCTTGTTTGCCATTTTAGAATGAAGAATTTAACTTAGGTTATAAAAAAAAAGCGTAGAATAAGCTTCCTATTCCTTTCCCGTGGATGTCGTAAGAGGCAACTAAGGGAGGGCGAGGGATGGGCAGCAGCATTCCATTTAAAACATCTTAAAAGCCTAACTGCGGTTGCCAATCCACCAGCCAAGCGCGGCAACTACCGGCAAAACACCCTTAGGGGGAGGCTTATGTTCAGCAGTGGACAGTTAAAGGCTGATATGATGATGATGATGGGTTTATTTAAAATTTAAACTTATATTTCTGACTGACTGATGACTGTAAATCCAATCATTACTGATTTATATATATTTTTTTTCTTTCCAGACAATGACTCACCTGCGCGTTATCGTAAACATATTAGTAGGTCTCATGCTAGGAGTATTATTCATCAACGCCGGCAACGAAGGCTCCAGGGTTTTAGACAATTACAACTTACTTTTCGCCATCTTGATGCACCATATGATGTCACCGATGATGTTAACTATCTTAACTTGTGAGTATCTCGACTATAAACTGTTTCCCATGTCCCGTAATAATTTTATTACGCTCTTCGAATTAAAGATTAAAATCTTTGCTGTGTGGTCCCAGTATAAAATAAACCACCTGTTCCTTTCCCGTGGGTGTCGTAAGAGGCGACTACGGGGGTTTATAGTGAACAGATGTGCAGCAGCGTTCCTCTTAAAACATCGCCTGCCAACCGTGGCAACTACTGGTAAAACCGCCCTTATGAGAGAGGCTATGGCTACTCCTCTCCATCCAATGGTTGCCTGGAAGAGATCGCTCTTAGCGATAAGGTCGCCCATTGTTTTCTCATTGTGACTATTTCTTGTAATTATTTATATTTATAATAAGTTTACTATTATAATCTTTTGGAGGAAACGATAAAGAGTATCTATCTATCTACGTCCAGCAGTGGATATTTAACGACTGATACAGTATACAACATATGTTTGTCATGTTACAACATGCGTGCATCTTCTTACGGTTAATTTTATTTAAGCATTTTATCCTCTCAACTGTTATTATCTATATGTCCGCTCAGCGGACGCGACACAGTTGAGAATGCGCTTCTGTGTCGCGACCGCTTAGCGGACATAAAGATAATAATGTCATATATATTGTTTTATTTAAACTAGCTTGGCGATAAGCTTAAATTATTGTAAACAAACCACCTCTTGTCCCTAACGCCAAGAATGTACGTAAAATAATGAAATAGGAGACCCACTTAAGTGTCAATTGAAGAGGGACTTTTTTTGGTCCATGTTTATAAACAAGTGCTGTAGTATAAAAAAAATGTATTGGAACATAAGGCATTTTATTTTTATTTTATCAAGTATATAATATTGTACAAAAAATATATAATTTTACATCCAGCAAGGTCTTAGTTTTTTAATAATTGAAAAATAAAAGGTAATTTATAGGTGACCCCATTTTTTTTCTCAAAGAACAGATGCAATGCAATTCAAGTCGAGTGTAGTGTAAGAAATTACATAAGGAATCTAGTTGGAATATAAATCTAATCTGAATTATGTATAATTCCAATTAGATTTCGAATCAGGTTTTTTAAACCTATACGTTGAAAATACCTAGTCTGTGTAAAGTCCGCTCACGGGACGCCACAGATGTAGATTTTCCATCATTTTGCATGACACAGTTGAAAGGTTATTCTTTATATGTAATGTCCACCCATGCGGCCACATTTTTACGTTTTAAAAAGTGGCCATTAAGGCTGCATACGCGACGGAAGCTTAAAAATGGAGTAACTTCTCCCGTTTTCCCAACATTTTCCTTCACTGCTCTGCTCCTATTGATCGTAGCGTGATGAAAAATATACTATAACCTGCCCAGGAGTATGAAGAATAATTGTACCAAGTTTCGTTAAAATCCGTAGAGTAGTTTTTGTTTCTATAACAAACACACAGACAGACAGATAAAAATTTTACTGATTGCATTTTTGGCATCAGTATCGATCACTAATCACCCCCTGATAGTTATTTTTGAAATATATTTCATGTACAGAATTGACTTCTCTACAGATTTATTATAAGTATAGATTTGAAAAAAGTGATAGTTTTATTTATTACTGTTTCTCATTATCTAACTGCGAAACTGCGAATTAAATTTCCAAAATTCAAAAAATGCTACAATTGTTTTTTTTGTTTTACAATTCCAGTCCCTGCCGAGATGTCTGTATTATCCAAAGAACATTTCAACAGATGGTACTCGCTGGGCTCTTATTATATATCTATAACCATAGTGGATCTACCGATATCCGTAAGTATATTGTTATTTATTAAATAACCTGTTTTTATGTGATTCTCAAAGAAGGTTCTCAGTTCATTTTCTTACTAATTCTGCCTATAATACGGAAACTATATCGTTTGTAAAAAAAAAACATGAGACTGATTCTTACAATTCTTTGGGCAGACGATAGGGCTTACTCTCTTATTAGTCCCATATTAATTTTGTATAATTTTTTTACGAATTAACAAACATTGTGTAACGAAGCAAAATGTTCTTTTAGACACGCGACTATTAGTTCAAAATTAAAGTATATTAAATTTTATGTATAAAAGGTGTACGCACAGAAAATCTGTATTCTGTGGTGTAGGTTCAAATCTCGTCCACTTCGAAATTTTTCAATCCTTCAACAATTATTATAATATAAATTTGTTATATTTCTTCTTGAATTTAATTTATTTAAAGTCGATGGACATAATTTTAAACATTTACCACTTGTCTTTATACACGGAAATTATCTTAACTTTGACACAACTCACTATGATCTATTTGAATAGAAATTAATGATAATGTAAACAAACAAACCACCTGAGTTGCATCAATAACGAACGAACTAAAAGAAAGTAGGCTTCAATGGTATGGCCATAAAATGAGAAGGGAAGAGCTTCTCGGTAAAAATAGTTATGAATATCCCTACGAAACGCCAGGTAAAGATAGACCTCTCGCTACATTGTGATCCAATATCCAGAAGAGATGAAAACACGGAACCTAGCTCCTAGGACAGCCAAGGACAAAGTCCTGGCGCCGCTGTACAAGAAGACTCGACCGCAAATAGTGCTGGGTTTAAAGGCTGGGAAAAGAAATAAACAATTCACTGCTCTGAAACGCTTACTGTTTTTAACTAATAGCTAACGGGTAGAGAATGTCATACGGCTTTAAGCTCGCCATTTGTACAAAATAAAAGGCCTGATCAAAAATCGCTAATGTCCAATGTTGATATAAATAAGAAATCGATTAACTGAATGTATATATTTGTTTATTTAAACTTTACACAGTAAAATTCTATGTACATTTGGCGGACTTGAAACCAAACGGTGTTCTCAACCATTGGGCAAACCGAAAAATAAGTAGGCGGTGCATTATTGAATAGAGGAAAAATAAAGTAATACTTGATATACTCGTATGCAAATAACATAAACATACAATTAGATTAATATAAACATACACATATTATATTAAATAAATAATTAAATCTCAACAAAATCTAATCACCTTTTCACGAAGTTCTACTGAAACAAACTATTAATCTAATTAATTGTTACATTGCAGATAGTCGCGTGTGCCATATTCAGCGTGATCGTGTACACGATGTCAGGGCAACCGCTGGACATCGTCAGGTTCTCCATGTTCTTCGTCATCTCGCTGTACACGGTGCTGGTCGCGCAGAGCTTCGGACTCATGATCGGTGCGGCATTCGACGTTGTTGTAAGTAGTCTCATTACTTTGAACTATAGTTGTAAGTTATTTTCATACGCTGCAGCCTCTCATATTAATAAGTGACGATAGAATTGTAACGCAAATGGCTGCGCTATCGGTATAAGCTGGCGAGGCACCAGTGAGTGGTGATAAGTTAGGGTGAAAGCAGGTTGAATAGCCCATAGTGATAAATCAACGCCTCTAGTATTATAGTGACGTCTTCGGATCAAAATTGTCGTCACTTTTAGTAAATTTGGTATCGGGCCCTTAAAACACTTCTCAATTTAATTTAATTTACTTCTCAATTTGATTTCATTTGCTTCTTAATTTGGTTTTATTTGCTTTTCTCAATTTTATTTAATTTTCTTTTTAATTTGATTTGATTTTCTTCTCTATTCAATCTATGACTTGTATTGCATTCGATACAGTTTATTCCAGTTATACTATACAACTAATTTAATACAAGACGGAAAACAGTCGCAATTAGTTCTGTACATAGTTGTCTCGTTTACCAACAATTAATTCTCTTGTATTTAAGATTCATGTTATATTTATTTTCGTTTATTAATTCTAAATAGCAGAGCATGTGCAATGTCATATGTGATTATAAGCTATGTATAAGGATAAGGATATATTACATGTCAACTTAATATGTCTCCAGAACGGTACATTCCTGGGTCCGACCTTCTCCGTGCCTATGATGATGTTCGCCGGTTTCGGTGTGACGCTACGAGACTTGCCTTCATACCTCTACTGGGGTTCATACGTGTCGTACCTTAGATACGGCCTGGAGGGCTTCATCGCTGCAATTTACGGCATGGACCGACCAAAATTGGCGTGTGAAGAGGCGCTATATTGCCATTATAGGTAAACAAAGTGTTATTTTTTTTATAACAAATTTTCAAAACATAATCTTAGATATTTTAAGATATGGAAACATTGAAAATCGTTTCGTGCCTCCAGTCAAATTGTTTATGATTACTCTTCTCCATCCAAAGATTGCCTGGAAGAGATTTGATTGCTCTTAGCGACAAGGCCGCCCATTATTTTCTCTATGTAATAATTTCTTGTACTTTTTTTGGTTTTCTAATAAGTATCTTTTTTTATAATAATATCTAATAATTTTTATTTTAATCTAAAATATTGACGTCGAAAAATTTATGCTCAAACTATTTTAAGTGCATTTCAATAAGGTGGGATAAAAATTAATAGGGTTTACTTTTTAAAGAGTTTAATAAGGTAGGGAAATATTTATTGCCTGTTAACAATTATGAAGAGAAAATATTTCGGTATTATTATTTACTGAGGCTCTGCTCCGTATATTTCTAATCATGCTTCTTTAACAGAAAGACTTGATGGTGACTATAAGAGCAATTAAATAGGTTTAAATGAAGGATCAGTGTTAAAATGTGAAATTGGATTAGAATGAGTAAATAGATATACTATAAAAGATTGAAAGGGAGTAGGTACCGATCAAAATCTAGATGACCATGTTAGACATAAGACATTTGAATATATATACAGGTGTCCGGTAATGAATGGATAACCTTGAAACGTCTTATAGTTCAACTTATGGCCGTCTTAAAAAAAATACGAAACAAAATATATCATAAGTAGTACCTTTGTTATCTTTATTTTAAAGAAAAGTAAATTTTTTTCTATCTTATTTTACTATCCTGAACACTATGACCAGAAATTAATGAATTCTATTGGTTTTTTGTTGTTTTATTATTGTACACTAACTGTGCTAATAGATAGAAAGTGAATAGTATGACTACTTATTGCAGTTTTTTTTTAATACGCAAACTAATTTATTTTTGAAAAATATGCAATAAAACATATTTTTTAAGTAAAGTTCAAACCTCTAGGGTATAAAAAAAATGTATGAATACATGGGTGACCAATAATTTTATCAAATATTTCGTAACCAAATTAAATAAATTAATTCTGATCAACTGATTATTTTAATTGTATCTGTGTCGTTGTGCAGACTTCCTCGCATCTTCCTCAATGATGTGGCCATGTCTCCGGACATGTTCTGGTGGGACGTGCTGGCGCTGACGGTGTTCCTCTTCGTGCTCAGGATAGCTGCGTTCCTTCTTCTCAAATGGAAACTTACCGCTGTCCGATAAATTGTAACAGTTCTCTAGCGAACATCCATTTTTATTTTTAGTTTAAAATTAAATTAATTAAATCAAATTAGTCAAACAAATACAGACTGTAAGTCACGACTTTTACAACAACCAAAGTAAAAGAGACTACATTTGGTCGTGATTAGTAAATATTATAATATATTATAATACTGGTTTATAATGTTTTAAAATAATTAGTTGTGAGTAATAATTCTAAAGTGCCAATTACTGAAATTTATCATCATTACGATCATCATTATTATTTCAGTCATTTGCACTGAATTTTATATTTTAAATTAAATAAACTGACATGAAAAACTTATAAGGATCACCAAAGACTATATTTAATCGAGGTTTTTTCAACATACTACAGCATAGGGTTCTTCAAATAAAAAGGTTTCTCAAGGTCGGAAATGCAGGGGTAATGCGCCTGGTATTGCAGGCGTTTATAGGCTACGGTAACCGCTTACTAACAGGTGGGCCGTATGCTTGTTTGCCAACTCAGTGGTATAAAAATAAATTTAAAAGTACGCAGTTCTACATGAAACCTCTTATATCTAATTTTTTTTTGTATTTTGTTATATGTTTCTTGCAATAAATTGAAAATTTATTTTATAAATACTGAATAAGAACTTTAGAACCTATTCCACGTTTATATAGACTAGGTACTTATAGTAAAAAATGTGATGCCTATTATTGGACCAAATTTTATATTTTTGCTCAATTAAGTTTACATAGATGAATAAAAATGTGTTTGTTACATAATAATATGCATGTAACTGATACATCTATTGACGTTTGTACAAAATTGTACGTACATCATACGTAATTTAATAACATATATATATATGTAATTTATGGTCGAGGGATGGGCAGTATCAAAATATCTCTAAAAGCCTAACTGAAGTTGCCAACCCGCCTACCAAGCGTAGCAATTACTAGCAAAACTCCTCTTATGGGGAAGACTTATGTTTAGCAGTGAAAATAGCAGCTGATATATATATATATATATATATATATATATATATATATATATATATATATATATATATATATATATATATATATATATATATATATATATATATATATATATATATATATATATAATATATATATATATAAAAAGTAATAATATATAACTTTATGATTTGCTCAAGATTTCTTAAAAAAATTATAAGTGAGTAAGAGAGGATCGACTTTCTACATCAGCGGAATTGGAGTTAAAAAATCACATTTATTACCTGAATCATAATACGATTCATCTCGTATAACTCAACCGATGGAACTGTACTAATGCGATAATATTATACTCTTAGCGCGAGATGTCTATTAAATTCGGTAGGTTAATACAAAATTAATCATATCGTGAAAATTCGATATTAAGCCCCAATCGCTCTAGCGATTTTTGCAGTCTACTGCAGCTCCGGTCCAATTTATGTAGCAATATTTACTGGAAAATTGGATAAGTGTGATATTATGCGATGTGTTCTTGTGTACCGTAGTGTAAGAGAATACTTTTGTAAATAAAATTAAAGACATGTAAAGACAATATATTTTAAATACACTATAGGGACTTAAGGCAATAAAAAATATTATTAAATAGTGTAATTAAAATGTGTCAACAACGCGAAAACTTAAAATTGACTATGTAAAGATAATGTTCCACAAAATGTTAATATAAAACCAAATATAAATAATACATATTTTATATGTGTAACATTAAAATGAATAAATTGAACCAAGAATACTAATAAAATTAGATACATTAAATAATTTTAAATTCTAAGGTATTGTCGGACTTTTAATTCGACGCAGTAAACTGACATAAGCTAATGTCACTTTCAAAAATAATGTTGCCACACTTAAACTAGTAGTGAAGGCTACATTCATTTAAAAACGAACTATTTTTACTAGCGTAAACCTATTAAGTTATAATTCTATAAGTAATATATAATTACTATTTATTTATTTATTACTATTTTATTTACAACAAAAACAAAACAAGAATAAAACCTTCCTATTTCGATTATTTTTATATTTATGCCCATAAAAAAAAATAATAATACAGCAATACAGCAATAACCTGCAACACTGGAACTGTCAGTTTACTGCATCGAATTAAAAGTTCGACTATAGATGAGGGTAGATGCACAGGGATTACATTTTGTCGGATGTTGGACGGATTCTTCTCTCTTCCACATTATTTGATAAGCAATTAAGTGCTAGTCACAAACATTATTAAGGAAGTGCTTAATCTGAGCCACTGTGTATCGTCAACGTTGGTGTAAAACTGAATAATTCAATTTTTTTATATATTTTTTTTATAAATTATGAATATTTTTATAATTTGTTAATTTTTTTGAAATTTTTCAAAGTTCGAGTAAACCTAGAGTACCTCTGCCTCATTCGTATTTCTACTGTAAAACAGTTGTGTTTGCATGGCTGTGTTTCAGTTTGAAGGGTGGGATATAGCAGTGAATTTACAGGGTACAGAGGAATAACACCTGAGTCTCCAGGAATAGCAACGCATGGGGGTATTATGGTTAAAACAGTATACTCTGTTAAGACCATGGTACTGCTCTTTGTATCAGGCAGGCCGTTAGCTCGTTTGTCATTCTAAGTTGCATAAAAAAAATTAAAACAATTTAGAAAACGGTGAAACACTATTATCTCGAAATTATTATAAATTGAGTCATTAAGTTTTCCACTTACGTGGACTATGTGTATATGCTTAGAAATAAAAATTAGCTCAAAATCGGTAGAGTTCCATCCTATCAGTTCACCTAGGTGGACCATGGGTGTATTTTTCTTGCCTATGAATAAACTTATGGTATGTACAAAGTCTGTTTTATATTGATTTTTTATTATTATCTTAAGAAATGTTGTTATTTAATATTTTATTTTTTATTTTTATTTCATTTCATCGTTTTGTATTTTTATATAAATGACGCTGTCACTGATCATTGATTTTTAGCTACATACGCGTAACGTTGAGCGATGACGATTTTATTGTTGAAACTTATATTAAATTCGATAAAGGTTTTTCCTTGTAATTATTGATGTTTTAAATGGAGTAGAGACGTGAGTGCTCAAAGTTATGTTCCTGTTGTTGGAAGATGTAATAAAATGTCGTTACACGTGTCGTGTGTAGATCGTACACATAATTTTTATTAGTTATTATAATTATTATTATGGTTTACATAAAATGGTACCTACATGCAACGTAGGAAAGGTACACAATTAATTGTGCAGGCCTTTAGTAATAGCAAAATGCACTTACATTAAATAGTTTCTTATTTGAAGTATTTTTTTAAGCATATGAAAATGTACTATACATATATATGTATAGTACATTTTATATATATATGTATATATATATTTGAAAAAAAGTTTCTAATAAATTTTCTGCGTATATGATATATACATATTTATTTATTTGTTTGCATTTTGCTAATACTAAATGCTTATTTATTTTATTATCTACGTATAGACTTAAACATTTATGTAGGTAATTAAACGTAAAATATAAGATTTAATTTGAATAAAATTGTATGTAAATGGTGATAATAAATTAAGTTTAATAAATTATAAAAATGTATATTTATTTAAATTACCTACCTACTTATTTACTACGCAATTAATCAGCTTCATCATTTTACTTAAATTAAAAAAAAAATATTTTTGAATTCGGTCTTCTCCGTTGACAAATTATTAGCTAGTTAATCTCTTTACTATATATATTTATTTATAGGATCACCAACATAAGTTATAGCGAAGCATTTCAGTACAATACACTGGTGGATCAGATCTAACTGTTCTTACATTCAGAGGCAACCACAGCATGCAATATGTTTTCCATGTAACAATAATGTATAGATATTTAAAAAAATGAAATAGAAATAACAAATTGAAAATACTTTAAAAAAAACTTGTTATATCATATTACAGTGAATATGTTTATTAAAAATATTAATTATATTTATGTATTTTTTTATATTTAACATAAAAGTACGTATTTTAATTATAATTGACATACGAATTTTTTTCTTCTATAACATATCTCTACAATAGAGTAAAAAAAATGTTCGCGCCAATGTTGCCATATTTAAAATAATGTAATTAATGTAGTACAACTAGACAACAACAACAAATCGTTGCCAATTATGGAAATAAGAGCATCATAATAAACAGATGATAAAATTAAGGGCCAGAAGAGGGATCTTCTATTGATTTTTCAACAACCAGTCTTCGATAAGAGGAAGATATTCGTCCCTTCTTTTTTTCAATGGTTGAAACTGTTTAATCGTTAACCCGCCTGCGCTATCGAGATACACTGGTAGGGCACTAGTGAGGAATGAAAGGTGAGGATGAAGCAGGTCAGTTGGCCCATCGTCATGAATTTATCAAAAATTAACCACAATGTTTTCCAGGGGGAACCGCGTGGAGGTTGACCTTTTTTTTTGGGTATGTAGTAATAAATAAACGTGTTTGTTTGATCTTATTACTAACAATCCCTTTTCCCCCCAATATTAATCCTTTGTCATCGGTGAAAAAGAAGATATGGTTACTTACACTAGTATTAATACACCAATACAATTATTACCCGTGGGGGAAAGGGATTGTTAGTAATTGAGACTGAGAATCCCATTGCTAGCAATATACCCAAACAGGTCGACCTCCTCGCGGTTCCGCTTGGACACTATCATGGTTAATTCCCGATGAATTCATCATGATGGGCTAACTGGCCTGTTTTCATTCTCACCTATCATCCTTCACTGGTGCTCCGCCAGCGTATCCCATTAGCGCAGGCGGGGATACCATACCATTTTCACCTATAAAAAAAATGATTACCCATGTCTTGGGGGTCATACCCTGTCAGGGTCATACCCTGCCAGGTCGAACTCCACGTGGTCCACCTTGGAAAACATCGTGGTGAATTCCAGGTGTATTCATCACAATGGACTAACTGATCTGCGTTTACAAACTCACCTATCATTTCTCGCTGGTGTTCCGTCAGCGTGTACCATTAGCGCAGGTGGGGTAACCATTCAATTATCATCCATTAAAAAAAAACTCTATTGTCTTACATTACGGAAGTAAAAATTAACAATAATAAATTCTTACAATTAATTTTTAATTTAATTACAATTATTTTATGAAATCTATAAATAATACAATTAATTTGTTAATTCTTAACTTTATTTAATCTAGAACTCCATACAAAATCAATAAAAAACCACTGTAAATAATACACGATTAATATCTGCAAAGTGCCGAACAATAATATAAATATAATTTGTATAATATTGCTTCTTGCAAAAAACTCATACGCATGATATTCCGTTAGGCTGCTGCTAAGTATGATTCTGTGGACAAAGACGGTTGATACAGTATAATATTTTTTTTTGATAGGTGAAAATGGAATGGTATCCCCGCCTGCGCTAACGGTATACGCTGGCGGGGCATCAGTGAAGGGTGATCGATGAAAATGAAAACAGGCCAGTTAGCCCATCGTTAGCCCACCAGGGGGAATCGCATTTCGGAATGCGATTCCAATTCGGAATGCAATCGGAATTTATATTTCAATAATAACATTTTATTTTCGCTATATTTTTAAGCAATTTCCATAAGGAGGATATTTTTCATTCGTATGTGTATGTTTTTTGAGTATATCTTACGTGATATCTTTTTCAATTCTGAAATGATTTCGATAATTCTATAAATTTTTTACAATACTTGGCGTATAGATAAATGGCGTATAAATGGCGTACAAGCTGACGGCCTATCTGATGGAAAGTGGTAACATCGCTTATAAACATAAACAGCGAAGCTACAGGCAATAGTTGTTATAAATTAAAAAGGAACAATTATTATGTAGCCGTGTGATTCCGACGAAGAATAAGCTATTCATTCACTTCTCGTGGGAGTCGTAAGAGACGACCAAGGGAACTTGATATTCGATAGATGGGCAGTAGCGTCCCTATTAAAACATCGCCAGAGCCTAACTACGGTTATCAACCCTCCTACCAAGCGTAGCAACTACTGACAAAACCTTCCAGGCCTATGTTTAACGAAATAATAAAAGTATAAATAACAATGTCAAAAATATTTTACACAATATTTCTAACATTACTTACGCAATAGAGTAAAGAGTGGTGAAAGCAAATAAAGCCACTAAACCAGGCTTCAGTGAAGGTGGCCTTCGCCGGGGCACGAGTACTAGGTCCAGCACAATTACAAGCGCAGAGACAGTGTGCAGGGAATGCTGAGCCCATTCTGGCAGGTAATCGAATATTCGCTCTGTAGCAATCAACTTACGGTCCGTATTCCATAGACACCAAAACCAAATATCACAACACTGAAATTGTAATAACCAAAATTTTATTTCAAAAATAAATAAAAAATAATAGGGCATGAGTTTCTGATGATGAGTTATCACACTTTTTTTTGATGGGATAAAAATAAAATAGTAACCTTTTTATTACGTTCTTTTCAAAAAATTCCATGCATCTTGAAAACCCTAGGAAGTTCATTCCACGACCTGAAAGTTCGTGGAAAAAAACTGCTCTGAAACCATGCCGTGCGTGGCTACGTTTTTTTTTAATTTTAAGAATCTCCTATAGAGGCAGGTTATTCATGTATATTCCTCCAACTAGCTCTATTTCAGGCCATGTCTTTGACCTCTCTAGTTCTAGGGTGTGAAGATGAATTCCCTGCCAATGGTGACCACGGCAATCTTTGAATACATGAAAATATATTACGTGCAATTTGTTTATCACAATCATAACACAATCACAATTTCAAATTACAATACTTTCGTGTTTTACAATTTTAGAACGTATTTTTTTTTTTTATACTAATTAGAATGGCAAACAAGCTGACGGCCCACCTGATGTAAAGTGGTAACCGACGTCTATAGACATAAGCAGTACCATGGACACAACAAAGTATACTGTTTCGCCCATGATATCCCCCATGCGTTGCCATTCCTAAGGACTCAGGTGTTATTCCTCCGTACCCAGTAAATTCACGCCAGTTCAGTAAATTTCTCAGTAGTCAGATTTCAGTTTAAACTTATTTTTCTTTTATTACAAATCTTCCTTCACTATCTTACATTACTTTTTTACTACTTTAACAAAAATGAAACATATATATACTCACCAACGTACATGGGAAAATGATACCAGTCATAGCAATATCTCGTAATCTATCCAAGGCTTGAACATACTGAGTATACTTGCTGTATCTTTGTTTCCATTCACAGTAAAAACTTACTGGGAGATAAAATAACATCACGAGCTGTAACATATAAATTATTTTTTTTGTTTTTATTAAAATCAGAGTTACACAGTTTTGTCCTCATTTCTTGGTATCGTGTTTATTTTTTCGTTCGACCGTCTAGCGCTAAATGATAATAATCTTTTATTTATAAAGTAAAATAGAAATTTAGCGGTGTAAAAAATATTTTTACGTATAAAATATATAATAACTTAAATAAAAATAATAAAAAACTAATAGGTGACTCTTAAATAGCAATGTCTATTCTGTAAGTTCATTCTAAGGTCTATTCATTTGTTATTTCCTTATGGTTTACCGCGATTACTGCTTGTTAAACATAATTTAAAAGTTTTCCTGCAATAACAGTAGACCAATTAGAGCTCTAATTGAGATCTACAATAAAAAGTATCATCTTATCAAAACTTACTTTATTATTATTTTTATCACAATGAATGTAAGTGACTATAAAGGTAGAGGAGAACTAAAAAGAAATGGATGGACTATGTGAAAGTTGATATTTGAAATTAAATAAAGAGAATTGACCGCCAAAAGATAAAGGCCAAACACTTCAATAAAGGAAATGTTTTTTTTTTTTTATTTTGATAAAAACGATAGTAACATTAATAACTTAGATAAGAGATTTAGCAAAAACAATTGAAATATCTTGAAAAAAAAACTATTATAAAGTTTAAGAAAAATAACTGCTAAAAACCTAGGGATTGCCTGGCCGATACAGTCATTGCCCGATGCATCACATAGTTATTGCCCACGTTTCATATATATTTAATAAAATATATTAAACTTATTTGAAATTTAAGATCTTTTTTAACTTTTTGCAGGTTAGCATATATATCTAAACAATCAAAAATTTTACGTAGTTTTGTGTTTTAAACCATACTAGGTTTATTTTAAACATTAAAACTACGAAAATCGGAATGCCTTTACTTGACCTGTACTGCGTGTAACCGTATACCGTATACCTATACCGTATACCTATACGGGGTAACTAAATTCATATGGAGTAAGGAACTCGTTTTTTAGTAAAGCATAAAAATTCATTTAAAAACGTGATGGAACAAAGCTGATTTAATGTCCTAAGTTATGTTTAAAAAATCACAGTCCTTTATATTTTTGACCTATTTGTGGATCTGATAACCTTCGTAGGTCTTTCTGTGCCTATTTTCAGTTTAAAACATTTGACATTCTATCAAAAAGTAATTAGATAATATCTGGGCAATTGCTACATATATCTATATATAGATACGTCGCAATCGCGCCAAGAATAAAACATGGACTTTAATAGCGCCTCCAGCATTAATTTCCAACATTTGCATTCGCTTCTGCGTAATTGTTGACCTTCTTATTGTTTCAATAGCAGCGTTCATTTTAAATAGTTTAACAATGAGGCTGATTCTGAAGAGCTATTTGTCTAAACCTATCTTTTAACATAATATTCTAATTTGATTATTTCGCGAAACTGTTCTTTTATGGATAAAGTAATAATATATTTTATATTTATTTTTTATTTCTCTCACAAAATGACAACATAATAAAATTTACAGCTATATAGGTTACAACTTAAAAACAATCATTGTGAGAGACTGGTGTCGGTCCTAGGATAACCCGTCTTACAGATCACCAGGCTTCCAAACTCAAGGACATCTATTTTACTTGATCTATAAAGGTAAGAGTATACAAGTTAATAAAATGAAATTAGAATTTTTTTATAATATACGTGTATGTACTATGTATGGGTGAGAGGATAAGTGAAAGGTGAGCAAGTGCGTGTGAGTAATAATATAATTTGAACTTAGAGGTGTCACGTGCGCATTGCCGATCCTGAAGAAACCTTAATATACCCTTTTCAAAGAACCCCATACCTCTACCCTAGGAAAAACCTTGACAGGGAGCTAAATCTGTTATTTCCCTTTTTATTCCTTTTATTTCTATTATAGTCATTGCAATAAAGATTTCACTGTAATCTCAAATTAAAATTTTATTTTTGTATATAGGTTTAGTAAAATAGCTTTAGAATAGACCCCCAATGTGGTAAAAAGTATAAATGGAAATGCCTATGTATACTACCGCTGGGGTCCTTTTTTGTTACTTTTAAGCTTATAACGCACCTATCATCTTAAAAAAATCATTGACTATAAAAGAAGCATATTTCCAAATAGATTTAGTTAAAAAAATCTGTTGTGGCGAAATCGATTATTTTAATTTAAAAAGTAAACTAATTAAATCGATTTTAATAAAATTACTGTGGGACCAATCTGAAAGTATACATTTTCATTTATAAAAAATAATATATTAAAATCAATTGTTAGATGGCGGAATTTTGAGGTTACAAACAAAAATTACAACTTTTATTTTTTAAGTCGATTGAAAACGTTATTCTTTGCAGGTACAGGTACAGATATGACCACCCCACTATTTTCTTATTATTATTCTAATTTACGTATACGTTACATTATGTCTTTGTAAAATTCTGAATAGAATTTATTTTATTTTTACATAACCTGAATTAAACTACTGTTTTTTTTTTGTGAAATTTAATCTTAATTTATACTTGTCTTAATTGGTAATAAAATCAGTCAGTAATAAACTCAGCTAAAAAATAATGACTATTAATAATAAGTAATCATTTAAAACAAACACTTTTTTATCTTTACAACAAATAATTGGTTTCAATTTATTTCATTGCATTAACCGTTATTATTATTTATTTAAATAAGACGTGCTAGTATTGTTTACTGGAAAATATAGAAAAACGGACTTTAGCCACTTTGTGCACTTACATTAATCCAGCATGTTAACAATAACCACCTCACGTACCAGTATATCCTGACTTTAGGATCGTCATCTTGTGTCATATCTATAGTTAGTGTCACAACAGCTGTTGCAGCCAGATGTGCAGACGATACTCCATAGAACCATAGTCTAATGGTGGATAATTTGTCGCCGGATGACAACGCAGGCACATGCGAATACCGCAGCGATGTCATATCGACTAACACATGCACTACAGATAGTATACGTTCGTGCATTGATAACCCATGTATATGTCGTTACACCTATTTATTTTATGTCGTAGTTAAATTACATAATTATTTTATTTATAAAACGACTATTGCAAAATTGTTATTTTGTAGAATCTTCAACTGGTGTCATCATTATCATCATCTCAGCCATCATCTGCCAACTGCTGAACATTGGTCTCTCCCGCGGACTTTTTTATAAAGAGTGATAATAGAATGGTAACCTCGCAATCGGTATACGCTGGCGGGACACCAGTGAGGGATGATAGGTGACGATGAAAGAAGGCTAGTTAGCCCGTCGTTACGAATTTCACTAGAATTAACCACAATGGTTCCCAGGAGGTTTCCAGGGGGAACCGTGAAGGTCGTCCTGATAGGGTGTTAGCTTTAGATTAGTTAGACCCCATTTCTACAATCCCTTTCCCTTCTCCCACATAGACTACCATAAGGTTCTGAGCCACTTACATCTATTGACTACCTACAATGCATTTAAGGTCGTCACTCCGTCTAGTGGGGGGATCGTCCTACACTGTGTTTACCCATATGGGGTCGCCACTCAAGAACTTTTTCCCCATCGGTTGTCGGTTCTTCGAGCTATGTGACCAGCATATTGTCATTTCAACTTGCTTATCCTTCGGGCTATGTCGGTGACTTTGGCTCTTTAGCGGATATCGTCATTTCGAATGTGTTTGTTAACTGGTGTGTTTTATAATAATTCTGAAAATGATGGAAAAGAATCATTATCCCTTTCTCGTTAAACTCATCCAACTATATGTCTGTCCTCAAAATGAGTGACTCTTTCAATGAGAAGTAATAGTAATTTACTAATATAGAAGGGACTACATGGCAATTGCCATAGAATGAGACACCTCTTCCTTTCCTTACCTGTGGAAAAAGATTAAATTTTTTTCGAGAATTTTTTTGCACATTTTCTCAATTTAGACTGATTTGGATTAGTCTTACCGCCGGCATTACCCAAAACGTACCGCGAAAAAGAATTGTTTTTTTTTTATTTCTTTAAAAATCAATCTCTGATCGAAAAAATAAAGATTTTTGAGATTTTTTTTAATTGAAAAAATGAATATAAATCGAAAAATTACTTATAATGGTGATTTTTGCAAAAAACAAAGAATTTGAAAATTTGGGGCACTATAAAAAAAATCGCAGCGCTTTGAATTTTTCAGGGATTTTAGGGGACACTTTGAGGTTGAAAAATTACTGACGATATCCTTCGTTTATCCATTTTATCCAAAATTATCCAAATATCCTTAATTATGCAAATTTTGTCTTTTTTTTAGCCAAAGTTTTCAATGAAAAAATTTTTTTCGACAAAAGCCATTGACGGTATCTTATATAAAATATCATGTAGTTTCCAAAACTTCCTTTAATTTCCTATACGATCATTATTTCCAGAGTTATTGATTGTCAAAGTTAAAATGTACTTTTTAGGTACTAGAACTGACGATAACTCAGCGGCAAATCATCGTATAGGCTTTTTGATTACATCAAATTAAAGATTATTAAATTTTCTAAAACAGCTATTGAAAGAAACAATGAAAAAAATTGCATTTTTTGGTTGCTTTCTTAGGATTACTGCAGACCCAAACATGATAAAAAATATTCATGATCAAATCTTAAAACTAGACACTTGAAGCTACAATTAGCTTTTTTTCTTTATGCTGTATCATCATTTTCCTTGGATTTACAGCTCGTTGAAAATCACACAAAAATTAGGAGTTTTTTTTAAATACTTATCTTAATTTTTGTGACTAGTGTATTAAAGATCTACTCATTTTATATTGTTTAAAAATATTTCCATGGTCTTCTAAACAGACTCTGTTGATAATCGCCTCTGGAACTTTGCCCGGAATAAAGTACATGACTATTCTATTATGGATCTTATAAACTTATTCCGATTCCATGTACTTGCAATGCAGTTATCTAGATATTTCGTAATTCAGCGAATTGGTATAATTTCTCTGCAACATTTAACTACCTATTTTTTTGTGTGCATATCACCACTGTGTAATTAAGCTCTTAATTAGCAATATCTCTACTTAATTATTAAAAACGGTCTTAATTTGATGATAATTAATACAATAATATTATTTTATTTCGACAAATATGTGTTTCAGCCAATGAAGGCCACAGTATCATTTTTGTTAAATACTTAATAATAATGTACTAATTACGTACTTATTTTATCATTAATGTACTCTTTAATGTACACTAAAATAATAGTGAGACTAAACTTAAATAATAGGAATATATATATATATATATATATATATATATATATAT
This sequence comes from Galleria mellonella, assembly GCF_026898425.1. Lineage (NCBI taxonomy): Eukaryota > Metazoa > Arthropoda > Insecta > Lepidoptera > Pyralidae > Galleria > Galleria mellonella. The sequence goes on from NW_026442112.1 coordinate 1,387,624, forward strand.
ATATATATATATATATATATATATATATATTACATATATAACACAGAGGACAAACGAGCATGCGGCTCACCTCATGGCAAGTGACTACTGCCGCTCATGATTACTCGCAACAACAGAGACATTACAGGTGTGCTGTCAGGCATATAGGCATAATTTCTTATCACACAAACCAAATGAGTTGAATTTTGACAAAATGTGTATGAGATATATATCTTTATAGCTTCCATAAAGTTAGGAGTGCTCAATAGGGTGAGACGATATTTCATGCCAGAACACCGCCTGAAATTATATAAAGCCCAAGTCAGGCCGCATATGGAATACTGTTCTCACCTGTGGGCAGGAGCGCCACAGTACCAACTCCTTCCGTTAGACCGCATTCAGAGTCGGGCGGCTCGAATTATCGATAGTCAACGCCTTACTGTCCGACTTGACCCACTGAAACTGCGCAGAGATGTTGCATCTCTGTGCATCTTCTACCGAATTTATCATGGGGAGTGTTCTGAGGAATTGTTCGGATTGATACCTGCTGCTGATTTTCACCACCGTACAACCCGCCACAAACTAAAGTTTCATCCCAATCATCTGAACGAGTGGCGGTCTTCCACCGTGCGTTTTTCAAGGCACTTTCTTCCACGCACAACCATTCTTTGGAATCAACTTCCAGCAGCAGTATTTCCGAACCGATACGACAACATAACCTTCAAGAAAAGAGTATATTCCTTTTTAAAAGGCCGGCAGCACACCTGCAATGCCGCTGGTGTTGTGGGTGATCATGGGCGGCGGTAGTCACTTACCATCAGGTGAGCCGCATGCTCGTTTGCCCCCTGTGTTGTAAAAAAAAAAGAGATGTGTTTTGTTTTAAAGGACACGTATTTATAGCTTGGTTTTTTTTTTGATAGATGAAAATTGTATGGTAACCCCGTCTGCGCTAACGGGATACGCTGGCGGAGCACCAGTGAAGGGTGATAGATGAGAATGAAAACAGGCCGGTTAGCTCATCATGATGAATTAACCATGATAGTTTCCAGGGAAACCGCGAGGAGGTCGACCTGGTTGGGTATATTGTTAGCAATGGGATTCTCAGTCTCTATTACTAACAATCCCTTTCCCCCCTTTATAGCTTGGATGCAAGACCTTTCTATGTCATAATTTCCATACGTTTGATAAAGGATGCTTATAATCACTTATATTTGCACACATAGGTATCGATTAAAGCATCTTGTCATTTAACTGGCGGGAGGAATTATTTGGTGGAAATTAATTAAATTCGCTGGCAAATATTAATCTGCCCAAAATGAATTTTTGCAGGTAAACAGCATGTGCTGTATATTTCCGATGACTTCTTATTTTAGATAAAGAATTAGGTTACTACTTTTTTTACAGTCGCAGTCGCCACCGTGTTATCTATAATCAACATAATTATTAGTCTTACATTAAACTAAGAATCTATATATACTATTGAATCAAAAATGACAACAGATTAATGTCCAACAACCCATACACGTCTCGTTAATCGCTATGGAAGAGTTAACATTTTTTATCGTTTTCGGCCTATATTTATTTAGTAAAAATAACCACTTTCTCTTATAGAAAACTAACTTGAAAGTACGCTAACGACTTTGATTTTAGGAAATATGAAGGTACTGTATAGTGTTGGTATAATTTTTAAAATTAATTCTTTAAAAAACGGAAAATGAGAGGTCGAAACATAATGTAACCCATGTAGACTAAGAATAAGGGTGTTAAGAACAAACTAAAGAACAAAGAGTATAAATATAATAAAAAAAAGTAATTATTTATTTATTTATACTTTATTGTACACACTAATTGTTGGCAAACCCAACATTTTATTAAAAAACAAAAATATTTTTTTGTTTTTCTCCTATGTGTAACAGCACAGTGCCACAACCATTTTTATTCTCTTATAATGTGCTGTATGAATCGAATACGCTCTCTCTACCATTATTTGGTATTTTTATTAATATGCAGCGCAATTATATAGGCCACTATACGCAAACTTTTCTACATTAATAATACATAAAAAATATGACAAAGTTCTCTTTCAGCAAACCCAAAATGGAAAAGAGCAGCAATGTCAGCGGGCAGAGCGGTGTACAATACTGTGACAATTTGCAAACAAAAAGAACTAGACAAATTAAGTTTGATAAAAGTTTCTTTGATATAGTCTCTAAAATATATAATAAATTCCCGAAGGCATTTAAGGAAATAGAAAATTTAAATGTATTTAAAAAAAAAGCAAAAGAATATTTGACAGCCAAATGATACTATACATTACATGACTATTACAATGATAAATATAAGACATACAATTTAATTATTTTTATTGTAATTTTTACATTTTATTATTATTGACATTGTTATTATTGTTATAAGTTATTATTACACAAAAACTTACTTTAATTTTATATTGTACATGTCGATATGGTAGAATGTAATGGACATGTAAATAATATTTTCATCTAATGTATGTACCCATATTCGTGCACATATATATATATATATATATATATATATATATACCTCAGAATTGCGTCCTTCTAGTATTTGTTGATATAACAATATTATTGGCAATATTGACATATTGTGTTAATATTAATAGGTACTTGACGTCAAAGTCAAATTGATATGTAACATACCTATATACCTACAAAAACACACCGAGTTATCTAAATTCCAATATGTTTCCATGCCAACCGCTTCCTCAAGTGAATCCTTGAAATCCGAAGGAAAGTTTCACGATTGATTTATTATTATTATTTTTCTATACTAATACTATAAAGAGGGAAGATTTGATTATTTGTTTGTTTCTTAGTTTATGGTGGACTAGCGGCCCGTCCCGGCTTCGCACGGGTGGTCATTTTCACGGCATTTTAAAAAGTGGTTATTGTGACATAACAATAACAGTTGGACATATAGTATCGCAAAGTTTTTTGTAATAATTGATATTTTCTTCAATATTGTAGAACATACTTTTGTTCTATCACCAATAGTTTCCGCAGCGCACGCGACGAAAAATAATTTTTAGCATTTTTTTCACCTTGAGTTACGTTACTAAAGTTTTAGTAAGGATCCCTAATCTTTTCTAGCAATAAATATAGCCTATGTTACTCAGGGTGAATGTAGCTTTCTACTGATAAAGAATTTTTGAATTGTTTTTGAGTTTATTCATTACAAATATACATACACACAAAAATACAAAAAGATGTAGATAATCTTAAAAACTGCTCAACCTATAAAATTCTAGGCTACATATTACTTTCAAAAAATTAATGTACTCTTTATAAATTACAATAATAATGCCATTAATATTATTTGTATCAAAAATTTGGCTATTACACGCCTATCTCCTATTGGGATAGGTACAAACAATAGATCTATTTAAATCTACATAAAACGCTAATTAATCTTTACATCTATCTGTGTGGAGCCGGAGCAAAAATAGAATAGCGTATCCACATATGTATATTCATTTAGGATTAGCATTATTTAATTTTTTAATGCAATGACATTAAAAGATGGACGCAAATGGGCAGACCGTTATTGAAGGATGAAACGATGGAAAAAAAGTCAAGTCCACCGATCTTAACTAATTCTCTAGAAAACAACGACGAAAAAGTTACATAAATATTTTTCTGCTTTTGTATTTGTCTGCGTATGTATGCGTTTCACGTAAAATGACCGGACTGATTGTAATGTTCATTATAATTTTTTTTTACATTTTTTTTTTGTATTTTTAATTGCCAAGACTTTCGTATGAAAGAAAATATTTAAACAATTATAGAGAAAGTTAAACAAATTGGATTAAAAGAATAATAATTCTGTAGCACTATTTCTCAAAACCTATCTTTAAAATTAAAATTTAGTTTGACAGTACATCGTCATCATCATCATATCAGCCTTTAGCTGTCCACTGCTGAACATAAGCCTTCGCTTTGGGGGGTGGTGCCAGAAGTTGCCACGCATAGGTTACAAGATGGGTTTAGAGAAATAGCGCTTTAATATAATCCCTTTAGTCTCCTTCTGTTTATTAATACACCCGTGCAGACCCGGGGCGTATTAGTAGTATATAAACTTACGATATTAGTATAACGAACTACGCATGTGAGCTAGGTTATCCCTAGAGACTACAGTGTGGGGTTTTGTAAAAAGGTATATTAAGGTACTTTCAGAGTCGGCAACGAGCACATGACACCCCTAGTGTTGCAGACGTCCATAGGGTACAGTAATAGTTTACCATCAGACGGGCTGTATGCTTTTTTGCCACCTTCGTAGAATAAAAAAAAGCTATAGAAAGTTTAAGGACCATTCTCCAATGGACTTAAACTATTATTTATTTCAAATCCATTTATAGCAGAGGTGGATTATGCTTAAAGCTAACTAGGCACTGGTTACAAAGAGGCGTGCACGCAGAATTTTTAAACAAAAAAAAAAACAAAATTGCGTAAGTAACTTTTGGACTTATTTACACAATATAAAAGATATTTATATAATTTACCTAAAAATTAATATAGCCTTAAAAATGCGCATATTATCGGCAGTGGCGAGCAGAGTTTTTCCTGTCTAAGGAGAGTGAAAAAATATCTTCGCTCAACCACGACAGAGAAGAATACTTTAGCAATGCTTAATTTTTAATCAAACTTATTGCTATCTTTAAACTATAACGATTTTATTGATAATTTCGCAAGACAAAATTTTAGGCAGAGAAACTTTTTTTTAACCTTGGTTGTAATTAATATCAATTTTAAAATAAATAATTCATAAATTCAGTCATCGATGTTTACCATTACTAGTTAAAATTTATATGGACCGCTTGAGGGGCGCCGATGAGGTGCTTGCCTGGAGCGCTCTCAAGATTTAACACGCCTCTGATTTCTTGTCAAAAGAATATAAATTCTACTCGATAGTAGACGACGTAAAAAAATTATGAAAGTAAAAAATGCTGTACAAAATTTTGATACAAGTTTACTATAGTACACATAAATGAAATCGCGGGGGCACCGTAAGTTTCTAAATAATAATAAATTTTATAATTTTATATTTATTATATCAGCCGTTAACTGTTCACTGCTGAACGTATGCCTTTCCCACAAGTGGGATTTTGCTAGTAGTCGCCACGATTGGCTGGCGAGTTTGCAGCCGCAATCAAGCCCAGGTGATGTCCTAAGACGTTGCTGCCCATTCCCCGACGATTTAGTTTCCTTACTCGCCTTTTACAATACCAACGTGAAAGAAAGGGGACGACCAGTACTATGCTAGGACCACACAGCGATAATAATAATAAATGCGTATGCGTTTATATTAAAAATAAGAAAGATTATAAAAAAAATTCAATATTTTTGTTACTCAATTACGATTAAGCGCCTAAATGAATTTTAATGAGAGATACAACCGTACCCTTTCTTGATTATACTTTACTACTTACATACTTACTATATTTTTTTTATACCAGATTTTAATATCTTATTAATGTTTTCTTTAAGATGCTCAACTAATCTATAAGATTAGAATACAATCTTAGAAATTGTATCATGCATAATGCTGTACAAGAGGGTGCGCCTGCAAATTAAATATAGGCAAAAATTTCATGTTTTGACTTCTAGCATTATTGCATTACAATGTAAGACTTGCTTTGAACTTATATATGTATATGCACATCTATCTATAATGCAGACTGTCATTCTAGGCAATCTAACGACTCACTTCATGTAAAATGGCAACCACTATCTATAGATAGTATTTATTATCTGTGCGTATATAACAAAACCATAGACAAAAATGCTCATTATTAAAATATATAATTTAAATCATACAACATCTTTCAATTAAAGTTTTAGCTCAATAATTATAAATGCAAACCTGAACAAATTTTAGTTAGTTTATAACATTTATCAAAATTTTGATATTTATATAGGTAGTTAGTTACAATTTATTTTTAAAATTGTTATCGTTATATATTTTAATCTGTACAGGTAATTTCATGAAAATATCTACACAGATTGTACCGCATATATATGATAAATGAATAAATAGCAAATGATAAATAATAATCGTTAATATATCATGAGTGATGGACACAAAATGATTACATGTTGAAATCAGGATAACGGATTTGATTGTTATTGCAATTTAGACCCTATTCACTTCCAAAAACAATATAATCTTAAAATATAAATCAGATTCCCAATTTGCGATAATATCGCGTCATAATAATATAATGCAAGTGAAAATTATATTTCTAAAGCAATAAGATACAAAACATTCAACAAAATAATGATAAAAATATTTAAAAAGTTATTCAGTATGTAGTAAAAGAGTTTTTTGAAGATTTTTTTATACCACGTAAGTAAATAAGTATATAACCCACCTGATGCTAAACGGTTACCTTAGCCTATGAGCGTCTGCAATACCAAGAGCATTACGCGCGCGTTGCCAACCCTGAAGAAACCTCTTTATCCCCTTTTACAAAAACCTCATGCCGTAGTCTTTTGGAAAAACCTGGACAATAAGTTGTATAAATAAAAGTAAATAAAATTAAATATAAGTAAGCAGTTTAAATGCCTTGACTGATTTAGTATGTAGCCACTACAGAATACGAGTAGTATTAGGTAGTGGTAGGTTAATTTTCTTTTGTCACAACAAATGCTAACTGATCATTACCATGGCAACTTGTTTAAAATAATATTGTTAATGACTTAGTGTAAATACACAAACAATTGTACCCATAATATTGTGTAATAATTTATTTATTAATTGAGAATTAAAATATATATAAAATAAAATTATTATAATATAAAATTGTCAGGCCCACTGCCTATGTTGACATGTTTTTGGGTCATCATACAACAATCCAGTCATGTGCATGTGTAATATCTAATGACAATAATGAATAGGTCTTCATTTTTGAAGAGATTTATGTTTTTCGCTAATGTCATAATTAGCTAAATTTACGAATAACATGTAATTTAGTAGATAAAAAAATATCTACAAGTGGTAGGCATCTAAATAATGGATTGTTCCGAACATTCTCAAGTCATTCGTAAATAATCATCTTAAATTCCATTATATTATAAATATGCCTACTTAAAAATCATCACGTTTCCACAGCCTGTTGTTCCCATGCTATTGATATTACCTAACTTGTCGTAATGGAAACTGCTGGAGCAATTTAGGTAGTTATTATAAAATAATTGTTTTTCAATTATCAGTAACAACAATGTTATCAAATTCTATTGAGTTATTAGCGGTATTATTAAATATTATGCCATATGCTGCGCCAATTATTAAGTTAATAGCAGTGAATCGGAAAAATAATACATTAATTAATTAATTAATGCTCTTTTCCACTCAAGGTTTGCCGAAAGACAACATTTACAGAGTTAAGCTCGCCTGTTGTACAACTTCATTTAATATATGTATTTTTTGTATACAATAAAGTATAAATAAATTAATAAAAAAAAAAATATTGAAAAATGTTTAACCCTGTACCTACTAACACCTATAAAGAGTTAGTAAAGAGAACTTTTGTATATTTTTTTTGTATTTTTTCAATCCATAATTTTTCAATATTTAGTAAAAATACCTTAAAAATATACTAGTAGTTTAAATATCCTCTAATAAACGGTGTCTAAAAAAAAGAAATTGCTAAATTATAAAAATCCTATTATTAACTCACTTATTACCACAACTAAATTTAATATCACACTTGGCATTATCCATACCGAAGGTGGCAAACAAGCATTCAGCCCGTCTAATAGTAAACGGTTATTGTACTCTATGGAAGCCTGTAACACTGATGGTATCACGTGCGCGTTGCCGACCCTAAAGAAACCTTAATACTCGTATACCCTTTTTTAAGAACCCCATAGTCTCTAGGGAAAACTTCGGTAGAAAATAAAATAGGCATAGAACTCAGTCCTTACGTTAAGTTACCTCTCTGTTCCATTTGCCTGCTAGATAAAGTGTGATATTGCTGTTTACTGTATAGGTAATCTGGCAGTATTATTTTATTGTTACCCTATTCCCTTTGGCCACAAAAGAATATCAGTGTTTTGCTCTTTTAAGGACGAAGCAATAAACTGAATTGTGACCGTTTTGTATTGTTGGGGCACACGCACAACAGAAAAAATTGTACTTGGCTTTTATGTATTTTTATATATACTATTATAATTTGTGTGATGTAAGTAATGCAAATAAATTATATATCTATCTATCCTTATTTAAGAACTGAGTTCTATGGCAATTTTTTTTCAACCAACTTCAAAAAGTAAGAAGTTATCAATGTAACACCACAGTTATTAGATCAAAATATTTTGATCTAAAAACTAAACTAAAGTAGGTTTTGTCACAATTGAAGACAGTATTTTTTTTTTGGGACACAATCTTTAATTATTGTGAAACAACCCGAGCTATTGATATAACAATATCAAACTACAAAATAATTATTTTGTAATGTTGTTTAATACAGCGTATATTACTGGCACTGGCATAGAGAAACATCTTTTTTTGTTGTATGAATTCCGTATCTTGTTCATGTTAAATTTACATATTATGTAAATCAGTCATTGATAATGATAACCATTTGACAGAGAATATATTTTAATATATTCGTACTACTTAATTACTACGTTCCACTTTAATATTTTTATGTCTCTATTTTTACTTATTAAGTTTTATTTTAAGATTATGACACAAAAGATTTAAAACAAGACAATAGTAGGTAATACTTCACTACTTCTTACACGCTATTTCGTCGTGTCGCGTGACAGTATACATACATAGATTGACTTTTATCCAAGTTACTTTTATCCAGATAATACGTTCCTCCCTAACCTAAAAGCATGGGGGGGAAGGGATTGTTTGCAATTGAGACTAAGAATCCTATTGCTAGCAATATACCCAACCAGGTCGACCTCCTCGTGGTTCTCCCTGGAAACTATCATGGTTAATTCCTAATGAATTCATCATAATGGGCTAACTGACCTGTTTTCATTCTCATCTATCACCCTTCACTGGTGCTCCGCCAGCGTATCCCGTTAGCGCAGGCGGGGTTACCATATCATTTTCACCCATCAAAAAAAACCTAAAAGCATGCCAAATACACCATAGGTACTATGGAATATAAACTATACAAGCATTCGCACAGTAGTCGCAAATAGTATATCTATGTAGATAAACGAGCATTTGGTTCACCTGATGGTATGTGATTACCAGAGCCCATTGACACTAAGTACACCAGGGGAGTCGGCAATACCTTGACATAGTTTTTTGTTAAGGAAAGAAAAAAAGACAAATAATTTGCTAATTATTCTTATACTTGGATATACACACAAAATGTTGGAGTCTGCTGTAGCGACCTATTCTGCTACCTCTTTTGAACTGCGCCAATAAATTTTATAATAGTTTAATATTATGACTGAGTTTGCATCGATAAGAAAAAATATGACATTTTAGTTTAGCAGTTCTGACTTCACTCTTTCTCTATTTCTGATTCTATTTAATGTATAATATTAAATTCTGTATAAATGTTATTATCGTTTGCTGATTATTTGTTTCTCCCTGACCTTCAACTGCGAGTTTTATCAGAAGCTTTCTGCAAGCAAAGTTAGTGGCTGAATTCAGTGTCATAATTTATATGGTAGATATAGTGTCTAAGTCACTACATTAGCCATATCAATTATGTTACAGCATCTGTCAGGGTCATACCTTACATCTCCCTCAAGATAAATATCTGATATTATTTCCTTGAAATATCCCCTTAAAACTAGTTTAAACTGGATTTAAACGTCTAATTTAACAATGTATTGATATATTAACCTATTTTTATAACATGACATAATTAATATACCTATATCAAATAATTGTGTTTATTTAATAGGCTCAATATACATAATATATAATACCATTATCATATCAGCCTTTAACTGTCCAAATCAATGCTGAACCTCTCCCTTGGGGGTTTTGCCAGTAGTTGGTAAATTTGGCAGACAGATTGGTAACCGCAGTTAAGCTTGAGAAATGTTTTAAGAGGGACGCTGCTGCCCATCCCTCACCCTTTCTTAGTCGTCTCTTACGGCACTAATGGGAAAGGAAACGGTGGCCTATTCTATGTCGGGATCACACGGCGAATACATACGTAATATATAATGTGTTATAAATTAAATACCGACGGAGTTCACATATCATGCAGTGACTTATATTTGTCTTCGTGATAGCGTCAACCATTTATCAATATTTCATTAATTACCTACTTATTAAATTCATCGTCGAGCGAGGCCGTTTTGGTCCAGACCTCCACTCAAAAAGATACTAGCTCTTGCCCGCGACTTCGTTCGCGTGGCCGGAATCTGTTCAATGACCGGAGTTAAAAGTAACCTATGGCCTTCTCCATCCCATATAGCGTGTATATACCAAATTTTGTAATGACCGGTTAAGCTGTTAAGATGGTATGAGGTAATAAATAAACAAACTCACTTTCACATTTATAATATTGGTAAGGACAGTCAGTCAATCTTCTCTGGAAATGATAGCATCTGGTAGGTAGCACTGCTAACAAACTAATATAGGAGAGGGGAGGGGATTATTAGTAATGCGGGCTGTCCGTTCTATTGTTAGTAATATACCCTGTCAGATCGATTTCCCCGCGGTCCCCCTTGCAAACTGCCATGCTGAACTCCAGATGTATTTATCGCGGTGGGTTAACTAAACTGCCTTTTTATTCACACCTTATCATCCTTCACTGGTGGTCGGCCAGCGTATTCCGTTAGCGCAGGCGGGGCAATCATTCCATTATCCATCTATTAAATAAAAAAGAATATAATATGGAACGATAGATGATGGTACGGTATGGTCTGGCCTCCCATATGGTAGAAAATCAAAAGCTAAACATTACCATTTTGTAATAGAAAATCAACAATTTAAACATCTTGCTAATATAATAAAATTGCAAATAGACCATGCCTGTACATGGAAGACGTTTTAGAAAAATTGGGTCTTAATAAGAGCAATAGATGTCAAAACAACACTTTTTATTAAAAATGTACATAAAAAAATATTATTTCTTGTTTACGAATACAATTTTACGAAACCGTCTTGTTTCGAGACTATCCCGAATCGATATTCAATGAAATTCAAATTCTTGGTTTCTTCAAAAAGGGCGTAATAAGGTTTCTTAAAGGTTTCGTCCATAGGCTACGGTAGCCCCGTTTACCATCAGACGAACCGTATGCTTGTTTGCCACCATAGTAGTATAAACAAAAATATATTGCAAAGATACGAAAATTATTCGCCTTTAGAAATGTAACAGTCAGCAAATTCGAGTCCGATACGTTTTCATATGTGAGTGTAACCTTATCGCATCCACTTGTTTGCTGTGAATAAATCTTTTGACGTCACTAACAGTCTAACATTTTCCAGAAAATGTCGTCACACAATTAAATTGGTATGATTATATAATAGATTTTGTCTATATATTACTTACATAACAAGATACAACGGATCTGGAGAAGTATATTTTTCATCTAATAACATGTATGTACTCGCACATTGGTCTATTAAAATATTAATATAAAAATAGAAATTTTATTAAAATCAGTTCAGTAGTCTAGTTTTTAAATCAAAATATAAGTATTAGTATTGTTGGTTATAAGATTTTTTTTTTTTTGTGGAACAGAATCTATAATTATTTTTAAAATTTATGTTCAGTTTTTAAAGTTATACTCATGACGGGAAGTTTTGTGATCTAATAATTATTACTACTTCATTTCTAGTCTTCTTTAGGGGATGTACTCGTAGGATGCTTTACGTCGCAGCGTCTTGTTACGCACTGTGGACTGCAGCTGTAGAGCTGTAGAGTTTGTGAAAAGATTGTCGAAAATATAAGTTCATAAAATTTCCCATTACGAGTACAAGTATATTTTTAAAAACTGAACATGTTTTAAAAATAATAACGGATTTAGTTCTACAACAAAAAAAAAATACCAACTTATATCCAGTAATACCAGTTATTTTGGTTTCAAAACTAAACTACTGAACTGATTTTAATAAAATATGAGTATATCCTTTCAGTAAGTATATCCTTTCAGATAAAAAAAGATTTTCCAGATCCGTTCATAACTGTTATGAGGTAAAAACATTATTTGCTTCTTTTTTAAGTCAGTTGAAAAACTGGATAAATGTAGAACCCTTAAACGCTGCGCGTAGTTATATATCATTATGGTTGGAAGAGAGAGAATTGTTAGTAAAGGAGACTAACTACTCCGCTCATAAATTCCATATCAGGTCGACTTCTACGTTGCCCACTAGAAACTGTTAAATTTTATGCAGTAACCAACGTAACCCGAAGGATAAGTAAGCTGAAGTAGCAATGGAGTGGTCACATAGCTTGAAGAACCTACAACCGATGGAGAAGAAAGGTTCTTGAGTGGCAACCTCATACAGGCAAATGTAGAGTAGGCTGAGCCCCCACTAGATAGAGTAACGACCACAAATGCATTGCAGGGAGTCAGTGTAGCAAGTAGCTCAGGACCGTCGCTTATGCAAGTCTATAGGGGAGGCCTATGTTCAGCAGTGGACAGATATTGGCTGAGAAAATGATGATGATGATGATATGATGAGCCAACTAAATTTACTTCATCTTTTCTTATCATCCCTCACTAGTGCCACGCCAGCGTATACCGATAGCGCATGCGAAGTTACCATTCTATTGCAATGCATTAAAAAATTATAATGGTTACAATATACACGGATACTCTAGTACAATATAGTATATTGACGATCTGTGGACACATGCAAAGATATCACCAGAATGTAAAATTATACATGCACTAATTAAGTTGGTCAACAAAGCTGACCTCTTTTGACAATAATAATGCGTAATATAATACTTATCTTTGCACCAGTTCCTTTACCAGTTAAGCAGAATGTGTTAAGAGATTATATAGTAATCATTCGTTTCTATACTGAGATATGTTCTTTTTATTTTTTTATGCAACTGAGAATGGTAAACAAACAGACGGCCCACAAACAAACGAGTAACCGTCGTCTATAAATACAAACAAAACCATGGACATAACAGAGTATACTATATTGCCTATAATTCCCTTCATATGTTGCCATTCCTGAGGAGAAATATGTTATGCTTCTGTACCCAGTAATTTTATTGCCATTCCCACGCTCCAAACTGAAACACGATCATGCAAACAAAACTACTTCATGGCAGACGACTGTTGTACAAAATCTCCCATTCGTAGGAATGCTCTTCCTTTACGTTCCTACAACGTCGGTTATCTTTCATACAAGCTTGTCAGTTCGTTGGTCTTTATTCAGAAAATCTTCAGTTTTATAAATGTTTGTCTAGTTTATTCTCCTCTCTAAGTGGAAAACACATTGCAACAAATTCTATAGAATGACGTATGACTGCGTTTTTGGAGGTCTTCTCAAGTGTTATCTCAATTTGTGTCTATCTTAATGTATAAAAAAACCGTGTCATGATGTTCGTTCACGGCCATGCTAATCTCTGAAACTGCTCAACTGATTTTAATGAAGCTTTATAAATGTATATTGTTCGCCCCAACTTTAGAGGTTGTATAGATTTTATCACTATAAGAAGACGGGGCCCATAAATAGCGGTAGAGGCAAAACAAAATTTGCCGTGTCAACTATTATAATATGGGGGAAAGGGATTGTTAGCAATGGTGTTTTACAGCTCCATTGCTACCAATATGCCCTATTAGGTCGACCTCCACGTGGTTTCCCCTAGAAGCCATCGTGAACAATTCTTATTGAATTCATGATGAGGGTGAAGCAGGCCTAACTGGCCTGCTCAGGCCAGTTAGGCCTGCTTCTGCCGGCCTGCTCTGCAGGCCAGCCCTAACTCACCTATCACCCTTCACTGGTGCCCTGTCAGTGTATACCGTTAGCACAGGCGAGGTAACCATTTCATTGTCATCCATTAAAAAAAAAGACTATTATAATATAAATTACGCATACTACAACCCTAAAATGCGTCCACGTGCGTTGCCGCGTGACTGGCAGCAATCAGGCGCCCACTCACGTGTGTAGCGATTCGAGCCGCAAGATGCCGCACGGTTACGCGTGTATTTTTGCATATTTGGTGATGAAAAAATTAAGAATGCGTCGGATGACTCAATCTTATGACACAATCACGTATTTGGAGGCATGATAACACGGCGATGGGTATCTAACACGCGTGTATCTTCATCACAGAATGGAATACCTGTTCCGTGCCTTTATTACGTACCAGCGCTAGGCTGCATGCTGCATGTTAGCATGCATGCTGTATATATATATATATATATATATATATATATATATATTTGTTGAATTAATTAATTGATTGATTGACAAATATCAAAATTTATTGTATCAGCACAACTGCTTTCTAAATGCTAGATGGATTTATAATCCATCTAACATTTAGAAAGCATTTCTTTTTACTTTTGCCACTTAATTGCGAACAGCTACCATTTGCGACTGTGATCTTTTGTCACCCAATCGCAACCTTCTGTAGAAAGAAACTTTGTACAAAAGTCGTCCGCTTGGGTGTCTCTATTCCCATGCAGTCTGTATATGAGATCATTTCAGCCGTTAACTGTCCACAGCTGTACATAGGCCGCACCCCATTGTTGGGGGATTGCCAGTAGTTGCCACGCTTGGCAGGTGGATGGGCAACAACAGTTAGACTTTGGTGGTGCTTTAATAAAGACGCTGCTGCCTATCTCTCGACCCTTAAGTTCCTTAGTCGCCTCTTACGAAACCCATAGAAAAAAAAGGAGTAGTGATAAGCGACAGTTACTGCTTTCCATCAGGTGAACCGTAAGATTTTCTGTCATTCTAAGTATATTTAAAAAAAAAATTATAACAGTAAATTTAGTCGTAAATAGCTGTGCGTAGGCAGCAATAATGTTCGCTGGGTAACCGCTACCTAAGCGGTAAGTCTTTTTTTTCATGAAACATAGAATGTCAATAAAGCTGTTGGCCTTCCTGATGAAAAGCGGTAATAAAAAGAATACTTTATGATACTTATGATACCCCTAACGCGTTGCCACTCTCGAGGGCATAATACCTCTGGAATTTCAAAAATCGTCGTAAATGAACATTGACAGCAAATATTGTACAATTGTCGGCTATCACAAACTCCTTGCGAGACACGTAATCAGTAGGCCTCGTTCTAAATTAATATATTTTTAATGTATGTGAGTGATGAATCTTTCTAAGAAGGATCTCGACGTTTATCAGTGTAGTTTGTCACGTTTGAAGTTGCTTATTTTTTACGAAGTATAGTATATTGCTGTGTGGTCCCGGCATAGAATACGTCACGTTTCCTTTTCCGTAGGATTTTTTTTAATGAATGATAATGAAATGGTATCTCCGCCTGTGCTAACGGTATACGCTGGCGGGGCACCAGTGAAAGATGATAGGTGACGATAAAAGCAGGTCAGTCAGCCCATCGTGATGAATTGCACTAGAAATAACCACGATGGTTTCCAGGGGGAACCACGTGGAGGTCAACCTGATAGGGTATATTGCTAACAATGGGGCAGTTAGACCCCATTACTAACAATCCCATTCTTCCCTTTTTCGTAAGGTTATAAGAGGCGACTAAGGGGATTGGCAGCAGCGTCCTTCTTAAAACATCACTAAAGGCTAAATTGCGATTGCAAATCCCCTTGCGAAGCATGACAACTATTGACAGAATCTCTCCTTTATGAGGGAAACCTACATTCAGCAGTGGATAGTTTATGAGGGAGACTTTGTATAAAAGTCGATTACTTGGGTACCTCTGTCCCATTCGTGTTTTAACCGTGAAGCAGTTGTGTTTGCATGGCTGTGTTTTGGTTTGAAGGGTGGGATATGGCCTGACTGAGTACAGAGGAATAACACCTGAGTCCTCAGGAATGGCAACGCATGGGGGGTATTATGGGCGAAACAGTATACTCTGTTATGTCCATGGTACCGCTCATGTCTATAGGCGACGGTTACCACTTTCCATCAGGTGGGCCATCAGCTTGTTTGCCATTCTAAGTTGTATAAAAAAAAGTGACTAATATGAGGGGGGGGAGGGATTGTTAGTTATACGGAGTACCAGTCCTATTGCTAGCAATAAACCTTGTCAAGTCGATGTCCACGTGGTCCCCCCTGGAAACTATCGTGTTGAAATCCAGGTGTATTCATCACGATGGGCTAACTCACCTGTCTTTTCATTCTTACCTATCATCCCTCACTGGTGCCCCGCCAGCGTATACCGTTAGCACAGGCGCGGTTATCATTCCATAATCATCCATGAAAAAAACAACTAATATGATGATAATGATGGAAATAAAGTTCAGTTTCTGACTATACTGCCAATACTTCTGAGGAATTGTTCGGATTGATACCTGCTGCTGATTTTCACCACCGTACAACCCGCCACAAACTAAAGTTTCATCCCAATCATCTGGACGAGTGGCGGTCTTCCACCGTGCGTTTTTCAAGGCACTTTCTTCCACGCACAACCATTCTTTGGAATCAACTTCCAGCAGCAGTATTTCCGAACCGATACGACAACATAACCTTCAAGAAAAGAGTATATTCCTTTTTAAAAGGCCGGCAGCACACCTGCAATGCCGCTGGTGTTGTGGGTGATCATGGGCGGCGGTAGTCACTTACCATCAGGTGAGCCGCATGCTCGTTTGCCCCCTGTGTTGTAAAAAAAAAAAAAAAAAAAAAATATAGTCTCCCTTACCCTTTCTGGTACATTCTATATAGGAGGTAATTAAATCGGCACATATTGATAAAGAGGAGATAGCGACGAACATTCAACGTATTTGACAAAGAAGGCCAGTGCGCACGCGCACACAGGACAACGACCTAAGGATAATCAAAGTTCACGTATGTAGTTCCACTTATACTATGTTACTTTATGTGTATTACTTTGTTTAATTACTTTTTATTCGGAATGAATATTACTTTATTACTTAATAGAGGATTAGTTGTATACCAAGTTGAAATTCGGAAATAGTTATAGTGGAAATAGGCGACGGTTACCACTTTCCATAAACTTGTTGGCCATTCTAAATTATACAAGAAAAAAATAATATTCATAAAACTAAATAAATTTCCTCACGGTACAAATTCAAAATCTCAAATAAATATTATAATTCCCATACTGATCACACGATTATTTGACCAACTTAATATGAGAGGTTTTTTTTTGTGATAATACAAAGGTTTTTTTTATACAATGATTTAAAACTAGCGTCTATTTGAGTCTCGGATGTTACATTGCAACCTGGGGCTTGCTCTATCGGTATACACTGGCGAGAAATCAGTGAAGTATGATAGGTGAGGATAGAAATGAGACAGTTGGCCTCTCGTGACGAATTCAACAATAATCAATCATGATGATTACCAAGGGAAACCGCATGGGGGTGAACCTGATAGTACATAACAATGAGGTTGCTAGTCCCCATTACTAACAATCCTTTCTACCCCAAGTATGAGAGGTTGAAAAAATATTTTCAGATTTTGACTGCATATTTTTTTAAGGCAAATAGTTGAGTTTTATTAATTCTGTCGTTGAGTTTCGGTATATTTTATATAGGTATTGTTACTTGATAAATAACAATGTAACAATTACACAAATTTGTAAACAATAAACAAAATACGTAACGTGAATTATTATTAAGTTACATATATAATTCTTTATGATAAAACTAAAGGGTTTTATGATAAATAAGTATATTTAGTCATGAAAATGATTATGAGCGACCTGATAGGGTAGATTGCTAGCAATAGGACTGTTAAACCCCATTACTAACAAACTCTTTCGCCGTTGTGCTGTTGAAGTGATTCAATGTAAAAGATCTATATATGACCTAGTTATAGATAATGAGGAAAGTGACTACACTATGATAACCCCGCTAGCTATTTATACTTATTCTAGCTTTACTTACTTCTATTAAAATTAATTATAAATTATCAATAGCATACAAGAAATTAGTTATTGACAGATTACAAAGTATCACATTAATTTTAACGAAACTTAAAATCGCAAATCCGGCCCCATATAGAGTGTTGCTGTCACTTGTGGGCGGGAGCACCTCGACGAGCTATGAAAATTGTCGATGCACACGCTTAGAGAGGTCCATTAATTAAGTGAACTTTCTGGCTGTCTGTCAGTATATTTATGCTGGCATTACGTAAAAGCCACTACAAAAAATTTTATGCGATTTTTTTATTTTTATTGAATTGACAGTTATATTCCTCAAGGTATAACTTAAAATCTTGTGAATATTTTATTTTTGTACGCCATATAGAAATGGTCTACGTCACGGATTTTCCTACTTCTGAAACCATGCATATGAAATAGCGGCCAAAAATATCTAGTCTGGCCATAAATACTGTTACATAAAAACTATTCTTTTATTCAATTTTTTAATTATTTTGAATTTGGAACACGTTTATTATTTTAAAAACTTCTTTAAATTTTTCGATTTTTCGTGAAACCTCTCCGCAATACACTTTTTAAAAATATACTATATATAATACTATATAGAGGGCATGGCCTGCTCTAAATGACACGGCGACATTGAGTATCTTAAAAAATCTTTAGATCAAGCAGCGAAATTTCCCTTGAAAACAGTGCGTAAATCCAGATTCATGCCCAGACAGATTAAAGGCCTGTATAAAAGCCAAAAGTGGCCATTTCGTATAGAATATTTTTTTTATCTTTCGGTGAGACTTTAATAAATATGTAGGTATAAATTTTTGTAATATTACATTACTGCATAAAAAATACATTTTCATTTGTAACAGAACTTATGGCTTTTTTTTAAAGGTGATAATGAAATAGTAACCCCACCCGCGCTATCGGTATATACCGGCGGGGCACCAGTGAATGATGATAGGTGAGGATGAAGCAGGTCAGTTAGCGTGGAGGTTGACCTGATAGGGCATATTGTTAGCAATGGGGCTGTCAAACTCCATTGCTAACAATCCTTTCCCCCCAGAACTTATGGCTGGACTAGGTATAGTCCTTACTAATACCTCTTAGCGTTTTAACGGCTCGACCAATCACTTACACCTATTAGGTGAGATGGAGAAGGCAGGCTACTATTTATCCCTGTCAATGAACTTAGTGACGAATACGCGGTTAAGAGTTTACAGAAAAAACGCAACAAAATCTCGCGTTAACTTTTTAATCTTCTCTTGTTTCTCAGAAATTTTGTTCTGCAAACATAAGAGAATTTAATGTTGAAGAACTTATTCATTCATTCATAATTCATTTGGTTCTTCATTCATAATTCATTTATATCTTCATTCATAATTCATTTATTCGTTCATTCGTAACTCATTTTTTTCGAATAAGTTTAATAATTTTAATAACTGAAGACATAGTAATGTGATATGTCGCATTTTCGGGTTTTCACTATTATACACATGTATGAAGATCTTATGTGCGTACTAACAAATATAAGTTTTACTAATCGATTGTAAGTATAAGTTATGTTAATATGCACATAGCGCCACTTCACACCTCCATCCATTCATAGAATAGCGAAAATCCGAAAATACTACGTATCAACTTCATCCATTCATGTCTTGAATTATTTACACGCAGTAGGAGAATATACGTTTAAAAATTATCAATAGGAACGTATGAGGAAAATATAGATTGCACTTGGAAATTAACATGTTTCCATCTAATTCAATTAACGAGCGCAGCGTGTAAACGTCTATGTATATATAAATCTTTAGACTGTAATATTAATAACAATGTTTAACAAGAATTAATTATCGGGTTAATATTATACTCGTATACGTAATTAATGAACTTTTTTTTTATACAACTTAGAATGGCAAACAAGCTGACGGCCCACCTGATGGAAAGTGGTAACCGTCGCCTATAAACATGAGCAGTACCATGGACATAACAGAGTATACTGTTTCGCCCATGATACCCCCCCATGCGTTGCCCTTCCTGAGGACTCAGATGTTATTCCTCTGTACCCAGTAAATTCACGTCATATCCCACCCTTCAAACCGAAACACAGCCATGCAAACACAACTGCTTCACGGTTGAAACACGAATGGGACAGAGGTACCCAAGCAATCGACTTTTGTACAAAGTCTCCCTCTGGTAATGAACTTAGTAATAATTTCCTCTAATTACAATAACCATGTATCATTTTTATAAATACACACCAAACGCCTGATTCTCAAGATAAGATATCTTGCATTTTTTATACCACTAAGGTTGCAGACAAGCATATGGTTCATCTGATGGTAAGCGGTTGCATATTGAGAAATCAGGCAACGAATACCGGGAACCAAGTTAATTCAGAAAACTTTGTTTTCTAAATTGATCTGACCAGGAATTGAATCTGGGACTTAATGGACGCAAAACAGGGGGAAGCGGTTGTTAGTAATGGGGACTGAGAATCCCATTGTTAGCAATATATCTTACCAGGTCGACCTCCTCGCTGGAAACTATCATGGTTAATTCCTGATGAATTCATCATGATGGGCTAACTGACCTGTTTTCATTCTTATCTATCACTCTTCACTGGTGCTCCGCTGGCGTATCCCGTTGGCGTAAGTTATCCCATACCATTTTCACCCATCAAAAAAAAAGACCCTTGTTTGCCGTTCCGGGTATCATAAAAAGCATTATTTTTACTACTACCAGTCTCATTGCTAGCAATATACCTTGTCTGGTCGACATCCACGTGGTCCCCCTGGAAATTATCGTATTCCAGGTGTATTCATCACAATGGGCTAACTGATCTGCATTACATCTGCATTACATCATTCTCATCTATCATCCTTCGCTGGTGCCCCGTCAGCGTATACCGTTAGCGTAGGCGGGGTTAACATTTCATTATTATCCATTAAAAAAAATTACGCAGAACAATGCTGCCACCATTGTACAACGGTGATCGTCAAATAGGCAAACGATACCAGAAAAGGGGCGAAAATATTTCTTAGCATAGCAGAAATTTTAGACGCACAGCTACGCCAAAGAATTTGGATTAGATAGATGGTTTATTAGAAATAATAACTTTAATTTTCAACAAGAATAAAACCAGCCAAATTCTAGTTGAACTCACAAACCGAAGGTTCCGTACATAATGGTTGCGTTTCGATTTGAAGGGTGGGATATGGCGTGAATTTACTGGGTACGGATGAATAACACCTGAGTCCTCAGGAATGACAACGCATGGGGGGTATCATGGGCGAAACAGTATACTCTGTTATGTCCATGGTACTGCTCATGTCTATAGGCGACGGTTACCACTTTCCATCAGGTGGACCGTCAGCTTGTTTGCCATTCTAAGTTGTATAAAAAAAAAAATATGTAGATATGCTTCTATTTTCTTTAGATAAAATTTCTTTCTAAAATATCTACTTAGTATGTACCTAATTGATTTACTCTTTAAGTGTAAAATAGAGTTAGACAGTAATCCCGATGAAAAAATTATTAATGGGGGATACGATTTTCAAAAACAGTTCATTATTATTTTATTTAAACAATAAGTGATCACGACATATCATCGATCATTATTTAATCATCATATCATCATATCAGCCTTTAGCTGTCCACTGCTGAACATAAGCCTCCCCCTTGGGGGGCTTTGCTAATATTTGTCATGCTTGCCAGACGGATTGGCAAGCGCAGTTAAGCTTTTGAGATGTTTTAAAAAGGACGCTGCTGTCCATCCCTCGTCCTCTCTTAGTCGCCTATTACGACACCCACAGGAAAGTAAGATAGTTATTCTATGCTTGAACCACATAGCGATTTATATATTGTAAATAATTAAACATTATAACTGATGAACAAAGAGGGTTGACGTCAGGCAGGCGGCCAGTCGTCAAACTATAAGCGAAATCTTTTTGTAACATGGATAAAAACATATTACGCCGACCCCAAATAATAATTCGGGTAAGGGTAGGAAGATGATAAACTGATGATCAAAAGCTACATATAATTGCTTTCTGTATTTAGAAAATAAATAATATCCGAAGAACGTGTATGTAGTTATGTAGTTGTTTTATAAATATAATTACTGGTAATAAAGTCTAAAATAGCTATGATAATTATCGAAAATTAATTAGAAAATTAACAAACAAGCCATAACCAAATAAATAATACCTAATAGGTCAATAGTTTAGTACTAACTAAACAAAATTAATATTAATTTCTTTTATCATTTTGTAGTATTGTTCTCTCCCCAGATAGCGCTTAATAAAACCAGCAGGAAACATGCTAACGGCAGTCATTGGAATCTGGTAGGTTGCAGATGTGCTCAATGCTTTAACACCGCTCTTAACTAGTTTAAGATCTATTATGTGATCTAACGACATGAGCAGTGAAGTGAAAATAGAATGTTCCCATAGACAGATTACGAGTAGTTATTAGAGTTATGTTAGCACACGTAACAAAGACACCGTCGCGTGTCGTCGTCATTCAAGGCCACATCTGTAATTCATGCCTACGCACACATGCAACGGTAATCGAATACATAAACAGAAACTTAAGCACTACACTACACCTAATTGTATTAACAAGTATTATTTAACGGCAAAAGACGTGTAAATTTCCATGTACATAATTAAAGCAAACATAGCAAAAAGCGTTGAGGACTAGGCAGTTAACGACTTTATTACGCACCGGTCCAATTTGGATAATAATTTATTCAAATTGTAAGACAGCTGATATGAATTTAAGGAATTAAACTTTTTCTTTAATAGTATACAATATGTTATTCGCATTTGCTCAGTATTGTTTAGGTCATTCGGATGACGAGAGTCAGATGAGCATGTGGCATGAGCGTGCTCGGCACGGCCGCAGCACGCATTCAACACGCACCCGTTTAGGTCGCAGTGAAAAAAACTCCACGGGAAAAATAAAATTTTACATGACATAACTAATATAAAAATCAATTCGATTATTCTAAATTCATTAACATTAACTTTTTGTATTGGTATTAGATAAAATGTAACAATGAACAATACATTTAGCAAGTTCAATTTTGATGGCATACAAAAATAAATAACAGGTGTGTTAATTGTAGTGTACTGACATTGACAACATTAGAATTTGTGTTCGATTTAAAATCGAATAATGTAAAAACAGTGTAGTGCCTACACACTTACTGTTTACATTTAAACACAATTTTTATCTTTTACTGTATAAAATACTTCAACTCGTTATATGTCATGTTAAATAATTAATTAGTACATAAAATGTCCAGCAGTGGTTTATAAATTCGCTGTTATATCTTGACTGTATTTGGCTATTCATTTTGGATGTTCTGAAAAATATAAAATACTGCCTTAGTGATTCCGCTTTTCACCTAACACAAAAATGAGCGATTTGACATTCATAAGACATTAATTATATCTACATAATCACGTGCTAATATTTTCAATCGAGAATATTTGCAAAATATTTTTTTTATTAAGGCTTTCATGGCTTTTCATCAAAATCACATTATCTACAAGAGCCCGCCTCCAAGTTATGAACAAAATAAACAAGAAAAAGATAATTCTCGTAAAGGCACAATCGAAATCATATGCAAATATTACACACAATAAAAATATAACAGTGAGTACGGTTGGATAATAAGCGAGTCGTCTCTCGATGGGTCAGTGTGGTGATAACCTCGCGCGTCGGCACCACGGACCTCTTTGCTCAGATGCTAGTGAACACTTCGCCCTTCTGCGACGTGCCTACCATAAGTCTATAAAGCCAGTCGGCGCACACAAAAGAAACAGTCCGCCTTCGATCTCCGCCGATGTTGTTTATTTAGCACACACATCTAAGACACATCGACGCGTAATCACATATTGCGATGATTTCAAAACAGTGAATAGTTAAACAAAACCAGGTTTTGAATATCCCTCCCTTTTGTATGCGCACGCGTGCAAACGCCGCTGTGATTGGTCGTGAAAACAACCTTCAAGAAAAGTAAAAACATGACGATGAGTGAAACAAAAAGCAGTGTCAGTCGGTCGGCGTGCAATTGTAAAGGAAGCATGATCGTTGTGTCGAACAGGCTGCCTTTTATTTTGAAGAGAAATGAGAAAACCGGTGAATTAGAGAGAAAAGCCAGGTACTGTACTGTAAATATTTTTGATCAATCCAAAATATATGTTGGTATGCTTGTAATTTAACATTTCGTATATCAGTAGATTTAGTTGTAGTCGTTGTAGGTTTCGAATCCGTTAGTTAATATGAAATATTAAAGCTAGAACATAAATGTTGCGGTCGGTGACATTAATCCTTATCGAGATAAAAATAACACCTTGATCGGCTTCGTACATATTTGAATAACAAATGAATTTGTGAATCATTGGTAATTGTTATTGTAGCATTAAGGAATAAATATCGAATAATACACGATAAACGTCGTGTTATTGTGAACATATACATTGAAAATATTTAGACAACCCCAAACCACCTGTATGGGGAATCCTTCAGTATTGATTATTATAATTTCTAGAAATTTCTCGATCCCAGTACCGGCCGGCATCTATTCGGGAATATTCCGTGCCCCACACTTGTTAAATTCTCGAGAGGATTCTCGCGTACCTAAGTAAATAGTGATTTAATCATTTGTTTAGTGAATGACTACACTAGCTATTAAGTTATTAAGTTTGTTCATTCGAATTATCTACTCACCTGTCAACTTTTTAATGATACAAACTATATACCTACTACCTATTTACTACAGCGATAAATATAAAATAAACACTTATTGAACTTTTAAAAATTAAAAATGGAATCATGAATAAAGACTAAATAGAAAAAGAAATATCTAATACAGACCAATAATAAGACTAGGTATATCCTATACTGCGATGGATTCTGGATAATGTACTCAAGTATCATAACTATATCAGTTTTGATAACAGCAGAGCCCCGAGTATGGTATTCCATTTATAGATTATACAAAGAACTACAGAAAATGTTAGAAAATGCTTGCTCCATTTCGAAAGAAAGAAAAAAAGAAAACATTATTACTAATTAAAAAAATTAAAACATATTGCCAACAACAAAAAGAGTTACATTAATTATCAATACAAAACAAACTTTACATTTGTTATTGCTAAACATTAAACTGAGCATAAAAATTAAATACAATTTTGAAATTCGACTTCCTGCAGAAGTTACCTAATACAATAATAAAGTTAGGCATTTTAAAATAGTTTTAAATACCAAAGTTAGTGTTTTAAAACTTAAATGTTTCAAATAAATGCCAAATTCAAATATTTAGATGTTAGTGAAATTTCAAATTAAATGATAATTTAAAAATACAGAAATTAACTGCATACTTACATAACTACGACACAAGATAAACACATATATCGAAATCTCGTACGCAAATATCATATGAATACAAAAAATTATGATGTTCTAAATAGTTTCAAAATCCGGTAAATTTTTTAACATTTAATAACAATGAATCTCCTATTATTTTCTGATAGATTCGTTTAAGCATTGTACTTAATGTCTTTCTTATACTTAACAGTCAACAATGTAAAGCTGTCATAATAATGACGATTAATTCAACGAGTTATAATGCCATATACCAATCTAAAATACCTATTAAGGTAAGTTCTATATGTTATTAATTACCTAGTTACTCCGTGTTTAATTATAGGTAGATACGAGATCGATGTACCAAGAAATCTGTATAACATAACCTATCAGTTCCCTATACAATGCAATTTAAAATTGACAATAAAAATATTGTCTTCCACACTCTTACGTATACTGTACAAATTTAATGAATACCTACTATAGCTAATGAGGTCACTACGTAAAATGTTAAAACACCTTGGACTTGACTTTCTGAGCAAGGTCACTAACAAGGAATTGGAAGCCGTTTTAAAATCGGAACATCGCTCTTGTTTAACTGAATAAACTCATCTCTATTGTATTGAATGTAGTTTTAAAAATTATTTACAAGTATAAGTACCTATCTAACATTATTTTATAATGTTTAACACTACTTACTACATGAAAGTGAGTTTAATGCCATGTCAATGTACTGACATGCATTCTTATGCACCCGTGTCTGATATTCTGGATATATCAAGTTCTCTTAGTTGTTTGTTATGCCATTTCTTACAATTGTTTGGGGTAATTGTCAATATTATAACTACTTTTGTTTTGTCTTCATATTATGTAAATAAAATTGAATTGTTTACAAGCATTTTTTAATCGTCATTTGTTTTGTTGTGATCCCACTGTACTCGTAGTTTCAGATAGTTGTTATCTGTTAGCAAAAATATATAATACACTCGACAGTTCCTCCTTTTATGTCAGTCTGTTAATAGTATTTTTCAAATATTTTTTTTATGCAACTTAGAATGGTAAACAAGCTGCCGGCCCACCTGATGTAAAGTGGTAACCGTCGCCTATAAACATGAGCAGTACATATAACAGAGTATACTGTTTAGCCCATGATATCCCCCATGCGTTGCTATCCCTGAGGACTCAGGTGTTATTCCTCTGTACCCTGTAAATTCACTGCCATATCTTACCCTTCAAACCGTAAGAAATTTCTTACCTAGTCTCCATAAATAAGATCAAAAATTCAAATCTTTGTTACAACCTTTAGCCTAACCATAGATAATATAATTATATCATAGATTTAAAATGTATTTATTTTTAATTGAGAGAGATATTAAAACAGTTAATCTTGTTGACGTTGTATTTAAAAATGTTATATTTTATTTATTATTATGAAGTACAATCATAGTCATTGAAAAGTGAATAATGATAATAATGTTGAAAATTATAAAACGGGTTTTGCGTATTTATAATAAGTAATAGCAGATTTCAAACAAGTAGATTTTGCTTCACAAAAAAGCCGATATAAATCCTAGCAAAACCATTTTTTACTAAATTCAGTTGTTTAGTTTTAAAAACCAATTATTTGGATTTCAAAACTAAACAACAGAATTTTAATTTTTTTTTTATAGGACCAATGATTGTGTTTGTTACCTCATAACTCCATCAGTTGTAAACCGATTTGGAAAAATCCTTTTTTATATGAAAGGATATACTTACAAATTAGTCTTATACAAATTTTATTATAATTTATCCAATAGTTTAGTTTTTAAACCAAAATAACTGGTTTTGTCACAACTAAAGTCGGTATTTTATGGCACACAATTTAAATATTTTGAAATCGTTTTAAAAAAAATATTAAAAATACTGAATTAAGTAACTTACGTCCACTTATTTCACTTAATTAATGATCAGAAAAAATTGAATAGAGTTTTTGTTAAATGCTCTAGTATCTTTGTATAAGTATAGATAATATATTACTATAAGTAAATTAAATATTCTTTTGTTTTACGAGTAATAACTACTATTATATTTGACAAGGACATGTACGTAATTTTTATGAAATTAAATGATGTTCATAAATATTATTAGTGAAATCATTTCTAAAAGTAAAATTATTATTGTTTTAGGATCTCTCTAAAGCCATTGGTCTGTTTGATTTTTGTTCTTTTTTTTTAGAAAACCAGTTATTTAATTTGGTTAACTATCGAGCAATAAGGTATTGAAATGCTCAACATGTATATATTTGTATCTATATATATTTTACATGAAATGATATATATAGTATATGATCCCCATATAAATTAAATCTCACTTCCCTACGTAACTATAGTCTCGCGATAAATTTTGTATGTAAATATTCTTTATTGCACTCATAAAAAAGATATATAACGGAATGGTTATAGATTATGCATATAGTAGGTATAAATACTAAGAAAATATTGTTGTTAACGTTGAAACATGTTGTAAATATGTATTTTTATTTATTGTTGTAATTATAAGAAAATACCATCAAATTGAGAACTTCCTACATTTTTTTTTCCTTTAATTGAGAAACAAATAAGTACGTTTTGCACAGCTTGAGTAATTCATGTAAAGCAGTTTGCAACAGAGTGTGCAATTCCCACAAGCACATATATAATAAAAAATACAAATAATGCTATATAAATATGTAAAATATAAAACTATGAAAAATTATTCCATGTGTTACATCATATTCACAAAACAGAAAACAAGTTTTTTTTAAAGAGTAAATATTTTATGAAAACAAAGCAGTACAAAATATTTCGTCAATATCCAATGGAATCGACAGAATAGTGCTCTCGGAATGTTTGTAAAATGCTCTTGTTAAATTTTTATTGAACAATTGAATGAAAAGGGGACGGACGAGAATTCACACCTAAAATATTACTATAAGTAAATTAAATATTCTTTTGTTTTACGAGTAATAACTACTATTATATTTGACAAGGACATGTACGTAATTTTTTATAATGATGTTCATAAATATTATTAGTGAAATCATTTCTAAAAGTAAAATTATTATTGTTTTAGGATCTCTCTAAAGCCATTGGTCTGTTTGATTTTTGTTATTTTTTTTTTTAGAAAACCAGTTATTTAATTTGGTTAACTATCGAGCAATAAGGTATTGAAATGCTCAACATGTATATATTTGTATCTATATATATTTTACATGAAATGGTATATATTTGTATCTATATATATTTTCATGAAATGATATATATAGTAAACAAAATTTTACATAACTATTTTAAGCAAAATTCTTTTTGATATATAAATGGTTATAGATTAATAGTACGGTATTAATACTAAGAAAATATTGTTAACGTTGAAACATGTTGTAAATATGTATTTTTATTTAAACCATTTTGAAAATTTTGCAACAGAGTGTGCAATTCCCACAAGCACATATATAATAAAAAATACAGAAAATGCTATCTAAAATATAAAACTATGAAAAATGATTCCATATATTGAATCATATTCACAAAACAGAACAAGTTTTTCTAAAGAGTAAATATTTTATGAGAACAAAGCAGTACAAAATATTTCGTCAATTTGTCTTGTTAAAATGAACAATATTTTGTAATAATAGCTTTTGTATATATTTGTACCTTTTTGATTTATATATATATTTTGTAAATGATGCAATTATGAAGTAACATACAAAAGAAAATACAACCGAATCATTAACTCGTCCTTTTTTAAGTCGATTGAAAATAAAATAATAGCTGTCAAATATATCATAACTGGTATGAAGATGGTTCCTACTGGTATCAAGGGTATCTAGTTAGACTTACTAAACATCGCCTGCTGGATGACAAATGCACGTGCATTCCGAAGCAGGCGGCAAATTACAAATGATCCGATACGAGCATTAGAAAGATACAAAAGTTTGTGCTGGGATTCGACATTAGATTGAGATCACCGAGTCACCTAAACGGATTTGAATGTAACTTGGTATACAAACATATCGTGAGTAATACATAAGATAGGTACTTTTAAAATCCTACGTAAACTGTAGACATTTTCACCTCGTATAAAATTTCTCTTTGTGAAAGCCTTGCCTTCACCACAGCACGTGTGTTGCAGTATGCAATTGTAAATGTTTTATATTAATCGAAATATATCGTATGCCGAAAATGTCTCTGGTACATACATACACATTTCTCTCCCATTGGGGTAGGCAGAAATATTGAAACACCAAATACTCTGCTTCAAACAGACCTCTTTCGCTTCTTCTACATTCATAAAACTATTTTTTATACATACTTGCTGTTTACGAATATTTTTAATTTGGCCCCTTTTTCAACCAACTTTAAAAAGAAGCAAGTTATTTGTAACGTCATAACTCCGTTAGTTGTAAACTGATTTGGATTTTTTTTTATTTCAAAGGAGTAACAAAGGACTTACAAATTGGTCTCATAGAAGTTTTATATAAATAATTTTAGTACTTTAGTTATTAACTTAAAGTAACTGGTATGCCACAATTAAGGTCTGATTTTTTTTTGGAACACAATCTTAATCAGCACATCGGCATGCGTTTGTCTAGTACAAGCATTTCCGTATCAATATTTTCACTCATTCGTGCTCAATAAATCTCTTTCGTAATTCTTCTTAAATCCGTCCTCAATAAGACCAGATCAATGCAATATCCCCTTTTCAATTCAAATTCAAATGATCTTTATACACCAAAATACATTTCTTTACAAGCTCTTTTAAAAATGCATAAAAATTATCTAAATTTGAAATTTTGTCATAAGAATTTATTTCAATAGAATTTAATATAAAGTTAATCAAGTTTTATTGAAATTATCAAAAAAATACTCTCTAAATAAAATTAGTACCAAATCAAAATATTTAATCAATTAATCTATTCTTTTTTTGTATTTTTTATTTTTTACTATTGGACCTCAGCAGACTGTCTTATTGTCGCACGAATTAAAAAAAGTAAAAAAAAAAAGATTGACTGATTAATATTTTCTTTTGGTCAGTAAAGTTATTTAAAATAAAATAAAATAAAATAATTTGTTTATATTTTTATGAAGTTCTATTGAAATAGATTAATACGTTGTCTTTCAGTGCAATGCAGATTTAAATCAATTATTGATATAAAGTGCTCCCTAATCACATTATAGCTCACTGTCCTTTAATATCTCTCGTTGAACTTGAAGGGTATCATGGACGTCATAGTATACACTGTGATGCTCATGGTGTTCATGCTTATAGGCGACAGTTAACACTTTCCATTGGTGGTGGGCCGTCAGTGCATAAAAAAAATCTTTAAAAGCCGGGCAAACTAAGGAAACATTTTGTCTACAGAGAAAATGTCCCTCGTATGCACAAATCATTTTTATAATGGCTTAAAGATAATGGAATGGTTGCCCCGCCTGCGCTATCGGTATACACTGTACCAGTGAGGGATGATAGATGATGCTGAAGCAGGTCAGTTGGCCCATCGTGACGAATTCAACGATAAATCAATCACGATGGTTTCCAGGGGGAACCGTGTGGAGGTCGGCTTTATAGGGTATATTGCTAGCAATAGGATTGCTAATCTCTATTACTAACAATCCCTTCTTCACCCTGCATGCATAAATCATGTGGGCAAACCCTTGGTTTACATTTGGTTAAATAATAAAAGTAACAGTTATTTACGTGATGCAGCGCGGGCGGTTTGGTGACAGCGGTCGCGCCGGTGGTCATCCGGGGCAGCGGGATATGGGTGGGGTGGCCTGGTATACACCTGGACGACCCCAACGAAAGCATACCCGAATCTAACCCCAATGACAAGACGCCCACAGCCGGACTGCTTTCTAAAAAGGTAAATATTTAATTCTCTTCATGATTTTTTAAATTTCTTATAATACAGGTAATTAATAAAATCGTTTTATTAACAAACTACACATACATTAGTAAAACTACTTCCTAGAGTAAAATATGTATTACATAATAGATATGACTTAATGTTAAATCGAAAATAAAAACTCGAATGGTTTTATTTAATTTGTTTATACTTTGTGCATGGCCAGTGGTTTTTTGTGAGACGAAAAAATCTTGCCTATATTCATTGAGTTTTTTATTTACCCCTGCGACAACAAAAACAAGGTTATTTGTTGTATAGAATAGACATAACATACATATATATACCTACATTACGTAAGTCTAGTTTATTTGTCGTTTTTCGACCTATATTAAGTTTCACACGTATTCAATAAATCTTTCAATAATTCTCTTCCCTTCTTTTCTTTTCACATATTTTTTTTATACCACTGAGGTGGCAAACAAGCATACGGCCCACCTGATGGTAAGCGGTTACCGTAACCTATGAACGCCTGCAATACCAGAAGTATTACGCGCGCGTTGCCAATATTTTTCAATACTTGTTATATATAATTTACTCGTTATTTAATAAGAATTATTTTGTTTAAATTCGCTACCATTAGTATGCGTGTAACATTCAACACTTGAAGACTGACTATCATTATTACAAGAAAATTTACAACCTTCCATATTAGCTATAAATCTCCGATTGCCATTTCGTCTACACATGTTTCACCTGTAACGAAACGCTGGACTCCGAGCAGCGATCGATTATATTTTAAACTAGTGATCGCACTGGTAAAGAGTTAGAAAGACAAATTAACATTTTATTAACATTAACTTTAGTAAGCGAATTTTTCATACATTGTGTTGCATTATTATAATTATCATATGGAATATATATATCATAGGGATTTCAATTTTTTCAAGCTACAGTTGATATCTCACTAATTATACGTGTATATATCTTATTATTCCTTACCAAGTGGCTTTGTTTATTAACATCTCTCCATTTACATTTTTTTTAATTTATATTAAATATTTCTATATTTTCAACAATTTTTCTAGATTTGTAGTGAAGATAAGTGATATGTAAAGATTAAATTAAGTAAATAGATATACGTGCCAAATATCTTGGCACTTGAGCAATTAATAAACTAAAATGTGTACAAACAAATAGATAACAATAACCCAAAATACCCGGCTGTAGTTTCCAATATTGAGCAAATCTAGATTAGTATCCGAAACCATATTTACGAGTACGTAAAGCAAACTATAATATTAAACTACAAAGATTTTCGTTAGGCAATTAAAATTTTTAATTTCCTCTGTAAGGAGTAGTAGAAAAGGCCACCCCTTCTTTTCCCGTGGATGTCGTAAGCTACTACGAGAGAGCAAGGAATGGGCAGCAGCGTCCCTCTTAAAACATCTCCAGAGACTAGCTGCGATTGCCCATCCCCCTGTCAAATGTGGAAACTACTAGCAAAACCCCCCAGAGGGGAGGCTTATATTCAGGAGTGGACAGTTAAAGGCTGATATGATGATGTAGGAGTAGTGAAAGCCTTTCGATTATTGTGCAAACTAAAATATAGGTATCAGTAACCCTATCGACCTTGAGCTATATTTACCAGTCGTGTAAACGGAAATTTACGAGAATCTAGCTTGTTTTAGTTATAAGTACTTGTAGATAGGTATACACCTACGTAGTTGTATAAAAACATATCTGAATGTATATTAATATTACAATTAGCTCCTCGCCTTGCACGTTTTTATAAACTGTTATTTGATCTCACTAGTTAATATGTTATTATCATCGTTCAGCTGTTGACTGACTACTGCTGAACATAAACCTTCCCCAAAAGGAGAGTTTTTTTTTATAGGTGAAAATGGTATGGTAACCCCGCCTGCGCTAACGGGATACGCTGGCGGAGCACCAGTGAAGGGTGATCGATGAGAATGAAAACAGGCCAGTTAGGCCATCATGATGAATTCATCAGGAATTAACCATAATAATTTCCAGGGGGAACCGCGAGGAGGTCGACCTGGTTGGGTATATTGCTAGCAATGGGATTTTCAGTCTCCATTACTAACAATCCCTTTCCCCCCCAAAAGGAGAGTTTCACAAGTAGTTTTCACGCTTGGCAAGCGAATTTTAAAAGGAACACTGCTGTCTATCCCTTCAATATAATATTATGTTTGGGTCAAGTTATGCAAACAAGTATTTCTTTAACCAGTTTTTCTTCAAATCTTTCATTTGTATCCTACAGATTGTACCAATTCGCGCAGAGCCAAATCTATTCGACAGTTACTATAACGGATGCTGCAATGGCACGTTCTGGCCATTATTCCATTCGATGCCTGACCGAGCTACATTCATCGCAGATCACTGGAAGGCTTACATCAAAATCAATGAGGAATTCGCAAATAAAACTATACATGCGTTGAATTTACTGAAACAAGATAAAGAAAAGAATGGTGGCTCACCACCGATAGTATGGGTACACGACTATCATTTGATGTTAGCCGCTAATTGGATCAGACAGGTGGGTTTAATTAATTTATTAATTTAAATTATAAGACAACAAATACTGTTAATATCGACCATAGTTAACCTATTCAAATTTCATTTATAGCGCGCTGAAGAGAACGATATTAGATGTAAACTTGCATTTTTCCTCCACATACCGTTCCCACCATGGGACATCTTTAGACTGTTCCCGTGGTCTGATGAAGTTTTACAAGGCATACTTGGTAAGTTCTTTGTAAGTAAAAACTGCCCTGCGTTAATTAGAAATCAACATGTACCCAATGTTAGAAATTAAGAAATTAGAAAATGTATCTGCTAATTTCATTTGCAGGTTGTGATATGGTCGGATTCCACATAACAGATTACTGCTTAAATTTCATAGACTGTTGCCAAAGGAATTTAGGTTGCCGTGTGGACAGAAAAAATCTTCTAGTTGAATTGGGAGGTCGTACCATCTGTGTCAGACCTCTACCTATCGGAGTACCTTTCGACAGGTTCGTCCAACTCGCACAAAATGCAAAACCAGTGCTCTCTACAAACCAAAAAGTTATACTTGGTGTCGACAGACTTGATTATACCAAAGGTTTAGTACACAGACTGAAAGCTTTCGAAAGATTACTCGAGAAGCATCCTGAACATATAGAGAAAGTCGTCTTATTGCAAATATCAGTACCTTCGAGAACAGATGTGAAAGAATATCAAGATTTGAAGGAGGAAATGGATCAACTGGTGGGAAGGATAAATGGAAGATTTACTACGCCCAATTGGTCTCCTATTAGGTGAGTTTCACTATACATTAACACTTATTAAACTGCTGATTATTATAAATCAATTAACGGTATCAAACTTATAAATTATATTTTTTTCTTCCATTATTTCCGTGATAGAAGTTCTTAGAAATTCAATTTGTAGTCTCATTTTTCAAAATTTTAGGATCTCTATACATATATTGTATATACTATGATTAATTTTAAATTAAGGCCGACTGGTCCCGGCATAGAATAAGCCACGTCTTCCTTTGCCGTGGGTGTCGTAAGAGGCGACTAAAAAAGGGCTAAGGATGAGTAGCAGCGTCCTTCATAAAACATATCCAAAGCTTAACTGCGGTTGCCAATTCGCCTGCCAAGCGTAGCAGCTACTGGCAAAATCCCCCAAGGTTCCCGGCTTATGTTCAGCAGTGGACAGTTTAAGGCTAATACGATGATGATGATTATGCATATATCGTGGCCAGATCTTACGACTGAACTGACCATTTTATGAAAGGATTGTATTTTGTGATATGGAAAATGCCCTCTACCCACATAATTAATAAATAAATAATGAATCACCAGAGGGAGACTTTGTACAAAAGTCGATTGCTTGGGTACCTCTGTCCCATTCGTGTTTCTACCGTGAAGCAGTTGTATTTGCATGACTGTGTTTCGATTTGAAGGGTGGGATATGGCGTGAATTTACTGGGTACAGAGGAATAACACCTGAGTCCTCAGGAATGGTAACGCATGGGGGGTGTCATGGGCGAAACAGTATACCCTGTTATGTCCATGGTACTGCTCATGTCTATAGGCAACGGTTACCACTCTCCATCAGGTGGACCGTCAGCTTGTTTACCATTCTAAGTTTTATAAAAAAAAAGAATAATCTAAACGCACGGCTACTTCATGATATGATCAAACATTACTCGTAGTTATTATATCATAAAACAGTTACGTTGTCTACCGTTTAAATTAGAAATGGTTCAAAAGAATATCTAGAAACAATCGGCCATAACATGAAGTAAACAATTCTAAGATTTGACCACGATACATATATTTCTTGACGTTTTTACTATTTTTAGTTAGATGTGATAGAATTGCTAAGGGTTTAGCTAATTCGTTTCACCATACATACCATATGATTATTGACTAGCGGCCGGTCCCGGCTTCACACGGGTGGACATTTTTACAACATTTCAAAAAGTGGCTATTATTACATAACGATAATAGTTAGACATATAGTATCGCAAAGTTTTTTGTAGTTATTGATACTTTCTTCAATATTGTAGAACATACTTTTGTTCTATTACCAATAGTTTCCGCAGCGCACGCGACGAAAGATATTTATATATAATAGCATTTTTTTTACACCTTGAGTTACGTTACAAAATTTTAGTAAGGATCCATAATCTTTTCTAGCAATAAATATAGTCTATGTTACTCAGAGTGAATGTAACTTTCTAAAGGTGAAAGAATTTTTGAAATCGGCAAATTAGTTTTTGAGTTTATTCATTACAAACATACACACAAAAATACAAATCTTTCCTCTTTATAATATTACTGTATATTACAAACTTAGTTTATATTTCTTCGTGTTTTCTTGGAAAATTGTCTTGGATATAAGAATAAAGTAAATAATAACTAAGGATTATTATTTAATGACAATTTTATGTGACAAAATCGTCAATCATAATAACCGTAGTAGCTCGTAATTCGTCATAACGTCAAAGGTTTAGGTATTTTCCTATCATTAAACACAAATATTGAAGGTTATACAGGGAACAACACAGTGTGCATAATTTAATAATTGTTGTTAATGAACGTAGATAAAGAATAGTAGGTAAATGCGGGTAATTATTTAATCTTAGATTAAGAATATGTACTCACACTGATACCTACCGAAGTTTGGCAACATCTAAATTAACTGTCAATTTTGGAAAATAAATTAAAACATTTTCAATATTTTTGAGTCGATTTTATTTAAAAAATACTTTAATAACTAATTAAAACGTAAATCGTGCAGTAACATTCTTATTAGGCTATCATTGAATATTTAAAATTTGAATTGATATACCTATAAGAATCGTAGTTCCTTGTAATATAATGAGAATATAAATATATCACAATAAAATTGTGTTATTACCGGTAATGACCAGTTGTCACCTACCTATTCTACTTAAAAATAAATATACTTAACAATAGATATGCTATCTGTGTATGTATAGAATATATTAAAATGATACAATTGTTATAACCGAACAATACACAACACACAAAGTTATGCGAAGAATTAGCTATTTTTAAATTTAGAACATAATTTTTAAAAATACTTCAGAGATGAATTATGTTTGATGGACAGAATTTATAATAAGCTTTTTTTAGTAATAGTACGTATAACAGGTCACGAAACCATATAGAAAATTATTAAAACCATCGTTAGTTGTGTGAATCTATCAATTTCAAATAATACTATGTGTTTAGTAATATTAATGTATATATGTATAATATTACTATATAATAGTATATATGTATTATTATTACGCATGTTGACCAAATATAGATGCCTTGCTGAAAAAGGGTCAAATTAAAAATACTCGTAACCGGCGAGTGTGTAGAGTGTGTAGTGTAGATGAATATGGAGAAAGTGAAAGAGATTTATGTATTTAGCGTTCCATTGTTTTTGCTTACCCCAATGGGAGATAGGCGTGGCAGATACGTATGTATGTATTATATTCACTCTCACAGTCTTCAAAAAGATAAGTACACGGTATAGAAATGAAGTATTTGGCGAAAGTAATATTTTAAGTAATGTTTTTCGCAAGGAAACTTGGATCGAAATTCGACATAAAAATTTTAGGCCTCACGTACACAACTGAAAACTGGATGCGTATTATACGCGTAAGGATACTCAATTTGACATCATTTTTTGATTTATTGACTTTATCAAAAAAAATGTTCTGTTTCTCTAGTAGAATATTATTAAACAAAATATTATTGTAAATTAAAAATACCCATAACCGGCGAGCGTATATGAAAAGATTGATGAATGTGGAAGAAGCGAAAGATTTGGGGGTAAAGAGGTTTCTTCAGGGTCGGCAACGTGCGCGTAATACCTCTGGTATTGCAGGCGT
The DNA here is from genome assembly GCF_026898425.1 of Galleria mellonella. NCBI lineage: Eukaryota > Metazoa > Arthropoda > Insecta > Lepidoptera > Pyralidae > Galleria > Galleria mellonella. Next base: position 1,425,259 of record NW_026442112.1, read on the forward strand.
TCATAGGCTACGGTAACCGCTTACCATCAGGTGGGCCGTATTCTTGTTTGCCACCTCAGTGGTATAAAAAAAAATAAATCGAAAGATGTTTGTTTGCATCGAAGCATTTGGCGTTCCATTGTTTCTGCCTACCCTAATGGGAGACAGGCGTGACAGATATATATGTATGTATGTAAAATATTACTGGTTTCTATTTCAGTCAGTAGGTACGGCTTTTTAATGCGATGAATATAGAAGGTAATAGTGACGGATGACAGGTGAGGACGAAGTCATGTAAATTTTTAAAGAACTAACCACGATAGATTCCTGGAAAAATCTGGAAATGTATCTATATTGCTAGTAATAGGGAACAACATATCCAATTTCTCCTCCCTTGCTTAATATATGGGGCCCTTAATCAGTGGTACCCATGAATCTCTTCAGACAGAATTAATTTTTGTTTTCCCTTCTACAGGTACATTTACGGCTGTGTTGGACAAGACGAGCTGGCAGCCTTCTACCGTGATGCCGCGGTGGCGCTCGTCACGCCGTTACGTGATGGCATGAACCTAGTCGCCAAAGAGTTCGTCGCGTGTCAAATAAACACGCCCCCCGGGGTGCTAATAGTGTCGCCGTTTGCTGGCGCGGGCGAGATGATGCACGAAGCGCTTATCTGCAACCCTTACGAGTTAGACGACGCAGCCGAAGTTATCCACAGGTAATTTTATATTTTACCGAATTAAAAAATTGTGATAGACAGTTTTCATTTCGATGGTACCTATTTACATATTTTTCTCATCTTATACTTAATAAGGCATGTTATCCGCAAACTATGAACACATTTTAATGTGTCTTTTTATAATAGAACGGGTTTAATTTTATGCCAGTGTTATACTAGTATTGTTAATGGAAAGAATTTGTATATAGGTAATATGTATCTACTTAGTACCAAATACCTAATACTCAGTATAAATACATATACAACGTAAAATATGATAGGGTAATCGTTTTGTTTAACTATTGCCGCTACTGCAATCTTACACTCGATTTGCCTATATTTTAGCGAACATATCCATAAAAGAAGTAAAAATTGTTCAAAATGGTTACATAGTAGCAAAAAAAAAATTAGTTGAATTCAGAATGTACTTCTTTTGAAAGACACTTAAATATATACTATGTACACATCTTAAACGAGGAATCAAATTGCAGAGCGCTGATCATGCCAGAGGACGAGAGAACGGTCCGAATGAACAACCTGAGGCGGCGGGAGCAGCTCAACGACGTGGACAGCTGGATGAAGTCCTTCCTGAAAGCCATGGACTCTCTGGAGGAGGAAGCGGACGACATCGGAGCGACCTCCATGCAGCCAGTCACTATAGACGATTTCGACGAATACCTATCCAAGTGAGTGGACGTTATCTTGTTCTTTTTTTGTTACGATTTTTATTATATAAAGACATGTCTAATTATAATAAAATCGTAAGTTTTTACGTAATATCAGTACATCTTTATGTAATTATAACAAAGTCGTTGCGGAGTCCGACTTTTTTTTAAATCGAAATTAATTGGTTCGCGTTGTTGATGGTGATGATGAAGGCCATCATTTCCAGTGAAGGTCATTTTGAAAACGATATTACTAAATAGTGAAAAATCTAAAAAAAGAAATATTAAAGTTGGATCCTTAAACTACAAACTATATTTGGAAAAAATACATCATACTAATATTATATTATAAACGCTTACCATCAGGTGGGCCGTATGCTTGTTTGCCAGCTCAGTGGTAAAAAAAAATGTGAATGTTCATAAGGATGTTATAGTCAATCACAGCTGAATAGATTTGAATTAAATTTGGTGCAAGTTTGCGGGAAATAATAAAAAATAACATATTAAAAGCATGACGGTTGAACACTATTACCTGGTGAACTATATGTTGCCCGCAACTTTGCCCGTGAATCAGCACACCTGCAATGCCGTAGGTGTTGTGGGTGACCATGGGCGGCGGTAGTCACTTACCATCAGGTGAGCCGCATGCTCGTTTGCCCCCTGTGTTGTAAAAAAAAAAAGTATTCTATGTGTCAAGAGATAATCTGCTCATGTACCAAATTTTATTCAAATCCGTTCAGCCATTTAAACGTAACTGAATAACAAACGTATAAACATATAACATCCATACATTTTTAATTATGAAATAATTAACAATGTAAAAAGAATAAAACTTACAATTTATTAAAATTATTTCGAATTTTAATATATATATATTTTTTTAATTTTCGTTATTACCTTATATATATATGTAGAAAGATGTATGTAAGTACTCAAGGTATAGGTAAATCAAGCCAAGTTCTCGAAGTAAGTCACACTGTGTTATAAGAAGCTAGACAAAGGATATCCTATATCTGAGGGAGTTACTCAGAAAGTCCACCAAAGGCCTATTTATTTTTATTATTTTCTGAATTAGTCCAAACGTGTCCTTATCTTGAGACCTCAATTACGCAAAACGTAAACTGTCCTCCTTTCTTAGCAGGCATATATGCATTGGACATCTATTCAAAGTATGTAGATATCTACCTAAAGAAGGTATATATATACATACATATATACATATATATATATATATATAACGTGTGGCTCCTGATATTTTGGTAAGGGTTATTTAATGGATGATAATGAATGGTTACCTTGCTTCACAATCGATATTCGCTGGTGAAGCACTAGTCAAAGATTTTTGTTTAATTTAATTGTTTGTTAGAGAGATAGTTTATAGTGTAGGGCAGGGGTTCCCAAACTTATTTTGTCTACTGCCCACTTTGAGAATAAATTATTATTTAGCGTCCCCATTTTTTCACTTACTTAAAAACCACTATTACTTCATCACCCTCCAAGCCTCTACACAATGTCCCCATTTTTTTTTTTGGTCTCTTACCGCCCTCGTTTAGGCTTGCAGCACCCACAAGGGGGCGTTATCGCCCACTTTGGGAAAGGCTGGTGTAGAGCCTATAGTTTATAGGTTTACTACTGTAATCTTTTGGAGAAAACAATAAAGAATATCTATCCATTTTATTGACCTGATAAGGTATATTTGCAATAGGACCGCTCCACTATGTTTTGTTTGAGTTGGCTTGGTACGTTGATATTATATATTTCAGTTTGAAATATGATAAACATATTATATTGGACATTTATCTTCAAGGGGGGAAGGGATTATTAGTAATGGGGATCATTAAGCCTATTGCTAGCAATAAACCCTGGCAGGTCGACTTTCTGACAACCCCAACTGGAAATCATCGTGCTTATTCCTAGCGAATTCATCACGATGGACTAACTGACTTACTTTTTCATCGTAACTTATCATCCTTAGCAGCAGCGTGTACTGATAACGCAGGCGGGGTTACCAACCCATTTTCATACATAAAAAAACAGCATATACCTTCATATCATAAGCAATGACAGCAGACATTTGTACATGGTTCAGGGACTTCGCTAGCCGTATACTTATCAAATGAACTGCACGCTTGATAACCAACTTTATTGTACACAAAAAAAAAAAAAAAACTAATAATAATATTTGTATATTTTATGCTAATTCGATTTCTGAATCACGGAGTTTGTAGTGAACCAGTCACTAGAATATTGATTCGTTCAAATTGATCAAGCTGATCACAGTATACTCTGTTATGTCCACGGCACTTTTCATGTCTATAGGCGTCGATTACCAATTTCCATCAGTTTGGCTGTCAGTTTGTTTGTATTATCCATCAGATGGACCATTAGCTTTGTCTGCTTTTTTGAATTAGGTAAAAAAACATGAAATCTCAATCCTTTTCAGGTACATAGGCTACACACAGAAACTAGCGCTTATGCTGGACTACGACGGTACCCTGGCCCCCATCGCACCTCATCCAGACCTCGCCACCTTGCCTCTAGAGACCAAACACACGCTACAAAGGCTATCCAACATGTCTGACGTGTACATAGCCATTATATCTGGACGGAATGTTGATAATGTGAAGAATATGGTGAGTTTGTTTGACCTATGTAGACCTTATTTAATTTTAAACTTTCGCGTTGTTTACACATATTTTAAATACACAATCGGGACTTAAGGCGATGAAAAAGCTTTTACAGGTCAGTAGTACCTACTTATCAGCTTCTTTATTCTTTATTTATTTCTGATTGTGTATTTAAATATATATGTGAGCCTTTATAAGGATACTAGTAAAATAAATAAATTTAGTCTTCTTTAAGTTTGTGCGAGGATTTACCAGCAGGCTGAATGATTCTAATGATAAAGTTACAGTTTATTGATAGAAAAATAGTAATAAATATGATTTTGAACTAGAGTTTCCAATTGTAGATGTCGGTAGGGGCGGCAAAATTTAAATAGCCTATTGGCGGGAAATGTGTCAAGCTGTCACTGGAAACGACTATAAGAAAAGACTATTTTGCAGTGTAAAAAAAAATCGAAGTAAAACACTATATCGAGCTACTTGTCCAGCGTGATAATAGTATCCCTCACTTAGAGAGAGAGAGAGAGAGAGAGTCTGTGTATACAGTGTTTGTGTATATCCGTCTTGTGCCATATCTGTCTTCAGAATCATCGCAAGTTCGACTTATTATAATTCTTTATATAATTAATAAGACTTACTTCTATCTTCATATATGTCCATATTAATTTTGCTTGCCGTTAATGACTTATTGTTATGCGCTTTAACCTTTTGCTTTCCTATCTTTCGGCAAAGTCAGTAATGTCAACATCAAATTTCGTCACCCTCCGTGTGTTGCTTAGTTCTCGCCTGTGACATCATGGCGGCAAAGCGAAGCTGTCTACTGAGAAAGTCAATAGTCATCTATCTATACGTGACTTTATTAACCATTTATATAAAACAATAATTTTCTTATCTTAATAATATAATAAAATTGTAAATATACAATATATGTACATGAGAGATATTTAAGAAAAAATAATATAAGAGGTATCAATAAGACCAGAAATGGATGTCAAAAAATATTTTATAGAATTTTTATCTCTCTATCTGTATATTTACTATGGCATCACGCAAAAACTACTACACCAAATTGGATGCATACCTTCATAGTTGTGTTCCTAAAAGGCTAACTTAAAACTGGTGTACATTTTATTTTGATACACCATCTAAAAGTGTTCTATTTCATTGGTTTTCCTTTTTTAAAATTTGTAGATATGAAGTAGCGGGTAACAAGCAAGTATTTGATAGAAATAAACTTTTATTTCTCTGATATCAGTACTTAATTTACTTTTTGATTTTTTCAAATTTGTTCAGTATTATAAAAAGTTAACTATTAGTTGTTAAGGTATCAGTTTAAACATCTCATGTTAATTTGTATTACCTGAAATATTATTATGATAGCTCGGATATTTTTTTTTCAAACCTATTTAACAGATTGTAAACCACGTCAAAGGCATAGAAACTTTTGATACTCGTATTACGGTACGACTCCCTCGCGATTGATTCATAGATTAAGAATAGTACTTGCGGTCCTAATAGATATCAAACGCGATGGCAGTGTAACAATTTTCTTGTCTCATTTTTTGATTATATTATCAACCTGTCAGTACGTAGTACATTATAATGGTTATAATATGTATGTCTACGGTCACTATTATTCGTGACCAATAAAGAGGTATATTTTTCATTTGTTTTAATAACATTATTCTATTACTATTTCATAATGCATACGCTCTTGGGGGGAAAGGGATTGTTAGTAATGGAGACTGAGAATCCCATTGCTAGCAATATACCCAACCAGGTCGACCTTCTCGCGATTCTCCCTGGAATCTATCATGGTTAATTCCTGATGAATTCATCATGATAGGCTAACTAACCTGTTTTCATTCTCATCGATCACCCTTCACTGGTGCTCCGCCAGCGTATCCCGTTAGTGCAGGCGGGGTTACCATACCATTTTCACCCATCAAAAAAAAAAAATGCATACGCTCATAGCAGTTCTATGGCATTCTCTTTATACTGATAGTTCGAATACTCTTTACTGTTTTTTTTTAATCACGACTAGTATAGAACTATTTGAGGGATAGAAATTTAGATAGAAACGCTAATTTTGTTTTCATTTGTTTTTGTAACAAAGAGTACATATGTTTATATACTTTCTAGCAGGAGTAACTAAAACTGAGCTTTCGATGCCCAATTGTACCTCCTTCTAGTGTCAATACAATGATCGAATTAATAACTGTAGCGAATGGTCTAAGCCTCCTACCAAACATCTACAGTTGATACTATGTGTAAAATATAGGGGGTTGTAATGTAATATAAATTGGACTCTCTTTTCCGCGCTTAGTCTAATAAAGAAGATTATAAATAACTAGCTTTTACACGCGACTTCGTCTGCGTAACTGGAATGTGTTTACTGACTGGGATAAAACATAGCTGTCTCATAATATATCTCTAATCTATCTTTCTCTATCCCACGTAGTACGTGTATACCTAATTTAATAAATCATTTTGATTGATTAAATCATTAAGGCATTATTAAGGTAATAAACAAACAGACTTACTATCACATTTATTATATTAGTAAGGAAACTACTTAACAATCCCATAACGACATACAGCATTAAGTCGACCTCCATGCGGATAATTTATCACGGTTAGTTCCTGGTCTCTTAAAAAACTGTTACCATGTCCCATGTCTATTTTCATCCATCATAAAAAAAAAACAAATGTAATGAATAATATATGAAAATTTTGCACTAGTTATTACATAAATTTACTCGTATTGCGTATTACTCGTATAGAGTTCGTTAGTATCAGAAGTGTGCTTGTGTCCTTCGACCAATCAGTCAATGATTGTAATTAATCAAACTATATTGACAGTCGGAATGATTGAGAGTTCTTCTGGACAAATTAATACAGTTCCGTATGTACGTAGATATAACAGATATTGTAAGAAATATATAAAGGACGTATTTTAATCTCTAAGAGAATTGTAATAATTATTTATTTATTTATAAAAGACACACGAACAATATGCTCACAACAATGAAGCAGGCAATGTACAATCTTATATGTAAGTAAAAAGTGAAAAATTACTATTCAAAAATGCTTAAATCTAAGTTTACTTGAACAAAAACATCTCACTCTTCCCTACCAAGTTTAAGGCCATACGAACACATCAATTAAAGGTGTATACAACTCTCACAGATAGGGGGGAAAGGGATTGTTAGTAATGGAGACTGAGAATCCCATTGCTAGCAATATACCCAACCAGGCCTCGACCTCCTCGCGGTTTTCCCTGGAAACTATCATGGTTAATTCCTGATGAATTCATCATGATGGGCTAACTGGCATGTTTTCATTCTCATCTGTCACCCTTCACTGGTGCTCCGTCAGCGTATCCCGTTAGCGCAGGCGAGGTATAGACCATACCATTTTCACCCATCAAAAAAAAAGCTCTCACAGATAATGATGAATGATTATGTATCTATTACTTACCTAGTCTACAATTGTTGTAAAACTAAGGCAGATTCAATGGGGGAGGAGAATGTTCAATAGTGTAACGCTAATGGCTAATATGGTGATAACTAGACTAATCTGCAGTCTAATAGGTACTTAAAAACTAAAAAATTTTATTTATAAATTAAGCAATTTGATATTTTTTTATGCTATTTAGAATGGCAAAAGAGCTGACGGCCCAGCTGATGGAAAGTGTTAACCGTGGCCTATAGACATGAGCAGTACCATGGACATAACAGAATATACTGTTTCGCCCATGATACCCTCATGTATATTTGAAATACACTTTCGGGAAGAAAATAGATGCCACATTGGACGTACTGTGATTAGCAATTACAGTATGGCAGTCATAGTAGGGTCAGTGGATACCCGTAATATTTTGAAGGACGCTTTTTCTTCTCCCAGACAACATGGTCCGAAAATATGACGTCATTTTTTTGATATTTTCCTCATCATCAACATATCAGCCCTATATATCATCATATCGCCCTACCGTTGCTATGCTTGGAAGGCGGGTTTGGCAAACGCATTTAGGTTTTGGTGATGTTATGAAAGAATGAAAAGAGGAAACTGCTGCCCATCACTCCATTAAATACCCTTAGTCATTTCTTACGGCACCCACGGGAAAGGAAGGGTGGCCTATTCTATACCGGGACCACACGGCCATTTTAGGGACATTTGAGGAAACGTAAATTATTACATTCTTTTTAGAGTCGCAGATGTCACTTTGTAATCATTTATTCGCCTCTTACAACACCCATGTGTAGAAGTTACTTGTTCTAAACCGTGTCACACAGTAAACCTAAAGATCGGCTTGGATAGAATGCCTGTAGGGTTAAACCCGTTTTTTGTACTATATTTTATACTAAAGAGTAAACCTTATATCAATAATATTATTATTTTAATACTGTTGTGTAATTATTATTATGATGACTGGCCATTAACATTGTATCTAGTTACCTAGTTATAAAATCCACCACGACACTGCCCTCGATGTGTACATAAACTTTAATCTTTTATCTGCATGTCTTGATTATTGGATAACATTGAATGAGATGAAACCTCAATAGCTCGCAATAACAAAATGCTATCATCGTGAACTTTGACTTCTTATCTATATTCTAACAAAAATATTTATAATTGACTATATAATAATGTACTTTAGGTATTGTCTCATGCTCGTGGCTAACCGTGTTTGGTACTATCATTTACATTATTACGTAATATTTGATCAATCTATTTAGTCCAATAACATCAAATACTTAGTAATTTTTGTTGACAATATTAACGTGTGTAAATATGTTTAATCTACATAAACAGAATGAAACAGAAATAGCAAATTGTACGGGAAACTATATCTTTGCATGCTATATGAATATGTTACAGAACATAGGTCGGGATTTCCTTAATTCAAAAATTCTAAAATGATAAGAAATTTTGAGCCACACAAACTAACTTATTATTATTTATATCAACATCATCATCATCATCATCATCATCATCATATCAGCCTTTAACTGTCTACTGCTGAACATAAACCTCCCCCTTAGGGGTTTTGCCAGTAGTTGCTAAGATTGGCAACTGCAGTTAGACTTTAGAGATGTTTTAAAGAGGGACGCTGCTGCCCATATCTCGCTCTCCCTTAATCGCCTATTACGACAGTCAATGGAAAAGAAGGAGTGAACTATTCTATACTGGGATCACACGGCCAATATTATCGTTATACAAATATTATTTATATATTTAAACTTTATTGTACAATAAAATTTACATCGTGTAGTCCCGGCATAGAATAGGCCACCCCTTCCTTTCCCGTGGGTGTCGTAAGAAATGACTAAGGGTATTTAATGGTAGAGCGATGGGCAGCAGTGTCCCCTTTTCATTCTTTCATAACATCACCAAAACCTAAATGCGTTTGCCAACCCGCCTTCCAAGCATAGCAACTACTAAGAAAGCCCCCTTATGGAGAAGGTCTATATTAACGACTGATGATCAATAAAATATAGGCCGGTTTAACCCTGCAGTTATTCTAAGCCAATCTTTAGGATATACAGAGATACCCGATGGTATTAATATAAATATCAAAATTTCTTGTCGTAATTTGACCCATGCGTCTTTGATAAAAAATTTCTGTTTCGACATTACAATATAGGTATGTCTAGATGTGGTATGTATATCAAAAACCGGTCAGTCAATTGTCAAATGACGCGTCACTACTTCTTATTGAATGTTAAAATATTAAGTCATTGTGCAAAAAAAGTTTAAAAATATACTTAATATTGATAATATAACAAATATAAATAAACAAATGACGATTTCTTTGATAAATGTTACCAATTAAAAGATAAATACATTTTTAAAAACTGTTTTTACCCAAACATTTGCAAACGGACTATATCTAGATGTATTTGATCTAGTACATTAAAATATGTAGGTATTTACTTAAGTAGGCTCGTAGTAGTTACTTATTACCTACTACTTATCACTAACTTAAACTTAGCGACGTCACAAACCCAATTACATTATATAACAAAGTATAAAGTTGTAGCGATGTTTATTTAAATGACTGATTATTAAAGTTTATATAACATGTATCTAATTATAATTAATTTAACAACCTTGTTAGTTGATCATGAATTATTACGAATATACAAACAAAAAAATTGCAATTTACTTGTATTTTCTGTACATACGTATCAAGTTTTTAAAAATTTTAAAATAAGAAAGAATACTTTATTCACAACCTACTACACTCGCAAAAAAAAAAAAAAACAAAATAAAAATTGTTTCCAATGTGGCCAACACTCGGCATTATGCTATGGCAGTTTATTTAGAATGCCATGGCGCTGTTGTACAAGCCACACAGTGATTTCACGGACGACTAGTGTATTTTACAATGTTAAAAAAAATTGTCAAATACTATATAAACAATAAAAAGAGAAGAAAATATTTATAATATCCATCGACATATTCATTATAAAATTTTTACTCTTTAGAAAAAATTTGTTTTTTGTTTTGTAAAATATGATTGAAAATATGGATTTTTTTTTTTTTTACAGTTTTATCTTTTAAAAATATATAAAAGAAATATATAATAAATATAGCATTTTATGTATTTTATTTTTTATGTGTGCTTGTATTTACATGAATTACTCAAGCTATGTATATAATGTAATTGAATTGTGACTTAGCTGTATCACAACACTATTTGTTTATGGTTATGATCTGTTTTGTGTGTCTAATAATAAATAATACCACCGTCCAACGATGCCATTTACAATGTATTTTCTCAATTATTAACTTCTCACAATGGATTACAAAGTCCTAATAATTCAGTGGAACTGTCGTAGCATAACAAACAAGAAATCAGACTTATTTTATTTGATTAATAAATATAATCCTTTTATAATAGCTCTCCAAGAGACTTGGTTAAAGCCAGGATATCCTTTTAGGATTTCAGGCTTTACAAGTCTCCGTGATGATAGAGCTGACGGATATGGCGGTGTTGCCATATTGGTCAAAAACTCCCTTCCTTTTTCTTCTTTTTCGCTTCCTGTATATAGCGGCATTAATGCAGCTGCTATAATTATAAATGGTATCTGTTTTGTTACTTTATATATTCCTGATCCTACATGCCAAATATATTCACAACTAGAACAATTATTTTCAATTTTACCTAAACCTTTTCTCGTAATGGGCGATTTTAATGCTCAACACCAATCGTGGGGCAGTTCTACTTCTAATTTTTATGGTGGAAAACTCCTGACGATAATTGACACTTACAACTTATGTATTATTAACTCAGATGTACCAACACGTAGAACTGCACCGAATGAAGGGTTTAGTGCTCCTGACATTTCAATATGTTCTTCTGATTTAGCTTCTTCACTGTCGTGGTATCCTCATTCCTCTACTTTCGGAAGCGATCACTTTCCCCTCATTCTTTCTTTTCCAATTTCCATTCCCTCAAGTCGAAAGAGTGGTCCTCGGCTTAAATATAATTTATCAAATGTAGACTGGAATATTTACAAACAATATTTAGATAATAAAATATCGGAGTTACCTATTGTTTACCATGGAAATGAACATCAATGTTGTAATGACTTGATGATAAATATGAAGGAGGTTGCTGATTTATTATTTCCTGTTAAAAATAGTGCTTCAGGGAAAATTCCCTCGCCACCTTGGTGGGACAAAGATTGTACGGAAGCAATTAAAAATCGTAAAGAGGCTGAAAAAAATTATAATAATTACATGACACCAGAAAATTTTGAAATTTACACCGCAGTTTCACGTTCTACTCGAAAACTACTGAAAAAAAAGAAATTAGAAGGCTGGAGAAGATTTTGTTCTTCTATCTGTCCAGAAGTTAATTCATCAGTCGTTTGGAATAATATTAAAAGATTCAGATCTGCCTTTAGTGATCATACATCACGTTCTGCACTCGATTTAACTTTAGCGAATAAATTTTTAGATCGCCTTGCTCCTAGTTATGTGCCGGAATGCCTTTACAATATTTCTCTATCCATCTCTGACGAATTATTCGAACTTGACTCTCCTTTTACTCTAGTAGAACTTAAAGGTGTTCTAGCTTCTATTAAAGACTCTGCACCGGGAGAAGACGGTATACCGTATTCCTTTTTTAAAAATGCTAGCGATGCGACATTAATTTACTTTTTAAATATAATTAATTCCATAATTATTTCGGGAAATATACCTACTTCATGGAAGTCTCAGATTATTATACCATTTCTAAAGCCTCATAAACCACCTTCTGAACCATCTTCATACCGTCCTGTTGCACTTTCCTCTGTCTTACTAAAGCTAGCTGAACATTTAGTGAAAAACCGTCTAGAATGGTTTTTAGAAAGTAATAACTTACTATCCCCGAACCAGTTTGGTTTTAGGAAAGGTAAGAGCACCTTAGATAATGTGAGCATTCTTATTTCAGATATTCATATAGCTTTCTCACAAAATTTGTCAATCCTCTCAGCCTTTTTAGATATAAATTCTGCCTATGATAATGTAATAATTTCTATTTTAAAAACTAAATTACAAGCTCTAAATGTACCGGTAATGCTTTCTAATTTCATTATTAATATTTTATCAGAAAGAACAATATATATGAATTTAGATGAAGATACCAAATTATCTAGAACAGTATGGAAAGGCCTTCCACAAGGATCTGTTCTCAGTCCAATCTTATTTAACATATACACATACGATCTAGAATTATTCCTTGATAAATCCGTCAAAATTTTACAATATGCTGATGATCTTTTATTATATTTTATTGCGAAGTCCATAGAATCTGCTTCTGCCAAATTATCTGATTCATTAGATTTGTTAAAAACGTGGTTAGATGCAAATGGTCTTAATCTTTCTGTAACCAAGAGTAGTGTAGTTTTGTTTTCAAGAATGAGATCACCGCAACAAATTAAGGTGCTTTATGATAACTCATACATTCCTATAAAGACTGAAATTAAATTTTTAGGTATCGTGCTAGATAATAAATTAACAGGTCTGTCCCACTGTAATTATATTTCTACGAAATGTGAGCGTAACCTCAACATTCTTAGGTGCCTTGCTGGAGTTTGGTGGGGAGCACATCCCGTTTCACTAAAACTTGCTTATAATGGTCTTATAAGGAGTGTCATTGATTATGGAACTTTTTTGTTAGCTCCAGGAAGTTCATTTGCTTTTAAGAAATTGGATTTAATTCAATCAAAGGCCTTGAGGATTATCTCTGGAGCAATGAAATCAAGTCCAATCAATGCTTTACAGCTCGAAGTCGGTGATCCACCTTTGGTTTTAAGAAGACAATATCTATCTGATCGCTTCTTTTTTCGTTGTTTACAATTATCTGATCATCCGCTTATTCAAAAGTTATCTCAACTACATATCTTTATTTCGTCTTCATCTTATTGGAAACATAAAAAACCTCCATGTTTAATACAAAGTTATGAAAAATATAAATCCATAGAATCTCCCACTTTTACATCGTCCTGTTTTCCCATTTATAAATGCTCATATCAATCTTTAGTTTTATCTCCTAATATTAAATATGATTTTGGGTTATTAAAAAATGATTCAGAATTGAATGCCAAATTTATGTTTATAACTGACATTGAATGGAATGAATGGCACTACATCTTTACTGATGCATCAAAACCAGACAATAGCGCTTGTGTAGGTGTGGGTGTGTTTCATTCACAATTTAATATCGTTCAAAAAATTAAACTTCCACCGGAGTCTTCAGTTTTTACCGGGGAATGTTATGGTATTTTAAAAGCTGTAGAATATATACTTTTAATGAAATTACATAAGGCAATAGTTTTCACTGACTCTATGAGCTCTTTGCAAGCTCTAGCCAAATATCCGTTTAAATCAAAACCAGTTTATCCCATTATTTGTGACATAAGACAAAGTCTTTATCTTTGCATGTTGAGAGGTTATTCCGTTTCTTTTGCCTGGTTACCAGGACACAGTGGTATTAGCGGCAATGACAAAGCTGACCTTATTGCAAGAGAGGCTGTAACTTGTGGTGATATGTATCCGTATCATAATTACTGTAGTGACCTAGCTTGTCTCCCAAAAATATATTTAAGGTATGCCTGGAAGGAATATTGGGAAAAAACAAGTACAATAAAAGGAAGATTTTATCGCCTTATACAACCCGATATTCCTTTCAAACCATGGTTTTGTAAATTAAAGCTTGGAAAGACCGCAACAACTATTATAACTCGTATGCGTCTAGGTCACGTATGCACACCTTCTCATTTATACAAGCTTGGTATTGTACAAAGTTCGTCGTGTAATTGCGGTGCTGAAGTGGCGGACTTGAATCATATATTCTTCTCATGTTCTAAATTTGACCACACCTCCCTTTTTAATCATCTCCGATCCATCCGTGTTCCATTCCCAACTTCTATTCTTACTCTACTTTCTTCCAATGATCCTATTATCTATAAAATACTATCTTCATATATATATGATAACAATATTAAGATTTAGTTATATTACATGAATACATTTATAGTTGCATCAATTGCTTTTCCTATATATTTATAAGTATATTCTCATATGTACAAGTATATGTTTCATATCCTATAAATATCCTAGACCTAATCCTTATCCTTTCTAAATTCGTTTGTGTTAGGTATTTTTATTACTATTATCGTTTCCCCGTTTTGTTCTTGGCAAAATACCCTAATATCGGGGTGAACGCCACAAAAAAAGAAAAAAAAAAAAAAAATAATAAATAAAAAAATAAAAAAAATAAAGAAATGAATAAAAGTAACATGGCTAACAAATCAATGAATTAAATATAACAATTGTTCTACGTGTACGAGTATTAAATTGAATTTCCTAAGCTAATTTGTAAATGTCTTCTTAAAAATTTTAATCCATGAAACATTCTGCATTATAACATTGTTTGCTATCTCTTATATTTTAAAGAGTTTATCGTTGGCTTGTGCGACATCTCATTTGTAAATATAAACATTTACACAAATGATCTGACGTCAATCCGCGGCCTAACGACATATGGTTTAGTAGACATATTTATTGAGTAATCAGCACGCGCTCACTGATTGATAGTTCAGCCATCAGAGTCCATATTTTTACACGACAGTAAAAGATAAAAAAGAGTAATATTTTTCGATGCATGACATGGATCTTGATGCAACATAATACACATTTTAGATGTAATGATGATAAACGATCCAAGTGTCACTATATATATATATAAATATTAAATGTGCTATATTTTTTCTACTGTCTATTACTATTAGAAAAGTTAATTTGTTAATAGCACAAATAAATTTCATCGAAAATAACATCTTTATATCTTTCATAGAATTTTAATAGAAAAAGAAATTTTGACGATGTCCAATTAGGTTCTTTTAAGCTTATATTGGTACAAATAATATATTAGGACAATATCTAGGATTAAAAATTTTAACCCTTCTTTGCATGTTTTTTTTTTATTTGTGAAATAAATCAGGTGATATAATTCATATTCACAATTAAAGGACAAATGTTTAAAAAATAAAGTTGACAGCAATGGTTTTTTTTTTTGCAAAGGACATTCAAAAGGTATCCAGACACGATCAACTTAAAGTAAAATTCTTTTATATAATTTTTGGGCATCCAATATTATGATGGAAATTTCCACCAGTATGCAAAGAAGGGTTAAATCCCCGTCTGGGTGAAGCCCTAGTTGATAAATTATAAATGGGCTATTAGTTAGTTTTAATTGTAGATACTCTAAGATAGACTTACTTACTGAATGCAGTAAATAACCAATAATACGAAGGTGAAGTTTTGACTATAAATACACGTCATTATTTGTATAGACAATGAACTAACAATGACGTCATTTTAAAGTCTCAAACATTACCTGCAAATGACTTCCGTAATCTATTTATCTTAAGAATTTAAGTCTGGCTTTATACTTTCTTGTCTGTTGCTTTTTTTAAAACGCTCTATTTCGTTGACATAGGTTGGTATCGAAGGCATCACTTACGCGGGTAACCATGGGTTGGAGATTCTGCATCCGGATGGTAGCAAGTTTGTACACCCCATGCCTATGGAACTCCAAGACAAAGTCGTTGAACTTTTGAAATCCCTACAAGAACAGGTGAGATTCTTTTACATTTTTTTATAATCACCCTGAATAGCAAACGAACTGACGAAGATATTTATCTAACAATAGAAACAACTTGCCACAGAATTAATAAAAATCTTAAAACTCTGAATAAAAATAATAATAAACAGTAATGAGGCACCAATAACTAATTGATGTAAATTGTGTTACTGAAATAAATGGCGTTATTTAATTTATAAATTTATTTAGCTTCAATTCATGAAGGATATACAATTTCAGGTATGCAAAGACGGCGCGTGGGTGGAAAACAAGGGAGCTCTGCTGACATTCCACTACCGGGAGACGCCGTTAGCCAAGCGGCCCGCGCTCGAAGCACAAGCGCGCAAGCTCATCGCAGCCGCCGGATTTACACCTGCGCCCGCGCATTGTGCACTCGAGGCACGTCCGCCCGTACAGTGGGATAAAGGTAAGTAAACCATCATATTACAGTTTCGTGGATGTTTTTTATAATCTATGTAATCTTCTTTTCATTTAGGAGTTTCCTCTTGTCGGTGCAATTAATTCATGCATCTTCTTGCAGCCAGTTATTACATGCTATAGCCATATACGACATGACACCTAGTGTTTCTTTTATCTGCCCCATGTAGTTATTTCTCGGTCTTCCTCTTCCTCTTTTGCTATCTATTTTTTCTTCTACTATGCTCTTTAAAAAATCGTCATGTCGTATAAGATGGCCCAGCATTTTGCCTCTTCTATTCTCTATTTATGTAATACTAAGTGTAAAATACTCTTTCACATAATATTTTAATGTTGACAGGTCGTGCGTCTATTTACATCCTAAGGACTGCCTTCGGTTTGGACTGGAGTGAAAGAATCAGAGTTATTTATGCTGGGGATGACGTTACCGACGAAGATGCTATGTTGGTAAGTAACAGTCATTCGAACATAAAGATGACTCACACTTAGCGAGTCCTCTAATAACTATCTAAGAATATTCTGACCAAGGAATCAAAATCGCTGCACTCCTTTAAATTGATGACAGTAAGGTTGAAGATACGTGTTATGTAATGGGCAAGGCTCCTAATGCATATCAGGTACGCTTTGTATCCCCGTAATGTTGCGAGAAACTCAACGTTATAACCTCTACCGACTATCATGTTTTCACCGGAAACTGAAGTATTAATTAATATCAGATCATTAAGATTTATAATGAACTAGTCTTAGATTATATAGACAGAATGCCTCCATACAAATGCTTCGAGAAAAGCGGGTCAGCTTTTTCATACAATTTTGCGTGATAAATAGTTATGAGTGACTCCTTTATAACTTCTATATTTATTTTGTCTTGTAATTTCTGCATCTTTTTAATGTGCAAAAACACATTTTATTTATTAAATAATACGTTAAGATACGTTTTATGCGTAAGTATATAGAACACTGATAAGAAAGCGAGTCAGTTAAATTGACACTTAGCTGACAAAAAGTTGACCTGTTTTTGAGAATCGATGCGCTATCTATATAATTTAAAGAACTAGATATAGATATATAAGATATAGAATAATGTCTGATTTGTGAATAATTATAATGAGCCTATTAAAGTGGAGAACAGAAAGCGATATTAAATATTAAAATACGTATAATAAGCAGAATAAAATGTTACAATCAACAAGATGCTTAGCCACGAATATTGTCATCGATAGACACAGATAATTAGGTCGTATATCTACAACTCATACTCCTAACAGAGCCTAATTGTACTTTTTTTATTTAGTAATATTTTTCTTCCAGGCACTAAAAGGCATGGCCGCGACATTCCGCATTGCATCATCAAACATCATCAAGACATCAGCGGAGCGCAGGCTTTCATCGACCGATTCTGTGCTAGCGATGCTCAAATGGGTAGAACGACATTTCTCGAGGCGCAAACCGCGCGCTAATTCTCTCACATACAAAACCGCTAGGAAGGCCCGCGACACTCTACATATGCAGATGTCATACCATCTACCGACCAAAACCTCACCAAAGCAATCCCCACCGCGCTCGCCGGACGTAATATCCGATAAGTCATCCAGTGGGTCAGAATCTAGCTAATTTGTTAGGTACATACAAGGAGAGACTAATAAAAACGCAGCAAAATGTATAAGTCTGTCTGATTGTACCATAGATGATAAACAGAATTACTTTGTAATAATCCATCCTCTTGCAAACATTCATACATATATTACGCGGAGGTACACGGGTTATGTATGTGATCTTTAAAATCAATGGAAAATATAACCAAACACGTCCAATACAATTTAGTCTTGAAAACATATCAAATATAACAATATGTATTGCAATATGATATGCAGCAATTTTGGTCATACTACGAGTTCATATAATATTAAACAGTGCATAATATTTTTACTCTTTCAATTGTTTTTTTTTTTTTTTTTTTGAATGATAGACATTATTTTATATAATCGCATATAGTGTTTACAGTATACTGTTAAGCACCATATATGTAGTAAATGAAATGATATTCTAAACTTTATAATGGAATTTTACACGTCTTGTAGTCCTCAATTTACGAATATGGTAACATAATAAAACCAAATATTCCCTTTTGGGAATACTCGTAATATACACCTAAATATATTTTTTAAATTTATATCTTAGTATTATGCATTTACATTAACCAGATAATATAAAATAAATATATGAAAATGACGTCAAAATATCTGTCCGTGAAAATGGTGCAACCATTTCTGATAATTGAATACAACTTCTTATATTTGTGACATTACTTAGTTTTTTTTTATAACAAACTATATACTACCTAACATTATCATACTATATACCTAGTTGTTAATGTTTTGTGTCAATCGATTTACCCTTGGTCGGGGTATTGACAGTCAAGTCTGTAAACATCAAAGGTAACCTTCCGACATTTGCCGGCATGGGTGCCAGAACACCGATCGTTTAGGCTTTAGGGAATCTCTTTAAAATACGTGATATCCTTGTATTTAAGTATAGCATGCATTGGAATATATCTATGTGATAGTATAGTACAATGTACTTGTTAATAGTTAGTAGGCGAAGCCATATTTGTGATGATTTAAAATTACCATAAACTTTACCAATACATGTGTAATAAACTCATAAAGACTTGTAGACAATTGTAACCCAATATAGAATAAAAAAAAACTATTTGTATATTTATATTACGTAATTTAAATATTATGGCAGCTATATTGAATCTTTTTAAAGCTGAATTCTAAATTTAAAATATAAATCCCGGAATTTTAATAAAGGAAACTAAAAGATTAAAAACCGATACGTAACGTAACATATTACTCAAATACCATGCAGTATAACATTTCACTAAAACGAAATACAATTCTAAATGTAATACCACGGTTACGAAGCCCTTTGCCATTCTCTAAGTATTTATAATCTTTGATATTAATATGAGATTATTGTTTTAAAAAACTAAATTGTTATGTCGGTATTTAGAATTCTTTGAAAATTATTAACCTTACAAAAGGACTCGAAGCTGCATTCCATAGTTCTACAGGTCGAGTGCCTTTCCCACTATGATTATGGCTATAGGTATAATCATAAATATTTCGTATGTAAATTCCAATATGTACGAGTTATGAGCACTCATACCAAGTGAAGGATCATGTCCTCTGTATTATATATTATTATTATAAAATAATATCAAATTGGTTCGTTGGGTTTATTTAAAGAGAAATTTACCCGAAAGTGTATTTTTTTCCTAAATTCCCTCCAATAGTAAAAAAAAATTGTTATCGAAACTATCCATTATATTGATAGTACTGATTGGTTTCATAATGTGCACAAAATGAATAAATAGTATGAAATAAACAAATCAGAAAGTAATATTGGTCAGAATCAACATTTTCTATTGTAGATCTCATACAAATATTATAAGTATTTATACATAAATTTATGGTTTCTTCATCGTTGATCCAAATAAAACCAACAGATTATTATTGCCTAGATATTAATTTTACATTATACCTATGACCAATAATCAGAATAAATAGTACATTACTGCAGCAGCCAGCAACTAAGGCATTGATGAACAAACGTGCAAATGTGGGCTGAGACGTAGCCGAGGCACACATACGTGAGTTCATCAATGCCTAGTTGTGGCCAAGGCTTGTATAGTACTTTTCTCAAACAATGCGCGGAAATCATAAACACAATTTTACTTTTTAAGTTCAATGACGAATAACGAACAATAATAATTTTTCACGCGCCATAATATTCCTTTGTTTTTTTTTTTTTGTTTTCAATAAACAGCTTTCTATTTGCAAGCCAGTTCGAAATTTAAATAAAACCTTTTATTAGTTACCTCCTTGGTAGCCATGTTTTGAAGTAAAAGGTCATTCCATTTTTAAATTACAGGACAGATATGAGTTTACATAGTAATTTATCTGGCGGCAAAACACGACAGCATAGTAATTTATCTGGCCGCAAAACACGACAGATATGGATTTTCATACAACTTTTGCCGGCCGCTGCCCGCATGTATCTGGCCAGTACGGCAATTTTGTTTTATCTCGAAGAAGATTGTCAAAATAATGCTCATATTTCCAAGCATGTTTGAGAAACAATATATTGTAATTATTTTATACGTAACATTCTATAACATACGACGTATGTGTAATGTGCAAACTTTTCATTATCTTTGTGTATAAGAATTCAATGTATCGATGAAAAAAAAATATTAAAAATCTCGTTTATTTGTGTGATTATAATTTCCAAATCAATGTATGATTAAGTAGAGTTATTAATTAAATTAATATCGAATCGATGTTTGGGAGAACGTGAACTAGTCTAGTTGGTTGCTATTGATACTATACAAATACATATTATGCACTGATACGCCCTCGAATTGCTATATACTTACTGTATTTTTAGATACATATTTAATATTTTTAAAAGATTTAAATAAAACAATGCAAATAGACGGAAAATAGTCTTTTAATTAATAGTATATACAAAATGCATCCTTCATTGCCTTCACGTGCCCAGCTCCGTTGTCCCCGTGCAGTATCGCTATTGTCCCCAATTGACCTCACCACATGGGGACAGCGGGGGGATATTGTCGTACATTCTATAAATTCATTATTTAAATCTATCTTTAAAATTCACTAAAATTAGAGATACTAAATATAAAATGACGCTAGCGGAAAGTTAATACTTATAGAGAATATTTAAAGCATAATTGCTGTAAATAATCTCTAGAATGAATGAATTTTAGAGATATAAGAGAAACGATCCAAAATATTAGGAACGAGTCCCCAGCACCAATAACAATGAGACATTATTTAATATTGACATAATCGTTGACAATTAAGTCTTTTTACTCATGTCTATAGGCGATGGTTACCACTTTCCATCAGGTGGGCCGTCAGCTTGTTGCCATTCTAAGTTGTATAAAAAAAAGGAAGCTTTAAGAGGTAATTAAAAAAATTGTTAGGAACTTCCCTGAATAATTTTAGATAATAAATGGCAATCATAAAAAGAGCTTTTCAACGACATGCGCTCAGCTGTTATTGGTTATTGGGTCCTTGTATTGCATTTTTATAAATAATGACTTTAAGAATTGACACCATCTATCCCCACCACAATAATTATCATCAACAGTTTTATACAAATGTGGAGACAAGCAGAAGTAGTCACATAATTCGGAATAATATATTACAAGTTTGGAATGTTCCAATTTCACCAAAACAGTAACACGAGATATCAAATAAATAGGAATAAAAATTACTGATTATAATTTATATATATATTTTTTATACTTGGCATAATTAGTAATTTAAAATAAAATAGCCAAAAAAATACAATCAATACAAAAACTTTTTTTTTTTTAGTTATTAGTTTAAAACACTAATTTTGATAAAAATTAATGCCAAGATTGTCTACTATTTATGCCAAGTATGCAACATGGCAACATCGGCAATTTAAAAAGGGATGTCATTGTTTAAAGTGACTTAAGAATGACGCCTTTTATGTATTAGACATTACCATACTAGTTCGAAAAATAAATCATACACATTCGAACAAGGAATACTTACAGTCAACTTTACAAACAGCCTTAACTAACATCTATTCACAAAATTACACTAAAAAGTTCGTATCACAATAATAAATACAATGACTATATTGTCCATGTGTGCGTGTTCTCTACACGTTGCTGTGTGAAACGACCAACCACGATAGGATGAAGTAGAACAGGCATATGGGGTACACAGCGAGCGCCTTTTTTCCTGGAGGCTGACTATCCCCGAGAAATTTGGTTGCAGCTGAAACAACAATATAAACTATACAGGAGGTTGACTTTTGAATGCATTTAGATTTTCTTTAATAGATGATATACACTGGCGTGATGGTATACACTAGCGGGGCACCAGTGAAGGATGACAGGTGAGAATGAAAAGGCAGGTCTTTTTTCTCAATGAGTTGAAATGGATTGTTAATCCCACCTGCGCTATAGGTATACACTGGTGAGGCACCAATGAGAAATGATAGGTGAGGATGAAGCAGGAGAGCCTACCGTGACGAATCTAAAAATAAATCAATCACGATGGTTTCATTTCGATCTGACAGGGTATATTGCTAGCAATGAAGCTACTATTCTTCATTACTAACAATCCCTTTTCCCTCTGAAAAGGCAGGTCACTTAGACCAACGCGATGAATACACCCGGGATTAAACACGATGGTTTTTAGGGAGAACCACATGGAGGTCGACCTGACAGGGTATACTGCTAGCAATGGGACTGGTAATTCGCGTCACTAACAATCCCTTCCCCCCACGCATTCAGATTGGGATTAAATCAAAATCACATCTATGTCTGTATCTGAACAGATGTATAACATTTACTTTAGGTTAATTTGGTATGAACATTCAAATTCTAATAATTTTTATTCAAACACACTTGTTTACAAGCACTTTTAAATCTTTTTTTTTTTAAATCTATTGCAGGGTTCAGTAAGTTGTTATCTGTTGATCTGCTGATGCATCACCATAATGGATACTATCATTACTGGTACATTACTACTATGATCACATTTCTTTCAATATAATTTTTAAATACATTTAAAAAGAAGTAATGCAAGAGCAGAAAACCTCTATATTATTTGCTTTTTTATTGGAATGGTAACCCTGCCTGCGCAGGGCAGATTGCTAGTAATGGAGATTAGCAGCCCCATTGCTAGCAATATAATCTATCAAGTCAACCTCCTCGCACCCCCCTCCCGCCACCTGGAGACCATCCTACTTAATTCAAAATGAATTCATCACAATAGGCTAACTGAACAGATTTTTCATCCTCACTTACTATTCTTCACTGGTACTCCACTAGCGAATACTGTTAACGAAGGCGGAATTACCATTTCATTATCATCCATTTAAAAAAAATACTCGTGAGGTCCAAGACATGAACTAATTAAATAGTATTTAAGATATTTACTAACCAAATGTGGCCCAAACAAATCCGGTCATTGATATGATCAACCTCAGGAAGAACAGAAAGGTAGTCTGTGTAGCGAAGAGTATCAAACGGCAGACGACCAGCGCCAGCGCTACCGGAAATAAACAGTAGCCCAGTACACACACTGACTGGAAGAATGATCTGGAAAAGAACAAAGCAATTGATTCTTATGCACATTTTTTTTAGAATGATAATCCCATCTGCTCGAGGCAGGGGTAAGGAATTATTAGTGCGGACTACAAATCCCATTGCTAGCAATATACCCTGTCAGGTCGACCTCCATATGGTCTCCCCTGGAAACCATCGTGCTAAATCCCAGGTGTATTCGTCACAATGGGCTAACTGACATGCCTTTTCATCCTCACCTACCATCTCTCTCCTGTGCCCCGCCAGTGTATACCGTTAGCGCGGGCGAGGTTACCATTCTATTTTCACCCATTTGTTTATTAAAAAAAAAACCTATCTGCGCTATAAGCATGCGCTGACGAGATACCAGGAAAGAATGGTAAGGATGAAGTTAGGTCAGTTGGTCCTTTGTGAGGAATTTCCAGGAATTATCGATGTAACAAGGGGAACACGTAGAAATCTATCTGACAGGTTACATTGCTAATGATACCACTACTTCCGAAATAAAGTTTGCCTATAATTGCCATGCTTGACAGGCGAATTGGCAATCACAGGTACGCTTTGGAGATGTTTTAAGAGGAACGCGGTTGCCCATCCACCGCCCTCCAATAATTGCCTCTTACGCCACCCACTGGAAAGGAAGGGATGGTCTTTTCTATTCCGGGACCACACAGGAATTGAGAGACTACACTGTCTAAATAGAGGAAAAAAAGAGCCAGACTTCTTTACAAATAGTGCACTGTCACATGTCAAGCTTTCGCAGTTTGAGCACCGAATGGTTAACACTAAGCTTCGAGTAGCAATCTATTGTCTAAAATTCCTCGATTAGAAGTGAAACGCGTGTCGGAAAAAGTGTGTGGACTGAATAGCGGTCAAAGATTGATGGCTAATATGGAAGGTTGTAGAACTTGTGGTAATAATAATTGTAATCAATCTTGAAATTGACAGTTGCAGGCATACTAATGGTAGTGGAACAAAAGAATTTTAATCAACCAACCCATGATATGGACTTCCGCGAAACAGCTAGTTCAGTAAAATCTTTATATGTTAATGAATGAAATCTACATGACAGTATCATAGGTAGAGGGGGAAAAGGATTGTTAGTAATGGAGATTGAGAATCTTATTGCTAGCAATATACCCAACCAGGTAGACCTCCTCGCGGTTCTCCCTGGAAACTATCATGGTTAATTCCTGATGAATTCATCATGATGGGCTAACTGGCCTGTTTTCATTTTCATCTATCGCCCTTCACTGGTGCTCCGCCAGCGTATCCCGTTAGCGCAGGCGGGGTTACCATACCATTTTCACCCATCAAAAAAAACAAGTATCATAGGTAAATACGAATATTTTAAATGGCGCAAAAAGCTACATAGTTTAGGAAAACATTTCCTAATATGAACAAGTCAACTCAGAAATATACAATACAAACTAGTAATTTTTATCAAAAGACTGCACTCAAAAATTTACTGTGGATTCTTAGCCTATCTGGTAACTTACATGTTGCCACCTAATAGTTTAGAATTGATAGTGACAATAGCTGCTCCTATCCACACTAGGACAAATACTTCAGCAAATTCTGGTCCACCATCATTCGAGTTGTCTGCTCTCTGTGTCGACCCTTGGAGGATGGTCGCCATCAGTGTACATAATAATAACGGTCCCCATAAATCCCCTGCAAAAATATAAATTATAGGATAGAATGAAAATCATCTTTATTTAAATAGATTTATTTAATAATCATCATCACCATGTCAGCCCTTAACTGTCCACTGTTAAACATAAGCCACCCCCTTGGGGGGTTTTGCCAGTAGTGGCAACTTGATAGGAAGATTGGCGGCCGATTAAGAGTGACGCTGCTGCCCATCCCTCGCCCTCCTTTAGTCACCTCTTACGACACTCAAGGGAAAGAAAGAAGTGCCCTATTCTATGCCAGGACCACAGTTGTTTAATAATAATCTCTTTTAAATTGTTACTTTTTATGACTCTACCACTAGGTTTGGAATGTAGTTGTTTAAAATACACCCATAAGAAATTTAGTAGTGACTACTTTTAAAAATTATTTAATAGTAAGTAATTTTAACAAAGTTGCACTAGCTCCACATCTAAAAGATATTTAAAAAAACAATAATACATTAATATCATACATTAGATTCTCGTAGTTGGGAAAGAATGATGAAAAACTTACATTCTTTTAATAAACTAGTCTTTTCTCTGGGTATTAGGACATGGTAAAACTTATTTCCGACTGCTCTGAGATCACGCATCTGAAATTAAAAACAGTAAATATTAAAATATACATAGTTATTTCTTTGTACACTATTAAAAAAATGTTTTATCATGAAATTTATATATAAACAACATTATCTAAAAGTGAACATAATATTGATGTTATGTTATTAAAAGTATATTTTTAATTTATTAAACAAGTATTGATAAATCTTGAAATTTCGAATGGTAAGAAAGTAAGTGATTCAATTCAAAAACAGAATAGGTGAACGTTAAAGAGAATAATAAAGAATACTACAATACTTGGATACTGTATAGAAAATTATAGAAAAATAGACTAGTGGTTTTATTTAGCATTAGTTTAGGAGCCAGCTCTACAAGAGACTGATTTTATGTAAATTTTTTTAAATAAAAAATCTATCATAAACAACTATAATAAAGCTTAAATATATCAAAACAACTTTTATATGACTTACAAATGTCTCTTTGATAGGTTCATCGAGAGTGTTAAATTCCATTGCATCACCAGACGGGGCACCCTGAGAGGGTATATTCATTTCCCCTTCAACCACACCGACATCGCCAGCTGGATACATCTGGAAATAAGAATATTGAATAATTTTTATTCATTTATATATTTTATCAACTGAGTGAGCTTTACACTTTCCCAACATGCTCACCCAGGAAAACATCAGTACAGTAACATATGTAGGAATAAATTGAATTATATTAATTAGATTTAAATTACAACATAACAATAAAAGAAATAATATCTATATCTCTGAACACAAACAGTCTGTGGTCATCCAATGAAACTGCAATAAGGATAAGGATATCTTTAAAAAATTTATATATATATATATATATATATATATATATATATATATATATATATATATCGTTTATTATATATTTCATACACTTTATCATTACAATTACAATCTATATATTGGAAAGTATCTATAACATATACTTAGAAATAAGATAAAACAAGTGTATTTAGGCAATAGATGCCTACTGACGACCCTTTAGGTAAACTGTAAAACTAATCAATTGTAGTTTATGTTGTATTTGCTATGTATAAGCATGGTATAACTATGTAATAAATAACTAAATAAATAAATTAGTAAAAAGACATAACATCTTAGTTCTAAGGAAAACTGTCTAACATTACTTTCTACTCATTCCTAGATATATCCACAATATATGTAATAATGGACCTACTGTTGAGTTTTTTTATTCATCTGTCATCTCTCACAGTACCTCACCAACATATACCCATAAAGCAGAATAGGTTACCATTCTCACATAAAAAAGTTCTTTGATGAAAGAGATTTTTAGTAAAGGAAACTAACATTGCAGTATATTACTAGCAATGTGATTAGTGATTATGTTTTTTGCAAAACACACTTGAGTATTTTAGTACAAGATAAGATAATCTCTTTTATATTGGAGATTACATACAATTATAAACATAACACCTTAGTATTCAGGAGTGTTGTTTTTATTATAATAATGGAATAAGACAGTAAAATTAAATGGTAGGGAGGGATAATATCTTAGTCCTCAAAAATAGCAAAGTTACCATAGGAATATTTATTGTCTATAAGTAATAAATACCACTTTCCTTCACAATTTAAGGGAATAAATGAACAGTGTACAAAATATACAATTAAATCTTACCTATTTCGTAAAAATATTTATTAGTATTTACTAAAGATATTTAGTAAAAATAAATAATATCATAGTAAAAAATCTTAACCCCTTAACATCATATTGTTCCGCCTATGTATACATGAAATGAACCATTTCTCCACTAAAAAGTTAAAAAAATAGGTTGGTATCTAAAATACAAGTATCAAATAATGATCTCACTAAGTAAATACTACATTATACAGTTATCTTATAAGACTATAATATAAGTAATATTAAAAGTGCATCAACCGTTTCAATCATAACAGATTAATGTATTATGTAAATGGCGATCCTTTTTATATATCTAATGTCGCACTAAGTAGTAAGAAGTAAGATGTTACAAACTTTACATCTATTATACTTTAACAAATCGTCAGTTATCGAGAGCAAGAGTAAAATATCAACATTCCTACTTTAAATATATTTAAATGCTTGAGTTTATATTTTAAGGTTACTAAGTACCATTTACATCTTACACAGATTAAAATTGAAATTGAAAAAAAAGCAATTAAAACGAGACAGTAACTGAAAAATAGTTTATTTCAATACAATTTAATACAACGTACCCATATGATTCACAATTTTGTACGGCTATCTTAAATTTTACTATTACATTATACAATACTTACATCATATTTCGAATCGAAAGTGCTCATTTTTACAATATTTGTAATGATTTTCTCAAGTAATTAATCGAAGTAGTCACAGAAAATAATTAAAAAATTTCTTTACTTATCCTCATTATCCAAAGAAAACATACACGTCAAATTAATGATTGTTGTTTTATGAACGTCATTGGTGTCATTCCGTCATATTATTTCTCTGATGATTCAGTACACTGTACAAATTTCTAAGCCTCATAGATAAAGAACAGTACCGGCGATGCTAAAAATGCGTAATAGAAGAGTTTTTAACTATAACAAAAATTATATAGCTCATAGAACAAAGAAGGTGTAAAAATGTTTTACTGAAATCAAGCCACTTTATTATCTATGAAATTTCTAGAAGTTTCTTACTATTAACACAGATTGAGAATAATAATTTAAAATAGTATGTACTCTAAAGTAATGATTAAAACATAGAAACAATAATGGAATAAAAATAGACATTATCTTTTTACATGCATATATCTGTCACACCTATCTCCCGTTAAAATAGGTAGATACATCAAATGCATTAATTTATATCATAGAGTTAATATAACGTACTAAGTATGTACATTCAAATAGATCTCTTGCATTATCCATATTATTCACTTATCTTATCAAATACGCGCGCTAGTTATAGATATTTTTAACTGGGCATTTTTCAAAACGCAGTCTATTTTCTTTTTATTCTTTATTAATTTGCAAGAGAAAATAAAAATGTGCTTTTATTCTAAAAACTTTTTATTTATTTAATTTAAAAACTAAAAGATTTTACTCTACTACCTTTAAACAATAAATGTAGTAGACAGACTTAAAGATTTTATGCAAATCAAGTGAATAAATGAATATAAAATCAGAAAGCTTTTCAGTAATTATAACAAGAAATACAAACTTTCTACTGAATACTAGGCTGTATGGCTTAGTTCCTTTACCTCTCTCAATACGAATGAATTATTACTATTAAAGTCAAAATGAAGTTGTATACTTTACGTAAAAATTAAAATAATTACAATATTTAAAAGAATTACAAATTAAAAATAATCATATTGTACAAAGTGTTTATAAATACTTGCATTTAAAATAATCATAATTTATTTTTGGATTTGATTTTAGTCACTTGCTACTTTAGAAATATTTGGAAGGAAATTAACGATAAACAAAACCTATCATACCCGTACTTGAAAAAGTAAATTTATGTCTGCGTAATGCCCTTAAAAATCGTGTCATGAAAGTAATAATTAAAAGTAAGAAATTACAGATTTGCGGTTATGTTTTACTTTTACCTAGGTGTGTTTTATTGTGATGAATTTTTTTAATCATGACAGGCTGGACAGGAGTCGCAACTTGGCGCTGGGAAGCGAACGACGAGAACTGTGGCATATGCCGTATGCCCTTCGATAGTTGCTGTCCAGACTGTAAGTTGCCTGGCGACGATTGTCCGCTGGTGTGGGGCGCCTGCTCACACTGCTTCCATATCCATTGCATCGTTAAGTGGTTGCACTCACAACCTCAACAACAGTGTCCTATGTGTAGACAGGATTGGAAGTTCAATAACAAGTAAATAGGTAAGTACATACACAGATAATTATACTGAATGAAATTAATATCATTAATATCTTTTTAAGAAAGTGTTCTAGGTAGTAGTAAAACTGAATATTTTTCCCAAATATTCAGTTTTCCATGTATTAATAAATAAAAAAAAAATTAAGCTTCTCACACTAATATGGTGTGTCCAATTGTTATGTTAGTATGGAAGTCTAAAAATTGTAGTCATTATTATTTCAAAATTTCTGTCCTAATATATTTCATAGCATGAAAGAGTATCAATTTTACATATGGCCAATGATTTTGGTTTCACCCTGTTAATAACATATATGTTTATTAAGTATACATGTATTTATTAAATATACTCTGTGGATTATAGCATGTTGTATATGATACATCACTGAATCTGTAGAAGAATAATTACTAAAATGTAACTTCTGAATTCAATGATACATGATTATGAAAAATATCTATTATAAATTATTAAATTTATTTTGACTCCATAAGTTGCAATATAATTTTTTTGTGGTAAAAACTGCCTAAATGGCAGCTTTATATACACCTCACTACATGATATGATATTACCTTGAAATGCCCTTAAAATCGTGTATCATTTTGAAGTTATATTTATTGTTACATATTAATATTAGTATACACTTAAAATGAACTGTTTACTAACATCCAAAACTTTTCTCAACAGCTAACGACTTTCCGAACCCTGCAGTAGATTTTAAAATAAAGTTTTAAAAGCGCTTGTAGCTTTATAAGTCTATTTGAATAAAGATGATTTTAATATATTCTGTACTTTTTAAATTAGATGATGACTACTTAAGTATTTGAATAAATGTCTGATATAGCTGGATATAAATAAAGAAATACAAACAAATAATGAATGGTTCATTTATTAACATTAAATTTGTCCTAGAATATTATTTATAATGTTTTGTTAATTAGATATACTTCTGCTTATTGGAATATATGATGATTTATCACAAAATAGTTATCTAAATTTTAGGATGTAATGGAGTACTTCTATCTCTGTTCCACTCATATTTCTACTGATAAGCAGTATTAGATTCAAATACACTCTGTTTTGCATTTTAAGCAATATGACATTTACTGTAAATTCCTGATTAATATTTCACAATTAAATAATTAATTTACCTTTTTGTCTATCATCTGTTACTGGTACACACCTCACCATCATAAATCAATACTAAAAAAAGAATAAAATTATTTTTTATTCAGTAAAATTAATGACAAACATTTTTCAATAGGCATTTTTTATGATTCTGTGGTGGCACACTGTAGTAGAACATAACAAAAATGCCTTTGACTATCTTATTTAAAATTATAATCCTAAATATATTTTTATTAATACCAAATTGAAAATAAGAAATTTTGATTTTGAAGATGGTGATAATTGACAGGTAGTGATTTTTTACAATGGATAAATATTTCATACTTATATTGAGAAATGTTATAGAAATACTGTATATAAATAGTAGAAACACGTAATTAAAACAAATGTATCTATATTATTAACATAATTAATTACCTGAATTAAATTACCATTGTAGTGGACTCTGCTAATTGAGTCCTATTAAAAATATTGGATTCAAGTATAATAAATACTCTTATAATAGCAGCTATCCATGTCTAATGACTTGGTTACTGTTAAACAATAGGTCAGAGAGTGCTTTCAAAACGGCCAACAATGGCCGCGCCATGTCGCGTGCTCCATGGACCGGTAATCTGTATTGCATTCATTCACATAGTAAACAATCACTTTTACATCATTAAAAGTGTGGGTCAACACATTGTTCGGCTGTGCACTGTACGTAAACTGGAAGACATACACAACAGCCTGTTAGAACGACAATTTATAATATTAAGTAAGGGGACGGAGGTAAAGTTACGAAGGCGATACAGTGCAATGCGACAGACAAGTAATGTTGGCGGTGTAGCGGCGTTGATAGGCACCTTTAAGCAGTCATAGTCGCGCTCTCGCGGGTACGGCCGCGTCAGTCGGCATGCGTCACGCCCGCTCGCGAGTGTTGTGAATTACGCAGTGCTGTTGTAAACGCGCTCCTTATACTATAACGCTCCTCTTATAGTATCGTACGAGTGCTTCTTCGCTTAAAAATGCTGATGGTTCAGACTAATACACAACCTATGAAGAGCAATAAACTCAAAGGACCGCCACCTGTACCACCACGACCCAACCAAAGTGTGGTGGCAGAGGCTCTAGCCAAAACGAGGAAGGCCGTTGCCGAATCGAAGGCCAACCTGTCAAAGTCTCGCACTTTACCAAGACAAGAACAACAATGCAATTCGACGAAAGCCAAAACTTTGGACAGGAATACTAAAACTAGTAAACCAACCGTATCTCCTAAACAAAATGGTTTGGCGCGCGTTAAGTCATTCATTAGAGACGTTATTAGCGATAGAAGTTCCTCGTCGGACGAGAAAAAATCAAGTGGCCAAAACTCCAGAAGAAGTTCGAGTGACAGTAGCCCGATACCGACACCGGCATCAAACAAAAGGTCAAATGAATCATTAAATTCCAAAGCGGTAAAGACATGTAAACAAATCTTAGTACGATCACTTTCCACATCGAACAAGTTAGATCAGGACGCAAAATGTAAAGTTTCAAAATCGTCCAGTTTCGCCGAAAAAACATTACCTTTAAGGAAAGCACCTCCTCCTCCGCTGTCTCCCAAACCTAAATTAAAGCCAATGAAACCATTACCTGTACAGTTAAATGTGAATGATAGTCCTAAGCAGTCGCCGGAAATAAGTCCCTATTCTACACCAGTAGATGCGAAACCTCCACAAAGTCCGATTTCAGAAGCACCCTACGCTACAGTAGAAGAAGTTCAAGAATTCGATGACAGATTACGCAACAGCCCATCGAAACAAGTCAATAACCTCACTGATTCACAGGACGGTCTTAAATGTCCTAATCTCGATGAAAATATAAACAAAAATAACAACTCGTTGGAACGAAAAACATCTCGAGTCACGGAAATGTTAATTTCAGAGCTTCTTGCGAGTAGAAATACCAATAAAAATGAAGCTAACGCTGTTATAGATAAAGGAAAGGATTCTCAGAATCTCAGCAATGGTAATGATTCTCCGGAGATCATGAAAGATATGAATAACCATGAGATGTTGATATACGAATTGCAAACTATGCGTTCACAATCAAATGTGCCTGAAACGTTAGATTCAAAAGAATTAGAGATTAATGGTCATTGCGATTCAGAAGATTCAGAAAACAATTATGCGATGTCTTCAGTAACTAGTGGAAATATGGAAACAGATGACGGATATGATCAAGCATATGCTTACATATTAGACGATGACCTAAAATCTAGGTGGGTGTAAAATAATATTTAAGACGCGTATATTCATTATTTTTTATTTTAATTATTTTGTAGAACAGCTATTTCTAATGTTATTAGTACATCGTCCGGCATTTCATGCTTAAAGTTCATCTAACTGCTTTTAACCCGGTTAAACAGTTTGTCCTGCTTGTGGATGTAAATGTGGTAATTTTTAGGTCGATTGAACAGTATTTTCTATTACTTATTGTAATGTTATAAGATGAGCTTAATCATGTAAAATCAAACATTATTTATGAAACAACGTCGTGAACTATAAATAAACTATAAACATATTTGTTTTTTATGACTTCGAAGGGCAATTTATAATTTTAATGGAAAATTATAATATGAATAACGTTGCATTCACTTAAGATGTAAAATTTTTATATCTTAAGTGTATGCAACGTTGTTATGATAAGATATTTAATCTAAAAATAATTTAGTCGGTTATAAGACGCTTAATAATTTGATATACATGCAACATAAGTTCTTAATTCCTTTGATTTAAGAACTTATGTTGCATGAATATCTTGATGCAAATGTACACACACACCTTATTAAGTGTAAAACTATGCTATTTTCCATACCTGTGACAATTCTTAAGATCATACATACATGTCAACCAAAATCTGGCAATGCCTGTATTATTTATCAATTAAAAATAAATATGAACAGTTTCCAATACCTATTTTATAATGATTAAGAAGTTCTCTTACAATGAAATATTAAACTAATCATAGAATAAATAGCACAGAAATTCATAAACTATTTCTATAGTACTTAACGAAAATGTAAACTAAGTATTGACCTGACTATAAGACAGTCTGCTGATGTCCAATAGCAGTACAAATTAAAAGTTGATTAATTAATTGAATATTTCAATTGATTAATTTCATTTAGATAGCCTTTCTGCGATAATGTTAACAAAACTTGGTCACCATTTCCTTAAGTTTTAATAAAACGGCTATATACCTCTAATTTTAGAACTACATCATATTTTGCTATTAAAATTCTAAATAGGGCGTTAGCTAGTTGCCGTGCGCAATAGTATAGAAGTAAACTTCTATACTAAATAATTTATCGTGCCCACAGGTTACGTAAGCAGTTTCGCGCTATCAGCACAATGTCACTCCAAGGTCTGCCACCCTTGCCGAAGAGTTTGAGCGGCTTCGCCGACGGGGAGCCTGAGGTGCAAGACACGTCCACTGTTAGCGACAACCCGCCCACTGACCTTGACTCTCAACTGACGTACTTGAAGAAGGAAATGGTAAGTCTAGAATATTTCTCTTTTTTATGATTTTTGTATACATGAAGGTGTTGATCTTACATTATAAATCTTAGAGTTTAGATTTGAATTGAAATAGTATTGTTTAAAAGGAGTCTTCTTACAATGAAATTAAAAAATAGGATAAAAAACAAAATAGGTAATATGGCCTTCTATACTTACTTATAATTTTTTCGAGTCATGATTTGAAAAAAATAATCATTTTTGCTGGTAGAAAACTCCCTAATTTTAATTTTATTTTATACATTGTGCTGTAGTCAGATCCAGTCATCTGTTTACAGCAATAACTGCGTAAAATTATAAATTATCTAAAAATAATGTCATTCACACCAAAGCAAATTATGTGACTACATATTAAATATTATGTATAAACGAGTCGATCGGGTTTTTTTTAAATTACTTATCATCTTTTTAAATTTAGATTAATGGTAATTTTAAATTTAAATGAGATCGTTTATCACAGCTTTTAATAAATATATTAGTATGTATATATAGTTTATGTCTACTCGCCGTCTGTTTGTGTTTTACGAGTATGTTCTACACTTTGGAGCGCAACTTAAAAGTCAATAAGTCATGTCTGTATGTATCTGTATATATACATTCACTATCACTATCTTAGTCTCTAATCTCTTATTCAATCTGGATAATTTAAATTTGGGAATTCTGAGTTCCTCACTTAATATTACTGCTAAAATAACGAAAATGGTAGAAGAAACATTGATGGAAATCTTATCTAGATAGACTGTTAAACTTCCGACAAGACTCGAACCGGTATTCCGCAACAAACTGACCTGAGTTCGTATCCAGTGTACCTATTACAAGAGGCTTATTATTGCTTGCTACTTGTTAGCAAAATCTTTTTTAAACTTCATTGAGGGTTTTTTGGATTATTGTGATTATATTTTTGGATTATATATTATTGGATGACAATGGAATGGCACCCCCCCCCCCTCTGATGGTATACATTGGCCCCCAAGTCATTGGGGTGAAAATGGTATGCTAACCCCGCCTGCGCTAACGGGATACGCTGCAAGTCACTCTAATCTACCGTTTTATAAACTTTTTTTTGAATTGGGTACATTTTGCGAGTCTATATCACCGGGTAGTTGATTAGAACTATTTTATTTAATTCCGTTATCATTAGTATTCGTGCGATTATCAACATTTGAAGATTGACTATTATAATTATAGGTTCTACAATCATCCCTGTTAGTCATCAATTTCTAAGAAACATAAAAAAACATGCTAGCTATCGGCTTGTATCTTAAAACGCTGCATGCAAAAAATTATAAGCAAGTTCTCTTTAGTATGACGTATTTAATGATGTTTATTGTTATTTTGATTTCTGAACATTGACAGGCAAGCGTGAAGTTTATAGATTTATTTATACTATAAATTTACGTTGAATTGATCAAGCATGGTATTGCACAAAGCAGTGTTAATTATACTACGCTCTTTTGTTTATCAAGAAGCTATTATTTCTTTTCAGTTGAGGATTTATGGAGCTACAAAACTTGCCCGTTTACTTGTAACGAGTTTTACAACACCCGCTCGCGCCGACGTGTTTGAAATTTCATTAAAACCAGCCACTGACCGTAAAACCGTACACGGAAATGTTTAAAAATTATGTGGGGCCGTGCCTGTAACGCGCTGTAATATGTGCCCAGGTATACGCTGAACGCACGAATGACTGAATATTTACCTTAAAATTAATAAAACAGACTTTGTAGGTACATTAAATGCACAAGGTAAAACAGAACTCGTTAATAGTACGTAAAATTAAGAATCTAGATTCTAGATGGACATGGGCATGTCAAATATATTAGAATTCGAGATATATAAATTTCATGGTATACAAAAGATACAATACTAAATGAATATAAACAAAATAATAACTAGCCTGTAAAACTGCTTCCTTGACATGTTCCAACTAATTTTCCGAAGGAGCCACGGTGAAATACGTCAGCAATTACGGACGTCGTGTGATTTATTTGGATTGTTAAGCATGGCGACTACTAGCAAAACCTCCCAAGGGGAGGCCTACGTTCAGCAGTGGTCAATTAACGGCTTATAAGATGATGATGAATTGTTAAGTAACAACTGTAAAAGTATGGCACTTGAATCGATTCCGAGGTGTCATTCCCTAAACTTATCTCTAAAATTTTTTTATACCCCTGAGGTACCAAATAAGTATACGGCCCATCTGATGGTAAGCGGTTACCGTAGCCTATGAACACTTACAATACCAGAGCGTGGAGGGAAAGGGATTGTTAGTAATGGAGTTTGACAGCCCCATTGCTAGCAATATGCAATGTATCTATTTTAATCAGGTGTGGTTTTATTTATCACCGATCTAATTGTAATCAGATAAAAATATTTCTCAAAACGACTGATTTTTTGATTTAGGTTAATTTTTCACAGTTAAATTTGAACTTAGTTTCAGTTCTTTTAATAATAATTATTTATTTGCTCGAAATGTGGTACTAATTGGTCTTAATAATTATTGTGCTATACATTTCGCTTTATCTAAAGGCATGCAAATTTTTATTTCAGCACATGCTAATTACTTTTTAGTGGCTTATATATATTAATAGCCTAGTAGGAGTCAATCCATAAATATTGACAGTCACACACATACCAAAGGTAGCAGAACTAAACAAATACAAATATAAACTAAACAAAAACAAATATATAACAAGTCAAAAACATAACAAATGGCATATAATACAACAGAATTATACGTTTACATACATACATATAAATTATATATATTATAAATTATATGTATGTATGTATGTATGTATGTAAAAAAATTTATAATGTATGTATATATTATAAATTTTTTTTAAAAAGTAATTTATTAAATAACAATTGCATTCCAGTAACCGTTTTTTTAACCGCTATTGGTATTTTATAATATGTTTTAATAGTCATTATATCACAGTTTTGTTGATGCAGTGTGGTTCTGCAGATGGGCAGTTTCAACATTGTGGGATCTCTTGATGTGACTTTATTCATATTCGAAAGTTTATGTTATATATGTATATATATATATATATATATATATATATATATATATATATATATATATATATATATATATATATATATACATTCTTCTGCGCATATTATCATCATCATCATCATATCAGCAGTTATCTGTCCACTGCAAGCAATTATCTGAACATAGCCGTCCTCTATAGACTGCCATGAAGAACAAGGCCGTTCCTCATAGCAGTTTACCATTGCCAATAGTTGCCATGCTTGGCAGGCGGGTTGGCAACCGCAGTTTGGCTTTTGGTGATGTTTTAAGAGGTATATTTCTACGCATAACAAAATTGTAAAACCAACTTCAAGCAGCTATATTTTCGAAGTAATACAATATAGAACACTTGAAGAAAAACATATGTTCCTTTCTTAAATGGCGTTTGCACATCTGCAATTCCTGATATTACAGGTGCATATAGACGTGCCCATAACATCACCTGCATACTGGTTCGGTCTCTGCTATAAAAAATATCATTCTGTCTTAGTTTTGGTCCACCATAAGTCAAATCGTCAGAAGTACCATCAGAAAGAATAATTGAATCTCGAATCAATCCATAAAGGAATACAAACATTGTAGTGGTAGAAAATGTACATACCTATTCCCACTGTAATTTTCTCTATAACAATTTTACTTATGTAATCAAATTAACTGGTCGATATCAGTACGTGAGAGATATTTAAAGAAAATTGTCATGGGAGTCTTTATATGACCAGTAGAAGCCAAAATCATATTTTATTAGAAATTCTATTTTTTTATGTTTGTTCCGGCCTCACCTAAAAACTAATTTATGAAATTGAATGTAGTTTTCGCAGTTGTATTCCTGAAGATTTAACTTAAAATCTGAAAGATGTTTTATCTTAATATCATCATCTTACTACCCTGATCTCAATTATTATTTGTGGTCGGCGTCATATGTTTTTATCCATATTACAAAAATATTTGGCTTATAGTTTTACGACCGACCACCTGCCTGATGTCAACCCTCTTTGGTAATGTATTTGTTGGTGGTTTTCGCCACCTACAGTATATAATAATAATAATAATTTATTTCAAAATAAATGTTACATTTTAAATATAAGTAAAACCCTAAATAGTGCCTAAATAAATAAATCCTGTACTTTAGGATAAGCAGTGCTCTTCCCTATACGGCATAATGACACAAAATTATATAAAAAAGAAGAAAGAAAGACAGGTATGGAGGAAAGGATTGAGGAAAAAAAGGAAGAAAACGTTGGAAATGCGTAAAGAAAATTGATAATTAAGAGTAATAAGGGACTTATTTGTGAAAGGAATGGGGGGGGGGGGGACACTGCAGTTGCAGAAACGACTGGTTCACTGCAGCGGCTCGGGAAGTTGAGTCGCATACCTGTATGCTCTTATTCTAGAATCGGACAGATTTCTAGAGAAGGTCACCCCTGACACATGTTTTATTTTAATAGGCCATCTATTTCATTGGTTCTCCTAGTTAAATATTTCTGATATTCACTCGCTCGAAGTAGCGGGTAAAGAGCTAATCTTCTGTATAAATGTAGATAGTTATCTGCGTTCCAATCTAGTATGTCAAAAAAATCTGTTCACGGCAGGTCTATTTTACGTTATACGCTTTAAATTGTTTTGAGTGCGACTTCCAGAAACCGGCGTCTCGCTATCTGTTATTTTTGTTATTTTCTGACAAGATTTCGTGTCGGCCTGCGTAGCCACTCAACGTAAGCTCACTAATCGAAAATTTTCACGAGCTATGTAACGGTGTGTTCGTCAAATCAAAATATAGCCGTCTCTATCAAAATGACGCCATTTTTACATAGTTGTTTAAAAACAATAGAATAGATACTTTTTTTTTAATAAATTAAGTAGTGTAACAATTTTACGATATTAAACAAAAATCTATTATAAGTGACATATTATTATATCTAACTTATACTGAAGAGCGGGAGGAAGGGATTGTTATTAATAAGGAGCTACTTGTCTTGCTAGCAATACACCCCGTCAGATATATTGTAAACTCCACGCAGTGTTCCTTAGAAACTATCGTAATTAATTCTTAGTGAAATCACCACGATGAGCCACCTGATTTTATTTCATCATCATCCATCATTCTTCTGTGTCTTGCCAGCGTATACCGATAGCGCAAGTGGAGTAAGCATTCCATTTTCACTCCATTAAAAAAAACTGTTGCTCTAAAAGTATTACTTATCTATACAGTTTATTTTCAAAGATACACAACTGAATAAATATTATACTTTCGTTTTTTTTTAAAGTTATTAAATAAAACTAATAGCTATGTAATTTACAATTTAAATCCTAAAGATGTATGGCAATTTATATTGGACAATCCTGGGAAATATTTGTAAATTATAACAATAGGACTTGATCGATTTACTGTAATGTCAGCATATCAATTTATTTGTAGAGATACCACCACACCAATATCAAGCAATATAAAAAAAAAATCAGGTTTTTTGATTCAACTACAAGTGTATATGTATTTTTATTGAATGTTTTGTGTTATAATTATCAATTCTGAATATATTTTGTGTTGACAGACATTACACTAATTTTGTCACAATCTTTAATTGTTTTTAGGGTTCCGCACCTATAAAGGAAAAAACGGAACCCTTTATAGGATCTCTTCGTTATCCGTCCGTCCGTCTGTCAAGACCCTTTTTCTTAGGAACGCGTAGAGGTATCAAGTTGAAATTAATACTCAGGTCTACACAAACCCTTAAAGCAGTGACAAAAACAAGCTTCTAAATCGACGTAATTAAAAGATACGTCCGTTTATATCGCATATTTTGAAATTCGCAAAGTGAATAATATAACCTATAAGGTACTTCCCGTTGACCTGGAAACATGAAATTTGACAAGATGCAATATCATATAGCACGTGTAAAGGAAAAAATAAAAAAAAAAATGTTCTTTATGATTTTGTACGGAACCCTCATTGCGCGAATCTGACTCGCACTGGACCAGCTTTTTTCTTATTAGCTGAAATTAGAACACTATCAAATTACTAACTATACGTACAGCGTACGCACACAGTCATATACCATATAGAGTAAAATTTAAATAACAGATGTTCTATAGATCTGTCATTAACACCTACTGATTAAATAAAAGCATGGAGGGGCCCCACGCACACATAAAAATGTTTGTTCTAATTAAAATAAAATCCTAACTTGTATAGCGGTGTAGAATGATTAACAATGAAACATTTATTTCTGTTGTAATATTGTTTTCAGTTTTGAATTGTATAACAAGTACAATAACAACAATAAGTAGTGAGTTGCATCCACTAATTGGACTTTCTAAGGATTTTTTTTAATAAAAATAGAATTCTAACCACGCCTGCGTTATTGGTATAGGCTGGTTGATGAGATGAGGATGAAGTCTTTTTAAACATGCTCATGATATCACCTTATTTACCCGCTACTTCAGATTTCAGAAGTAGGGAAATAGATCATTTTTAGATGATATATCAATATAAAACATATACCAGATTTTAAGTATATGTATTATAAGATAGACAAAATTTCTAAAGAATATTAATATATAAATTTATAAAGTTACAATATATATATATATATATATATATATATATATATATATATATATATATATATATATATATATATATATATATACATACATACATATATATATATATAGGTAATCTTCAATTTGACATATTTAGCCATAAATTATGTCTCTATGTCGAGCACGTCTACGCACTGAAACGTGCGGATAATAAAAAGATAAAGGCACCTTGTGGTTATACTCGATAATGGCGTTCATGACATTGCTAGGTGACACAAACGCTTCTTACTCTCAATATGTGTATAGTCTATAATTAATAACTGAATATATGTTTCAATTGATATCTTCTAACGATTAGACGTGACGAAGTCACAAGAAAAACGACTGCTAATTTTATTATTGTTATAGGGTATACAGTTTATAGAGACGATATTAATACGACTGCCCTAGAAAAAGGAGTGTATTCTTTTATTCCACCATAACTTCTAAATGCCTGAACAGATTTGGACGCATGACGTATCGTTAGAATCCTTACATCATCCTGAGTAACACCGCTGAAAATAAAAAAAAAATATGACTGCTGTACGACTTGTATACTTGTATTTACAAGTGTTTTTTTTTTTTTCTTCAGATCACTCGTTTTTTTAATTTTTTTTTTATTATATAATAATGTTCATTTTATACTATGCCGTTATACGGCCTATTATGCTTCCATAATAAAGAGCAAATTATATTAAATTATTAGACTATGAGAAAAGTATCCTGATAATTATATATTATTATCGATATAAATCGGTAAGAATATAATTTCTTACTAGCTTTTTCCCGTAGCTTTGCCCATGCGAATCAGTATATGAAATATCCTCTGTGTTATCTACTCGTGTAAGACATTTTAATGAGTAACAAAGATCCATCCATTCTCACAAACTTTCGCGTTTATAATAATAGTAGAATTACCGACGTAACCGAATGAACTATTATTGTTCATCTCGTCTAGGTCTAGAGTCTCTTGAAAATATTAATCAGTTTATTTTTCTATTTTAGTGACACATTCGTTTTGTCGATTTTGGCGCGTCTATATCCCCAAGCTTCACATACTACATTTTCATTTCCGGATTTTTATAATAAATCCAGATGGTTCTGAGTCCTCAAGCCGATAGGACATGTGTCGACGGAATCAGATATAATACCAAAAAATGCGTTAAACCTATTTTTAGCTAGGCATTTTAGTCGACAGCGTAACTTAATAAAAATAGGTTTATAGTTTTTATTCAATTTCTCTTTTAAATTATCTCAATTGATAAAATACTTGGTACTCTAGCACTGTTAATATATACTGAAATATCTGAGCGTATATAGTTCTCGACTTTAATTCGATTTTATGGTTACTTTATTAATATTGCATATTATCGTACAATTGTTGCTCGAAGACTCTTTTATAAATAGCATCTCCATCTATTCATACACATTGCGGTTCATTTTTCATTTTTATAATAGCTTTACATATTATTTATTATAACACTTAAACCACATCTCAACATACCTATCTCCGTATATGCGTGTTTTTAGATTAAATTTACCTGTTTGTACATATTTCAATGTTTACGCCTTTTCATAAATTCTCTGAAATAACCAATATACTGCACCTGTAAATACTCGTAGTACAATTATGGAACCTAATGCTCTGGGCATCTCTGTATAACTGAATGAAAGATAGGTATTGGACTTGAGAATCTGATCTAAAATGTTATTCTGTCATCCCAAATTATACAGAAATTCTAAAGTATAAGATTTGCAATTCCAAAACTATTTCTATAGACGTAATTTGTATCGCTTGCAAACCAACAAGCAAAAGCGCAATAAATTGTCGAGAGATTGTTTGGTGTAGACAGGTGTCTAATAACAGGTTTTATGGCAATTATCGTCGGTTCGCAGCCTTGAAGACCTTGTAATAATTTGCATCCCACACAATGCACGCAGTTGGTGGAGTATTTGTTGAATAATTCGTTTAATATGTTCTAATAAATTGAATTACATTACTTGGCTGACGGTTTATGATTTTAGATACAGGAATTTATGTTCCAGGCTTGACATTTCGATGACCTTATTAAAAAAGCCAAACATTTACTTGCACTCTTATTGAATACTTCTATTAATAAAATGATAATTATTGGTTTGCTTTTAAAGAATTTGTTATTGTTATGTCGCTAACCAATGTAATGTGTAGAAAAACTTGCAGCTATGGATGATTAAACTTTTTCCAAAATCTTGTCCAAACTTCGTAATGGCTATTTGGTAAGTTAGATTAATATTTTTTTCCTTGTTTCTGTATTCTTACAATACAACAAATATGAAATTTCGATAATGCAGATCCTGTAAAGTTTTACTGAACTATCTTGCTGAAATCGATATTACTGGTTATTTAAATAGAAATATTTTGTTTAATTCTGCTACCATTAGTATGTGTGTGACTGCCTTGATGAACACTTGAAGATTGATCACCACTATTACTACCAGAAATTCCACAACCGTTCATATTACCCATCAATCTCCGTATGCCATTTTGTTCACGCACATTTTGCGACACGTGTTTCACCTCTAAACGAGGCATCTTCAAGCAAATTATTAAATCAATGCTTGGACCCTAGTGTTAACCGTTCAATACCTAAACTGTAAAAGTTTGGGTGCTGTCTCAATTTATGTCCTTGACTTTAAAACACTTGAAATTAGATAACTGGTTTTTTGAATGTCAATGTTTGCTACACTTGCAAACTTGTTATTTGATATTACAACGTAATATATAGATATTAATTAGACAATCACTCTGTGCCATCGGTAATTAACAGTGTTGTCGGATTTAATCTGGAAACCTAGTGATGACATTTCATTACTAGAATATCTATTTACATGCCTTTTTCTTTTTTTTATATGAAGTAGTCAAAGAGAATTCTTTTACTGATACCGTTAAAAGACTACCAACTAAACTGTCTTTAAAAAAAAACATTAATGCTCACTTTTATACATTATCCGAGCAGTAAGTACTATATATTATTCTTATTATACAAAAATAAGAATAATATATAGTACTTACTGCTCGAATAATGTATAAATATACTATATAATAATATAGTATATCTTATATATGTGTTGGTATAGTTATTATTTATATATATTTTTAATTATTTATTTATATATAAAAATTTTATTATGTGTGTATA
The DNA here is from genome assembly GCF_026898425.1 of Galleria mellonella. Lineage (NCBI taxonomy): Eukaryota > Metazoa > Arthropoda > Insecta > Lepidoptera > Pyralidae > Galleria > Galleria mellonella. The sequence continues at coordinate 1,469,583 of NW_026442112.1, forward strand.
TCAATAATTACTAGTATTGCATTTGAGTATTCTGACACTTCTCTATGGTTGAATGAGACAGAATGCTTTTAGCAATAAGTCCGCCATGTATACATATATGTACTAATGAATAAATAAATAAATTCAGTGTCAAATGCCTCTACCCTTAAGTCACAGATAAAAGAGTTGTTTCTATAGAATTCGTAGGACCTGCGTCCACACAGATAAATTTCATAACCACTTACCATAAGATGGCTATGGAGTCAATATGTTGTGTCAGTATAAAAAAAAAATGCTTAAGAACACAAATGCTTCATCTACTTTTAAAATATCGTGCATCCGTAATGAACCAAAAACACTTGACTGCTTTAGTATACGACATATCAATTGTTCACATAGTACTTACTTTTCTATCTATTCGGATTATTTTTATCCTTAATAATATTGCAAATGAGAAAGTGAATTTATTACATTTTAGCGCTTTAACATAATACAAATCGTCATTAAATTTCATCTTCATCAGTATGAAATAGCCGAACGTTGAATCCATGCCTCCCCAATATTTTCCTAGGCGAGGCACCTTCCGAGGTCTATCGATGCCATAAATAATTTTAATTAAACATAAAATTTTGCTAGTATAATATTACATGACTATGACTATGAACATGAATATGTTGTATTTTGGATGGGAAAGATCATAAATTACTTTTACTCTGGTCTGTTTTTATTTCCCGGTTACGCCTGCTAATTTGTGGGCAAAGCTAATCAGATAATTTCTTCAGGCACTTTCAAATTAGACCTGTCAGCACTTCATTCATGACTAGAGATGGGCAATCCACCTGGGTGGGTTTAAAGTCTGGTGGGTAAAAACCGGGTGTTTTGGGTTTATTGGGTTTAAACCCCATAAACACCCAAATTTTTGGGTGTTTATGATTTTGTACTTCATCATCGTCATCTCAGCCGCAAGACGTCCACTATACTGGACATAGACAATATTATTATGCAGCCTACAGAATAAAAACTTTTAATTTGATTTTGAGTTTATTAAGAAAGAGATGAAAGTAAAATGTAAAACTACAGTCAATCACTGTCAGATTCAGAGTTATTACAAGCGATGAATTGTATAGGTTCGATAGGCTCTATTTCGTCTAAACTGTTATGTTCATTTACTTGCTCAATGAAAGCTTCTAAGGTATTTTCTTCATTAAACTGAATGTCCTCGCATTCAGCTTTATGTTTAAGATTCCAGTTATAACAAATGAATGAAATTTTTTCAGTTCTTTCAGTTGTAAGTCGATTTCTTTTGTTATTATGTATATAGCCTTGGATACTAAAGGAACGCTCAGTGGCTGCCGAAGTACAGGGAGCTGATAGAATACGAATCGCTACTTTGCTTAACTCAGTGGAACCACAAATACCTTTCCACCATATTAGGGGCTCAATGCTATCTAATGAGCTCCATACAAATCCTCTGGCCCAAAAGTTTTCTTTAGCTTTATAACACGCCAAATCTGCCATTACATTTGACAAACTTAAGTGTTGGCTTAAATTGTAGATAAACTCCATACCCTTAAGTTCTTCCTCTTGAGTAAGTTCGACTCCTAGAGTCCTGGGGTCTAGAATATATGCTGCAAAATGTATTGGCCTCATTGCCATATTGCATCTTGAAGATACTGATGTTAGAATCTGCTGTTTGCTTTCTTCGCTCAATGTCGAAATCTCATTTAATGCAAAACGTATCTTAGCTTGTACATCTCTAAATGTAATGTATGTGCGATGCAAACGATTCTGGTCGCTCTCTAAGTAAAATATGCTTTCAGTGACTGGTTCCAAAATACTTATACATTCCCCTGTCTTCGTCCAGAAATCATCACTTAGAATTAAATCTTTAATATCTCTTGAAATTACCACATCTTCTCTAACTGTTAATATTTGCAAAGCTATCTTATTTGCTTTCAAACTTTTTAACGAAGTAACATGACTTCCCCATCTTGTAGCACAAGGCAATTTTAGTGTTTGTGTAGAATCTTCACCCTGCCTTGATTTTATCAACAAGGAACTTAATCGTTGACTCCTTTTAACAGTTTTTATTATATTTATGGCTTGCATAATAAACACAGTTACTTCTTGTATCTTTACAATATCTTGGCACAACAAGTTAAGGATATGTGCACAGCAACCGAGAGGAACAACATGTGGATATTTGAGTTTTGTTAATTCGAATGCCTTTTGTATATTTCTAGCGTTATCGCCAATAAGTACAAGAAACTTATTTGCTCCATACACTTTCATTACTTTTTCAACTTCTTGGCTAAGGTATTCACTATTGTGAGGATTACTTTCTGTATTCAAACTTTTAACGTATGCAGGTTGAGGTTTTGATATAAGAAAGTTTATTATTCCTTCATTTCTTAAATTAGACCAGCCATCGCACTGAAGGTGTAAGTAACTACAAGCATTTAGTTCCTCATTTAACTTAAAACGCATTTCTCTATATATTTTATCTAAGTATTTTGTCGCTAAAGCTTTACGTGAAGGTATTTTAAATTTTGGTTGCAATTTTTCGAAAAATTGTATCCATAAAGGATGTTGCACCATCGATAATGGCGTCCCTGTTACAAATATAGCTCTCGCTAATTCTGTTTTTATATGATCATCGGTGTCTTGAAACTCAGCATTTATTGTAGTGTTAGCAGACGACGAGGGGCTTATAAAAGAATCATTTGTCTCTATCTCTGACAGTCCAGACATTTTGGTTTTGGACGAGCTATCTTTTATAAGTTTCATAGAGTCTTTTAATGTTTCTGGAGATTTTGGACAAGTGATAAGATGTTGAAGCATTTTGGCAGCATTACTGAATTTGTAGACCTTATTACAAAGCTTGCAAGAAACAGACTTGTTTGGTAAAGTACGGTAGTGCTCCCATATGCGTAAATCTTTAGGTCTCCCCATTGAACCTAAAAAAATGAACGATGATTAGTTGGTCTGACGAAAATTCAACAATAGAGTGCCTATTTTTTTACAATGATTATTTCTTGTTATTTACAATAAATTTATTAAAAAAATAATAAAATAAATACAAAAAACCTTTGTAAAATTACATCTCCTCGGAGGATTAAACGCAGACGCTAGTTTATTATCGTATTGTTCTGTATTTTTCTCAGCAACTTCTTTAATTCGATTAGGTACTTACGCATATTATGTTAAAAATAAATATCTAGTACACATCTTAGGCTATCCACCATTATTATCCAATGACGACTCTCAGCTAACTATGCACTATCATCCAAAATAAACGTGTATGGAAAATTTTATCCCAGTCGGTTGAGGATTGAGGATAATTGCATCAACATACGAACATACCTACATACTTTTATTTACATAACGCAAGCTAAATAAAAGCTTGTAATAATACATCTAATTTTAAGTTAAAATTGTTAAGTGATCATGATATAATTGTATCATTCAAAAATCCACTTACCTTTAATTATTTCTTGTTAAGTATAAATATTATTTCAAATCTGCTTTAATATGCACTTTTTTACTGCTTTTCCTACCTAACACGTTACCAGGAAGTCACGTTACCAGAGTCAGAGTAATAGTGAACACGTTTGACAGTGATTGTCGTCGCCTCATATTCAGCGTCGACGAATAGGGGAATCCCCAGTCATAATGTATTGCATGCGTGGCGGTCTTACTTCAAATCCATAAACAAAGAGATAATTACAGAACTCGATACTAGATGGCGCTGTTTTTGTTTGAAGAAAGTTTGCGGGCTAAAATACATAGAATTTCATCAATGACTTCCACAAAGAACAACATTTCTGTTTTTTCTAAGTCCGTATCTCTTCCGTATATTTCATAAGATATAAGCTTGGGCTACATTGTTATGCAACGTGATTTTGTCGCTGTCTTGCTAGCAGGGTTGACAGATATACGATTTAAATCGTACTCATACTATTATTTGTCTATTTTTTAATGTACGATCGTAAAGATTATGATCGTAATTCGCACAAAAACATACGACTTTTTGGTTACCTGGCAACATTTTTATTATGAAACGAACATGCTCACATCATCAGTCACATGCAACAATTTATTGAGGATTTCCCCTTCACATCTGGCAGTCCTGCTTGCTAGAATATAGGTAAGTCAGCCACAGTTACTGACGATCGATATTTAAAGGGTATTGTTTTTGTGCTAAATATTTCATAAAAACGTTATTTAATACTTTGTGGATTATTAATTTAGTTGATAATCACTGGAAGTAAAATGGATGCTAATTTGAGAGATCAAGATCTTCGTATAAAACAGTTAATAAAAGAAAATCTACGTAAGTACTCTTTTTATACCTAGGTAGGTAAGGTATAATAAACACAAAAGATACTTAGATCGCGTGTGTTCGAAGCATTTATTCTAATAAATTTAATTTAAAATTGTAGAAAGAAAAAAATGTCTGCCAAGCCGTAGCCGAAGCCGATCTCCAAATATATTTGGCGATAGTGAGACCCAGTGTCCAGATGATTTACCCAGCGTCGTCGCAACAAAGAAAAAAACGAGGATAAAGTAAAAGAAAATTTACTGAAAGAAGAAACAAACTGTTCTAAATGCTTAATTTATGGAGAAGAGGATAAAAGAAATGAGTATTTCGGACTGTTATCAAGAATTTAAATATATACGGCCATGTGTGCGAACGAGGTGTTATGAAGAAATTTTAAAGTATCTACGGGAAGCAAAAGGCCAACATGTTGATCAACTGCAACATGAAAACACTGAAAATTAATTACTTTCATTTTATTATGTATAGATTTTTAAAATTTCCTGAAATATTATTAGTTAACGTTTTATTTAATATTGTAGAATTGATCAATACAATTTATAAAAATAATTTATTGGTATTACTTACATATTTTCAAAAAAATACGTAAAAACCTATTTTTTTGGGTGATTATGGGAGTTTATGGGTGTTTATTGGGTTTTTACCAAAGCACCGGGTTTAAACCCGGTGCTTTGCCCATCTGTATTCATGACAGATGGTGTCGACTAGTCGTCTAATTGGTGCCTTATATGCATTCTTATATAAAGCGAGATCCGGTTTAAATGGATTAGTAACCTGCACCATGTCCTATGTTGTAACGACTAATCTTGTTAGCGCATAATTGGTGTATAGTTTATATATATTTTATATATGTATAGTTTGCTCTTAGTTCTAATATATTCTATGTTTACAGTTTCTTCTATCTATAATATAAAAATGAATCGCTGTGTTGCTAAGCGCAAATCTCGAGAACAGTTAAACTGATTTGGCTAATTCTTTTTTTTAAATATCCCTTGAAGTACTAAGATGGTTTTTACGAAGAGAAAATTTTAAAAAATTGCATGAAAAAGTGTAAAACCAACACTTTTCCATACTCCCATACAAACGATGCATAATAATACTTAAAATATCAATTTGAACTTTAATACCATAACATAAAGTTCAAGTGTTAATAGAGAGGTTCCGGGAAGGTATAACAATTGAGTAACCTTAGTATCATTGACATAATGTAATTGTTGACTTATTAACTTTCTTTTTTCTTTTTTTTTTTATTGTACTAGTTGACCCAGCATCCCGAATAGCAGGATAAGTATTAAAAACCTAAAAAATTAAAAAATCGACTGTTAGGCGGTACGAAGTTCGCTGGGTCAGCAAGTTAATATTATAAATATGAAAATTTGTAAATATATTTGAATGCTTTTTGTTAAATCGTGCACAAAATCTTTAATAAATTTTGTTTGTAATTTCGTATCCTAATTTATTGTACTTAGAATACTCTATTCTATGTGATAAAAGTCCCAAAGTAACTAGAAATCTGTATGTATCTGCAGTATTAAATATGTATTTTTTGTACTATATATACTGACCTTCGTATTGTTAATAGAAGTCACGCAAAATATGCACGTGGTTTCCGTCTGATTAATTCCAAACGCATACTGACATACAGTCAAGCAATAGAGATATTGTATTTTAAAATGCTTAAGTACCTATCATTCACTTCTAACGTAGCGAGTAAATGTATAATGTCTAATTATCCAACACTCTTATGTCTTTCTTTATTTATCTAATTACGAAATTAACAAAGAAACTGACTACCACCACACTAGATGTAAAATGTACCTTATGCGGTTGGAATTAACGTCGTAATGTTGTAATCCAAAATTTTAATTACTGTTAATTTTATATATATCGTGGCTGTTTAACTGTATTGCAATTGTAAGCAGTCATAAATATCCATTAAAATTTCATTAATTACATGTGAACTAAAAATTAAGTAACATATTTCAGGAAATATGGTAAAGACTGAGTACTTTGCTTTAACTTCATTCACCATTGGGAACTACAGTCGTGAACATATTAATTTTATTTATATTCATTCTCTATTAAAGTATACATTTAAATTTATGATTTGTTTAAAAATATTTTTATAATTTAATGTATTTGCATTAAAGTATAAAATAAAATAAAAGTATTATTGACTTTGTCGGGTTACGGACCCAACATTTGAAATGTTAAACTGTTTTTGTAACCCACCTGTAATTTATATAAAATAACAAATTTAATAAAAAACTCAAAAATATGTAGAAGAAGTGACAGTTACGTGTGTGCTAAATCTAAATAAACATTAAATAGTCCCAAGTCTGTAATCTTTGTAATTTAGGTTGCGTTATGTTAGTGAAATCAGCCGAGCCATCACGCTCAGGCTTATTTTGGAGTCATTATGAAAGTTGTGTTATCTGCTCATCAGAGACTACAACAACTTTCTATGTAACTTTTGGTAGTGTCTTCCCACGCAAGTCTTTTTTCTTCTAAAATTCTTTTTTCAATAGATGAAAATGCATTGGATCGTCCCCTTTTTTCCCCACCCGTGAAGAATTTTTTAATGAATGATAATGGAATGGTAACTCGTCTGCTCTAACGGTATACGCTGGCAAGGCACCAGTGAAGGTTGATGGGTGAGAACGAAAAGGTAGGTCAGTTAGCCCATCGTAATGAATACAATACACCTGGAATTCAGCATGATGGTTTCCAGGGGGGACCACGTGAAGGTCAACTACCAATGAATGTTAATAAGTGAAGATGAAATTAGCGAGTGATTAAATCGATATCAGATCGACGACGCCATACAGAAATATATAAAATGACACTACTTACTAAAAAGATTAGGGTATCGGCCCGGATTCTAACATTTCCATTTAATAACGTTTGACATTTCAAATTGCGCCTGTTAATAGGAGAAGATTGTTAATTTGTCCAATTTTTTTTTTTATTTTTTTTTCTGCTGTCTTATGCGATATGTTGCAAATTCTGAATTATCACAATTCTTTTTCCAATCAATAATGTTGGTACCACAATGTTTTTGTGATGATTGAAACTGTCGTTTTTTTTTCTGTAGAACCAAAAACAGTTTGTCGTCAATAGAAATCTTTCAGAACGCAATTCCACTTTCGTAATTTAAAAATTTACAATATAAATAATCTGCGAAATATCTCGTCGTGCATTATTGCATATATTTATAATTGAAGTAGCTTTTTCGCGGAGCAAAGTGTCAAATACACTTTATCTAAGCATTTAATAATGTCTCTATCTGTGGGTAATGCTATCCAAAATACCTACAATACACCCATGAGGACGGGCACGTGCAAAACATTTACATTACGGTAGTCATCTCGTTCAAATGTTTCGTTCGCTGTTTGACATCTCGGATGGCTATAAACCCTCTACCCGCATTGTCTAATGTCACACGATCATATCCGTGTTGGCAACCGAATGACCAGACCGTAACATTTACTGCGGCCGGGATGTGTAGGATTGATTGACCCAGTAAGATCCTAATATTATAAATGTGACACCGAGTTTATTTGTTACCTCTTGGTCTTAGTGCCTTAACAGCGTAACGTAATGAAATTTAGATAGATAGATTTTTATTGTTGCCTCCGAAAAAATACAATAGTAAACTTATTATAAATACAAACAATTACATGCGATGGAGAAGGACATAGGCTATATATATATATATATGTGTGTGTGTGTGTGTGTGTGTGTGTGTGTGTATGATTTATTTTTATTTCATTAAAAGAATTAGAGCAGTTAATAATTAATAGTAATTACTTGATAATTAGTATAATGATGTCAAGTTTCTTACCAAATTAGTAATTGTTTTCTAGAGTCACTGTACAACAGTATAAGTAATTTCAACGAAATATTTAAAGAAAAAAAGTTAGTATCGTACTTATATGTTACTAGTAGATATGGGTTATCTAGAGTCAATCTAAACTGTTCCAGTTAATTAACTTTTGGGTTCATATAGTACATTAACAGCATACCCACGTGGACATTTGTTCAATACGAAATAACTATGATGTTTCGTAATTTAACGTTCGAATTCAGAATGTCATTAGTACCATTACTGCGCCTGATCAAAGCGGGATACTATTTCTCCAAATGCCGCCCATCTCTGAGATACTATTAACCCCTTAACCGCCTAAAAATGTCATAATCATTTCCGTGTTGGCAGCTAAATGGCCAGTATTGTCAACCTTTAATATAATCAACATCTAATTATACGAATTGCACGAGCGATTTATATCGTGATTAATTAGTGCTTTTCTCTATAGAAATTTCATAATATAAAAAATTATACATATATATTTTTTTTTATTTTCATATATCTTTTATCCGGGCATATGTTATATTTTGTCTCGAGTTTAGATTAATTTAAATGCACTGTCTTGAATATCATTGTGAAATACATTAAAGTATAATCAAATGAATGCTTTTTACAAACCCAGGTTAAGTAAATTAGTTTTTAATTCAAAATAACTGGTATTATCATTTGGAGATCTGGCTCTTTTTTTGTGAAACACAATCTTTAATTATATCAATTACAAATTGAGAATTTATCGCAAAAGAAAAAGACAAAACATTTCCACAGTTCAAATAGGTAAGGGTTTTGATGTTCTTGTCAATAAGAGAGAAAAATGCAGATTCAAAAAGTTGCAATAATATTTTAAAACTTCTACCTAAAGTGTAAAATGCTTTAAAATTGCAGTACCGTCTAGATATGATTTAAAAAGAGATCTTTCTAAATCTCTCCCCCACTGTGTGAGTTAATAAATAAAATAAATGTAAGAAGTCAATCCTATCCTGCAGGCTATTTGTATACTTTCTTAATTTATTTATACAACTAGGCCCTGAAATAAGCTGTTGCATCTATTTTCATTTCGCTTATCAAGAACTCGTTGTATTCGTTGAAGTATTCAGCTGACATGTTTTATTTATTAATAATTGATAGTAATTCTTCGCAATCATAAAAAAATTCAGATAATTCACTGATCTCTATAAATGCTAATTAAGTTAGTATGTATAATTGTGCTGTGAAAAAAAAAGTGGTTAACAATACATTATTTAAGCTTTTCTATACGCTTTGATGGTAATTGATAAGATAAATTATAATATCTTCGTGTATTTTACGATGTTACGGCCAAGTAAGCGTGTGATTAATAACATAAGTGAAATGTCTTCTAAAACGGAACTCACTGCTTCGGACACAAAGCTTATGTCTATCAACACGACCTACCACTTTTGATAACCAAGACAAAAAAAAACCGGTCAAATGTGAGTCGTATTCGCGCTACAAGGATTCCGTACAAAATCATCAAGTTAAAATTTTGTGAAATCATTACCAATTTATGGTTTTCGGTTTTTTTTTTCACTTGTGCTACATGACATTGCTTCTTGACAAATTTCATGATTCTAGGTCAACGAAAAGTACCCTATAGGTTTTGATTCACTTTGCGAATGTCAAAATATGAGATTCGAATGGAACACAAACGATAAATGAAACTTGATTTATTCACTGCTTCAAGGGATTGCAGACCTAAGTATATGATATTAATTTTAAATTGATACCTCCACGCGTTCCTAAGAAAAAGGGTTTTTAAAGACGGACGAACGGACGGACAACGAAGTGACCCTATAAGGGCTCCATTCTTCCTTTGGAGGTACGGAACCCTAAAAAAGAAATAAGCAAAGTGATTAATTTTATATCAGTATTTAATAATACTCAAATACTTTTACGTTCGAGAAATTAAATTAGTACCTATTATTAGGTTGTAAATAAATCTTCATAATTATCGATTCAGCACTTCTAATAATTATAAACGTTTATAAACATGTGTAGGTGATAAGCGAGTGGGAAGTGTAAATTGTTTCAATCAATTTTTTATTCGAATTATCTACGTTTCTATAGTCAGTGTAGTATAAACCATTTCTGTGTTTCGTTTGCTTTAGCAAATTTCTCACAGTAACAATAAGGTATCTACCTACGAAATGTTCAGACAATTCCATACTTTGAAATAATACAAATTTCAAAATCACTATTGATAAAGTAAGATTTTTACTCCGATCAACTTCCATAAAGTTAAGATAAATACGAAAATATTTCCAAACAAGATGTTAATAATGTTAAAACTTCATTATGTTTAAGAATAAATATTTATTGTCAAAATAGATAGCATCTGTAAAGGGCATTTTTGAAGAGTACGGAGCTAATGCGTGCGGCCCTAGTCACAACTATAAACAGAGTGTGTCATGCAACTGGGCTGGAGGGAGCGCACGTGCCTATATTTTTAGCACTAGCGACACCCTGGGGCGAGTTACGTCACATTTGTACCCAGATTACGGACCATTTCGAAGTTCATGTTCTTTGTTTTAACACATGATTCAATATTTAATGCTACGACCAACATTTTTTGCGGGCGTTGCGGGATACCATCTGTGAATTGTGAATATAGCTTCCATTATTTCCATGTGTGCGGTTGTCGCACCAGTAAATGTCTTCATTACAAAGTCATCGAAGGACAAAAGTTTACACCCACATTGTAATACGGGTGTGGACTTAATGACGGTCAGAGATTGATCAATAGTAATGAAGGTCTTATATATATTACAGTTCTCCGCACAAAATGTCTCACACATACTAGTGTAAAACAAATTTAATAATCCATTATGAAATGTAACATTTTACTCATTTATTGTATTTTAGTTTGTCTGTGGATCTTTTGTTGGAACAAAATATACAGCTTTAGGAACTTTTGTCGCATTTAATTCAGTTAAGCTTGTTCTTCAAAGTTATTACAGTAAGTACTTCACGAGACGGGATAAAGCTTTGGCATATGTACGTATAACAATGGTAATGCGGGCCTACATGTAAGTATCTACAAAATACGTTAAGCCTATTACCTTCCAGAAGTAAATTTTAAGAACAACAGAAAGTATATAATAAGAATTCGTAATTATGTCGGAAACAATATTTAAATCAACATGGCATAAAAATAATTGAAATTATGCATTATTGCTTTTTTACTGTTTTTCTTAAACAAAATAGTGTTAGTCAAACGCTACGCTTTAAACGCACTGAACTTTTAAAATTGAGATGTACTCTATATACGGGAAAACACTACAACCTTGACCGAATTAGTACTGGGTCAACATGATGCATAAAAAAATTGCTTTACAAAATTATAATGAGGCCACGAGTATGTTATATTATAGGTTTACAACTAACGTCATACGTAATATTAAAATTCTGTCAAGTTGAGATTGTCTTCTTTTTTGGAGTCGATTAAAATAAAAAGTCATTATCTATGACACTTCTATAGTGTGTGGCGTTGCATCTTTGGTAATCTAAATAGGATAACACGGCAGTCTATTGATTCCACAATTTCGTAACGTTTATCAGGATTCCTCGGACAGTATGCAGTAGAAATATTCAGTCTATTTATTTTGATGGAACCTGCCAATCCAATTAAGGGTTTCGTGTTATTGTTACTGATAACCATGTCAAGAAGCCCTTAAAGGTTTTAAGTGGATGACGTAATATTAGAAACAATTCTCTACGTAATCTTACTACGTATGTAAAGAAGAGGAAGGAGGGTCCTATTATAGTGTTGGATATTTTTAACAAGTTAATTTAATATCCATTTGTGTAACAAATTTAAAACCATAAAGTTCAACTAAGTTATATCATCAAATCCTAATTTCTAACTTTGTATTTTATAATATTACTTCGAAAACTATGTAAAAATAGACAAGTAGCACACAAGACTCGTGATTTAAGATTCTTATCTGTCTTTGAAAATTTGATTTTGATTGAGATAAAAACTAATTAGGAACTTCAAAAGCTAATTATCAAGCTAGATTAATTTGCAGCGATAATATATACCTCGTGCTAAGGATCCTCTTCTCGAATTGTCATTCAGAAATACTTTGAAAGTCTTTAATTTGTGTTTATGGTTAGAATTACGGAAATAGCTCTCCTAAAATAAGAATTCATTCGAAATGAAATTCTTATTAATCGTGGCAATAATTTATATTCCTTTGTAAAACTGTGAGGATGAAAGATACATCCATTCGATATCACGTTATTTCTGTAACACCTAGGTTACAATTTGATGAAACAGTAGATGCTTACCCGATAAAGGACTTAAAAATAGATGATTAATTGACTGGAAGTTGTAAGTATTCCACCCGTGCACTATGTCACTCACTACAGGTCGATGGCCGAACCTTTCATTCATGGTATAGTTAATGTGTCTCTGTACTAGTACATCACTGAAGACACCGTTATTTGCACTTGGAAGTTGCGCGCTGTCATTGTTTTTATTTTAATATTACAACATAACATTAATCTTTATATAAAACTTACTAGTAATTTGAAACATCAGTGATAATTATTTAACATAAAGGACATACCTCAACTAGAGCCAGTTACCTATATCAATGCAAAAAATATCCATTTCTTTTGGTCATAAGAAATAGCTACAATTAATCATGCCTATATATACATAGTAAAATGTATGCTAAATATATACCTTTTTAGTGAGAGATATCGATTTATAGGGTATAATCAAAATTATTAGTTTTCTTTTAATTTTTTTTTATGCAACTTAGAATGGCAATCAAGCTGACGGCCTACCGGTGGAAATTAGTAACCGTCGCCTATAGATATGACCAATACCATGGATATAATCAAGTATACTTATGTTTATATATATGTATATTAGTATATCAGGCGTTGCCATTTCTGAAGACAAAGGTGTTATGCTTCTGTACCCGGTAATCTTATTGCCATATCTCACTCTTCAAACCAAAACATAGTCGTGCAAATATAACTGCTTCACGGCAGATATACGAATGGGACAGGATCTTTTCTACAAAGTCTCCTTCTGGTTACTATATATAGAACATTTTGTGAAAGCCAAAGTAGCATAGATCTAAAACGATATAAAAAATTTTGTTTCTCATACAAACTCATCCAGTTGTTGAGTTAGTATGAAAGCTTTACTGGTATAACCGAACTATTTAAAAAGATGGAAATTATTTGTATTTACCTTTTTATAAGTTGATCCTTGTAAAGTTGACCGAAATGCCATCTACTACATCACAAATTAACGAAGTTGGGCCGCTACACGACAGTAAAGCAGACCCCACAGAGTATAATAGAAAAGTCAATGTGTACAAGCTATATGACCTCAAACATATATTATGGATGAAAGAGCATCGTAACATGGTAAGCAAGCAAGCTACGTTTGTTACGTACATGAACGTTCACGTTATTCAGTTGACGCCCCGTTGACTCCGTTATTTATAGTCTATGTAGTCAATTTGGGACCGGCGAAATGTCATCAAGCAACATCCAATCCGACTAGGGTTGGTGCGTTTCATAAAAAAAGATTTCAAAATTGAAATCTTTAAATAGTTCGGTGTTTGTTCAGTTGGGATAAACTTCTTGATTAGACCACAGACAAAGTTTTATGTCACTGAGAGTAGCAAACAATTTAATGGTCAACCTGGTGGAAAGCGAAAACTATAGATATAAGAATAGATCTGTAGATCTCAGTCACACCACTGTATAAGCCAATGGCATTCTTCATAGATTGACAATGCTCAGAAGGCTAAAGAGGACTTTTGTGCCATACTGAGTATATTTAATCTTCAAACTGGTGGTGAGGTGATTGTTATGGTTTTGACACCTTCATAGCTAGCAATGTACCCTGTAATGTGGTATGATGTTCAGTGAACTTCCCACGTCTATTTTCAGTTAAAATATATATTTTATTTTCATTTACTATACACAATTATGTAACTTCTAGCATTAAAATTAGGATCATGCATATTGTATTTTATTGGATCACGATCACTATATTTTTTTATTGTAGGTGTAACGCGGCTTTATTGATTTAACATGTACATGTATTACGTCAATAGATAATAGTCCGATAAACCACTAACAAAAGCATGGCGAGTACGCAATTAGCGAAATATGATATCACATTATTCTCCTCGTTATCTTCTTGATTGTTTCAGCATGTGTGCTCTAAACTAATGTTCATGAAAAAATAATGAAGCTGGATGTAAACAAACCGAGTCGTGAGTGAGCTCGAATCACTATGCTGCGGTCACAAACCGGTTTAGTGAACAAATACACTGCTAAATCAAAAAGTAGATTGGACATATAAAATTTAAATGTATGAACCAAATACATACGAATATATCAACAAAAATGACGGAAGATGCAATGTTATATGTCCAGTAGATTCAGTTTCCGAGACGAGGTTGATTGTTTTCATTATATACTTCCTGATTTTTAATATTGCAATATAAGTTGAAAAATTATATTTCACAACATCTACACCTTGTATTTACTACTATATAGATCTTATTTTAATCTTGTTTCTTTCGTTGATTTCTTTGTTATTTATGCACAGAAACTTAGAATCTTTTAAAGCTTAGTTGAAAATAAAGTTGGCCGTGTGGTCCCCGCATAGAATAGGCCATCCCTTTCTTTCTCGTGAATGTCGTAAGAGGCGACTAAGGGAGGGCGAGGGATGAGCAGCAGCATCACTCCTAAAACATCTCTAAAGCTTAACTGTGATTGCCAACCCGTCTACCAAGCGTGGCAACTACTGGCAAAACCCTCCAAGGGGAAGACTTATGTTCAGCAGTGGACAGTTAAAAGTTGTTATGATGATGAAAATAAAATGCTACCAGTTAGGCAATTTGACATAAAATTTGCTAGTATCCATACCATAAACATGTAGCCATATGTTTATACTCAGCCGAGTACAATAGAATAAATGATACGCTAATTGCTTGCACAGTGCGTAGATACTTATAGCAACGTAACTAGCGAGAAGACACTGGTTCTCGTTGCGTCACTATTGGCAAACTTGTTCGTACTTACCTTGCAGTTCGCACCTGATGTCACTTCAACTAAGTCTCATTAGCTAACCTGTTACAGTAATGTGTTGCAATCTTCATTCTTAATGTTTACATTACATATCTCTTAGTACTTGTGTGCTCTTTGAGGACCGTCAACTGTTTGTTTATGAAGAAAGAAAGAAAGAAAACATTTATTGACAACAACAAAAAGTTACATACATTATGAATTAAAAAAAAAAAAAAAAAAAACTTTGCATTTATTATTGCCAACATGGTCACCTTCCTTATGTGCTGCAGCAATTTAATTGCTCGTGTACGCATATATTCTGTGAATTATCCTAATTAGTATATTACGAACGACGACAGCAAAAACATATATATATATATATATATTATGGTATTGACTTTATGGACTTGTGACTTGGCTTGGTGCATTTATGTTCAAATAAATTGTTTCTTCCTTATTGTTATCACTAAAGATCAGCTCGTGTACGCATATATAACTGTGAATTATCCTAATTAGTATACTTAAAGTCGTTATGCCTAAAAACAATTCCTTATTCATCTGTATTTTTGAGGCTATATTACATAGCTATCGATCGATTTTAATAATTCTTTTTCCAATTAATAAGGTTTACTCTAGTAACGATTTGCAAATGTGATACAAAATGTACTTCGGTGTAAATACACGATTCCGTAATCTCATCGTCGTCATCATAATTTTCTTTCCCTTATTCCAATTACATGAATTTTGGGATCGGCGTAATATGTTTTATTCATAATACCCAGATAATAATAATATTATTCCACGATTCTGTGGTTTAAATTATAACTGATATTTTTAACTTAAAAATAACAAATATTTTTAATCTAATGTCTCTCCGATTTATAGTCAAACCACATCAATGAACATTTCGTTGTGTGGATGTGAAAAAAAAACCTATAACAAGTTGTTCAAGTGTATGTAAAAGTGAGCAATGGTTTGTTACGTTTTGACGTGTCTTGATCGCTGACTAATTGGCATTTAATATTGAGAAGGACATCATAGTTGATGAATAACAATAGAATTAATTATACGAAAACAAGCGAATCTGCATATAATTGTAATCGCAACTATCAGTTTACACAGAGAACGTGAATTAACGTCATTGAAAACCGGTTTATTTAAAAATTATATATATATATATATATATATATATATATATATATATATATATATATATATATATATATATATATATAATGCTGGAACGTCTTGTGAAATAGAACTTCGATTTGACCTACACAGTACGTATCAAAGATACGGATTTAATAAATGTCTGCGCCAAAACACAATGACCATAATGCATCTATGACCGTGCCGTAAACCTCAAGGGACTGATGCAACGCATTTTATTGGTGGACTTTGTTTATCAAATTGATCTCTATATATGTATGTATATGGTTTTATTTTAGCTATTTTGTCTATAAC
The DNA here is from genome assembly GCF_026898425.1 of Galleria mellonella. Lineage (NCBI taxonomy): Eukaryota > Metazoa > Arthropoda > Insecta > Lepidoptera > Pyralidae > Galleria > Galleria mellonella. The sequence continues at coordinate 1,486,295 of NW_026442112.1, forward strand.
AAGATTTAATTAAAATAAGAATAACTTTATTTTACTGAGAAGGATTACCTTATAAAGATGAGGTATGACATCCTAATAGGCTAACCGGAGGGAAAGGGATTTTTTTTTTGATGGGTGAAAATGGTATGGTAACCCCGCCTACGCTAACGGGATGTGCTGGCGGAGCACCAGTGAACGGTGATAGATGAGAATGAAAACAGGCCAGTTAGCCTATCATGATGAATTCATCAGCAATTAACCATGATAGTTTCTACGGGAGAACCGCGATTTGGCGACTTGGTTCGGCATATTGGGATGAGATCCCCTAGGGATTGTTATTAATATGGACTACCAGGTCCCATTGCTAGCAATAAACTTTATGGTCTGGGCCATTGTGCGTATTCCTGACATATGGTGCTTCGCGGAAATGGAATTATTTACATTACATTACCTTGTGGTCGACCTCCACGTGGTCCCAGCCCTTGGAAACTATTGTGTTGAATTTCAGGTGTATTCATCACGATGGGCTAACTGACCTGTCTTTTCATTCTTACTTATTATCCTTCACTTGTGCCATGCCAGCGTATACCGTTAGCGTTAAAATAGGCTAACCCTGCCTCGAGGAAATCAAAGAAAGTTAACAAATGAATGTTATTATTTATCATTTAAGTAAAAATCTAATTATATATATTTTAATATTTTTTTAAATATTTTTTCTTAAAAAAAGCAGAAGTGTTTTTCTAAAGGAAAAAATATTGCTGAAATATGGTCTTTGATTAATTATAATTTAATATTTCTAGCTATAGTCTTTATTATCAGAATATTAGAAGATGCCAACAGGACAGTCACAGGGAAAAAGGGTGGTTGTATTTCCAATATACTTACAATATCCAACGTAAAGTAAAACATAAAGTAATTCTTTATTAAATATACATATATACTCGTATGTAGAGATGTTGGAATTGTACTTCTTACTCAATATTTAATTTAAACAAAATAAATGCACGGAAGCGTTTTCTCTCTGTAAAAACATAAGTGACACGCTTTGCGCGTGATATATCATCCTACCATTAATTGTCAATTGTTGGACTGCACTCCATATATATAAATCGTTGTAGCGTATAGTAATTCTATTCATGCAAGATGTTCTTATCATCGGGCATAGTCCCAAAGTTTTGGAAGATTCACTGGTGCATTCCGATACAGAAATATTTAGATATGGATCCATATTCAGATCCAGACCGATAACTATAGGCCCATATAATAAAACTTCCTTATTCTCGAAGGTTATGTAATCAAATTAACCGTCAACTGCTTTTATACACTGAAGAACACAGGTCAAAGAAACACATGCGCATCTGAGCGTATGTAAATATATTTATGGCACGATATTATAACTCTAGTAAAAAGTCGCAACACACCGATGGGTAGTGGCAATCGAGATGAACAGGTTAATTTTTCTACAGTTAGTCTGGATATTGCACTTTGATCGCATGCGCATAGACGCGCATCTAAACGCATACTTCATTTGCGCGTTGCCGCGCGACTGTGCATTTGGGTCGCCAGTTTTCTCAAGGAACGTAGCATTAAGGTCGTAGTCGACGTGCATTGCACTGATTTAAAATTTTCAATACATATATCGCACGCTTAATAATAAATAGAAATAACTATCTCCGAAAATCTAGTTTTTGTCATATCAATAATAATAATGCAGATAAGTAATATTCATTGAGTTCGACAGCCTTTCAATTTTCATGAATAAGACGGAGATAAAAGATCGATCGCCTCTTTCATTCCAAACGAATCGGCAATGTTGTCTGTCAAAAAGCGATGCATTTAGTGATGACTCGATCTTGGTAAAATGTAGACAAAACTTGTTTTTGCGGCAAAAAGACACAATTGCGTTTACAATTAAAAAAGACGTATATTTTCATATTTTTAATCATAAAATGCAATATTTCGATTTAAAAATATTTAAAATTCTGGCATTGATATATCTTGCTTATTTCAGTTTAGTATTAAATTGTTTTAGTGGTTTTAAGAAGTAACTTGAGTTATTTCAGTTTATTTTTAAAATTCTATCGCATTTTTTGTAACATTAAAACCTATTTCAGTTTATTATCAAAATGTGGTAAGCATATGGTTAAATTTTGTTTTTATCTCAGTTTATTATTAATAGCGCCACAGTAAATTTAATTGATGTTATTGTAAGTTATTGCTTTTTCTGATTATCGATAGTCAACTGCGACCATGCGAAAATGTTTTTAAGAGATTGAAACTGCGGAAGATTTTAGCATCTACTAAATATCCCACCGAATCGAAAATGAGGAAGAATTAGTATCAAAAGTGTTGGACATTGATTCAGATTTATTGATAAGGCTGCTGATTTTCCTTCCGTATTACCATTTGCCACAAAGGTAAAGTTTCATCCCAATCATCTGGACGAGTTGTTTCAGAATTCACAAGATCAAGATAAATAAAACATCGTTAAACATAGAAAATATTAATCATTCGAATCAACTTTCCATGATATTAAGTTATTTAGAACCGATACGACATGTTACATTTTCAATAATTATTTTAGTTTCACAAGTTTGTATGAAAACAAAGGAGATCCGTTTTAATGATTACTTACTTTTTACAGAAACCAATTTCGGTTGAAATTAAGAGCAATATTAGTACCAAATATGACCAGACTCTTTCTGTAACAAAAAGCCAAAAATGTTTTCCTTTAAACCTTGTACCTGATTATGATAATCAGTCGTGCATAGAAGACGAAAAGACAGTCGCAAATACTGCGCGTCGTTCATCTACCAGTTTGATTTCTTCTTCAAATTTGTTTGGATCCTCCTCAAATTCAGACAGTTCAACGTCATCCAAAAAATTTGGGGCGAACAGTAATATGTTTTATTCATATTACCCAGATAATAATAATAACCAGATTGCGAATGTTTAAATTTAACTTATATTTTTAACTTAAAAACAACATTATTTTTAATCTAATGTCTCTCCGATTTATAGTCAAAGACATCAATGAATTTTCAGTTGTGTTTTAAATTTATCTTTTATTATATTTCTCAAGTGTTTTTTGGTTTGTTACGTTTTCGTGTCTTGAGCTACAATCTGCATTTAATATTGAGAAGGACACAGGCAATCATAGTTGATGAATAACAATAGAATTAATTATACCAAAACAAGCGAATCTGCTTATAATTGTAATCGCAACTATCAGTTTACACAGAGAACGTGAATTGTCATTGAAAACCGGTTTGTTTTAAAAATTATATATATAGACATAATGCGGAACGTCTTGTGAAATAGAACTTCGATTTGACCTACACAGTACGTATCAAAGATACGGATTTAATAAATGGAAACAAAAAACAAAACTATTGACACAATCCTGCTAATGCAAGTTTGACCTTTCGTAAAACTAAAAAGACGATGCAAGCCGTTGTCTTAAAATATGTAGAGAGAATTTGTTTATCAAATGTTCTCTATATATGTATGTATATGAGTTTTATTTTGTATTTTGGATAACAAGATTTAATTAAAATAAGAATCAATTCGTTTATTTGACCTGAGAAGGATAAATACATAAATAGAAAAGATGAGGTCAAACATCCTACTAGGCTTAACCTCAAACGAATGTTTTTTTTAAAGGGTGAAAATTATTTTTCAAAAGCACTCTAGATGAGACTGAACGGTGATACATACAATGAGCACAAAAAAGATAGTATCATGAAATAGTGCAAGGAGATTAACCATGATAGTTTCGAGGGAGAAACCACAGACAATTGAGTAAGGAATTAGTAGATGATATATTGCTAGCAATGAGCCATTCCCCCCAGAGGATTTTTTAATGTCAATACAGTCCCATTGAGAATCTTTAAAGGTCTGGGCCATTGTGCGTATAACCTGACATATGAAAGGCTTAGCGCGGAAAGTAGAGTCCAATTTACATTACATTACCTTGTCAGGTCGACCTCCACGTGGTCCCACTTGGAAACTATTGTGTTGAATTTCAGGTGTATTCATCACGATGGGCTAACTGACCTGTCTTTTCATTCTTACTTATTATCCTTCACTTGTGCCATAACAGCGTAGACCGTTAGCGTTAAAATAGGCTTTCCTGCCTCCAGGAAATCAAAGAAAGTTAACAAATGAATGTTATTTATCATTTAAGTAAAAATCTAATTATATATATTTTAATATTTTTTTAAATATTTTTTCTTAAAAAAAGCAGAAGTGTTTTTCTAAAGAAAAAAATATTGCTGAAATATGGTCTTTGATTAATTATAATTTAATATTTCTAGCTATAGTCTTTATTATCAGAATATTAGAAGATGCCAACAGCACAGTCACAGGGAAAAAGGGTGGTTGTATTTCCAATATACTTACAATATCCAACGTAAAGTAAAACATAAAGTAATTCTTTATTAAATATACATATATACTCGTATGTAGAGATGTTGGAATTGTACTTCTTACTCAATATTTAATTTAAACAAAATAAATGCACGGAAGCGTGTCAGGTCAAGTGTAAAAACCAAGTGACACGCTTTGCGCGTATATCATCATCATTTCTACCATTAATTGTCAATTGTTGGACTGCACTCCATATATATAAATCGTTGTAGCGTATAGTAATTCTATTCATGTAAGATGTTCTTATTATGAACACTCAAGCGAAACCTTTAAAAGCATTCACTGGTAGTTTTCTTTATTCTCGTTTACAGAAATATTTAGATATGGATCCATATTCATAATAGACCGATGGATCCACTGTTACTACATATAATAAAAAGTCGCAATAAGTTATTTGTATATCAAATTAATAGCTGTGCTTTTTTATACACTGATAGTACTAACACAGGTCAAAGAAACACATGCGCATCTGAGCGTATGTAAATATATTTATGGCACGATATTATAACTCTAGTAAAAAGTCGCAATAATGAGAGTTGTATGCCAGTATACCAGATGAACAGCTGTTAATTTTTCTACACTAGTAGTATACAAGTCACAGGGGCGCATGCGCACGCGCATCTAAACGCATACACGATGATGCGCGACGTTCGCGCGTCGCTGCACACCGGACGCGCACCGAACATTCCGCCATGTAATACTTTCACACGTCACATTGCACTGATATAAACATTTTCACCTACATATATATCTGTTCGTTTACTTTCAGCTCTTAATATCATGAATACTCATATATAGATCTTTACATATTTCGTTATAAGCTAGTTTATACACGCAATTTCGTTCGCGTGATCAGAATAAATCAATTAACCGGAATAAAAAGCGGCTCATATCCTTCTCCATTTCAAACACTACGTGTATGCCAAATTTCACGACGATTGGTTAAAGCGATTAAAGCGCCAAGAGATAACAAACAAACTCACTTTCACATTTATAATATTAATAAGGATGTTAAGATTTACCAACACAAAGCTTATATGTACACGATAGTACGTTTGTCAAGTTACAAAGATAGCGACACCTATTTTCATATTTAACATGAATTTCATTCAATCACTTTGTTGACCAATAAAATGTGGTACAAAAGACGGACTTGGCAATTTAAATAATAATTTGTATATATTCTCTTTACAGTGTATATCCGTATTGTAGTAGTTATAGTTTAAAGTTTACAACCTAGTAGTGTCACTTTGTGAAATACTCAATTTATTTTATAAAAGAGTAAAAAATAAAGTGCTTCTTCGCTAGTTTCTGTCTAATTTTTGTTCATCTGTCGGAATATAGTTTTTCCATATTAGTGTGTGGTCATTATTGTATGATCATTATTTTTATAGCAACTTAACTGCTGAATCGATCAATAATGAAGGTAGATATAGTTCTAATTATCTTGTTGCGAATGAAATGGTCAAGTGGATATCAAGCACATTAAAATAAAAAAAACAAAACACGTTTTTAATCTCTAAAACGGGTTTGGCTTTGAAAATATAGTGGTCGGGTTTTTGTCACTGACTTATTTACTTAGAACCTAAAATAAAATCGGAAGTCTAGCCGAGATTTTAAACTAGATTATACTGGATGTCTGTGTGGTCCCGGCATAGAATAGGCACCCTTTCCTGTGGGTGTTATAAGAGATGAGTAAAGGAACTTAATGATAGAGGGATGGGCAACAGCATCCCTCTTAAAACATCTCTAAAAGTCTAACTGTGATTGCCAACCAGTCTGCCAAGCGTGGCATCTACGGGCAAAACTCCCCTGATGGAAGGCTTATGTTCAGCAGTGGACAATTAACGGCTGAAATTATTATGTATACTGAATGCGTAAAATGCACTAAAATTATATTTAAAAAACTTGACAAATATTAAGATTTAAGTCATTAATAAATGAATGAAATTATGAGTATAGCACAACAACATAGTTTGTGGGTTAATGACGTGCACGAATCATTTGGAAGTGATTCTATTATGATTTAGTTGCATAATGAGAGTAATGAAAAGCGTAGCATCGTTAGTTAAAGATTTCATAATAACACTGCAACATTTACATAATCTTGGGAACATCGAGATATCTCTAATAAAATGTATACAAGATAATTTCTCGATCCGATTTCAGGGGATTTTTATTGTCAAAATGATTGATGATGTCATTCACAAATGCGCTCAATTATTCGCCCGCAATTCTATTATTATACACAACCTTTGTTGCCTTGACATTGTCAAAATTTTCTGTTTCCATTTATGTATGTTTGCTTCATTTTAAACGAATGAATGAATACAATGCCATATAACACAGATTTTATCGATTTATTTATATGCTTTTGTACATTCACTTATAGTATAGATATTAGGTTATAACAAAATGTACACAGGGGGACTTATCCCTTAAAGGGATTTCTTCAAGTTAACCTTGAGAACCCGAAAGGAGCAAGGGTCTATAGGGTTTGTATATAAAGCGTAACATATATGGTACAAAAATAATATAAATAAATTATTAGTAGCTATATAGTTAGTAACTGAGTATAGATAAATAAAATTATAAATATATATATATGTACACATAGATACATATATAAATTTAATGAATGGTCTGGAATTATAGTTCTAATCTTAAAAATTAAAAACGGCTATTTAGTTTGTCCATACTAATGTATTATAAAATGTCTATATTGCAATATAATTTTTGTGCACTGTAGATGCAGACCAAAAGGTGGTTGAAGTTAATTCTCAAGATTTGAGCAATATCCCAGTATAGGGATTTTGGGTTGCCAATTAGGTATATTTAACGACTTTCCGTTTCCATGCCAGGAGCGGAGTTCTGTTTAAATCAGTTACTTGTTTGAATCGACCTACATTTAAAAACAAGATCGAAATACAAAAACTGCTATCAAAGTGTAAATAAACATTGGATTCTAGACCAGAAGCTGTGCAGTTTGAAGGTTGTTTACAAGTCGTCATACTCTCAAAATTACACACTTTTTAGTCATGGTAATGGATTATTCTGTCATATTTATGTAATATATTGTTTCACGGATTCTTTCCGGCAATTGTAGACAATTGTCCAGTAGCAGAGAAGATTTCATTAAAGATACATAAATTTGCAGAATGGCACACTGTAGTACTGTAGTATTAATTAATTATATACTGTGATAAGTTTCGGTCTATCAACTCCAGAGTACAAATCAATTCCGAGACCCGCAGCACTTAGCAACACTTTTACTGATCCGTTCTCATTCGTTACGCTTTCTTAATAACGCTGTTTTCTCGTATTGCCATTAAAACTTATAGATTAATTCTCACTTTATAACATGCGTAAAAAAATCGAAAATAAAATAACTTATGTTTCACTATGTGAGAGCACGGCAAGTGTACGAATACGTCTGTTGTTGAGGACTGTTACGTGTATAATACTTAATTTTATACTTTTATGAACGTAAATTTGATAATTTGAATTCAAAGCTTTTTAATATCACTTTCCATCTGGTGAGTTGTCAACTTGTTTCCAGTATTAATTATATAAAATAGGTACTATCTTTAAATAAAAAGAACTTCCATAGTGTATTTTTTTTTGTTTTTAATAAAAATGGCATGATAGCGCCGCTTCCGTTTCAGTATACACGTTTCAGTATACACTGGCCGGTACCAGTGAGGGGTGATAGACAACGAGGATGTTGGGTCAGTTAGTCCATTGTAATTTATAGATTTTCCATTATATTTTTCAATAGAGAAAAACTCAATACACATTGTGTATTTTTAAAAAAATTCTATTTTATTTATTTATTCAAATGAAAATGATAACCTTACTAAGACAGGATCCCGAATTCACTTGACATATACAAAAACTAATGAATATATTTGCTATAGATTTTATTCCTTTACTTCAAACCGTTCAGGCAGCACACGCCATATTATAGAATTTTTGCCGACTTCAATTACGTTAATGGTATTTAATTATTGAAAATATATATTTATCAAAAAAAGAAATAGTCTATATAGCACTTACGGATAATATAAACCTTTCTAACAGTGAAAGAATTTTTAAAATCGGATCTGTAGTACCGGAGATTAACCCGAACGTCAAACTTTCAAACTATACCTCTTTATTTAGTATAAATAATCGTAAACGACTTTCACTGTTGTCTAACCTTTTCGTTTTTTCACCTTTCCTAAGGTTGTATAATGAATGACCGTGTAAACAATAGGATTATAAAAACTAACATTATATTTCCCGTTTTATGGTACTATGTTTTATAATATAATATCATACATCAACGTCGTGGAGGAGGAAATATTCAGCCGACGCTTCCCTAATGACCCATTCATGTTTCTCTTTCGTGCGACCACCGTGACTCACGACTTGCCGACACTGAATTTGATATACTCCTACTATTTACTAATCTTATTAATAAAACCGGTCAAGTACTTAGAATTCGTAATATATATTATATGAGCATGTGCCGTAAAGCGGAGTTACCGCAGGTCTTCGTGTTCATATTACCAGAAACGGAGAGGCCATATCTAAATCATTAAAAACTGTGTGTAGACAACTAGTCTTTAATCGCGTCGTCGTCCACGTGATCTGAATATATTATGTTGATTGATTGGGATAAATAGTAGACTATATCCTTCTTTATCCCATATACGTTTATACCAATTATTATGACGATTGATTGAACCGTTTAAGTGCCAAGAGATAACAAACAAACTTACGTATACATTTATAATATTAGTAAGGGTATAATGTGCGACATATTTACAGACTTAAAGATATACAAATCAAATATATCAATTTATATGAAAATTTCCCAAAAACTATTCATTGACAGCAAGCTCGTCCCGTATTAACCTTTTTGAAATTACCATTTGTAATTGTGTGCACTAAACTTAGATTTTGTGTAAGAATTCCTATCTGATATTTAGCCGAATTTTTGGATTGTATTTGACACGCAAATTAAAATAGTTGCGATATCCATTTAAATCCATATGTATGAGAATATTAAAACAGAGGAGAGCAAGGGTTCTTGACGTATTTACAAGCTTTTTGCAAGGCAAGGAATTTAAAATGCTTGGTCACCAAATTGTATGGATCATTAGAAAAATAAATTTTATAAAATGGTTTTCACTTAGGCTACTTATATTACTATAATAATCTTAAACTGCTTACCATGTACAGTGAGAGTTAGGTCAGTTGATAAAATACAAACATAGATTAGGAGAAATGCATGTACAAGTAATAATGCACCTAGCATTAAATATCGCATCGTCATATTACACTTTGTCGTTCATTATTACAACTAGTAAGGCAAATATGAAATTGATATCTCAAAATAAAATAGTCGTCAAATATATAAGACCATTGTTGTGTGCGATATGTAGGTGACCAAGAAAGCACAAACGGATGTAAACGGTTCTCTAAAGTTTGCTTTACATTCAGAGAGACACTCGAACTTCAACTGGCGGACAGATACGTGAATGAAACCGGGTCGTGCCAAGACGATCTAAGCTGGTTCCCACGCCGTGGTGCCTCTGCCGTTCGGTTTTAGACTGCCCAAACTATAATATTTAGTTATTTACTTTGGCGTACGTAAATATTTTTCGAGTGAGTGCCTGATCCTTTAAAAAGGTGCATGTGTACTCTCAGATATGCCTTTGCGCATAGTTGAAAACTCCACTTGCATCCTGGCGTGAGTTCGATAGTGGATATTAACGTTATGGTCTAGTGACATTAGGGTGATCCATTTCTACATAGTAAGCCAGTGTATTGGGGAGCTGGTCTAATTCCTAGCCGTTTGATGTTTCTGCTAACACTTTAACTCTGTGTTTGTAAGTGATTTGCGTGAAATAATGAAACTTGTTATTGTGCGCAATATATGTATATGCATGATACATCATCAAAATTTATTCCTCTATGTTTATCCCGTCTAAATTTTACTATGAATATGGTCAATAAAGTTTTTTGATAATGACTTAACTTCCTTTTTATGGGATCAATCCCCGCATTGGAGCTGTATATCTTATAATTTAAGATTCTACTAAATAACTACTTGTTCCAAATGATAACAATCTGATAGTGTAAATACTTTATTGTTATACTTATAAAGTTGTACATACATCGTATTTTTATTAATGAATGATAATGGAATCGTAACCCGCCTGTGCTAACGGTATACGCTGGCGGGGCACAGTGAAGGATGATAGGTGAGAATGAAAATAGAATTTCCAAGGGAGGCCACGTGGAGGTCGACTTGACTGTGTATATTGCTAGCAATCGGACTGGTACGCATTACTAACAATCCCTATACACCGTATTAATTTCATATTAACTGTGCCGCGAAAAAAGGCGACTCCAAAACCATCTTTTTTCTTTTTTTTTGGAATAAAATTTGTATACTTATACAGTACAGTATTATCTGTAGTATCAATACTTCACTGCATTAATTTAGATGTATCGCTAGCCTAACGAAAATAAAAACGCTGATAAATCAGTGACGTTGTTGCATCTTTGAGATATCACATTATACGCGGAAATATTGCAAAATGATACCGACTTCAGACTTTTGATTTTGTTGATGTTGCAGATTGTTTGCACTTTGTGAAGTTTGATTTACATCTTTATAAAATAGAAACACACTTTTGATAAAAAAAAATAATGATACAATTAAATTGGTAAAGTTACTATCAAAAATATAGTTATACAAATTGTGTTATGGGATATTTAAGTCTATTTATTTATTTATACTTTTGCACCTAAAAATATTCCATATGTTAATCTAGAATGTCGTCAAATCCGTTTAGTAGTTTCAGTGCGATTAAAAAACAAACATTCAAATATGTTTACGAACTAATACATTTATAATATAAGTAGAATTCTTCATTGATTTTTGTTTTAGACAGTAGACACTATTGATATAAAAGAATTGTTAATTACAAATTCCCAAAAATTTAATTTATCTATTGTCAATAATTTTTTTTTTTATGGGTGAAAATGGTATGGTAACCCCGCCTACGCTAACGGGATACGCTGGCGGAGCACCAGTGAAGGGTGATAGATGAGAATGAAAACAGACCGGTTAGCCCATCATGATGAATTCATCAGGAATTAACCATGATAGTTTCCAGGGGGAACCGTGAGGAGGTCGACCTGGTTGGGTATTTTGCTAGCAATGGGATTCTCAGTCTCCATTACCAACAATCCCTTTCCCCCCTGTCGATAATATTAGGTCACTATATTGATAAAATGTTGAATATAGTTATAGTTCGTAATATTCATAATTTTAAAATGTTTGCACCGTGAAGTTTTATGATTAGCGTGATTAACAAATGCCGAACGTGTCAAGGATTTGCATTTTTATGATAGTTGCAAATAATATCTCTTTGTCTCAAACATCGGACACGTTATTGTTCTCTTAGTTCAACCTGTCCTTGTTATATCTTAAAGTAATTCATTATGCTGACCGGGAAATACGATACTGTGCCATAATTAAGTAGTTTCTTGACTAGAATGGAGAAATAAAGTGTTGCTGGCCCGTGAGAATGCCTTTGTTTCTATTCCGTCATTCTGTGTAGTGCCAGTGGACCGCGACTGAAGGCCTCAGGGCCCCAAAGCATCTGAATCACTTATTTTTTTTGGTATGAGTACCTATATTCGCTACTTTTTTCATAGTCACGTCATTCATTGAGCAAGATAATTCATGGTAACTTCTTTGTTCAATTATAAATGAATCAAGATCGTAATAACAATAGTTATGTATTTATCTCTACGTTTCCTGTCCAATGTTCCATTAGTTTTACTTCTTGGAACTGCTGTTTCATTTGTGGTTTTAGGTTTATTATTATTACTTATTAAAAAATGTGGTTTGGGTGTGTTAGATGAGTAAATTACTGTATTATCTCTCATTGATATCCCGTTAGAACCAATTGTTTTGACCGGTATACCATTCCATTTTTATCGAATAAAAAAACCTACAAAGTACAAACAACATAAAATGTATCACAAGATAAACGTGATTGTAGGTTCCGATAACGACAAATATAGGAAGGTTATTAAATTTCCTTTATTCAGTTATGTATGAAAAAGAAGATGATGATCTCCTCTTGTCATCCCTTATCCTGATAAGGATATAGAACTCGTAGAAGGAACTTCCAAGAAACTAGAAAGGAATATAAACTTAAGTTTAAAAAAATAATGCGCTCTCCCTGCATAATAGTGTATGTTTGGTCGTAACCCAGTATGAATATTTATTTATTTAGTTAAATAACTTTATAGACCAAAAAAAGTAATGGTACAAAAGGCGGACTTAATACTAGTAGCATTCTCTACCTTTGGGATGAACAGTGAATGAACGAACGAACGAGTGAACGAACGCGGTAATTCATTATTGGGATAGATAAAGGTAAAAATAACAACTAATAATGTTTATCTATATATATATATATATATATATATATATATATATATATATATATATATATATATATATATATATATATATAAGCATGGACATAACAGAGTATACTGTTTCGCTCATGATACCCCCATGCGTTGCCATTGGACTGAGGACTCAGGTGTTATTCCTCCGTACCCAGTAAATTCACGTCATATCCCACAACACAACTGCTTTACGGTTGAAACACGAATGGGACAGAGGTACCCAAGCAATCGACTTTTGTACAAAGTCGCCCTCTGGTATTATATAAATAATATATAAATAAATTAAATATAAAGGATGATGACTAGCTAATATTATTATTATTATTAGTAATATATTATTATTCAAATAAAAATGTATCCATAGCGCACTAATCGCTATGACGATAGGAAATATTAATTAGAATGCAATGCCACTGACGATCAATAACGTCAATGCGGCCATCGAAAGTGTTTGGTGGAGGAAATTTACGGCGCATTGTTTCAAGTGACGCCGGGCTGCAAACTCGTTTTCACTAGATCATGTTTCATTCATACGTTCTCGGCTCGGGGATCGTGTGTTCCTTTGAATGAGAATACGAGTACTATAGGATATATCTAAACATCATAAACCGGATACTTAAATCGGTATAGAAGTTAAAAGCTATAAAACTTTTTGCTCCAGTTCATTTGGCTTGGAACACTTACCTTGGAATACGTCCAAAACAGTAAACATTGTACGACCAGGTAATTGCTGTTTTACACAACTATTACTTACTGGAATAGAGATGTTTGTAACATCGAAATGGACTGCAAATTTTGTATTGGAAAAACATACCTACGAATTAAGCTTATATAAATATTCTGTAATTGTATAAATTTCATGACTCGTATTGAAATTATGTAATGAAGAATACAAAAATAACTTCATTCTGATTGTGATTCATTTGTTGATAATGGATAGAAGTATATTTCTACCAGACGCACTGAAATATTGTGTCTAATATCAATACCCATGAATAGCCTCATCCAATAGCCAACTAATCTTTGCCAACAACATGCGCTGTCCAGTCTGTGGTGGCGTATATCGAATCATAAAATGACTCATCATCGTCGACCTTTCCCGCGTCTAAATTCGCGCAGCCAACGACCTGCGCGCGTGCTCTCTCTAATTTGATAATTAACGTTACGTTACCATTACGACTATGAAAGACAAATGCACCTTGTAATATTTACACTGGTATCTCTATCCCACTCATGAAGTTCCATGACAGAAACTTTTTTTGCATGTCTGTATTTTTGTTTGAAGGTTGGGAAATGACAAAGCATGAAGGTATCATGGCTATAGCAATATACTCTGTATTGTCCATGTTTATAGACATAACCACTTTCCATCAGGTGAACCAAAAGCTTTGCCATTCCAAGTTTCCTAAAAAAAAAAAAACTAAAAGCAATCGTCTAGTCTAGAGCTCCACTATCTTTTTTTGTATTGCAAACCCACATGTCATGTTATTTTGTTTTTGATTGACCACTACTTATCTGATATTCAATTTTTACAAATTCATCAAGTTCATATGTGTTTTTAACAACTGATGTAGTATAAATCCTTAGATACTACGAATAATATTATAAATATGATAGTTTTTTTATTGTTATGTTTACTAGTTTTTACCCGCATCTTCTGCCGCATGACTAGCATAATATGCTATTTGACCGCAATAAAAAGTAGCCTATGTACTTCTCCATTTCAAATACTAAATCTACAAACTGTCCAAATTTCATGACGATTAGTTGATCCGTTAAGGCGCTAAGAAGTAATAAACAAAGCTATAAACAAACTCACTTTCACCTTTATAATATTATTAAGGATTAGTAAAGACAAGCGCTAGCATTCACGGTCATCATCGTAACGTCATCAAAATGCAGTTGCGGTCTTTTAAACGGCCCAACAACAAGGTCACGTCCTCACGTCATCAATTGGACGCACTTATTCTACCAGAGTGAATAGGCAAATGTCAGTCATTCTAATTCACATCAAACATACAAAATTTGTTGATGTTCCAACAATAACTGTTTAAAGTTCCGTTATGATAATATGGAGAATGATGAGTCTGGATTGGAGTTGAAACAGTTTATAACTGTTTGGATAATCACCGAACAAGTTATATTTAAAAAATTGAAACATAGGATGGTACTGTATACTTTTCTATATATTAAAAGATGTATTTACAAAAATTAAACTCTGTAATATCTACCCAAACCAAAATCTAAAATCCTAAAAGATAACCTAAGGATTTTTTTAAAATGCTTTGAAAAGGTAAAGGTATTCTAAATGTCCTCTACCCAAAGGTTGTCTTGAAGAGATTGCTTAGCGATAAGGCCGCCTTTTGTATCACTTCTCATTAATATTTACTTTATTTGTTATTTCTCTTTTTACTTGGTGCAATAAAGTGTAAATAAATAAAATAAATTATTTATTGTAACAAGTTGTGAAAGAGTACAAATCTTTTTGTAGTAATATTATATAGTAATAGAAGCTTTCTTGACAAAAATAAACGAATAAAAAGAATTCTAGCAACGCCCGTATTATCTGTCAAATTTTAAACAAAATTAAATATTTTTCTTTTGCCCAGATGACATTACATTATGTATACTTATAGTATTTATTTATACAACTTTGAATGGCAAACAATCTGACGGCCCACCTGATAGAAAGTGGTAACCGTCGCCTATAAACATGAGCAGTACCATGGACATAACAGAGTATATTGTTTCGCTCATGATACCTCGCATGGGTTGCCATTCCTGAGGACTCAGGTGTTATTCCTCTGTACCCTGTAAATTCACTGCCATATCCCACCGTTATATTCTCCTTATAGTATCCTATATTTCTGACCTTTAATACAATAAAGCTGTAATAGTAGGACAAAATAATTCTAAATCTACTACAATATTTGGACTAATGCGGAACTCGGCTTTATTGAATTTGAACAACAAGATACCAAGTAAATATGTGAAAAAATGTACAGGCGAATTGAGAACCTATTCCTTGTTAAAAAAAAAATAATAATAATAATAAATATATATAAGGGATATTACTGACAATTACAAGTTCGAAGAAACTACTTGGGACGCTGAATAAAATTTCTTCCGCACCTTGTGCTACATACACAGACAGTTTGACAGCGGACTAGCAACCAAATGGGAGGGATGTGGTTTGAATATAAAATCATTGTGTTGTTTATATATGCAAAGCATGTTGCTCATTCGGTGCCAAACATGGCTTTTGTCAGCACGCGCTTCTTAAAAATTTTATCAACAGTCGTTATGTATCACCTAGTTGATGTCTATTGTTTATAATGTAAACAATAGCATTTAAAAATCAGTACTTAATTTATTTTCGTTTTAAGACATGGCTACTCTTTCCTTTACCGTGGATGTTGTAAGAGGCGATTAAGGAAATTTAAAAGTTTTGAGGGATGGGCAGCAGCTCTTAAAGCACCAAAATTCACCAATGTCTAACTGCGGTTGCCAACCCACCTGCCAAAACGTGGCAGCTACTGGCAAAACCTCACAATAAGAGGAAACCTATGTTCAGCAGTTGACAGTTGACGGCTAGTGTAATGATGACCGAGCAGTCGGACCCTCAGGTTGTTTGCCATTCTAACGACCAGCCAGTACTAATCATAATTTGAATTGTCTACTTCAAAGTAACAAATGAAGTCATAGACCAAGTACAATACAATCAACTGTAACTTGGAGTGACTAGTCTATTGTTTGCCTTCAAATGGCCCCGCAATGTCTGCCACTATCCATTGAACTATGCACACTTCGTACTCATAACACTTTTACCACACTTTTACTTTAATGACTGTATTGCCTATTAAAACGTATTTTATAGACACGTGCTAAGGCTATACTCCTAATATCAATTATATATATAATATTAAATATCAATAATTTGTTTTATATGCCACCGAAGTGTGTTAATAAACTTGAGTATCTTGTTCCAACACACATATATAAATGTATATTATCTAAGCGTATAACATATAAAAATTCACAATCTATTACATACACGTTCTCCTTGCAAAGGTCATTTGAAATGTATAGAATAATATTTTTATATTTGATTAAATTTTAGTAAAGACTGCTTTTTAATTCTTACTCATCGTTAACTAATATTATAAAGTGAGTTTGTTACGCCTAAACCGCTGAATCGATTATGATGAATTTTGGTATAGAAATAGGAATCGTTATATCTAATAGAAACAGTTATAGTAATTAAACTACTTTTCCTCTCTGTCAGTGAACATATCTCGGTCGAAGTCGATGCGGACGAAGTCGCGGGTGAAAGCTAGTAATATTATAATCTAAATTATAATTAAAAATTGTCTGTACATAAGTGATATTTCAGAATAATTGATATGAGAGGTCTTAATAAGAGCGATGGAATTCAATTCTATAATCTTTAGAATCTTTTTATTTTAGTCAGTCTATATGTTTGTTACGGCATCACGCAACTACTACTGCGGCAAATTTAATGCGGATTTATGTTCTTGAAGGTGTAATTTAAACTTTGCTGTGAGTTTTATTTTGGTATGCCATCTAAAATGCCGTATGGCATTAGGCTCGCCATTTGTACAAAGTTTTATTGTGTAATAAAGAATGAAATAAATAAATAAAAGTAGTCTGAATAACTCTTCGATATGATGCCTACAGCCACCTGCCGATGACGAGTGGTGCGATGGTGAACATCGCACCACTCGTCATCGGCAGGAAATCCATCTTGGCACCTTAGAACCAGAATGTCACGCACAGTACGATTTCAGAGGATCTTCCTCCTGCGAACAATAAAAAAGTAGATGTCATTGGTTTTCCTACTTTCAAAATCCACGCGTACGAAGTCAAGAATAAAAGCTTGTTTCGCTGTAAGAGAAAGAATGAAACTTAATATTTTTAATATTTTTTTAAAGGCACTATGCCATGTGACATGCACAAAATATCGTATGGCTGTACTGGCGTTAATGCTGGTGAAATATTATCCGAATTACAACAGCAAGTACGTACTAGTTTTAACTTTTAATTAAAAACATACGAAGTTTATAATTTTAATACACATTGTATTGGTACAGACTTTTACACAATTCAAGTTTAATCCGTTTTTATTATAGTGTCATTTATCGGTTGACCAACACTGGCCTGCAGGGATCAGCACTGTGTTCTTTGTTCATTAGCATATTACAACATTCAATCCGCTTTTGGCTAATGGGCATTAAAACTGTGTTAAAGTTTCCACATTTGTATGTGGGCTTGTCACGTTTTTTCACAACGTATCAATGAGCTTAGCTATCCAAATATTACGCCCCAGGTCATTGACACTAATGCAGCGGGTCCAATTTCCGAGTTGTTCAGTGTGGGCAGGCCAAGTTTGTATACAGCTTTATTTATTCAAACGTCTATTGATGAGCTACCTACGCGACATACGTGAACATAGATTTTGGAGATTTTTTTAGGTCATTTGTTGAAATTGCTTCTACATACATGCTCCGTGTCGTAGAAAGTTTCTTGTTTTGTATAATGACATTAATGTTTTTTTTTCTGTTTGTTTACAGGTAAATATCCTTATGCAAATTGAAAATAATAAACCGCAAGTATATAAAAGTATTAAAATTCAATAATAACTGAGTAATTCCATATTAGAATGTGTAGAGAAGTGACTCTAGGTATATACGAGTATACTCTGTTTTATATAACCATAGGGAAACTTTGTACAAAAATTGTCTGCCTGAATACCTTTGTCCTGTTCATGTTTCTGCCGTGAAACAGTTGTGTTTGCATAGCTGTGTTGCAGTTTGAAGAGAGTGGGATACGGCAATGAAATTATAGATTACAGAGGCATAACACCTTAGTCCTCAGAAATGCCAACGCATGAAGAATATCATGAGCGGCATATACTCTGTTTTGTCCATGGTACTGTTCATATTTACAGGCGACAGTAACCACTTTCCATCAGGTGGGCCGTCAGCTTGTTTGCCATTCTAAGTTACATAAAAAAACTGAATTTATTGAGAACGTACACAAACTAATAATTGACTTGGCCATAAGACAACCTGTTGAGGTCTATGTAGTAGTATAAAAAACATTACTAAATAACATTCGTTTCATTTGTTACAATTTCGTTTACAGACTGTTTCTATAATAATTTTAACTTGGTTACCTTTTCACTAAGTCCTATTGATAGAGAGTATATATCTATTATAAGTCAATACGGGTCAGTGGAAAAGGAAAATATACTGCGCTGACCTTAATTAATAGCATAAATCTAAGGCATTGCTTTTTTTTATACCACAAAGGTTGCAAACAAGCATACAGCCCGTGTAATGGTAAACAGTCACTGTACCCTACGGACGTCTCCAACATTAGAGGTGTCACATGCGCGTTGCCTACTTTGAAGAAACCTTAATATACTCTTTTTGAAGAACCCCATACTGTAATCTCTAAGGAAAACCTCGGCAGGGAGCTCATTCCACAATATGAGTGTTTGCGGAAGAAAATTGTGATGTTAATTACTTGAGCAAATTAGTTTAGTATAATTTGAAAATTAAATCAATTACTCTTTGACAACAAAAATTACCTCAATTAAAAAATGAAATGTATCGTGGGATAATTCAACGAATAGCAATACAGTCGAGGAATTTTTATATACGTTTAAAAAATTGTATTTTTTTAAATACGTCGGTATAAAGAAACTATTGAACATTTTAGGACACGATGCAGTTGTTACAAACACTTCTCGCATACAAAGTAGGCTTACAAGTAGTACACTTTCAATGCCAGGTGCAACGTGCGTGTGATACTCGTGCCGCTAATATAGATACTTGAGTCATCGCGATTGTTTTGGATAACAAAAACACAGCAAATCGGTCTATCAATTGAATTTGAATAATAATAAAGATAAGCATGAGTGCATGCACATAATATAGAATGCAATAACCATGATAAGTTTTGCTTTGCATCTGAATAGTATTACACTTCTTTAATATACTTCGATCAAATATTTATAAATAGAAGAGATGTATTGAAGTGGATTTACTTTTGTTACGATTTAACCACTGGATTTAATACGCTGTGTTATACTGGTAATAAAAGGGCCCATGTGACTTAAGAAAGTTAATAACTTAGGCTTACCTAACTGAAGGAACGTCACAATTATTTCCCAAAAAAATAATGTTTTTGAAAATTTCTCTGCAAGCGAATTAAAACATTAATCGTTTATTAATATTCTTATTAATCTATCAAAGTGAAAATGTATTTGAAAAATTCCGAAGCAAAAATTAAGTAAGTGTAAAGTTTTTAGTGCAACGTATTCTATGATTAATGTTTTAGTTCGTTAACAGAGTACTTATTAATCACACTCAGAAACATTAGAAATGGTTTATCTGTCAAAAATTGGCAGAAAATTGCATTTGACGTTGTTGCCACACTTTTCTGTCAATTAAACTTGTTAACGCTCTTAGGTGTTTATTCAAGACTTAATATCAAAAAAATAAATCAATTTTGTTGTAAAGGGTCGTAACTAAAAATAACGTAACGTAAAATAACGTAGAGTCATGAGTCCAGGTAGGTCAGCAAAGATCCTTACCCTGGATGTCTGCAGATAGATGTCGCCGAAGCTGGCACGGGAAGTAATTATATCATCATCATCACATCATCCATTAGCTCTTCACTGTTAAACATATATATTTCCAAATTAAGAATGTCACTCAGCAAGTCTCCTAGATAACCTACCAGTTGGCGGTGATCTTAAAGATTTTTTTATCTTTAAGTTATTTTTAAGGTCTTGTTTTTGATATTTTTAGTACATAGATGTAATGTGGGCATATAATAGATAGATTATAGTTTTTACATATATATATATATATATATATATATATATATATATATATATATATATATATATATATATATTCATCACACACACACAGGGTTTCACATTTATTTTTAATACATTTCATTATGTATTCCGTTATATAAACGGTGACAGCTCAAAGTCCCAAAGTCGAATCCTAAATTTCTGTATTTTCAAATTCGAGGTGGTTTTAAAACTCGCCACCCGAGGGTAATTACCCTCACATAATCATTTCAGCTGTTAACTGTCCACTGCTGAACATAAATCATAAGGTGAATTATGCCAGTAGTTGCCACGCTCGGCAAGCGGGTTGGCAATCGCAGTAAAGCTTTAGAGATGTTGTAAGAGGGACACCCTCACATAATTACTATTAATATGATGACTTTACGATCAAATCGAGATTTGATAATTTTCAAAATCCCTTAATAAACTACACAATTTTTATATTTGCACTTTTAGTGTATTTGTATAATATAATTAACATACTTACATCATTAAAAGCTATCTTTTAGTCATTAAAGTAAAAGGTATGTTAAAAACCTTTTTATCTTATAGTTTTCTCACTAGAAATTTGTATTCCAAGTTATTTTCCCACCGCTTTTTAATTAATGAATTAAAAATGAAGGTACATCGTGGAAAAAAATACCGAGTATTTGATAAAACTTGTTAATAACGTCTTATTTTTATATACAGTTGACATTATATTTGAATTTAGGAAATGGATTTTTTTTTTCTTAAAAGATTATACTCCGCAAAAAAGAATGCTTTTGACTACACATAAAAATTGAGGCGTATTGAGATATATCTTCATTCGTAATTTTGGATGTCGCTTAAATAATAAGAATGGCTTTAGAATCCCTGTAATATACCAAATATACTCTTCTCAGATTTCTAGTTCGTGCTTCCATGCAGTGACTAAACATATTCCAGCTACGAATTTTAACATGGCTAATCTTGTATGATTCATTACAACATTTACAACCGCTTGTTTACACGACATAGAGTGGATGTGAATCACCAAGGGATGCAGAGATATTATATTGGGCTTGATATAAATACTTGATCTTGTTCTGAGAAATTGAACCGTTTTGAACTTGTTGATGTAATTGTCAAAGAAATGAATGGCGTTTAAGTTTACCACTACGTGTCAAGGAAATCGTACGTCTTGTCAAGGGCTGATTTATATGTAACTACCTGACCGCGATGTTGTCTTGTCCAAATTTCTAAAAAGCTTAATCAGACTATAAGAAACATTTAAGATAATGTAGAGAAAATTTAGATTCATTAGATGCCCACGAAATCGTCGGGTCTATATGATAATGAGATATTTAAATATGAAAGAAACTACGGAGATTAGTATATCAGGATTGTACATAGTGACAGGCTGTGACTTCTGTGTCTGTGTGAAAAAAAAAACAGGACTATATTGTCTATCTTCACAAAATTTATAAAAATTTCTAAATCGGTCCAAGATGGAAAAAATTATCTAATATTCTTTTCATAAGCCCGAAAATGATGAAACTGTTATATAGTACGAAAGTGAAAGGATAAAAGTACTGGTGGAGCCCTAACTTATTATGAACTGATAAATCATGTTTTGTCCGGTAAGTCTCCGAAACATGAGACATGAAAGTAGGATGAAACAAGAAATGTACTTAGCAATAAAGGCCTATCATATACTCGCTTCTTTCTATTTACGACTTAAAGGATTTGGTATGAAGACTGATAGACAAATAAATACTTTAAAATAAAATAGATAAGTGTAAAAATCTACCACTTAAAGAACACCAGTTAAATGTAGACATTTTAATGTGTGCAAAGGTATAAATAAATAAATAAACAAACACCAGAAACTTGTCACTAAATACTCTTCCTAATGTTTAACAAAAATAACGTCGCACTTCATTAGATACGTTAATTACCGAAGTAATAAGTATCTACGGTAGATTACGCAAGAGCTTGTGTCAAACTGAAAGAATGTGCCATTATGTTTATAGTTACCAAGTTTACAATTTGCTCAGTAAATACGAGGTTTGTCCGGAAAGTACGTATAAAAGTTTTTTAAAAATTTTATTTTACAATTATTCAGGTAAATCAATTTTATCCCCTTCAAAGTACTCCCCCTGTGACATAATGCACTTGTGCCAACGCCGTTTCCACTGTGAGAAGGCTCCTTGAAAGTCCTCTGGTTGTAGGTTTCTCAGCTGCCCCGTCGTAGCTTTTTTTATCTCATTTATGTCCCCCAAATGCCGCCCCCGAAGTACCAATTTGGTTTTTGTGAACAAGAAGAAGTCACACGGGGCCAAATCCGGCGAATAGGGGGGGTGTTCGGTCACCGTAATGGAATTTTTACTCAAAAACTCACGGACAACAAGAGAGGTGTGGGCAGGGGCATTGTCGTGGTGAAGAATCCAACGCCCCTCTCGCGCCAATTCTGGACGAACTCGTGCCACACGAGCTTTGAGGCGTCTGAGCACATCGACGTAGAATTTTCCATCAACTGTCTGGCCTGGAGGGACGAATTCTTGATGGACAATCCCCCGAACATCGAAAAAAACAATCAACATTGTCTTGACATTTGAGCGGGATTTTCTTGATTTTTTTGTTCGTGGTTCCCCGGATGTCTTATCGAATTAGATCGGCAAAAATTTCACGGCCATTCTTGCCGAGTTTCGAGAGAAACTTGATTACGACGCGCTGCTCTTCAACGGAAGCGGGCTCCATGCCGACGGGGTTTCGTTAAGAGGTAACTTCACAGATGGCGTGACAAGCCAGTTCGCACCGCACGGCGGTCAGACCAGAACTGAAGCATTGTTAGGGACATAAGGAAGGGGTCCTGCGCTTACCTGGCCTCCCCACTCCTCTTTCTCGCATTCCAGAACACTTTTATACGAACTTTCCGGACAGACCTCGTACTACCACCTGACGTGACCAATGTCACGTTAGTAAAGTGGTAGGATTTCATATTAATTGCAAGATTTGATTTGTACACATAAACATGCAGCATATGCAAATATAACCAAGTGCAGTAACAAAAACAAGAAGCATTATAATTTTGGCCTCTGGATGTGAAATCGTATAAAAAATGAAATAATATGGAGTCTATGACGTTCATATCTAAACTGATAATTGCTACCAATATTTTTTTCCCTCCCTTTTACGTGTCGATAGCTCATTTAGCACTACACTAAAATATATTTTTTGAAACATTCAACGCGAATTTGAACAAAAACTGTTATGATTGCGCAATAAACATTGAAATACCTAAACTCTTTAGTGACTTGCAACTTGGTAATGAACCTTTCGTCGAGTCTTTTTAAATACATTTATATTTATATTAGTATTTGTACCCTCGTCCAAGGTCATTACTAACTCATTAAAGCAAAAATATGGAAGTAGCTTAGGTGTTTTTTATGTTTCATAGTCGACTATAGAATTTATCGTTTTTATTTATTCTTCTGTTCTTTGCTTACTCAGTCTGTATTACTGACATAGAAGTAAAGAATTAAATCTATTTTCTTGATCACGTAACTTGAAGAATCGACAACCAATGGGGAAGAAAGGTTCTTGAGTGGCGACCCCGTAGGAGCAATCGCAGTGTAGGGAGGCTACTAGATGGAGTGACGACCCCGTAGGAGCAATCGCAGTGTAGGGAGGCTACTAGATGGAGTGACGACCTTAAATGCGTTGCAGGGAGTCTGTAGATGCGGTGGCTCAGGACCGTTCCTTATGGCAGTCTATGGGGGAGGTCTATGTCCAGCAATGGACGGATAATGGCTGAATTGATGATGATTATCTGTAACATAGGTAACATTTTATAGTATTTAAGAAATGTCCATCCAAATCGTTGTAAAATACGACTGGGACACAAAGTTCATAAATACTTTATTATATTTAGATTATCCCTCCTAGTAGTAGCTTTTTCAGTATCTGTTTATCAATTAATTAAATTGTACACTATTTTTAACAAGCATTATTTTTTATTATTCCTATTCCTTGGCGCAAAGTTATTTTTAGTCAGTTTAAGCCACAACAATCATGCGTTGTGTTGTGTGCAGACAGGAAACAAGCTATAGTAAAAAGTTGGGACACGCAGCTGCGAGCAGTTCGTTAATTATGTTGGCACGCGTGTGCAACCTGTAGCTCGTTTCTCGTAAAACAAGACGTTCAAATTTCGTTCAAGTTTAGAAGTCGTTCAATTGAAGACCTGTTCAAAGGTTACTATTACAGTTGGGACATGGAACAGTCTATTAATTATGTTGGCACGCGTGCGTAAACTATAACTCAAATCGCCTAAAAACAAATCAGTCGTTCAATTGAAGTCCTATTTCAAAGTTGATATTCACATTATTAGCGAAGATATCGCGTAACAAACATACAATAAAAAATACAAGCGTATTGAGTACTTTCTTCCTTTATCTACACTATAGACTACCCACTTTCTTCCACAACCACTCTTTAGAATCAACTTCTAGCAGCAGTATTTTCGAACCGATACGACATTATAACCTTTAATAAAAGAGCACATATATATTCTTTTTTAAAAGGCCGGCAGCACACCTGCAATCCCTTTGGTGTTATGGGTGATCATGGGCGATGGTAGTCACTTACCATCAGGTACGCCGCATGCTCTTTAGCCCGTGTTATATAAAAAAAGAAACTAGATGTCTATTCTAAAAAGAGAAAATGATAACGCTTCTGCCAACTGTCTCTATGTTACTCGTACGATATTGTAGTTTTCGGTTAGAGAATCAAATGGCTAATAATCTGCCTATAGCACAGAATATTAAACAGTACAGATACTTATAGTGCCACTTTGAAAGCTCAAATGGTATGTTATACGTCAGATCGTGACGTCTCAGGTTCTTATAAGAATGTCTGTCTGTACAGTGTGAGGTATCAATGATATTCTGGTCAATTAAATGTTTCCACTACTATCTACATATATCAGTTATAAAAAAATATTTTCAATAGTATAGAAAAATAAGTCTGTTTAAAAGAAAAAAACATTTTTAACGACAAGCTTTTATAACCTTTATCCTATTAAAGGTTAAGACTTACCACACAGAGTTATAATTAGTAATATAATTTTTGCCAAAACAAACAAGCCCAAGCACGACGTTTTTATCACGCGTTGGTTACGAATTCCTATGACCGCATTCCGTCTTCATCAGACCAGTTCGGTGGTGCTCTTGTATTGTTACCGAACTTATATAAGTATACCAAATTTTAGCGCAATCGGACGCCAGCAACTTGTTAAAAAAAAGATTTAAAATTTTAACTAGAAATACAATAAATATTAAAGCAAATTAAATGAAAACTTGAAATAAAGCAGTTTTCATCGTTAAAGTAAATGTATTTAATGTTAATTGATAATTAATGTGGATTTCATTTAATTTTGAGGTCGCTGAATATACAAATAAATATATTATGAATTATAAAATATATTGACATATCTGGATTAGAGCACGAAACCAAAGAGACTGATTTATATCTCTTATGCCTGACCGACCACATTATTTATCTTTAGCGAAGAGTCTTTGTATGACATATAATTTTTAAACCGGAATACCCACTGTCGATCTGTCTTATGAGATATAGTAATTCTCGTGCACATGTACATTCTTAAGAATAGCCAATTAAGGCGAACCGGTTTACTGAGCAGCCTGGTGAATTGGCTTTTAGACATTTTCGGGCGCAAAACCGCATTATTGTACCCATTCGTCTTTTTATCGTGAATTACAAACTGTTGATTATGGGGGAAGGGATTTGTTAATATATAATAAAGGGAACTATATAATAAAGGGAACTAAACGGCCTTACATACATACATATCCGTCACACCTAGTTCCCAATGGGGTAGGTAAAATTAACAACCGTATTGCTAGCAATATATACTACCAGGTTGACCTCCACGTGATTCTACTTGGAAACAATCGTGGTTAATTCCAAATGAATTTGACACGATGGGTCTACTGACCTACTTTCGTCCTCATCTATCATCCCTATGTATACCGATAGTACATGCAGGGTTACCGTTTCATTTTCACCCATTAAAAAACAACCGTTGATTAATGGACTCTTATACAGGTGACAAACGAATCATTCTATAGAAAAATATTCACTGCATCTAAAATAACTTATCAGCAATGTCTTCTTACTTATTTTTTCTCACATACATGGTGACGAAAATATACCTTATTACTTGCATTGCAAGCCTTTTTAATTATTCAGGGACAATATGTAATTTTCTGATCCTACTGCCAAATAAGGTAATTTGTAAATGTATCTGTATCCATACAGAATTTTGTAAAGTAAAAATTATTTTTCTCCTTTCTATATTAGGTTGTTTGGATAATACACTTCATAATTGAAAACTAAAGATAATACGGATGTATTTGAAAACTTACTAAAACTTTTCTATTTATATTTAAAAATTGACTTGATTGTGTCCTTATATCACGCGATTCCCTGAAAACTATCGTGGTCAATTCCTGAATTCGACAGACCGACTTACCTGTATCCATCCTAATCCTGGTACCTACCCCGCTAGAGTAAACCGATAGTGCAGGCAGGATTACGATTCCATTACCAATTTAGCATGCATAAAAAGGTCCTAATATGAATAAGTTACTTTGAAATAAATGTATTCTATATAGCACTGCAAGAACGATATAAATACAATGATTGTAAACGAGAAGTTTATATTATATATGCTTGGATTTATCACGTCCATACACCATTACACCATTTTGTCCCACCACAAACATTTTGAAACCAACTCGTAGACATTTTATATCCGTACAAACGGATCAATATCAGTTGACAAACTTCGATAAACAAACGGAGCAAGTGTACAAACATGGTCCAAAACATGAGGACTGGATCGCGGCAGCCGTGGGTGAACTGGTCCCACGAGGTCGGTGTGTTTTTCTAACGCCTCCGTTGCTAACTGTACCGGATACCTAATATACACATACCGATATAACCCTTCGCACACCGTCTACCGATGCGGTTGCAGTAAATACTGGATTGACTTCAAATTATTTGAAAATAATTATTCTCTAAATATTGACGGGTAGGTTGCATCATTATAGTACACAGTACTGTGTCATATACAGTTATAATTAATTTATTATTAATCTTAAAATATACACAAAATATAAAATTAAATAAACAAACTTTAAAACTTAATAGTCGAGGGATGCAGTAAAACATCCCTGTTAAAACATCACCAAAGGCCTTACTGCGGTTGTCAATTCATCTGCCAAGTGCGTCAACTACTGGCAGAACCCCCTTTATGTAGAAAGCCTATGTTCGCTAGAGGACAGTTAACGGCTGATATGATAATGATGGAATTTTAAAATAAAAATTTTAATAACTGTAGTATAGATTTGTCGCCAACTACAATGGATTCTAATACGTATAGGTACGTGGTGAAATATGAACACACATCGGCAATAGTCGACAAATGACTCTGACTATCGCATTAGGGATTATGATCATACAGTTGTATATCAGTATAATGTATGTATTGTTTTATCTTCAATATGTCTGACAATTCTTTTTCAATTGAATTTTACGACGACAATGTCACTTTCATTTATACTATTGTTTTTTAAATATAACAGAATTGTAGATGTTGTAAAGTGACAAGAAGCAGATACCGATGTTATATCTCCGTTATGTTTAGATCTTATAATTTGTACCAAAATTAAGCTTTCTAGATCCAATTTTTTTTTAATATTAACAGTTATAAAATACAGGTCAGTCATTCAGGACATTTTTTATCAGATTTAAAAACTTGTCGCCCATAGTAGGAAATTAAATCGTCTGAATAATTTACCTAAATTATCGTCATTTTACTTTTAAATATTAATTAATAAAGACCACTAGACGCTGATCAGGTTTTGCTTTAATATTTGCGGTTAAACACAAAATATATTTCCTTGTATCAAATCAGAATATCGTATCTCACTGGCCTTGATTTTTCGTTAGATTTTTTTTACAAAATTCTTGGTGCATAAAATGTCGCTTGTATCTTTATTTCGTACTAGCTGTTTTTCACAATTTCAATCGCATATATCCGCCGACTCCTGTTTCCGAGGCATTTTTATTTCTAGTTGTTCACTATAGTACTTACAAAATTTCAAAACCTACAACACCTACAACACTGGCTATGTGTTAATCAGTCGGCTACTTATTTAGACTTTCGTATTTCATTTTATCCACTAATCCTCCCCAATAAACAACGATAGCGCATTAGAATAGAATAATCTCTAATGACTCTTATACACAGCTCCATTGAATCTTAGAACTAAAGGGAATATAAAGATAGAATCACCTACTCTTTCTATTAATAATGTGAAAGATTGTAAAAATGTTTGGATCTTTGTTATTCAATGACGTTTAAACGGCGGAACAGATTTGAATGAGATTTGTTAGACAATTAGGTTATATCCTAACTTAACGCATAGGATTCTTTATATAATAATTCATGCGAACAAAGCTATGAGAAACAACTAGTTAATTATCATTATTATGTGAATTAAAATAATAATCGAGCAAACAATATCTAATGTTAATTATTCCAACCCACTACGGAAGGCAGAGTCGACTCTGCACGGTATTTTTTCATTTCACATACAAAAAAAAGCTACCACATATTGCTTTCTTCCTGCCTAACAATGGCTACCGTCGTATCTCCGAATCTCAAAATACACATTGAATTCAAATGAACCAGAGGCACGTGGGTGCTCCGCTGTCACAGACGAGCGCCGGCGCCGCACCGGGCCCTATCCTTTTGTACGAGAGGGAAAAGCTTGGATTATCCTATTACATTTTCTCTTACTATAGAAGTTAAAAAAAAAATTATATTTGATAAGATAAAACGTTTTTCACGAATTATTGTACCATTCATTTTAGACACCAAGGAATAAAAACTCCTAATATCTTTAGCAAAAATTGAGCCTCGTGTACCCTCCAGATATGCAGGCCTGTTTTGACATTTCTCAAAATATTTTCTAGATCTCATCTAAGTATAATTAGCCATAGACCTTGATCATGGGTATTATTGATTAGGTAGAATACTAATAGGATGCAAATATAAATGCTTCATTTATACTTAAACCCTGTTTTTGGCAGCTTTGTTCTGTTTATTTAGTTTGTACCTCTCAAATGTTCGTTGTCTATTTTTAAAGTTCGTTAGGAACCTGGTTTCTCATGATACAGGATATCCTAATTTGAGGATGAGGCTTTGAGGATATAGGTGTGATTGTGTTGCACTTATCATTATAATTATCTTACACATTATTTATCTATATATTATATTATTATGTGAAGCAAAAAGTTTGTACTCCTTTTTACGAAAATTGCGCGAACGGAGGAGTATGAAATTTGACACACTTATAGTTTATATAGAGAAAGAGTGCAGAATGCTAATATTTTTTTTAATTATGCATAAAAAATGTATTAATTCAATAAAAAACATTACACACACAACCATTTATTTAACTCACACATGGCTATATGTATACTGTTTTGTTTATTGTTAAAATCTGTGATCAAATTGAGAATAGATTAATAATGTTTGGCCTTAAATATTATTTGTTATAGTCTTACTGAATGTCAAACATAACCATAATAAATTCATTTATTACAATAAATTGTCTTCGACTACGGGACGACCACTAGTTCTGATAAATACTGCTGCAGAATTATTCAATTGCTTATCTTGATACAACCATTGTAATAACATAATAATTAAAAATTGAAACTACCATTCATTGGTAACTCTATTTCCGCGCTATTATGGGTAGTATCTTAAGTTCGCGCATAAGTATGTTATGGGTTCTATTCTCAAATAAAATAACAGACAACTATGATGGAAGGAAAGTTGTACTACAAGTTACGATACGACCCATTGCTCTTGGGCATTAAACTATGTATGTATGTACTTATTGCTCGCTACAGAAAAGCGCAACGGTAACTTAGTCTATAAATGGCATTAATATTTAATTTTTATTGCATTGATTTATATTTTTAAGCAATAATAATAATACATTTATTGCCTTTTAGTTACGTAATATTCTAACTGTTATACTCGCGATGGTCATGTTCTGGTTTCTCTTAATTCTGGGACCAAAAACTTCACTATCAACTCTTGTTCTATTAATTCTTATTAATTTCAACTGTGTAGGTCACGGCATAGAATAGGTTACCCCTTCCTATCCCGTAAAATATCACCAAAAGCCAAACTGCGGTTGCCAACCCTCCTGCGAGAACGAATCTCAGTTTAAACCTTTGAATTTTCAAATTCATGTTTTAATCATTTAATAAAAACTGTCACATATTTCGTGTTTCGGGAGACACGTAAAACCGTCGTCCGGTAAGAAGCTATGATAAAGGCCTTCGTGTACCTATAACGAAGGTAACCCAAAAGTTGACACCAGAGGGCGACACCCTTACACGAGTATTATAATTATACAGATCAGAAATACGTCGCTGTATGGTTCGCCTGCTAAAAACGAATAGGTACACAATAGAGCGGACGCAGCGCTGCACTAATAGCAATTTCCTTTGAACTACGAGCAGTAACAACAACAACCACGATTGTTGACGTTACCAGCAAGTCACGTACCGAGAAACTATTAAGTTTTCAAGTGCCAAACATATAGTACAGTAACCTCCTCCGTATACCATCTCCTTTGATGTCGTCAACTTGAAAAACAGGATTCTAGTCTATGTATCTATATAAATAAATTGAATTGCTATTCATTGATAAATGCAGCAATTGAAAATTCTTGGACTGATTTTTAAATGTTCATAATAATCCTGTTAAAGTTCTCAGGAAAAGAAAAAATTAAAAAGTTGTTCGGAAAGTAGGGAAAGATATATTTTTTTGTATACACAAAACATCATAACTTTGTATTAGTATGCCATTGTATTCATTTTTTTTTTCTATATAATTTAAAACTTTACTGTTCAATAAAGTGTTATAAACAAACAAACAGAACAAACGTTTTTATTTTGCCCATTATGTTTTAAAATTTTGGAATTATATCATGGGTAGACAAAGTGCAGGAAGAAGATTGCTTCACATACGCTCCTATAATATACAAGGTGCTATAAGATATTTTATTATTTGATCTCAATGACAATATAGTAACACGGTAAAAATACCGAAATAGTATGAACTTTAGATATAGGAGGACCAAAGTAAGCCAACATCTGTCCAGCTAATTTATAATAATATGAGATTACCTTGAAAGTAAACATCTAAATAAAAAAAAAAAAATTAACCAAAACGTCTAAATGTAAACTTCTTCCTCTTAAAGTCTATTTAAAGTTATCTGTTTTACTCGGGAATTACTATACATTTGTATTAAAAAAAGACTAATTATGATATAGTTTTAACTTGAATATCATGACACAGCATCTGTCAGGAATGAAGGAAAAAAGTCACCGCAAAAAAGACACCGTTTGTCGTATCACCTCACTTTCAGGGCACTTCCCTTGATAATAAGTCGAGTCTGGGGATTCTTGGCGTCGATATATCTAGCGACGTCCAGTTTTGCGGTCATCTGGAGGAAAAAGCTAAGATAGCTTCCAAAAAGTTGGGGGTGCTCAATAGGGTGAGACGGTATTTCACGCCAGAAAACCGCCTGAAACTGTATAAAGCTCAAGTGAGGCCACACATGGAATACTGTTCTCACCTGTGGGCAGGAGCGCCACAGTACCAACTCCTTCCGTTAGACCGCATTCAAAGTCGGGCAGCTCGAATTGTTGACGATCGGCGTCTTACTGTCCGGCTCGACCCACTGAAACTGCGTAGAGATGTTGCATCTCTGTGCGTCTTCTACCGAATTTATCATGGGGAGTGCTCTGAAGAATTGTTCGGATTGATACCTGCTGCAGATTTTCACCATCGTACAACCCGCCATAAACTAAAATTTCATCCCAACCATCTGGACGAGTGGCGGTCCTCCACCGTGCGTTTTTCAAGGCACTTTCTTCCACGCACAACCACTCTTTGGAATCAACTTCCAGCAGCAGTATTTCCGAACCGATACGACAACATAACCTTCAAGAAAAGAGCATATTCCTTTTTAAAAGGCCGGCAGCACACCTGCAATGCCGTAGGTGTTGTGGGTGACCATGGGCGGCGGTAGTCACTTACCATCAGGTGAGCCGCATGCTCGTTTGCCCCCTGTGTTGTAAAAAAAAAAAAAAAAATGTAATTTCACTCCAGACTTGCAACCAAAACAAATATTGCGTGTTAATTTTCTCATGCTTATCAACACTTCTGAACTGCTGTTTATTTTAAGATACGACGTTGACATAACTTTAGTTCCAACATACTCAACAAAACGTGGACAATTTTCAGACTATATGTATATATATTTTTATGTATTAACTACCGGTTTAACTTACGTGTAATTAGATCCAAAAAAACTCGACTAGTTTCAGGGCCAATTCGTGATCTTTAGTCATGAGCGACTGTGATGTGAGCGCGAGCCCATATGTACATATATATATAGTACAAATGAATAATTGACACGACCATAAGTTTACTGATACTCAATAGTAGTATCAGTAAACTTATGATTATACAAATACAATATCGATTCATTAATTGAATATTTTGCTTTTTTACGAATTTCATTTCATTTAAAGTATATTTCAATAAATTTAAATTTCAACAAAACTTAATTAGTCACATTTTGAACACAATGTAGTTTATTCTAAACAAAATAAATTCAATTATATTCCTTCATATTTTAATTAATATTATTTTATTATTGCGTAATTTTGTTGTATATAATTATTGTTACTTTTGTTTTTAATATTAGCTCTCTTGATCTAAGTAGAATTTGTAACGTACTATGAATTTATAAGATCTAATGTTTTATACCCAAAATCATATTAAATAATATATTATTATCATTCATCTCTCGTACAAAACGCTTTCGATATAAGCAGAGAGAACCTAGTACCATATGGTACAATCGTTGCATATTTATTTCATTACTCACATATTCAACAATATATGATAGCCACGACTTCGTAGTTATTATGACGTCAATAAAAAATATGTAGTGTGAATAAAACGTCTCCATCTATTAAATACATAAAAGGATCGAAAAGTTCGACCGAATATTTGGTTCAGGTTATTTTGAACCAAACATTTGAGTGAATTTTCTTGTGACATCAACTCCAACTAGAACGCGGTTAATTTCTTTGATTGGTATGAGAAGATGAGCCTAGCAAAATATCATGAAATCTCATCTATACGAAGTTACCTTAACTTTTTATTGTCCTCTTATTTCAGTGAAATAATTAAATTTAATAAAAATATATCAACATATCAAATAAATTTTATTATAAATTTTACGTAAGGTGGAAGGGAGCACCACATCTCATCAAAGGTAACGAGGTTAAAATTAAAAAGTATGCCGTATGTACAGGAACAAACTATTTCTAACTAGCTTTTTTACCCATTACTTTGTACGCGTGGGTTTTAAAAGTACGAAAACACTGAATTAGCTTTCTAGATTAGGTATCAGAATAAATCAAAACCTGTCAAATACCTATCCCGCATCCAACTACACCAGTAGTAGTTTTTTGCGTGATGCCGGATCAAACACACAAATAAAATATCTACAAAGTATTGTTTTGACATCTATTAGTCTTATTATGACTTCTTATATTATTTTGTTTTAAATATCTCCCATGCACATACATGATCTAGTTACAATTACATTATATTAGATAAGATAGTAATCTTGATACCTATATTATTCCTTAAAAACCAACAAATTTGTTTTATACGGCCTTTAAAACTAGTGTATTACTTTCACTTCCCTCCGTTAAATTTGATAGAAGTTCAACGTCCACCAGTGTCCATACCCGAGGGTGGGACCAAGTCTAATTCAATTATAGGATTGTTTGCCACCCCTCCCTCATAAGATATGCTTTTAAAGGGTATCACTATGACAAATTATTTAACTTATATCAGAATGCATGTTACTAATGATAGATTGACACGAGAAAAGTTTGGATTTTTATAGAGGGTTCATTTGAAGATCTAACTTTTTTCAGCAATACCTGCTAAAAAACGAAAGAAATAATATAATAATAGTCCAGTCTAGATATA
The DNA here is from genome assembly GCF_026898425.1 of Galleria mellonella. Classification (NCBI taxonomy): domain Eukaryota; kingdom Metazoa; phylum Arthropoda; class Insecta; order Lepidoptera; family Pyralidae; genus Galleria; species Galleria mellonella. Next base: position 1,521,229 of record NW_026442112.1, read on the forward strand.
CGAGTCTAATAACGCCAACTAAAACTAATCAGAGCTTGTGGTATGGGTACCTGCTAGAAAACTGATTATATATTTAATATATAATATATTTTTTTATCGTAGATTCACTCCCAGACTGATGTGAATAGAACAGTGTAAAGCTCATCAAAAACATGTATAAATATATATATATATACACATAGATATTTTTTATGAGTTGCGGTATCGGTATACGCTGGCGTGGTACTAGTGAGGGATGATAAATAATATTAAAGTCATGTTAATAAGCCCATCGTGGCGAATTTGCAAGAAATTAACCATACTGTTAGCCAGGAAGGACCACGTCGATGTCGACCTGACAAGGTGGAGACTAGCGTTCCTATTACAATTCGTCCGAAGAAGGTCGTCACATTGTATTCTTAGTTATCGGCCTCGTCACCATACTACAACCATATGGACAGACAGACATTTTTGTTTAGGCACCATGAATAACCTTTTAGTTGTGACATAGCTACTTGTACATCGTAAATTTATCGAAACTGTATTTTGTTCTCGTTTCTCTTGGCACATAATGTGCGACCTTCGTAACGTTTATTTGATCTACAAACATGAAACCATTAGGTCGAGCGAACTAGACGTTAGTTCGCAAAATAATTCAATCAGTTGTCACTACACCGCAATCCTGGGTGATTCCGAATGGAAAATATATGGGCCACAGACAATTTATTATAGTTTTAAACCGCCTGAACATAAATCTAACGTAGACGAAAAAGAAAACAATAATTTATCATTGCATTGTTTGTGTTTTTTAATTAGTTATTTTGACTGAGTATAAAATATTATAAGTCTTGATATTTATTGATCCATGAGAAGAAATTTGCCCTTCATTTATTGTTTTTACAATGGTCGAGGAAAGAATATTTTGAAGAATGATTATCATAACTTCAATATAAGCAAAATGAAAGAAAAATTGGATAGATTGTAAGAAAGCAATTAATACCTTAATAGTAGAAACTTAATCAATGAAATCATCGATGTTATTATATATGAATTAGGCATCCCTCTAATGGCTAATTTGTATTGATAGCAGGAACATTTGTCTTACCAGATAACATCATTGCATTATTCCCAGCAATCATTGTCTTGATGAAATTAATTTTATACAACTCCGAATTTATATTCTGTGGCTATCTTGCTTATATCATGTCAAAATTTATAAAGTTTAGATATTTAACAATAAGCTTAAACGCCTGAACGGATTTAAATGAAATTTATTACACAGATGTCCATATACTAGATAAACGCATAGGATATTTTGTATTTAACCAAACGCCGTAAGTTGGTTGTTACCGCGTAAGACAATCGTTACTCAAACATAGAACTTACAAAAGTACTATTAACTTCATAACTTCGTAGATAAATCCGCCGGTTTACACTAACATAGGTTCCTACCTATTACAATGTAAACTAGTACCTTCATTTTTCGATTACATTCATCTAATCGAAAAATTAACATTGCTGTTTCTTGCACTATTTTTTTCTCAGCATTGATTAAATCATTTATTCTTATTTAAGAGTTGCCCTCTTGTCGGTGGAGCTCTTGTCACTCATTACGATTTTCTGCCAGTTTCTTCGTCTTAATACGACACGTCACAAACTGTTTTCTTGATCTGCCTAATGTAACTATGCATTGGTTCCCCCTCCCCTTCTTTCTTCTATCTTAACATCTATTATGATGTTCATAATTTCGTGGTGTCGTATCAAGTGTGCCAACATTATCAAATCTTCAGAACTCAATAGTTTTTATTTGACTGATAAATATTGAATTTGATTTAATCAAACATCCAGCACAGATATCTAAGCTTTTAGTATTTTTATTTTATTTTTGGATTTATTTACTATTATAATAGTAATTATAAAGAAATTTTGTTTGTTTATTATCTTAACACCTCAACCAATGGTGACGATATTTGGTGTACATACTCGTACACTATTTCAAGATTGAGAACGACATAAGCTAATTTTTATTACAGTAAATCAACATAATTCCGATCAAGCGGACTAAGTCGCGGGTAAAAACTAGTTATAAATAAACTACAGAGCAAATATTTAAAAGAGTAAACCAAATTTAAAATTTTGCGAGCCAATTACAAACAGAAAGATGGACAGTTTGAATAAAGATCTAACACATTTTTTATTCTATATATAATATATCCTCTGTCTATATAGGTAGGTAACTCCGGGCTGTTCCAATTGTGTCCATATGATTGGCTGGACACTTCACAATCTGATTATTATGGTCCGTGCAATGGACTTAAAGTGGTTGAAATTGGTTGACACAGTACAGTGATTGCATGAGTTATCAATTTCTCTTAACAATCACACAGCCATAGAGATCCCATTTATTTCATATGGAGAATTCTGTAAAAAATGTAAATATATTCACGAATATAATCCCCAATAGGTAAAAAGGGTATTTGTTGATTTATGCCATAATGCTAAAAGTAAAAATAGACTTATTAATATTATAAATGTGAAAGTGAATTTGTTTATTTATTACTTCTTGGGGCCTTAACAGCACAACTAATCATTATGTTTGGTAAATATACGGTACTATATGGGATGGTGATGGGGCTTTTTGCGTGATAGAATCTGAAACGAGGATATCCGCAAAAGAACCAAAATAACTGACATAGCCCGAAGGATAAGCAAGCTGAAGTGGCAATGGGCTGATTACATAGCTCGAAGAACTGACAACCGATAGGAAAGAAAGGTTTTTGAGTAGCGACCGCGTACGGATAAACGCAGTGTAGGACGACCCCACTAGATGGAGTGACGATCTGAAACGCATTACAGGGAGTCAGTGGATGCAGGTGGCTCAGGGCCATTATTTGTGGCAGTCTATGAGGGAGGCTTATGTCCAGCAGTGGACGGATAATGGCTGAAATGATGATGATGATATGGGAAGGAGAAGGACATAGGCTACTTTTTCACCCCAATCAGTAAACATATCCCAATATATCCGCGGATAAAAGATAGTATCTGTATATTTTTTATAAGAACTATATTTTTTAATAGTAATTTATAATTCATATAATAACACACTAATGCCTACCCAGCCGTTTCTTTACTCCCAATAAGAGAAAGATGTAGTCTGCTGTTACCTACTATGTAGTATACTATGTAGTATAACTTTTTATTTCGAATTTTCCTTCTCTTACATTGGTGCATTGCGCTTTGTTTCCTTAATCACCATCGACACAACTATGTTTATTTTTTGTTACATACTAGCGTATCCCGCGACTTCGTCTGCGTGAATCAGTAAGTGCTTAAAGTACTCCTGTGTGCTCAGTGAAGATATAATCTTCCCTTGTACCAGATTTCATTCAAATCATCCAAAAGTGTTTGCCTGAAAGAATGATAAAAATCCATCTTTATAAATTTTCGTATTTATTATATTATTATACTAATCATTATCATATCAGCCCTTAACCGTCCACTGCTGAATATAAGCCTCCCCTTGAGGCATTTTGCCAATAGTTGCCACACTTGGCAGGCGGATTGGCAACTGCAGTCAGGGTTTCGGGATATTTTAATAGGGGCGCTGCTGCCCATCCCTCGCCGTCCCTTAGTCGTCATTTGCGACACCGACTGGAAAGGAAGGGGTGGCATATTCTATGCTGGGATCACACGGCCATTTGTATACTACTTAATACTATTATTTAATTAATGTGATATTTATTATTATTATTATAAATGTGGAAATGAGTACGTTTGTTTTTCCTTAGCGCCTTAACCAGTCATTATATAATTTAGTCTACAAGCACTATATGGGACGAAATAAGACATAGGTTACTTTTTATCCCGGTCAGTGAACATATTCCGTTCATGTAGACAAAGTTACGGTTAAAAGCTACTAATAATACAAAAAGTGAAAGTTTTTAAAGATTTTTATGTTTGGATATTTTTTTTTTACTTAAACACGTTTAAACGGTTGAATAAGTCATATCCTAACTGAAAACATAAGAAACACACATACTAATACACGCGGGAAATAGTTACAAATAATCTATTGTTCTCAATATTGTTACACATACTTATTATGTAATAATAACTCATATAACACACGGGTTATAATAAATATCTTGTGAATCGTGACTCGAAGTGACTAATGTATTATAAAAATACTAAAACATTTTTAATTATATATTTTAAGACCACATTGATATATAGTGTTCCTAGTCTACTAATTTAATTAACAGTTACGTAAAATTCATCTAATCAACATACATATGTTACTAATTTATGCTTATGCAATACGTAAATACGTACGGCGCCGCGTGATTAGAAAAGCTGACCCCCCAGTAACGGGAAAATGCGAGGTCAAAGATGAAGAAACTTGTGTTTTTTCGAGATTTTTCAACGTTCGTTCTCTGTTCGAATATGCGGCAAATGAAAAGACGTATTCGTCTACATTTGAATAACAGTTCTTTCTGGAGATTATTATTTTTAGATCCCGTCTTAACATGTCTAAGAATAGAAGCGCACGACAAGCAGAAACAAGTCTCTCTTTCGTCGACAACCAAATGTCGTGATTAATTATACTAATGTATCTATAAACTCGCTCATTACGTATCCAACGAAGCGCAGAACATGTGTCGTGTTGGTAATAATGCACTTTTCATTATCATCTCGGGACTTTTGCTTTTTATTGCATTTATTTTTAATTAAATCTAATCTCCTATGGATTTTACCTTATGTCCGTCTAACTTACGTGGTTGGGGGGAGAAGGGATTGTTAGTAATGAAGATTTGCAATCTTATTGCTAGCAATATACCCTATTAGGACGACCTCCACGCAGTCCCCCCTGGAAACCATCGTAATTGTTTTATTGTTGAATTGGTCACGATGGGCCAATTGATCTGCTTCATCATCGTCTGGCATCCCTCACTGGTGCCCCACCAGGGTATACCGATAGCGCAGACTGAGAAACCATTCCATTATCATCCATAAAAAAAACCTAGGTGGTTTTGGTGGTGTGTTTGTATTATAATAACTTTTTTTTATACAACTTAGAATGGTAAACAAGCTGAGGGCCCACCTGTACAACCGACACCTGACACAACATATATACTGTTTCGCTCATGATACCCCCCCCCCCCCCCATGCGTTGCCATTCCTGAGGACTTAGGTGTTATTCCTCTGTACCCTGTAAATTCACTTCCATATCCCACCTTTGAAACCGAAACACAGCCATGTAAACACAACTGCTTTACAGTACAAACACGAATGGGACAATGGTACCCAAGCAAACGACTTTTGTACAAAGTCTTCCTCTGGCACAAAGTATAAAGTAGTAGGCACAAAGAATAAAAGAATATTTATTTTAACATAAATGTTATATAGGTTACCTACAACGAATTATATTAAATTATAAAGCGAAAAATTGTTGCAGCCAGACGATTTGGTGATACACGCATCTGTGTAAACATTTTACACAGATGCGATATAAAATAAATTATATAAATCTATATGTATTTAATCGCTATTAAAATGGAACACGTATAGTAATTAAACCTATCTGAAATAACTATTTGCTCTACAAACCGCAGATGTTACTTTCCCGGAATATTCTTACGATTCACCCAATTCAATTTAACGCTAGACTAATCTAAATAGAGAGTTTACGCGAATCATACATAATATAATGTGATTCATTTCGTAAACATTTCACGTTGACGGCGTAATATTAGTAACTAGTATACATAGGTTCTTATGGCAGACGAGATTGTTGTTAACGAAGACGGTACCCCATTGATAACATTATACATGATTATACACTAACTGCGCTTGCCAACCCCCGTGCCATGGGGGAAAGGGATTGTTAGTAATGGAGACTGAGAATCCCCTTGCTAGCAATATACCCAACTAGGTCGACCTCCTCACGGTTCCCCCTGGAAACTATCATAGTTAATTCCTGATGAATTCATCGTGATGGGCTAACTGGCCTGTTTTCATTCTCATCTATCACCCTTCACTGGTCCTCCACAAACGTGGTATACGTTAGCGCAAACGGGGTTACCATACCATTTTCACCCATCATTTCTGGTGAATTTGTCACAAAGAGCCAACAGAGCTGACCTAGTCATTATTCCTTACTAGCATCCTGCCTGCGTATATCTACTCATAGCGTATGTGCGGTTATTAGTTTAGTTATCATCCTTACCATATCATATAATACCAACTGTTAACTGTCTACTGCTAAACATAACTTGGAGGGGTTTTGCCAATAGTTGCTACGCTTGGCAGTCGAATTGGCAACCGCAGTTAGGCTTTGGTGATGTTTAAAGTGGGACAGTGGAAAAAAATATTGTAATGCCTCATAACTATCGTCATATTTCACATACACGTACTATTGGGAATGGAAAATGAAGTTGATTAGGCGAATAGAATCGCAAATAAAAGCTGATACTAAATATGAGAGACACCACCCATATTAATAAGCGGTCTGCCGTTCCACAATCGCTCGTGACTACACAGCATTCCGTTGCGACGCAATCGAGCGCGGAAGGTCGCTCAAATCCGTTCCGTGGCCGTATACCTGTTGCTAATCGTGGTTATAGTTTGACAGAAACAAAATTATTACAGAAATATTTAACGACCTCTTTGCGCAATTGATCGGATTCTTGCTCGGGCTAATTCTCTTTGGTGGGAAGATTGTTTATGAATGAAAACGTAATGGTAACTCCGCCTGTGTTATTGTTTTAGATACGCTGGCAGGATACCAGTGAGTGATGATAGATAAAGTCAGTTCAGAGAGGCCGCGTTGACGTTGACTTGACAGGGTATTAAGTGTTGTGTATATTTCGAAATCGACCTGATTATGACAGATCCCTATTCCTCAAAACTGACCAATAATTTTGATGATTTTCAGCCAACTTAAAAGTGAAATATATTTTTGTTTATAATAAATAGATTATTTTTAAAATGAAAGGGCTTACTCAATTTTTAGAAATAGGCTCATATTAATTTTGATTAGTTCATTAGTTAACTAAATTTTTTTTATCCTAAGTTGTATTGACCTCAAACATTTTTATTTTCAGGCCAGCCTTCGGCAATTAGACCTGTCGCTGCTATCAGAACTGTGGACTCTCAGCGAAGCCATGGCGTCGTGGAGGCGACAGCTGGAAAGAGGACCTCGCCTCCGGCCGGCACCGCCGCCTCCACCACCACCGCACTATCTCAGAACTTAAGACTCCTTACCAATAAATTAATTTTGAAACACAATCCGCCTTGATGTTTATTTTAATGATCACAAACAGTTACAAGTCTAGTAGCCTACGTAGACGAAGGACATTTTCTTCCTATAGATTTATGTCGTCCACCCAGTAGCGTGATTTTTAGTCCTGTCATAAGAAAATCCGTAAATTACAAGTACACGATTTATATGTAGGGAGAGTTATGTGCAGACAAAAAATCCTTCGTCTACGCAGGCCTTAAGTGTGATTCGCCACGCAATAAACTTGAACGTGAAATGAGAATCGTTCTTGCTAAATTACCTCAAGTGTTTTTAATTAATGTGTATTTGCGAAAATAAATATACAATCGATTTTACAGAGAAATATCAAAGTTTTCACATCCAATATTATCATTGTATGGTGAAACTAACATAAGGGTGTTGCCTGCTAACTTGTTTCCATCAGGCGCTGTAGCAATATCACTATTAGTTGTATTGGTGCTTCGATCATTAACCGACTACATAACGCATCATGAACTAAATCCAAATCTGTTTGTGTTACTACTGCCAAGTAACTAGTTGTATTACTGTTTCGGTCTGAAGGGTGGGATATTGCAGTTAAATTAGGAAGCGAACATATAATACCTCAAAAATTACAATGCATATGGGATACTATGGGCATCTCGGTGTATTCTATAATGTCCACTATGCTGTCACGAGTTGTATTGCTTTCTACCTGGTAGGCCGTCAGCTCGTTTGTGAAATCAAGTTGCATAATGTAAAACTAAATAAAAAAAAAATCATAAATAATAAAGCACAATTTTGTATACAAATGCAGACAACCTAATTCACAATAACCCACTCCACAACAGAAGCTATATAAGCTCGGCCATTTTGATACTTTGACATGACATGAGTGCATGAAAATTGATGATCGAAGGCCATTAACGAATACCCGCCTTTTAAAATACCCCAGGTTGAGCTCCTTTACTACCCTTACCATACTTATTTGATGTATTGTAACCGATAGCAATAATTTGTGAAAAAGATTTGTAAATGTATTCTAAAAGCTGTTACTAGTTCTTTACACACGTTTCTTTAATATATTTATTTGTACTAAATAAAGTACATATTATGTAGATGCATAAATAAAGTACTACTACTTTATAGCGAAAGAAAATTAAGTATGTTACCTGTGCCTGTATCAAAGGAGAAAATGTTGAACATTGTAAATATTATGTAGTAATAATTTTGTAATAAATGAATATAGCATTCAATTTATTATAGTGACGTGTGTAAAAACCTTTACAAATTGATTTATTAATTTAAATGGATGGTTTTATAATTTATCGTTGCATGATACTGAAATGAGAAAGCAAAATACAGGTATGCAATTTTAGATATAAATATTTTAATTTTTCGATATGATACACGTCCATAGTTTAATGCGACTTCTAAAAAGTACATTTTGCTTTCATATTTTATCGTTACGATAAAATTGTCACATAGTATAATGCGTCACAGTAAATTATAAAAGCGTCCGTTATCGTATGTAGGCTTGACAACTTACTTCAATGACTGTTGGGCATTTAATTAGCTCAGCAAATAAATAAAAGAGATCTTACGAGTACTTCAAACATTACAGTTCCATCTAACATTAATAACAAAGTGTTACGTAGTTGTATGTATATCGTGTGCATTGTAAAAACTTAGTTGTAAGCTTAGGCATTTTCCTAAATAAATATTTAATAACAGTTTAATGAATTTCAATGCTATACAAGCTAAAATCGAAATCATAAGCATCCACGCATAGCAGAACACTAAGAAATGTAGTTTAGTGAAACTGAAATTTACCCCCCAATGAAATATACTAAATCGTTAATTAGACCAAATTTCTGACATTTTTCTACCCATATTTTCTTGGGGCATAACAAAAATAAAAAATCAATATAAAGTAAATTATATAAATTGCAAAAAGTGTAATTAATTTATCCAAAAATAGCCTAGCAATCAGCTATTTATGAATCAATTTTGCATAACATATAAACTATGCGTAGGTATAAAAAATACATACTAGTTAAATAATAACTTCCTATTTTCATGTCATAAAAACTAAAATTGCGTGAGTTCTGAATATTACAAAAATAGATTAACAATAGTATCTGAATTACAAACTTACCACTACCAGAGAGATCGTATAAGTACTTCTTTATTATCACATTAGGGTTTTTTTTATTTTAATGGATGATAATGAAATGGTAGCCCTGCTTATGCTAGCGGTATACACCGACGAGGCGCCAGAGGGGGATCATAGGTAAGAATAAAACAGATCAGTGAGCCCATCGGAAAAAATCAACAATATATCAATCACGATGGTTTCCAAACGGAACCGCGTGGAGGTCGACTTGATATGGTGTATTGCTAGCAATGGGGGTTATTAGGCCCAATTACTAATCAAACTTATTCCCCGCGCTCCCACATTAGGGGTTAAAAAAACTATAGTTAGGTAGGTACCGTAGAAAAAGAATGCCAGGTATTATCCTTTATTAGTAATAAGTACGTTATACTAAGTCTATGGTCATAATAGTAGTAGTGTAGTAGCATTGGCGTAGGTACCTTTTTAATATAATTTATCAGCGAAGTCCCTCTTTAAAGATGGCCATTCAAAACATCTTTACTACATCTATAGTACTCGTAGACATGTTCAGTTACTATTCTTAGTCTATGCCGCCACCGTCATGTGTCATCACTATCAAATGTTGCTGAAGTAGATAGAGCAAATCTTAATTGTCAGATGTCAGGCCTGTGACTGTCAATTGTTACTTTTAGTTGACATACTCATAAATATTTAAGATAGATAACAAAAATAATAATTAAAAATAATAGAAAAAAAGCATACAAATAGACCGCTTCTGATAATAATATATTTTGAGTAATTAAACCGATGTCAGAAACTTCCCTACAAGCAAGTGCTAAAGAAGAGCAACCGCCATCCAAGATATCTGAATCAGTTAAGGTTAGTAAAGTTTTATTTATTATTCATTGAAGTATTCAACATTATTAGTACTGAACTTAGTAATTAATACAAATTGTTTTGTTACAGAAAATAATATCAATGGAAAAGGAGAATGAAACTAACGCTAGTCGCAAATCACGAATTGATCTCAACGCATTGCCGACTCGTCAATACTTAGACCAAACAGTGGTGCCTATACTTCTTCAAGGATTATCGGCACTAGCTAAAGAGCGGCCCCCGGATCCAATTAACTACTTGGCAGCTTATTTGCTCAAAAATAAAAGTACATTTGAAAATAGTAACAGTGCAACAAATAATAATCCACCACAAAATCCTCAAACATAATTATTTAGTGTAGTTTTTAGTGTAACAATATGTTTTACAAATCAGTACAGACCTATTCTAGTACTTCAGCTCAATAAATTTTAAATTTGCACATTTCATAATTATTATTACATGTATTGTGTTTATGGTGAGTTGGTAAAAATTACTCTTTTCTAATCAATTTGTGTTCTGTAATGCAGATTAACTCTTATTATGATGGCCTTATATAGTTTGTGACTATGTTTAGGTAATAAAAATATATAAAATACACAAAGAGTGTGATTAAAAGCTATGTATTGTTTTACACAAATCTATTTTATTATGAAAATAATAATGGAATAACAGATACACAATGTTCATAGAACTTAGATATAACTTTAGAAAATTATCCATATTCAGATGGATTATTCACTTAGATATCATTTTGATTATTTTTGTGTAAAAGAAGGGCACCAAATTTACAATATAACTGATAAGATGAAATATAGAGTTCTAAATTTCTGATATTTTTTACTATATCATCATAGTCATAGAATACTGACAGATATGTAATATTTGTCAGATCCGTCAATATTCTACAACTATGACGACATACATAGTTACTTACAAAAAGGCCGACAGCATGCCTTTGGTGTTGTGGGTGATCATGGGCGGCGGTAGTCACTTACCACTAGGTGAGCTGCATGCTCGTTTGCCCCCTGTGTTGTAAAAAAAAACTTGAACATGGTTTAATATAATTTGACTTGCATTTTAACATACAAACATGTATTGTGCAAGTTTGAAGTAGAGCAATAAAAACAATATAAATAATTATAATTTAGTAATTTATTTCTGATTCTATGTTGATATATTTTGTCATTATATATGAGTAAATATGTTCCTCATCTAATCTTATATTTTTATTAGGTATAGTTCATACAATTACACAGAGATATGATAAGAAATTAAGATAATGGCTGAGATGATGATAATGATGATAAATAATTTATAATACCCTAAATTTCCGCTCATTCAATATTATGAAATTTGTGATTATCTTATTTTGGATATTATTTATATATTTAGTAAATTTGACTCATTTCTGCACTAAGCCTCTCATTTGGGCCATTGTATGTGTGACTACATGTATATGTGATATATATAAGATCTTTTATATATAATTATATATGTTATGTAGAAGTTTATGTCTACTTTATTCATGAATGCACTGCCTACCTCTTTCTCTGTTTGTCCTATTATTATAGAGAAAATTATCTGGTGTTAGATCTACCAAATGCACATATGCTACTGTCCATTAAAGTTTAAATAAGTCAATATTTTGCAAATTTTAATATCTATGTAAATATATAAATTTTAATATCATTATTTTTATAATCATATTTAATTATATATAGAAAAATTACCCATTTAATACGCAGAACTAAATATTGATTTTTTGCTTTTATTTATTTATTAGAGAAGTACCAGATTATTGAAGACTATAGTGCATGTATACATTAAGTCAGTGAATCCACTCTCTTAATCAAAACTTTTATCTAAAGAGAAACATTTAATTCTTCTAACATTCTTTCAATCGCAAATAGGATTTTTGTTTTTCAGCAAATAAATAATTCATTCAGATTCTGCAAAATACATCCCCTTTGTCCTTGAAAGAGTGTCAATGATCAATATATAAAGTAAGAGAACTTCCTCTCTTACTACATTTAGTAATAGTCATTTTACAGAGCCAACACTAATCCAATGTAAAATTTATCTTTACAATTTGAATGTTCAAAATACTTACCCAATTTGTCACCATAATAATGTAGAAGCTAATTCTTTATATTGTGTGATATTATAATAGACAAATGACAAATGTTTTCTCAGCAGCAAAGAGTACTTGATTATATTTTATTTAATGTGTAGTACATTACATTTTTTTTAACAAACAGTTACATCTGATGGTTACAGTACCATGACATAAATTCAACCCCCATGCATTGCCATTCCTGAGGACTCAGGTATTATTCCTCTGTACCCAGTAAATTCACGCCATATCCCACCCTTTAAATAGAAACACAGCCATGCAAACACAACTGCTTCACGGTTGAAACACGAATGGGACAGAGGTACCCAAGTAATCGACTTTTGTACAGTCTCCCTCTGGTTATTCTTAATGTTATGATGGAATATGCATAAACCTTTCTCTGTATTCCAAAGAGATACAAACAAATTCAATGCAAAATTAATTTTACTTTTAAAATTATATCATTAAAAAAATATTCTTTTTTTTGTAAGTGTTTGGATCATCTTTAAATCGAAATAACTGATTTTGCCATGATTGAGATCTATATTTTTTTTTAAACGAAATCTATTTTTTTTTAAACAAAATCTAGTTGTCTTTATATATCGTTGGCAAATCGTTGCGTTAAAATATATACTAAAATAAATCTGTTAGAATTTATTTAAATTCAGTACAACACTTATTTGAAAACATAACTTCAACAAACAAATTATTTCTATTCCTTCTGCTGAGTCTCTTCCAAAATCTTTGTCTATGAATTAGCCAGGAGTCATTGTCATCGGCACCCTCTTCTTCAGGGACAATGGATGGGGGTTCGAACTGCATGTTGTCAGTCTCGATACTCTCATTAGTTAGGGATGGTAGTGAGTTGTGTACTGGCAATGGTACGGGTTCAGGAGGCAAAAATTCTGCCATATAAGCTGTTATGTTGCGAGCGCGCCAAACAGCTATTTTACCTGTAATCCAGAAATCGAAATTAAATTTTTTTGCGATCAGACAATTCAAGTACAACTCTGTTCTTATGAATGTATACTAAGATTCCTTATATCTCACTATATCGAAGACGGTGAACTAGTAAAGGACGAACTTATTGCTGTCTGTCGTATAAATTATATTTTTAATAGTGTTTACCATCACAGAGAATAATAGATGGATATAATGAAATCGTTTAATTGGCACATTGCAATATGTTCCACTTTGATACCCTTTCGAAGTATCTATCTACCTACCTAATTTATTCATGGCCTCAAAACTACCAATGATACCTAATATTTATTTTTTCTGAAATTTTATAACTTCTAAGTGCCTTCTAGAAAAAGTCAATTTTTACCTAAAGTTTCGTTAATTTCTGTTTCTTCTTCTTCTTCTCCTCTTTCATCTTTCACAGCCTCCTTTTCCTCTTTATCTTCTTCACCTTCACCAAATTCTTCAAATGCCGGATCTTTTGTTAGCAAGTAAAAGCCGTGCTGCATACAATTGGTATCAAACACGAAACAACCAGGACCTTTTGGCTTCCCTTTTAACCATGAACCATGGTATCGCACTCGAGGGTAAATAATCTGCCCTGGACCTTCGATCACACCTTCAACCCACGTTCCCATAAACTTGACTTGATATTCTGCAAAAAAATAAGTTCCAAGACCATGTCTTTTGCCTTTAAACCATGCTCCCTCGTAAATATCACCATTTGGATAGTAGTAGACCCCAAATCCTTGCTTTAAATCATGCCTCCAGTCACCTTCGTATCGCGAACCGTCAGGATATGTCATTGTCCCGACTCCATATTTCATTGCTTGCCGCCATTCGCCTAGAACAAAATGGTAAATTTAACCTAGTTTACTAATACGTCTCTATACAGTATTATCACTGCTAAAGATACAATAACAGGTAACAGCGTTCCTCTTAAAATATCACTAAATGGGGGAAAGGGATTGTTAGTAATGGAGTTTGACAGCCCCATTGCTAGCAATTTGTCTTATCAGGTCGACCTCCACGTGGTTCCCTCAACAGGCCTGCTTCATCCTCTCCTATCATCTTTTACTAGTGCCCTGCCGGTGTATACCGATAGCGCGGGTGGAGTTACCATTCCATTATCACCCATAAAAAAAAAATCTCTAAAGGCCTAACTGCGATTACCAATCTGCCTATCAAGCGTGCCAACTACTGGCAAATCCCCCTTATGGGGGAGGCCTATGTTCAGCAGTGAAGAGTAAACGGTTGATATGATAATGATGATGACTTCTCCCTTCCGACCACTCGAACCCATGACATTCATACTAAAGGAATCGTTATAAACGTTCTCTGTCTACTCCTATCGTTACATAACGTAATGTGTTTTCTCGTACCTTCGTATCGAGCTCCATTTTTAAAGACATAAAGTCCTTTTCCATTTCTCATGCCGCGATTATAACAGCCTTGATAGAAGTCCCCATTTGGTAGTACTGCCCATCCTTCTCCGTGTCGTTCGCCGTCAGCATTCCTACCGCCTACATAAATCTATAGAGCAATTACTAGTATTAGTATTTAATTGCCATTACAAAATATGAAGTAAAATGTTATATACATAGCAATATATATTTATTTTAGTTACAATATCTTGTAACAAATATGTTATCCAAAAAATAATAATTGAAATTGTGAAAATGTTTGCTCTATCGTTATACAGTGCTGGGATACCAATGAATGATGCCAGATGAGAATTAAGCCAGCATTTTGAGCTATAGTTTTCAGAGGGGATCGCGTGGAAGTCGACCTGATAGGATAAATTGTTAACATTTAATCCGTCTCTGTTGACATGACCTCATGACACTTTTAGTTGCTGATTTTAGAATTAACGGTAAACTAAGAAATTCCCTATCTTCGAAACCCCTTACTTGAGCGGTTAAAAGCGGTATTAAAAGATTAGAGCGATTAGCTTGAACGAACTTTGTGATACGAGACTTTTATAATTATAATTCCATAGATACTTATAATACTATAATATATATATATATATATATATATATATATATATATATATATATATATATATATATATATATATATATATATATATATATATATAATAATACTCCCACTTCTATACCAAATTCTTGCACACACAGTGCAAGCTGCTAGCTTTGCATTCCTTCCCAAATGATATCAGAGTAGCACAGAACGTTCACCCCTTCACAATACAATTGACAGTTATTCATATGTATAATAGTTATTCTATATTTATGTTTGTATTTATGTGAATATGTATATATTTATATGTATATTTACATATATTTATAATTTTATTTATCTCTACTTTGTTACTAAAGCTATTAATAATATAACTTATTATTTATCATATTATTTTTCTACCAAATATGTTATGCTTTATATATAAATCCTATAAACATTTTTTCCTTCCGGGTTCTCAAGGTTTACTGGAAGAAATTCCTTTAAGGGATAACTCTGCCTTTGTAGATTTTTATTATAACCTAATATCTAATTAAAAGTGAATGTACAAAAATAGATAAATAAATAAACATAATTATGCCAACTGAATTTTTACCCCGATGGTATCAACATCTTCAGCTCCTTCGCCCTTTTCTTCAGCCATATTTTTAATTATAAAACAATTTTTTAATTTTAATTAATGACGAATTTAATTACGTGACATGTAATTTTTTTAAACATTGACTGTATATTTTTACCTGGGAAAGTTGAATTCTCTTTGAATATACCTATCAGGATTATATCTATTCTTTTTTTTTTGTAATATATAAGGGTATAATAATTTTCAATAATATTTTTTTGTAATATTTATGAAATCGTGATACTATTACTTTATCTACGGCAGTGACAATATATATTTTTTTTAATTTTTGGCTAAGCGCAAATGGAGAAGCGCAAAAGCGTTGCCCATTGTCACTAACAAACAGAAAAACTGAAGATTAGGCTGTATGGCTCAGTACCTTTGCCTTTCCCTGAGTGGGATAAATTAAACTACTACTACTACTATATTAAAAGAAAACGGCAAGGATTTGATTAGTAACTTTAATGTTATTATGAGAAACAATAAAAGTTAAGAATTTATAGATCAAAGGGTCAAAATAAGCTAATAGGCAGCTAAATTGGCTTTGGTTTCGGTGACTATTATTGTTGTTGGCTTGAGACATAGAAATTAAAATCGACTTTATTTTACCTTGCTTTAACCATGGGTGAAACAGTATACTCTGTTATGTCCACGGTACTGCTCATGTCTATAGGCGACGGTTACCACTATCTATCAGGTGGGCCGTCAGCTTGTTTGCCATTCTGTTATATAAAAAAAATCAAGAGACTGCAAAAAAAGGAGATTCTCATTTCGGTTGTATTTTTTATGTTTGTTACTTCATAACTCCGTCAGTTTTAAACTGATTTGAAAATTCTTTGTTTTTTTTATCTGAAAGGATATGAGTACTTATACATTGGTCCCATAGAAATTTTGTCAAAATCGATTTAGTAGTTTAGTTTTTAAGTCAAACTAATTGGTTATGTCACAGTTGAAGTCTTTTTTTGTGATGTTTAATGATTATTAAATTCGACCGCTGTGAACTGTATGCATGTAGTTATAATCCACCGCGACTACCTCTGCAAAGTTCTAGACATCAATCTACAACATAGAAAAATAATTTCGTATTTCTACGCCGTTATTTTATTTATTTATTTTTTCATTAGTACAAATATATGTACATGGCGGACTTAATGCTAAAAGCATTCTCTCCCAGTCAACCATAGGTTAGTGTCAGAATACTCGAATGCGGTACTAGTAATTATTGATATACATACATACTAAAATTACCTATATAAACGAATAAATATATATAAATAGCAATTATACTTACACAAATATGACATATACTATATTATACACGAAATTGAAAATAATATAAAGCACTTACTGCTCGGATAAAGTAAAAAAGTGAGCGTGAACGTTTTTTTTGAAAGGCGGTTTAATCGGTAGTCTTTTAATGGCATCAGGATGTCTTTATCAAAAAACAATACCCGTCACCTATTCTGATGAATTTTATTTTCATCATCATCATATAACAAGCCCCCCCCCCTTGGGAGGTTTTGCTAGTAGTTGCCACGCTTGGCGCGCGGATTGACGCTGCTGTCCATCCCTCGCCCTCCCTTAGTCGCCTCTTACGACACCCATGGGAAAAGAAGAGGTGGCCTATTCTATGCCGGGACCTCACGAATGTTATTGATTCTTGATTATTAACACTACTACTACCAGTAGTAGACTAAGTGTACAATGTAATCAACCAGGTCGACCTCCACGTGGTCCCCCTTAGAACCCATCGTTCTTAATTCCAAGTGTATTCATCACAATAGGCTAACTGACCTGTCTTTTCATCTTCACCTGTCATCACTCACTGGTGCCCCACCAATGATAGCGTAGGTGGAGTCACCATTCCATCATCATCTATTAAAAATACAGACAAAAAATGGAGATAGCACAATATTATTGCAAGTCTCTGTATTAAAAAGAAAAAAATAAAAATAGTAAAACGGAAATAACTTTATTTGTCACAAAATACGCTGCATACAGATATTACTATGCATTAAATTAAATAAAACACTCTTAAATATTAAAAAAAAAAAAACGATCCGACGACAAAGAATAATAGTCCGGGCAAATGGATTTGGATTCTTTATATGTAAAGGCAAGCGTAAGAGATCTGACTAGAAGTCGGGGGCAAATTGAATACCTGTTTTTAAGGTACTTTTAAGTTCCGTATGAGGTTTTTTTTCAGCAGTTCTAACTACTATTTAGTTTACTAGCTATACAATGTCAAAAAACTACGATGAAATATCTTCATGAGCGAATGGTGAATAATATTATAAATAGGTAAGTGTATTGACACTAGAGATTGTAAGCACTTGATTGAATTTGGAATCCATTCTTTATAAGTTACAACAGTTGCCTGAGTTAAACTGTTTAAATTAATCTTTATAAGTGTTCTCACTTAAATAATTTCTTGACACTATCATATACTTACTCGAAAGTAAAATTATTACATTTTTAATAATATTTCATAGCAGCATAATAGGAAATAGGTATATTCAATCTCGTGTGAGTATTTATTCTGTGATATTTCATTAATAGAATATAGTCAAATAATAATAATACATTTAAATAAAATTTATCCGAAAAATCACAGACGTTATAACAATTATTGTTGATAACAATTATTAATTTGTATAGCCTCATAAATAACCAAATAATTTTATAAGTACTTATCTATTAAACATTGCCATTTTTAATATAAATTCAATACTTTATTTTCGTAAATAAATATTATAATAATCCAATAATAAGAATTCTGAAAGTTTAAATTAGAAATTCGTGAAATCACTAAAACTAAATCTAAATATCTAAAAAATTAATTTCTATTTGCAATTTGTACTTTACGGTATATTTTTTATCAAGCACATATCGTATGTTGAATGATAAAATTGTGATCACAATTATTTCTCATCAGTTTTCCGGTTCACAATATGCAGCTAGGTATCGAAAGTTCTGTTATGTTAGAGTACTGATAAACAAGGTCAAGCACTTTAATAGACACTTTTGGCCACGAAACTTGTCAATGACCTCGATCAAGTCGAATTCCAAACAAATAAACATGTAGTATGGTGTTCGCTGTTCATTCACTACCTTTTACTAAACCAGTTGTGTATGACAATGTTCTCATATTTCTAACGCGGTGGTGCCTGCGGTGGAGCCTCTTCCAATTTACCCCACACAACATTACACATTTCTCTTACTAATGCTTGCTCTCCGGTGTCTAGGTCTGGCGCTGGTCTTCTCCTTTCCCTTTCCACTCGTTCTCTTACTTCTAATACTTGTAAAGCACGAACTACAGCTTCAGGTCTTTCACTAACGCCTCCTCCTATTCCCTTTTCTGCCTCCAACTTCCGAACTTTTTGCTCTAAATCTCGGACATATTGTACCGTGCGCTCTGCTAATTGTGGATGAGTGACGGGTGCAGATGTTGGGGCGCGCGGAGCTTCCTCAGCATTTGTACTGCTGCTGCTACCGTCGCCGTCGTCTCTTTCTCTACCAGCTGCTCTGCCGCAATTCACACATGTGCTTCTTTCGTGTTCTTCATCCAGCAATAAAAATAAATTTTTCATCTGTAAATTATCTCGAATTAATTCCTGTTGCTTTTCATCTAACTCTTTTAACTTATTCTGGTACGCTGATACTTCTTGACGCATTACTGACGCTGTATATCTGCCAAACCGCTGCCACTCTCTAGCTAATTTACGTCCTTTCTGTCGATCATCGTCCAAGAAACAACATAAATCACGGAGCTCCCGATTGTCCTCGCTCAAACGTCGGTTAGCTTCCTTCAGAGCTTTTATTTCATCTAAAAGCGTTTGAATTTGACGTCTTTGATCCGTCGAAGCTCGTGGTCCTTCAGTATCAACACGTTTTGTAAACTTAAGCATATCAGCCGATCTTCTGTGTATCTGTTCTTCTTCAATATTCCTTTGGGTTCGTTGCGTGTCGTCGGCACTTCTTGCTCGAGTTGTGGGCTCTACAGGTTCGTGCACAATTGCTTTTGTTATAACTTCAGCTGAAGGACGCAATACACGAAGTGCACCTGGCGGTAAAGGATATCCTGCAGGGTATCCTTGAGGATATTTCCCAAAGGGAATCGATCCGCTAGGATAAGCGCTCGGTATCCCGCCGTGCGCCCCTAGCGGATAATGTAATTTGTTCGGATCGATAGGCTTGCCGTATGGAGGTTTGAACTCTTTAGTGGTCGAGTCAACAGTGGCTATATTGGGGGCACCTGCCGCTGGCGGAGGCGGATGATATCTTGGTGGAAAGTTAACCAGTTCTGAAGCTTGTTTACCTAGTTGCTGTTTCTGTTTACTAAACTGGCCTATATTCGGATTGATTGACATTGTTATTGAAACAAATTTGCTCATCAGCACATTCAATGCATTTTGCTAAGTTTATTTATCGTTTATAACCAAATTAGCAGATAGCGCTCACGCGAAAGCCTAAACAGCATGCGGTCGACGATTGGTCCTTGAATGAAAGAAGTGGGGGACGCCGCCGGCTGCGTAGGTTGTGGACCGTGGCATTCGCGCTATTAAGCTACCTATGCCGTGTTTTTTGTTTGCACTGCACTACACTTCCTGCACGTTTTCTTCCATAAAGTATATTGTCGTGTATTATATTCACAAGTGGAGAAAATTTATATGTGTTTGAGAACTTAACAATTTTGTTTAAAGATTACACAAAGCGCGCGTATATTGTATGGCAAGATGACGCGGGCGCGCGCGGGGCGCCTATCTCGGACTGGCTCGGCGCCTTCGCAACTTTACCTGGCCGAAGGCTCTCGCGGTGTCCCGCTCTACCGAGCTCTCTCACCTGTGTTTACACACACACAGTTACCGTGCGTTTGTAATTGTGAATAACAATTATTGTCATCTTCAAGTTCTGGTACCTACACAGCGTGCGCTCGCGCACAATGTGCGCATCCGTAGGGTTATGTAGATTATAACCCGCGTGACGCTGAGAGAAATAAGAGATCATGTTTACTTCTTCTCATAATAATTATGAATGTAGGTAGTATGGTATACTTACATAATAGTGTTTCCTAAACTTCTGACAAGTATTTTTCTCTAAATTTAAAATCCTACTTCCTACTCAATCCACTTATAAATGTGAAAGTTTTTACGTGTAGTGCTATTATTAGATATTTGGAAGTTTGTTATTTTAATTTGAACCTGAACTAATATTATAAAGAGATATATTTTTGTTTATATTAATTATACTCAAAAATACTTAACCGATTTTATAAATTCTTTCAATTATAAAAAGCTACATTATTAGTAATATAGAGTATTTATTTGAAAATAACAAACATGCGAAGCCTGATCGAATTTTAATGCAATTTTGTACGCGAGTAAAATTCATAAGACACTTTTTGTTCGTTCGAAAAAAAGTCGGGAATATGTAAAACTTTCTCTTGCTAGTAATAAATAGCACTGCTCTATTTATTTCACCAGAATATAATGTTACTTACGAGTAGAGAGGTTTCGAGGTCCCTCGGCTTGAATATTCGATATTGGAAAATATAAAATTAAAAACAGTGACCTTATTATTACGCTTATTATTATGAACACTTAAAATTGATAGTTTTACAGCTCTAATTAAGATTAAGATTAACAGGTAATATTCTTAATCTATACCCCTCATAAAATAAAAAATAAATGTGGAAAAATAGATAAATACCTACTCTCATTATAAGAGAATTTTGTAATTACTAAAATATCGAATATTTACACTTTCAAGTTTCATATCCGGGTGAAAAAGCCAATTGTAATTATTACAAATGGTATCCCTTATATATGAGATATGATCGATAGCTAATCTTACTTTTTTCTAAATAATTAATGTGAAATAAAAAGTTACAACATCCGCCAATGAATTAAAAATTGAGAAGTCCGCGCAGTTAGACTATTATTTTTGTGTATACGTATTTCAAGCAACATCTTCATTAATTGTGAACCTTTTTTAACTATCCATTTATTTAATCCAAAGGATTTACTTTTAATGTGCTATTTCTAACAAACTTCAAGAAGACGGAGGTTCTCAATTCGATTGTATTTTTGTTTATATCTTTGTTACCTCATAACTCCCTCAGTTCTAAACTGATTTGGAAAATTTTGTTTTTATCTGAAAGGATATATTATAGATTGGTCCCACAAATATATTACCAAAAATGGTCTGGTAATTTAGTTTTGTAATCAAAATAACTGGTTTTGCCACATTTGATATTGTTTCTTTTTTTGGAAGACGATCTTTATTTGTCAAAATTATTACAGACATACTAAATCTTAAGTAATTAATTACTTTATTATTAACGTTACTCGAAAAAAAAAGGTATTTTTTATTTATCATATTACTAAAGTTTTGGTATTAAGTAATTGATTTTGCCGATCTCACTGGGAAATAAAAAAAAAAGTTATTTTTATTGCTATTTTGGATTAGAATAGATTGGACTTAAAAATATAAAACCTCTCACTACAATGAATTTATTAATAGCTAATATAAATTTACAAATACGAATGAAAAACAAATTACCTAATGTATTTACTCTCGAATCGCACATTTAAATATCTATTTGCATAGATAGAGATATTTGTTTTGATTATGTCAGCGTTAATTTACTACCAACCGTGCGAAAACATATCGTGCGTATTTTACACAACCATAACATATAGAGACTTACAACACCATCAACCATGACTAGCAATTACCCACCGGCTGTTTATCTTACGCGAACTTATGTATAACCTGCCATTATTACAAATATCATTCGCTAAGTTTACGAAACGCGTCAGGCTTCCAGGCATCAAAGTGCCGCTAAGGAAAAATTGTCTACGCAATGAAAATTCTTTTACATACTGAATATATTACGAATGTCCCCTCCAGGCAGTCGAATACGACACAGTATAGCAGTCATCGGTCAGGAAGGATGGCGTATGCACGGGCGCAGTCGACGTTTGCAGCTATAGCAACGCTCCTTGCTTACGGTAAGTGATTCTTGCAAAACATTGTTAAAATAATCTTACTTAAGTATTACAAATAACATGAGTGAGCCCTATTTCTGTAATTGAGTAGTGGAAATATTTTCAACTATTGCCAATTTTTTTTTGCAAAAACTTAAAAATAATAATAGATAATAATTTATGTATTTATCTTATTAATTTATTGATACAATTGATAATAGTAATAATTAGAATTTTTAGTAGAATATTATATATACCTTTATAATTTTAATTTCCGTTTATTTTTAAGGTGTAGAAATTCTGAGATATTTAACACAATTAGAGATTTCATTAATCTATACCGATTTCAAAAAGGAATTAAATCTCGAGGATTATTATTTTTGCTTTTCCATTATTGGTCCCACGCTTTGAGATTGAAATCCGTAAAAGTTTCTTTATTTTAAAATTATAAAAAGGCACTTTGGTATGATAATATAATTTATATAAATATTTTAGCATTTTTCTTTTTATTTCACGAGTTTTTATTTAATTTAATTTTTATTTAGTAAGTCAAGCATTTTCAAGCGAACGTTCGTAATATAATGGTTTTTAGGGTAAAAAAAGTTGCTTGGAAAATTGTAAATATTATTATTTTTAAATGCACTCTCATTCATAATTAGCAACAAGAGTAACATTGAATTACAAAGATTTCAGTAGTCAGTTTTCAAGTGACGTCAAATTGTAGAAAGGAGATCACCTAACGTTCCCATGATGTATACAAACAGTTCATTACTTGATCCAAATTTTCAGTTCCGCAACAGAGTAACATAGTAAAAACACAATTTTTTATTATAATAATATATAATTATTATTATTATTTATTTCAACCATTAACGGTCCACTGCAGGACAGATGTAAGTCTACCCCATAAAGGGAGTTTTGCCAGGAAGCTTGAGGATGTTTTAAGAGGGACGCTGCTGCCCATCCCTCGCCCTATATAATAACAATAATATTTTTATCATAATCCCTTCCTTTCCTGTGGGTGTCGTAAGAGATGACTAAGAGAGAGCGAGGAAAGGGCAACAGTGTCCCTCTTTAAATATCTCTAAAACCTAACTGCGATTGCCAATCCGCCTGCCAAGCGTGGCAAATACTGACAAAACTCCCCAAGAGGGATACTTATGTCCAGCAGTGGACAGTTAAAGGCTGATATAATGAATACAGTCCTAAAATTATGTAGGAAAATTAATGAATTTCTCATCAAAATTACATAATTTAAATATTGTATAATTATGTAGATTTCAATCATAATAAATTAAATATTTGCTATAAAATACCTACATAATATTTATCTTATTCCGATATGATGGAAAAAAGTCGAACGATTCTTTTATATTATGTAATTTAAAAATGTTAATAAATAAACCTATTACCTAGCAATTATCATTCGAAAGAAAGTTGTCTTTTCCATAAAACATATGTAGATATAAATCTTCGAAGTGCCAAAAAAATATCCTTTCATTACTTAATTAAAAAATAAAGCATATTGGGAGACGACCGTTGTTCAAAGTCTCTCTTGGTATTTTTTTAATGGGTGAAAATGGAGTGGTTACTTCGCTTGCTCTATCTGCATACGCTGGCGGAGCACCAGTAAAGGGTGACAGGTCAAGATAAAAACCGGTCAATTAATGATGATACATGGCTGTGTTCCCGTTTAAAGAGTGAGATATGGCAGTGAACTATAAAGCATAATGCCATAATCCTCAGAAATAGCAATGCATGAAGTGTTCTATAGATGTCGCTGTGTATTCTGTTACATCTACAGTGCGATTATATATATTATTGTTTACGAATAACTTTACCACTTTCTATCAGCTTGTTTGTCATTCCAAGTCGCATAAAAAACTATTTCTGCAATTCTTTTACTGAAAATTAATGTGGGTGTTATGGTTGGAATAGAATAGTGGTACTGCCTAATATCAAATATAGATTATAAACTAAAGCAGTGCAAGCATATTGGGCCCATAATAAGTAGCCCATGGGTACTAGTAATGACGAAAGACTAATTAAATGTATTTTATATTAGATAACCTGACAGACGTCATTCTGTCAGAACTCTGATAATATTGTGCATCTGCAGCTAGTAACAGTTTGTATGGTAAAAAGAATAATGTTTTTTACCTTTTTCTGGGAAGTTGTTCCAATTTTTCGTAATTTTTCATAAAAACCTGCCTCAGGCTTCAACTGATATTTGGAAAAAAATAACCGAATTGATCAAGCACTTCTCGCTTTATGCTTAGCAACACATTTACGAGTAGCGATTTATTTTAATTTGTATAGATTTGTAGTCTTCTAATGGTTATGATAATTACAGGAAGAAAGTATTTTACCTTGCTTCTTTAATTGGCAGTTATATGGTGAAATGAAATGAAGTTAAATATTTAATTGCTTTAAACAAATACATAATAAAGGCCGTGTGACAGACCTTTTTAGCATCTGTTTAATTGCCTTAAAATTGTAGGCATGCAAATTTAATGTATTAAATAAATAAGGATACAAGACTTTTTTGTGATTTTTTGTATTTTTACATACCAACGTGACTGTTGACTAAAAGTCCCACTGATATTTCCTTTAAAAAAAGCCTAAGTGGCTTGATATTGGGTTTGTCTTACGAGACTTCATTGATTGAAATATTGATATATTATGTTTATACTTGGTCACTACGTAAAGAATAAAACTTTTCCTCTTAATATGTATTTTAAATAATTTATATATAGAACTTATAAACTTAATCGAAAAAGGATTATTTCATTTTATAACTTAACTATAGCAATTTGCATTGTTACAATCCATCGTAGTTGACAGTGTGAGCGGAATATAGGATGTGGTGAAATTTTACATAATTTGTTGTTACATACACTTGAGGAATTTAAATTTGTTTTCTTCAACTTTTTTATTATACTAGTGTCTCTTGGGAATGACGAACAAATAGATAATTGGCAACAAGTACGTTCACTAGATAGAAAGTGGTAATAGTAGTATAGTACAAGCATGGACTCCGAGGGGAAAGGGATTATTAGTAATGGAGTATGAAAATTCCATTGCTAGCAATATACCCTATATTGTTGGCAATATATTTATTTTTATGTAAGTCGACCTTCAAGCGATTCTCCCTAGAAACAATTGCGGGTAATTTTTCATGAATTTATTACAATGGGCCAACTTAACTATCATCTCTCATCAGCTTATACATCGATATATCGATATAGCGCAGTTGGGGCTACCATTCCATTTTCAGAAATTAAAAAAAAAAGCAAGGACTCTGTACTTATCTATTCTGTTGGTATAATTAATCCGTGGCATGGCTGCTCTTAATATTACAGTTTGTTAACTTGGTACTTCTTCAGTGTAACCAAATTATTATAAAACTCATACAGGATGCAATAGTATATGGACTAATTTTAAATCCCAACAATCGATGTGCCCTATTCACTCTGATAAAGTTGCATACACAGCAAATTGTCTTCCTATGTACAATGTACATTTGTTATCCCACATATTTTAAAACATTATATATTTTTTTATTTAACCAAAGTCACAATATGTAAACAGTCGGCCTTTTGGTGAATAGGTACCGTCTTATAGATCTGTACTGATCTCGAAAATGGAATATACAATGGAGATGTCCCTGGTCCTTTTCTAATAAATTATTATTTTATATGTGTCTTAGTGAACCTTTGAAATTTGAACCTGTGTATTTTTTTTGCTCGATAAATTTAATAGTTCGTAAAACAATATGCCATCTAGGTTATTAATTATACGTTAAAAATGAGAGAAAACCCACTTTAATGTAATAGAGATAGAGATTAATAAACATTCTTCTTCGCCATAAACAGAGAAACATCAAATATTATTTCTCAATTATTTTATTTTCTATTTATCTGCAGCTCATTTAGCATATCTTTTCCATTAACTCGTACCTTCATCACACCAATCCTTATACAGTAAACAGATTAGATACCTACTTTACTTAATTTTCTAAATAAGAAAGAAATATCTTACTTATACTTTTAGACAACGGTTGCTACTTTTCATTAGATGATCTGTCAGCTTGTTTATCATTTCAAGCTGCGTAATTTAAAGAGATTCTAAATTAAATCACCAATTTTTCAACAGGTACTCTAGCTCAAAGACCCAATCCGATCAAAGAGGCTCTACTACTGCACAACAGCAACTTCTCAGAGGCTACATTCGAGGACTGTATATGGAAACGGGAAAGGGAGCCATGCCCGGACCCTGACGTACTATTGCATCTCTACACAGAAGCGGAGCCCTTCAAGAAAGTTGTAAGATATATTTTTTAGCGGATTAAGTCATTAATATACCACAAAGCATAAGCCATAAAGTGAAAGTCCTACAGTGGACTAATCTAGTCCAGTGACCAGTGAACTATCGCCGCAATATTTTTGAATATACCACGGAGTTCCTATGCAATTAATCTTGCGTTATCAGTGTTGTCACTTTTAAAAATTTAGATACCATGCTTATGTCTGATATTATATATACTATCTACTAACACTAGAAAATTCTTTGCATGATAGAAATCTGTGATACGGTACCTATGTTCAGACGAGTTACCCTTATAGAAGAACTCAATACACTGACGGGGCACCAATGAGAGATAATAGATGATTATGATGAATGAAAAGGCAGGTCTGTTAACCTATCGTGATGTGTACACGAATATTCGATTGATGGAATTCAGCACGATGGTTTCTAGGGGGACCACGGGGAGGTTGACTTGACAAGCTATATCGCTAGCAATAGGACTGGTGATCCGCAATACTAACAATCCCTTTTCGCCTATATATATATATATACCTATATTTAGACTATGAAAACTAATTACATATTGCTAGCTACATATAGCTCTAGCCAAATCTTATCAAACTGAGGGGGAGGAAATTATCAGTGACAGGATATTCATAATATTTTTTTTATGCAATTATACAAACTGACGGCCCACATGATGGAAAGTGTTAACCGTCGCCTATAGACTTGAGCAGTACCATGGACATAACAGAGTATACTGTTTCGCTCATGATACCCGTGTGTTACCATTCTTGAGAACAGGTGTTCTTCCTCTGTATCCTGTAAATTCACTACCATATCCCATCTTTTAAACTTAAATCAGCCATGCAAACACAACTGCTTCACTGTAAAAACACGAAAAGTGCCCAAGCACCTCTGTCCAATTCGTGTTTGCAAACGAGTTTTGTACAAAGTCTTCTTCTGGTATTCTATTTTTCTCTTATATACATTCTGTCAACCATGACGTGGTTCCACTGGAAAATGGTTTCATAATCATACACATAATTCGTGATTATTTTTTTGTGAATTTGTTACAAAGGGCCTACTGAATCTAATTTTGTACCTACTTATTATCACTTACCAGCCCTCAAAGATATGCCGCTAGCATATACTAATAGTACAAACAAGGCTACCATTACATAATGATTCATAAAAAAAACCCTTATCAAACATAAAACCGTATTAAGGGTTTTACACATTTGTAATTTTAATTAGGTACCTTATTAAATTAACGAAATAGAGAGTAGGTACTTCAGCTTTATATTATGCGTATAGTAGTTGCGTGTTGCCGTGCTTTGTTCTTGGGAAGTTCCCACGCGTTCATTAGTTGTTGAACACGGTGTTGGAACGGCCATAACTTTATATGTACCTAGTTTTTTAATAGAATGTACGTAGAGTAGTAATCTTGTCTGCGCCATCAGTACACGCTGACCGGACACCCGTGAGAGGTTATAGGTGAGGATGGAGTTAGGTCAGTTGTCTTGTCGTGACGAATGGTTCAGAAGTCAATTATAATGGTTTCTAATTTTGGAATATTTTTGATGGACATTTTCTATGTAACTTAGCATGGCAAACAAGCTGATGACCCACCTGATGGATAGTGGTAATAGTCGCCTATAGAAATGAACAGTACAATGGGCATAACAAAGTATATCGTGTACCCATGATATATTTTATGCGACCATTCCTGAGGACTAAGGTTTGTTATGCCTCTATACCTTGTATTTTTATCGCCATATCCCAACCTTCAAAGCGAAACAGAACCATGCAAACACAACTGCTCCCCCATTGCTAGCAATAAACTCCTATCAGGTCGAACTCCACGCGGTTCGCCCTGGAAATCATTGTGATTAAATCTTGCTGAATTGGTCACACAATGGGCTAACTGACCTGCTTTCATTCTCATCTATCATCTCTCACTGATGCTCCGCTAGTGTATACTGATAACCCAGGCGGAGTTACCATTCCATTTTCACACATTAAAAAAAAAAAACACAACTGCTTAACGGCAGAAACTTGAATAGTATTTACTAGATATAAATAAAAATGTCGATCGATGAGATGTAAAATTTTGAAAAATCTATTTTAGGATTCTAGTATTTTGTTTAGGATGGTAATATTGACCCATCCAACATAAAGAATATAATTCCTTTACATATATTAATGTAAATTAAGTAGTAAACGAAAGCAGTCCACGGTCGGTTCTGTGGAGTGTGACCGCTGCATGCATACAAGGGCAAGATTCATTTTTCGATATACTCGTATAATACACGCCCTCAGTATTTTACTCGTGGCAAGAAAGTATATTTTTTCTCAATAGGTGATAAAATTTAAAGTTTAAAAATTATAAAAATTCTATAAATAGCACCATTTACCAAGTGGTAAACGAATCTGCGTTACGGAATTGAGTTATTGTGCCAAGTAGTAATCATGTCAGTTGACAGTGACCCTGTCGGTCTGACTATTTATTTATTAAACTTTAATACACTTCATCATTTCAGCTGTTAACTGTCCACTGCTGGACATAAGCCTTCTCCATAAGGGGAGTTTTGCCATTAATTGCCACGCTTGGCAGGCGGGTTAGCAACCGCAGTTAGGCCTCTGAGGATGTTTTAAGAGGGACGCCGCTGCCCTCGACCGTTAAGTTCCCTTAGTCGCTTCTTACGACACCCAAGGGAAAGGAAGGGGTGGCCCATTCTATGCCGGGACCGACACGGCGAATTAATACACTTACAATATATAAATGGTGGACTTAACACCATATGGCGTTATCTATCACTTGACCGTAGACAGAAATAACAGAAGATATAATTAAGGATGCAAAGTAATATAATAAAATTGTAACTGGAAGATGTCTGTACATGAAAAATATTTATGCAAAATTGATGTGTGATGTTTATATATGTAGATGCAATGGAAACCAAACCAAAATATTTCAATATTTTTGACTGTCGGTCAATCGAATGCGTCTTTCGCAGTCGTGTTCCTGAAGGTGTAACTTAAGAACTTGTGTATATTTTGTCATGATATATCGCCTGCAAATGGTCGATTTAATTGTTTTTCCCACTTTTGAAAACTACACGTACGTAGAATATTAATAATAATAATAGTAATAATAAACTCTTTATTGCGCACAGTAAAGATGTATACAAGGAGTATTTATACAGAACGTGCATATACAAAAGGCGGCCTTATCGCTACAAGCAATCTCTTACAGACAACCTGGCATAAAGAATGGATAAGTACAGAGAGAAAGGTAGATGGCGCAAATCAGACACAGTAAATGCATAAAAGGAATCAGACAAAATGCAAAAAATTCTAAATATAAAAATAAGATTACATAACCTAAATAAACATACATATATAATAAAAATAATAATACATAAACATACATATATAATATAAATAATAATACATAAACATACATATATATAATATAAATAATAATACATAAACATAAATATACTAAATTCAAGATAAATCACACATAGTAAACGTCAAAGCAAATTAGAGAGATATGAAATGAGATTTTACCTGCCTCTTGAACGAGGCAAGAGATTGCGCTGATCTAATTAAGGAGTTCCAGAGACGGATAGCTTTTATAGTGAAAGAATTGGAATAGAATTTAGAAGAATGAATAGGAGTTACTAAACGAAAGGATCTCGCGCTGCGCAATGTACGACCCTGAGAATCGACATGAATCAAAGCACATTTTGAGGTAATCGGGAGTTGAAGGATGAAAAAGAATAGTGTAAAGAAGAGATAGGATGTGCCAGTTCCTGCGAAGGCGAATTGGAAGCCACTTGAGTTGATTGCGGAAATCAGAAATGTGGTCATATTTGCGAAGATTAAATATAAACCGTATACATATGTTCTGAAGTCGCTCAAATATTATTACAAATTTGCTTTGTCGCGTGACATCGCCCGTATTAAATCACTTAGGTATAATATCTTCCGATCCTATAGGAATTCTCTTGGAAATCTCTTCTTAGTTTCCTATTTTTCATACAACATTATTATTGCTATTTGACACTTTATTCTACTTGATATCTTTTAAAAAATATTTATTCGATGTTATTCTTACGTATGTTATTAAAATTTATTCGGTTATTTTATCATGATGATATAATAGGCAGATATACATAAATTATATTTCCTGTTATTGACTGTTAGATAATGCATTTTTTATGCAACTTAGAATGGCAAACAAGCTGACGGCCCATCTGATGAAAAGTGGTAACCGTCGCCTATAGACATGAGTAGTACTATGGATATAACTGAGTATGCTGTTTCGCCTATGATACCCCCCATGCGTTGCCATTCCTTAGGACTCCGGTGTTATTCCTCTGTACCCTTCAAACCGAAACACAGCCATGCAAACAACTACTTCACGGTAGAAACACGAATGGGACAAAGGTACCCAAGCAAACGACTTTTGTACAAAATCTCCCTCTGATAAAATGGTTTTACTGGCATTATGATTAAGCTTATTAAGTCTGCCTTTTACACTGTCTAGTCTAAATGTTTAAAGTTCAGTTAAACTGTTTCCACTTCTTATTGCACGCACATTGCACGCTGGTAATTAATACTCTTTTTTACTCAAAGTTTGCTGGAAGAGAAATCTTACAAAGTTAAGATTGCTTGTTGTTGGATCTTTATCTAATATAAATTATAACAATGTAATTTTTGTATATCATAAATAATAAATAAAGTATAAATAAAAAAAAATATATATAAACATATACTTTATTATATTTACCTATTCTGTACAGCGTACCTATGTATGTAGTTTGTTTCAAGAAAAAACTCAATTTACAAATTACAACTCTATAATATTATTAGTTGCGTCTAAACATAATGAATAACCAGAAATCCTACATAAATTCCTAGAAACAGGCGACATTAGGGTCATCTCTTTCACTTTTGTCCACACATTATTATGTAAGGAACGTCAGCGAGACGGTTTTGCCAGTATGAAGAGGAATGCGACCGGAATACCGCTATTCGTCCTCGACGGGGACCACGCTTGCCTTTGTGACACATTCGTAGGTTTCATTCTCAATTTGAACATCGCATCGGTATAGTGTTCGAGACTGAAGGACCTAGATTCAATGTTTTGTCCCGCTCTGAACAGTTGTTACTCAGTCTGATAACGCTTGATTGCGGAGGGAAACGGATTATAAATACTCGTGTCAATTGTCGTTGCTAGCAATCTAAGTTAGCATTACATCCTATCAGGTCGACCTCCACGGGGTTCTTCCTGAAAAATTATCGCGGTTAATTATTGTCCAATTCATCTCGATGTGCCAGCTGAGCTGAGTTCATCCACATAATCTCATCTTCTACTGGTTGTATGCCATTAGTATAGGCGGGTGTACCACACAAACTTCACCTATAAAAAACAAACTTGCTTGACTGCGGTCGGAGGATCCAAGATCCCAGTCAAAAACGCTGAATTATTTCGAGTTTAGGTTTAAATGATTACAATATAATACTTTATTTGTTTTGAATAGATGATAACAAAGTTCTTATTTTTTTAATGAATGATAATGGAATGGTAACCCTGCCTGCGCTAATGGTATTCGCTGGTGGATAAATGAGGGATTAGATGAGAATGAAAACTCAGATCAGTTAGCCCGTTGTGATTAATACACTTGGAATTCAGCAAAATGGCTTCAAGGGGGAGCCACGCGGAGATCGACCTGACAGTATATATTGTTAGCAATGGTACTGATAGTCTACATTACTAACAATCCCTTAAAAAAATACGAGTATTAAGCATGCAAATTATAAATTATATTTATTTTTACTGCAAGTATCAATAATTAATTTAAAATTGTACAATAAACAGATCCGTGGATATTATGTCACATTAATTACATACAACTTAATTTATTACAATATTTTTATGTCAATAGATTAGAATATCAAATAAAATAGAAACAATATTAGCAAATGTAAATTATAAATATTTTTTTTACTACAGTATGTCATATGTCATAGTTTACATTTACATCAAATATGTTACACTAATTACTATCACGTTTGCCAATAAATTCTTTCAAAGAATAGAAACACTTTTTCAAAAACCACTTAAGACCTAATTATTTAAATTCTTTTGGGATTGCTTTGCAATTATTTAAAAATATGTAATTGCCACTTGTTTAGTGAGGCCCTCGGATACAACAATGGTGGCTTAGAAATTCTTAACACCAGAGGGCACCACCCTCTGGTGCTAGCAATATACCCCTAGGAAACATGCATGGTGTGGTGCTAATCCATATCATTGGGATCCATTCATATTTCTATGCTTATTTTATGGATGATAATGGAATGGTCACCCCGCCTGCGCTAACGGTATACGCTGGCGGAGTACCAGTGAGAGATGTTACGTGAGAATGAAAAGGCAGGTCAATTAGTCCATCATAATGAATACACTTGGAATTCAGCACAATGGTTTCCAGGGAGGACCACAGGCAGGTGAACCTGTTAGGGTGTATTGTTAGCGATGGGAGTGGTAATCCGCATTACTAATAATCCCTTCCTCCTCCCCATATTACTATGCTGCGTTGTTTAAAATAGTCGTATTTATTCTCTTTTACAGGTGGATCTGTACAGTGAAGATTGGTTGAGACAAAGTGGATGGGAGCCGTCCCATGAGACTATTCTGCTGATACACGGCTACGCCGGCGGTGATGATACTTTGCCTATCACAGTACTTAGAGACGGTAAGCATAAGACCTAAATTATATGAGCAATCCTTACTTGCTTACTAAGTAATATGTATTTTGTATGTGAAACTGCATTTGTCTTGTTACCTTAAAGGCATGACCAATTGTCATGAAATTGTGTATATGATTGTAGTGATACGCAACCGAGTTGGTTATACACTAATTTATTCATTGAAAGAATAAATAGAACATTTGTTCTATTTATTCAAATTTATTAACAATATTATTTATTAACAATTTTGTTACCGGTCAGTATTTACGAAATTATTAGTGGCCAGTACGTGAACATAATATACTACAACGAATACACAGAGTATTTAGAATAGAGCTTTCTCTATTACCTACTCTTTAACCCGGTCATAAGATCTAATTTGCGGGTACAACATATTATAGTGCTATTATAGTAGATACTTCAATGAAGGAGAAATTTCCATTTGACTGTATAATATTTTCTACATCTTTCCCGATTATGATCTAAGTAAATATAATTTCTTTTTATTTTTCCTCAAAGGATAGTCTCATCCCTATAAGTTAATTTTATTAAAATGGAAGTAAATTTTTGTTAAAAGTAATAAAAAGTAAAAAATGTTCTCTAAAGTTATAAAAATGTTTCTTGATTAATAATTAAATTATATTAATTATTAATTCTTATATTGTACACTGCAAATAAAGTTTACTTATTCATTCATTTAATTAAACTACTAATAGATGTCTTGTTTGTAAAGTAAGATGTTTACATATTTATGTTTAGATGTATACATGTATACATCTAAACATAAATGTTTGTTACTGAATTACGCTTAAAGAACCTTTTGTCAATCAATCAATCAGTCAGTCAGTCAATCATTCAGTCAGTCAGTCAATCAGTCAATCAATCAATTCACCTCCAAAAAGATGACGAATGTTTGTATGGGAGTTCTTATAATTGAAGCTAGCAGTATGAAATTTTAGTTTTAGACTTCAGGAAAGCCTATATTAAAGAACCTTTTGAATGTGAATTTGTAGCCGTGATGTTCCGCCACTCCTGCGCAAACCACACTAGCGGTTGTGCCCGTAAGAGTGCCATTACCATGAATTATAATAATTGAAGTTATTCTTAAATTAGGTAGATAACTACTACCCCAAATACAGGCATATTGAGAATAGAAGGATAATAAATGGGTTGGTCATATACCTCGAAAGACCGATAATCGATGGGAAAGAAAGATTTTTGTATGGCGACCTAATATGAGCAAACGCAGTTAGGACGATCTCTCACTAGATGGAGTGACGACTTCAAATGCATTAAAAGGAATCAATGGATATAGGTGGCTCAGGACAGTCTTCTATGACAGTCTATGGGAGAGGTCTACGTTCAACACTGGACAGATAATGGCTGAGATGATGATGTAGGAAGGAGAATCAATCAATCAATCAGTCAGTTAGTCATTCAGTCTATCAGTCAGTCAGTCTATCAATCAGTCAATCAGTCAGTCTATCAATCAGTCAGTCAGTTAGTCATTCAGTCAGTAAATCAAACAGTCAATCATTCAATCAATCAATCAGTCAGTTTATCAATCAGTCAATCAATCAATCAGTCAGTCAATCAGTCAATCACTCAGTCAATAAGTCAATCAGTCAGTCAATCAATCAATCAAAAAATTTATAAGGAATTGTATAAACAGTGTGAAATCAAAAGATATGCGCTGGCGACGATTAAGTACCCCACCATGATGAGAAAGCCTATATTAATTTACTGAAAGTATTTTAATTAAATTTGCTACACAAATAGTATAGTTTTCTATTATTTTAAATCATACATCATGAATTATGATGTAATTTTAAATAAGATCGACTATCAGAGATATATCTAAACAAATTGAGAGTCTTAATAACCTAAAATAAACAAATGATATAAATTCCTAACTCAAATAGGTACAAAAACTACTGCCTTCAAACGCTTTTTGTTTTTACCTTATGATTAGGTAGCACGCCGTACGGCAATATGCTCGCTACTTGTACAAATTTTATTGTGCAATAAAGAATAAATAAATAAATAAATAAAAAAGTGCGCCGCACTCAAAATAGTTAAATAATTGTTTCCATCCGGATTTCTATAACTGTGTACACTTGTTGAATATCAAATATCTAGCCTGTATTCGTTTGTAAAGTTTATGTACGACCGATAAATAGGTTATATAACTTTTGTTAGAATATTTTTGATCATTGGCATTTTTAACGGAGAGGTGGGGGAAGAGGTTTAACCACAAACCTATTTTGTAAAATCCTTGCCGAAATGGTATTTAAATTAAAAAAGTTAATGTGTTTATATTCAATAATATATATACACATATCTTTAATAAAATTCTAATTAGTCGATATACCATTGTCCACTGCTGAACATAGGTGCCCCTCTTTTGGGGCGTTTTGCCAGTCGTTTCCATGATTGGCAGGCGAATCGACAACCGCAGTTAGATCTTGGTGACGTTTTAAGAGGAACGCAGCTACCAATCCGTCGACCATTAAGTTCTCTTAGCCGCCTCTTACGACACTTATGGGAAAGGAAGGAGTGGCTTATTCTATGCCGGGACCACACGGCATAAAACATTTCGCTGTAATATCAATTGAAGCTTTAATTTTATTTATTTAATTCTTTATTGTACACACCAGTTATAAGAATATGACAGAGGTAATCAAATATACAAAGGCGAGCTTAACTCTAATAAAGTTTTCTTCCAGCAAACCCAAAGTGGAAAGAAGCATCAATGTCAGCGGGTAGAGCGGTGTACAATATAGTGACCATTTTTAAGCAAACTAGACTAAATTAAATTAATAACATTATATTTAATCGCATAAATACACATATACATAAATATATACCTACATCTATGCATATACTTACATATACATACATATACATATAATATACTTACATATGTAGATAAATAAATATATGTTCAAGTATAAAGAAATGGCTACTCAGAATAGACCGTATTGTTTAGGTATTAATTTATGATAAATACAGAAATACGGATTACACGTGAAAGTGAAAGCAGTAGCAGGGACTGCAGTATGCTCATGAGGAAGTTATCCTGGCGTTGCACTCGTCTACAGTGATTCAAAGTTGCATCGCGCTTGCACTTCGCTTTTACGTCGACTCCCATGACTTTCTCCTGCTTTATTCCAAGTCAACGACCGTTATATCGTACCATTGGCTTTAACATTATGAGTGCATTTATACGTAGGTTAGGTTTTTAATAAATAATTGATTAAAATTTGCTTGCGACTTTGTCTGTGTTACTTTCAATTTTATAATACTTATACTATATTTAACAGCATTTATTAGTAACTAAAGTTGTATAGGTAATTATTATATGTATAATAAACAAAGTAATATAACTACATATTGCAAAAAAACTTCAACTTAGTTTCTTGCTGCAGAAACAAACAGAAATGTTCCCTCATTTCCCGCTTCCAGAGTTTGAGTTTTGTGCTGACAAAATTGTACTTATACTACGTACTGTAGTGGTAAACGAGCATATGGCCCGTCTTATGTCATTCTAGCAGTACACGGAGCTAATACAGAAACGTATTTTTTAATATTAATAACATTGTTTTTTATTAATGTAATTTATTGTAGGTATCATCCAATGTTTAGATTAAAATAAGTATAGTACGAGCATGTATTATCACTACATAGTATAAAACAGTCGCTAGCCGTCTGTCTGTATCTATGTACGCTTAGATCTTTAAAACTACGCAACGGATTTTGATGCGGTTTCTTTAATAGAATGATTTAAGATTAAGGTTTATATGTATAATACATGCATAATATAGTAGAGAAACACTGATATTTTTATCGTACTTATAAGTACGTTACGATAAATAAAAAATATATGTATATTCGAAATTGTATTCTGCAGTATATTTAGTATTAGCATTGCACCCGTGCGAAGCCGAAGCGGGTCGCTAATTTTAAATAAGCTGTTATTTTATGTGTTTCCAAATATTCGAAAGAAAAATCTATTTTTGCCCATAGCGTATCTCCGACGTGGTGGGTACAACGTATTTATGCTCGACTGGGGGGCGCTCTGCCAGCCCCCGTGCTACGTGGCCGCTGTGCACAACCTGCGCCCGGTGGCTCGCTGCGCGGCCGAGACCCTGAATTCACTCCGACGGGCCGGACTACGCCCCGACCGCCTCACATGCGTGGGCCACTCGCTCGGCGCTCATCTCTGTGGCATACTTGCCAACTACATCAACTTCAGGTTGAATAGGATTATTGGTGAGTGAAAGTTCAGCAGATTTAAAGTTGCAATGGGTCGCAATGCAAATTCTATGCAAGAAGACACCTACTACATGAAGCAACGACTTTAAATGACAAGCAGGTAGGCAGCCAGTGGATGCAGTTTATATAAAATTAAGACTACAAGTGGCTTGGGGTCGTTTTATGACAGTTTATAATGGGAAAGGCTTATATTCAGCAGTGGAACTGTTCACTGGCTGAAATGATAATGATTTTAAACCCTCGTGATTGACTTCTAATAGGATACATATTTGAAAATATAGAAGATATTTGCCGTATGATCTCGGAGTAAATTGGCTCATCCGTTTCTATGCCGTGACTGTTGTAAAAGGCGACTTAGGGTATCTACTTAATGATCGAGGGATACTACCCAAGAAGTATCTCTTTTTAAACATCACCGAAGCCTAATTGCGGATGCCAACCAGTCTGCCAAACGTGGCAATTACTGGCAAAACCCTCCAATAGGCAGAGGCCTATATTCACTAGTGGACAGT
This sequence comes from Galleria mellonella, assembly GCF_026898425.1. Lineage (NCBI taxonomy): Eukaryota > Metazoa > Arthropoda > Insecta > Lepidoptera > Pyralidae > Galleria > Galleria mellonella. Next base: position 1,559,982 of record NW_026442112.1, read on the forward strand.
TAATGACTGATTTTGATGAGATATTGTATATGTTTTACCAGGTCTAGACCCAGCTCGTCCTCTAATCAGGTCGGCGCCAGCTCTGCGTCTAGATCCAGGGGATGCGCGCGCTGTACATGTGCTCCACACCAACGCCGGCCGGTACGGCGAAGCTTCAAGACTTGGCCATGCCGACTTCTGCCTCAACGGTGGCCGTAGCCAACCTTACTGCGAAGACACTCTTAGTACGTATAGTTCATAACAAATATTCACAAATATTAAAAGTGTGATAAAAATATACTCGCCACCTGCTCTAATGTATTATTTAAGTAGATATATAATTTCAAATGTTAAGCTCGCAACCCAGGTTTTTTTTTATAGTTCTGGGTCGTGTAAATGACAAAACGATCTAACCTTGCTATTTGTCAGCTCCAAATATAAGAGATGGATTCAAAATTGAATGTATTTAAGTTTCGTGATTTTAAGAATGAGCTATAGATTGTATGGTGTTGACATTACTTACTATGACTCCGAGCGGAGAAATCTGACGTCTCTTTCTGCATACATATATAATAGACATATCAAAGACAAGACATGTCGAGTTTTTGTTTCTATAACGAACATACAGACAGACAGACAGACAAAAATTGTACTGATTGCATTTTTGGCATCAGTATCGATCACTAATCACCACCTGATAGTTATTTTGGGAATATATTTCATGTACAGAATTGACCCCTCTACAGATTTATTATAAGTATAGATCTACAGTCGATCATAGATTATGCAGTACAGGCTGATGTGTTGTTTGCAGTAAACTGTGTCTATGTATGTCGCAGCATAATATACGTTCGTAAACTATGTCTGGTAACATAGATTAAGGATAGTACCTGCCGTCCTTCTGAGAATTACTAAGCCCTGTTAATTGTCTATTATACTGAGCCATATCGTCTGCATCTCTGCATACGCAAATAAATAATAAATATATTTCATGTACAGAATTGACCTCTCTACAGATTTATTATAAGTATAGATAGATAGATATAGATAAGATGAGCATGTATTTGTCGCTATCAAGGCTGCCAACTTCGCCCTTCTGTATTGCAGACGAGGCGCTGTGCAGCCACGTGTGGTCGGTGTGCTACCAGGCGGAGAGCCTGTTCAGGTCGCGCGAGGCGGTGCCGTGCGGCCGGCGCTGCTCGGTGCGCGTGCCGCCCGCGCGCGCCTCCGCCATGCCCGTGCCGCTCGGACAACCCGCGCCCATGACGTCAGTATACCATACCATACCATACCATATCGCGTGCCATACCATACCGCGCGCGCCTCCGCCATGCCCGTGCCGCTCGGACAACCCGCGCCCATGACGTCAGTAGAACAAACCATACCATACCATACTATACCATACCATACCATACTGTGAACTGACGATGCATTGAAATGCCTAACTACCTTCGCCTATACGAAATTTATGAAAATATCACGTACCTACTGTATTTTCATTCATGAACTTTCCATTGTGTCAAACTTCATTTAATCTATTGTTTTACCATGAAAACTTGAAAAACATTTAGGTCTGTATGAAAAAATTAAACAGTTATAAGGTCACTTAGATAACTACACCACAGACAATAGTCTCGTTCAACAATAGATAAACGTTTTTATTCATACAATGAATCTTAAAAGAACAAAATATCATACAAAAGAAGTGAAAAAGCAAGCCTTCCTAAAATCCACCGTAACATCACGACCGTTAAACTTCTATCAACAGAGCATCAGGCGCGTACTGTATCGAAGACTTCGCTACGCCGTTCTGTCCGAGCACCACGGGGCTAGCGGAGGGCGACCGTCGCTGCTGCCTGGACGAACAGTACGCGGCAGCCGCCACCACCACGCCGCCACCACGGAAGCGGCCGCGTCCACTTATTAAGCTCCGCGCGGGCAGGATCAAGTCCGGGCTCGATAACGTGGTCCCACACGATAACTAATGTTAGAAACAGTCTACGGTGAAATAGAAATTATTAGCTTGCTTTTTAAAAAGTTTTTTTACCAGTCAAACTGAACGTTTCTTACAAAGAAATACAGGTCGTTTTAATAGGTTAAAATAGATCGCTGCGTAATTACGAGGTAAACGATATCAGGGTACCATTGAGAGAGGATAGATGAGGATGAAAACAAATCATTTGGCCCATCGCGACAAATTCAAGATTTTTTCGCGAGAATCAGTTCAATTACGATGGTTTCCGGGTAAAACAGCGTGTAGGTCGACCTGATAAGATATATTTCTAATTTTAGATCCCATTATTAACAATCCCTTTTTTTCCAAAAACCCGCAACGGTTGGAAATATTTAACCTTCTATACTTTAATATACAGCAGGTCTAGACTTCATCTATCAAATTCAAATTTAAATCATCTTTATTAAAATACACATGTTTATAGGCACTTTTAAATCATTTTTTTTATGAATGCAGGATTTGGAAAGTTATTATCTGCTAAGAAGAACCCGCAAGGAAATTAACAGTTACTATTTTAAATTTCTGTTAATATTATCATTATTTATGTGTGTTTATTTAAATGTATTATGTCTAAATATACCCAACCAGGTACTGGTCATTGGAAACTATCATGATTAATTCCTGATGAATTGATCATGATAGGCTAACTGGTCTGTTTTCATCCTCATCGATCACCCTTCACTGGTGCCCCGCAAGCATATCCCACTAGCGCAGGCGGGGTTACCATTCCATTTTCATCCAATAAAAAAAATATATTATCATTATTTATTTCAATGTACTATGTCTAAAATTAATGGTCATTAAAAAGCCTGTACACGATCGACTTACACCATGCACATTTGTCATTCCAGTAATCGTTTTGTATAATAGGTTTTGTTCAATAAGTGTTTAGTACATTTTATTACTTTTCAATTTATCTTTCTTTAAGAGAAATGTTTAGTTTCACTGACAGAACAAAAGCATTCTAATGATTTTCGATTTCACTAGTATATGTTTGTATGTTTAAGGATAGACTCAAATGATTTAGATGGCATTAGCAAGGGTAGTTTGTAAACGAATGATTGAAAATGGACATAAATAAATAAAAATTAATTTAAATTAAAAGTACAAAGAATAATGCGTAGAACACTGTTCTACGCATTCACTGTATGTATAGGCAGAAACAACGTACAAAGTTTGTACACACAATACTTTATACACAATACTTTGAATGTTCCCAAAAAAACCCGTTTTCAATTGTGGCAAAACCAGTCATTTTGATTTGAAAATTAAACTGCTAAATTGATTTTTGTAACGGGACCAATCTGTAAATATATCCTTTCAGATGAAAAAGAACTTTCCAAATCGGTTTACAACTGACTGAGTTATTAGGTTCCAAATATAAAAAAAAAAAAACATACTACCAAATCGAGAACTTCCTTCTTTTTGAAGTCTTTGGAAAAATTGTAGTAACTACAGGAAAAACATTATTTCTCGAGTAAGAAGTTTGAGAATGTAAATATGTACACAGATAGCATATACGAGTACTATAGCTAAATACTTTATTTTGACATTTTTGATAATAATAATATATATATATATATATATATGGAGTGTTGTAGAAGCATACGTTTTCATTATTTTCAGATGCCATTTTTTATTGGAAATAATATTTGGTTCAGTAACCTACGTTAAAAATATTTTTTTTTAAAAACGTTATTTAACATAATTTAGGCTTTAATAAACTAGCTAGCTTCAGTTAAGCATGAATGCAAATTGTGTATACAGTCTATCATAAAAAAAAAATATATATTTAAACGACAGTGAATACCGTAACAAAACTCGTTGAGAGGTTTAAAAGAAACAAACGGAAGCGAACAGCGACTTTTGTTTTATACTATTTGAGATTAATTAATAAGTAGGTTATGAGGATTTTTACCAATAGACTTAAGCCAAAGAATCTACCTTAGCTGTTTATATTGAATAAATTCTTTAAAAAAATAAATTTTGTAGTGTTATTTCTAATACGCCAAAATAAAAAAAAGTCCAATTTAAATTCCCACTATAAAAAAACGGTCCAAGTTAGCCACCTACTCTTAGCGGGCTTACAATCATGCGTTAGTAACTCTATGGTAGTGTGTGCACAGACAAATCCCCAGTGTAAACATGTAACCAGACTACCAGACGATTTATATAGTCTCCTTCACCTAGATTATTCTTGTTTTACACAATAGAATCTATTGAAAAATTAACCAAGTTTGATTGAAATTATCACAGTAATACTCTCTATATGAAATTTTGCAATAATATAATGAATAAATATTTATTATAATTTTAAAATGTGGTTAGAAATTGACCAACCTGAATTTGTATTATTACTATTGGACATCAGCAAACTGTCTTATTAATGGGATTTGTTTACATTTAAAAAAAAATCGATTGAAAATTGTTAAAAGTTACGTAAACACAAATTGTATTTTAATGTAATAACTACCAGTTTAACTTACACGTAATTTGGTTAAAAAAATTAGACTAGTTTCGGGACCATCCCAGACCCTTAGTCTTTCTTGAACGGCTATGACTAAGACTAAGAGCCTTGGATGGTCCCGAAATTAGTCGAGGTTCTTTGCTCAATTTACAAATAAATCAATCAAACCGTATACACATTAAAAAAACAATAATAATCGTCTGAAATAAGGAGCGGGACTTTACTAGATTATACATTCGACACAGTTTATGTAGAAAAGATGCAAGCAAGTTGTATCTATGTAAATAATTGACATATCAAACATTTTCTATACACTAACCTGCTATGAATAATTTTACCCATTATTACGGCGATGTTTGTTATTCGAACCAGGAATTACTAAATAAAATGGATTGTTTGCTTAATAACTGTATACGGTTTATTTACGGTCTTCGTAAGTATGACCATGTATCGTCTTACCGCACTGAACTAGAATGGCTTTCGATTCGCTTGCGCAGATATGTCAGAGTTCTCTGTCATCTTTTTTCAATACTTTATAACCCACAATTTCCTCAATATCTCAAAAAAGATTTTAAATCTTAAGTACTATCCACTCTTGAGATCTTCGCTCCTCTTCTATCTATCTATTATTGTATAACCTCACCCAACGATCAAATTTCTCCTCTCAATCTTTAACCATCTGAGCCATCAACTGAGAATAACAATCACTGGAGTTTGAACAAGAAATTTCTCGTGATATACCGTCGCCTGCACTCGTAGTATTCATTTTAAATAATATGCACTAAAATCTAATATAAATAATGATTCGTTAAAAATTCGTACTGATAACGTGTTGTAAATCGTCGAATATATAATGTTTTGTGAAGTGTTTACTCTAACACTTATCCGACCGTACCAAAAAGGCGTTTTCTAAGTTAAGAACCGATATCCCGAAAGAGGATACTAATTTTAAAAAATTAAACACTGGATTATAAAACACTCTTACCAAATGATCCCATATTACAGTATCCGAATTTCAATTGAGAATTAATCTTGACAACTGATGCCTTTAATGTGGCAGTTGGTGCAGTTTTATCTCAAGGTCAATAGGGAGCGACAAACCAGTAGACCGAACATTGAATGACAGTGAATTAAATTACAGCACTATTGAAAAAGAATTATTAGCCAATATATGGACTACCAATTACTTTAGACCGTATTTATTCGGACGTAAGTTTAAAAATTTATATTGATTATTCATTTTCATTATTCACTGTAAGGTCTACCCTTAACAGTTAACCCTTACAGTGAATAATGAACCTTAAAGAACTCATCTCGAGACACGTTGGCGACTTAAATTAAATGAATACAATTATACAATCATTCTCATCTGCACCGCACTGTTAATTTTTCCCACGTTAACTCTGGGAACAGATACTATACCTTCGAGTATCATATAACAGTACAGAATTCACTAGTCAATTATTCTCTGAATTCACTTGTTTACATAAGATTAACCATCATAAATCGCTGGCTCACTCTCCCAATGATAACGTCATCATTGAGATTTCATTCAACATTTTTGGAGTTTATAGTTATTAGTTTTCCGTGAACTGTATTTAATACAAGTATGTTATTTTACCCAACTTCTTTTGTTAAATAGGTAGCAGCAATGACAAAAGTGTGAATGCTGCAGGAGGTGCAATGTCTAACCGGACTCATGGTACTCAATATATATGTTAAAGAAGCAAATATGCTCACCCTTTACAATATAACATATATCACAATACGCAAAAAATTGGGAAATACACAGGACTCTTCAACTCTTGTTTAAAAACAGCGATCTCAATAATCTTACAAGTTAGTTAATAAATCTAGTTACTTGTAGATCCGAATTCAAACTTGCTGTTCGGAAGTACCGTTTAGAAACAGTTAATAGGTTTTTATGGGAATGGACATTTAACATTATAATAAATTACCAAAGAATATTATACTTGTATCACATACGACTCACGGAAAACTAATAATTATAAACGCTGCGCAGTATTTTTAAAGTCACAGCATCAATGCACATTTTACAATGTATTGAAGCGCGCGCTTTTTCCGCGCTAATTATACTATACTATACTATACCACAGATAATATAATATAACTATATGACTATACTCTACGAACCTTCTTGAATGGCGACCCCATACGGACAAACGTAGTGTACGACGGAGTGACGGAGTGTAGGAAGTGAGTGTAAGAGGATTGAGTGTAGACCTCAAATGTATGTAGGGAATCAGTGGATGCAAGTGGCTTAGGACCGTTCCTAATGGCAGTCTGCGGGGGAGGCCTATGTTCAACAGTGGACAGATAATGGCTGAAATGATGATACTATATGAATATTTCTGTAGCAGTAAAACTAAATATGTTCATTCTTTTCTCCAATAAATTATTACTATTATAATGAGTTAATCGGATCATGGCGTTTTTGTGTGAAGTGTTCAAAGTGTGCTAAGAGAGTATTTATACAATAAAATACACAAAACTAACAACCACATTGAAAACAGAAAATGATATATTTATTAGTGACATTTAAATATTTGAAAAATAAAACATGAAGGAGCGCCTATGCTAAGTTTTAAAAATTTAAAGCAGAAGGTCTTACAACTGGCAAATTGATCTTACAAAATTAGGAACACCGTTAATAATAACGATATTTATTTATTAATACAAAATAGGTTGAATGACCGTCACTGACTAAACTATCATTGCCTGGAAAATTACCTTTTCCTAGTCTGGTGTAAGAAGACCCGCAGGAACTGTTTGTAATACTCCGAGATGATATAAAAGTCTCCTTCCGGCTGTTGTAGATATCTTCTTTGGGCTCAATAATAATGAGGACTCCTGTCCTCGAACTTCTTCATAATAGAGAAGGTGGGGTATTCTCTACCTCTAATCTCGTTAAAAGTCTTCTTAAGAAAAACGGGGGATTCCTGATACCAATCCTTGTTCCCTGGAAAGCACCAAAAAGATTGTTTTAGTATGGGTTAAAAACCTGCCAGCCTCCGAACGTCAACACGCGGACAAGGTGGAAGGTCTTCAGTAAATAATATGATTGATGCTGGTCGGCTTCAAGCACAAGAAAAACATAAATTTTATAAAAAATAATAAGCCTTGCGTTTGTTTTTTTTTTTTTAATTCAACCATTAATAACTGTAGTATTAAAATTACCGCGAATAAACTGTAACGATAGGTACCCATAATCAGAGGTTACGATTTCGATGATTAATATGTCAGTTGCGCTGATAATGTATCGGATGCCTTATCGTGACTAATGATGATAACGACTTATTAAAAAAAAATTCAGATAATAATTAGGAATGTCCGGAACAAATTTATTTAAATATTGCTTCATAGGACTTCCTTCCTATATCATCATATCAGCTTTGACTGTCCACTGCTGAACATAAGCCTTCCCCTTGGAGGGATTTGCTAGTAGTTGTCACACTTGGCAGGCGAATTGGCAACCGCAGTTAAACTTCGCAGATGTTTGAATAATAATAATACGCTGCTGTCCATCCCTCGCTCTCCCTTAGTACTCGTAGCCTTTTACGACACCTATGAAAAAAGAAGAGGTGGCCTATTCTGTCCCGGGACCACACGGTACAGGTTTTTCTGCTTGATTAATTAAAAATTGAAACGGCAATAGAGTCTCTTGAAGAGACTTAATACCAGGTAGTTTTAAGTTATGTAAGAGTCGGCTGGACAACTGAGATAAGTAGGAATTATTATTAACAAAATTATTAATTTAGGTAGAAATTAAAACCTTCTTTTAACAGAAGGTACGAACTTTACAAAGAGCTCACTTGTGTAACGTGACACCACAGAGCCGTGGTCCAGACAGCAAATGAAATAAACAGTAATCGTAAATGGAAACACTATGGTGAATGCAAAAAACAAGAGCTGCCTGCTCTCAGTTAGCCATAACCTAGGTAGATAGTGTAATGAAAGCATGCATATTAGTGAGATGCCTCTTTGTTGTATAATATTTAAACACTGTGACTGTTATGAAGTACGAAATGATTTTAATTTAGCTATGACTTGTTTGGATACCTTGAGTAAGTGGCGGTGTGGTGGGTCGGGTTATTGAGTTCCCCAAAATATGGCTGAGCACAATGATGGCTGACTCATCATACTCGTGAACGTGGTCTGCTTTGGTTACTGCAACTGATAAATTTTATGACCTATACTACTTGGTTATTTGTATCCACACAAATTTATAATTTATATAATTCATATTTTTGTAAAATAACAGCAGCAGCTGAGTTTATTGAATAAAAATATTTTTTCTCTTCTTTCTATAATTATTAGATACAGTATCATCTGTCATAGAGTGTCCTTAAAGTATCCTCGTTATTTTTTTTAGTTTACGTATTTTTATATTATTAGATGAGTTATGGGAGACATTAGATATCCCATCAAAACATAAAAGACTCCTTTCTAACATACAGGATAGTCCTTTCATTAACAATATTTATATATATATATATATATATATATATATATATATATATATATATATATATATATATATATATATATATATATATATATATATATATATATATATATATATATATATATATATATATATATATATATATATATATATATATATATATGGGACCTGACGTTATCAATGTTAGACATTTTTGCACGGCTGTGTTTCGGTTTGAAGGGTGGGATATGGGTACAAAGGAATAACATCTGAATCCTCAGGAATGGCAACGCATGGGGAGTATCATGGGCGAAACAGTATACTCTGTTGTGTCCATGGTACTGCTCATGTCTATAGGCGAGGGTTACCACTTTCCATCAGGTGGGCTTTCAGCTTGTTTGCCATTCTAAGTTGCATAAAAAAAAATATTAAAATAAAACGCGAAAACTTACCAGGCAAATTGCCACTGCAGTTTCCTTATATAAAATATAAGCTATATAAATAGACTCTATTTGATAATAGATGGCCTTATCCTTATTATGAAAAAAAATAACCCTGTATTTCTTAAACTTTGTTTTGTCAATATAAAACCCAAATAAAAATAATAGCACATATTTTCATGAATGGACAAAGATTAAAAGTGTCTATTAATTTTTAATTGCAGTGTGATTATGTTTCTGAGTTAGCTTTCTACTATTTACCTCCTAAAAGAAACAGCGTAATGATATGTTTTCTGTAGGATGTATCCTTTCCTGATTCTTATGCAATACACTAGCGAAAATCCTGTCGAAATTCATTCATGTTTTACGTGTTACGCAGTGAATATAAAAATATATAAGCTCAGCTCCTATAAGGAATAGCATGACAATATGTAATCGTATACTAGATCCTTTCTCGACTAATGTATTTCACAAGGGTGAAATACATTAGTAAATAGTGAAATTACCATCAAAGTTCATTTATGTTACCGGTTTTTGTGTGGTACTCAAAAAATTGTTTTGGGATCTATATCGACAGTAGGTATAACAAACTCTGATTAAAATTTCGCAAAAGTATTTAATATATAGACGAAATGCCGTTTTAGTTTTATAATATAAATTACTAGCGAGTCGCCCCGGCTACGCTCGGGTAGATAATAGAAAGACAAATTAGCATTTTAAATTAGTGCGAGTAATACGCTCGTAGTGAAACTTTTATAAGCAAGTTTTTGATACTTTGGGTTACATTAATACAATTTTAGTAAGGATATTTCATTTATTTGATAATAACATATAGCCTTGGTTATATGTATTATAGCCTTTATATGTATTTTATTTATATTAATTTTGCAAAATTATTTAATGTACTAAGTACCGTTTCAGTTTTACTGTATAGAGAGATTAAAAATTAATCAATTTACTCAAGTTCATAGGTAAATAGTTTGGTCAAACATTACAGAATCTCGCACAAAATGTTAACAAATATTAGATTATTAAAGAATCCAAATAAATTTAAAATTAAAATTTATTTTTGGGGCTCAAATAACGAAATAGAGTCAACAAAGTTTGAAAGTTTGAAGTTGAAAATATATTTTGTTTTGTTTAACAAGCGTAAGAATTTAAAATTATAAGTTAATTTATTACTTACACTAATTAAAACAAAAGTAAATCGATACTTCACAAAATTTCTGAACCTTTACATTGACTTTACATAAATTAACACATCTGTCTATAGAGAACAAATAAGTTTTCACTGAACTTATTAATGTAAACACCCACAATTAACACTAAAACTTTGAATGATCATAATAAAAATTTGAAACACTAATTTTTAAGACAGATAATGGCGGAGCGTGATTTCGTTACTTTAAACTAAAGACTAATTTTAAACTAGAAATACTAAATGTGTAGAACATCCCGAAATGGTATCCCGGTAATGATAGATATTGGCCCTTTATATATACGCATGCGTCTCTACTAACTGAAACGAGATGAATATATTTCACAACCTTTTGATCGTCAAATGTTACGCCCACTTAGGGCACCTCATGCATTTGCTTTAATTGCAGTATAACCACAGAGCAAGGAACTTCATGCAGTAGTCTATCGCCCTTAAAAATCATTTGTCATACAAGGTGAAACATCGCAGGGTTGTCACATTTATTTTAATCCGACTTCAAAAGAAGGAAATTCTCAATTAGATTATTTCAGTACTCACAATTTCAATATGAATATCATTTTTGAATAAGTTTATATTGAAGTTTTTTAAATTCTTTTAATTTTTACAAATACAGTTTTAAATATAATACTGTATATACAATAAATCATGTGAGTCTGCCGATATGGATTTTAAAACCTATTTGGGATTGAAGATTATAAAAATTAAAATAATTATGTACTAATAAATAAAAAAAAAACAAGAATAAGCAAGCTAAAGTGGCTAATGAACTGGTGACATAGCTCGAAGAACCGAGGTTCGATGGGTAAGAAAGATTCTTGAGTGGCGACCTTGTATGGCAAACGCGATATAAGATGACTCTTCCACGATGGAGTGATGACCTTAAATGCATTGCAAGGAGCCTGTAGATACAGGTAGCTCAAAACCGTTGATTATGGCAGTCTATGGGACAGGCTTATGTTCAGCAGTAGAAGATAATAGCTGAAATTATGATGATAATGAAATTAAACACATGGCGAGAATTTCGTACATAAATATATAAATATGAAAGGAAATGACGTTTATTGTATTTGTCATATGAAATAGAGACCTAATATTTTTTTTTTATTTTGGTCTATAATAGCGATTACAAACTAGGCTGCATAACTAAAATTTAACTTTTTGGAGGCTTTTGACAATTTCTCAAAAATTCATCTACTCAGAAACCTTGTTTTATTTCCCCTTTACATATTATATACTTTTATAGACTGCAATAATTTTAGATTTATCGCCTTAGGAACATCAAAGAAAAGGGGCTGGGAGAGGGGGAGAGAGGAATTTTTCACATTTTCGATCATAAGTAAAAAATACAAGAAATTGAAATTATTAACAAAATCTCTTGTGACATTAAAAGCAAACTATGTTTGATCTACTACAAAATCAAAAAACAATTTAAAAAGTATAACGCAGTATCAAAAAATGTACTACTTTTCAAAATATTGAAACGATTTTTATTTTAGGTAAAAATAAAAGTAAAGCCACTTGGAATTTAATATAAGATAGCAATAACAATTAGATAAAAGTAAATATCGAATTTATAACAATTGGCAATAATAACATAGATGACCCTATGAAAATAGTTATGCATTTTAATAAATACTTTATACATAAATATATTTCGGAAAGTGAACACAAAAAATCTTCTAATGTTAATTCTATAAAATTAAATTGCTCGAGTATTGGATTTTAAGGGCAACTGTTAGGTAAAAAAAATACATTTTATTTCTCAATAATATAAATTCTGTAGGTATATATGAAATTTGAATAAAAGTAATTAAATAGTGTACTGATGAATTGGCCCCTTTTCTAGTTCACTTAATTAACTTATATTTTGTAAGTTGTACATTTCCAAACTTTCTAAAAACCTCTATAGTCAAAGCTCTGTATGACTGGTATTATAAAAAATCTTTGAAAAGGTAATGCATAATAGATTAACACCATTCTTGACAAAACATAATATTATTCGATCTGAACACTTTGGATATCATAAAGGAAAATTACACTATACAAGCATATATACGGACAAAAATATTACAGGGACTCAGATATTACGTGATATGAACAGGGCACTATCAAAATAGTGTTTGTCATAAAATCCTTTTATCAAAACTCAAAAGGTACGGAATTCGTGGTAAACCTTTTAATTAGTTAAAAAATTACTTATGTGACAGATCTCAATGTATAGAAATAGGTAAACTAAACAAATTATATTAATATACAGCTTATCGCTCAAAGTTGAACTTAAATCAATTTGACGGATTCAAAGGATTGCCGCAGAGTAGGTACTAACTGGGGCCGCTGTTGTACTTATTGTATGTTAATGATCTCTAAAGCGTAATCAAATATTTATTTAAAAATAAAATCATTAAGTTAATTTGGATTTTAATTAGAATTTAATTACACTGATGAAATTGAAATTGAATTATTTAATTATTGAAATCTTTATGAACATTTAAGGATCGATGCCCTCCTCGCTTCTAATTGCTGCGCCCTACAAGATCTACAATGTACTATATCAATTACTAACATCTTTTATAATAATATTGTAGAATGCAATAAATAAATTGAATTGAATTGCTGATGACATATCGATTGTTATTGTCATGAAACACAATTATTAGAGATGTGGTTAAATGGTTAGCTTTCAATAACCTTCGTGTAAATGTATAAAAAACTAATACAAGTTTTAACAAGAAAAGTAAACTCCGTAATTTGTCTATATTGTATGCTTATTACTATATGCACTGCAACAAATCAACAAAACTCGTACTGGATTCGCAATTAACGTGGAAGCAACATATTGCCACTGTCTCTAAATAGATTAATAAATTCATATTTGCTTTACATCGTCTTATAAAAATTTGGTGATCAAAAAACAATCCACCTGTGACATATCATGGATTTGTTTCTTCCATTCTGAGATATGGACTTATATGAGGAAATTGCGTTTCAATAAATCGTCCCTCTATAATACAAAGAAAAAATGCAGTCGTATAATTTGTGGAGTTGGCCTTTTTGAATTTTGTAAGCCTCTTTGCAAGAATTTAAATATAGTGACATTGACTTCTATGTATCTATTTGAAACGTATGTGTTTGTTAAAAATAATATGTACTTATATAAAAAAAGAATAGAATGAATGGTACATTTTCTAAAAGGTATCCACGCCAATTGGCAGCGTTTTTCCATAACAATACAGCTTATCCAAGAAATTATTATAACACAAAACCTTATAATATTGAATATATAACTTTTTCGTTTGTCATTTGTTTTACAATTTGGCGGCAAATTGTGTATCGTTATCATGAACTTAACATGAGAAAATTTTCATGCGATGATTTTTTATGACTTTCGATGTCATCTAAGTCAACAAGAAAGTTATGATAGACTACGATTGACCTTTCACGATGAAGTTCCGTCTCGTGCCACTGTTTACAACTGATTTAATGAGTTTAAACGTGGTCGCACTAATCTCACCGATGATGTGCGTGATTTTTGACAATTCTACGGCGATGACTGTATATAACATCAGTGTTGTGCGGCAATATGATAGAGATTTGACAAATTATTAAACCTATATAGATTCGGGCAAGCTTAAAGATTGGTATGAGTCAAGTGCATAAAATCCTCCATGAACATTTGGCGGTCAGGAAGCTTTGTGCCCGGTGGATACCTCATAATTTGGCCAAGGCTCAAAAAGTCCGTCGTGTTGATTGGTGCCGTAAAATGCATGAAAGATTTAACGGAGGTGACTCAAATTCTATGTTTGACATAGTTACGGAAGACGAAAGCTGGATTTACTGTTATGAGCTTGAAACTATAAGACAGTCATCTCAGTGGGTGTTTCCTTCCGAGAAATTGCCAACTAAAGTGAAGAGAGGTCGAAGCGTGGAAAAAAAGATGGTGGCCTCGTTCTTTGGAAGGAGAGGTCATTACGCGACAATTGTTTTAGAGGATCGAAAATCAGTTACTGCAGAGTGGTACAGTAACAATTGTTTGCCACGTGTTTTGGAAAAAGTGCGTGAGAAACGGTCTCGCAGCAGGATCCTCCTTCACCACGACGGCTTCGTCGCACACCGTCAGGCAAACGATCGATTATTTGGCGACCTCAGACGTAGAACTACTACAGACTACAGTTTCAGAAGGCCGTCGAAGAGATCCCTAAGAGGACGAGTCTGCAAAGTGCTTTTCTCAGTGGTCCTGTCGGATGCAGCGATGTATTGACGTGAATGGACACTATTTTGAAAAGATAACATAAAGGTAAAAACTTGCTAATTTAATCAATATATTTATATATATATTCATTCTGAATTATTATTTTCCTATTTTCATTCTCTTTTTACTCTTAAATTCGAAGAGCAGTAATGTAAAAATAGGGAAATAATAAATAATTGATCTAATTAAATTATAAATTACAACCATTTTATAATTCAAAAGTATTAGTGTTTGCGCTAACCCTTGACAGGTACCAAATGAATGTTTGACAGTTTGGTACACCACTTACCCTGTTTGTAGAACTACTGTATTGTATACAAAATAGTTTTTTATACTGTGTACAGTAGTATTATACTGCGCCTGCGCGAATTGGAGCAAGACAAATGACATTTGCACATTGCAGGTCAATTATTAAAGCACACATTCACAGTTCTACCCCTGCTATATATATAACAGTATAGAACAGTGGGCGTGGCTTCCTCGCTTGCATCTGCCGACGGCTACCATTTCATTTAGGCCTACATATTTTTTAAATTGTAATAAAAATTTTTTTTGTTTGATAAACGCACAAATGTTTATCATTCGGAGTACATGGAGATGATAAATATATTCGTTAACTATTACATAGAACAGAACATAGGAGATGTTTAAAAAGAATTAACACGAGGAGTCTTAATAAAACTAACAGATACTAAAACATTATTGATCAGATTTTTTCTATCTGTATGTTTGTTCTGACATCACACAAAAACTAGTGTATAAAATTGAATGCGGGCTTCTTAGTTGTTGGTATTCCTGAAGATCTAACTTAAAAACTGGTATATGTTCTATTTTGATACGCCATCTAGAAGGGATTAATTTTGTTAGTTTTCCTGCTTTAGAGATCATGCGTAGGAAGTAGCGGGCAAAAAACTAGTTAATGAATAGAAATATCATTTAAAGGTAATTTAAAGGTAAGCACTACGAGAATTTCTAAAGATTTCAAACAAAACAAAATAGCTGTCAGTTTTCTTTATCTACCAGTCAGTATGGCTAAAATAAGAGAAAAATCGATTCGATATCAGCTCGTCGATTATACATAATAGAACGATTATGTATAATCAATGACGATCATACTCTTAACTGATACCGTTTTCATCACACCTATATTAGAATTATACGAGATTTTTATGATTACCTTCGAGATTTTCAAGTCGTTTCTATCAATAAAATACTAATATGTATTTCGTGTGGAAATTTGCAGGCCGGTTTCGTAATCAATTGTCAAAAGATTTCAATTGAAATATATTGAAAATGAAATAAATTGAAACTTTTTCGATTATGTTTTTTTTTTGATGAGTGAAAATGATATGGTAACCCCGCCTGCGCTAACGGGATACGCTGGCGGAGCACCAGTGAAGGGTGATAGATGAGAATGAAAACATTATAAGTTAGCCCATCATGATGAATTCATCAGGAATTAACCATGATAGTTTCCAGGGAGAACCGCGAGGAGGTCGACCTGGTTGAATATATTGCTAACAATGGGTTTCTCAGTCTCCATTACTTTCCCCCCTTTCCCCCCTTTTCGATTATGTTAGTTAGTAGTTCAGCAGTGTAACAGTAATTTAACTTATCAATAGAAATTATTCTGACAAAAAAGCGACTATGTAAAGTTGCACAAAATTTATCACTTTAGATACTTATGAAATATTAGTGAAACTGAAACATTCTTAGCTAGTATTTCTTAGCTAGTAGTAATATACTTTGTTATCTTGTGATTTATAGTATTTCATACTTTCATACCCTTATTATTAAACATTTACAGACGATATATACATACAACAGTTATAACATCAGTATTAGTAATAACCTATTAAGAGTTAATATAATACATTATTTAGACAATTTACATCGTCATTACAAGTGATGATGTCAAATTCGATACCTTGAAAATGGAAATTTTAAAGGATGTTTATTGAGCGATTCTGGTTATGGGATAACTTGTGTATATTTATACTAGTAACAAATCTACAAAATTCAAAATAAGAAACATTTAGATAATAGGGCTTACATATTTATGAAAATTATGGTATAGAAAGATCTAGATCAAAGAAAGATGTAGTTTGAGAGCAGAGATTTAGATGCCATCTTCATCAATTCAATGTGAATTAAGAAAGTGGAAAACTTTACATAGTTGCTATTTCTGTGTTATATAATATTATTTTTGAGTGAAATGAAATTATAGAGTTTTCTATTGAAAATAAAAATATTCAAAATACCTCCCTAATAATACAGCAAAATAATAATTCTGCAATTAATAATGGTTACATTCGTATCATTTGGTGCCCTTCGTTCTATTGTGCATGTACAAAAGCATCAGCATCAATAAAATTATGTAAACACGCATGTTACACCTCATCGATTATACATATAAACCAATATATATATATATATATATATATATATATATATATATATATATATATATATATATATATATATAAATTATTTATTTGTAATGAAAGGACTATCCTGTGTTAGAAACTAACTAACTAACAAAAATATGAATTATATAAATTATAAATTTGTGTGGATACAAATAACCAAGCAGTACAGGTCATAAAATTTATCAGTTGCAGTGACCAGAGCAGACCACGTTCACGAGTATGATGAGTCAGCCATCATTGTGCTCAGCCATATTTTGGGGAACTCAATAACTCGACCCACCACATCGCCACTTACTCAAGGTATCCAAACAAGTCATAGCTAAATTAAAATCATTTCGTACTTCGTAACAGTCACAGTGTTTAAATATTATACAACAAAGAGGCATCTTACTAATATGCATGCTTTCATTACACTATCTACCCAAGTTATGGCTAACTGAGAACAAGCAGCTCTAGTTTTTTGCATTCACCATAGTGTTTCCATTTACGATTACTGTTTATTTCATTTGTTCATCATGTATATACATACACTGGTCACTCTGTCCAGATAAGTTTGTAAAAATTAAAATAAAATTCGTGAAATTTATCCTTTTAATTATATCAAATGTACCTGTACCTTATATAGAAATCTCATTATTCACTATATAGCACTCACAGATTATCATAAATAACATAAGCTATTTCCAATTAAAAAAAAAACTGTGACATCCGAGATAAACTAGTTATATATGTATAATATAGTAGTATATATGAGAGGGGAGATTGTTAGTAATGCAGACTATTAGTCCCTTTGCTAGTAATGTACCTTATCAGATCGACCTCCACGTGGTCCCTCCTGGAAACCATTGTGTTGAATTCCAGGTGTATTCATCACGATGGGCTCACTGACCTACCTTTTCATTCTCATCTATCATCTCTCACTGGTGCCACGCTAGCGTATCGTTAGCGCAGGCGAGGTTACCATTCCATTATCACCCATTAAAAAAAACTCGGTCGCAGTTTCATTGGTTTCATCAATAACACGGGGCGAGACTCCAACTATTGTATCGTGAATCTAGTCTTCTCGTGTGTAATATGGAACTGTTTACTAAATGAATAAGTAAACAGTATAAGTATACAGTCTATATTCAGGTGAAATTAGGTATGCAAATTATAAATAAGGTTTTTTTTAATACGAGTACCGATAATTAATTTACAATTCACAATATACAGCATCATAAATCACATTAATTATTATACATATTATAATTTTAAATAATAAATTAACTATTACAATTTAGTTTATTACAAAATATTTTTAATGTCAGTAGATATTAATGTCAAATCAAAGTTGTTAAAATGTACTTCAAATACGTACAGCGCCATCTCTTGTGGTACGGATAAACTATTTTGAACTTTGACATTTCGAATACAAGATATTTACAAAATTTGTCGACAGATAGCATGTGTTCTGTCATGTTGGTTCTCTGTTATTTTGTTGTCCTTATTCGCTCTTCGTTTGTGCACGGGATTGGGCAGATACGTCCGTGCGACGTGATATATATATATATATATATATATATATATATATATATATATATATATATATATATATATATATATATATATATATATATATATATATATATATATATATATGATGATGATGATGATATATCTATAGATCTTTTACTATTTTTAAAATCATCAGTATAATATATTTGTTTATATTTTTTTTGTCAAATCTCCTCGCGGTTTTGGTTTTTGGCCACAACTGAATATCAGTGTTTTGCTCTTTTGAGGGCAAAGCAATAAGCTGTGTTGTGAGCGTTTTGTGTTATTGTGGCACACTTATGAAAAAATATGTTACCTCTTTTATTTACTTTTTGTTTTTTATTAATTTAAATAATTTTACCATACATAACAGTCACAGTATCCACAGTTTACACAGTAATAGACATACGTTATTTAATAATAAAATTGGCACATAATCTTAATTTACCTGATCTGAAAATATCTGATATAATGATAATAACAAAAAATAACATTGTCAGCAAATGAAAGAAAATATTAATATAAACAAGTAGATTTTTTTATTTATTATTATTATTTATAAATTCATCTAATCCGTAATACCTATGCCTTCTTACAAAGAATGCGTTTAATCCTAGATTTGGACCTTTTTTCAGGCAAATTTAGAACAGACTCTGGCAGTTTGATATAAAATCTTACGCACAGAAAAAAATACTAGCCTTAGTTAAAGGGCATTTAGGTAATATTAATCTATGACTATTGCGTAAGTTTCTATTCGGGCAATCGCTAACATTTTTAAAAGTAGTAATATTTTTTCCTTGCATATATAATGTTCTCGTAAATGTTTTGGGAAGCAACTGTGAGAATATTTGATTCCCTAATACGATCTCATACTGACTCCCTTGAACCCATGTCATGAATAAAATGAATGGCCCTCTTTTGTAAAATATTGTATTTCTATTCGCTGCTTTATATTCCATAATCCGTTGACATAACAGTATTTCATTTGATATATTTCTATAGAAATAGCTAAAATAAACAAGTTAAGCAGTTGCTATGTCTGTTAATTGCCTAATTCTTCTAACTGCATATGCAGCTGAGCTAAGTCTACCAGCTAATTTAGAAATATGGGTACCCCATTGCAACTTTGAGTCAATTGTGATTTCTAGAAAATACGGTATTGTTAACAAAATTTAACGGTTTATTGTTCAAAATTACCAGAGAATCCACCTGCCTTACATTATGAAGTGCAAATTTAATACACTTAGTTTTGGAAGCATTTAATAACAAATTATTAGCAGTAAACTATTTTAGAATAATAGAAAAAGCTCCATTTGCTACGTTAAATTTTTTAGTGTGTCTAATAATATGTTACACTGATGACACGGTCTCGTTGTGTCATCTATTTAAATGAGTGCTACGCAGGTATTGCCACATGTTGCTGATTAGTTGAACTAATTTTTTTTTATTTTTAACATCAGGAAAATACATTACGTAAGCTTTCATGAAACTCGCAAACTGCACCCCCTTCACACTGCTCATAAAAATTCATAAACATTATTCAATGAAACAACTGCCAGAGTATAAACAAAGAAAATGACATCAAATATATTGAAGTATCGTGGTTTAATAAATAAATAATATGTGACATTCATGTACTTTTCTTTTGTGAGTGCACCGATGTCGAGAAAATGTACCCCACTTCACTCAAATGAGATTGTCACAAATTTACTCTTTTGAAATTTAGTATACACATACTGTATAGAATGGAGAAAGATATAGACTACTTTTTACAATGATTCAGCCCATGGCATCAGCATATCATTTAGTTTGTAAAGCAAGATTATAAGAGAAACCTATTTCTGAAAGCCATATCAAAAGACTAGCCAATAGAAAAAAAACGTTAAAAGAATTTAATATGAATGACTTGGTTTTTGCTCTTTGTCAATCGTGGAATGTATTACCTTCATCAACAATTGCATCGTCTTGGAAAAAGTTATGGCCAGATATAGTCGCCACTCCTACCAACAATCCACAAATCAGTGTACCTTCGGAAGTAATAGAGCAAATTGTTTATTCCGGCATTACAAAAAATTACTGCACCGAAATGAAAATAAATCAAATTTGTGTCTCGTTCGGCCCCGAAATTTCGAAAAACGTTTCACTGTATTGTAAGACGGGTAATCCTAGTACCGACACCAGTCTCTCACAAAGATTGTTTTTAAGTTGTAACCTATATAGCTGTAAATTTTATTATGTTGTCAATTTGTGAGAGAACAAAATAAATAAATATAATAACTGTAGGCCTTCTGTTCTGTCTATTGTGACACTATCATAGATAAAATAAATCTGTTTCAATAGGTCATCATGTATCGTGTATTTTAATTAAATTATAAACCTCTTATGGTGAAATAGCTTTTCCCATGCAGTATCAATGTATTCAGTTTGCTTGGAAACCGTAAAATTGCTCTGTGACTTGCAATTATGTACTAACAATAACTAATCTTAATTGAAGACTAGGTAACTTTGTTACCATGGGGAAGGGTTGGAGGGGGAGGGGGGACTATTCATCCAATTGTTAGAAACGCGTCTCCCCTGGAAACTAAGTGCTTAATTCCATGTGAATTCATCACAATGAGCAAACTGACCTATCTTTTTATTCTCACCTATCAACATTCACTGGTACTCCACTAGCGTATACCATTATTTTAATGGGTGAGAATAAAATGCTAATCCCGCCTCCGTTATCGGTACACATTGTTTAGGTATCAGTGTGAGATGATAACAGGATTGAAGCTGGTCAGTTATCGTGACGAATAACAACCAGTATGGTTTCCAGTGGGAACCGCGTGGAGGTCGACCAGATGCTATATTGCTAGCAATGGGCTTGTTAGACCCCATTACTAACAATCCCTATGCCCACTTTTCAAACTTCGTTTTCTTGTATTATAAACTACCTTTTCCCCACGATTTTTAAGCGACTTCAAAAAATGAGGAGATTCTAGGTTTGACTTTAGTATATTTTTAGGGTTCCGTACCAAAAAGGTATAAAGGAACCGTTATGATGCGACTTTGTCCAACCACCCGTTCGTCAGTCACAGCGCTATATCACAACAATTACATATACGTATTTATGCTGTCGATTTAAAATGTGGAACAATTTTACATACTATTGACATGTATTTTTTTTTTCATAATAATAACTTTATTACATAACTGTGATTGTAACAAACTCAGCACTGGAAATTACAGTAAAAGTAGGTACGAGTACTTAAATATTTGGGTCAACTTAAACATGTGTCTGAACTAGGTTAACAAACCTAACCTAAAGAGTCAGGAGGAGAAGGGATTGTTAGTAACGGGGATTAGCATCCCCACTGCTAGCAATAAACCCTATCGGATCGACCTCCTCGCGGTTCCCCCCGGAAACTATCATGATTAATTTATTGTTGAATTTGTCACGATTGGCTATCTGACCTGAGTTATCTTCACCTATCGTCCCTTACTGGTGCCCCGCCAGCGTATATCGATAGCGTAGGCCGAGTTACCATGCAGGTGTTACCTAAAAGGTCTCGCTGAATTTTCTTATGAAATCTATACTGGCGACTTTGTTGACATTGGTGCCTTCAATATGGTGGCAAATGCTGGCAAAACCCCCCCAAAGGCGAGGCTTATGTTCAGCAGTGGGCTGATATGATATGATTAATATATAAACACAGACAAGTAGATGAATCGAGCAGTGATGATAATAAAGATGATACTAATTTTTACGTATAGAAAAAAATAAAACTTAAATAGAACACGTGGAACTTCCATTGTATCGTATTTATAAAAATTATTAAATGTGTTTGACAACAACGGTTATATAAAATATTATTTGGTCGTATAAAAATTCCACGTTATGTAAATGCTTAAGATTATTAGTCTACAAAATAAACAGCCTATTTTAAACAGTATTTGTGCAAACAGCCTAGTATTATTTTAGAATTTCTTCGTCTATTTGAATTCGTTTATATTTTCCACAGATTTTTTTTTACTTCGATTACAATTAATGCATCTTATTGGTCTGCCACTGTTGTATTCCGTTGTGCAGTATTGCAGATTTCAATTGTATAACAAATGTTCAAATTATACACAAACAAATAAAAACTATTTCCTGCTAAACACAACACGTTATTTATTTAAAATCAATATAAATACGCAATACTGATTTTTTTATTAAGAAAACTTAATAATAGCTTGATGAGTGTTATAATGAAATTCGAGATTAGCGTAACATAATACTTCAACTAATAAAAATAATGCCTTTTAAACGTTTGTGGGCACTTTTTTTAAAAAACCCTATATTATATTGCAGGAGGAAAACTGAAGAAGGGAGCTCATTAGTACATATTACGAGTCTCAACTAGTATCATATTATCATATTATGCCAACTTAGATACAATTTTTATTTTTTTAAATACTAGTATTATTCACCCATTACACATCTATGCAATTATTACGTATTATAATATAGTGTGTGTGTGTGCGTGTGCGTGTGCGTGTGCGTGTGCGTGTGAAGTTAGAAGTATGATAATTGATCAAAAAATATTTACAACTAACAATATATAATGTCAAAAAAGACACCAGTAAACACGGTGAGACTCTTTATCACAGACAACGCTCAAGTCGCATTAAATACTATTAAATATTAGCTCCGTGATATATATAGTGCTACATATTGATAGATGAATTTATATAAAGTTAATTCATCTAATTACAAATATGAATAGAATGTAAATTGTGAAAAAATTTACTGCCCGTGTGTTGTGTGTAATTTGAATGTATGTACATATGTGGGAGAGTGTGTAAAATTGCTTAAATACTGTAACATTATTTAAACAATTTAAAAGTTGAACTTGAATTTAGTTATGAATATTATCCTAATGTTATATAATAATTTTGTGTAGTGTGTTTTTCTTGACATTTAAAAATTTTAATAAATTTTCCGTATCATAAATAATAATTCTTTTTTAACCACCATACAATTCTGTCCTTGCATTCTTTTTCAAAAGATATTGAACTTTATTATGTTTGTTATATAAATGCGGTCCGATATAATAATATTTTATTAAATTTCAATTTCAAATTTAATTAATGAAGATTTTAAAGCCTCACCCTAGCTAGTACACAATACGACATTACTGATTCTTCACATTTAATGATCAGTTTTTCTGCAGTATATCTTAATTTTTTATACACATAAATAAGTTTTTTAACCCGTATTACCAAGAGTTCTATGTAACATTTAAAATTCAGATTAATATCCAGCAATACTTCTACACATTTTAAAGAGTCCTCTAGAAGTCTTTTTTAACAAAGATCATTTACATGATGACTTATTTATTTATGTTGTTATAGCAATGGGCAATTAGGTTAAATGGTGACATATTGTTTTTTTTTATTTTCTAATGGGAAAATTAGGGGTGATCTCTCTTCCCAAGACTGTACAAAAGTCGTATGTTTAGGTACCTATGTCCCATCCGTGATTTTACCATGAAGCAGTTGTATTTGCATTGCTGTATTTCAGTTTAAAGGGGTTTTTAATGGATGATAATGGAATGGTAACCTCGTCTGCACTAACGGTATATGCTGGCGGGGCACCAGTAAAGGATGATAGGTGAGGATGAAAGGACAGGTCAATTAGCCCATCATGAATACACCTAAAATTCAGCACGATGGTTTCCAGAAGAGACCACGTGGAGGTCGACCTGTCAGGGCATTTGCAAGCAATGGAACTGGTAGTTTTTTTTAATGAGTGATAATGGAATGCTGACCCCACCCATGATATGTAAGGATGAAGCAAGTCAGTTAGCCCATCATGACGAATTCAACAAGATTTATTCACGATGGTATCTGGGGAGAACCACGTGGAGGTCGACCTAATAGGGCATATTGCTAGCAATGTGATTGTCAAACTCCATTGCTAACAATCCCTTTCCACCCGGAACTGGTAGTCCGCATTACTAACTAACCCTGGCCCATACCCCCCTACCTTACGGTTTGAATGGTAGGATATGGTAATAAATTTACAGAATACAGAGGTATAACATCTTAGACCGCAGGAATGGTAACACATCATCATATGGTATCATGGGCGAAACAGTATACTCTGTTATGTCTATGGTACTGTTTATATCTATAGGCGATGGTTACCACTTTCGATCAGGAGGATCGTCTGCTTGTTTGCCATTTTAGTTAAATAAAAAAAATAATTGGAATGTTATTTTTATTTTTGCTAGATGGTCTGAAAAGTGTATTCAATATTTCAGAATTGCCCTACTAATCTAAGTGGAATACCAAATGAAAGGGCTTCATTTGTATATTTTAAAACAAATTTTTATTTATTTTATGCTGCTTAGTTTTTCAGTCATGATCGAAAATATGAGAAAAAAAAAAAACTCTCTCGCACTTATTTCTGAAATGACAAATCTGAATTAAATACAGTGTATACAGGTGTATGTGAATTACAAGAAAAATAAAACGACGTTTCTAACTAGCAGTGTTTTTGAGAAATAATCAAAACAGTTACGCGGTTCAGTTTTTAACCACAACTATGATTCAAAATAACTAATTACGAATTATAATATCAACTAGCTTTCTGTATCCGCACATGCAGTGTATGCCGACAAAACACAGTTTCCAGAAAAAATTTTTTCACTGCGACAATCTCTTTTTAGATGCATTATCTGTCTACACTTCCAGTACCACGGTTCCTTCTTACGATAAGAAGTCTGCTTCGTATTCTTAACTCGCCTTTGTTTCCTTACGCGTCACTCGTTCCGGATGTACTCGAAGCTGAAGTGCTTTTCTTCCAAGAAAACAAGCACTCATTCGATTCACCGCGATTTGTCCAACGCTTATCTTGTAATAATTTAGTCTTCACTAAACCAACTAATATTACAATTCCCGAGTGCTCACGTGCCATGATCATGGATTCGTACTCCTAAGGTAAACCTTGCAGCATAATTGCCTAAAGAAACTCATCATCATAATTTTATTCGTACTCGCTAACTGTAGAGCATACGACAAAACTTGATCGACACACGCCTCCATATCAACAATGCTCTCCAGTTTGATTGAACAAAGACTACGTAACATCTTCAATCTCACACCAAGACCTTTGTCATCATATGCACGTTTCAGAGCATTCCAAGCTTGATTTGCAGTTTTAGCTCTCATGAGATGAGAAAAACAGCCTTTTTCAACACAAATCAATTATTTTTCCTTGTTGTCCAGCCGTTTTCTTATTTCAGGTTACAAGCTATCATTTGCACCATATCCACAAATACATTTTCATAGATTTTCAAAAGTAAGAGCATTATGCATAGCAAATTTTCAATCTACATAATTCATCCGTCCTTTAAGTTTTTTAAAGGAGATCGGACAGACTTACAGAGCTGGCCCAGAACCTGTTGTAAATAGCAGGATGCAGTAATAAAACATATATGTATTTATGACATAAAATAATAAGTTTAGTGAAAAAAAGTACAGGACATGTCTTATAAAAATCTGACATAGACCAAACATAAAAATAATACATTGTTCTAAAAAACGTCAACGTCAACAGCCAGTATTAAAACTTCTCAAGTGAGATAATTTAGCATGACGAGCCAGTGGTGATTCTTGGGAACGAGATATAGCATTCTGTTTGAAATAATTGGACAGACGTTTTTTATTTTCTTTTATAGTTCCCCTGTTAGTTAGTGTCGCGGTGTTTGTTACCAAACTCTTTAGAAACGGCTTTATCAATTTTTATGATATTTTGTGTGCATATCGGGTAGTACTGAGAATCGGCCAACATCTATTTTGCATACCCCTCAATGATAAAGGTAACCTACCCCTAAATTTTTTTGACAAGATTTTTTTATTTTATTTTATTATGATTTAGCATAGAAAAATACATACAAAATAAAATTTTCACGCTTTTAAGATCAACCCCTGTTTTTTAATCGCGATTTTTATATACCGCAATATGGTTGCATGACGGCAATCGAATATAATAATTGTAGTAGAATTTTCATGTATACTATATATACATATATATATATATATATATATATATATATATATATATATATATATATATATATATATATATATATATATATATATATATATATATATATATATATAAATAATATAATAAAAATATATATATATATATATATATATATATACTGTATCTTGCTGACAGCCATCTTTTCTTAACTCTGTGGTTTAGTTAAAAATAATGCCTAAAAATAAAACCAATGTGACCTCTGTTTGATGGCGGTGCCAAGCCCAAAGAGAACAAGAACAATAATATCTACCTAATAATGATTCATGAATCATAATTGTAATTAAATACTGAAATATTTTTGTTATCGGTCAAAGACCAAAGGTTTATAATATTGCCATGGAAATAAAGTAGTATTCGTTGGTAAAGATAGTTATTGTGAAAGGTAGCTTGAGAGAATATATCAATAATAAATTAAATATTGAATTAAACATATAGACAATTGTTAAAGGTACGACATGGATGCAACAATGGATATTCCGGCACAATAGACGACGAATGTTACAGATTGTATAGTATAACATACACGTATGATGCGTTCCTATCATAACAATAGCTATTGGAGCATATTCGAGGCGGAATTTAAATGCATCGGTGAGAAATAATAACTGAGGATTAAAGTTGGTCAGTCATTGTAACGAATCCCACCACAATGGGTTCTAGTGAGCACCGCGTGGAGATCGACCTGATAAGGTTTATTGCTAGCAATCTGGTTGCTAATTATAATGGTTGCTAAATATAACTTGCAATTAATAGTTAATTATTATACATATAAAAATGTTGCATACCAAGCTGGCTGAATGTTAAAGTTACACAAAATGTATAATATTACCTAAACTTGCTACATTCATCGCAATAAACTGCATTTCATTTCAATGTTTTTATGGCGT
Source organism: Galleria mellonella (assembly GCF_026898425.1). NCBI lineage: Eukaryota > Metazoa > Arthropoda > Insecta > Lepidoptera > Pyralidae > Galleria > Galleria mellonella. Next base: position 1,587,744 of record NW_026442112.1, read on the forward strand.
ATATTAGATCTTCGCATCGTATTTCATATAATAGCTTTTGCGTGATGATGAAACATATGGACAGACAAAAATACTAAAAAAAAAAAGATTTGTTTTGGCTTCTATTTCTCTTATAAAGACCTCTAGTATTATATTTTCTTTATTATCTTTTATGTACAGACATCGTTTATTTAGAATTATTAAGAGAAACCAATGAAAATAATGAGTTTAAGCATTTCTATATGGCGTAACAGATAAAACATACACCAGTTTTAAAGTCGGACCTTCGAAAACAAAACCATGAACATCGTATCTAATTTAATTCTTTTGATGTGCCGACAAATATGTAAGGATTGGCACAAGAAAGTTAAATAAAAAAAAAGGTTTATTATATTTTAATTTTTTACATTAGTAACCCTAAATTAGTAGAAAACGACACCTATATTGGAAAAATGAAAATATTCTCCATCTTATTTTGTCTAAATCCAAAAAAAATACGATGGTTTGTAATAACTATATTGTAAAATTATGTTAATCAAATATACAAGCTCTGACGTTTTTATGAATATGGTGATCAATTTTAAAGAAAGTAACAAAAACGTTTATACGTAATTAAATTATATTTGTAGAAAGTTTCACTTTTCACATTTTATGAATGATAAAATAAATCCATTAATAATTTATCTGCGTCTAAGTTAAAGTCTAAATCTTAATCTATGACTGCCTGTATATTTGTACTTAAATTAACTTTAAAAAATACTAAATAATTTAATGGATAAACTAAGTAGGTATCAACTGCATACAGATAAACGTATGTACGTAGATATATCCACGTAGTAAATTTGTCGAAAGTTTTACGCGATATGAACATACCTGCATACCTACTAATTTTAACTTGTAATAACTGTATTGTAAAATTATAATCAAATATAATGTATATTTGATTATAATTTTACAATACAGTTACCTACTGAATCTTTAGATAGATAAATAATATAGTATATAATTGGCTGTGTAGCCCGCATGAATTTTATTTTTACTTTCCTATGATTTAGCATTGAAAAATACATACAAAGGATGAAATTTTCACGTCTCTTTTAAAACATCTCAAGCCTGACTGCGGTTTTTTAATCTGGCGACTTTTATATACCGCAAGGGGGGTTGCAATATTTAGCAGTGGACAGTTAAATAACTGTATGATGATAAATTTTCATGTATAGTTCTCGAAATAATATATATTGTAAAACAACGTTTCAGTCTAGAGTCAGCTAGTAACTTATATGTTAGAGGGAGAGAAAAGATAATAACTTGCACAACTTGCATAAACATACTCTTACCACTTGGCGAACACAGCTCAATATTCCAATGCGAATCTGTAACAATAACCGAGGCTGCTGCAGCTTTACATAAGCTTTTTTTTTCATGGGTGATAATGAAATAGTAACCTCGCCTACGCTATCGGGATACGCTGGCAGAGCACCAGTGAAGGATGACAGATAAGGATGAAAAGGCAGGTCAGTTAGCCCATCGTGACGATTACACTAGAATTCACCACGACGGTTTCCAGGGGGAATCGCATGGAGGTCTATCTGATAGGGTGTATTGCTAGCAATGGGTCAATTAGATCCCATTAATTAATAATCCCTTTCCCTCCCGCTGTACATAAGCTATGACATTGGCATTAGATTGCTATGTGATAGCTCAGAGGTACTAAAAACATTACGAAATAACAAAAGTAATAAAAAATTATAATTTAATGTCACAGGGCACTGGATAAAATATTTTTTAATAATCGAGTTAACGGGGGGAAAGGGATTGTTAGTACTGGAGACTGAGAATCCCATTTCTAGCAATATACCCAACCAGGTCGACCTCCTCGCGGTTCCCCCTGGAAACTATCATGGTTAATTCCTGATGAATTAATCATGATGGGCTAACTTGCCTGTTTTCATTCTCATCTATCACCCTTCACTGGTGCTCCGCCAGCGTATCCCGTTAGCGCAGGCGGGGTTACCATACCATTTTCATCTATCAAAAAAAAAATCGAGTTAACCTGCAGTGGATAAGAGGGCACAGTGGTACTCATTTTAACGATGCCACAGACGAGCTAGTTAGAGGGAGTTTTGAAACGAAGGTGGCAGGTCCAGTCTTCTGTGTCTTCCGTTCTCGCAGTTTCGAACATGAGTGTGTCAAGGATCCATTGACATAAAAAACTACTGACTGCAGACAATCAAAATTGGCCATGCCAACGTTGAATATTAAAACGTTCATTATATCTAAATAGGAAAAACATGGCCATTGCCCGTTAAACAAACATTTATACACAATAAGAGCCACAGACAGCCCTTTATGTCGAGGTTGTTATGACGCCGAAGAAAGGGCTGTTCACGTAAACCTGGAATGTGAAACTGTGACCCCTCGACGTTTAGAAATTCTTGGAGCAGTGAGGTCTGAGCTGGACTGGCGGTACTAGCCATGACTCATAGGCACAATGGCCCAAATGAGAGGCTTAGCGCAGAAAATAGAGTCCAATTTACATTACGTTACAAGTAACTTTTTAATGGCCACAGACGCAAAAATAAAATTATATCTTCGTTAATGATTTGTTTTCTTTAAAGATTTTAATCCTATTTTGTTGTCAACCTTCTACCAAAGACTTCTTTATTACGACATACAGTAACACTCTGAATCGTAATAATTAACATTATTAGTCTATATCGTCAATATTAAAAATAAATAATTTTTTGTCTTTCTCGATATGGCGTATCTTTTCCCCTTAAATTAAGGAGGTCAAGTTAGTACTTTAAAATAATTATTTTTGGATTTCGAAGGAATAGCCAAAGATATTTTTTTTGTCGATATGAATGTTTATCAATTCGACTATATTTTTGTGTGTATATTAAACAATATCTTTTCTAATTATGATAAATCTTTTATTAATTTAAAAGGGTCTACTTCTGTGTTTGTCGTATTATTTGTGTCTCGGTTTTAAGGGTTCCCGCCCTTTACATTGAAAACACTGATATTATTTTAATTTTTTTAAACAAGCTGACGGTCCACCTTATGGAATGTGATAATTATTACCTGCAGGTATGAACAGTGCTATGTACATAAAAGAGTCTTACTATGTCACCCGTGATACTCTTCATGCGTTGCCGTTCCTGAAGACTAAGCTGTTATGCCACCGCTATATCCCACAAATTTCTGCCTTCAAACTGAAATAGAGCCATGCAAATATAACTGTTTCATAAAGGGGGAAAGAGATTGTTAGTACCTAATGGGGTCTAATAGCCCCATTGCTAGCAATATACCCTCTCAGGTCAACCTCCACGCGGTTTCCCCTGGAAACTGATGGAATGATCATGGACTGACTGGAATCATGATGGACCAACTGACCTGCATTCATTCTCACCTATCATCTTCCACTGGTGCCTCGTCGGTGTATACCGATAGCGCGAGTGGGGTTACCATTCCATTTTCACCCATTAAAAAAAACTGCTTCATGACAGAAAAACAAATGGCGCATAAGTTCCCAAGCAGAATACTTTTGTATAAAGTCCCCTTCTGGTAAAAAAAAATATGGATATATAACACCTCATTTCAATTCTTTTTCAAGAATAGCAATGCATTCATACATTGATCAGTGCAAAACCAGTTATTTTGGTTTATTATAAAAACCAAATTACTAAAGCGATTATAATAAAACTACTATACGACTATACGACTATATCAGAAAAAAAAATTATATTTCCGAATTGGTTTATAAATAACAGAGGTCTAAGGTAACAAACATAAAAAAATACAACCTCCTCCTATTTTTAAAGGCGATTAAAATACACTATTATATGTATAATATCATGTATTGTATAAATTTCACAAAGTTAGTTTCTAAAAATGTAATTATTTTACAACACAATTATTACATATGTAATATGTACATACTACGTACAATTAATTACATGTATTTTGAAGTTAAATAATTATTAACTTTTAAAATTACTAAATGTTAAATAAAATTGAAACTTTCCAGTTTCGATTTACTATCGTATACAAAAACGATCGTTCATCAAACAATAGAACGTGCGTGGTGCCGCACTGATCTATGCTCACATTTACATTTCACGCACACATGTGTTTTCACATTTATCTTTTTTTGCAATTGCATTGCCAGTCTGTTAGTAGGTACGTAGTAAGTTATACTAAATCTAGACTGAAACTGACATGTGTCGTGTGAGCCTCGCCTTGTGACATTGAGCAAGGCGGCGTAAACCGCTTATTCTAACGCGAGGTGTACGTGACGAGTGAGCAGAGAATTTGATTTACACAACTCTGCAACGACAGGGTTTAATCCAGTATCCCATTTTGATTTTGTGACCATTAACTAGTATTAACAACGTAAGCATAATATGATAATAATAGATACTCAGATGAGTCAAACAAAACTATATATATATAGAAATCAAAATCATTAGCATCGCTTGATAGGAGTATTCTACCAGCGAGCGCAACTGAACATTTGCACCAAAAAGACATAGGTCCAAAAATGACATTTTGACTGGTTAATCGATTAATTTTTTTTTTAATTCCACTATCATTAGAATGCATATAACTGCCAATATTTAAAGATTAACTAGTATAGTTTTTTGTATAAGTCGTTTGTTCATAACACTCTACTGTACAGTAAAATCATAAATTATACGGTACAGAGTTCTTAAGAAAGAGAATGAGTACAATTGAGACTTATCCCATAGAAGAGATTTCTTTCAGTCAACCTCTGAATTTTTGTGTTATCTCTAAATTGTAAAGTGGTGGAGTCATAAAATAATAAGTAATTAAAAGCAATAATAGGTGTTACAGTTAGAAGAAGTAGCTTGGGTAGAAGTAGTAGTTGGTAGAACTAGCCTGCTTTTAATTTTATCATTCCTTCTCTAAAAACAAGGAATTACATAGAAGGAATCATAAAATAAAAACTGTAAATCATACGGTTGCCTCCTTTCTTCTTATGCAAATATAATTAGTAAAAAGAGGACGAAAGATACACCATTTGCTATTTTTCTCAATTCATAGCAATAGTCAATTATTTGTCAATGACAAATTTTACATTACGAGATTATATATTCGACACAGTTTATGTAGAAAGTATGCAAGTAGGTTGTATCTGAATTTGGTAGAGTTATACCGCCGTATAACATTTTATATCTAGTGTATATATGCCTGCTATGAATTGACAATTTTATCACTCCTATGTAATTCCTTGTTCTTAGTTCCTTCTATGTAATTCCTTGTTATTAGTTAATAGATAAACTATGTAGATATCAACTGTATACACATAAACATAGATAGGTGCATCCACGTAGGTAGTAAATTTGTCATAAGTTTTATGCACTATTTAGACATACTCGTACCTACGTACCTACTAATTTTAATCTGTAATAAATATATTGTAACATAATCAAATAATATTTACCTAGTAATGTCTTTAGGATAGTTAAAAAAGATATATTTTTATTAATGTTTTTACACACTGTACAGTGCATTTCAATTTTTATTAAAACAGACGTACGCCGCGTAGCCCTCGACATTGCTCATTCGATAGCCTTTGGTGACGCACGCGTCACTACTGGCATCAATACTCCGTTGTGTAGCGCTGCCTTGTTGCACGGAGTCAGCGGATACGCAAACACGTCGGACACGAAGAAAAGTAGAGAACAACTTAGGCACGAGGTTCTCGTTCGTCGCCTTAGTTTCGCGCGCTTTTTAACGGCCGTCCGTTCGCGTACACGGCACGCGCTGCCACCTCGTCGTCGCGAGTGCAGTGAGTGCATGTGAACAATTACAAGTGACAATTGTGTAGTGTTGTGAACTCTAGTGCATCGGACTAACAAGTGTTAGGGTGGTGTACTGCGCCATAAGCGCAGCGCACCAGCTCCGGAGCCGGTGCCAGAGACCAGCACTCTCCTCCCCGGCGACCCGCGCCGCCTTCGACACCCCGGCCAAGTATCGGCAACAGGTACACAAGTCACTCCGGTGACTACATTCCATTGTTACATTAACAATAGGCACACATCCCCCCGCCGTACTCGGCGGGGCGGTTAACTGTACACAAAGCGGCCGGGTAACCGTCGCCCGGCCGGTGACTAATCCCTGTATAAAGGGCGACTCATACCTGGACAGGTCCCAACAGGCCCTTATATACGCGGCTTGTAGCGGCTTATTTTTTGTGTCCACTTTTATAGTAGCGCATTGTCCGTATTATAAATTTAATTATTTTTAGGTATTGGCACCCGACTTAAGAGTCGGGTGCATTGCTAATTTATAAGAGGAGTGTTTCTGGGACAACATGTCGCTGTCCCAGGATGACATTCCACAATTCGTGGCCTTTTTAAAGGCCAAATGTCCTGGCCTCTTAAAGGCATTTTTCGATGAGCGCAGGGGCGCACATGTGATACATGACGACGCCCCTGCCTCGCCGGCGGCCTCCCTTCAGGAGGCCAACGACGAGCTGTCCTCAAACCCACCTTCCCCCGGGGACCACCTAGTGAGTACCCCGGAGCCGATGTCCCCTCAGGAGGTTGCTCCCACCCGCCATTCCTTAGAAACGGAAATGGAGCTAGACGCTCCCAACGTCGTCGCCGAAACAGGCGACTCCTCCGACACTGCCTCCTCCTCGGAAGAGGAATTTCAAATTGTGGGTGCCAAGCGCACCAAACGCGCGAAGCGGGCGCGCGATCTTCCCCCGCCTAAAACCCAACGTGCCAACGATGGCGCACCCGTTCCGGCTAACGCCGATAAAACCGACCGCGATCACGCGGGGAAAGTGCCTCCTCCTCCTATAATCATCCAGGACAAGACAGCCTGGAACAGGGTGTCAGCTGCGCTGAAGGAAAAGCGCATATCCTTTACCCATGCAAGGGTAACCTCACTAGGAATCAGAGTAGTGGTTCCCACATCGGCGGATCATCGCCAGTTAACTTCCTTCCTCAGGACAAACAGTGTGGGTTACCACACTTATGCCCTCGAGGAGGAGAAACGACTGCGCGTAGTAATACGCGGCGTCCCTAAGGAGCTGGACTGCCAGGACATCCTCGCAGATATCCGCTCTCAAAACTACCCCGTCCACGAGGTACACAGGATGTACCGCAGCAGGACCAAAACGCCACTAGACATGGTACTAGTGGTACTAGATCTCTCCCCAGAGGGGAAATCTATCTTCAACATCCGAAGTGTCTGCCTGATCTCAGGCCTATCAATAGAACCGCCAAATAAGCGGACCTACCCCGGGCAGTGCCACCGCTGCCAAAATTATGGGCACTCCGCCCGAAACTGCTACGCGCGCGAACGTTGCGTCAAGTGCCTGGGAGACCACGGCACCAAGCAATGCACTCGCGTGAGTGGCACCCCGACCCCACCTAGCTGTGTACTCTGTGGCACACAGGGCCACACAGCTAACTACCGCGGATGTCCCCGCGCTCCCCGTCCCGGCCAAAACAAGGCCTCCGCAAAAGCCACAAAGGCTCAGGCACCCCGCGCAGCACGCCCCGCGCCCCCTACTATCCCGCAGCCTTCAGCTGCACCACCTCCCCCGCCAAAAAATGCTTGTGCGACCTCCGGTCGTCAAGGCGACCCCCTCACCCACCATGCCATCTGCAACCGCTCCCACGCTTGCCAAGATTGTGGCATCGCCCGCTCCTCCGCGCCCCGCCCGCAAACTGGAACGAACGTAGGCTCAAGCTTCGCAGCCGACTTCGCACTGGTAGCGAAACTCGCCAGCTCCATCGACGCTGGCGAGATTACGGCCCTGGCCTCCAAATTAAGGTCAGTCAACGACCCACAAGAAAGACTCGCAGCCGTCTGCGAGCACATCGGCGTACTAGTCGCCATCCTCAATTTTAACAACTAATTATGGATCTAAGGGCGAAAAGATGCAAACCTCGGTCCGTTAAGTTAGCGTTTTTCAACGCTAACGGACTACAAGGGCAAAGAGACGAAGTCCGTGAGTTTCTCACCGCCCACCAGGTGGACGTTCTCCTACTACAGGAGACCTTCCTCAAGCCTTCAATACGCGGTCCAAGAATCGCAAACTACAATATCGTACGCAATGACCGCATCAGTCGCGGCGGCGGTACGTTAATTTATTACCGAAGGTCCCTGCAGTGCATTCCGATCGACACGCCTCCGCTCGTTTCGATATGCCTCCTCGCGATGACAGACCATCGACCGATCTATATAGCATCGGCCTATCTCTCTCCCTCCAAAAAGCTACTCCGGGCCGACCTCCAAGCTCTCATGGACCTGGGGGATTCGGTAATTATTGCCGGAGATCATAAGCACAGCCTTTGGAGCTGTGCTTATCCGAACCCAAACGGTCTCACCCTGGAACGCATTTCGCTTTCCATGGGTTTCGACATCCTTCCCCCAGTGCACTTCACGCACTATCCGGCAAACACTGCTCATCAGCCCTCCATCCTCGACATGGCCCTACTAAAGAACGTAGCCTTAAGGCTGAGTTCTATGGAGGTCCATGCCGAACTCATCTCCGACCACCGCCCCGTCACATTCTCGCTAGGCCCACCTGCAGACGGGGCGCCTCAATTTAAAACGGTCACGGACTGGAGCCGGCTTGAGAAAGTCCTCGAGTCGACTAACTCTCCGGTACTGGACCGCATCCCGGACGTAGTCGAATCTATCGAGGAGACGACTACAGCCATAGACGCGCTAACAGAGCACCTGCAGTCGGCAGTCAAGGACTGCTCCAGGGAGGTTCCGGATACGGGCGACCGTAGATGGAACCTACCTAATGATGTAAGGGCTCTGCTGCGCACTAAGAATGCAGCCACACGAGCGTATGACCGCTATCCCTCAGAAGAGAACCGAACCCGCCTGCGAGCTTTACAGCGCGAAGTAAAGAGTCGCATAGCGGAACTTCGGCGAGACAGATGGGATAAGTTCACCAAAGAACTCACCCCCTGCCATACCGCGTACTGGCGAGTAGCCAAAACCCTCAAAACAGACCAGTGTTACTCCGACCTTCCGCCCTTAGTCCGAACAAACAACAGTCCGGCCATATTTGATGAAGAAAAGGCTGAATGCCTAGCAGACAGCCTAGAGGCCCAATGCATGCCGAGCACCCTTCCGGTGCCCGATGATCATCTAGAGAAGGTAGAATCCGAGGTGGAGCGAATCCTGTCGATCCCTCCAGTAGAGTCACTCCCCCCGTTACACTGGATGAGGTGCGAACACTCATCAAAGGAACTTGCCGACGGTATCTCTAACAGACTCCTTAAGAGTCTGCCAGAAACCATTCTGCTACTCCTAGTAGCGATCTTCAATGCGGCAATTACCAATGCCATCTTTCCAGATGCTTGGAAAGAAGCCGATGTCGTACTTTCCCAAACCTGGGAAAGATAAGTCCCTTCCCACCAGTTTTCGCCCCATCAGTCTCCTTCGCTGGGGAAGCTGTATGAGAAGCTAATACTCGCACGCCTGAAAGACTGGCTACAGTCCAAAGGCATCCTGATCGATGAACAGTTCGGCTTTAGAGCCAAGCACTCAGCTGTTCATCAAGTACATCGTGTAGTAGAACACGTCCTCAACGCCCGACACCTGAAATCCAACGGGGTCACATGTGCCCTGTTTCTCGACGTAGCGAAGGCCTTTGACAAAGTCTGGCACAGCGGCTTGATTTTCAAACTGCACAAGATGGGAGTGCCAGACAGGCTCGTGCACATCATACGAGCCTTCTTGTCCAATAGGTCATATCGCTATCGCGTCAATGGAGTGCGTTCCAGCGCACGACCGATTAGAGCCGGCGTCCCTCAAGGCGCTGTCCTCTCCCCACCCTCTTCTCGTTGTACACCAACGACATCCCGCGTCAGCCCCGAGTGCAAATCGCCCTCTTTGCTGATGATACAGCCCTATATGTGGACAGCACGTCGGCCGCCTGTGCAGCCAACAGGCTTCAACGGGCGGTGGACGAGCTGGCATACTGGTTCAGAAAATGGCGCATCGAAGTCAACCCAGATAAAAGCGCCGCCGTGCTTTTCACGGCCAAAAGAAAACCATCCCTTCCCGCCTCTATTCAGCTGTTTGGCACGCCCGTCCCCTGGACGAACGAAGCCAAATACCTAGGCGTGACACTAGATTCCAAGTTGAGTTTCGCATCTCATCTTAAGCGCGTCCGAGGCCTGGCCAATTTTATACTGGGACGCCTCCATCCCTTTATTAACAAGCGCAGCCAATTGTCGCTTAACGCAAAGCTGACGCTCTATAAAGCATGTATAAGACCGGTGATGACGTACGCTAGTGTCGTCTTCGCCCACGCCCTTCCTTCATTACTTCACCCCCTTCAGGTGGTGCAAAATAAATTTCTGCGACGGGCCACGGGCGCCCCGTGGTACGTGCGCAACGTGGATTACACCGCGACCTCAAAATACCCACTATAAGGCAATTCATGAAGCAAGCGTCTCGACGCTACTTCGCCTCAGCCGAGTCCCATTCAAATCCGCTCATAGTAAGAGCGGTCAAATACAAACCCCCCATAGAGAACGTCGCTCCAAAACGTCGTCGCCCGAGGCACGCACTCTTGGACCCCGATGATCCAACTACGACGGCAAACGCGTCTCCCTCCCTACCTACCGCGGAACCCTCGACAAGAGCCCCTACAAACACACCCACACATCGCACACACCGCCCCCGCCGGCGGGGGCGAAGAACCCTCGCGACACACGGTCCGCGCGCGATCAGGTTTGCGCCCGAGCGCATAACAACCGCGTCGCAATCTCACCCACCCAGACGTACCGACCCTTCGCCGTCCCTCGACGGGGGTCGAAGTGCGGTGGCCTAAGCCGAGGCCGAGCCACTCTGGCGCCCTTAGGCGCACACACACACCGCAGTCCATAAGAAAGAGTCGACACCTCTGTCGCTCCCCTCTCGCGGGCTTGGAGTGCCATCAGCACTCGCCCCTGCATTCGCGTCCGGTGAAGCTGTAAAGGCCACACACGGCCAACAGCAAACACATTCAGAAAAAAAAAAAAAAAAAAAAAAAAAAAAAAGTAGCCCTCGACTTGGATTAAGTCAACGTGAATCAAATTAATCCAACGCGAAGTGTATGTGACGAGCACGTAGAGCTTTATGCACACAAGCTTCGCTTACTTGTAGTGGTATTCTTGTCCCAACCGGCCTTGCATAACTTCCATACTAGCTTAAAAGCTACGTAAGTTTTGTCTCCTATAATGAGGAGACAAAACTTACGTTACTTGGCTGCTTGAATTATATTACAATAAAGATTATAAAAACTAGGAAGTAGTTAAAATATCTATAGAGTATGTTTACTTGGATCCTCATAATTGGGTAAATGTGCATCCATCATATCGTCACCTCTATGGCAAATTTACGAATCTGCAGTTTTTTCAAATTTGACATTTCTTTAAAAATCTACGTTTTGCGTCATACTACTTATTGTGGCTTATTTTCAAATTTCTATCTCTAATGGTTAAAGAAATCGAGTAGCCCGTCTCTCCATTTTTTGTGATATGCTCAAAGTAAACTTACTTAGCATATTTTTATAGTATTTTCTATAATAAACACTTTAATTTGAAAATTTCAATAATTATTTTATCAATTTTTCAATCCTGATTTAGTTATTTTACATGAATAATTGCTATAACGTTGTTGTTTAAACTGAAGTTCTCTCCAAAACACGTGATTTATATCTTGGTATATTTACGAAAGTGGCACTTTCGTTAGTTTGTCAGATATTAAAATAAATTGTTTTCTTTGGCAACTTACGAAACTGCCACTTTCGTAGATTTACTGTTGTATAACTCAGTACCTAGGAACTCTCATGTATGAAAGTGTAAAGTAACGAATATGCATTTATTTCTGATACTTGTAATATAATAATAATTAATTAAGCACATTCAATAAAAAACCGGATTTTAAAACTAAAATGTTAGCATGACCTATTACAGAAGTCTTCTGTTAAAAGTTAGTTGCATTCTAATATTTCAAAACATTCCCCTATAAAATGTATCTTTTTCAGTTTCGTAAGTTTACCACAGAGGTGACGATATTTACGTAGTGTTAGTACGTATATATAAGAGAGCTTTATATATCTAGCAGTAAAAATAATACTTGATAGAAATTATTGTTTTTGCTTGTAATTAAATTAATCGATTTATTATTGTAACTTAAACCATGCATCTTTTGGAACGTTATAGTACATAATGTAAAATTCCCCTACTTTTAGCGCTTTTAAAATTTGACTGCCTCATCAAAATATAACAAAATAAACAACAACAAGTTGTTGTTTATTTTACCTTTTGCCGTTATTTCGAGTACGAGCTTTATGTTGCAGGTGAAGTGAAAAATCGGTCATTTCACTAATTGTCCAATTTCATAGGTTCGATCCTATGATAGTATCTAAAATAATAATATAGTGAGTACATACACAATGAAGTATAGAATAAAATTAGTCTTTATCGTAAGCGCTTGTCTTAATGCCGTGCCCATGAAACATAAACATGGCGCAGCCGGTTTAAATATATATAAACAGTAAATGAAGTAGTCGAAACGTATTATTGTCATTATAAGAAAGTATCACAGTGTTTTTGTTTCCGTAAAATTGGCTCACTGATCTATATTTGTAAAACATTGTGTCTTAAACGAATCTCATATAAGTCTACACATATGTATCTATAGTACAAGTATTATAATGGAATATTAAGTAATTTGAAAGCGTGTAACTTTATTTTAATTTTTCCATTAAGAAGTTAAGTTGTTTATAAATAATATAATATGTTCATATACATATAAAATAAACACTTATATATGTTTATTTATTTCCTGCTATTAAAATAAAAACAAGGAAAGTGATGATAGATCTTGTACGGTTGCATATTGCAGTCCTTCCAAAAAGAAGCAAAAAAAAAAGGCTAAAATATATAAGAACGAAGTCTGAATTGTTTAGAATCATAAAATTATTTTAAAAATAATAAAATGATAATGACTAAAGCGCATAGCAACAACAAATATTTATATAAATCCATAAATAAATAATAATTAAAAATAGATGTGTACTATATACCTTTATTTCCCTAAAGTACTATATTTTTACAAACTTGTTGATATTATTTAAATTAATGTGCAAAAATTAATCTCTCATTTAACTAAAGACTGATATTGAATGACTCATGTATTTAACTTTCACTTTTCTACGTCACCGCCCCACTCCTTTTCGAGCGATACTCCTATGCGCTAGAGAGCAGACTTGCATTGACTTCCTAGTAACACAGTAGAGAAGACCAATATAAAATAATATTGGAGAGCTTTTTTATTGACTCAAAGCCCAATTTCCCATATGGCCCAGTTAACGTCTTAAAATTATATTAATAATAAAATAATATGTGTTAAATTAAAAGTAAGTTTAATTTTTTTTTTTTTTTTTTTGTATAAAAGTACCCTCAGACTATTATCAAAAAGTTGCTTTTATTCATATCGTTTATAATGGAAAGTTTGAAGATGAAACGAAATATCAAACCTTTTAATGGAGAGAAGTACAGTATATGGAAATTCAGAATTCGTGCTTTATTGAGTGAAATGGATGTAATAAAAGTTATTGCCGAGGAACCGGAATATCGATGCAGCGAGTGGGAGAAAATTAATCGGATTGCGAAAAGTATAATTGTTGAATATTTACGTGATTCCTATCTCTGTTTTGCAAAAGAAGATACGACGGCTAAGGAAATTTTAAATAGTTTAGATTCACTTTATGAACGCAAAAGTATTGTTACGCAATTAGCCTTAAGAAAAAAATTATTGGGATTAAAGCTACAAGGTGATATGACAATAATTAAACATTTTGCTGTATTTGATGACCTCATTACGGAGTTGTTAGCAGCAGGCGCTAAATTAGAAGAAACCGATAGAATAGCACATTTGCTGCTTACACTACCCGCATCATATAATGGTGTTATAACTGCTATTGAGACATTGTCGGAGGATAATTTAACTTTGGCATTCGTGAAAACAAGACTTTTAGATCATGAAGTAAAATTGAAAAATGAAAGTTGCGATACAAGTGTTACAAATTGAGAATAAATCAGAATATAATAAAAAACGGAAAATTGAGAATACGAAAACATTATACAAACATAAAATAAAAAGGAATAATAAGATTCAATTTGAACGGTGCAGCTTGACCCGTACGGTGAGCGTGGACTATAGGGTGCTGGATCAGGCTGGAGAGAAACGATAGTATTCCTTTCTTGAAGCTCCCGGTTCCGCTCTGAAGGTAGATATTCTTCTCCGCACGTAGCCGTATAAAGGGGACGTGGGGGGGTATAGCAGCCCGGGGCGTTGGCCCCCTTCTGCTGGTGTCTCTCGCCGCACATTACCATGTGCAGGGTAGTTGGGGGTGGTACTTGCCGGTGATTTTCATAGGAACGCACTAAGGTTCACTTGTAGACTGTTGGCGCCGTCTGGGCCGGTCGGCGCGGTCTTCGCCTGCCAGGTGAGACCCCATGGGGGGAGGCCCGGCAAACTGCCAGCGCAAGAGCGGCCCATGACGACGGCGCCACGCGCTTCTACACTATGGGACCGTGTTCTTCTTCTGCTTCGCGCGAGCGGGTGAGTTCGCGCGCGTATGGCTTCGTCTCCGGCGGTCTAGCGTGCAGAGGCGCTATGCCTCTGAGGTGGTCCCATTTTGATGCGTCCGCGCGTTGGAACAGTCTTGTCGCTAGTTCTTTCACGTGTGCGTCCAGTGGCTGGATTTTGAGGTCCCTCTCCAGGGTGGCGTTTCTGACGAACTTATGCGCACCGGTCAGGGTACGCAACGTCAGGTGCTGTTGTGCTTCTAGTGCTCTTCTGATTGTCTTGCTGACCAATGCGTACCAAGCCGGCGCGGCATAAGTTAGACGCGGGCGGATGTGTTTTATAAATTCCCGTCTTCATCTGGAGAGGGAGATTTCCGACGAGTACCGGACGCAGCAGGTGCCTGGCTGTTCTAGCCTTCTGGCGAACCTTCTTGACGTGCGTTCCGAAAGTCAACCGGCGGTCGATTTCCACCCCTAAATAGGTGGCGGTGCGGGACCACTCGATCGGGGAACCGAGCAGGCGTAGCTGTGGTGGCGTCCTTTTCATGTTGGCTGTGATCGCCTGTGTCTTGCGCACGTTCACCGACAGGCGCCATTTTCCCAGCCATTCTGGCAGGGCATCTAATACTGTTTGGAGTTTTAACGCCGCGTGCTTATTGTTGAGCGACGTCGCGGCGTAGGCTGCATCGTCGGCGTAGAGCGCCAGTGTAGTCTGCTCCGTGGTTGGGATGTCGTCGGTGTACTGCGCATAAAGCACAGGCGATAAGCAGCTGCCTAGAGGCACGCCCGCTCGGATGGGACGCTCACCCGAACAGGTTTGTTCAACCGCCACCATGAACCGACGATTCCTGAGAAATGAGGCCACCACTTGGATGAGCCTTCTTGGCATTTCTGTCTGGGTGGCCAAATTGTACAGCAGACCGTCGTGCCAGACCATGTCAAAGGCTTTCTCCATGTCTAGGAATACTGCTACGGCGACTTCCTTCTTGTTGATGGCCTTTGAACGTGTGCAGTATCCTGATCAGCTGCAGGGTGGTTTGCTTTCTGAACCCGTATTGCTCTTCTCTGGGCTTGATGTATGTGTTTATGTGTTTGAGAAGTAGTCTCTCAAACACCTTCGATACATGCTGCAACAACGTGATTTAATTATGATTCCGGTTTCAATACGTTCTTACCGGGCTTAGGCAGCGTGATAACTTTGCCTATCTTCCATGTGTTTAAATGTGTGCGCATAATACCATTGTACAGGCGTGTAACTGCCGCTATAGATGCGCGGCGGCAGGTGGTGCAATGCCGTATTCGTGATATTTCGTTTGGGGATCGAGGCTTCGTTTTTCTGTGTTCACGCTGCACTTGTCCCGGCGTAAACACCATCTTCGTGTGGCGTTTTTAGTGGCGGAGTAAAATTTAATTTAAAAATAGTTAATTTAAATATTGATAATGGTAGAAAATAGTTTTCAACGTATTTGACTACCATGGCAGCATGCTCGGTATCGGTAACCGGGTTCGGCTGGAACTGGTGTTCTAGGTGTTCGGCTAGGATTTCCGCACGGTCTGCTGCACGGTATCTCGGCGTCCCATCGCTCGCCAGTAGTGGTCGGACCGGGGGGTGGGATTGTGACAGCCGGCGGCATAGGCGGTGGATGCTATTCCAGTCGTCGCCGGCGTCTTCCAGTAATTGATCCCAGCTTTCCTTCCTGTGGGACTCAATGTCTCGCCTGATGTCTTCGGCGAGTTTGTTCAGCCTCGTCTTGAGGGTGGGGCAACGTGTCGACTGCCAGTCCCTACGCAATCGGCGCTTCGCTTCTAGTTTCATCCTGGTGGCAGCCGGGATCCACTCGCGGGTCCTTGTTACAGGTCCAGGCTGCGCTGCGATGTCCATGGCGTGCTGTATGGAGACTGACAGGTTAGCAGCGAGTTCTTCGACTTCAGACGAGGTTGAGACTGCCATCATGGGCGTGTTGCGCTCCATCGAGTCCCTGAATTTCACCCAGTCGATCCGACGGCGTGGGAGGCGCGGCGTCAGGAATGTCGGTGTTTGTGGAATAACCATGCACACCGGCAGGTGGTCGGATTGGATGTCCTCGAGGAGGACTTCCTGCGTCGGTTGGCTGTCTAGTCCTTTGTATAAGGCGAAGTCCAATACATCTGGAGCATGTGCTGAAATGTAGGGATAGTGAGTTGGAACCTCAGGGCCGAGCACGGTGATATCCATTCTCTCAGCTATCCCTAGTAGTGCTTTTCCTTCTGGCGTGTCGTTGTTGGAGTTCCAGGCCGTGTGTTTGCAGTTCCAATCGCCTGCGGCGACAGTGGGCAGCTGCGAATCGAAGATGACGGCGACGTCTGCAGCTGCAATCCTGTTCTGTGGTGGTTTGTATACTGCAAACACACGGATGGGGCTTCTATCTACGCATAGCTCGACACCGAGTGCGTACATGGATGTGAGATTCACCCGGGGGAGCGGTTGATGCACTACGTTCCTTTTCACCAGGACAGCCAACCCGCGATATGCCTTCTGGCCGTCCGTAATCTCGTCCTGTCGGAATCCTGGAATGCGGAGTGTGTCGAGAGCTCCCAGTAGTGTCTCAGAAATGAGACACACGTCGACACGGTACTCCATAAGCAGCGTCCGGAGCAGGGTTGTCTTCTTGCGGACCCCGTCCGCGTTCCAGTGCAGCAGTCTTAGTCCCATTTAGTGTTGGACAGCCTCGCCATTCCTGCGGTGATCGCCGGTACTGGGTCCGATCCGGCTTGCACCGCAAGTAGCACCTCCATCAGGATGGTGAGCATAGTTTTCACCATGTCTGCCGTGCTTGTGTTGGTGGGGGTGCTGGTTTCTTTAGCACGCTTCGCCATCTTCCCCTTGCTGGCGACTTGTGTCTGTACTGCCTGTGCTGTAGGTACGGCAGCGGCGGTTTCCGTTAGGGCTGCAGTTGCTGCATCAGTTGTCGCGTCAGCATCAAGGGCGGCGACCGCTGGCGGGCGTGTGGTGTAGATGCTGCGTGCGGGGGGCTGCTCCGCGGACCCGGAAGCATTTTTCTTTTTGTCGCTGTTGCCTCTGTTTTTCCTCCCCCTCTTTCTCCTCTTCTGAGGCGGTTTCCGCGACCGCTCTGTTGCCGGATTGGCCGGGGCCATTAGGTTGCCCCTGTCCGCGGCTGTGGGGACTGTGCGGTCTTTGTGCGTTGATCTGGAGCGAGTTCTGGCGGTGGCTTTATATTTCTTATCTCCCTCTTGAAGACCGGGCAGGAGACGCTGTTTGCCGTGTGCTTGTCCCCACAGTTGGCACACGTCGGAGGCTCTTCTCGGGGGCGCGGACAGTCGCGCGCCGTGTGCTCTTCGCCGCAGCGGACGCAGGCAAGTTTTCTGTGGCACCCGTGCGAGGAGTGCCGGAAGCTTTGGCACCTATCTCTCTCCCATTCGTGTTTCAACCGTGAAGCAGTTGTGTTTGCATGGCTGTGTTTCGGTTTAAAAAGGGTGGGATATGGCGTGAATTTACTGGGTACAGAGGAATAACACCTGAGTCCTCAGGAATGGCAACGCATGGGGGTATCATGGGCGAAACAGTATACTCTGTTATGTCCATGGTACTGCTCATGTCTATAGGCGACGGTTACCACTTTCCATCAGGTGGGCCGTCATTTGTTTGCCATTCTAAGTTCTATAAAAAAAAAAAAAAAAAAAAAAAAAAAAAAGACCTATGGCACTGTGCCGGGCCTTTTTTTCCCCTCCAGGCTTCGAATCTTATCCCCGGCATGCATAATAGTTCTGTTGTTTGATAGATGCCGGGGATGGTCGCCGGGGTCGCTTCAGTTGTGCGTAGAAAATGCACCGGGCGGCCCTATTATTTTTATCTGGCGGACATATTCTGGACAATGTCCAAGCTCCGCCAGGGCTTCGGTTATCTCCTCGACGGGTGTGTCCGCTGGTATTCCGCGGATGGCCACCTTCACACTCTTTTCCGCCGGCAGCTGGTAGGAGAACCAGCTGATGTGTTCTAATTTTTCAGATAGCAGTCGGAGAGGTACCGCTGTATTACGCGGTACTCTTCCTCCGACAGGTCTACAAAGCGCACCCCTTTTCCGTAGGGGCGCGCGTTAGGGGCGAGTTCAGTCTGCCCTTCAGAGTGCGAAAGTGACGCACCCAATCCGGCAGATGTTCCACTATGAGCGGCGGGACTCTCTGTTTCTTCGCCTCGCGGGGAGGGGGCGCTGCGGTAGCTTGCGACAGCGATGGATTCCTGGGCGTCCCTGCCGATGTCCCAGGCGGTGGAGTAGGCGCTCTGGCTGCCTCTGCATAAGAGGGAGCTGGCACAGCGTTTCTCTTGGACCGGCAAACTGCGTGTCCCTCGGTCTCAGTCTTGGGTCCCTCTGTGCGAGGGGGTGGGCTGTATATGTGGGGAGGTTTGACAGGGGCGCTTGTGCCCCTCCTCCTCGGTCTCTGGGCTTCGGGGTCGCCTGACCGGTCTAGTGGACGAGATCATGAACGATCTGCCCATGTCTCGTGCAAAGCTCCATCTCTTCTACGGGTGGCGTCGGCTATTGAATGCCTCGTCCCCGACCAGAGCCGCAATCCTCTCCTTCATCCCCTGGGACAAAAATCCGTAGCACTTGTCCCAAGAAACGAGTCGCACTCTAATGTTGATCTCGGTGACAAACCGACGCGCGGACCCCCGCCCGAATACGGAGGGGCCTGCGGCTCCGGACGGAGGTAGAGGCCGTCCAGTAAAAAATCGCCTGCACCCTTTCTGGAGCGGTGGTGGTGGTGTCGGTGTCCGGTGGTGATGCTGGAGACATCGGGACATCGGCAGCGCCTCCGGGTCTTGCTGTTGTCCTTTGTTGTACCCTGCACATGGGTACGGCGTCGGTGTCGGTGTGTGCGGCGGTTTCGGCGGCGAGAGGGTGGGGGACGGCTATCATGCGGACGGGCGGGGCGGCCTGCGGGGCGCGCTGGGCATCGGCGTCGCCCAAACCGGCGCGAGAGGTGGTTATTCGCGTGGCCGCGGAGGCGCGGCTGGTTCGGCGCGGGAGACGCTCGGCGTCTCTATTGCGATGCGCGGCGCGCGAGCGGGGCGCTCTCTCCCCGATAAAAGAATCGCTGATCGCGGGCTGCGCACGGGCGCGCGCGGGGGAGGAGCAGCGGTGGTAGGTCCCAAACTGCGATGATGGTACACTGTGTACTGGTACACTGTGGCCCTGATAAGGGCCTTTTCATCCGAAAAGATGCATACTTTCGCATATATTACTTATAGAACTTATGCTTCAGCTTCATTTGGTGTCAGCTTGTAGATGCCGTGTGTGCGGCTTTGGAAGCAGCCTCCCGCGATCCTTACTTCTTGGGGGGGCGCTTATCCCCAGATGGACGTCGAACTAGGGTGGCTGTCTCAGCTGAATATAATTTTGTAACATTGTTTGCAACAACAAACGCACCAGACAACGTCTCTTGTTGGCAACTGGCTATTGAGGGTCGCGGTGCGACGGCATGATAGGCGACGGTCACGCAGAATTGAATTTAGTGGCGAGGGCTCGTAGCTCGTCGAGTGGTGGCGCACACGCTGGTGCACGCGGTGTCTCTGCCACGACGGTTGTTCGGTGGCGCTGCGCGGTGATGCACTCGGAGCTTGTGGTGGCGCACACGCCGCGAAGGTGAAGTGGCTCTGCTGCTGCGATGAATCTTCTTCACTGGTATGTGTGCTGTAATGGAGCGGAATCTTCTTCCGCTCTGAAGAGTTTCTTCTATTTCCTTTATCGGATGGGGAGTGCATGCCGCTCGACGGTAGGCGGCCTATCTTTATACCCGCCCGGTCGCACGATAACGTGTACTAACTAACATCGGTGAGTCTGTGCGAGCGGGACGGGGCGAGTGTGAGAGGGACGCGTGACCCTTCAGAGCGGCACCATTTGGCGTCTATTTATTTATTATAATTTCCAATATTACTATTATTTTACAATCTTTTTCTTACTTCTATTTGTGGGTAATGAGGACTCGATACAAAAAAATGCTTTATTCCACTTACAAGCTATAGATACATCATATAAAGTCTATATAAAATTAACAATTTAAATGATTAAAAACTAACAACTTATGCTAACAAAGATAACTATAAAATATCGCTATAAACTATACATTTTTATATAAAGAAATTATAATGTCGCGAACACAATTTGTAAAGTGTTTTCATTGTGGACGCATAGGACATTTAAAAAAGGATTGTTATTATTTTAAAAGGATGAATCAAGAGAATACATCGGATGTTAAAAGAACTAGAAAAATTCAGGCGGTAGAATTAAATCAAGTACCCTCAAGTTTTTCTAGTTTTGCTTTTATGACCGCCAATTATAATAATTATGAAGAAAATAACAAAATCACATTTCTATTGGATTCTGGTGCATCGGACCATATTATTAACAGGGATGATCTTTTTGTACATTTTACATATTTATGTCCACCTCATAAAATTTCGATTGCTAAAAATGGTGAATTTATTTCAGCTACGAAGAAAGGTACTATGCAGGTTACCAGTAATATGAGTATTTCAGGCATTTTAGAAGATGTATTCTATTGTCGTGAAGTTCCATACAATTTACTGTTTCAAAAATGCAACAAGCCGGAATGACAATTATTTTCGATAATGATGGTACCCAAATATATAAGGATGGTAAGACTCTAATGAAAGGTAGGTTTTTAAATAATTTTATTGCTTTAGATTTTGTAATACCTGTAAAAGTTAATAATTTTGTTTTTCAAATATGCAATGCACAAAATAATAATTATGTGTGAAGTGAAGCTTGCATAAATGGGAAACAGACTCGACTACCATTTAATTATAGTAAGTACAAAAGTCATATACAGCGACCTTTATTTGTCGTTCAATTAGATGTGTGTGGCCCAATCACTCCTCCAACTATAGATAACAAAAATTATTTTGTTTTGTTTGTTGATCAGTATACTCATTACTGTGTTACCTATGTAATAACATATAAATCGGATGTGTTCACTGTTTTTAAAGATTATGTTGCTAAGTGTGAGGTAAAATTTAATTTAAAAATAGTTAATTTAAATATTGATAATGGTAGAAAATATTTTTCTACTGACATGAAAACTATTGTGTTGAAAAAGGTATAATAAAAAAAAAACCTCAAATAAAATACTTAAAGGTTTTCGGTTCTACAGTTTATGTACATAGTAAAACCAGTAAAACTAAATTTGATAAAAAGTCATGGAAAGGTATACTGGTGGGTTATGAACCAAACGGTTATAAAGTTTGGGATACAAAATGCGAAAAGTATGTTACTGTACGGGTAGTCATTGTGGATGAGACCAATTTTATTAATTCCAGACTTATTTTAAAGTCTGAAGGGAATGGTGAAAATTCCCGTGACAAAACTGATATAAGTGACATACAGTCTAAATTAATGTCGTTGAGGGATCATCACTCTGACAGTCCTAAATCAGATGTGTTGAAATCTGATGAGCATAATTTTAATAAAATTCGCATAATTAGTGATGAGGTAAATAATTTACCACACGTACCTAATAGTAGTTCCGAAAATAGTGAAAACACCGATAATACATCTAAAATTAGGAGAAGTGATAGGCTTAAAATCGTACCCCTGTATCCTATAACGAAAATGACGACAACAATGATTATTTAATGTGTGTAATCGATAGTTTGCGAGATACCGAAGTCATTTAATGAAATTAAAACTCGTGGTGATAGGCTTAAATAGGAAGTCATAGTTAAAGATGAATTAAATTCTCTTAAAACAAATAATACATGGACTTCAGTTCCTAGGCCTTGTAATAAAAATATCGTAGATTGTAAATGGATTTTTACAATTAAAAATGATGAATTTGGAAAACCTTTAAGGTATAAGGCGCGTCTTGTTGTCAGAGGTTTCAATCAACAGTATAAGATTGATTATAATGAAACCTTTGCACCTGTTGCTAGAATTGCTAGTTTTAGATTTATAATTAGTTTTGCGAAATCAATTTAATTTGTTAGTTCATCATATGGACGTTAAGACCACGTTTTTAAATGGTAAATTAAAAGAAATATATATGGAAATTCCTGACGGTATAGACTGTAACAAAAATTACGTTTGTAAATTAAATAAATCATTGTACGAACTCAAACAGGCAGCTAGGTGCTGGTTTGAAGTATTTGAGCAATCACTTAAAGAAAAAAGTTTTCAAAATTCATCAGTCGACCGGTGTATTTATGTATTAGATAAAGGAAATGTTAATAAAAATATTTATATGGTGCTTTATGTTGATGATCTAGTCATAGTGTGCTCTGATATTCAATGATGAATGAATTTAAAAGATATTTAATGAGTGAATTTAAAATGTCTGATTCGAATGAAATTAATTTATTTTTAGGCATCAGAATAATTAGGCACAATGTATATTAACACAGTTTTAAATAAATTTAATATGCAGGATTATAAGCCTGTCAGTACACCTTTGGAAAATAAGTTAAATTATGAGGCATTAAACTGTGAAAATAAATATAATGCACCTTGTAGAAACGTTATAGGTTGTTTGATGTATATCATGTTATGTACTCGTCCAGATTTAAGTACGAGTGTCAATATATTGAGTAGGTATACAAATAAAAACAATAAAAAGCTGTGGTTATGTCTAAAGAGAGTACTTAGGTATTTGAAAGCTACAATTGATTTAAAGTTAACTTATAAAAGGTGCAACTATGATAATATTTTGCGTGGGTATGTGGACTCTGATTGGGGAGGTAGTGATAGTAGTAATAGGAAAAGTACTACAGGTTATTTATTTAAGTTATTTGAGCAGTGTACGATAACCTGGAGTACAAAGAGACGAGTGTCAGTAGCAGCCTCGTCTACTGAGGCTGAATATATGGCATTGTATGAAGCTGTCTAACAGAAGCATTGTGGCTTAAGTCTCTGGCAATAAGTATAAATATAAATATCACAAATCCTATTATTATTTATGAAGATAATAATGGTTGCATTAGTATTGCCAATAATCCAACCAACCATAAACGGTCAAAACATATTGACATTAAATATAATTTTTCCAGAGAGCAGATTGAGAAAAATGTAATTAAATTAAATTACATTCCCACAGGTCTACAACTAGCTGATGTTCTAACTAAGCCGTTGCCAGCGATTAGTTTTCAGCAAATGAGAACCAAAATAGGCTTAGAATAATTTATTATGTAATTATTGTAAAATGTATAAACAATAAATTGTAATTTGTTTATTAAGATATTAATGGTCTGATTAGGTTTTTCTGGGTTTCCCTAATCCAAAGCAACAAATGTTGGACCATGTTTTGTATTTTTCCCAGCAATTACTAGGAAGTCACATGTGATCTGTTTATATTATATAATTGTGATTGTATATGATTGTTTAAGGTTAATGATAATGAATGTAAGTAAAGATTAATTGTTGAGGGGGCGTGTTGATATTATTTAAATTAATGTGCAAAAATTAATCTCTCATTTAACTAAAGAATGATATTGAATGACTCATGTATTTAACTTTCACTTTCCTACGTCACCGCCCCACTCCTTTTCGAGCGATACTCCTATGCGCTAGAGAGCAGACTTGCATTGACTTCCTAGTAACACAGTAGAGAAGACCAATATAAAATATTGGAGAGCTTGTTTTATTGATTCAAAGCCCAATTTCCTATAAAACTGTTTGAGAAAAATACTATATTTCTTAAAAAAAAAAAGTGGTGACCTTGTGATGTGCTTGGAACCCAAGGACGGTACCGTGAATACATTTTCCCAGCGCTATTAGAATAAAAAAACCCTCTATCTGGAGTTTAGTTTTTTAAGATTTCTATATTTTTTATTAGTATTATAAATAAATCTAATAAAATACAGTTATTGATCTATTTCTAATTTTATTATTCCTAGTACCGTATCAGCATGTAGGATTACAGGGGGCGCCGTATTAGACAGGGACCGGATTACCGGGGGTCTACTGTATTGCAAAAAAACTAAGCACTAAATTTTATTAGTTAAAAAGAACGGAGAGAAATTATATTGAATACGGATTATTTTACACTTTAATTTCACTAATTGGACTAAGCTGATAAAAGAATACTGTAATTCCTGGAAAAGAGTCTTTTGAAAACTGGTTCAAACGCATGAAACTTTGTATAGAGGCTGGTGGAGAGTACTTTGAAAAGATGTAATAAAAATATATTTACCTATAGAACATTTTTTTATTGTCGCAAAACTTTCCGAGTGTCCTGTTGTGCTGTTTTTAAAATGGCGCCATATTGACTGTCATGGCGCTTATTCAAGGTGACCATGACGGGTCCTGATAGAATATAATTTTGTAACATTGTTTCAAACAAATACGTCATTCCAACAACGATGTTCAAACTGTCGCAGGCCTGCATTATACATGTACAGGGTGGGAAAGGGATTGTTAATAATGAGATTTAACAACCCCATTGCTAGTAATATACCCTATCAGGTCGACCTCCAAGCAGTTCCCCCTGGAAACCAGATTGGTTAATTCTTGTTTAAATGATCACTATGGGCCAACTTGACTTGCCTTCATCACCACCTGTCACCCTTCACTAGTACCCTGCCAGCGTAAACCGATAGCGCAGGCAGGGTTACCATTTCGTCTTCGCCCATTAAAAAAAATTATACATATACATTGAAGCGCACGTTTTTCCCGCGTTAACCCTAATTACACACGCACACATTATCGCATGTACAGACGTTACTTGTTTCTATAGTTGTGGCAATGGATCGAGGTATTTTTGTATGAAATGTCCGGGTTATGGCTATAGTAAATCTATGAGGTTAACAGTCTAAAAAACAATTATCATGAGGTACTACAACAAATGTGATTTTATAACATTGTGTTGATTATTTGATTTTATAAAAATATTGATTAGATGTTGTTTATGAATAAATTGTTTATTTATTACATATTTGTGATTCTTATTAGCAGATCTTCAAATTAATTACAATTGTTCAGCAATATTTATCATTACATAGGTATGTAAATATTATTTTGGAAAATAATAAAATTATACAGTTATATTTACAATAAAATAAGTAAAATAATACGTAGGTAAAATACTCTGAAAAATAATGTAATAAATTCAATAGTCCATGTCTATTGTCAATTCGGTAGTATAAGTATTTTTTAAATATAAGAGTAGTATTATTTAGTATTTTAGTAATAGTATTTTTTAAATATATCAACAATGAATACCACTGTGTTGGTTGATGAATATATTGTTAATAGTATAAAAGAACGGTTATTCGGTATATTATATTAAATCAGTCTTACTTTGGAAACAAGCGTGGCGGTGTGCTTTGTTGAATAATATATAATGAGTATTTCTATACTATAATTTAGTTAATGTTATTATATTCTAAAATAATATATTAATGGCTTTAATTACTTTGTGAGACACTATATTGTATGATATGAATATTATTAAATAATATATATTAATTATATATTATGTTCTAAGGAATTGTTTGAAAAGATACCGACAGCCACTTTTTATCATCGCACCGCTCGCCATCGACAGGAAATTCATTCTCACGCGCTTGAACCTAAATGTTCACATATAATGCGGTTTCAATGGCATTTTCTCCCGCGAACACTCAGGCTGTGAAATGGGCTCCCTGCCGAGGTTTCCCCTACAGACTACAGTATAGGGTCCTTTAAAAAGGATATATTAATGTTTCTTCAGGGTTGACAACGCGTACGTAACACCCCTAGTGTTGCAGGCGTCTATAGACTACAGTAACCGTTTAGCATCAGACGGGCTGTATGATTGCTAGCCACCTTCGTGGTATAAAAAAAATTATGTAACACGTAGATATCTACATTCCATAACTACATTTAAAACTACAGACACAAAAAATTATATAAAGATAATGAAGAAGAGATAATAAACATAAAATTTATATTAAGAAAGGCTATCGTTGGACATTCATTGCAAACTAAACGAGCATATGGCCCAACTAGGGTTATGCCCAAAGTGTTTACAGAATTTGTCACAATGAGAAAAAAACGCCGCAGCACTTAATATGTAGCTGTAGCCTACTCATACATACAGGATATAATTATCTCCTTTGGAAAATACTCTTTATATCTTTAGGAGATAAAAAACATTGCACCAAAAACATTTTATAATTCCTATCATTTTTAGGAATTAGCAGCGAACTATAAAAAAAGGCCGAGCACAAAAGATCATAGAAATAAAATAAATATATATCAAATAATAACTTTTCTTTATATTTCAGGTTTCTGCAACATCTTAAGATTATCAAGTACCTGAAGGATTCACTGCTATGATTCCAAATAAGTATCATTATTTCTACTATATTCTAAACTTTCTTTAGATTTCATTAATTCTTTCTATTATCACATTACTATCATTTAACTATATATAGATACATATATATATTTCGCGTCTGCTAATTCGATCTTAAATGATTCAAGCCATGACAGTGAATTTAATTTCTTTGCTGGAAGAAAACTAGTAATTGATCTTAACACAAAAGCCTTCACTGATATTGTGAGGCTTGGTTTAAGTATTGATTGGAGATTTATAATGACCATAGTTTTTGAAGATATATCTGTATCTCCCCCTAATACAGATACATATTCATGTATTGGTAATTTGTTTAAACCCAAATGCTAGATAATCACTTCAATCACAAATGAAGATTGCGAACCTTGATCCAAGAATATCCTGCTTATAAAATGCTCTCCGTTATATGATGTCGCTTTTACTAAAGCAATACCTAATTACAATCCTCCTGCCCGAGTGGCTTGATAAGTGAGGCACCACCGTCAATGTGGGAAAGACGGTGGCGCTTGCCACTCGCTGCCGGACACGTCACCCGCCACCTCTCCACCTCCGTGGTTTGCCCATTTGATGGAAGCGCATAGTGCGCTACCTAGGGG
Organism: Galleria mellonella; assembly: GCF_026898425.1. Taxonomy (NCBI): domain Eukaryota; kingdom Metazoa; phylum Arthropoda; class Insecta; order Lepidoptera; family Pyralidae; genus Galleria; species Galleria mellonella. The sequence goes on from NW_026442112.1 coordinate 1,615,255, forward strand.
TACAGATCGACCGGTCGTTGCACATGACAACACACGTTACGCAGGCAGTCACACAGGCTAAGGCTGCGCGGACCATGCTACGACCGGTTCTACAATCCAACTTGTCGCTGCGAACGAAAGTAGGCATCTACAAGTCCTATATTCGTTCGTAGCTGACGTATGCCTCCCCTGCTTGGTACGCACTGTGCTCCGAACCACAGAGGCGGCGCCTGCAGGTTCAGCAGAATTGCGCCCTGCGACTGTGCAGAATGTCGATATGTCAGAAATGACGTTATAGCCCGAGATCTCGCGGCCCCAAGCGTGGACGAGTTTGTCCGCGCCATGTTCACGTGTCCACCCTCACCTAAGAGACTTTACCCCACTCCATGCGTGTCCACCGGACCCTACACGCGCGCTGCCGCGAGATCTCCTGCGCACAGCGGGCCCCACGCAGGACGACGGTTAAGCCGGCCCGGCACGGTTGACATCGTATTATATATATATATATATATATATATATATATATATATATATATATATATATATATATATATTTTAATATATATATTTTAATAATTTTCTCACATAGTGTCCTGTTTGGGCCCAGTGGGTAGGCGCGTAGACGACGCGTAAATGACGCGTAGGCTGCTGCCTACGCAGGAGATGTCCGGGAAAAGAGAACTGATTCGAGGCTCGTACCTGCAACCCCGTCAGGGGCTGCGGATGAACCGCGTCGTCGTCATCGTGATTACAACATGTTTAACCTGTAAAAAAGAATGTAAGTAATCGATTTAAATTACATTCTACAACATATGTCCCTTTAATGATGTCATTTTCTTTCGATACAACATCTCTTTGATCTTTATTTCTTTCAGCAATAGGTACAGAAGTATCTATATCAGTAGGGTGCAACAATGAGTGGTGATTATTTCTACATATTCTACATTTGTTACAACTTCGACCAAATTTAGCTGAATGGTTATTCCCTAAGCAATTAAGACATATGTTATTATTTTGAACAAAATTGCGACGATATTTTATATTCTCCTTCGCAAATTTTTTACAAAATGTTATTTTGTGGTTTTCAGAATAAAAAGAACATTATTTTAACATTATATGATACATAAAAAATTCTAAGTTTATTATGTCAAGTATCAATATGAGTACTGAAATTATTATTTACAGGAATTAATTTAGGACTTGATTAGATTTGAATCCAGGAACTCTAAAGTACGATAACGTTTAGTAATAAATACTTTAAACCGCTTAAAAGTAGGTAGATAAATAGATAGATACATTACTCTTTATAGATTTTTTAGATACTCTTTATTGTTTCCACCAAAAGATTACAATAGTAAACTTATTATGAATATACTTAATTACAATTAGGTAATTATTCAGAAGAGTTGCTACTTGTTACGTGAAACTCCCATTGTATCCTGGACACCGCATTAAGCTTATTCCAGGTGTAGCGGCTTAGTTGTTCGAGCAGTATCTAATTTAAAAACTTGTTGGGTATACTATACACATTTAATTAACTAAAGCTCACAGATTGATTTACTGGATAGACTCTCATCCGCAAGCACCAGTCTCTCACAAAATTGGTCTTCATATCAAATCGTACCTCATGTTGTTACTTTATTCTACCTTTTGTGAAGAGAAAATAAACCATTCATTCATTAATTCAATTACTGGATAGACTAGACTTAGATGAAGTTGTAGGCTATAAACCTATTTTAAACCTACGTAGTTGTAGAAAAATAAACAGTGACGTGCTTGACAATCTCCTTGTCTTAGCAATTTTACCGAACAATATTTTGTATCGCGACTTATTATATCTGGATTTATTTACTGTAAATATTATTCATTATACAATCTCATACTAAATATTTCTTTCTTTCACTCCTACTGAATCTATATATAAATATCGTCAAGCCCACCTCTACACTTCTGCACTGGTGACTCCCTTTTAAATATTTTCATTCATCGATTTTTGGAAGAAAAATGACGGAGAGCGGCACCATTTCCACAGTACGAGACGACACGTTATCCGAGGTATTTAAAGTCGCAATTAAAGTTCCAACGTTTTGGCCAGAACAGTCAGAGATATGGTTTGCTTAAGTCGAGGGCCAATTTGCTATTTCAAAGAAACCAGTGATGTAACAAAATTTAATTATGTAATCGGTCAACTCAACCATCAGTTTTTTAAAGAAGTTAAAGACATTATTATCAGTCCACCAGCAGAGGGAAAGTGTGAAAAGTTGAAATTGGAGTTGGTTAATCGCCTCAGTGCATCCAAAAAGAAGAAGGTAAAACAACTGCTAATGCACGAAGAGGTAGGCGACTGCAAGCCTTCGCAATTATTAAGGCATTTGCAGAGCTTAGCTGGATCAAAGGTACCAGATGAATTTCCTTAAACAATTTGGACCAGCCGTCTTCCTGCTCGTATTCAAATTATCCTTGTGGTACAACCTAAGGCAAACTTAGATGTGTTAGCGGATCTAGCAGATAGAATTATGGATCTCACACCAAGTTCACCTCAAGTTGAAGCCACAGCTTGTGATGAGACAGCTGCAGAGCCAAGTTCTAGCAGTCATATGGCGAATGAAATAGCGAAGCTGCGCAGACAAGTAAAGTCACTTACTATGCAATTGAATCGTCGCCAGCGTTTTAGATCTAGGAAGTCTCAACGTAGCCGATCAGCATCAAGATCTCATTCTTACTATAAGAAATGTCCCGTATGTGGGTATCACCATAACTTTGGCAATAAGGCTAACAATTATGTCAAGCCATGCGATTACAATCTAGAAAACTAACAAGGCAATCGATAGCAGCAACCAGCGATTGCCTAACCTCCTATAGTCGCCTTTTCGTTATGATAAGATCCAGTTTCTCGTCGACACCGGAAGCGTTCTCTGCGTCTTTCCACGATCACTACTACGAGAACGTCGGCCCAAGACCAATTATCAACTGCGTGCTACTAGAGAAATGAGAAAATGCAGAATAGAAAAGAATATTTTTTCTATTTGTTATAGGATAGCAATAAGCAAACTCGAACGTGCATACGCCGTCGAAAAAGGTAAAAAGTGAGCTGCGGTCGGCTCCCGGCATTATCTGCAAAAGCGCGCCAAACTCGCTGCTTTTGCTGTGAGTTTTCAAGTGAATTAATTCAACTTACGCGGCGGTTCAATTATATTACCATCTGGCGTACTGAAGGACCATGGAAACGTGAAAGGAACGAGAATTTTCAGGGATAATACATGTTGTATTATTTTATTTAATTTTACAATAAATAAAAAGCAGTGTTCTGAATGTATAAATAACTAGTTTAAAACTTTTTTTGTTACATTCTGTTACCATGGTAACGCGTCTATTTCTCGGCTGCCAGTATTAAATTTACTTTTGTAATGATTGCACAATTCAAGTACGTGGTTTTCTTTTCCATCTTGATTTAATGTTTATTTTAATCAAATCTTTGGTCATTGAATTTTATATGATGTTATACTAGTTAACATCACATAAAGTTCAATAAATATAACAGACTTATATATATAATCGATAGTGTGATCGAAAAAGGCGGGAAACGTTAATCTTGGCGATATTCTGAAGAACGAAACTAAAATTAAAATATTTGACACTGGCAGAAATGGTCGTAAAAATAAAGACCGATTGCCATTGAAGAAAAGAAAAAAGATTGTAGTAATTGACCTTGAACCAAATGCATGGGTGGGTACTTCACGTGGGCAGTTAATTAGACGATCACCTAATTGGAGGATGAAAAGAAGACGCATGCGTAGCTCTGCAGGTTTGATTTTCTTGTCCAACTTTATTATCAGACTATTTCGTAACGTTCTACAGTTACATCCTAGTTTGGAATCAGTGCTAAGTTTAACGTTGTGACGGAAACACGCTCCGTGGTAATACAAGTATACCTAGTGTAAGTGAAAAATAAATTAATAATTTTAAACTTTCTCGTTTTTTACACACGTTTAAATTAATTTTTGAGACCTAATTTTCGCTACTACAACTTAAATCATAATAATTTCATATCGTATTAAGTCCCAAAAATAAATTTATATTTAAAACTTAATATTAAAACTTTACATTCTTTGAATATTTGTTAAAGTTTTGAAGTTTACAGTGTACGAAGTTGTGTACTGTTTGATCAAACTATTTACCTGTAAATTTGAGTAAGTTGATTGCTATAAACAAAATCTAAAACAAAATTATACAATAACAACTACATAAAATGAATATAAAATAGAGGCCAAATGGCCGCCGTTGCTGGTATTGTGAGCACCAAACTGGATAAAGCACTACTGATATTTCTCGTTTTATTTTCTATAAAAAGATAATTTAAAATTGTGTTTCACACAAAAAGAAAACCGACTTCTACTGTAGTAAAACCAATTATTTTAATTTCAAAACTAAACTACTAAACTGATTTTGATAAAATATCTATGAATCGTGTCTATGAGTATTCGTGTTTCAACCGTGAAGCAGTTGTATTTACATGGCTGTGTTTCGGTTTGAAGGGTGGGATATGGCGTGAATTTACTGGGTACAGAGGAATAACATCTGAGTCCTCAGGAATGGCAACGCATGGGGGGTATCATGGGCGAAACAGTATACTCTGTTATGTCCACGGTACTGCTCATGTCTATAGGCGACGGTTATCACTTTCCATCAGGTGGGCCGTCAGCTTGTTTGCCATTCTAAGTTGTATAAAAAAAAATATACTTTCAGATAAAAAAAAGAAAATTCTAAATCGACGTATAATTTACGGAGTTATAGTGTGTTACCCTATAACTTCGTACTCTCCTACTACTACTATTACTACTCCGTAACATAAAAAAATACAAGCGAATTGAGAGCTTTTTGGAAAGAAAATATAAAAAAGAATGTGCTTATTCAATATTTGAAAAAGAGGAAAAATTATTTTGTTCATAATATATAAAATCGTAAACTGACTACCTACTTATAAATTAACTATTATCAAATATTACACGATCACTTCTTGCTCGATTGGTAATTGTCAGAACTAACGATATTATATGTAAGATTATGTTGAAATTGCGAATGGCATCTATCACGCATACAGAGGCTTCAGATTTGAAATTTATTAAAAAAAAAAAGTTAACGTCTTTCTAAGTCTTAAAAATCGTTCAATATTGTATTAGTTAACACACACTTGTATTATTAACGAATAATTAGTTCATAGTGAGAAAAAAAAAACAATATGTAAATAAAAGAGAGATAAGGTAAAATAGTGTAAACAAAACGTATTAAAAAACGGCGTTCACTCTTGTAAAAAGTCTGTTGTTGTTCTATACCATGTGGTGTTTTTATAATTTGAAACGTTATATATTATAATTATATAATTATATCAATACAAAATTGATATATACTCATTGTTTAAAGTGAAAGTGAATAAAAAAAAATATCTGCAAACGAAAATAATTTGTCGAGGATAATCTCCAATTTCAGATGAAAACAAACCCGTTTGTGTGGCACAGTTATAGTTTTCATGAAGTTGTCGCGTATTAGCTTCATGTCCATGGGTTCGAATCTACATTTTTTTTTTCGTTATATATAATGAAATAGACTTCAGGCTTCAGGTAGCTGAAAATCAGTGCTTTACTTTTAAACAAAACTATCACTGAGCTGTAACCTAGGTCACCGCAACACTTATGGCAAAAAGATATTTTCGTATTTTACCTTTTCTTTTATATTTAAAAAAAAGTGTAATTAATTTGATTGTATGAACTCATTTGTTAATTTACGTGTGTTTATGACTTAAATAAAGTATCTATTTATCTAAATAAAAAATAACTCCTTTAAAAAATTATATAAATATTAAATTTAGTATTTAAAAAATTGTAGAATATTTTTTTTTCTATCAAAATAAAATTCCTAACAAAAGATAGACGAGGAATTCGTTATAATGAGACGTCAATGTAGCAATTCGTTATCTTACTAAGATTTATCAATTATTACAATAAGAAGCGCCCCAAATGCATCACTGGAGCACAGTGAAAAAATGAAGAATAAAGAATTAAAGTTGCAATTTTTATTTATTTATTTTTTTATTTAATTAGCATACAAATACATTTAAAAACTATGAATTTTTAGTACCACTTATGTAAATCTTTTGCGATTGTGTGCGGCACTATACATTCCGTTCTCAAATAGTAAGTACTGATATTAACATTCTGCTGTTTTAGCAAGGTTGGACAGAAAATATGCATTAAGTTTAAACTTTATGTATTTTACATTGACATTGCTATATCTCAGTATGAGATATGCGCTGGTTCGCTCGCCATAGTAGTTTTTTGCTCGAGTACTGGCTAGCTTGTTTTACGTGGCGGAGCGTGTATATATATATAGCTATATTTATTTTTGTTAGATTTTCCTATTTAAAGAGTGGTTAAAGAGAGTCCTGTTCTTTTAGGAGACAATATTTTAGAATTTCACGAATAGGCAGAGTTCGACAATACTCAAACAACTTAAAGTCACTTGTGAAATTTGATTTGATATTAGGCGGGATTTCCCAAATAGGGTTGACGTCAGGCAGGCGACCGGTCGTAAAACTATAAGCCAAATCTTTTTGTAATATGGATAAAAACATATTACGCCGACCCCAAATAATGATTGGGATAAGGGTAGGAAGATGATGATTAGGCGGGATAATTAATTTTAATATTCTGAGTATAAAAGTACGCCCATAGATGGATAGCCCACTAACTATCGAGTCAAACAGAGCGTTATATAATAGTAATCTAATTCTTAAAGTTATTCGGTTAATTTAATATAAAATTTGGCTAGAATCGCTCGAAGCGTACCGCAAACCCTTTCAATATGTGGACTCCATGTAAATTTTTTATCAATAAGTAGACCTAAGTACGTATCTGTATCGATCAGCTCAATACCCGGACATTAACCACAAGTTTCTATATTAGTATGTAAACAGGAATGAGTATGGGCCACTAATTTCGGAATAAAATATTATTTGTTTTATATAGTAATATTTTATGTATGTAAGTATTTATTGTATGTATATATTTATTTATTTAATATATCATATGTATGTTTATATTAGGAGGTCCTGTTTAGGGTTAAGAAAAAGAGACAAATTATTAGAACTATTGAGGACAGAAGGGGAAAAATGATGGGACACTTGATACGACACGACGAACTTATGAACATTATAATAGAAAGTAAGATAGAAGGAAGGAGGGGAAGAGGGAGACCGAGACATAGTTATGTACATCAGGCAGATCAAGGAAGGAGTTGGTGTCGTGTCATATCAAGAGGTGAAGAGACTCGCTGAAAATCGTAGTGAGTGGCAAGAGCTCCATCGACAAAAGCGCAGCTCTTAAATAGGATAGATAAATAGATGTTTATATTATATTAATTTATGAAATATTGCTTTATTTTTTTTCTCTATTCAAAAATGCACCGCTTACGTATTTCTCGGTTTGCCCAATGGTTGACTGATAAAGAACACCGTCCGGTGTTAAATCCGCCAAATGTACGTAGAATTTTACTGTGCATTAAAGTTTAAATAAATAATTAAAAGTGCACTTTAGATACGGAGATTTTAGATGCATTAATTTAGTTTTCTTATTATTCAGTACAAGTCCCATGTCTTGGCACCACATAGTTGACCTATCGAAGTAATTCTGCAACAATTTAGTAATTTCTTTTATATCTTTGCCTGAAATAAGTAGGCAAGTATCGTCGGCAAACTGATAGGATGCACAACTTTGGAAAATAGTATTAATATTATTAACATTCATCGTCCGGCTCTTGTAGTGAGCAGTTGCGTCCCGTAAAATTAATATAAATTTAAAAATCACTACAAAGAATTTAACCTAATTATTCCAGTGTTGTGTCGATAATTGATTGCAGCTTTAATATAATCTTTAACTAAAAAATACTTTGACGTCAAGTGCTATAAAGTATATGCTACGAGTTAAGACAAAACATGTCCGTTCAACGTTCGCCTCCCGAAAGAAGATCTTCATCACAATCCGATTTATTTAATCTAACGGACAATGCTTTTGTATCTTTGAGAAAGCATCTATCACATACGCAAAGAACGTGATGACATTGACAGACTTGAACTTCGCGATGAGTTAATTATGATGGTGTCTAATATGAATAAAAACCAGGATTGTATGTATAGTCAACTACATAAATCTTTGGAAGAAATAAAAGAACAAAACAGAACTATAGTAAAGGCACAGAGAGGAATTGAGAAAAATTGAAGTAATAACGGCTTCACATAATGATCGTAACAAAGTGATCTCTGTCGTTAGAGATCATGAAATAATGTTAAAGAGAATACAGAATTTGGAAGATACATTAGAAAATACTTCAATTGAAATACGCAATGTTAATATAATTGAGCATCAGGAACTCCCATAAATTGTTAAAAAAATACAAGATTCCTTAAAGATTACACTAAATGATAGTGAAGTACGGCAAATCTCCTTAAAAAAAGTTGGGAAAAATCAGCATAATATAATTGTTCAATATCAGACTATAAAAGCACGTGAAGAAATTTTAGCAGCTGTATAATATAAATATAATATGGATTGAGGATAAAAACTAAATTTATTTTAACATTAGGATTAAAAGGAATAAAAACGACCACTTTTTATATCGGAACTCCTCACTTCGTACGAGGTTTTCACTATCAGGCCAGAATTGAAGAAAAACCACGGATTCAAATTTTGATTGGATAAAACATGGTAAGTATTTATCAAAAAAGAATGTCAAAATGTTAACCCAAATTGAGGCATTAAAAATGGATTTACCAGGCTTACAAAATTGACTATGCTCTGATATTCTTAATCATAATACTATATACTGTTACATTTATTTTTATTTTATACTTTACTTTGTTAATTTCAGATTATTTTTTATGGATACTGCATTAAAGTTTACATTTTAACAATACTCATACACAAATAGTTCAACAGTTACATTTACATACGTACATATTATATCCACATTTTATTTACATTTATATACCACACACAAGTAAAGCTCTCATCAATGCTTATCTGAAGATTCAATATTGTACTTCCTTATGTTCATTAAAGATTATTGACTTTAAATATAATGAATAATACAATTAGATGACATTGACTTATAAATGTCGGAAGTGCAATGATTGTTGATATTGTACGTCTTATATGAAAACGCTCTTATAGTACACAAAATATACGTAGCATCAATAAAAATTTTGATAAACCTGTTTTACTAGAAAACAAGATATAATTATTCTAACTGAGTGTTGGTTGAACAAAGATTCTATTATACCAAAAATCGACCTATAGCTCATATTTTACACAAAACCATTTAAATCAGAATGATGGTGTAGTTGCTTTCGTTAAAGACGACTTAATAAGCGTCACAGATATATATATATATCCAAAATAATTTTGCTATTATTTGTGTATATAGACCTCCATCCTATCAAAATACTGAAAATTTCTTGAAGTCACTGGATAAAGTCCTCACAAAATTAAAACAACATGCAAATATATTACTCTTACGATATAAATATTGATATAAAACCGAAAATAACAGCACTAAAACGATTATTTGAATTTATATGGTTTGCTTCCATCACACGTGCTACCTACTCGTGATAAAAATTGCTTAGAACTGTTTTGTGAAAACTATATGGTTTGTAATACCTCAATAACTGATTCATTGTAGTATATTAACAACATTAAAAACACAAATTTCAAGAAAGAATAAAATACTACAATTACTAAAGTAAACTATGAAGAAGAATTAAAGAGTTGCAATTCATTGATTGGCAACAAATTTTGACTGACGATGTAAATATGGCTACAAATATTTTTATTTCAGAAATAAACGAAGACTAGTTTACAAAATATCTAGGAAGAAAAGAATTATTAAACCCTGGATACTCCAGGGTTGATACGATGCAAAACGAAATCGTAATAATTTACAACAAAAATTAAAAAAAGACCCTTATAATATGATTCTCAAAATAACTTATAGTAGATATCGAAATACATGCAATAACCTCTTAAAAAAACAAAAACAACTATATTATAGACAACAATTATATAAATATAATAATAACCTCAAAAAGCAATGGCACATAATTAAAAATCTCTGCTATCTGGATAAAATTAAAAATAACTCATCTGAATTGATCAATCTAAACTTAGACTATATTCCAATAAAAAAAAGGCTACTTGGGGTCCAATTTTTGATGAATACCGAACCGAAACTTTTTTATCTGATAGAAATCTCAAGTCAGTGGATCATGAGGCTATCGCTCACTAAACAGAGAGATTTCAATCGTCTAAAATAATAATTATAATCTAAAATGTTGGTACTCCATTTTTTAACTATTATATGCCTGTTGATGGAAATGGTGACGTTACCGCTGTCTCACCGTGGGACTAGACGTTTTGAATTTATACTTTACGCAAGCGCTTACAACGTCTTCTAGTGAATCTAATCCAGTACAGTACTTTTTAGATTTGAACTCACTGTCCCTTTAATTCAGTAACGAAGACTATAAAGTATTAATAAATTTACTTTCAAAAGAAGGTGGTTTTGAATTCATATGATTTTTTTATGACGATTTTAACGTGCTTAATTGAATCGATTTATATATTTTATTTTTACTCAATCGACAACATTGAGTCTCTTATTGGTTCTATTTTAAATTGAGATTGATAGAAATTGTCAATATGGAGTAATAAAATTTGCTTGTTTTATAAATTTTGCTTACATACAATGTAGGATATCTACAAAACATCTCGTTATTTATCGATGCATTCTCGATCGGAGTATCTTTTTTGCGAAGTAATAAACAGGGTAAATGTGCCAGTTGATGCACTTGTGATCTTTAAAAAATCATTTTCGTGAGAAAAATATATTTATTATCATATCAGCTTTTCACTGTCCACTGTTGAACAGAAGCTTCCCCTAGGAGGGTTTTGCCGGTAGTTGCCACGCTTGGCAGGTGACTTGAGAACCAGTGATGGTCGGCAAACCGGCACATTGTCTCTACTTGTGTTTATAATCGTAATAATAAAGCCTTTTTACATTTTGATATTACTATTAACATATCATTTTCTTTTTTTTTTACAGACAACTTCACTACAACAGACAAATAGTAGCTATTTATCACAATGAGCGACTCTCTAAAACCATCTTCAGATAACAATTCTCTAAACGAAATAGGCTCATTCTACGAGGATGCAAATGATTTTCAAAGCCATATTTCTCCTGTACGACAGGATACGAGACCACACGGAAACAACGATGTAGGAGAAAACTCGCAGAACCAATTATTAAACTCCAGCTCTCATTGTGAACCTTCAAAAGATACTAACGCGCCTCCAGCTTCAACTTCACCATCAGTATCAATGTACTTCGATTTTACCCCGTACACTGTAGTCCCGCAATATAATCAACAAAATCAAAACAGATTTTCACTGTGGCGCTTGATATGGCGCTTTCTTAAGGATTTATTTTGCCATCCGTCACCATCTACATCCGAAAGTTCGTTAGACACGAATTGCGAGAGCGGGAATATCCAAGCTCGCTACTAGTGCGCTACAGTTCCATCGTTAATTTGCAAAGAAAATTTAATATAATATGAAAGATGTGAACAGAAATTTTGTTGAATATTACAGAGGGAAATGGCTTTGTTTAAAACTGGTGAGTAACTGCTTTGGTTTTGCTACATTTTTTAATAAGGAAGAAGTTTTCAATATGTCTTTTTTATTTTTATTTAAATCGGAAGAATGTCTTTCTTGTTATTCTATCCGACAAAAGAATCGAAAATCGATTTTTTGTAAGACACAATCTTTAATTATACTTTTTATATTATAACTGTATATGGATTTGCGATTTGTAAAGCATTAATCGCTGATCCGGTATATTGAATGTAGGTAATAATAATGGCTCTATTAAGCACAATAAGTTTTATTTTGGATACATTGTTATACAGAAATATATTCGCCTTATATTATATATCTGTGAGTGAATATAACTCGAAAATAAATTACTATTATATCAATTACAAGTAAAAATAATCAATGTATTAGATAAATAACATTACAATTTGATACATACTTTTTAATATTTTTGTGAAGGTTTAAGCAAATTTATTGAAAAATTGCAATGAACAATATTTATTTGTTAAGCTATACTACATAAATTTCAAAAGTCTGTTAAGGTTCGATTGGTCGAGTGGTAATGACTGTGTTTTCATAGTTGAGTTGCTGGTTCCGCGATCGAATTCCGACTGCGAATGACTTCTTGACATTTGACATCAAATTACACAAATTCTAAAGCTAAAATTTCTGAAACAACTTCTATATAGACACATTTGTTGTAAAAACACTTAATTATTTATTCGATATTATATATTCGAATTTAGTAACACGTTGTTAAATAAAACACTGAACAAAAATAAATTAATTAATGGACAAATTAATTATGGTTACTGATAATAGCCGCTAGCATAGATTTATGAATGAACCAAGATATCTGTCGATCCCGTGATAGGTATGTGTGCGTACAAAAGCTTTACTTTTATTATTAGTGACCAGACATATAAAAAAAAAATATCGTGCAAACTACGTCTGTAACTTTTATTTATACAAAGTTAAATTTTTTATATACATAAGAATTAAAATCAAATATAAAACATTTCGTATTCATTCCTTGAAACTATTTATATTTACTTCTATTTATATATTCTAGCATTTCATGGACTTCTTCCCGTTATAAATACTCCAACAAGGATCAACATATGCCTTGATCATGTGATATTAAAAATAAAATCACATACATTCACACTTAACACAACTATCACAGATCATCTGTCCATTTTATTTTGAATCGAAATCAAAATAACAAAAATTAAACCAATATACATATAATAAACATAATAAAATCTAAACTTAATATAGGAATACCTATATCAGTATGTAAAAACTATAATTTTGACATAATATACAAAGAAAAAGACTTAAATGCAGCTACTTTAAAATTTATTGATATATATAGTAACAATGACTTTCCCAAAAAGGGTTGATGTCGGGCAGGCAGCCGGTCGTAAAACTAAAAGCCAAATCTTTTTGTAATATAAATAAAAACATATTACGCCGACCCCATACAATAATTGAGATAAGGGTAGGAAGATGATGATATAGTAACAATGACTAATAATAATTCAATTAAAACATTAATGTATTGTATATGTATTGGAACAAGCGACAGGATCCTAACAACAATAGCTACATATAAAAGATACAGAAATTTTTGTAATGACGATCTATTTTTTGATTGAAGTTTTTTGTAAACTTTCAAAACCTGTGATTTGTTAAAAACATAATTTTATTTTCCTGTAACATTCACGTATATAAATCATGACAATCCTACGAAATTTTGAAAGGTAACAGCCTCCTCGGATATTTACTTTACTAATTTTTAAGGTTTTTTTGTGCAAAAGAAAGACAAGGAGTTTATTAAAAAAATGTTTATTACATATTAAAATACACGGTTTGTGATAGCATAAACGTTTTTAGATTTGACGTGACGGATGCTTTTTCGTGACGGATATTTCCTTTTAATTGTGCCAAGGAAGTCGGTTTGTTGGCATAAACTTTAGATTTGACGTAACCCCACAGGAAAAAGTCCATAGGGATTAAATTGGGACTTCGTGGAGGCCAATTTATGTCACCTCTCCTGGATATCAATTTGCCAGGAAAAATTTCACGAACTCGTGGTAAAGACCTGTTGGACGTGTGTAAAGTTGCTCCGTCCTGCTGGAACCATGTTCTTTGGTTATAAGCAGGAAAATTTTGTAGTTCAGGCACGAAGAAGTTGTCTCACATCTCCACATAACGATCCGAGTTAACTGTAACTGTGCGTCCCCTTTCATCTTCAAAAAAGTAAGGGCCGATAATCCCTCGCGCCGACATTGCAGCCCATACGGTAATTTTAGGCGAATGTTTGTGGGGTTTCTGATGTTTGTGTTTTGGATTAGTTGCACTCCAGTATCGGCAATTTTATTTGTTTACATATCCATTGAGATGGAAATTAGCTTCATCCAAAAAGAATATGTTGGTAAACGTTGAAAAGCGTTTAATCATCTGATTTACGAAGTTAAGCCTCTGCCCAGCATCCTGAGGCTTTAATTTTTGCATTAATTGAATTTTGTAGGGGTACAGCTTTAAATCTTTGTGTAAAATAACGACGATCTATGCACGTTTAAGGCATCAGCATGCTTCCGAATCGAAAGGTCTGGGTTGTCACGAACAGATTGAGAAACACTGTCTATGTTTTCAACCGTTCTCGAAGACCTTGGACGTCCGGATTATGATTTGTCCAGCATTGAACCGGTCTCTTCAAACTTTTTGACTCATTTACCAAGCCAAGAAACGCTCCATAGCGGCTAAATTCCCAGAAGCTAGGCTACCGAATGACATACCCCCCGCGCCCCTCAGAATAGTTGCGTTCACGCAATAACCAAAACTAATGTCACCTTTCTTTTGAGACATCCTGTATTAATAATCTTGTATGTTAGGTCATAATTGTAATTAAAAATTAGGCCGTATAACAAAATGTGTTTTAGGAGGTGTCTGATAATTTCTTGTGGCGGCTCACTAAAGTATTATTTGTTGTAGCGCATATTTATAATTAGATTCTAGTTGGAAGCCCGAATGTTCGGTTCACCATGCAGCATCACCTTCTCTTTCACCATTCTCTCGCTTGCTGGACGCCTTGAGGCCGCGCGTTTACTATGCGGCTAATACAATTACCTACGTGACTCGTGAAAATGCTTGTGATCGATCAATATATTAACTTATCTCTGTAGAATAAAGTTTCTTTCTTTCTTTCTTATTGTGTAGTAACAATTGTTTGACTCTTAATAACCACATTTCCAAAAAGGGTGTTAGATTGAAATATCGTTTTATTTATTCTGTAATATTCATATATACCTTTAATTGTAATTATTTCAGATTTTTCGTTTAAAATATATTTGGGTGGATTGTACTTTTCTTACATTTTTGATCATAAGTTAAAAATTACGCAATATAAAAATAAATATTTATTTATTTTTACGTTAATAACAGTTAAGTTATTGCCATTACTTAAAATGTTGTGTTGCATTCGCTCACTAAAATATATGTATTTTTCTCTTTCAGGAAAGAAAGACACGATTTATCAAGAGCTATATGCGAGCCATGGCAATTTGAATATTTGTGTTTCTGTCGTAGAAACTATATTATATTTATCGTGCACTTCATCACATTGTCCTAAACAAACATTCTTATTAACTTTACAAAACTATTACTACGGTCATATTTCTACAAGTCTCTCAATTGTAGAAATGTGACCATTGTACTGTATTGTACACTGTATTTTGGAAAATACGTATTTCTCAACTCAAAAATTCCAATCTGTACCCATAAACACTTATAAATGAAGCGAAAGCATACGCTATTTTCATCTAAATTAATTAATTATTGATGTGATTTAATCTATATTAGCTAAACCCATAGCAGGCCACAAAAAAAAAAAAAAAATCCATAACAGGCATTTTTTAACATCTCTCTAAATTATTCGATTAATTCCTCTTTTTCCATAAGTAGACAAAGTATCAAGAGTCCACAGACAAGTCGCTGTTCCAGAAATGTAGGAGGAAGTATCTTATAAAGTGCTTTCTGGAGAGCACAATGAACGACTCATATTTACAGTTGTACTACATGAGGAAATACTACCTTCCACTAAATAGATGTATCTCTTTAATGTATATTTATATGGATGTTATATAGATGTATATTTATATATAAATTTAATATTTTATGGATACTTTTTTCGATGTACTAAATATTTTAAATATGATATCACTGTTTATTGTATAACAGATATATAAGTATCGTTAAATGTAATGTGTACAATGTTATTATTAGTAAATGTGTAAGGAGAGTCCGAGAGAGTTCAGTCCGTAACATTCATGACTACAGGCAATGAACTTAATTTTCTTTACACTAGTTTTTAATTATAATACTGTAACCGTGTTTATTCTTTTAACCGCTGCCACCATGTAGTGAGACACAAACTTGCTAATTCAATACTAGTAAAGTAAAATATTAAATTATCAAATGTCTTACTTCGTCTTACACTACCCACCTAATTATACTAATTTTTTTTGTATGCATTATAATATATAATATTATTATATATTGATTTACAAAATTTTACTATTATATATACAGGGTGGAAAGGACAGGTTGGCCAAGAGAGCTGATTCAGATGAATGGTCTGAATCATATGGCAGATTATCTTCTTGTCGGAAATGTATCACAGTCATATAATTAACAATTCTTAGTATTGACGGCGCGCAATGTATTCAAAATTTTACGATGCACACGACACGTGATAGCTACAACGCATGCTCAGTAGCGCTTCTTCGTAGATAGTTTTCATATTCATACGCTTGGGGCGTTGAGCTTACACAGCTAATTCCGCGCGTCGCGGTATGAATTTAATACGTGTATTACATTGCACACACACAGTATTTCACTATAAAATATTATTAATTCTGTTTATTATGACATAATATTATAGATTACATGGTTTTTAAATGGAAAAAAATAAGATTTTTTTTATTTCTGGAAAAAAAATTTACTGGTTTTCAGTTCAGAAGAATGGTTTGAATTCACTGTTTCATCTTTTACCAATTTGTACCTTAAACACTGTATAAGTAATATAAAGGGTATATTGCAACTATGAATAAAACAATATATAATATTGAGCAAAGAGTTATAGACTAAATAGTTCAAAATTGTACCTAAAACCTTAATTCAAAAAAGCATTTCGAGTACCTATGCATCCTTAACAAACTCTCAAAACAAATATATAACTGTTACATGTGTTTATGTGCGTGTCATAATATAATATAATCATATTTTTTTAATACTTAAAAACACCACTGCTTGTCATTTTTAGAAAAACGAATAAATAAATTAATTAAATTATCAAATGTATAAGATCATAAAGACATGAATTCAACAATTCATAAGCCTTACATTATTTATAAATTAATATGTTAAGTTATTATGTATTTTCAGATGTCAGTATTTTTGTGAATCCGGTTGTAGAGTTCTGTGCCAAAATGGTACAAACAACACGTCTTGGAAGATATTCAATTATCGAATGTATGAGATCATAAAGATATACTATTTATTTTCAAATGCCACTATTTTTGTAAATCTGTTTTTGGAGTTATGTGTCAAAATAGTACAAACATCTTAGTAAGATATTGAACTATCAAATGTATAAAATCGTAAAGACATGAACTTAACAATTCATGAAGCTTATATTATTTATAACTAAATATGTAAAGTTACTATGTATCTTCAGATGTTACTATTTTTGTAAATCCGGTTTTAGAGTTCTATGCTAAAAGGGTACAAACGACACGTCTTGGAAGATATTGAACTATCAAATATATGTATAAAGTTACTATGTATCTACAGATGTCACTATTTTTGCAAATCGGTTTTTAGGGATTAGTGTCAAAGAAACATTTTTGGTGCAACTTTATCTGTTCTTTCATATATCAAAGCTTTTTTTAAATTTGATACTACAAATGTTATTGGTTTAAAATTTGGAATAGTTATAGACTGTATTTCAGATTTTAAAGCTCGCAAACTTTTGAAATGAAAGGGGAAATGTTTTTTAAATATTTTTTTTAAATGTACAAATAAAGCACTATAGTTTTGTTAAGATACCTCACTTGTTCAAATTTACTACAGCAGTAGATCAATTTTGAAATTTTGAGTATTTCTTCTAAATCCCCTAGCAATGATAAAAAAAAAATTCAATTATTTCCATTGTAATATGCGTAAGTCAATAATTCCTAAATCTGTCCCAAATTTCAAATCTACAGCATTAGTAGTTTTTGATACAGCGCTGTGACAGAATGTCGCACCATAAGGGTATCTTGTACCTTTCTGGAATGGTACTCTACCTGTACCTCTACGTTATATTGTTAACATGTTGTTGTATTATTGTTCGTTATAGTATTCAATATGTAATATTTTACAAGATAAAAGCTTATATTATTTATAACTAAATATGTAAAGTTACTATGTACCTTCAGATGTTACTATTTTTGTAAATCCGGTTTTAGAGTTCTATGCTAAAAGGGTACAAACGACACGTCTTGGAAGATATTGAACTATCAAATATATGTATAAAGTTATAAAGGCATAAATTTTACAATTCATAAAACTTACATTATTTATAAATAAATATGTCAAGTTATTATGTATCTACAGATGTCACTATTTTTGCAAATCCGTTTTTAGGGATTAGTGTCAAAGAAACATTTTTGGTGCAACTTTATCTGTTCTTTCGTATATTAAAGGTTTTTAAATTTGAAACTACAAATGTTATTGGTTTAAAATTTGGAGTAGTTATAGACTGTATTTCAGATTTTAAACATCACAAACTTTTAAAATGAAAGGGGAAATAATTTTTTTAATATTTTTTAAAATGTACAAATAAAGCACTATAATTTTGTTAAGATACCTCACTTGTTCAAATTTACTACAGCAGTAGATCAATTTTGAAATTTTGAGTATTTCTTCTAAATCCCCTAGCAAAGACAAAAAAAATATTTTTTAATTATTTCCATTGTAATATGCGTAAGTCAATAATTCCTAAATCTGTCCCAAATTTCAAATCTATAGCATTAGTAGTTTTTGATACAGCGCTGTGACAGAATGTCGCACCATAAGGGTATCTTGTACCTTTTTGGAATGGTAATATATATGTACCTCTACGTTATATTGTTAACATGTTGTTGTATTATTGTTCGTTATAGTATTCAATATGTAATATTTTACAAGATAAAAGCTTATATTATTTATAACTAAATATGTAAAGTTACTATGTATCTTCAGATGTTACTATTTTTGTAAATCCGGTTTTAGAGTTCTATGCTAAAAGGGTACAAACGACACGTCTTGGAAGATATTGAACTATCAAATATATGTATAAAGTTATAAAGACATAAATTTTACAATTCATAAAACTTACATTATTTATAAATAAATATGTCAAGTTATTATGTATCTACAGATGTCACTATTTTTGCAAATCCGTTTTTAGGGATTAGTGTCAAAGAAACATTTTTGGTGCAACTTTATCTGTTCTTTCGTATATCAAAGCTTTTTAAATTTGAAACTACAAATGTTATTGGTTTAAAATTTGGAATAGTTATAGACTGTATTTCAGATTTTAAAGATCGCAAACTTTTGAAATGAAAGGGGAAATATTTTTTAGATATTTTTTTTTTAAATGTACAAATAAAGCACTATAATTTTGTTAAGATACCTCACTTGTTCAAATTTTCTACAGCAGTAGATCAATTTTGAAATTTTGAGAATTTCGTCCAAATCCCCTAGCGAATATAAAAAAAATATTTTTTTCAATTATTTCCATTGTAATATGCGTAAGTCAATAATTCCTAAATCTGTCTCAAATTTCAAATCTACAGCATTAGTAGTTTTTGATACAGCGCTGTGACAGAAAGTTGTTTGTTATAGTATTCAATATGTAATATTTTACAAGATAATATATATTTAAATACAAAAATAAATGAAAAGTGCTTCAAATTCAACTACATATGTTTAAATTAAAATGGCATTTTAAAATAAAGTCCACCTTGGAAAATGGGGTCAACGAGGTATATTTAAGTGTATAAAAACAAGAAAAATCACTGTTTCACGAATAATTCAAAATCTACTCAAAGAATTTAAAAACCTTTACAACATTTAAACTGAAGTAATTCTGCACGTTTTGGTATTATTTTTTTCCAAGATCCTGTGTAGTGTGCAAGATGTAAAATTGATAAATTTAAAATATCACTCGATATGTTATTCTAATATTTAATGCCCATTCCCATAAAAGATCTACTGACTTTTTCAAAAAGGTATTTTGAAACAGCAAGTTTGCTTTTGTGTCTAGTATTAGGATTATTGAGATCGCTGTTATTAAGAAACAGTTGAAGGTTAACTGGAAAAAAAATCTTTTAGAGATAAGTTCACCTTTACTTACATCGTTTCTAATTGTTATTATTACTGTATGTTGTAGTGCAATAAAAATATATACATATGATTGCTGCGTATATACAGAATGATCCCATATACGCAACGTACTACGAAGTTAAAGTGAACTATGTATTAGAATTATAACTGGTCATTTATAAATGTTTAAAATGTGTCTACATATTATCATCTGATAAAAATAAAGATATTATTGTTGTAAAGCTTATATAGCTGGTGTTTTATTTTTTGTATTATTTTGTGATTATAGATAATATATGAGCTTTACGACTCCCCAAATACCAATATTTAATACGTTGCGATCATATAATTCCTAATGGACGCAAAATTAAAACAACGCTCAATACAAAGACGCCTATTTACCAAAACAACCGACTCCCTAAAAGCCTTTATGGACAGACAAGATTCAAAGCCACGTGCTTTGATAGAAAGCTACCCAGTATCGGCAGAGGACTATACCAAATGTATAACACTTCAAGTCGTGCTATGACCGTAAGGAACTATTAATACGTACATCTAACGGGTCACTTGTGCGAATGGGTGTACCTCAAGGATCTATTTTCTCGAGCCATTTATATTTTTAATTTATATAAATAATCTGGTAACACTGACATACATATTTGTATAAAAAAGTTGACTCACTTTATTCGAAGCATTTGTATGGAGATACTCTACTAATATAATGTAAGGGAGACCCTTTCTATATAATTTAAGATTATAAGTTAGTAAATTAGCTATAGTCTTATTTATTTTTAAGGAGATAAGATTTTAACTTCAGTCAAGTAAAAATTTGTAACAAATTTGTTATTATTGAAAAATAAAATACCATTAAAATTATATGTCAATGTATAAATAAAATTATTAATATTATGTATGAACTTATTTTTTCTATATTAAGTGATTGAGAGTAAGGAAACGTACATAATATTATTTTACCTCTAAGATTATATCAATAGAGCATCGAGCTTCAAAACGGGTCAACTTTTTGTCAGCTAATTGTCAAATTAGCTGACTCTTTTTTTAGTAGTGTTTTTATATTGTATACTTACGCATAAAATGTATCTTGACGTATTATCTAATAAATAAAATGAGTCTTTAGGCATTAAAAAGATGCAGAAATTATAAGACAAAATAAATATAGAAGTTATAAAGGAATCACTCATAATTATTTACGCAAAATTGTATGAAAAAGTTGACCCTTTTTCTCGAAGCATTTCTGTGGATAAGTTTTCTATCAGATGCCGTTTTTAAAGGAATGCAAAAAGCCAGGGAACGAGACACAAAATATATGTAGGACAAGTGTGGAGGTAATATTTTTTATGAGAAAAAATATTTACATAATTTTATTTGTTTGATAATAATAATGATTTATTTATTCTATTTTTTTTAATAAATAATTTTGAATTATTATAAAATTTCTATGTTTTTAAATATGCTGAATCACGAACAGAGTCAGTTAGGGGGCAGACCAGGGGAGATACATTGTTCATGTTTAACATACTATTGTGACTAAATTAAGTAAATTTAATTAATGAATTTAAGTGGCCTTATAGAAGATGGTGAGTTTTTAGAGATAATAAAGATATATCAAACAAATTTTCAAAAATATGTGATTTTTATCGTGGACATCAAAAGTATCTTTTAACGTAGAATGACTCATATACATAAATATAATACCTACTACTACTACTACCTACTTATACAATAAATGTTAAAATAAATGAATATACTACCTATATTAGAATTGTAGTTTTATGATTTTAAGATTTGACAGTTCAATTAGAAAAATAAATAATTAAGATTATGACTCAAAAGAAAGAAAATGTAATTTAACTTTTTCTTGAAGGAGGTGTAGTGCAAACTTAATACGTTTTAAAAATTATGCATTTATTATGTTTTAATTTAATTAATTTTTATATAATGTGTAATCTACTTGTTATACATGAGGTTTAAGTTAAAAGCAGTACTTTTTCTTTAATTGTATAATGTTAAAAGTAATATAAGTATTATGACTGAGATGAGTTGCCTTCATCATATCGCCACTGTAAAATAGAAAGGATAACAATTAATAATTAACATTTTTTGTGAAAATAAATATGGCATTAAGGTCACCACTTAAACAAATTTTCATTTTGTAATTGTATAATAAAGAATAAAATAAATAGTATTTTAATATAACAGTGAGTTTGATTTTTGTTCGTTAACTGTTAGCGCCTTAGGCTTAACCAATCACTATGAGATTTGTTATAGGTACATTATATGGGACAGAAAAGGATAACGCTACTTTTATCTTGGTTACGCTGGCGAAGTGCGGTTAAAGGTAGTAATGAAATAAAAGTATAAATTATATTTTATTTATTATTAATTATTTTTAAATATTAAGTGTACAGATCGCTAGAGGGTTAGTTTTGGAACAAACCTGCATCACGAAATCATTTAAAAAAAGTAGCTAAATCTTCCTCAAAGTATAGGGCGGACACATGATGGGATACGTCATTTATTATACTTGTAAATATATCATGTTTAGACCTTTATTTTGTAAATCAATATATTATTATTAATTATTTCAATTTATATTTTAAGAATTTTCTAAGAGTCATATCGGCTTCGCCGTCTTCCCCTTAATTGTTGTCGAGGGCGCCACAGATGTTGTTGTAGCGACGGCGGTGGGTTACGTGGTTGGGACGGCGACCGTTAGCGGACGTGTGTCACACAGGGCTGTCGGGGCATGTGTTGCAGCACAAGGACCCGGAAGCCAGCTTCTTATTCCTCTTCCCCTTTTCTTTTTCCTCTTTTGAAGTGGTTGTATTCCCCGCTCCGTGACCGGGTTGGCTGGGGCCATGAGATTGTCCTTGCTCGTGGCTGTGGAGACTGATTTGTCCATTTGCTTGGCGCCTGTTGTTCTAGCAACAGCACCAGCTCTTCTGTTGCGAGCCTCCCTCTTAAACACCGGACAGATGGTGTTGTTAGCTATATATTGATCCCCAAAGTTGGCACAGGTGGAGGGGCTTCTTTAGGTCGAGGGCAATCTCTGGCCGTGTGTTCTTATTCGCTAGTTTTTTGTGGCATCCATAGGAGGAATGCCGAAAGCTCTAGCAGCTATGACATTGAGCTGAGCCCTTCTTGCCCCGTCAGGCTTCAATCTTAATCCCCGGCATGCATAGGAGTTCGTCCACGGTGTAAATTCCGGGGGTGATTTCCGGGGTGTGCTTAATCTGCGCATAAAATATGCACCCCGTGCAGCCCTGACGGAGCTTTATCTGGCGGATATACTCTGGGAAATATCTCAGCTCCGTCAGGGCATCGGCTATGTCCTCCGTTGGTGTGTCCGCTGGGATGCCGCGGATGGCCACCTTCAGATTCTGGTCAGCTGGCAAGTGGTAACTAAACCAGCTGATTTTTTCCATTTTTTCCAAGTGGCAGAGGTACCGTTGTAACACGGTACCCTTCCCCCGACTTAAGGAAGAATCCCACCTCTGCCATAGGGACGGGCGTTGGGAGCGTATCTGAATTTTTCTTTCAACGCCCTAAAGTGGCGCACCCAGTCCGACAGATGCTCCACAATGAGCGGTATCCTCTGCTATTTCCTCGCTGGAGGGGAATGAACGGCAGCTGTATCTGATTTTTCTGGAACATTGATGGAGGACACCGACGTTCCGGGTGGTGGTGTAGGAACCCTTGTTGCGTCCATTTATGAGGGAACTGACACCTGTTGATTGGTATTCTGACCAGTATTCGTAGACTCTCTCAGTCTGAGTCGGGGGTCCCTTGGAGGTAACGGGGTGAGCTGCAGCGGTGACGACGGCTCTTAACAAGGACGCTTATGCGCTCCTCCTCATCAGGTTCGGAACTCTTCTGTCTCCGGGTCGGTCTCGTGGGGATCTGGAATGATCGGCCCAAGTCCCTTGCCGGTTCCATTTCCTCTAACAGAGGCGAAGGCTAGTCCCCCAACCGAGCGGCTTTATCCCTCACCAAGACCGCAATCCTCTCCCTCATTTCCTGGGAGAGAAGGTCGGTGGACAGGACTTGTCCCAAGATCAACGAGTCACACTCAAGTGTTGATCTTCATTTAAACTATCGTTCATTCAGTAAAACTATCGAATGTCTATTTATGTTATGTAGCACACTGTACTGTCTGTCTGTAGGTACTATCTAAGTAACTATTTTTGTTAAGTTCAATTGTTTTCTATCCAGCCTCCACAATTATTATTCTATGAATAGATATAGAAAAATAATTTGATCTTTGGTTGTGAAATAATTAATGTAATGGCAGCGGTATTTTTTTGTATTGTAAATAGAAATTAAAAAAGCGGACTGAAAATCGACGTATTTTTTTTTTCATTTTATTTAAAAAACATATGTTAATGTTTTTCACCATCTATCTATTATGTGCTATTTCTATACTATTCTGTATATTGTCTAGTTCCTACCTATTTTTATCAATTTTTCTTGTAGTAAAAAACCATCAGAAAAATCTCTTTTTTTCCAACTTATATCTAAATTAACGAAGCTATTTACTGTCATTCTATACAAATTACAATATTAATATTACGTAAAACAATCTATAAACTATCTATATAACATTGCAACACACTATTTCAAACACTATAAACTGCTATACAATACTATTCCATTTCTGAATGAATGGAGTTTCAGCGCACCATTTAACTAAGGTTTGCTCGCGGACAAATCATTGTCTCTGTTTATCAAAGCTATGATTTATTAACGAACAATTTTTCGACCTATTGTAGATGATGAACTATGTTTCACTATTAAGTATTGGTAACGAAATTATACCTTTTTTTATAAATTGCACTCAAAAAACACTATGCAGGTGCAGCGTCGATGCACTTATCCGGAACATAATTGGCTTGGTGCGCCATTCAAAGTCACTAATGTCATTATGGATGATATCACTTTAAAACAACTTCACATGATACATTATCTGTGACACGGTAAGCTTATTATTTTTTCAAACACGGTCCGATATATATTATTGGGTAAGCCAGAAACAGCGCTACTACTTTCGACTTCCTTTATTATTTTGAGACCATTCATCATCATTAATACACTCTATACTATTCTTTCTATATACTTGTACCTTTGTCGTCAGGGGTGTTCTTTTCTAGAAATCTGTCCGATTCTAGAACAAGGGCATACGGGTACGCGATCTCGGCCTCCCGAGCCGCTGCAGTGTCCCAATCCTTTCCGCAACTGCAGTGTCCCCCCCTTTCCTTTACACATTTCCTACGTTCCCTTCCTTTTTTCCTCAATCCTTTTCTCTATACCGTAGGTGATGGAAACCACCAACAAATGCATTCCCAAAGAGGATTGACATTAGGCAGGTGGCCGGTCGTAAAACTAAAAGCCAAATCTTTTTGTAATATGGATAAAAACATATTATGCCGACCCCAAATAATTGGGATAAGGGTAGGAAGATGATGATGATACTTGTACCTTTAACAGTGCCGTCATAATTCACAGTCAAAAATAATTACTTTTCACGTTCAATTTACATCCGTAACAAATTTGATTGTACTTCTTACACCGATTACCGAGTTTATGACACTTATTTTTGAATGATTTTTGTAAACACACACATCACACCAATTAGCAGTGTTGCAGACACGGCGCGTCTCCGGGGCCAGCCGCCATCGCAGCCACGCTCGCTGTGCTCTTTATGTAGTGCGAACGCCGGCTGCGCCAGCACTCTTCCGCTTACGTTCATGTCCACCTCTCGCAGTGCTTGCCATGCACATTGCACACATTGAGTGATTTCCAGAGCTTAGTTAAAAGTTTTTTTTCTCCTTAGAATATATCGTACCGAGAAAAAACGATCTCGAAGCATTATTTCCATTTCTGTTTTGTACCCACAATGTTGAGCCCTTAGTTGAGGTAAATTTCGAACCATTTCGTTAACTTTTCATCTGGTTCATTGTTTTGCCGAGTTGATTTGAGCCGTTCACCAAACTATTTTTATTTTTGAAATGACTATTTAAAATTTTAATCAACGCTTTGTCGTCGATACTCTTCACAGAGGTCGAAAACGTTCAATCGATCGCTATTCGGTAAATATCTTCAGCCAGCGCCCTGAGTAACAACGCACGACGTTTTATCCCCGCCTTGTCCGTGCTATCGTCGATGTCATTTACTGCATAGTATTGTACAAAAGGGCTTTGAAAAATACTCCATTCTTGCGTTTTACGATCGAAACTGAGCCTACCGCCGAACATGCTTCCACTACTAGCCATGTTCGATCCTTACCAATATTGATGGGTAATCACACATTTTGTTCCATCAATTTTGTGGTTAACTGTCATCAGTGGATATTGCGATGACGCCTGGCAGAGCGCCCTTAAGCGCCTACTCTACTGATTCCAGTAAAGTGTGAACGTTTCACAATACATCATATACTAATAGCCTTCCGGAAACCGTGCTTACCGTGTTCGGTATAAATAAGAGTATTCTCTTGTCCAACATTGAGAGGTTGCTACCCCAAACTGCTAATGAATTGCCGTGCGTGTTTACCAGCAGTGCTTCGTACATCCGTGGTGAACGTAGATAACGTAAGTACTATTTAACATTTTTGAATATAAGTCGTGTTGTTGTAACTACACAGCCGCTTGTGTTATGTCCTCATCATACCAACCGTTAAGTGTCCACTGCTGAACCTATGTCCACTCCCATATGGGGGGTTTGTCAGTAGTTGTCACGCTTGGCAACGTGGTAAAGGTGGGTTGGCAACTGCAGTTAGACTTTTGTTAATATTTTAAGAAAAATGCAGCTGCCCATCCCCTTTATTAATTTCCCTTGTATTAAATTCCCTTAGTCGCCTCTTACGCCAATTAAAATACAGTTATATTAAATGTACTTTATTTAAAAAAATACTGCAACTAAATATAATTTACAACCTCATTGCCTACTATAATTGTTTTTACTAAATACGTTAATTAATTTAATCAATACTGTATTAAAACAATTTCAATTTAATTAGATATTAAAAAGAAACATCTTTAAAGTTACAGCTCTAGATTTGAATGTCTGTGGTGTCTGTTGATAAATAATGTACATATTCATCTCAGAGCCACTTGTAAATATCACCACTTCCTTTCCCATTAAGTAGGCTAATTAAATTGTAGATAATTATTTCACATATTTCCTTCTGGCCGGACGCACAGACATGACAGTGGTGTTTCTTCTTGCATATAATAGTGCCATCTTCTCTATCTCGATCGCTCGCCTCCCGCACTCTTAGTTTCCGTTTTTCTATATTATTTTCTTTGTAAATACCTTCTGAATCACTATCATCATCATTTCAACCACTATCCGTCCACTGCTGGACATAAGCCTCGCTCATAGACTGCCATAAAGAACGGGCCTGAGTCAACTGCATCCACTGACTCCCTGCAATGCATTTCAAATCGTCACTCCATCTAATAGGGGATCGTCCTACACTGTGTTTGCCCGTACGGGGTCGCCACTCAAGAACCTTGCTTCCCCATCAGTTGTAGGTTCTTCGAACTATATGATAGTGGCATTGGGCCACTGCAGCTTGCTTATCCTTCTGAATTAATATATTTAAATAGACAAAGCTAGTAGTCCATATTTATCAACTCAGAACAACTACAAGTCAGTCACATATACATTTCTCTCTCAATTAAAAAATGTGACATTGTCATACCAAATTCATTCAATTTCATTCAGCCGTTTAAGCGTGTTTAATTAACAAACATGTAAACATCTTTACAAATTTGCACATCTATGTATACATAAAGTTTAATTGCCGAATGTATTCAAATTTCACTTCAGAAAGGCTGCTCATATTTGACTAATTCTTTTTTTTTTTTTGTTGTGTTGTATTTGTAATTATCAAGACACGTTTTGCATAAAAGAAAATCTTTAAAAAAAAAAAACGTCGAAAAGCTGAAAATTAGTACACCTGTTCGAAATCGGGGCAAACAACTAATTTATATCTTGAAGGATTTGAAAGACTAATTCCTAAAAAATGGTAAGGCTTTTTACTTAGGAAAAGAAAAAAATATATATAACTACTAATGTACAATGTCAGCCTACACGTTTAGTTATTTTGGTGTCAACTCTTGTTCGCCGACATTAGAAGCGAGAGCAGAGCCGCCTTTTCTTTCTCCTTCTTCCTCACTATGTCCAGAGAGCGATTCTTCCACGTGCTCTTCCTTAGTTTTATCGGTCTACTGCCTACATACCGGCCTGAAAAAATTAAAATATTAATGTGACAATTTTAAAATTATTAATTCACTCTTGCGCCACCTAACCATTTCTATATGGTATATCTCGTTTAACCAAAGGCTATCTGTAAGAGATAGCCCTAGCGATGATACCGCCTTTTGTGCCTTTATATATATATTTTTTATGCAACTTAAATTGGCAAACAAACTGACGGTACACCTGATGGAAAGTGGTAACCGTCACCTATAGACATGAGCAGTACCATAGACATAACAGAGTATACTGCTTCGCCCATGATACAATTTCTCAATCGGTCTTTTAAAATCTTTATATTGTTTAAAAAGGTCAAACTGTTTTTGAGTCTTAGCAAGACTAACAAATTTATTTATATTTATTTTAGAATTTATTATATTATTATTTAATACTATAGATATAAATTTAAAAAATCTTACCATCCATTTCCTTCATTGCTTTAATAAAGTCGCCAGGATCCTTGAAGCTGACAAAACCGAAACCCTTGCTTTTGTTCGTCCGTTTGTCTCTTATAACCTTGGCGCGTTGGAATGAACTGTATTTGCTAAATGTACGCGTCTGGGAAGAAAAAATACAGTAATAAACATTATATCTAAAAAGCAAATTGTAAATCAATAGCATATAATTCCTCATTGAGATTTTGTACAAAAGTCGATTGCTTGGGAACCTCTGACCCATTCGTGTTTCAACCGTAAAGCAGTTGTGTTTGCATAGCTGTGTTTCGGTTTGAAGGGTGGGATATGGCGTGAATTTATTGGGTACAAAGGAATAACACCTGAGTCCTCAGGAATGGCAACGCACGGGCGAAGCAGATATAATGTTATGACCATGGTACTGCCCATGTCTATAGGCGACGGTTACCACTTTCCATCAGGTGGGCCGTCGGCTTGTTTGCCATTCTAAGTTGTATAAAAAAAAAATTAATAGTAATTTTTTTTCATAACCGTTGTGCCTCTATACCCCATAATTTCACTGCCATATAAACACGCAATGGCTGCACGGACACGGCAGAAACATGAGTGGCGGGACACCATACACCACCAGAGATGATAGATGAAGATGGAAGTAGGTTAGTTAGTCCACAGTAAAGAATTCCACAAGAATTACCTCCAATGATTTCCAATAATAAGGTATATTGCTAGCGATAGGGCTTTTGGAGAGATAGGGAAAGTAATTCCCTATCCCTCCATTCTATCTTCATTTATTGGCAACCAGAGTTTTTAAATCGCATTCAATATTCAAAAAGACTACTGACAATCTACTTAATGGTAGAACCAGGAGAGCTAGAGCTAGCCAAGCAGACAACTGTTATACAGAGGCTCCCTCTGGCGAGCAGTACACTCAGCGATACTAACCAGCAGCTCGTCGGTGACGTCGTTGCCGAGGTCGCCGCAGAACATACGGAAGTCATCGTCAGGCCAGTCGAGCAGCGTCACGTCCTCCCACACCTGCCCGCCCGCCGTGCGCACCACCTACCGCATAACACAACATATATAAAGATATACAAAGCAAGAGAGTACTGCGAAAAAGTACTTAGTAAGCTAGCATAGTGCAATCAACCGTTGAGAATAAATCATTCTCTTTTCGGTTGATCGTATTCATGGATCATATTGTCTCTGTGTTCACTCAGGATCCTGTGGTAATATGTCATGCTACAATAAAAAAAAAAAAAACTTAAATTTAATAGGTCATCTTGATAATTCTACTGTCAAGAAACAGAACCAGGCAGAAATACCACTGATACTTTTTATCGAAATCTTGAGACTTTTTAAATTATGAATTCGTCTGAACACAAATTACTAAGCAGTACCAGATTACAAAAACTAAGATATACACATATAAGTCCTTATTGAACTCCAAATCCTTACACGTTATTATTAGGAGGCCTTACGCTCGGAGGCGTTGAGGTCCAAAGGAAGCGCTGAGGTGATGGACGCCATTAGATCAATTAAGAATCACATGGCATTAAATTCAAATGATATGAACCTCGGCGACGTTCTTGTCATAAAATGCACCTCAGTGAAGAGTTGCAACATCTTAGTCTCAAAGGAAGCACAGCCGAAAATTTTCCCAGAGGGGCAGAAGAGCTAAGGTTGATCCTGAGTGAATTTATTTTTCTATGTTTTAGCACCTCACTGACTCAACTAAATGACTTAAAATCTGGTATATACTGGTAAGATACCTTTTTAATACAGTCCATCATGTTTTTTAATTATAACAAACAACAAATAATGCAAAGGATGTCGCGGGTAAATACTAATATAAGTACAAGTGACTCTGTTAAAATTTACCTTTCTACTCTTCTTCTCTTTCTTAACCTTGGGTGCCACAGCTTCTGTAACGGTAACGGGCAGAGGCTGAGGTTGCGGCGGCGGCTCGGGCACTACTACCGGCTCGGGCTTCAGAGGCGGTGGCGGAGGCTCTCGCTTCTACAAATGACATTTAATAAGTCGATTGCTT
Organism: Galleria mellonella; assembly: GCF_026898425.1. NCBI lineage: Eukaryota > Metazoa > Arthropoda > Insecta > Lepidoptera > Pyralidae > Galleria > Galleria mellonella. The sequence continues at coordinate 1,646,088 of NW_026442112.1, forward strand.
GAGTACCTCTGTCCCACTCGTGTTTCTACCGTGAAGCAGTTGTGTTTGCATGGCTGTGTTTCGGTTTGAAGGGTGGGATATGGCGTGAATTTATAGGGTACAGAGGAATAACACTTGAGTCCTCAGGAATGGCAACGCATGGGGGGGTATCATGGGCGAAACAGTATACTCTGTAATGTCCATGGTACTGCTCATGTCTATAGGCGACGGTTACCACTTTCCATCAGGTAGGCCGTCAGCTTGTTTGCCGTTCTAAGTTGTATAAAAAAAAATTCTAACCACATATAGATCCTAGCATAGAATAGGCCACTTCTTTCTTTACCTTGGGTGTCGTAAGACTAAGGGAACTTGTGGTGGAGGGCTAGGCAGTAGCATCCCTCTTAAAACATCACCAATAGCCAAATTGTAGTTACCAACTCGCTTGCCAAACGTGGCAACTACAGGCAAAAGGTAAGAGGGAGGCTATGTTCAGCAGTGGACAGTTAACGGCTTATACATACACACATCAATTTAATTTCTAACAAAAACATTATGCTTGCTGTTCACTTTAAAAATAATAATTGCATGGCAACACTTGTATGTATATAATATCATTGGAGGATGTATACTTGTTTGCAACCTTCATGGTATAAAAAAGAACAAATCAATAAATAGAGGTTAAAAGTGTTTACTGTTGTTTGTTCCCTCAAATTTAAGTATAAAATTTGTTGTTACAATTTTTTAATAATTTAAAGGTGAGCAATTTAATACCACAATCTTAAAATATTTCAAGAATTTAATACTGTTATTACTGTCGTTAAAAAAATATTGTGACTTCAATGAATAATATTTCATACATACATTAGATGTTTTGACATTTGAATTTAGAATTCAGTTTTATGGAACCACGAGATTATGTTTTGCTACAGCAGTTATTTACTTTGCCAAGAAAAAAGGCAGTTTGAATGAAAAATATCAAATTAAGAGCATCAGAGATTATTGGAATCAAAGAAACAAACTTTCCACTTTTTTATATTAGTCTGTACTAAGTATTACTAACATGTAATACTACTATATATATATTGATATAATATCAGTAGTGGAAACACTCACTCTCTTTCTACTTTCATGTTTCTCTTTTTTTTCTTCATCATCCTTTGGTTGTTTGTACAGTTTAGGTGCAGCAGACAGCACGGCGGGCTGTGGCTTGGGCGGCGGCGGAGGTATCAGCTGCGGCCCAGGGACCCCAGGCCGGAGAAATGGCATTGGTGTTGGGAAGTTATCTGGAGCACCGGGTGGTCTTAGGCGTTGTACCTGTAATATATTTAACACTGCTGTATTAATTACTAAGTCAAAGGAAAAAAAATAGCAGAAATAATATCTCTTGTGTACAATAGTAAAATTAAAAATATATAATCAAATGTCTGATCAGTAATCACTAAAATGCAGTTATTAAAAAATTGGTACTGTGTATATTATGATTTTTAATAATAATAATTTGTTTTGGTTTTTATAACTGAGAATGTTTTGTAATACCTACCTCATAAATAAATTCACCTGAGGGAGACTTTGTACAAAAGTCGATTGCTTGGGTACCTGTCCCATTCGTGTTTCAACCGTAAAGCAGTTGTCTGCATGGCTGTGTTTTGGTTTGAAGGGTGGGATATGGCGTAAATTTACAGGGTACAGAGGAATAACACCTGAGTCTGCAGGAATGACAACGCATGGGGGGTATCATGGGCGAAACAGTATACTCTGTTATGTCCATGATACTGCTCATGTCTATAGGTGACGGTTATCATTTTCCATCATCATTACCCCTTGCAGTCTGTAAAAACTGCCATGTACAATACAATTCCATTTGTAGGGATATGGTAAATTTTCTTACTATAGGAAATACTGAATGGATGTATACAGGATGGAAGGTAGGCCCAAATTTAAACAGATCGTCATAGTCGTAGAATACTGACGGATCTGACAAAGATTACATATAAAGATCCGTCAGTATTCTACAACTATGACGAGATGATTCATATAAATGGCTTGAATTAGATTAAAGATTATTTTGACAAGGAAAATGCACCACAGCTATATAAATTAAATAGTTAAGGATTGTTAGTTTTGACTGTACTGTGCTTCATCCAACGCTAGATATCTACACCACATCAACAATACTTCTTCATAGGTAATTTTTGTATGCTTACATAGCTAATTTTTTAATTATTTAAATTTAATACAAATGTAACATTGCTGTTTTCCAGTAAATATTTTTCTGTTCTGGAGCATGAAAATTATGTATACATAAAGAAGGAATTAAATACATACCGAAGCGGGCACCATCATTGATGGCGGTGGTGGTGGGGGTGGAACGGTTGGAAACATCATCCTTGCACCGAGCATGCTGGGATCAAATGGTGGCATTAGCGATGGAGGAGGCGGAGGTGGAGGCACTGTGCCTTCCAGCTGCCGCTGTACTGCTCCAAACGTGCCTGCAGCGATGACAGGCCGGAGCGCCACTGTTGGTATATCTGCACCGGATATTTCCGCTTCGAACCTGAATCAGAATTTTACATTATCACACCTCATATGTATATATAAGTACATATCATGCTGTTTTATATATTTGTACCACTGCCATTTATTATACTACTAAGTAAAACCCTTTCCATTTAATGTGTTTATTATTATTATTCTACTATTAGTGGTCTAATAAGTAAAAACAGGATACAAAATAAATACATTTTTTTTACATGAAGATAAAATTACTACGAATGGTGTAACCATAGAATATTACATGTTGTGATATTTTTTAAGGATTATAATAAATCAAACTATTCTATCATTTTGGTCTATAGCCATATTTACTGTAAAAGATTTCTATATCTAATCCAAAGTTGTTACATTTGGAATTGACCTTTTTTATTTAAAATTGTTTTAAATGTAGATAAGAAAAATAGGTTGTCATTGGAAGACTCACAAAGCTTGTGTATTATTTTGCTATACTATTTGCAAAAATCAATAATCCTATTAAAATGAATTGATGTTTGTTAGTCTTTTATGCAAAAATTACTAAATGAAATTTGTTAAGAGGGATAGGTTATACTCTAATTTAACACATACTTTATATGTAACACATAGTTTAATGATTCGCGCGGCCAAAGCCGCGGGATACATTTAGTATATAGTAAACGTCTACGTCCTATGAACCCCAAGTATATTTAAAAAACGTAAAATCACAGAATAATTTATTTAGGTATTAAAAATATTACAATAAGACGGTATTTGAGTATATTTTTAACTTTATTGGTGTATAATTTAGGAATCAGTTTAGTCTATAGATACTAACCTAGACATTTCATCTTGCATCTGTTGGAATTTGCTGGGGTCGTCCATGGTGCAGATTTAACCTTAAAGAAGTCCAAAGGATTTACGTACTAAAGAGAATATTATTTATTACGAATCTAGTTAACTTTTTCTTCAATACGTACACTTTGATACATTATTGACGATTTCTATACAACAAACATATTAAAACAAAATTTCTAGTTATATCATTGAAATAGGATATTTTTACATCCAGTCTCTATTTTATATTTATGAGTATTCTATACCAGCTACTGTTACTGTTAATTATAAATGTATTGAAATGAAAATTAAGTAAAAACTCTTAATGAATAAATAAGTAATAAACATACACTATGTGAACACATGTCAAATAGCGATGCGCGACTTTACTAATTCGGCTACTAATTATACGACGAAACAAATCATTCGATTATTCAATTGAATATCAAATTATTCAACTACTAAGTTTATTCATCCGACTACTAACGTCAGCCGGTTATTAATATCGTCCGACTATTAACTTTATTCGTTAGTAGTCGTTTATGTACGAGTCAACACGAACATAGCCGACAAACAAATAATTTGTGACAAACAAAATGAACTTTTAGTAAAATGCGATAGTTTTTATTAAAGTAAGTAGGAAAGTAAATAATAAGGAAATTATTATAACGTATATTATGAAATTGATGTATTTGCTAGCTTTTTTCTGAATCGTTTTCATTAACATAGTGATCTAATAACAGAATCTGCATCTAATAAAACACAGACTGGAATGGCTTGGTAGTAGCAGATACAGGATAAGGATTTTGTTGTAATTATTAAAATCGATCGAATACGGAAATAAGTACATTTCTAATTGTGGACTCGAGTTTTAACATTAGTAATTATTAATTTATCGATAAATACAATCGTTCGGAATCGCGCATTGTTAATCACAACAAATGAATGAAGTCTACTAATCTATTCTATGACGACTGTCAAAGACAAAAAATTTTTGACAGCAATACAAAGGAAAGATAGAAATTCTAGCTGCTATCTTACCTTTTCTTTAGAAAATGTTTGATATGTCAATTATTTGTTTTTTTTTTTTTTTTTTTCTTTTTTTGTGGCGTTCACCCCGATATTAGGGTATTTTGCCAAGAACAAAACGGGGAAACGATAATAGTAATAAAAATACCTAACACAAACGAATTTAGAAAGGATAAGGATTAGGTCTAGGATATTTATAGGATATGAAACATATACTTGTACATATGAGAATATACTTATAAATATATAGGAAAAGCAATTGATGCAACTATAAATGTATTCATGTAATATAACTAAATCTTAATATTGTTATCATATATATATGAAGATAGTATTTTATAGATAATAGGATCATTGGAAGAAAGTAGAGTAAGAATAGAAGTTGGGAATGGAACACGGATGGATCGGAGATGATTAAAAAGGGAGGTGTGGTCAAATTTAGAACATGAGAAGAATATATGATTCAAGTCCGCCACTTCAGCACCGCAATTACACGACGAACTTTGTACAATACCAAGCTTGTATAAATGAGAAGGTGTGCATACGTGACCTAGACGCATACGAGTTATAATAGTTGTTGCGGTCTTTCCAAGCTTTAATTTACAAAACCATGGTTTGAAAGGAATATCGGGTTGTATAAGGCGATAAAATCTTCCTTTTATTGTACTTGTTTTTTCCCAATATTCCTTCCAGGCATACCTTAAATATATTTTTGGGAGACAAGCTAGGTCACTACAGTAATTATGATACGGATACATATCACCACAAGTTACAGCCTCTCTTGCAATAAGGTCAGCTTTGTCATTGCCGCTAATACCACTGTGTCCTGGTAACCAGGCAAAAGAAACGGAATACCCTCTCAACATGCAAAGATAAAGACTTTGTCTTATGTCACAAATAATGGGATAAACTGGTTTTGATTTAAACGGATATTTGGCTAGAGCTTGCAAAGAGCTCATAGAGTCAGTGAAAACTATTGCCTTATGTAATTTCATTAAAAGTATATATTCTACAGCTTTTAAAATACCATAACATTCCCCGGTAAAAACTGAAGACTCCGGTGGAAGTTTAATTTTTTGAACGATATTAAATTGTGAATGAAACACACCCACACCTACACAACCGCTATTGTCTGGTTTTGATGATATTTAGGCTTTAGAAATGGTATAATAATCTGAGACTTCCATGAAGTAGGTATATTTCCCGAAATAATTATGGAATTAATTATATTTAAAAAGTAAATTAATGTCGCATCGCTAGCATTTTTAAAAAAGGAATACGGTATACCGTCTTCTCCCGGTGCAGAGTCTTTAATAGAAGCTAGAACACCTTTAAGTTCTACTAGAGTAAAAGGAGAGTCAAGTTCGAATAATTCGTCAGAGACGGATAGAGAAATATTGTAAAGGCATTCCGGCACATAACTAGGAGCAAGACGATCTAAAAATTTATTCGCTAAAGTTAAATCGAGTGCAGAACGTGATGTATGATCACTAAAGGCAGATCTGAATCTTTTAATATTATTCCAAACGACTGATGAATTAACTTCTGGACAGATAGAAGAACAAAATCTTCTCCAGCCTTCTAATTTCTTTTTTTTCAGTAGTTTTCGAGTAGAACGTGAAACTGCGGTGTAAATTTCAAAATTTTCTGGTGTCATGTAATTATTATAATTTTTTTCAGCCTCTTTACGATTTTTAATTGCTTCCGTACAATCTTTGTCCCACCAAGGTGGCGAGGGAATTTTCCCTGAAGCACTATTTTTAACAGGAAATAATAAATCAGCAACCTCCTTCATATTTATCATCAAGTCATTACAACATTGATGTTCATTTCCATGGTAAACAATAGGTAACTCCGATATTTTATTATCTAAATATTGTTTGTAAATATTCCAGTCTACATTTGATAAATTATATTTAAGCCGAGGACCACTCTTTCGACTTGAGGGAATGGAAATTGGAAAAGAAAGAATGAGGGAAAGTGATCGCTTCCGAAAGTAGAGGAATGAGGATACCACGACAGTGAAGAAGCTAAATCAGAAGAACATATTGAAATGTCAGGAGCACTAAACCCTTCATTCGGTGCAGTTCTACGTGTTGGTACATCTGAGTTAATAATACATAAGTTGTAAGTGTCAATTATCGTCAGGAGTTTTCCACCATAAAAATTAGAAGTAGAACTGCCCCACGATTGGTGTTGAGCATTAAAATCGCCCATTACGAGAAAAGGTTTAGGTAAAATTGAAAATAATTGTTCTAGTTGGGAATATATTTGGCATGTAGGATCAGGAATATATAAAGTAACAAAACAGATACCATTTATAATTATAGCAGCTGCATTAATGCCGCTATATACAGGAAGCGAAAAAGAAGAAAAAGGAAGGGAGTTTTTGACCAATATGGCAACACCGCCATATCCGTCAGCTCTATCATCACGGAGACTTGTAAAGCCTGAAATCCTAAAAGGATATCCTGGCTTTAACCAAGTCTCTTGGAGAGCTATTATAAAAGGATTATATTTATTAATCAAATAAAATAAGTCTGATTTCTTGTTTGTTATGCTACGACAGTTCCACTGAATTATTAGGACTTTGTAATCCATTGTGAGAAGTTAATAATTGAGAAAATACATTGTAAATGGCATCGTTGGACGGTGGTAAAGTTGTTTGTATCATTTTCGATTGCGATAACACTTTAATAAGCATGAGAATAATATCAAAGATGGATTGATTATTGTCAATATTATTTGATGATAATGCACAACCATTAGAGGGAGCAGGAATATTATATTCCTTAACTATGGCTTCATGGGCAGAACGATCATATCCTTGTTGTGCTTTTTGAGGAGAGCGTGGTTTAAGTGTAACTGTTTTTTTATGTGATGATTGAATATGTGGTAATGATGATTTCTCTTTGAGGAAAGAAGATTGAAAATGAGATTTATTGGACGGAGATGATGATGTTAATACATCTGAATATAGTTTAGAAGTGGGAGGATGAAATTTTGATGCTTCAGCATAAGAAACACAACTGTGGGCCATTGTTTCTTTAATGGCTTTCTGACGTGCATATTCAGGACATTTCTTACTAATTGCTGAATGAGAACCATTACACAAGATACAAGAAACATTTTCCTCATCTACTTCACATTTATCACCTGTATGATTTTTCCTGCATTTATAACACCGAGGATTTGAACGACACTGCATCTTGACATGTCCGAACCTACAGCAGTTATAGCATTGGATAGTGGGGTAAATGTACAAATCTACAGTTAATGATGTGTAAAACATAAATACTCTTTTTGGTAATATTTGTCCATCAAAAGTAATAACAATGGTTTCAGTATTAATAAAACTTGGTTGTCCTTCATTAATGGTCTTTTTCTTAATTCTTCTGGTTTTTAGAATTCTCCCACAACCTATAGGTACTGATATATTTTAGATTACTTCCTCTTCTGTCCAATCTTTAGGAATACCCCTCACAATTCCCATACGGGTTACATGGAAAGAAGGTATAAATGCCTTAAAATTATGTGTTTCTAAGTGACTATTATTTAAAAATGCATTTGCATTTTCAAAATTTGAGAAAGAAAGCGATAAACGGTTTCTTCCTATTCTTTTGAGGCTACCATTCACTATATTATTTATCTTATTAGTGTGTAAAAAGCGACCAAATGCAATAGGATGTAATGTAGTGTTATCATTAGGATGTGTTTCATTTTTTTGTACATGAACGACATAAGGAGCTACATCCTCGGCATTGTACAAAGTTCTGCTTAAAGTACTGGGTGGAGAAGCAGGTTTAACAGACTCGGTATTATTTACAACTGGTATTGATACTAGAGTTTGATTCTCATCCTCAATACATTGACAATCACTATCTTTAATTTTAGATTCGAGACCTTTGGTGTGCCTCCTTCGTTTTTTATTGCAATGTTTGCAAATGCGACGTTCGCCACGTACTCGCTTACGTTTAGAACTTGCAACGCTAGAACCATCTGTGTCCATACTAGATTCACCCAATATATCAAAACTATTATCAAATGGGATAGTTATATTTGCAGACACCTGGGGGGTTGTCCCCCCAGGGTCTATAGGTGGATCCATAATGTCTAATTAATATAGGTAATTTACTTACCAATATTTACAGCAACAAACACTATTACTACAAAATATACAATTATATATACAATCTAATACACAATATATAAATAAAACTAATCCTTATATAATTAAAAATAAAATTAATTTAAAGAAGATCAAAAAACACTCCCGCTTTTTTAAACGTTTCCCGCGCTTTTTTCTGGAAAATAATTTCGAATATTTTTTTTAGAGCTAGTGTTGCCAATAGATTAACAATACTTACTCCAATTATTTGTTAATGACAAATTTTACATTACTAGATTATATATTCGACACAGTTTATGTAGAAATTATGCAAGCAGGTTGAATCTGAATTGATACGGTCGTATAACATTTTCTATTTGCCAAAAATAACACTGATGCTCTATCTTTCGTCCTCTTTTTACTAATTATATTTGCAGAAGAAGAAAGGAAACAACCATATGATTTAAAATTTTTATTTTATCATTTCTTCTGTGAAAATCCTTGTTCTTAGATTCGTACAGAGAACTAAAAGTAATTCTCTCTATTGTTCAAAGCCAGTATCTATAATCTGTATTCAAAACTCGAAAATATAATATCAATGTGTTTTAATAACTTTCGTGAATCTTTTGTATACTGTTAATATACAAAAATGATCGAAGAAGACAGGACAACATTATGGTGTGGTAATTTACCTGAACAAGCTACTGAAGAGTTACTGTACGAGTTATTTTTACAGGTAGAAGTTACATATATTTAGCATCTAAATTCTGTACCTAATGTTTCGTATTTGCATTTTTCATTTGGCTGATGTATATGTATTTTCAGGCAGGGCCACTGGAGAGGGTAAGAATAGGGAAGGATAAAGATGGTCGTCAGAAAAGTTATGCTTTTATAACCTATTGCCACGAAGTGTCTGTTCCGTATGCCTATCACCTGTTTCAAGGGACTGCACTGTTCCATAAAAAGCTAATGTTGCAGTTCCGAGGCCGTCCAATGCAACTCCCACCACCAATACGTTGCAACGGTCCAGAGCCGACCACAGATTTTGAAGTTCAAAATAATGTGACTCAAAAGTTTGTAGACATGACGGAGAAGATGAAAGAAGAAGACTATGCCCCTATTCATAGTGTACGACAAAATCAAGATCACAATGATAAGCTAGTTATGGCAAGTTTACAGGGTAACTGGACACATAGACACCACCCATATAGGCCACATAAAGACAATAATTTGTACAAAAGAGATGGATATAGGTCACGAGATAACTATGGTGACAACTACAAAGGTAACAATCATAACAAACATACAAACAATTGGAGAGATAGAAGGAATCACCAAAAAGGTGGTTATCATAGGAGAGACTGAGAAATATAGTTAAAATTCTTTATTAAAACTTAATATAACAGTTATGATCCTGATAAATTAATTGGATAGAAAAGAAGTAACTTGTTACATAGGTAACTTGTTACTACCAGGTGGGGTTTGGCTTGATATTTATAAATACTTATATATCACCTTAATGACATTAAAAACAGCAATCATCACCCATTGCTATGTTAAAAATCCCAACACTTACTACTGTAGTCATTAAAACAAACAGGAAATATTGTAACATGTTTGATGGATATTATATCATGGTATTATTTAATACTAAATAATATTTCCAAGCACAGTTTCCACTTCCACAAAGTACTTACACTCTATCTGACCAAACCATAAAAATTATACAAAATTAGAAAAAAACACGACACTATGGCAAACCAGTAATTTGGCTGCCATCTTTATTCATTATAAAAAAAACTTTTTTTATAAAAAAGAATAATTAATTTTTTAAAATCTCTGTGGTAAGACTACATTTTTGTTAATGTATATATAAATAAATTTATTAAATTTACTTTACAATATGAGTGAAATAGCCTATCTTAGTATATTGAATTTTCAGATTGATCTGTAAAACTTAGATGTGACCAGTCATATTGTAAATTAAAAGTATTGTAAATATTACCTACATTTATATTCTAAAAAGAAACATCAATGATTTTATCATATTTTTTATTCTAAACAAAATGCCTTTAAAAAGAACTAAGTAGTTTTTATCATGTATAACTATTGTATTGTTTTTATTATTTTTTTATATAAAAATAAATGAAATTCACAAAAACCCTAATTTTGAAATAACTTTTTCATAATTTGCATGCAAATATGGCAAATATTAATTTTTCAAAGGGTTATTTCATACACTTCCCTAATTAATTTAGACGTAATAGTCCTCATAATTCTCAAGTTTGAGTCTGGCTTGTAGCAAAAAAGTGTCAATTTATGATTCCAACTACCTCTCTGATGTGGTAATATCATTAATAAATCAATCAGTGACAACTGTACCATTGCCACATATCATATTAGAATTAAATATGCTAAGCAAAATGTGGGTACATCGGCAATTACGTTGGCCATCATAATTAAAACAAATGACAAATGCTTCCCATTGCATTGACTACCCATTCCGGTAGGACAATAGTAATTTTTTAAGATAATTTTTTATTGTATTATTATTTATCATAAAACCCAACAATCACTTTACTGTGTTATTGTATTTTTCTAAATATATTTCATTAGCTTTGAAATCATAAAAATATATTACAAAATACACTAAAGTATTGTGTATAAGATTGCCCTCTGTGGTGATTTTAAATTTTATTTTATTGAAATAAATATGTAATTACGTTTTAAAGTAATTCAACAAAATTCACAATTGTGCAGTTAAAATATTATGATTGTTGCATAGATATTTTATTAAAAAGTGCATTCTAAATTGACGTTATAAACTTTCATTTAATAAAATTCCTCTTTCGTCCAAAAATCCTTTAAATTCGTCCTGAAAATAATTATAATCAAAATTATTATTTCTTATTGTTGTCGATGAAAAAATAATAAATTGCATCTTTGGCTGAGCAGAAAGAATTCATATTCGTCTAATTTTTTAAATCTAAATATAGAGAAATATAATTATATATATTTTTTGATGGGTGAAAATGGTATGGTACCCCCGCCTGCGCTAGCAGGATACGCTGGCGGAGCACCAGTGAAAGGTGATAGATGAGAATGAAAACAGGCCAGCTAGCCCATCATGATGAATTCATCAGGATTTAACCATGATAGTTTCCAGGGTGAACCGCGAGCAGGTCGACCTAGTTGGGTATATTGCTAGCAATGGGATTCTCAGTCTCCATTACTAACGATCCCTTTCCCCCTATAATTATATTAATTGAATATATGAATTTACTAAGCTAGTAATGATACAACTATTATATAAATTAGTTCTTTATTATATCCAATATAAATTGTTTGAATCGGTGCTTCTGATGTTCTAGATGTAGTATGTAGCTTTTATTATATTCAGTCGCTTATAGACTTAAACTGCACCAGAAATATTGGAGAACACATTTCCATTTGGCTACTCTAAATTGTTGCCTCAATTTACAACTAAGATGTCAAACCTCATTTTGTAACTAGTGGGACAGAGGTAGTTATTCAATTAGACAATACTTGTAAAAAATCTCCCTGTGGTAAAAATCTTTTTCAAGTCCCAATTGGTAACGTACAATATGTACTAGTTGGAATAAACAAAATACCTACTTACGATTTTGTTCTTGTATTTATAAAGCACGTATCCAAATATATCGTAAATGAATGCTATTGATACTATATAGAATACAACGGACATAAATTTTTCGTCCAGATCGAATATATCCGATTGTAATATCTTGTATATTATGTAGGTGCCGAAGACGCCCCTCGCTGCGAGGAACATTATTAAGTATAATGCTTCTACTACAATATATATTATAGTTTTGTCATATCCCTCGTGTTTAAGAAACCTGTCGAGAATAGGGTAAATGAATTATTAGTAGTGAGGATCTAATAGCTCTATTTCCTAGCAATATACCTTCCCTATCAGGTCCACCTCCATCCTTTCCGTCTAGAAACCGTCTTGGTTAATTCTTGTGAAATTCGTCATAATAGGCTAACAGATCTGCTTTCATCCTCATCTATCATCGCTCACTGGTTCCCCGCAAGCGTATACCGATAATGCAGATGAGGTTACTATTACGTTATCATCCATAAAAAAATACATGTCAAAAATAGATATATAATATATATTTATTATCGTTCAATGTCGCGACTTCGCCATCACTAACTTGTTCCTGACTTTTTTGGCAGAAAAAATCGTATGTAAATTTAAATTTTCGACAAACGAGTAAGAATGTAAGAGATAACACCGTTAACAAACCATATTACTCTGAATGATTATCTTACCCTTTTCCTATTTATTCACAATTGGCGTAATATTTCTTCCATAAATCCCTATTATTCAGCTGTCATACGTGGCCTCATTCCTCTTTTATGCATATTACCTTTCATACAGTGCATTCATCTTTCATCCATCCATTTTCATATTTAATACCTTTAAAATATGACGTTCATTCCCCATTGTATTCATGTTGTATTTATATCATTCATTGTTTTTATATGCTAACATTCAGATCCATACATGACGACAGGTCTTATAAAAGATTTTACTGGCTTGCTTAATCTTTGATGTGTTGAAGTTTCATAGACCCAAGTACCTCTTTTTTAAACTTAAATTCAACAAATTACATAATTACAGTACTAAAGCGTCACGTTTTCTTCTAGCTTGTCATCCCCATAAAACAGCAGCTTTTAATGGTAGCTTTCGATATCAAGCCACAAAATGTTGGAACAATATACCACCTCCCATAAGACTGATTGCCACTAAGTCTAGTTTTAAAAATTAATTTAAAAAAAATCTTAATTCTTAATTGAGAGGCAAAAATTAGATATTTCAGCAAGATACCTCTATGTTCCATTTCTCTGCTCGACTATTATATCTGTCATTTTACTGTATAGATAATCTGGTAGTATTATTTTATTGTTACCCTGTTCCCTTTGGCCGCAACAGAATATCAGTGCTTTGCTCTTTTGAGGGCGAAGCAATAAACGGAGTTGTAACCATTTTGTATTGTTATAGCACACGCACAAAAGAAAAAATTGTACTTGGCTTTAAGTATTTTTTTTTAATCATTTATGTTATCTCGCTTTTTATGTATATCTATTATGTATATCTATACATGTTATAATTTTTGTGCAATAAGTAATACAAATAAATTATCTATCTATTTATTTATAAACATTATTGAAAGGTAAGTTTCAAACTAAAAAGTTTGAAGGGCATACGGACCTGCATACGGCTCCCGAGACCTGTCGCCATTACAACGATCTAGAGCTAAATTCTGTCTAGATTCACGATGTATATCGGCATTTTTCTGTATAATTGAATTGAGATGCTAAAATTCGGTAGTGCCATCAAGAGCAATAAGTACGAAACTTTCATACCACATTGCCATTGGATTCTAATATCTCCATGAAATCTCGTATTGGGATGTCAAGAGTTGCATTCATCGCAATGTCAAAAGTCAACTATGCCTCAAACTGCCCTATCAGAGATATTAGTTCTGAGCATATATATTTTATTTTTATTTCCATACCTTAATCATATGTTTTATAGCTACGTAATGATTAGGAACAATGAAACAGTAATTATACAGTCACAATAATAATGTAAATACCTACCTACTCAATGATATATCGATCTTTTATGTTAAGGAACTAAGTAAAATTTTTTATACGACTTGGCAAAGAACTTTTTTTTAACCTACTTCAAAAAGAAGAACGCCATTCAATTGGGCAGATTTTTTTTTTATACACCGTTAAATCGAAATCATGAAAGTTGAATTAATGAATGAATGGTTTATTTTCTCTTCGCAAAAACTGGTAAAAAGTAAAGGTTTGAGATACAATTAAGAAGTAGGAAATGTTCTATTAGTGTAAACTGAATGAGGAAAAATTTTGAGCCTAAAAGTCCATGTGTCCATTTCAAAATTATTTATTAGTTTAGTTAGTTCCCTGGGTATTTTTGTCAACTTAAATGTCCGATTAAATATTTAGGGATAGTAAACATTACTAATGAAACAAATGTAGCAAAAACTGGTGTTACTTATATTTTATCTAGGTACGTATTAATTAAGATCTCTTAACGGTTTTTTATAGATAATAATGGAATGTCAACCCGCAGATAGGGTTCTATACGTTGGCAGAGTACCAATGACTGATACTCGTGATAGGTGAGAATGACGGCAGATCCATAAAACTATCTTGACGAATCCAGAAATTAATTACTATGGTTTCCGGGAGGACGAAGCGAGAGGAGGTCGATCCAACAGGAGATATATTGTTAAAAATAGGTCCACTAGAGTCTTTACTAAACACAGGATCCCAAGTCATGCATTCGAGATGCGAAATTTTACTATTACATTCTAGTACCTACTTATAAATGCGAAAATTTACTAGAATTTACGGATGGATGTTTGTTGCGCTTTCACCCAAAAACTATTGAATGGATTTGAATGAAGGCTGATATACGGATAGGTTATATCTTAATTTAACATATTGGATACTTCAATATATAATTGATTCACGCGGCTGAAACCGCAGAATCTGTTTAGTGATAAATAAAGTTTCAACCATCTTATTTGAAGTAGAGGATTGGTAACTTCCAAAAGCGCCAGCGTGCAAGCAAATGTACAGCCAGTATAGTCCTTCTGCATATATAATGTGATAGCAATAAGGGCGCTGGCGTGGTGAAACAGTATAAGCGAATTTTCATTCATATACACAAGACACCAGAGAAGGTCGAACGCGAAGTAGCCCCATGACCAAACCATCAGGGCGTAATGTCCCGCCGTTATTTTCACTGCAAGTAAAAAAAGGCCAATTCTGAGGCGTCACGTATCTAAATCTATATCAAAATTAAAGTTTCAATTTGATATCGCAGCGAAATCTTTATTACAAGGACCAAGATGAATTAATTTTCTAATAGATTTAAGTCAAATTTATTATAATTTTAGCTTATGATGCCCCATAAACAGTGCTTTGGGGAAATCATCAAATTACAAATCTAAAAAAAAAAGAAAATGATTTGTTTCCTAAATTTTAGGACCTAATTCAAATGTTTTTTAACAGGGGTACAATTAGTTTAAGAAACTCTGGTTTAGAGAAACGGAACCTCAGAATCGGCTCATTGTTAAATACTATATTAATAGATTTAAAAAAATTTTGTTTTAATTTAAATGTTTGTCTGTCTTTCTGTCCGTATATTTTTTTCCATATGATATAAAAACTACTATACCAATTTTCACAGTTATGGTCCTGAAGGTCGAACCTAAAATTTAGTGTATTATATTATTTATCTTGATACGCCATCTAGAAGTGATTTATTTCATTGGTTTTCCTATTTCCAAAACCAAGGACAAAATCTATATATATATATATATATATATATATATATATATATATATATATATATATATATATATATATAATATAAAAATCTATATATATGATGAATGTGGAGGAAGCGAAAGAGGCCTGCTTGAATCAAATCGTTGGGCGTTCCATTGTTTCTGCCTACCCTAATGGAAGTCGTGACAAACATGTATATACATATATATAAAATATTAATTCGTCTACCTATTTACCCATATGAAGCTGTATTAAATAAAAATGCATAATCTGTGAAGATATCACGTAAAACTGTAAACTAACTGGCGAGCTGACATGGTGTTAGCGAGCGTACACCACACTGCGACAAGCCGATTATGGTGGCAACCGTGCCGTGCAGCAATGTCACAGCCCGGGAGCGCCATTCAGGACTCTGGCCTGGCGCTCTGATTGAACACCACAAATATAATGAACTCCAGAACAGGAAAGACACGAGTTTCAACAGTGTCGCGGCAGACAATTCCTTCAGCTCCATTCAGGACATTTTTGTTGTTTAAATAAAACGGACACTCATTGAGGAATTAACATTTTTTTGGCTGTTTATTTTGTTCACGTTATGGATTTAAATTGACGTTTAGTGTTCAAATGTCATAACAGTATTTTGACATAAGCTATTTTGTTTTTTTATCACTTCGGTTAGATATTAAAACTATAAGTATTAAGAACTCGGTTCCCTTTTATTTATTTCTGAACTGTGGGTCATCGGAGCCATTTAGATGCTCGAGTTTCAGTTATTCGTCTAGGTAGATACTAGCATCAGTTTAGATTTCTAAGTTTTCTTGTGTTATAAACAAAGAAAAAGTTTAACTATCGAGGTGGCTGGAGAGTCAAACTTGATTTAAAAAATAGAAATCCGATTTACCAACAAAATTATAAATTTGGGCGTGCAAACTAAACTTTAGATGATACAAGAAGACTGTAATAATATAGGATTATATTTAAATTTATAGCACACATGAATATTTATATACATATACCTACACATATATACATGTATAAAAATTTCTATTCTATAAAGGTTTACAAATAAATAATACGCCTTCATTATTCTATATTTAATGAGTTCCTACTATTAAAAATTTATAAATTGTACATGCAGTTAACAATAAGTATATTAAATTTCACTCCATCGGAGGATAACAATTCCATTTCGCAAGTACATAATTGTATATAAGAATTTATAGAAGTACTACTTATATTTTACTACAAAAATACCTTTCGCACAATTCAGTCAAAAGACAATGATTCTTTTCAATAGAATCATAATTGAAATTGTCAGCCATACAATGGTAGCATTCTTTACGCAGTCTATTAAAACATCTAATGTAATTCCAAAACTACAGCTTCAATCCAGTATTTAAACTTACATTAGCGTAAATACTTATACGATTTATGTAAACAAGCATTTCAACTTCTCTGTTTTAATAGACACTTTATCGTGGTCATCGTAATTTTTCGACTAATTTTTCTATAGCGCGATACCTTGACGGCAGAATAGAGTCTTTCAACAATAGCCGGAACCTTAAATCAGTGGACAGTGCCAGGCAAAGGTGCCGGGCATGTAAACGCGTCTCGGCGTTAGCATCACCAAGTAATTCACCGACAGCTCTCAGCAGCACAGTCCTTGGTTCGGGAGGCATATCGAGTGTTCTAGAAGCCCCGTTGTGCTGCACTAGACGAGCTAGTGCTTGAGCAGCCGCCGCTCTTACTGGCCCAGCGCGGTGTGTGGAACCACGCCGCGCTAACGCCACTGCAGCTCGGGCACTATTACTTCCACGTGCTAAACGGACCAGTGCTGACGCTGCATCAGCTCTTAGGAACCTATTTACATCTGCGCACCGCTCTAATAAAGCTGTTGCTGCTTCTTCCAACTCAGGATCTAAGGCTCGTCCGCGATGCTCAAATAGAGCACCTAGTGTAGAGCACGCCGTTCTTGCTACTCTCGATCGTAACGAACGCACATGTGCTGCTGCTGATCGAACGACGGCCCTCCAACTGGCAGCAGGGGCGCGGGCGGATGGGTCCGTGGCCAACCGTTCAGTTTCTATTAAACTGTTAACTATCAATTGCCAGTCTTCATGTCGTGCTGGTACAATACATTCTGCTAATGCATTGCGTACGTCTCGTTCAATAGGTGATGCATTTTCGTGGTAATTTGCACTTAACGGATCCGGAGTTTGAGTTCGACTACTAGACGCGCTTCGACTTTTTGATGCACCAGGTGAAGATTTTCTGCTGTACGGCCGCGACCCGGATCCGAGGGAATTTAGAGATTTCTGTGATCCGAATATTCTATCTGGACTTCTTGCATTCTCTGTATCAACTGATTGTCGACTATAAGCGTCAGTCTCTACTCGTGACCGGCGACTGTGTGATGAATGATTTGATTTTTCGGAATAATCTTCAATGTGAATTGACGGCGAACGAGGGGGTAACTGAGCGTCTTCTATTTCACACGTCGATGCCTCGATAACTGTTGTATCACCAACAATGGTACTATCAACAGATTTCTTATCCTCCAATTGATCATTCTTACCATTTTCCTTTTCTTCGTAACTTGTAAACGCGCTCGATTCTCTGTAAGCAAAAGCAAAGAATTAATATTACAACTACGAGGAAGTTATTAATGTTGTTTACTATCGAGTATTGGAGTCGGAAATTACCGAGTATGTGGGGGTAAGTCGGCGACGAGGTCGGGGGCAAGGGGCGGAATGGGTGCGGGTTCGACAACAGGACGAGGGCAGCACCAAAGCAGCATGGCCGCCTGCTGCCGCGGCGCCACCGCGACTGACGACCGACGACTGCATGCCTACGGCCGTACAGTCGACGCCACACGCCATGAATTGTACAACGGGACCGACACCTCAGCACCCTAACTCCGCGATCAATTGACAACCATGTTGATGAACTCATTCTACTACCTGCATATTATGCAGATTAGGTAAACACGCGTTCTCCTAGAATTTATGTAGACGGCGCGCAACAGCTATTACTGAGGATGTGGGCTAAAAATTATTTTCCATATTTTGAATAATTCTACGGCAGTTTGCAATAGATTGTACATAATATTGCTTAGCAATTTTAAATTGTATATGCGGTTTTTGACACACATATTTCGATCACAATGTAGAACGATGTAACGATAGCGTAAATGGGTCGCCAGCGGCCGTCTATAACGCTTGGGACAGAAGTGGGCCAATCATTTTAGTCTCAAAATGTAGGTTAGTGGTGGCACGCAATTACATCCCCTAACTCTTCGGTAAACAATGCGTGCCGAAATAAATTCAGTATAGCTAAAACGTTTATTGTCTGTTGAATTTGTAATCAAATGTCGCTTTTGATAAGTGTAAGGCCTCTTGTTGAAAACTTTAAGACCTAATCGATAACCTATTATTTTCTTTTAAACCCTAAGTCTATTATTATCTATTAACAACTTATTTTATTATTTATAGTTCTTACTACCTATTATACCTATTAATGAAGGTGTCTCATACATACACTGTCTCACATATACAATAGAGACAAGAAGATGAAAAATACTTATATTAATAGTACCGATTCTAAAAATGATATTCATCATTAAATTATTTAAAAAAAAATTGAGAATTTCCATAAATTATGATACTGAATTTTAACATCTTGAGACGTTCAGAATTCTTATTAGATAAAGAATCTAACAGCTTAACAATGTTTTCGGTTATATCAGAAATTCAAGAGTTTAGATAACAAAAAAAAAAATTCCAAACTTATTGTTCTATCTAGATAATTAATCAGAAAATATTTAATCTTTTATCTAGTAAAGTCTGTTTCATCAGATCATCATGAGCTTTTATTACAAAAAGGAATGAACTTATAAAATGATCGCCAAAGTGCGAGCAACAGGGAATTCTGGTTATGCATATGCTATTATACCTATATCCTAGTAACCAATGCACTTACAATAAACTTAGTCTAGCTGTGTCCTGATTGCGTGGCTGGCAAGGTAACCATGGAGACAGCATTCAATTGAAAATTAAACAACAAACGCTATATCTTCGTCAGCTTCGTTTACAACTTTGCATTCACGCTTAGCATTTCTTGGAACGGATACTGACGCATTTTCAAACGCTCTACTACGTATTCAGGGTCATTTTTTGTAGTAACAAATCGTCAGCCCTCATCTATTGATTGGGCGTTAGTCATCGAATAGGGTAGTTGATTCGACATAACGGTAATTTAGTAAATGTGCTAGTTTAACATAGATAACGATCAAGTCTGGCGGTCAAGTCAACAATACCTAGAAAATATGGTTGGAATGCAAATACATTAGAATAAAATACAATTCATTATACTTTTCTTGGCTTAGAGGGCCAATTTATTTTTAATTTACTTTGGTTACGATAACTATCGCTCCTAATAAACCCACTGAGCTCAATATTAGGAGACTAATTGACCACAGAAATAGTAACGTTTTAGGGTCATACTGTTCCAAAAGTGGTTGGTGTTGATTGAAGAAAGAAAAAAGTCCTATACCAAAGAATGTTTTATATAGCTTAGAATAGTAAACAAGATGATGGCCCTATCGACGGTAAGTGATATTTTTTGATTTACAAGAAACATGGTATCAACAAAACATGGAAACAAGTGTATCGATGTTAACAATAGGTTCTCATATTTCGCCATAATTAGGCATGTAAAATTTTATACTTAAATAGAATAAATGTTAATTAAATTAGACGTTAAAATTCGTAATGTTATAAAAAAAACTAATATATCAAATATGTCGAACACTTGTCACAATAAAAAAAGAAATGTCAATGTCAAATTATGGACTATTGATAACAGCTGCATGACTATTGGTAACCCGAGAGGTAATTCAAGTAGTTAAGTATTTTTGCATCAAAAACTCTTGCACACTGTAAAATATATAATTAATTAGATAATTCAAGATTTCCTGTTCTTAGGTGATAATCATATATCCATATAACCATATAGACTTTAGCATCCTCATAGAAATCATAGAATACACGATAACGGCCAGTTCCTCGTAGGTTGTTATTTCTGAGGCGGATTAAAAGTTTTAATGCCTCTGTACCCAGTAGTTTCATTGCCATAACCAGTCAAGGAAGAGACCGTTTAATTTATACACGACCATGCAACAAGAAGCGCAATTGTATTACAGGATAAATAAATACGGTTAGAGCAATGAAGTCCTGCTGCTGCCCATTTCTCTACCATTAAATTCCCTTAGTTGCCTCTTACAACACCCACAGGAAAGGAAGGGGTGGTCTATTCTATGCCGAAACTACACAGCTAAATTTCCTAACTTAATCTACGCTCAATTTTAAAATATTATGGAATTGAACGTTTTGGATGTTCATTTTGATGCACAAATCTGACCTATTGTTTTACAAAAAATAAACACAGTAATACAATATTAATTTTTCCGCTGTAACTTATCATAACTCATTACTTAGTAATCGCCGTGTGGTCCCGGCATAGAATTGGCCACCCTTTCCTTTCCCGTGGATGTCGTAAGAGGTGACTAAGGAGAGCGAGGGACGGGCAGCAGCGTCCCTCTCATAACATCTGCAAAGCCTAACTGCGTTTACCAATCCGCCTGTATATATATATATATATATATATATATATATATATATATATATATATATATATATATATATATATGTACTTAAGGTTTATCCAATAAGTAGATACCAATGTTTACTTACGTATATCTAAACGAGTTTTATTCACATGTCATTTTAATTTTGTTTACGTTTTCATAAGTAGATACATTACCTATTGTGTTTTATGTAGGTGTTTACAGTGAGGGTTGATTGTTAGATATATTCAGGGGAGAGGTTCAAGGTCGGCGATGAGTACGTGACACCCCTAACCGTGCAGGCGTCCTTGGAGTCTAAAATTTACTCATTGGTGATTTCTAATAGCTGCCTAGAGCGATTCATATTTGAAATTCATCTAATTGACAGTTTTCCACAAGAATTACGTGTTATTGTGGAAAACTGTGTGCGTGAAATGGATCTCTTTGTTATTCTCATCACGGTCAATTTACCAGTTTATTGTTCACTAATGGATATAGTCCATAAGAATTTATATTATTTATAATGATGTATTAGTCTTCATATAGTAGTACGTATATAATGCATGTGGCATGACTATAACTACGCCTAGCGGGCTTAAATAATATCAGTGTCCTACCGATTAACTTAAACACCATAGTTCATTTGGATGAAATTATAAAATAATATGTCCAATTGCCATTGCATAACGGTGGCGTATATATCCCTATCGTTATTACTAGTAACGGTTTGAAGGATGGGATATGGCGTGAATTTACAGAATACAGGGGAATAACACCTGAGTCCTCAGGAATGGCAACACATGGGGGGTATCATGGGCGAAACAGTATACACTGCTCATGTCTATAGGCGACGGTTACCACTTTCCATCAGGTGGGCCGTTAGCTTGTTTGCCATTCTAAGTTGTATAAAAAAAAAGTGCTAACTAGTAACATGATACATGCTAGCGATGTTGATTCCTTTGACGAATTAGATTCACACTTGTCTAGAGGTCCTGATCCTTACTGGTAAACCAATAACGCAATGGTTACAATTCTAAATAATCCATTAGACAAAAACTTATACGTACATACGTACTTGCTAAGTTAATAATAGAAGAAAAGAAAGAATACTGTATTCTTATATAAAAAACGTGATCAGGTGGTGAGACTCGCACGGGCACAAGGTCAAAGCGAGTGGTCACTGAAACCTAACATATGTCTAAATCGATGCCTATCAATTTTTTATCCAAGTAATCAATTATGTACATATCATACACAAGTCTTTGGTTAATTGCGGTACGTTATTGAACTTTGCTCGCCGAATAAATAATATAAGAAGTTCGTTGCTTTTCAATTCAATGTCTAGTTGTAACTACAATATCCGTGTTTGTAATAGGATATCGCCCCTTTTTATGTTATACCTACCAATAGTTAGCTATATTCGCTTAATTACATTATGTATAATATAGTTACAGATGATCATTTTTGTATTAAAAAAACACTATCAGATGATTATCGAAGAACTTTAGTTTTTTCAGAGGAAACATCGGAATATTTTCTGAACCTAATTATTTACTTATATTACATTTGTTCCAAATGTGGAGTGGATGGTGCTTCTTAAACTCTTCAATAATACCCTTATTATATTTATTAAGAAGTTCAATGAAAGAGTACGCATTATAATAAATCAATCAATACTAAAAAGGGCGGGAAAAATCTATCTCCCACGTTACCAGTGTTGCCAATGTAATAATTAAAATATTGTTAGATGGTGTTGCCAACAATTTTTACTTATTAAGCATAAATATATGAGAAATTGATTAGAGAGAAGTATGGATTGAAACACTATGTAATGACAAAAATCGAAAAGGGAATGTTGCGTTGGTTTGGACATTTAGAGAGGATGATTAAAAGAAGGATTACGAAAGAGATTTATCGAACAAGAATGAATGGAGATGTTGGCAGGGGCCGCCCTAGATGGACCTATGTGGACCTAATAGACGATTTGCTGAATGGCCAAATTAAAAGTACTCGTAACCGGTGAGCATGTATGTCCGTGACCGTAGGTGTCATGAGAAACGACTAAGTGGCAATTACTAGCAAATTCCCACTTTTATAGGGGAGGCTTATGTTCAGCAGTGGACATTTAAAAGGCGATGTGATAATAATGAAGAACAGTATAGTGACCATGTAAATTTGCCAGATCGGCCACTAGCACTACAAATAATGAATGACGAGGTTTCCTCTAAAGACGTATGAAAGAAAAACATAATCTTCAATAAGAGATTTCTTCAATATTGGCAACGCACACATGACACCCCTGATGTTACTGGCTTTTGTAATATACAGTAATCACTAATCATCAGACGAGCTGTATGAGAGTAGTAAGTAGAGGTTTAGAATGGCATGGACAGCTCACCTGATGGTAAATAGTAACCATAGCCTACAAACCTAAACAACATTATTAGCATATATTTTAAATACACAATTGCGACTTAACGCGATGTAAAAGCTTTTACAAGTAAATAATACTTACATACGTCGACAATAAAGAAGCAGGTACGTTGATATTATTTTACCTGAAAAAGCTTTTACTTCGCGTTAAGTCCCGATAGTGTATTTAAAATATGCGTAAACAACGTAAACGTTTAAAATTAACTATTATTTACACATTTGATGTTTTTTGTGCTTTAAAATTAACTATTATTAACACATTTGTGGATTTTTTTTTTATGCAGCTTAGAATTGCAAACAAACTGACGGCCTACCTGATAGAAAATGGTAACTGACGCCAATAGATGTGAACAGTACCATGGGCATAACGGAGTATACTGGTTCGCCCAAGATATTCCCCATGCGTTGCCATTCCTGAAGACTAAGGTATCATAACTCTGTACCCTATAAATTCACTGTCATGTCATTCTATAAACAGAAACACACCATGCCAAACACAACTATTTCGCAGTAGAAACACGAATGGTGCAGGCGTACCCAAACAAACGACTTTTGTACAAAGTCTCTCTCTCTGGCAAATTGAATTTCAGAGAATTTAGAGCTCTGTTTAATATATAAGTTAGTATAATAAGAAAATGTACAAGTTAGGTTAGTATGTACATACCTATCGCTTAAGGGTATTGGAGACAGTGCAGGCTTCATAAGAAAGTCTCTTCCGGGCTGCGAAATACCTGTCAACAACATAGTTAGCTTTATATTATAATTGTGTTCTACAAAAACAGCCTTATATACTTTTATATATTTTATCGCCGTGTAATTCCTGCATAGAATGAGCCACCCCGTCCTTTCCCGTGGGTGTCGTAAGAGGTAACTAATGGAACTTAAAAAGGTGGTGGTTAACGGATGATATAATGATAATGATGATAATACAATGTTTTATAAAAATTATTTGATATAAGCTTTTGAAACAAGCTGATGCACACATCTATCTCAGAAGTCACATTTCTACTGAATGCAGATGTCTCTCAATTGCTATGTTTACTGCCCACCATTTTGGTCGATCAGGTCGTACACAACATGACTTCTGAAAAAAAAGGGCTTTGCCAGTAGTTGCCACGCTTGGTAGGCGGATTGGCAACCGCAGTTAGGTTTTGTAAATGGTTAAAGAGAGACGTTGCTGCCCATCCCCTAACCACTAAGTTTCTTTAGTCGCTTCTTACGACATCCACGGGAAAGGAAGAAAGTAGCCTATTTCATGCTGGGGCCATACGGAACATTCCTTAATATCAAGACTCCCTTAATAATAATAATTAGGCATTTTTTCATTCATATCTTGAGACAGAGAGATGGAATAGTTTTCCTAACGAAATATGTGTAATAAAACAAAAAATTGTACATCCCGTATTCACATAAGCTCTGGTCATTTCTGGTCAATTTCTGGTCATTTTTATACCCATTTTTTTTTTTGAGAAAAATGTTACGTTGCTTTGATATGATTTTAATTTCACTACATTTTCCATACATCAGTACAGATATAAAATACGTACCAGGCAGAGGCGCGGAGTCAGGCAGTGGTCGCAGTCTCCGGGGCAGTGCTGGCGCGGCGGGCGGAGGCGTGGATCTAGCCCGACGTCTTACTGGAACTGGTAGTTGAGAACTCCTAAAAAAATTACAATATCTCTATATCAACATGCCAGGTACGTTACGAAGTAGAGGGATCCGGGTTGAAAAAGGCATACGGGGTTCCATGGGCATAATAGTCTATTCTATGTTAATGGTGTGGTTCATGTTTGTAGGGGAAGATTACCACTTCCTATCAGGTGGGCCGTCAGCTTCTTCGACCCTCTAAGTATAATAAAAATAAAAACCGGGCGCATAATAGCGTCTTCCTTATGTGCATCTACGAGGTCGAAGGGATTATTAGTAATGGGGATTTAACAGTTCCATTGCTAGCAATATATTCTTTCAAGTCGACTTCCACGCGGTTCACCCTGGATTCCATTTATTTCTTGTGGAATTCATCACGATCGGCTAACTGACCTGTTTTCATCCCTATCTATCATCCCTCACTAGTGCACCGCCAGCGTATACCGATAGCACAGGCAGCCAACCATTAAAAAATGAACATTTACGGACTGATCCATTTTCATAACTCATATATATACACAGCCAGTCTAGAGATTCATTCTGATGGATAGATATTCTTTAAATTTTGTTTACGATACCCAATTACAAAAAAAACATTAAATAGTTACCTGATCACATGACTTGGTTTGATATTCTCAATCGGTCTGCTCAATCGCTCGCGTAACTGAAAAAAGAAACTATAATTAATAAAAAACAATGTTACTTCATTTGAGACTTATCAGATTACCGAAAATAACGGAGGCATTTTGACTGCCCAATCTTATCAGAATATAGGAAGATCTTTTGAAACATTAAGTACCTTTTAGGTAGATTAATTATAGATAGAAGTTACTCAATTCAATTTCTAATTTGACTGACGGTCACGCAAACGTGTCCGTCGTGTCTGTATTCGTGCGTAAGCTATTATATGCTTACGGAGGTTCTCTTAATAAGATCCTGGGTTCGATTCTCGGTCGAGGTTGAATATAAATCTAAAATACCAGAATTTATCTCACTGATATCCATACACATATACAAAAGAAAGAAACTTTTCTAAATTACAAAATAGGCTGCTTTCGATATTGATAAATAACTAGAAATTCAAAGAGACTTGGGTTGGTCTCTCTAGACCAAATTAAGAATTCTAAAAATTTTTAGACATTCAAATTAATTGCAGGGAAGTCAGAAAAAGAAAATAATATTTCGATAAGAATTTACAAATCTCATTTTGCAAATCGAATATTCACCTTATTACAAAAGATATCAGCTCTAGCGGTGCCGGCGAGCCTCCTGCGAACAGCGGAAAGAACAGCGGCTGGTCCGGCGGCTCGGGCCAAGCACAGCGTAGCACGGAGCTGAGCGGTTTGGACTGCTTCTGCATCGCCTGTCACCTATACAGACATTTTCACTTTTTTTTATAACTGAAAATTACAAATAACTCGGCGGTATCACCTAATTGAATACGGTAACTGTGGCATATACCTAATATGAACGTCACCATAGACAATACAAATTGGCCTGTGACGCAGAGTACCTCTTAAACGTTACAGTTATCATTCCTAGAGGCTTTTTTATACGTAAAATGCAATGGTAGCCCTGCCTTCTTTATCAGTGTACACTGATGATGTACCAATAAGTGACGATAGGTGAGGAGGTCAGGTCTTTTTTATTTTTTAATGGATGACAATGAAATGGCAGTCCCGCCCGTGCTAACGGTATACGCTAGCGGGGGACCATTGAGAGACGATAGGCAGATCAGTTTGCCCATCGTGATAAATTCAACGATAAATTAATCACGATGGTTTGCAGTGACAACCGCGTGACCTGATAGGGTATATTGATAGCAATGGGGACTAAATTCCCCTTTACTAACAATCTCTTTTCCCCTCCATGGGGAGATCAACCTGCTAAGGTATATTGTTTTTTTTTAATGGGTGATAATGGAATGGTAACCCCAGCTGCGCTATCGGTATACGCTGGCGGGGCTCCAGTGAGGGATGATAGGTTAAAATGAAAGCAGGTCAGTTAGTCCATCGTGACGAATTCCACTAGAATTAACCACGATGGTTTCCAGGGGGAACCGTGTGGAGGGCGACCTGACAGGGTGTATTGCTAGCAATAGGTCAGTTAGACACCATTACCAACAATCCCTTACCCCCTAGGATATATTGTTAGCAATGGGACTGGTAGTCCGTATTACTAACAAAGCATTCCTTCTTGTTCGTCAGGTCAAGTCAGTTAGCCCATTCTGACTAATTTTAAAATAACCACAATAGTTTCCAGAGAGAACTGCCTGGAAGTCAACCTGATATGGTATAATGCTAGATTTCTAAAGGGTCGTCCATTAATCGTGTGATGTTTTGTAGCATAAATGTTCGGTCCGGTACTGTTATGGTAAACGATCATAGTAGCCCATCCATTTTCATATTCCATCAAAGATATTTAGAATCAAAATTAACAGACGTAACAGAGGTATATTTATAAAAAATTGATGGATTTATTAAAAATACATTAACAACTTATATTTCATTTGTTAAGTCACTTTAATTTTATAGACCCACTGCAAAGGACAAGAACCATTAGTGACAATAGGTTAATGGTTGTTATTAAATAATCATTTATGCATGATTGATCAACTTTATCGCTTCATATAGCAGATAGTTTAGATTAATTAACAATAATACTAATATTGTAAATATGAAAGTGAATTTGTTTGTTAACTTCGAAATTTAATATACATATCTTGATCACGCGGACAGTCTTTTGTTTTTTTTTCACCGGAGAGTTTTTTTTATGGGTGAAATTGGAATGGTAACCCCGCCTGCGCTAATGGGGTACGCTGGCGGAGCACCAGTGAAGGGTGATTGATGAAAATGAAACCAGGCCAGTTAGTCCATCATGATGAATTCATCAGGAATTAACCATGATAGTTTCCAGGGGAAACCGCGAGGAGTATACCTGGTTGGGTATATTGCTAGCAATGGGATTTTTAGTCTCCGTTACTAATAATCCCTTTCCTCCCCTTCACCGGAGTTAGTCGCAAAAGTAAATTGGCACACAGTTTTTATAAATGGAGAATATTAATTTTCATTGCTACTATTATTTTTATTATCTGTTTTTATACATATGTAAGTATATAATATATATAAATAAATAGAAGTATACTCGTAGCGTATCTGTTTAAGCCATTCATAAAAATTACATAGCGTGACATCGATTTTGAGAGCGAAACTTTCATAATTTCGAGTTAGTTTTTGGGGAAAGTCGTACAATTAACCCCGTGTAGGTCGTGGTAGGGGTTGTGTTGCATGTCTCTGTGACCACTGGCTATTATAGATTGTACCCAGATACGTCACGTAACGCGGTGGGAACGAGGTGACTTATCGTCACTCACTACTACGTATAAATAATTTGCATAAAATAAAAAAAAATATTTATAGCGAATTGGAACGTAACATTCTTTAGTAAGTTATATAGAACTAGCCTAATTCGGTTTTATTTGTAAGTACAGTAAATAGTCCTTCGTAGAGTGGCCAGATCGTGAGGATGAAAATTATATTTTTTTGGTATAGACGCAATTATCATATTTAATAAATAAACATTATGTGCCAAAAAAAAAAAAAAAACTACTATAACTGTGACAAAACTATTTATTTTGATTTAAAAACTAAATTACTGAACCGATATTGATAAAATTCCTATAGGACCAACCTGTATGTATATCCTTTCAGATAAAAAAAGGTATTTACCAAATCGGTTAAGAACTGACAGAGTTATGAGGTAACAAATATAAAAAATACAATAAAATTTAAAGAAGGAGTTAAAAATATCTAGATATTACTTACACCAATCATATTAGGGTCAAAGATGAGGTCTACGAGATGATGCAGCGCAATTCTCTGCAGGAGAGCATGTGGAAGCGCTGCAGGAAGCGGCTCTTGGCCCATCCTGGTCACCAGTGCAGGCAGCAGTTGACGCGCGCAGTCGTTGCTTGTGCCACGAACCAGCGCGCAGACCGCACTTTCCGCCGGTGCTCTAGCTGCTGTTACCTAATAATTAAAAAAAAAAGTTTTAGACAGTTTTTTTTAATCTTTTATTTTTTAAGCTGAGATATTACAGGATATGGAGACATAAAACCATAGACAATGAAGAATTTAGAGGCAATGAAAATGAGGACTTACTGTCACATTTTTAAATCTTTTGGCATGACCTGGTCACAAACACTGAAGCATTGGACAGATCTAAAGTAAAAATTAAGCTTGTGAACATCAATAAGCATTGAAAAAGACGTATTAAGAGTACGTATAAAGAAGTATTTCAATAACATCATGAGAAAAGATAAATGCAGGATACTCTAGCTAGTCATTCAAGGCTTCATATCTATATGTGACGGTTTTTTTTAATAAATGAACATGAAATGGCGTTCTCGCCTATGTGAAAGGTATACAATGGGGCATTAGCGGGAAATGAAATAATAAGGATAAATTCAGGCCAGTTGGTTGATGGTTTCCCACGATGGTTTCCCTAAAGACCGCGGGATGGTCGACCTAACAGGGTATGTTGCTGACGCGGTTACTATTTTCCATCAGGTGGACCGACGGCTTGTTTGCCACTCGATGTGTTATACGAAAAAAATTAACTGAATGACGAAGAAAGAAGTCAGGCATGTTCAACAAGTACCTACCAACAATAATTAAAAAAGTATGTTGAGATATCAAGTTTGCTTCTTGATTCAGGTTGTTCAGTTCCATAAATGCTATGGCTGGAATTCAGCTTGAAATCAGTTGGTACATCCATTATGACTAGATTATTCTAATTTTTACTATGATAATTATTAGGCACTATCAAAGCGAAATTAAATACGCACCGCTTCGCTGAGCGCCCACATGTGTTGTACGAGAGATAACGCGGTTGACTCCACTTTCTGCACGTTGGCAGTTTCTAACAACGTGCTGTGAAGCTGGTCAGCTGCCTTCACAGCTGATATCCAATTCTCCTGGATACAAAGAATAAATTCCATATTTTAATCTCAAATTCGAAATTCAAAAGTGTTTTTTTTTGTAATCTACATAACTACTTTTTAACGGCTTTAGCAATTATCATGAAAAAAATGCACAGAGTATTTTGGATGGATAAGGATAGTGGTCAGTTTATTTGCCATTCTAATTATCACAAATAAAAGTATCATTTTATTCTTAACGAACATCTTAGAGTGATAAGGAAAAAATGTGTGAGAAAAAAATCTATGCATATTTTCAAAACCACTAGGTTTACAAATATCTGTTAAACATTGTTTCGTATTGCTTTATGGTACCTACAATTGTAAAAATGCATAACCTAATTTAAGTATTACAGATGGGCAAAGCACCGGGTTTAAACCCGGTGCTTTGGTAAAAACCCAATAAACACCCATAAACTCCCATAATCACCCAAAAAAATAGGTTTTTACGTATTTTTTTGAAAATATGTAAGTAATACCAATAAATTATTTTTATAAATTGTATTGATCAATTCTACAATATTAAATAAAACGTTAACTAATAATATTTCAGGAAATTTTAAAAATCTATATATAATAAAATGAAAGTAATTAATTTTCAGTGTTTTCATGTTGCAGTTGATCAACATATTGGCCTTTTGCTTCCCGTAGATACTTTAAAATTTCTTCATAACACCTCGTTCGCACACATGGCCGTATATATTTAAATTCTTGAGCCACTAACAGTCCGAAATACTCATTTCTTTTATCCTCTTCTCCATAAATTAAGCATTTAGAACAGTTTGTTTCTTCTTTCAGTAAATTTTCTTTTACTTTATCCTCGTTTTTTTTCTTTGTTGCGACGACGCTGGGTAAATCATCTGGACACTGGGTCTCACTATCGCCAAATATATTTGGAGATCGGCTTCGGCTAAAGACATTTTTTTCTTTCTACAATTTTAAATTAAATTTATTAGAATAAATGCTTCGAACACACGCGATCTAAATACCTTTTGTGTTTATTATACCTTACCTACCTAGGTATAAAAAGAGTACTTACGTAGATTTTCTTTTATTAACTGTTTTATACGAAGATCTTGATCTCTCAAATTAGCATCCATTTTACTTCCAGTGATTATCAACTAAATTAATAATCCACAAAGTATTAAATAACGTTTTTATGAAATATTTAGCACAAAAACAATACCCTTTAAATATCGATCGTCAGTAACTGTGGCTGACTTACCTATATTCTAGCAAGCAGGACTGCCAGATGTGAAGGGGAAATCCCCAATAAATTGTTGCATGTGACTGATGATGTGAGCATGTTCGTTTCATAATAAAAATGTTGCCAGGTAACCAAAAAGTCGTATGTTTTTGTGCGAATTACGATCATAATCTTTACGATCGTACATTAAAAAATAGACAAATAATAGTATGAGTACGATTTAAATCGTATATCTGTCAACCCTGCTAGCAAGACAGCGACAAAATCACGTTGCATAACAATGTAGCCCAAGCTTATATCTTATGAAATATACGGAAGAGATACGGACTTAGAAAAAACAGAAATGTTGTTCTTTGTGGAAGTCATTGATGAAATTCTATGTATTTTAGCCCGCAAACTTTCTTCAAACAAAAACAGCGCCATCTAGTATCGAGTTCTGTAATTATCTCTTTGTTTATGGATTTGAAGTAAGACCGCCACGCATGCAATACATTATGACTGGGGATTTCCCTATTCGTCGACGCTGAATATGAGGCGACGACAATCACTGTCAAACGTGTTCACTATTACTCTGACTCTGGTAACGTGACTTCCTGGTAACGTGTTAGGTAGGAAAAGCAGTAAAAAAGTGCATATTAAGGGAGCAGATTTGAAATAATATTTATACTTAACAAGAAATAATTAAAGGTAAGTGGATTTTTGAATGATACAATTATATCATGATCACTTAACAATTTTAACTTAAAATTAGATGTATTATTACAAGCTTTTATTTAGCTTGCGTTATGTAAATAAAAGTATGTAGGTATGTTCGTATGTTGATGCAATTATCCTCAATCCTCAACCGACTGGGATAAAATTTTCCATACACGTTTATTTTGGATGATAGTGCATAGTTAGCTGAGAGTCGTCATTGGATAATAATGGTGGATAGCCTAAGATGTGTACTAGATATTTATTTTTAACATAATATGCGTAAGTACCTAATCGAATTAAAGAAGTTGCTGAGAAAAATACAGAACAATACGATAATAAACTAGCGTCTGCGTTTAATCCTCCGAGGAGATGTAATTTTACAAAGGTTTTTTGTATTTATTTTATTATTTTTTTAATAAATTTATTGTAAATAACAAGAAATAATCATTGTAAAAAAATAGGCACTCTATTGTTGAATTTTCGTCAGACCAACTAATCATCGTTCATTTTTTTAGGTTCAATGGGGAGACCTAAAGATTTACGCATATGGGAGCACTACCGTACTTTACCAAACAAGTCTGTTTCTTGCAAGCTTTGTAATAAGGTCTACAAATTCAGTAATGCTGCCAAAATGCTTCAACATCTTATCACTTGTCCAAAATCTCCAGAAACATTAAAAGACTCTATGAAACTTATAAAAGATAGCTCGTCCAAAACCAAAATGTCTGGACTGTCAGAGATAGAGACAAATGATTCTTTTATAAGCCCCTCGTCGTCTGCTAACACTACAATAAATGCTGAGTTTCAAGACACCGATGATCATATAAAAACAGAATTAGCGAGAGCTATATTTGTAACAGGGACGCCATTATCGATGGTGCAACATCCTTTATGGATACAATTTTTCGAAAAATTGCAACCAAAATTTAAAATACCTTCACGTAAAGCTTTAGCGACAAAATACTTAGATAAAATATATAGAGAAATGCGTTTTGAGTTAAATGAGGAACTAAATGCTTGTAGTTACTTACACCTTCAGTGCGATGGCTGGTCTAATTTAAGAAATGAAGGAATAATAAACTTTCTTATATCAAAACCTCAACCTGCATACGTTAAAAGTTTGAATACAGAAAGTAATCCTCACACTAGTGAATACCTTAGCCAAGAAGTTGAAAAAGTAATGAAAGTGTATGGAGCAAATAAGTTTCTTGTACTTATTGGCGATAACGCTAGAAATATACAAAAGGCATTCGAATTAACAAAACTCAAATATCCACATGTTGTTCCTCTCGGTTGCTGTGCACATATCCTTAACTTGTTGTGCCAAGATATTGTAAAGATACATAACTGTGTTTATTATGCAAGCCATAAATATAATAAAAACTGTTAAAAGGAGTCAACGATTAAGTTCCTTGTTGATAAAATCAAGGCAGGGTGAAGATTCTACACAAACACTAAAATTGCCTTGTGCTACAAGATGGGTAAGTCATGTTACTTCGTTAAAAAGTTTGAAAGCAAATAAGATAGCTTTGCAAATATTAACAGTTAGAGAAGATGTGGTAATTTCAAGAGATATTAAAGATTTAATTCTAAGTGATGATTTCTGGACAACGAATGTATAAGTATTTTGGAACCAGTCACTGAAAGCATATTTTACTTAGAGAGCGACCAGAATCGTTTGCATCGCACATACATTACATTTAGAGATGTACAAGCTAAGATACGTTTTGCATTAAATGAGATTTCGACATTGAGCGAAGAAAGCAAACAAGATTCTAACATCAGTATCTTTATATGGCAATGAGGCCAATACATTTTGCAGCATATATTCTAAAATGAGTCGAATTTTTTTTTGTTATCTACAATTTAAGCCAACACTTAAGTTTGTCAAATGTAATTTCAGATTTGGCGTGTTATAAAGCTAAAGATAACTTTTGGGCCAGAGGATTTGTATGGAGCTCATTAGATAGCATTGAGCCCCTAATATGGTGGAAAGGTATTTGTGGTTCCACTGAGTTCAAAGTAGCGATTTATTCTATCAGCTCCCTGTATTCGGCAGCCACTAATATAGGCTACATACATAATAACAAAAGAAAGTTTATGAAAAAATTTCATTCATTTGTTTTATTAAACATAAAGCTGAATGCGAACATCAGTTTAATGAAGTGAAATTGAGCAAAAATGAACATAACAGTTTAGACGAAAAAAATGTATACAATTCATCGCTTGTAAAACTCTGAATCTGACAGTGATTGACTGTAGTTTTACATTTTACTTTCATCTCTTTCTTAATAAACTCAAAATCAAATTAAAAGTTTTTTATTCTGTAGGCTGCATAATAATATTGTCTATGTCAAGTATAGTGGACGTCTTGCGGCTGAGATGACGATGATGAAGTACAAAATCATAAACACAAAAATTTGGGTGTTTTGTAAACCCAAAAACCCGGTTTTTGCAGACTTTAAACCCACCCAGGTGGATTGCCCATCTCTATTAAGTATTGAAAACCCATTAACGATTACAACCTTGAGATTATTATATAATAGTGTACTTATCGATTTTTCTACAAAGCTAGAATTTTTTCTCGACAACTTCTATAACACAGACTTTACATAGCATATATGTTGCCCTAATGTTGTAAAACTGAGGTTCCAGATTCGATTCTTGTTCATGCTAATTTAGATTACAAACTTGTTATAATTAGCCGAGTCTGGGTGGGTATATAGAATTCGTCTGGTTATACATATAAAATAGACAACGTATTGCTATATTGACAATATTTTTGATAAAATCGTTACCATTTCTATACTAAAATTCTGATTTTTGTCACAAACTATAGCTTTATAGTTTTTGTTATTCGTTTCTTAATAACATTCCCTCGCGTGAACTTTCGAAACCCTAGGGCTCTTTAAAGCATACCTACGTTAAATATGGCTGACCTAATTAATATATGATTGTGTTGCATTTATTTCAATGTATTCGCAATATTGATTTTGGGAGCCATATTTTATATCACTAAAAAGAAATATCAATTTTCTTTATTTTTATTACTATTACGTTTTGATCAGACGCCAGTTTCATTATTTCCCTCTATCCTAAGATTGTAAGTTTATCGTTATTTAACAAAAAAGGTTGCCTCTTTTTAATTTACTTCTTGTAATACATATTTTTTAGTTCTTGTGTAGATATTTTATGTAATTATATCTTTTATCAATAAAGAGTTTGCGTTCATTCATTCTATGTTAATTTTTATTTGGTTATCTAAAAATATTAAACATACCGTGTTATGCAGTTGGTTGGCGACATGTTGGGGCACTATGCCCGAGTCCTCCCATTCGTAATGTTCTCTCAATGGAGACGGTACTCGTGGAGACAGCAAATCAGTTTCCGCCACTGGGCTTGATGTGAGTAGACTGAGAACAAACCTGAATAAAAAAAAAAATCTTTCAAAATTAGCATATACCATTTTCAAAATCAACGTCATGTTCGAGAGAACATGGTATATAGCTGAGTGACATATACCGTGAGTACTTTTATGCAAACTCATTTTCTATTTTTATATTTGCAAAGATATATCTGAAAGAATATATGCGCCTTTCATAAGAGGCGAGACCCCTTCTGGAAAAGAATTTTAAATACATAATTTCTTAACAGATAAATTTCATAAAATCATAAGACTTGGTAAAACTTTAATCAAATACTTTGGGATTTATTCATAAAAAATTGTTAAGAAAGCTTAAAAACCTAAACCTATGCTTGAATGATTTCAACAAAATTTTCAAACAAGAAAAAGATAAATTATAAGATATTGAATACTTTTGTTCATAAAAATTAGTTAAGAAAGCTTAAAAACTAAACCTACGCTTGATAAATTTCAATCAACAAAAAACGAATTTTTTTGTTGATTGAATTATTGTGTTTATTTAGACTATTATACAAACGACGTCACGGACATAGTTAATATTTTAATAAAACTAGTAACTCACCCATCACGTTCTAACTGCAAATGTGTTTGATGCCGGCGGGGAGATACCGCTGGACTTCTCTGCAAATTATGTAGAACCTCCACTTCCCTGTGTGGTTCTACAGGACTAGGAACTTTTTCCGGCGACCGCACTTCTGACAAAGTTAAAGCAAACCCAGACCCTTCTCTTAGAACAGTTTCTTGATTGTCGTTTTTAGTCCTAAAGTAGTCATATAACTCACTTAAAGATTTCGATTTTAACGTCATTTTTCCGTCGGTTACGAAATTTTGCTTTTGAGGTTTATTGTGAATAACTGGCAGTGGTATACCACTTTTTTTTAGTGGTTTTACTTGAACATTGCTTACTAATGCTTTACGTTTAATTTCGTTCATTTTAGTTACAATTACCGGCGTTATTTGCGTCGTCATCTCTATAATATTGTCTTTTTTTAACGGAACCAATTTATTTTGATTATGGTCGTCTTCACTAGATAGCAGATTTTCACTGTCTGGCGTCCTTATTTTAATACTCTCTCCACCAAATCGCACTTTTTTAACAACAACATCAGTATCCTCAGAGTCACCATCACTATACTTAAGCATATTCCTATCCGAACTATCACAGTCTTCTTCACTCCCTGTATTTTTCTCCGAGCCCGTTTCATTTTCTTCTAAAACTGTCATCGTAATTGCAGTGTCCGCATCAAATTTAATTTCTGTTTCTATTATCACCTTAGCATAATTATTGTTACTACTGTAATATGGTAGGTGTGCGAATGATTCCTCAGAGGAAGTGTCAGTTGAAACCCTTACAGGAGTAAGTGGTGTATTAAACACATGATTAATCTTTAATAGAGTTTGATTGTTATCTCGATAAGCTT
Source organism: Galleria mellonella (assembly GCF_026898425.1). NCBI lineage: Eukaryota > Metazoa > Arthropoda > Insecta > Lepidoptera > Pyralidae > Galleria > Galleria mellonella. The sequence goes on from NW_026442112.1 coordinate 1,683,358, forward strand.
TCCTAGGTGCATAATACACGTCCATGGAATCCTCATCGTATAATTCGCACAGCTGCCGAAATTTATCTTGAACTTTGAAATCAAGCCGTGAAAGCAACATCATGTAGTCTCGTGGTCCGCAAACTCTTCGAAGCTTTAACAAAGCTCGTTGTGCAACATCTCTGTGTATTGGGTCGAACAGTTTGTCTCCTAAAATTTGAAATATCGGTAACATGTTTAATGCGGGATTCCTTCTTTTAAGTATATTCATAACAGAAGGTATTGACAAAATTAATCCAGTTATAACGTTCACTTTTGTGTCAATGTTCGCAGATTGTGGCCTTATGTTCTGATACGAGCATTTATCTAATATAGCTCGGGCGGCGCATTCTGTATCTTCACAATGCGTGCAGAAAACTTTGAGAGCGTCTAGCGCGCCCTTCCGGACGTTTGGTGAATTGTGACCTAGGTTGTCTACTACTTGGTCGAATGGGAATGATAGGGCGTTTCCTGAGAGAGGAAGCAAGTCGGCGAGTACTCGAAGTGCATGGAGTCGAACTTCCCATTCAGGATGCGTGAGGCGATCACGGATGGCAATGTAGAGGAGCTCAACGTCCAAGTCCGGGGGGAGCGCTTGGGCTCGCAGCACTCGATCCCACAAGGGAGCGAGTGGCGGCGGCGGCGTCTCGGGCAGTTGCATGGTGCGCGAATGACGGCTCGGCGAGCTGGGTGGCATGCCCAGCCGCGCCGCTGGCCGACGAACAACTGGGTTAATGATCGGACGGTAAGCCACGCGCTCCTGACCAATCGATGGAAACACATATTACCCCTATACATAAATAAATGGCATACGATGGAATACCCTATGCATATTAGCTGTGACAAAAGAACCCCATTTATATAGGTAATTTACCTATTGAAACACTAAACTAGTAAATTATTAATTTTTAAAGATTGTAATAAATATATTTTTTTTTATTAGTAAGTATTTACAAATTAGTAATTACAAAGTAGTATCTACTTGCAAATTATTGAGTTATATCTTTATATTGTAGGAAACCTAAGAAATTAGGTTACATTTCATAGACTAACTCCCTGGTGATATTAACACCGAATGAATCTGAAAGATGACGTCACAATCGTCTCTGCTATGTTCAATTAAATATATATGTTATGTGGTGGACAAATTAAATTGCCGATATCCATGTAAGTCAAAAGAAGATCGAAATGAAAATAACTTACTCGTATTAATATTTAACTAACGACCCGCCCCGGCTTCGCACAGGTGCAACGTAGAAACTAAAATGGGTCTGTATGGAATAATTAAGAACATTCATATTTGTTAAACATTAGAATGGTATTAGAAAGCTTTCCATATAGTATAATACATATTATAGATATGCCATCGCTGACTTTTTTGTAGACCTAATAATGAGGAACAATTGCATCGTACATTGTTATATTTCAAAAGAATAATTCGATGAAAGCTCACAGACAGCTTGATTTCTTCCGACATCCTTAACAATTATCGTCATATTTCAACAATATTAAACTAAATACTCTATCTATTGATAAAAACCATATCAAAATATATAGCGTAGTTTAAATAAAATCCATTATTGGCTGTATTTATAAGAGACTTAGCATGTAAGTTGAGTTTTTAAGAGCTGTGGATTTTTGTATTAAATTAATAAAAAAAAAAGATCTAAACATACATACAGAGGGAGAAGCGACTTTGTTTTATACTATGCAAAGATTTTAAGAAATACATTTAGCGAAATTTATAATTGATTTTACTTACGCTCAATTAGTTCTAGGTTAGGCATAATAAAACACCTATATCATAGATTTAATCAGAAATCAAGTATTTTCTATTACCTTCGTTATGTAATTAACCTTCGTGCCAAATATTAAGAACTTAGATTAATAAAATAGTCTAGGTAGATCCTAGATACGCAATACGCATGGGTGGAGAAGAAGGTCAACTTTTTTATCAAATTACTAATTGCCATGGCTGCGACTTCGTTTACGTATTGTCGAAATTACCTTTAAGTTACTTTTAAAAACATAATGGGTGATTTTCAGCAACTGCAATCACAGTCTAACTTCGATGAACCTTTTAAAATGTGCTTTTATCTTCGAAGCCCCAGAAAAGCAGAAGTCCTCGAAATATAGAAGGAATCATTTTATAAAACACTTCCCGGAGACATCAACTCTTCTAAAGACTCGAAACCAAAAAAGTTCATCGAAATTAGACAGAACTCGCACTTGCTAAAAATTACCCCAATATGATTACTTGAAAATATAAATAGCGTATTGCTATTGGAATACCGAACGGTAATAGTTTAATCGGACACGCTTGACTGCAGTCCTGGGATCCCAAGATCGAAACCCAACCTAAACTTCTAAATTTTCAAAATCATGTTTGAATCATTTTAAAATAGGATTATGTTAAAAAAAAAACGACTTCAAATGTTGTAAAACCATTTTGATTTAAAGTTTAAACTACTAAGACGGTTTTCATTAAATTTCCATGAACTAATTCGAACGAATATCTTTTGAGAAAAGAAATAATTTTCCAAATCAGTAGTTATCACACTTAGCAAGCGGGTTGTAAAACCGCAGTTGGGTTTTTGTCATATTTTAAGAGGGACACTGCTGCTGCCCATCCCTCGACTATTACGTTATATTATTTATATTATTACACGATTGTAAAATTGCGTTGAAAACCATTCCGTCATCTTCTCGTTGTCACGAGAAAACAGACCAATTTGCTCCTAAAAAGCCGGCAACACATATGCAATTTTTTGATGTGGCGGGTGCACATGGACGGCGGTAATCACTTGCCATCAGGTGAACCGCATGCCCGTTTGCCCCTTTGTGTTATTAAAAAAACACATCAATTTTAAAATGTCCGTTTCGGGTTCTTGTATTTATTTATAACGTCGATTGGTATGTTAATTATAGACATTGATTGTATTTAGACTAAGGACCCGTTATATCTAATTACCATTGCCCTCTAAATAGGTAGTTATGAAATATTAATTTCAAATTATCAAGACATCGAATTATTAAAATTAATAGGTTGGTAACCATTTGCCCTTTAAGACAATAACATGAAATTTTGTTTCATGTTTCATGGACACCATCACAGAATGTAAGTACAAATATTTAGTAGATAATATATATAACTTAAGTTTACCGTGTGGTCTCGGCATAGAATAGGCCATCCCTTCCATTCCCGTGAGTGTCGTAAGTGGCGACTAAGGGAGGGCAACGGATGGGAAGCAGCGTCCCTCTTAAAACATTTTCTAAGCCTAACTGCGATTGCCAATCGGCTTACCAAGCGTGTCAACTACTTGCAAACCCCCTTAAGGGGGAGGATTATGGTCAGCAGTGGGCAGCTGATATGATGATGATAAGTTAAAGAATCGATGTAGCCCGAAGAGTAAGCAAGTTGAAGTAACACTGGCAATTTAACTACAAGAACCGACAACCGATAGGGAAGAAAGATTTATGAGTTGCGACTCTGTTCAGGCAAAAATAGTGGAGCACGACCTCCCACTAGGTAGTGCAGACGATCTCTAAAACATTGCAGAAATCACTGGACGCAGGTGGTTCAAATTTTTTCCATATAACTGTCTATGGGTAAATGCGCTAGGTGGGCATGCCCACCTTAGAATAGTTTGGTGCCCACCCCAGAATGCGAGCAAAGCTTTATAAAGACACATCTAAAAATATAATGCGCTATTTTAAGAGGCTAGGCTCCCCATGGAAAATAATCTTAAATAAACCCATGATGATGAAGATAGATCACGAGTAAAAGCATGGGATACAGCTAGTCTAAATCTAAACTAATATTATAAATAGGAAAGATTTTTGTTTGTAATAGATAAATACATACATTAAAAAAAATAATTAAAAAAATTCTTTCATTCGTAGAAAGTTACATTATCAACAAGTAACATGGACCGTTTTATCTAATTTACCTTTTTACTGTCTACTCGTGCAAAGTTGGGATTGGTCGCTAGTATACAAGAATGCTTATACTCATGCATTAGTAAAATTAAGCAAAGGTATATTAAAAACCATGGCCATTTTCGAGCCTATTTAAAAAGTTCACTCCTATTGATACCTTTGTTAAGCAAGGCCAAGGCCGTACCTTGTAATGGAAATTAAAAAGCCTATGTGATACTAGTTCGCAAATGATTTATTGGTAAGCATTATTATTACTACTTGTACTTACCTGGAAGGGAGACAAAATTGTTAGTAATGGGGACAAGCAACCCCATTTCTAGCAATATACGTACGTACTTTCACGCGGTTGTCTCTGCAAATCATCACGGTTAATTCTACTTGAATTTATCGACATAGTGATAGGACATAGACTAACTGACCTGCTTTCATCCTCATCTATCATCTCTTACTGTGCTCCGACCATTCCACTATCACCCATTAAAAATAGTATCTGATTGTTTTATTGGATGAACATGGATTGGTTGCTATCGGTATACGCTAGCGGGGCACCAGTGAGAGATGATAAGTATCGTCAATTCATCATAGGTCACTAGTTCAAACTAGGACCAATAATCATAGGTCAGTTAGCCCATCATGATGAATTCGATAAGAATCAACCACGATGGTTTCTAGGAAAACCGCGTGGAGGTAAACCTGATTGGTTATATTGCTAGTTATATTGGAGCTGTTATATTCCTAATACTAATCCGTTCCCCCCAATAATATCCTATTAGGTCGACCTTCATGCGATTCTTTTTGGAATCCTTAATTTTTGTTAAATTCATACATTGGGTCAACTGACCTCTTTGGGGGGTGGGGGGGGGGGGGTTATTGTTGGCAATGAAGTTTGACAGCCCCATTGCTAGCAATATGCCCTACTAGGTCGACATCCACGTGGTTACCTCTGGAAACCATCGTGAACAATTCTTGTTGAATTCGTCACGATGGGCTAATTGCCTGCTTCATCTCTCACCTATCATCCTTCACTGGTGCCACAACAGTGTATACTGATAGCGCAGGTGGGGTTACCATTCCATTATCACCCATTAAAAAAACTGACCTCCTTCCATCCTCATCCCTTCATTGTTTAGTGGTGAGCCGTCAGTACGTACCAATGGCGCTATTTGTATTCCATTATATACATAGTACATACGAGTATTTTTTTTAATGGGTGATAATGAAATGGTCACCCCGCCTGCGCTAACGGTATACGCTGGCGGGGCATCAGTGAGAGATGATAGGTAACGATGAAAGCAGGTCAGTTAGCCCATCGTAAGGAATTCCATTAGAATTAACCACGATGGTTTCCAGAGAGAACCACATGGAGGTCGACCCTACTCTTACATTTTTACTTATCATCCCTCACTGGTGCATCGCCGGTGTATACCGATAGCGCAGGCGGGATTACCATTCCATTAAAAAAAAGTCTTGCGTCTATATTCATGAAATATACAAAAAAATACACTGATAAGAAATTGAGTATCTTAGTAGGTAATACAAAGATAAAAATAAATTATTGACAAGAAAATTTTTAAATAATTCTACATCAACAATTTTACTTTTAAAGAGGTTTTTAATTTTTGTTAATTTCAACATCAACATCATGTATTCATGATGATATTTAAAATAATTAAAACAAATATGTATTAACTAAACGCATTCCGCCATTTTTTATTGAAACAAACACAGTCTGACAGCTAAACGTCACTTTGGCTTTGGCTAGTTCAGCTAGTTCATAAGTTTTGTTATTGTTTTTAGCTAAAATATAGTTTTAGAAGAAATTCTTAGACATAAAAAACATGGAAACTATGCTAAGTACTTATATTAAATATATCTGCGAACAGCAAAACGTGTGATCATCTGTGAATTTATTCAAGATAATGCCGACACCATGGAGTATCTGTCGCTGTTGTTGTTGATTACAAGTTTTGGGATTACTAAAATTGTTGCTCAAAATGATAACTGTACCAGAACTAACATCCGTGGGGACTACAAGCTGTGTCTACGTAAACTATCGGAATCATTGTCGACAAAATTTAACGAGATTGTTGTCAACGAACTCGGCAGCGAGTACACAGCACATTTCGAAATAAGGTCAGCGCATAAAACAAACCACTATCAATTCTCAGATAATGACACATTGTCTATTATTGCCGATAAGTTGAGCTACAAGATTTCTACTGCGGCAAACATACTTCAAGATATCATGAAAAATGTTACCAGTAGTAACAACACTCCGTCCTACACGCATCCATGTCCATTCAACTCTATTCGTAAGTCAGTGTTTATTAAAAGTTCTAATATGTACAATAATTTGCCCGTTGTGGACACTACATCCAAGATAAGTAGTAGGTTTAAGGATTTAAAAGTTAAGAGACAGTATTTTTTGTCTCATATGGATTATGCAACTGATAAAGACTGTACTACGATGCCCCATTCACATTTGAGGTATTTGTATCATAGTGTTATACATCCAGAGCCAAAACTTGTAGTTTTCATAGTAGACAATAGTATGAAAGCAGATTCTTTACAGCATGCTGTCAGTGTGGCAAAAGAGACAGCGTATGCACTGCAAAGTACTGACTATATAGCATTGAAAATGACTAATACAACTGACTTTGTTAAATTTGAAGATACTTGCAATAATGATGGTGTGTCTGATTTGGGCAATGCTACAGAAAACAACAAACTTTTACTGCGAGAGTACTTGGCAAGTTTAGATAATGCACCATCAAATGTGTCACCACTAGCCATCAGTCAAGAGTTGAATAATCTTTTGACTCTTAAACCTCTGCCTAAAAATAAGTTATTTATTTTTTTAACTGATACAAAAGTATTAAAAAATGAAACATGGCTCAAAATATTTCCATACTCAAATGGTGACAATAATATGAAATTTGCAATAGGATTGATCTATGAGAATCAAGCAGATAGGAATAGTTCATTGGGTATACTACATATTGACAAATGGCACAATCATTCAAACAACCATTCTGTTATGAGAGTGCATATAAATGACAGTGGTGTTATTGGACAAGTAGCATCTGCATTCATTTCATTACTGCCTGGTAACTATCAGAGCATGAAATTAAAAGTTATTGGTCCAATCTGGGAAGCCACAGAAAGAGATTTCATGGTATCACTAGTGATACCAACAATCAATGGAGTTTTAGGTTTGGACCTCTATTGGTCAGATTTAGCTGAAGATATTGTTTACTTCCAAGGTGTGAGTATACAGAAGAGAGCATTTGTTATGGACTTTTCAGGCAAAGTACTCATGCATACGTATTTTCCACGACCTGAAACAGCCTCTGAAAAAATTAAATTTACAAATCTTGAGAATATTGAGACATATGATTTTATATATATAGTAAAGCAAGAAATGTTATCTAATAGTTATGGTAATTACACAGTCCCCAAACATAATTCTACCAAATCTATAATTTATTCATGGAAATGGGTTGAGGATTTGTATATTGTTTGTATTGTGTCTGAAAGTGGAGTATCAAACATTCTCAATAAGACCAACATATATTTTACTAAAAGCAACAAAGAAATATTGTTCCATAGATTAGATTTATTTCCCCCAAAAACTGGTAAAATTTGTAGACATTTTAAACAGATTGCAACTATAGACCAGGGAACAGTATATTTGAGCCCATCTAGTTTTCAGTCACCATTCACTTATCTCTATGATATGGGTGATGGTCAGGAAGCAGTCACGTACATGCAGAATTATTTAGCTTATTTAAAAAGTTTGGCTTATGGTTTGCTTTCAAACCCAGGATTAAAGAATGAAATTCAGCAGGATGTTGGTTACCTAAATCCTATATTAACATTTTATAAACGTCAGCACTTACATGGGGCTTATTCTAAATATATAGTCCGAAGATATGCTGTCACAGACAGTGGCGTATTGGTTATGTTCCCTGGAACTGTGCTAGAATATGATTACGAACCTGTTAAGAGACCTTGGTACACATATGCAATAGAGCACCCAGGAAAAATTATTTTAACTCCACCAAATTTAGATGTTGGTGGTGCAGGATATGTTGTGAGCATTTCATATGCAGTGAATAGTCCTTCTCAACCAACAAAAGTAGTTGCAATGGATGTAACAATGGGATTCCTTTATAAACTCCTCATTGATAATTTACCTCTATGTGCTATGTCTTATGTGAAATGCTTCATCATGAATAATCGAGGTTACTTAGTGTCCCATCCTGGATTGATGGATCCAAACAGTTCTGGTCCCATAGAACAACAGCATATCACACATAAAGAATCAATGATAGCTATAGATATGTTGAACCATAAAGATTTTGTAATCAAAAGGTTGTGTAATAACTTCTATGATAAAACAATACAAAGGTTTTATGAATTTAATACTTCATTGCCAAATGTGCTCTCTAATGTTGTGTCAGGTGATCATTGTGTTCATTATTATATAGCTGCAATTCCTGGCACAAACGCTTTTATTGGTCTTGTCAACGCATCCTGCAGTGTTGGTGCGTTTTGTCCTTGTAGTATGGTCGATCGTCTCTGCCTTAACTGTAATCGCATGGAACAAACAGAATGTGAATGCCCTTGTGAATGTAGTTCTGAATTATATGAGTGCCCTAATGCCAATGTATCTAGATTCAATCAAGACATACCTCTCTGTGGCATGATGCCAGAAAACAATAATCATAAATCTCACTATTTTCATAACTTTGCAGAAAATTTGAAAACATGCTTTGACTTCCAATGTGAAACTTACTTGACACATTCATCATGCTTGGGTGTGTTAGGTTGTGAATGGTGTCAGGTAGATACTGACGGTCGATCGCCACTTTCAGCTCCGTTTTGCACATCGCAATCGACATGTTTTAATGGTGTTTTGGGTGCTCTAACTCCTTATGGAGAAGGTACATTCGGTCACGTAAATAGAGATGCTTTTGGTAGCTATTCAACCATAGGGCCCATAGCTGGATGTATAGTGACTGTGAGTTTAGTCATAGCTGTTGCCATTTACTGCTATCGACAGAATGTCACTACCGCTAGTTGCCATAATTTATATGTAGATGGTCCAGCCGAGACTTGGCACGATGCCGATGTTCAGATGAGTCATTTACAATCAGAAGATATGCACGACCTGTCTGGCCAGGACAAACTGCTGCCAGCTATGGAAATAGAAGCTCCAATATCGCCATACAGGGTTGTAACAGGGTACAGGCGAGCGCATACGGCCGGCGGCTCAGATCACGGTTATTCCACTATGACACCTCATGAGGATTCTGAGGCGACCGGTTTCTCAGTGAATGATCCAATTGTACTATCAGATGATACAAAGTCTGATGTAAGTTATCCTCTTCCAGCTAAAATTAAGCCTAGATTAATTAAAAGTAGTGACCTAAGTGTAACGGTTCTGCCATGCGGCAAAAATAGTGTTATAGCCCCGGTCACTGTCCATAGACATATGGAAGCATCCTAACGTTTAATTTATTTGCATAAATCTACCTCTTTTGTACATTATAACATTTAATCTGGCGTAGTCCATAATTATGTATACATGATACATTTAATCGTTGTGATATTTATATATTTTTCATAATTTTTTGATATGTTTTGATTAGATACTTAGTGTTTTTCTTGGAAGGTATTAAGAAATACACCCACCCATGTGACTAGACTTATGAGATTAACGATGCTATATTACGTTGCATGTATAGCCTCTACCCAACTTAACCTAAATATGTAATAATTTTAAAAGACGTTCATTTATTGTTTTTAAAACTGTTCTTGTGGAAGTAATTATTTCATTTTATTATTAGGTATTAAGTGCAATTTTGTGCACAACTATTTCTTTTGACACTGCATATTCTGGGGCAGAATGTAACTACTGACGATCACCTGGATAAACTCTGGCATTTTTTTACGTCGGAGGACGTGGCTAATACAACGCCCCCCTAAGATCCTGCACCTGGATGCCCTGTACCCCTGAAATCTTAATAAAGATGGGCTTTTTTAAGACAGAAGTCAACTTTGCCAATACTATATGAGCCTTTTATTTCAAATAATCTAGCCTATTAAATTTTACATTCTTAGCACATTTATTAAATTCGACTGAGTATATGAAATGAATGATTCACATGATAAAGTGACTATTTTAACTACTTTTTTTTTACCTTTAAGACATGAGCCCAATTTATTTTGAATTTAGAAAATTTGCCTTAGTTTTTATAAATTGATATATTAGATTAAATGGATCTTACATTTACATTTAAGCAATAAAAATCTTCAAAAACTTTATATAGTTACAATGGTGGGTGACTTTAATATGATATAAATTTAGGTTATTGATTTACATCACAATATTATTAACTTAATTATGGTGCTCTTTTTTTTGTGAATGTTCATTTTTCAACAATTTTACATGTTATTTTGTCATAAATAAATTTTAATACAATTTATGACATACCTATTTGTATTAAGGTATTTCTCTTATAACAAGATATGTTGTTTATATATTTTGTCATAAAAGTTTTTTAAAAATTTTATTTTACAATTATTCAGGTATCAATTTTATTTAGTACTCCCCCTGTGACATAATGCACTTGTGCCAACGCCGTTTCCACTGTGAGAAGGCTCCTTGAAAGTCCTCTGGTTGTCGGTTTCTCAGCTGCCCCGTCGTAGCTTTTTTATCTCATTTATGTCCCCCAAATGCCGCCCCCGAAGTACCAATTTGGTTTTTGGGAACTCGAATAGGGGGGTGTTCGGTCACCGTAATGGAATTTTTATAACAAGATGATTGTCGTTGCCCCTCTGTTTATATATTTAATACAATGTACTCGAAAAAAACAATATTGTCTTGACATAGATTTTCTTGATTTTTTTGTTTAAATTATAAATGTTTGCTCCATAAGATTCAATATAAGCACTCAATAAATGAGAGGGGTGTAACTTTTTTAAACAAATGACTTACAAGTACTTATAATAGCAGTATTTTAAATTATAAATGTTTATAAGATACAATATAAATAATTGAGAGTGTAACTTTTTTTATGGATACATAATATAATAATATAAGAACAATTATTCCTACTTTATTTACAAATGTGCTAAAATTTCAACTAAGACTCCAAAACTAGCTTCTGTATCTGTGTATAATATGTAATGAAGAAGGACATAAATAATTTATGAATATAAATACAGCACAGAAAAAAAGGTTGTCGTAATAATATACAGGTTTCTAGTATAAGCTATGTTTTTATATTTGTACTTTATGTATTAGATTGTAAGAAAAATGCATTTTTGATAAATAATGTGCCAGTGCCTCCTGTATTGTTAAGTTACTTATTTTAAAAACGTATTTTTAAGACTGATTTCTATGTTGCATTTATTTGATGTAATAAATTTCATTTTTAAAGAAAAATTGTATTATTAAGATCTTCCTTCGAAGGCAGGGGAGACTGGAATTGTTAGTAATGGGGTCGCATAGCACCATTGCTAGCAATATAGCATATCAGGTCGACCTCCACGTGGTTCCGCCTAAAATCAACATGATTAATTCTTGTGAAATTCGTCACAATAGGCAAACTGATCTGCTTATATCCTTGCCTATTATATCTCATTGATGCACTGCCAACGTATACTGATATATACAGCGTAAAGTGCAAATGGGGTTACCATTTTATTCTAATTTTTACCATTACTTCGAAAACACAAGGTAGGTACTACGTACCATAGATTCAAGATAGGTAATTTATGGTAGGAACTAAGGAATCTTTGTGTTAGTACTCGGATCTCAACTGATCAAGAAAATTGGTATCACTAAAAAACTTTTAATCAAAATCCTGCAGTGAAAGTGTAATAAATAAAATGCAATTTTAAAACGTAATATTTTATTATTTTTACTTAAACTACTAATTCACAGTTCTATATTGACAATTCTGAGTACAGTGATATTGTGATGTTTATCAACTTTATATCGGGAAAGTATATAAAACGGGCAAAATGATAGTTTTTGATTTAACAGACTTCGTAAAGTACAAAACTTACTATTTATTCATCATGAAGTGTCGATATAACGATAGAATTTCTTTGGACCACAAAGTTGCTTTTAAACCTTTACGATACAACAATACAATTTTTTCGAATATTGTTCGTGCGACAGTTACCGACTACTACCATGTGGCTGATCAGTTGATTAAAAATATTTAAATGAATGAATAAATTTATTTTCTTACATTTTCTTCTTAAAATTTGGTATAAAGTTTATAGTATAAATACAGTAACGTGGCCGAAAATTAGTCGACTCCGACTGACGGCAAGTGCCATATAACTTGCTTATACGCTGGCAGTTTGCCGGGGCCTCCCGTCATGGGGTCTCACCCGGCAGGCGAAGACCGCACAGAGCGAGCCGATTGCCACTTCCAGGGTTTACCCCGGATTGCCGGAAGATATTTTCCACACAAAGATCTGCGCATGGTTATGCGCGGTGGCGACACAACTCGAGAGGAGTAAACAGCCCTGGACGAGTCCCCCCCCCCTTTGGGGGATTGTGAGAAGACAAGCGAGAGAAAACTAGTCATTCGCGGTCTGGTAACAAAACAGTCAACACTAGACTCCGAACAGCGATCGATTCATTGATCGATGCTACATTTAGAGGTGACGCATGTGTCGCAACATGAGCGTAGACGTAATAACGGTCAAAGATTGTTGGCTAACAGGCAGGATAATGGAACCTCCACTAATAGTAATCAATTTTTAGTATAAAATTTTAGCTTACACTAATGATAGTGGGATTAAACGAAATAATTTTAATTAACTGGGCGACAGGTGATATGGAATTCTACAAAGTAACAACAATTTCAGTAAATTATATACAACCACGTGATCTGCACGCAATATTAAGAGCGTTCATAACTTTTGCTTACTCAAGTGTGGCAACGTCGCAATTATTTGCCATTTTTTAAAAATCAATTAACATTTTTAATGTTTCGTTTACATTTGTGATCGATTATTTATAGTGTTCTGATAGCGAATTAAAATGTTAATAATAGAATACATCACATATAAATTTACCACTAAAACATTGCTACATTTAAAAAAGATGAACACTTTTTTGTTATCTAAATCTAAATTTACAGTAAGTTTAATAATTACATAGATAGATAAATAATTTATTTGCATTATTTCTAGCTTACACTAGCTGAAAACTTTTGAAATCATTAATCAGAAAAATTGTAAAATGTTTTTGAAAATAAACAGGTAAATGCGACGTCACCACACTTAAAGAATATATGATATGAACGCTGAAAGATATAAACGCTTCAAAAACGTGGATAAGTCGTCGAAGCGTATGTGCGTGTGCGTGGGCTGCGGGGCGGCGGGCTGCGCGGGCGCCGGCGCGGCGCGCGCGGAGTGGCGGCCCCGCGGACGAGCGCTAGTAGCGGGGCGGAGGTCACTCGTCGTCGAAGCGTATGTGCGTGTGCGTGGGCTGCGGGGCGGCGGGCTGCGCGGGCGCCGGCGCGGCGCGCGCGGGCGGAGGTCACTCGTCGTCGAAGCGTATGTGCGTGTGCGTGGGCTGCGGGGCGGCGGGCTGCGCGGGCGCCGGCGCGGCGCGCGCGGCCAGGCGCTGGCGGCCCCGCGGACGAGCGCTAGTAGCGGGGCGGAGGTCACTCGTCGTCGAAGCGTATGTGCGTGTGCGTGGGCTGCGGGGCGGCGGGCTGCGCGGGCGCCGGCGCGGCGCGCGCGGCCAGGCGCGCGGACGAGCGCTAGTACCACTCGTCGTCGAAGCCGTGTGCGTGGGCTGCGGGGCGGCGGGCTCCGGCGCGGCGCGCGCGGAGGCGCTGGCGGCCCCGCGGAGCGCAGCGGGGCGGAGGTCACTCGCGCTGCGCGGGCGCCGGCGCGGCGCGCGCGGCCAGGCGCTGGCGGCCCCGCGGCCGCCGCCAGCCGCGCCCGCCCTCCGCCCGCGACCACTGCTCCTCCTCCTCCGCGCCCGACAGCGCACGCGCGTTGCTCGAGTTCGCACAGTACTGCGCACAGGTTTAATCTTGTTTAGCATTACGTCCCTTTGCTGGGGGGAAAGGGATTGTTAGTAATGAGGTCAAATGACCCCATTGCTAGCAATATACCCTATCAAGTCGGCCTCCACGCGGTCTCCCCTGGAAACCATCGTGGTTAATTCTTGCCGAATTCATCAAGGTGGGCCAACTGGCCTGCATTCATTCTCACCTATCATCTTTATACCGATAGATACACCGACGAGGCACCAATGGAAGATTACCGCGGGCGGGACGGGGTACCATTTCATTTTCACCCATTAAACATAATGTTCCTTTGCTAGCAGTATACCCCTGTCAGGTTTACCTTAACGAAGTCTCACTTGGAAACCGTGGTGCTGAATCCCAGGTGCATTCATCACGATGGGCTAACTGACCTGCCTTGTCATTTTCACCAGTCATCCCTCCCTAGGTACCCCGCTAGCGTATACCATTAACGCGAGCGTGGTTACCATTCCATTATCATCCATTACAAAAATATCTTGTGAAAATCTAACAATATAAATAAAAAAATAAATCCAAACACAATTACCTCGTCAGCAGCTTTTGCAGAATCAAATCTAATTATAACTTCAGTTTGTCCTTCTTTTACATCCACATGCATAGCGTGAATGTTGCTTCTTATCTGTAAATTATTATAATTATATTTATAGATTAATTAACACAAATACAGACTAATTATACACACAAATGAAAATAATAACTACTCCAACTCCGTTTCAATGACTGTGAATTCGAATTTAGTAAAGCAATAAAAAAAAAACACAATAGTAACGTTAGCAGATTGTTTACTATTATCTCTGCTATTGTAGTAAAACATTTTACATATGAGTATATTCGATTACTAGCTATTTCCCACGGCTTGCATTGCGATCTTGCACCTTTATACAAAATTTCTGTAATGGCCCAGCATTATAGTTGCACTGGGTTAGCCATATAGGTCGAAGTACTATTTATCGATGGAAAAAAAAGGACAAATGAGGTGCAAAGCAACATAACTTAGTTACTTAGATGGAGCAACAACCTCAGATGTGTTGTAGGGAGTCAATGGATGTGGGGTTTTTTTTAATGGGTGAAGATGGAATAGTAACCCCATCTACGCTATTGGTATAGACTGGCAGGGCACCAGAGAAGGGTGACAGGTGAGTATGAAAGCAGGTCAGTCGGTTCATAGTGACCAATTGAACAAGAATTAGCTACTATGGTTTCCAAGGGGAACCACGTGGAGGTCGACCTGATGTATTGCTAGTAATGAGGCTATTAAATCTCATTACTAACAATCCCTTTCCCCCCAATGGGTGTGGGTAGTCTCTATCTCTGAGGGAGACTTATGTTAAATAGTAGTTAGTGTGGTGCAGGGTGGGCTGTATCCATCCCAGGAAGAAAGCAGACCTCTCAGCTCAAAGATATCTGAGAGCACATATTGGACCATTCTAAGAGGGCAGGCCTTCCCTAAAAAATAATCTTAAATATGCCAACATGAAATAATGGTAATACACAAAATATAATTAATACACTTACAGTTCTTTTAGTGAGTCTCACATCCAAACAGGGTTCAGGAAGAATTTCCTTAACAAAAACACCTGGTATCCTTTCGAACGGCGTTATATTCTTGTTCCTCTCTTCCAGTGTGTTGTTGTCTGAAAACAACAATAGTATTGTTCAAATATATTTTTTCTAACAATTTAATGAAAATGTCAAAATGTTGTAATAAGCATAAAGCTTATAACCATAAAGAGCAGACTTTATCTGTCTCTTATGTCACAATTATATTAAACAGATACTCCTTACTGTTCCCTCCAAAAAGTTTAGAATAATAAATAGGCTTAGTAAAAATACAAAAAAGAAATTACAAGAAAAGGTTATATTGCGAAAACTATGGGTGACCTTATCCTTAATAACAATCTTTTCCAGGTCTACTCATCATCATATTGGTTAACTGTCTACTATTGAATATAAGCCTCCCCCATCAGGACGGGGGGGAGGGGGGGGGGCAACAGCTGGCAGGGGGTTAGACAACTGCTTTTAATTATGTTTTAAGAGGGATAATGCTGCTCATCCTTCGACTATTTAGTTCCCTTAGTTGCCTCTTCCATGTATAGATATTTATACCTTTAGTGTTTTAGAAATACTAATTGCTTAACTACCAAGGACAGAGTTAAGTATTCAAACCCCTAATGACATTTTTAAGTTTGATCAATAAATAGCATTAATTATATTAATTATGGCCGTGTGGTTCAGGCATAGAATACCCTTATAAAACTATAATATTAATATTAGTTAAGAAACTACAGTTATGTTTTTTTTATGAGTAAATTTCATTTCATTTCATTCATCATGAGCGGCTGTGATGCGAGCGCGAGCCTGATTGCGCGCCTCAGTTCTCAGCGTGCATCCATTAATATTTATGTGCTTGTGAAACTTTTAACAATTAAAAGAAATTACCTGGCTCAGCACACACTGAAGGTGCAGCTGGCGCTGGAATGCTCGAGTAGGTATGTTGTTTATTTTGCAGATTTGCTTTCATTTCCTTCATATATTTTCTTTGTAGATTCAAATACTTATTTCTTAGAGCTTTCCACTCGGACTTCGAGAGAACTTGCAGTCCCCATAACGCGCCTTTTGGTGCCTCATTTTTATTTGAACCATTTTTTGCTTTACTCCTCTCTTTGGCTGTACGTTTTTTCACCTTTTTCTGTACTTCTTGATTTTCATCTTTGCCTTCGTCCTGGCTGGTTAGTTCATCTTTAGATTCATTGGCTTGTTCATCTAATGACTTGCTTTCCTACAAAAAACATTTTATTTTAAAAATAAATTATTTATTTAATAGGTGGCGATGGAATAGTATGTCTTGCTTTGCTATAAATTTGTTTGCATACTATGAAATTTTTTCCAAAAGATCAGACCTAAGCTAAACTAGAACTTGATATAATTGAAAGAATTCTGTGTAGAATTTATAACCAATAAAATATTACTTTCCATAAATAAATATTACCAGAGGGAGACTTTGTACAAAAGTCGACCTCTGTCCCATTCGTGTTTCAACCGTGAAGCAGTTGTGTTTGCATATAATTGTACAGAGGAATAACACCTGAGTCCTGAATGTCAGAAACAGTATACTTATTATGTCCATGGTACTGCTCATGTCTATAGGCGACGGTTACTACTTTCCATCAGGTGGGCCGTCAGGTTGTTTGTAATTCTAAGTAATATAAAAAAAAAAAAAAAAAAAAAAAAAAAAAACTTTCGGTCCTAATCAAGTTCATTCTATATATGAAATTTTAGACCAGAAAATTCAGAATTAGATCTCATGGTAGATTCTCATTTACAGCTACACACTTGCAATCTGTTTTAAATAAAATTACAAACAATACTTACAGTTGACATTGATATACTCTTATTTTCTTCCTGAAAACAATATAAAATGTAATTAAATAATTAATTACAATAATAAGTAGGTTTTATAGTTGATATGACTACTTGTCTCTAACATGTATTTTTTTTTTAGTGTCATAGAAAGCTTGTAAAACATTTTCCTTAATTATTAACTGGCTAAAAAGGAAACAATTAGTTACTTATAGATAGATAGATATATAGATAAAAAAAATATAGACATCTTTAGTACACATCTGAAAATACAATTACAACAAAAACACCTTAAAACAGTACAAATATTGATACAAAGTGCTATCAATGGGTATAATTATAACTCTTTATATATAAGTACTTTTTTCACGTGTGTGCCTCAGCAATGCTAAATGATTCATAGCTCAGTGCACAATATTACTCAGAGAGCAAAAAACTGATTTTTAGGTACTACTGTGAGAATGATTCTGAAATTCGAACAAGAGAAAATTAAATTATTGAAATAAAAGGAGCACTGTATCACTTAAATATTTTCCATATTCACAAATATAAGTATGACGAGTGATAATATGTATCATATAAATAAAATAAACTTACACTAGGTGTCACCAATGTCTTCTCACTATCAGATTCATGTTCTAACTTCAATTCAAAGTGTTTATGGAGCTTCCTATCTTTATTCTTCTTGCTTTTCTTCTTTGGTGGCTCATTCTCTTCCTTTTCTTCTTTATTATCAGAAGATACAGCATCTAATGGTTCTTCAACAGAAAACATCTTTATAGATGACAGTTCCTCGGGAGGCATGCATGTGGGCAGCTTACAGCCCATCTTGGTAAATGTACTGATACACTTTTGTGCATCTTCTGGTTTATGAAATTCTATAAAGCCATAACCCTATAAAAAAAATTACATTAAAATAAGTTTTATGTCAAACAAACCTCTTTTGCTTCCTCCACATTCATCAATCTTTCCATGCATGCTCACTAGTTACTTTTAATTAGGTCCTTCAGCATGTCACCTTGTTGGTTGACATACATCTATCTAGGGTAGCCCCTGGTGACATATTCATTTATTCATTCATGCTAAATAAATATCTTTCATAAATATTCTTCTTTCAAAATTGTCAAACCAACCAATAATTTTAATTAAATATGACTATTGTTTGTGCCTTTATTTGTGAATGGATAAATCACTTTTGTAAAATTCTATTAGGACAACTAATTCATATTTATTCACATTTTAGTTTTAATTCATATTTGTGTATTGTACATTAATGTTAAGTAAATCAATCAAATAACAATTAACTTATTTTATACTTAATTGTGTTACATATGTGGGAAGAGACCCAGAAAAAAAAATGGGGGCATTGTGTAGAGGCTTGGGGGGTGATTTGTTGATCTTGAAGTAATAGTAGTTTTTTAAGTAGATGAAAAATTGAGGGTAATAAAAATTATTTAATCTCAAAGTGGGCAGTAGACAAAATAAGTTTGGGAACCCCCGAACTATACCCAAACTACAATTGAGACATCAATTAAAGTTAACAAACAACATTTTTTAATGATATATTATGCGTTTTAGGGAAAAAAAAAATTAGGACTACATACACACACACACACACACCAAACACCTACACTACATTCCAATACCAAAGTTAATATTTAAAATGTAATCCTGAATAGAATTAAGAATCCATTTTATATACTGCAATAATTAATTTCATAATACATACTTTTATTCTTTGTGAATTTTTAAACTTCGGCAAAGAGATATAGGCTACATGACCATAATCAGAAAAAACTCTCTGTAGCCACTCTCTGCTTGCAGTGACTGGTATAGACTCCACATAAACTGTTCTCTGGTCTGCATCATAAGGAAGAACTGGAGTTTGTCTCATAATCTGGAAAAAATAGAAAAAAAAGTATGTTTCTTGTCATTTTGGGTGCTTTATCACATTTACCCCAACAATAATAGTTAAAAGATGTCATGTTTGAAGATATGGGGTGAAAGAGCATAATTGACATTTATAACCATAATTAAAAAAAAAATCTTATATATGTCTATTTATTTCTTTTAGTTTTTTTTTTTTTAACAAGAGCCAATATTGCTATATGTCAGATTAAAAATCAATGTCATTGAAATCAAGTTATCATTACATATAAAGATAGTAATCATGGTTTATTTTTTATTACAGGAAAATGAAATTATAATCACAAGTGTGTTAAAGGTTTACACTGAGAAATTATATGTGAGGATCAAATTAAACCACAAATTCATCAGAAATATATTAAAATGGTTTCTAAGGGACATTGTATGGACCTCAATTTGATAAGAGAATATTGCTAGCAACAGAGCCATGAGTCATAATTATTAATATTTTCATCCAGTCAGAAAGATAGACATCTGGGTGAATTTAAAAAAGTGTGAACTATGTCCAACTACAGTAGACCTTTCAGTTACGCTTTTAACTTTAAGTCCCCAGAAAAACCTATGCCCCCTAAAAATAAACGGAATCATTTTATAAAATACTACCTAGGGATATTAACTTTTTTGAAGACTAAACCAAAAAAGTTCATCAGTTATAAACTGCACTTGCACAAAATCACTGATCTACATACCTTTGTTTTATCATCAGACAATTCAAGTAAAGTGGAGTTCTTCATTGCCTTCACTATATCGTTAACGTCTTGTGTCATCGAACGAATTTTGTTAAATTTGAGAAAAACTTCAACAGGCACATAAGCGTCAGTTTTTATAAGTTCTCCTAAAAATCTATCCTTCGTTAAGTTTGCGTCACTAAAGTAAAATTCCATTTGTTTTAATATGTTCTCATATAATTGTTTCTTGCGGTGTCGTACTCGTTTCCTAGGGCAAGAATCAAGTTTGTTATCGCCGTCGCCGGTTTCTTTAGAAACTTCTAATTCAGACATTATAAAAAAACACTTTTGATCTCAATAAATATAAAGTGTTAATACAGTAAAATGAGCTGTTAATACAGTAGTTGAATAGAGAATTAGTTTATTATTTGTTTAAGTGCACTAAAGAAAAAAAATTATAAAGAATTATTAAAGGTTAATTGATAAGATCCGTTGAATAATAAATAAATGCATGCAGACATTAGGGTTGCCAAATGTGAATTTTGATTTTTACCTAAATATCAAATATTTTTCTTAAAATCGATACGGATTTCAGGATTTTTATTTTTAACCTATCACTAAGTTGTATCGTTTTCACTACGTCTTTTAGACAAAAAAAGATTATTCCTTCTGTTTCTACTTTTTCAATTTATTTTTTCGTTATGTACTTTCAATCATATCTTTTACAGTAATTATGTACCTTATATACCTGTACAGAGTTTTCAAGTGTTTAGTGGTAAAAATTAAATCTTTTATATATATATGTACATATACATTAGTTGTTTTAGTATTATTATTTATAATTTAATAATTTTAGAATGGAAATATGACAGATTAATCAAAATTTATAAAAAAATTACCCTTTTCTAATTCATTTACCGCCAAAATACTAAAAAAAAATTAGAAAAACTAGTACCCAAAAATGAGAAAAAAATACTTAATCTAGCAATACTATCATGGTACTCATGTATACAGCATCCCAAATACAACATCCGTTGCAAGTTTTGATATTTGTTTGACAGTCAGACCGACATTTGCTAGATTGCCAGTATGACTGAAGGCAGATGAATCTTGTACCTATGGCATAGATTAAAGATATTAATAGGCACATAGAACTATACATGATCTTACTAAATGATGATTCTGCATCAATTGACGCTTGTAAGACAAAGATGATACTGGAGCAGCCACAGAGGCATTTCTTTCTAAGCCACATTCGTTGTTATTAAATCTTTTTACTTTTTGAAGGATTTTCTTTAGGATTTTTATTTTATATAAAATTGTATCTACAGCGCAGGAATGTTAACATTTTAGAAAATATTATTGACATTTTCGTAGTAACAGGTAGTTTATTTTAACATTTTATAGATATATTAGTGATTGGGCTTGGTTTCACATGAGGAGATAGAATTTTCGAAAATAATATATAGTTTATGTCACTCATAATTAATATAGATGTGATAAAATACATATTTTTTATAACATAGATACAAACTAGCATACAGCACCTGATGGTAAATGACCACCGTCGTTTATAAAGGATTGGTAGGTGTATTGATGGTCTTTTAAAAACAAAAATCTTAGGGAATAATATGTTCTTTTCTTGAAGGTTACGGTATCATATCAGTTCGGAAGCACTACTGCTAAAAGTTGACTCCATTCGTGGTTGTGCATGAAAGAATGCACTTAAATTATTTAATGGGTATAAAATAATAATCTTATTTCACTTGGCATTCTCTGTCTATGGTTTTAACGCTTTTAAATCATTTATCTTATATGGTAACATTCAAATTCACAAAGTTGTGTTGTGGTTGGATTTTGGATTGTTTCATGATTGGTTGAATATAGTGGATATGTTATACCTACCTACACCTATGTAGGTACTTTCGTTTGTCGATTGTCGTTCGTTTGACATTTGTTTTCTGATTGTTCGTCGTGAATATGAGGGCAAAAATCGTTGTTTATTATTCAATGTAGAGGTGTACTTAATGTGAACGCTATCATAATATGTTCGTTGTTGTTTATTTAGTATCACACAGTCGTTTGCCCGAGTTTGTTGGGTGTGTTTGTTAATAATGTACCATCGATAGATTTCCCAGATAAATCTGTGCAGAAAAAGGAAGATGACAGATATTATCTGCAATAGTGGCATTGTATCCGCTTAATTGTGTTTATTATTCACGATGTCTACAAGCACGAGATCTGCCAACATAGGCTTTAAGCCGATCGAAGTGTCAAAGGCTTTGCAGGAGGGAGAAAAATTTATCAAATGGGATGAGGTGATTTTTAAAATTCTACATTATAATTCTTTTGAAAATCTCTGATTTACTTTGGCGGTTATTAATTAATGTAGTCTATTATAT
Source organism: Galleria mellonella (assembly GCF_026898425.1). Lineage (NCBI taxonomy): Eukaryota > Metazoa > Arthropoda > Insecta > Lepidoptera > Pyralidae > Galleria > Galleria mellonella. Next base: position 1,705,762 of record NW_026442112.1, read on the forward strand.
ATATTTTATTTCCAATAGGATTCTGGTAATGGTTTGCCAGTCACTCTTCGTGTGGATCCCAAAGGTTTCTTCTTATTTTGGACTGATCAAAATTTGGAGGTGGAAATGCTGGACATTGCCACTATTAGAGATGTGAGAACAGGAGTTCATGCTAAAGTCCCTAAAGTGAGTAAGCATTTTTTAAATATTCCTCTTAATTAAACTTGTTTTATTTTGTAAACAATCTTGCTAACTCTATGGATAAATATTATTTGACAATGAGATAGACAAAACAAATAATCTACAATAATAAATAATAATTATCTGTAATAAGTGTTTCTCAACAACTAAAAGACAACAAGATAAGACAAAAAAAGCACTAGTAGAAAAAATAGCCAGTTCCAATTGTCTCTGCCAATGTTTCACTGGGGGGTAAGAGTGAAATTTTATTCCATCTTTCTCTACTGGTAGTGTTGAATAGAAATTATTTCATTTATCTTTACTTTTATTATATTCAGCACTTCTTTACTTAAATCTTACAAATTTATATTTTATTATAATTTACTAGTTAAACATTATATAATAAATTAGTGCATTGAGTTTTTAGTTTAAATAAAATGTTTTTAATAAATACATAGTTAAATTATTAATTATATAATTAAAAGTATTGATAAAAAATCTATGACATTCAGTTGAAAATAAAAAATTACTCTGAAAATAGAGTGGTTCTTACCAAATTGTGCACATTTATAATTAGCTAGTATACTTAAACTTTACACAAAAAAAAAAAGTTTTCTTTTATTTCTTCTATAATAAATTATTTAAAAAAATCTAATGGTTTAATACTAAGGTGCCATTCTTTAAATCTATCCCTAAATTTAAAATTTTTGTTAGACAGTTAAGCCACTTGTTATGTTACTTATTATTTAAAACTATTCTGATTTATTTTATAAATTTAATTCATACATACTGATATTTAGTATACATATTTTATTGTAATATTAAACTGACATTTTAATTTTATAAATATAGATTTTAGAAACAACCTTAGTATTACTTTTATCTTAGTGTAGCTTTTGTATGTGAGTGTGAATCTTTGGTTTGTGTATATCAATGCATGGATAATGAATCTATTTAATGTTCAAATTAAATGCTGGATTCAAAAATAGTATACTATAATATTTTTCCAAAAGAAAAAAGTAGGCAATTTATGGTATGGCACCATCATTACTAGATTGAAAGATTATTCTTATATGAAGGGGAATGTAAATGCTATCAAAAACAAACATGCACAAAATCATATGTGTATAAATTGAAACATAGTTTGTTTTTTAAACTGGTCATTGAATATGTCTGTAAAATGTTATTTTACTGGATTTCAGAATGAAATATATTTTTTTATGTTATTTATTTTTATTTTATTCTTATTTGGGAATTACAAACAGTACAATTAACACATACAATATTATATAGTAAATAATTATTAATCATTAAAGTTTCCACTATTATATTACAGCAATAAACAAAGGTGCAATATATACTATGTTTTATCATTATAAAGTATTGCAATGAGCTCTCACAAGGTAGTGTTGTAATAAAAAAAAAATGATTCTGTTATATTTTTATTATATCTAACCTGGCTTCCAGTGGTAGTTAAAATTTTTGAAAATATAATATATGCTATGTTACTCGCTGATAATGTTTTTTATATGTGAAAGAATCTTTATAATCACTTGAATAGTTTTTTAATTTATCTACTACAAACAAATAAATCTTTCCTATTTATAATGTTAGTGTAGAGTGGCTGTGTAGCACTCGCCATTTATAGTTATGGCACTAATGAACATTGTCATGGGGTTCTAGCATAAAATGGGCCACCCTTTTTTCCCATGGGTGTTGTAAGAGACGATTAATAATATTATTAAGAGATGCACAGTAGCGTCCCTTTTAAAATGTCACTAAACCCTAACTGCGGTTGTCAACTCGCCCACCAAGCATGGGACTACTGGTAAAATCCCCCTTATGGAGAAGGCTTATGTTAAGCAGTAGAAAGTTAACGGCTAATATAATAATAATATAATAAACTAATGAACAGCAATTTGTTTAAGTTTTATCTAATTCATTTATTTATACACAGCATTGCTGTTACAGTATTACATTATCTGTGATGGTTTAGTTAATTGCTCCTATAAAGGTTCATGATTACCATTTATTTATCAACTTATTAAATACTAGCTGTATCGATATATAATAATATATTAATCCATTTAGAGACATTCAAACATCTTTATAAATTCATATTAGGCTCGCGTCACAGTCGCTCATGATTAAGCATCACGAATTCATTCCGAAATTAATCGAGCTTTTTCGGTCTAATTATACGCAAGTTAAACTGGTAGTTACAGAGAATCAATTCAGGCTCGCGTCACAGTCGCTCATGATTAAGGATCACGAATTCACTCTGAAATTAGTCGAGCTTTTTAGGTCTAATTATATGCAAGTTAAACTGGTAGTTACAGAGAATCAATTCAGGTTCGCGTCACAGTCGCTCATGATTAAGGATCACGAATTCACTCTGAAATTAGTCGAGCTTTTTAGGTCTAATTATATGCAAGTTAAACTGGTAGTTACAGAGAATCAATTCAGGTCCGCGTCACAGTCGCTCATGATTAAGGATCACAAATTCACTCTGAAATTAATCGAGCTTTTTAGGTCTTATTATATGCAAGTTAAACCGGAAGTTATTACATTAAAATATAATATGTGCTTGCGAAACTTCTAACAATAATTTTTTTACAAATGTTTTTAATATTAGTACTAATAAAAAATATTTACAACTCTCATTAGTCGATAGTGTTACTTTTGGTTTGAAGTTTTTTTAAACTAATTATATTTAGTACAAGACATGTGTACGAGACGGACTTAATGTTAAAAGAATTCTCTTCCAGTCACTATTAGAGAAGTGTTAGAATGCTTTATTGTAAGTCAAATAAAAAGCAATTCGTTGTAAGTACATTAAAAATTAGGGTCAACATTCCTAGATTAATTTTACAGATGGCTAAACTAATCAGTGCATGCATTCGCGATGTTGATTGCCAGACGATTTTGTTGCAGTTTTATTGCTTGATTACGTGTTTCCGCTGTTCCCACGCGCGCTCTCACTACAGCAATGTTGTAGGCAGGACACGTGATGAATTCCTATAGTTCCAGTAAACTTATACATTTTTTTATAAATGTAAATGGAATAGTAACTATTCCTGCGCTATCGATATAGACTAATGGGGCACTAGTAAGCTTAGGTGAGGATGAAGTCACTTTAGTTAGTCCCGCTTGGAGGTCGACGTGATCCCTGTGTAAAGCGTTACAGATTAGAATTGCTGGCCAGATTTTTTTAAGTGTCATCAATCACTTTAATGACCTGGTCCTTAAGGTAGCAAACTCTGTGGTATAAGAAACTAGGTAATTAATACCGAGTACAATTTAGAACACCCAGACCTGAGCCAATTCAGAAAAACTCGTTTCCTAAATTGACCCAACTGGGAATCGAATACGCGAACTCTTTAACGCAAAGTGATGCGTCCACCATTTCGTTACGCAGGTCATCAAGTCCTGTATCCGATATTGCTAGCAATGAAATCACTATTTTTGTATGGAAATCTTCGAAAAATTTACATATATCGTCATAGTCGTAGAATACTGACGGATCTGACAAAGATTACATATAAAGATCCGTCAGTATTCTACGACTATGACAATATGTCTGTCTATCTATCTATAGCTTTCTTGTTTGAGTTGGATTCCTAAGTGTAGTTATGTTTGCCTCTTAGATTTGAAAGATAAAAAAAAACGCCTTTCATAATAAGTTAACAGTTTAAGAGAAAAAATGGTTAAAAATTTTTTTTAATCACATTATTGACATATATGATGATATATGTGACGTGTGATATGTTTGAATGATATAACGGGCTGATGGACGTTCCGATTAAAAAACAATCATCAAGTAACTGGCAGAAACATCACACAATGTACGCACAAAATGTACCTATAAAATATGTAAAAATAATCACATATATTTCTTTTTATAAAAATAATTTTGTTTCAGAAAATAACACGAAATATTATTTTCTGAAACAGTCGATCCGATTTTAATGAAATTTTATAAATTCTTATTGTTTGCCTCAGTTTAACAGATAAGATAGTTTTTATTGCGATTAGAAAAAAATTAGATTTAAAACAACGTTGCCTCTGTTAATATATTGCAGTCCAATGAAAATCCTCTTTTTTTCGGAGTCGGTTTAATAGTAGACTGTGATGTTTGAAATCAGACAATACATTTGTTAAGAGAATCCACGTGGAGCACTCAAAGCATTGAGTAAATTGGTGTAGTATTATGAATAACGTAAATTGAGAATAATCATACAAAATATGAGTTCAAGAACAAATTACATATCGTAAAGAGAAAAGTGTGCCACGCGTCTGTCTATCTAGCTATTATATATATTGTTTATATGTAAAATATTTTGTAGTTTAAATAAATTTGTGGTTTTCATTATTGTAACCTGAATGTTTTTACGGTTCTACAGTAGCTAAATAGTTGAGTTGCCTCTTACCTATCATTATCTTGACCCTCTGTAATTTTGTCAAGTCTATCCACCTGCCAGTTATGTCTCTCATTGTAGTATAAATGGCTTATTGTCTTATCATTATAAAAAGGCACATGTAGAAACAACCAAGTCGCCTGCCAAGCGTGGCAACTACTGGCAAAACCCTCCAAAGGGGGGGGGGGGTCTGTGTTTAGCAGTGGATAGTTAATTGCTGAACCAATTTGAAAATGTAGATTGATGTTCAACGGAAATCGTCAAATTAAAATAATAATTGTATAATATTATAATTAGTTGGACCATACATTCGGACACTACGATCCCACAGACAAACTTAGGTATAATATCCATCCCTTTGCATCGTAAGTTGAAATAGAATTTCGGTGTTAATAGTAATAATTAAAGATTGAGTCTCACAAAAAACCGACTTGGACTGTTGCAAAATCAATTATTGTGTTTGCATGGCTGTGTTTCGGTTTGAAGGGTGGGATATGGCGTGAATTTACTGGGTACAAAGGAATAACACCCGAGTCCTCAGGAATGGCAATGCATGGGGGGTATCATGGGCGAAACAGTATACTCTGTTATGTCCATGGCACTGCTCATGTCTATAGGCGACGGTTATCACTTTCTATCAGGTGGGCCGTCAGCTTGTTTGCCATTCTAAGTTGTATAAAAAAAAGATCAAAAATTAAACTTCTGAATTGATTTGAATAACATTTCTATAAAATTAATCTGTAAGCATATCTTTCAGATAGATAAAAAAAGAATTTCCCAAATCGATTTAAAACTAACGGTTTGAGATAGAAAACATAAAAAAAAATACAACTGAAATAAGGTCTTCTTTATTTTTAAAGTCGGTTTTACTGTTTTGGAAAATTAGTTATTTTTATCGGAAAGGATATACTTACAGATTAGTTTCATAGAAATTTTATCAGAATCGGTTCAGCACTTTAATTTTTAGACAAAAATAATTGGTTTTGACACATTTGAAGTCGGTTAATTTTGTGAAGCACAATCTCAATATTCATAGTCCATTTGGTCTCTTCCTTTTCTAATTTTAATGCTAAAACTCGATAAAGAAAGTAACTTGCATCGAACTTTCATTAAATTTTCATTGAAGAGGTCCCGCCTTCGATGCCCTGACCCATCGATTTTAATTAGCAATCTCTTTAATACGTAACCATTCCCGTTTTATCCTTTTATACTATCTTCATTTAGGTTACGTTAGAACTTTTGTTCAGCGGCAAGCACGTTTGAAGCGTGTTTCCATTGTTTTGTCTGTAAAACTTTGTAGAAGCACTACTGTCTTTACTGAGTCAAGGTTGTAGGAACTTTTACGGACAGAGAAATTAAAGTAGAAATTTTAATTGTACAATATTGTATCCATTGTTATTACCTGTTTTATTATTATTAATATTATAAACGCGAAAGTTTGTAAGGATGGATGGATGTTTGTTATTTTTTCAAGCCAAAATTACTGAACAGATTTGAATGAAATTTGTAATACATTTATGTCCTAATTTAGCATAAAGGTATCATATTTTATGTATTGACTAGCTTTTACTCGCGGCTTCATTCGCTTTACTGGCATGTTTATTGGCTGGGATAAAAAGTAGCTTATATTCTTCTCCCATCCCATATAGTGCGTGTATATCAAATTTGAGAAAGAAAGAAAAAAAAAATTTACCTACTAACATATACAGATAATAATTTATTTAGTAAAATTTCATAGTGATTGGTGAAGCCGTTAAGGCGCTATAAGGTAACAAATAAACTCACTTTCACATTTATAATATTTGTAAGGATTCATGCGGGCGACGCCGCGGGATATAGCTAGTAAGTAAATATATGGGATATGGCGTGAATTTACTGGGTAAAGAGGAATAACACCTGAGTCCTCAGGAATGGCAATGCATGGGGGGTATTATGGGCGAAACAGTATACTCTGTTATGTCCATGGTACTGCTCATGTTTATAGGCGACGGTTACCACTTTTCATCAGGTGGGCCGTCAGCTTGTTTGCCATTCTAAGTTGTATAAAAAAAATATGGTAAATGCAACTAATGAATTAGTTACCATACCATTATTTTCGCGTAATCGAGAACGCATTTAATTTAGTGTGGATTTTATGAGCAACAAAGAAAAATAAACTATAGAAGTATAAATAAAAACGAGAGGTCAGCATTCCTATCAAATGCGTTAAGCGGCCTCGACAATGCTCTTGTTAAAGTTTTTAATAAGTTTTTTTTGTCATAAGCAGTTTAAGTATCTTTTATTTTTTTTTTTATTTTAGAATCTTGAATTTTTTGCTCAACGAATAGTCCTTAATCCATTGCTAGTTATGATTTTCAATGACGTTGTAAGAGATATACAGATGGTCTTCTAAAGAAGCGCCTGTCACGGACTGATCTTTGTTGTTTTTTGAAATAGACGTTATTTTTACATAATCTTAGGCATATTTACATATCTTATACGTATCCCTTTAGACATTTTAATGTGTGCAAAAGTATAATTAAATGAATAAATCTTAAGAAATATTAATTACATAAGTACATATAGTATAACTAATATATATAATATATAATAAGTATTATAACTATATAATAAGTATATTAATAACGTATTAGTTTTGTTTTATTTTTTCATTTAATTCATCGTCAACATCATCTGTCCTGCCTTTTCCTATTATTTGGAGTTGCCACTGTATGCTTGTACCATTAGATTCAGCAAAAATTTGCACACACTTAAATTTTTTGCCGATTTCGAAAAGGAAGTTATGTTACGCGATACCTTTGGCAATTTCGATCATTTTATCAGTTGAATTTATTTAAATGTAGTTTTCATATTAATCTTGTGATAATTTAAGTCGGTATTTATTTTTGGGATGTAAAAAATATCGAAATATAACTTGGACTTGACATCGATTTTCTGGGCTCATGATAATAAAAGGCTCGCGGACGAAGCCGCGTTCAAAATCTAATCATACAGAATTACAGACCAATAAAAGTCGGTATAATCCAAGAAAATCTCGACGTCCACTTTTTTATAGGCCCCCGTAGACACCAATTTGTACAAACAACCCCCTGTCTTATCCAATAAATTGTATCGAGTAAGAGTTTCGTAGTTGCCACTTAGAAATATTGTTCACTGTATGTGCCCGTTTGTACACGTGACCGGGGCACACTGATTGACCGGGATAAAGAGTAACTCACATATTTTCGTCCTCTTGCCAAATGCTATGTTTATGTCAAATTTCATGCTGATTAGACGAGTCGTTGTGGGTATGGCAACAAGAGGTAAGAGAGGAAAAAAAATCCTATTGCTTGTGTGAGGCGAATAGCCTTTGGTGTCTAAAATATATAGGTCGCTTTCGTTCCACATAAATCCTCGTATGTTTTTAACAGAATGGCGGCTTTTTTAATGGATTTAAATGAATGGTAGCTCCTCTACGGTATCGGTATTCGCTAGCTATGAGAGATGATAGATTAGGTTGAAAGCAGGTCAGCGAGACTATCGTGACGAATTCAAGAATCAACCATGTTTCCCAGAGGGGACCATGAGGAGTTTGACGTAACAGGGTATATTGCTTGCAATAAGGAGTAACATACTCAATATTAACAATCCCCCCACCCCCCAGGATAACAGCTTAACGTGCTTTCTGAAGCACGAAGCAAATGATAATTTAAAATTATTGCAACATGGCATGAATTAAAAAATTTCGCCATTTAAGGAATGCGATGTTGGTATTCCCGAACCGCAGTCAGGCGTTATCGGACAGAGATGTCATCAGTCCTTAAAAACATGATATGATAATTATTAGATATTAGCTTTATTTGGCTGTTTTTCCGGCAATAAGGATAAAATCACTATTTTAATTTGCGCTGCCTTTAATAATAGATTGATTTAAAATATCAGATGAAAAGATAGATACATGTTATGTGTAATATTATTTCCAAATCAATGCGACGTCCCTCTTAAAACATCTGTAAAAGCCTAACTGCGGTTGTGAACCCGCCTGAAAAGCGCGGCAACTACTGGCAAAACTCCTATTATGGGGAAGGCTATACTGTTCAGCAGTGGACAGTTAACGGCTGAAATAAAATAATATTTTTTTTTTCCTAAACATGGCTATTAGATTTACAAACAAATGACATAATAAGATAATAAATAAAATTTAATTAATAATTTATTAAGATTTTATTTCTTAGAAAAAAAGTCTTTTATCGTGACAAAAAGAGTTATTTTGGTTTAAAAATTAAACTGTTTAGTCAATTCAGAAAAAGAATTTTTCAAATCGGCTTACAAATGACGGGAGTTCTGAGGTAATAAACGTGAGAAAATAAAACCGAATTGAGAACAGTCTTTTTTGAAGCCAGTTTGAAAATATAATTGTTTCTCCACGTTCTAAGCGACTTCATACAATGGTACGATCAAGCTGTACGTTTCTTCGCTCCACTGACTCTGATAAAACATACCTACACCAGTTTTGTGTTCAGCTAATATCTATACCTATTCAATTATAATATTTTGTTGAAATTTTTAGTCATCGAAAATAATTATATGGTTGATTTTGATATTATTGATTAGTTCCACCCTAACAAGCTAATGCGTGTGGCCCCGGGATAGAATAGGCCAGCCTTCCCTTTCCCGTGGGTTTCGTAAGAGGCAACTAAGGGAACTTAACTGGTTAAGGGATGGGCAGCAGCGTACTTTTTAAAATAACACCAAAGCCTCTGTGGTTGCCAACCCGTTTGCTAAGCGTAGCAACTACTAGCTAAACTCTCCTGGGGAAGGCCTATGTTCAGCAGTGGTCAGTTAATGGCTGATATAAAAATAAAAAATAGGTTAACTTTTGAAAAAAAAAAAAAAAACAATTGTACTCTAGATATTTAACACTTAGGATTTGGCTGAGAAGGCTACACACGCGACGGAAGCTTAAAAATGGAGTAAACTCTCCCGTTTTCTCAATATTTCCCTTCACTGCTCTGCTCCTATTGATCGTAGCGTGATGAAAAGTATACTATAACATGCCCAGGAGTATGATGAATAATTGTACCAAGTTTCATTAAAATCGAGTATTTTTGATAGACAGACAAAAATTTTACTGATTGCATTTTTGGCATCAGTATCGATCACTAATCATCCCCTGATAGTTATTTTGGGAATATATTTCATGTACAGAATTGACCCCTCTACAGATTTATTATAAGTATAGATCTACAGTCGATCATAGATTATGCAGTACAGGCTGATGTGTTGTTTGTAGTAATCTGTGTTTATGTACGTCGCAGCATAATATACGCTCGTAAACTATGTCTGGTAACATAGATTAAGGATAGTACCTGCCGTCCTTCTGAGAATTACTAAGCCCTGTTAATTGTCTATTATACTGAGCCATATCGTCTGCATCTCTGCATACACTCAGCTTGGTATTGTATAATTTGTGTATCGGCCTGTGCTATAGTCATTATTAGTATATAATATCAAGATATATATTACAGTTTAGATATAGATTGTCTACGATAACATGGCATGCCTCTCCAAAATCCAAAGAATTCAAAATGTGTGAGTGGAAACATTTACAAAGGTTCGCGACCAAGGTTTTTAATAATCTCTGGCCGGAGCACTACTGAAAATGGTTTCCTCACAAACAGAGCACCACGTCTGGTTACCCACCCACATTGAAGTAAACAATTGGATAGGTGTAGCCAATCTATACTTATATCTATTGACGATGGCTACCACTTTTTATTAGATAAACCATAAATTTACATCTTGATTTTTCTACAGGATCCGAAGATTCGAAATTTAGTGCTGATCGGCTCACAGGGTTCATTGGAGGAGAAGACGGTCACCGTATGCTATGGGGCTGACTTCGTCAATGTCACTTTTATAAATTTTTGCTGCACAAGAAAGGAAATTGCCCAAGTAAGTCCTCGTATTTAGATTAATTTTAATAAAAATGCTATGATTATCAATGTGGTATGGATTTTTTATGCAACTTAGGTGGCAACCGTCTTCTAGACACGAATAGATGTTATACCTATGTACTCTTTTATACTGGATATTATAAAAGACAACTAATATGCTCACCGCTCTTGAAGCTCACTAGCTTCAAGAGCGGTGAGCATATTTTTTGTCATTTTAAAGATTGTTTGCTGTTTGCTGTTTTAGTGAATGTAATTTTACATTTTATTTTCTCACATTATGCGTAACATTTGAATCCAAAACTAGGCCATCATTAATTAGCTATAAGTGACTACCACGAAGAGCACCTTTATTGAGATTTTTTTTTATTAAAGAATTAGTTTAAGCTGGTGGGGTACCAATGAAGGGTGATAGGTGAGGGTAAAGTCAATGCAATTGGACCATCATGAGCTCTGATAATTTCCGGGTGGTACGCGTGGAGTTCGATCTGACAGAGTATATTGCTAGCAATGAGGCCAAGTCCTCGTTGCTAGAAATTCTACTACTTTTGGATAGTTATTATAAAACCATAGCAATGTCGTTTGTTTTGTTTGTATTGTATGATTTTCTAAATACTATTCTTTGCCAGAGTACAGTACGAGTGGCACTATATGTGTTCCGTCACAGATAATGTTCTGTATTCCAATATATCGTAGGCATATGCCTACATAGTCCATGCCATTCATACATACTATAGTATATGGCATAGACTCTATGCCGTATTCTTGATGATTGATGTTTTTGAGTGAGTGAACTCGCAATAGGTTTTTTTTTATGGATGAAAATGGTATCGGTAACTCCGCCTGCGCTAATGGGATACGCTGGGGGAGCACCAGTGAAGGGTGATAAATGAGAATGAAAACAGGCCAGTTAGCCCATCATGATGAATTCATTAGGAATTAACCATGATAGTTTCCAGGGAGAACCGCGAGGAGGTTGACCTAGTTGGGTATATTGCTAGCAATAGGATTCTCAGTCTCCATTACTAACAATCCCTTTCCCCCCACTCGCGATAGGTTATTAGCCGTTGAAAGTTATACAATATAGTTGTATTGTTTTATGAGATGATAATAGAATGAAAACCCCGTCTGCGCTATCGGTATACGCTGACGAGTTACTAGTAAGTGATGATAGGTGAGAATGAAAGTAGGTCGTTTAGCACATCGTGACGAATTTAACTAGAATTAATCACGATGGTTTCCAGGAGGAACTGCGTGGAGTTCAATCTGACTGAACCTGGGTATATTGCTAGCAATGAGGACGTCAGATCCCATTATTATTAATCCTTTTCCCCCTAATATAGTTATATTAGCTGCGTGGAAAATAAGAATAATAAAAAAATAGATTTTTTCTCACATTGTGTGAACGCACAGTTATTTTTAATAGGCATTTTAATTTACATTACCTCTCGTTGTGCTTCAGAGGATTTCAGGATATCCCTAAAGCCCGTGTTAAGTCGATTTTATATCGCGAGAGGGATAAATGCTCTAGACCGTAACTAGACAGTGTTAAGTACACCCACGAGCCCAAAGGACCGCAGGCCCAGTGACCTACGGCGTAAAAATAACCCGTCGCTGCTATTGGGCTTTTTAGCTGCACCGAATATTATGAAAGATGGAGAGGTCCTGATTGATAAATTTTAATATATAATGCTGTCGCAACCCACAGTATTAAAATAGGCTGCATGGACGCTAGTTTAATTTTAATCACGTCAATCCTCTAAAAAGATGGACCGCGGCCGGCCGGTGAGAGCTAAAAACAGATGGCGGATCCTATGACCTCTTGTCATTGTTATAATTTTTTTAATAGATGAATATTGAATTGTTCAACCACCTATGCTAACGATATACAAAGGGTATCGACCAGTAAAGGATGAGACAATGAAAATAAAGTCAGGTCAGTTGGTCTACCATGAAATGATATTCCGAATTTTTGGGCTCATTTTCGTGTTTTTGTTCGTACCAAAATCGACCCAGTAAATGGAGCTTAAAATTTCATTTATCATAAATCCTATCCTAATAGTCCAGAGGAACGATATTTTGACATTTTTAATAATTTTAAACGGCATGTATTATGTAATATTAACATCAAATTTCTGTTTCGTTCGTCCCCGAAATTTCGGAAATTATTTCATGGTAGGCCCTCAGCTAGTCCACCGTTGCGAATTTAGAAATTAACCACGATGGTTTCCAGGGGGACCGCGGATCTATCTGATAGCATATATTGTATGCAATTGGGGTTAGCCTATTCATTATTAATAATACCTTCACGCCAATTATCGATTGGTGTTTAGTATTTTAATTTATATTGAATTAGCTTCTATCTGCGACTTTGTCCTCGTGAGCGGGATAAATGAATAGTCTGGGATAGTAGCTTATGTCTTTCTCTGTCTGAAATCCGCGATAAATTTTGTAATGAGTGGTTGAGCCATTAATGTGACTTTGTACAAAAGTCGACTGCTTGGGTACCTCTGTCCCATTCCTGTTTTAACCGTGAAGCAGTTGGGTTTGCAAGGCTGTGTTTCAGTTTGAAGGGTGGGATTTAGCGTAAATTTACTGGGTACAGAGAAATAACACCTGAGTCCTCAGGAATGGCAACGCATGGGAGGTATCATGGGCGAAACAGTATACTCTGTTATGTCCATGGTACTGCTCATGTCTATAGGCGACGGTTACCACTTTCCATCAGGTGGGCCGTCAGCTTGTTTGCCATTCTAAGTTGTATAAAAAAAAAACTTCTGATTGTTCCAATTCTATTAAATTATTGTTTTTAGTGATTAAATTTTACATTTATATTACTTTGTATTAAAATGCGTTATGTACATTTTTATGTATCCTAAAATTGCCAACAATCTGAGGGCTCAATTGGTGAAAAATTGTAACCGTCGCCTATAGACAAGAACCATGATATCATGGAATACATCACCCTGATGCCCCTGACCTTTTAAGCGTTGCCTTTCCGAGGGTTGTCTCCGTACCCTATAATTTACTGCCACCCACCCTTCGAACCGAAATTGCCATGCAATATAGCTTTTTGGTGTGCAAACTACCAATGAAACAAACTTATGCACGCGACTTTTCCAATCGACTTACAGAAAACACGAGATTCTGAAGTTCTCAATTCGTTTGTATTTTTTTTTTGTTACTTCATCATTTATAAACCTGCTTGTTGTTGTTTGCATATAGACATTGTATTTATAAACCTATATGTAAAATTATTTTTTTTATCCTAAAGGATCTATTTTCACATAGGTAACGTCTTATCTTATTTTTCGCATATGGGGTCAGGTAAGCCGATGCACGTCGACCCATACGGATCTTTTGTGCTTCCCCCTGCCTTATACCATCATTTCATAGATCCTATGTGTTACCCTAACGATATCCCGCTGTTTAAGATATCTGTAGTCCCCTGGCTCTGGATAAGCCATTCCCAGTGGACTCATGCGCATACTTGCCAACGAATCGCAGTTGCATATCAAGTGTTCCATGGATTCCGATTTCTCCCCGCACAGTCTGCTCAGTGTGTCCGAAGATAGACCCATCTTGTGTAGTATATGCCTTATTGGCATATGTCCAGTTAGGGCACCCATAATGAGTCTTGCCTGTTGTCTGTCACCGCTGTAGATGAGTTTATCCCATCCTTCAACATTGTTATTTAAGAACTTTTTAGAATGTCTAAGACCCTTCAAAGTCCTCCATTCCTTTTGCTGTTTTTTCCTCACATACTCCTCAAGGGCAGAGTTAACAACACTTGATGCAAGTGCAACATATGGTTCAGGACCTACCATTTTTGATTCTGATCCCTTTCTCGCCAACTCATCGGCCTTTTTACTACCTTTAATCCCTTTATGTCCAGGGACCCATACCAAACTAACCCTATTATGCCTACCCAAATTATTACATAGAAATTTTATCAAAATCGATTCAAATAGTTTGATTTTTAAATAAAAATAACAGGTTTTGCCACGATTGAAGGCACTACTTTTTTTTGTAAAACAAAATCTGTCATGAACAAAGTCTTCTTGTGGTAAAACATAATATAAACTTAGAATAGTAAACAAAGCAATCTTAAAACGACCACAAATAATCTAGTGATGTTTAAAAAAATACATTATTCAGTTGGTCAATCATGTGTCATGCGATGTGCCTACAAAATAAAGATAAACTACCATATTTCGAATTCGGGCAGCGGCCCATAAGCGTCATAACGGCTACACACTCCTGTAGGTAAGTCCGCTTAGAATACCATAGTGTCACTGATAAATTGTCTTTGACCGTGTTTGTAGTGGTGTGACACCTATGGATAGTCGAATGTGATATTACGAGACGGCCGTCAGGTCAAGGCCGAACTGTCACGCACCACGCTCGCTTATATTTATGGGCTTTTTGACAGTATTATTGTACACAAGGGAGTGTGTGTGTATGTTGACTCCAAATGTGTAGACGTTTGGAAGTGAAATATATATGCAGGGGTACCAAAATTTGTATAAAAAAAACTTATATATAATTCATAGTCCTACAAATAAAGTTGCATTTAAAATTGTTCCGAATTTAAATTGAAGATGTAAATATTTATCGTAGGACAAGGTTGGAGCGGTGACGAATATTTACCATAAATGGGCAATTGCATGTCTAGACGTATTTTTTTTACAAAATTTAAAAGAATAATTCAGCATGTTTGACTATAATGTTGACCTTGTGTTGCATTCACAAATGAGTTTCCTGAAATCATCAATTTGAATGGAAACGTTATCCCATCTACATTATTGCTTTGCGCTGGCGCAGTAATCGCGGTAATTATAATAAATTTTAATTTCACTCAGTGTTGACTCTTGAGGTAGGCATGAAAAACCTGTGTTTTAGGAGTCAGTGCCTTCTTCCATATGTTAGTGTATTACATTCTTAAGTGAATAAAAATTGTAATTTGGCTTATCGTGACGAATTCATCGGGATGTACTACCATTTCCAAGGGGACTTAGAAGTCGACCTTCGGGGTATATTGTTAGAAGGACGCTCGCTAGCCCCTGTTACTAAACACTCTTTGACCAATGCAGCTATAGTAGAATCAAGTATCTTGTCTTAATTTTTACGAATAAATAGATAGATAGATACTATTTATTGTTTCCTCCAAAAGATTACAATAGTAAGCTTATTATAGATACAAACAATTACAAGAAATAATCATAGTGAGAAAACAATGGGCGGGCCAGCTTATCACTAAAAGCACATCTAGGCAACCTTTGGATGGAGAGGAGTAATTATAAACAGTTTGATCGGAGGCACGAATGTTACAG
Organism: Galleria mellonella; assembly: GCF_026898425.1. Taxonomy (NCBI): domain Eukaryota; kingdom Metazoa; phylum Arthropoda; class Insecta; order Lepidoptera; family Pyralidae; genus Galleria; species Galleria mellonella. Next base: position 1,721,605 of record NW_026442112.1, read on the forward strand.
CTAGCATTCATATTTGTAAATGTAATATTTGTTGCATCACTATTTCACTTCAGAGCAAAGCGTCAGACACTAATTACAGCAACTTTGTATAATGATAAAAATAGTTATTTTGGAGGTGCATCTTCAAACGACCGCAGTGTACCTATATTTAATACAGAATTTATTAGTCGAAGAAGATTACATTTTTTTACCCGACTACGCGACTCAAAGGAGGATAATGTATTTACCAGCTTATGTGTCTATGCATGTTTAGTCCTGTATGTTGTGGTGCACTAGATATCAAACGCGTGACTTGATTTTGATGATTCTTACGCCAATTGATTTGTTCTAAATTTGCGAGTTTGTCAAAGTATGACAGTAATCTAAATTCAATATAACATCGATCAGACGTCATATTGTAAAAAAGAAAAAAATAAAGTCGACGAATATTATTAAGGTATCACTGAATAAGTAATTTAAAATCATCTTTAGGTTTCTTTTTTCATTTTTTATTTTTTTATTTCTGATAACCATTTAGGAACTAATACAATATAATAACGATTTCAAGTTTGTTAGTAATAAGTTTATTTTACTTCTGGTATACCTCTATGATTTAAAGCGTACGCAGTGTTCAGTAGAGTTTTAAAATTATTAGAAGTCACAGCGTATGTCAATACAGTATGAAAATATTCAACGTTTAGTAAGCATGCCCAACAGCTATTGGCGAGTTTTGTATAGCTCCATCATTAATGGGGCCCGCTCGAAGTTATTCACGAAGCACTTAGTGGGTACTTTGTAAAGTTGTCAGATTAAACTCGCAAGTTTTGTATTAAACAAATAGCGTCATAATACATAACATATTATAGCATTTTGAGGCGCCCATTAGACGATAGCTTTTACTGTCCTTTTTGCCATATTTATAAACTGTGTGGTCTGAAAATTTTTATATTTATTGAATATGGACGACTGTCGCGTGTATTTGTTTTTATTGTTATATTTAAAAGTAGTAAAAAAGAACTTATTACTCTGTTACTGATTATTATCATCATATCAGCCTTTAACTGTCCACTTCTGAAGAGAAGCTTTCCCTTGGAGGGGGGGGAGAGGTTTACCAGTAGTCGCCACGCTTGGCATGTGGATTGGCGACCGTAGTTAGGCTTAGAGGGACGCTGCTGCACATCCCTCGCCCTCCCTTAGTCGCCTCTTACGAAACGCCACCCACGGAAAAGTAAGGAAGGGGGGATTGTATGTCGGAACCACACGGTCAGTTGCTGATTATATTAATGATAAATTGTAGAATTTTATTCATATTTTTGATTGACATTTGCATGTCTACAAGGCCGAATATCGTGTGACCAATATTATTGTCATAAGACCAAATTATGAATATTGTAAATGTAATTCGCTAATAAAAATGGATTAATTGATAGTTTTTACACGTGACTGTGTCGCATGACCGGGATTTATCTCGGGATATGTCGATTAACTGGGATAAAAGTAACTTACGTCCTTCTTCATCTCGAATACAATTTACATAACCAATTTCACGTTGACTGCTTCAGTTGCTGAAGCGCGAAGAGACAGTTAACAAACAAACTCACTTTTACATACATTAATGTGTAAAGAGGGTTTGTGACGAAGTATAGGGTTCTCGCGTTTACCTGTCAATTTTCAAAAACCACTGAAGAATTTTCAATGTTTCTGATTGAATATTTAAAAAGTGCCCTACCAGGCAAATTAAAACGTTGTTTATAAAATACGGTACATATAAATCTACCCTTATTTTTTTTTTGCATATTTGTTGCCCTACACTGTGTTTGACCGTACGGGGTCGCCACTCATAAACTTTTTTTTTCCCCATCAGTTGTCGGTTCTTCGAACTATGTGACCAGCCCATTGTCACTTCAGTTTGCTTATCCTTCGGGCTATGTCGGTTACACTGGTTCGAAATTGTACAACTTTGATGTATCTATGGTATTATTTTAAGTGTAATATTGTACTCAAAAAAGTTGTAAGATAAAATAAATAAACATTATTATTATTGTTATAAATCGATGAATCTGGAAGTATAACATTTGCCCCTAAGTTCTCTGTATAACCCAATTGAAAATTCATCGGTAAAGCAATTATTCAAGATAAATAGGGCAAGAAAGTTTGTATACTCGTAGAAGTTGCCTACGGGAAATAATTTAGAGCGCACGGCTAGTTTTTACTATAAATATTTTTATGCCTGGGTATTTTCGATTTTATTTATTATTATTTTAAACTTTATTGACCAATAAAATGTGGTACAAAAGGTGGACGGAATGTTATAGGCATTCTCTATCAGTCCACCTTTAGGATGTAGTGGAGACACTCGATGGCGGTTTGGGTTATGGTAAAATAATTTATATTTTGCTGTAATATGGACAATTAAATACATTCATACATAAAATAAATATATGTATGTCTTAGATTATGTAGAGCATCGAGTCTCAAAAACGGGCCAGCTTATTGTCAGCTAATTGTTAAAATAGCTAATTAGTTTTTTATTCAGTGTTCTATATACTTACGCACATAATGTATCTGGAAGTATCAGTATTTAATAAATAAAAAAGTTTTTACGCAAAAATAGACAAAAATTATAAAATAAAGTTGGAAGTTATAAAGGAAACACTCATAACTATTTGTCACGTAAAATTGTATGAAAAAGTTGCCCCGCTTTTCTTGAAGCATTTGTATGTAGACTATAATCTAAGATGTATAGATATGAATAAGAATACTTATTATTCACTTAAACTTTTAATTAATTATAAGCATTTTTAAATAGTAATTTGTTGTGATTCTATTCTCCATTCGGTATCCAATATATAGATATATACACACATACATATGATGAACTACTGTCTACCAAATTTTTTTTTTATTTAGAAGACCTAAAAGGTACCTAAGCATGAATACTAGTCTTAAAGGACTGGGCACGTATTCTATCGGGCAACGAGTTTTGTCCGTTTCCATATCATTAATTTCTTACATCTTCGACAAATCTACAAAGATTTTGTTGCAAGGAATTGGTCCTAATTTAGTCCCGATCCAAGTGGTGTTTGTTTGGGAAACAAAATCTTCATTAATAGGATTATTGGTATTGTTGACATTGTTGTCACGTACCGCATTATTACTCATGCTATATCCACATTTCTACGAAGGGAAGTAACTTTACAATGTACTTGTACTATTCCTAATTATATCAGCCCTCCTTCTCTCTACATAAGTGGCTAACAAATCTATCCATATAATCGTTTCGGCTAGATCCCGTATAAGAGAAAGAACAAGACGCCGAACGTTGCAGGGGGAAGGGATTATTAGTAATGGGGATGTTAATCCCAATTGCTATTAAAATATCCTATCAAGTCGATTTACACGTGGTTCCCCCTGGAAATCATCGTGACTAATTTATTGTTGAATTCGTTACGATGAGTTAACTGACTTTTCTTTTTATTTTCAGCAATCAACCCTCATTGATGCCCCGCCAGTGTGTACCGATTTTTTTAAATGGTTTATAGTGGAATTGTAATTCTGCCTGCACTATTGGTATACGCTGATGAGGCACCAGTGCCAGATGTTAAATAAAGATGAAATAGCTCAGTTAGCCCATCGTGACAATTTCAACACAATAAATCACGGTGGTTTCCAGGGGGAACCACGAGAAGGTCGACCTGATAGGGTTTATTGTTAGCAATGAGTATGCTAATCCCCATTACTGATAATCCCATCTCCACCAGTGTATAATGATAGCGCAGGCGGGCTACCATTCCATTAACATCCATTAAGAAACCGGACCTCGTAATGTCAAAATTATCTAATAGATTTGGTCGCAATAACGATTCTGTCAATAGTTTTATTTTTGTCTTGGGTGTCAGATGGATATTTGATACATGTGGGTTAGAAGATAGCCAGCAATACTCCCTGAGCTACGTACGTTTTTAACTACATTGTCAGTACAGTGTCAGTTGGTAGATCTATAATTAATTGTCGAATGAACTCATTTAGACAGAGCAATGCGTTTCAAATATTATTTATTATATATAATTGTTCGGGATATGTAAGCTTTGACCGCTTGGTCTATCGCCCACGGGTTATACCTTATACTGGAGTAATACTCTACTGTGATTATGATATACAGCTACTAATCCTGGCTCCGCCAACAGGAAATAGCTGTGGGTGTGTATGACGTGATTGTCACATTATTACATAGGATATCTCCTTTGATGACCAGACAATTGGCGTGTGTAATCATTAGTAATATTATCATACATACATACATACATATCTGTCAAGTAATGTTTATGTATTATATGTGCATTTCTTATATGTATATTATATTTATATTGTGTATTGCCCTAATGTGTTACTATAATTGTCATATATTTTTCACCACATCTGCTTTTCATACGCTTTCTGTTTTTATCCAATGGTTAGCTGGTAGATAATGCCATACAGCATTAAGCTCGCCATTTGTACAAAGTTTTATTGTGCAATAAAGAATAAAATAAATAAATAAATAACTGCAGTTGCCAACTGGCCTTACAAAATGCCCCCTTATGGGGGAGTCCTATGTTCAATATTGGATAGAATTGCTGATGACGCACGAATACGAGCTTCACGGATTGGTCGTAGTCCGGTCTCTGATGTCGAGCTACCCTCACTCACTAACAATAGATTTCGACGAAACTTTTTCATCACCGATTGAATTTTTAATTAGCTTGTTTTGGTCAATAATAACTTTCTCGAGTGGTTAAAATTGGTAGTGAAAGCACTGTTTTAGTTAACTCGCGAATAGCAACTTCGGTATTTTTAGTAGACATTTCTATATTTTAACTTGCACGAATCGGACGTTCGAGTCTCGTTTGGATTTGGATTCGAAAAGAACATAGGGTAGGTATTTTTTATTACGGTCACTCGGATGAAGTCACGGGTAGAACTAGTTGCTAATATGCACATTGTAACGACCTAGACGCTGATGGTAGAATCATAAAAATTTAGTTTGAGACTATATACCATCACTTTCCATGGTTGTTCCTTTTCATTGGTTTGATACGCCCTGTACCAAACGTTTATTATCTAAGTAGGTATGTTTATTTTTGTGTATATATGTTTTCTATGTATATAATACTTGTTTGTATTTGCGATTTCCTCCGCATGACCGGAATATGTTGATTGACCGGAATTAATAACCTTATGTCCTGCTCTATCTAAAATAGTATGCCAAATTTCATAATTAATATTCCAAGAGGTTACAAAGAAATATATAAACTTAATTTCACGTTTACAATATTAAATTAAGGATGTAATTTTATGTAAAGGTATTTTTCAGTTGTCTGGTACACCTAGTAAATCTTCTGCTTATTAGGGAGAAAGGAATTGTTAGTAATGGGATTTATTAGCCCCATTGCTAACAATATACCATTATCAGGTCGACCTCCACGCAGTATTCCCCCTGGAAACCACCTTGGTCAATTCTTGTAGAATTCGTCATAATGGGCGAACGGATTTGCTTTTATCCTCGCCTATCATTTTTCACTAGTGCTCCATCAGTGTACATCGATAGGCAGGCAGCTACTATTTCATTATAATAAAAAAAATGCCCTCTGCTTATTAGTTAGGTTGTTGTTGAAATCACCGTGTTATGGACTAGTAATTTATGACCTTAAAAACGTGAGTTAAAACTCATTATAGATTAACACTCATATATTAAACAGTCTAACGTAATCCGCCCATAATTAAATATGAACGATAGGCTTGTCACACGGATCATTATTATCAGGCAAATTTGCTAACAGGCTGACTAGGCTGGAACCTAAAGCGGCAAATTTGGTTACAGTGTATTAAAAAAATATATGTATTTAAGACGGTTACCACTATCTATCAGGTGGGCCGTCAATTTATTTGCCAGTTTAAGTTGCATAAAAAAAGTTAGGATTTTTCGTTTAAGGTCTGGGGATATTTATTTCCACCGTCTCCTATTATAGCTACGTCTATACCTAAATTGCGATTGTGACGTGTGATTTTACTTTAATAATAGGCCACGTTGTGTTCAAAATTATGTGAGTAAACTACTATATTAACTAAAATAAGATTATGTACTCCCGCTGATAATCAGCGCTGCAGCATAACGCTAAACTGTAGCAAAACGGGACCCTTGGGGGAAAGGGACTGTTAGTAATGGTGTCAAATAGTCCCCATATACTAGCAATATACCCTATCAGGTCGACCTCCACGTGGTTCCCCCTGGAAACCGTCGTGTTTCATTCTAGTTGATTTCGTCAGAATGGGCTAACTGCTTTCATCTGTCATCTCTCACTGGTACCCCGCCAGTGTGTATCGTTAGTGCAGGCGGGGTTACCATACCATTATCACCCATGTAAAAAAAAGGGGGACCATTTCGCACACATACATGTTATGTTACTCTGTATGACCCTTTTTTATAAGTGTAACAATGTTTGCTGAATAAGCTATTATGATTATTATTGCCATGCTCGATAACTAATGAAAATATTTCGCTTTCACAAAATATTCTCTTCAAAGCTTGAAACGTGACTCACATGAGTATTTACAGTTTATCTCCAGCCAGAATTGCACACACGAATGAAATGAAAGGAATAAGAAAAATAATCGTACCGTTTCTGTTTGCATTCATACGCCGCGTACCGCCTGTGTATGTATATATGTATGTTAACGATATTGAAATAAAGTTTGTTTTAACTTTCAATCTAGATGTGGACCGAGGAGTTATTCGCGCTGGCGCACAACCCGTACCAACTAAACAATCCCACCATCAAGTTCCTAGAAAAACTACACACGAAGATAATTCTCAAGGCTGACAAATCTGGGAAGATACTCGTCAAAAAGTAAGTGTACCATTTGCATTTTTTGTGCGTTTATATTTAGTTTAGAGCGTCTGTCGCGCACGGTAGGTGCTTTATACAGGGTGATGCGGAATGTTTAGAATCTACTAATGCTATAGAATTATTTTTATTTAACCTAACGCTATAGAATTACAGCAACCGTTAACTGTCCGCTGCTGAACATTAAGCCTTTTCCATAAGGAGGATTTGCCAATGTTACGCAAGACAGGCGGGTTGCTAACCGTAGTTAGATTTTAGTGATGTTTTAAAAGAGATGCTTCTGCTTATCCCCCGACTATTAAGTTAGCAGCTCTTACGGCATCCTCGAGAAAGGAAGAGGTGGCCCATTCTACGCTGGGACCACACGGCCATAGAACATTAGGATAGAAATTTCGAGAACGAAAACTAAACTGAATGTGAACTTCTCATTAAAATTTACTGTTTATTATTTTTATAAATAGTGCAATAAAGTGTAATTGAATGAAGAAAAAATGTATAAATAAATAAAATGAAAGTTTAGCTTTCCAAACTAATATAACAAGCTGGACGCGTTGTGTGAGTGGGTATGAAGGCTCGTAATTTTTTTGTCATTCCTCGACCTATGTTGCTTTGTTGAAAATGTTCAGTTTCAGTTTTGATAGAACATTCCTTTGAAAGGATGCTGACCGTTTTGATTGCACGCTGTATACGTTTTTGCATCTGCCAAATATACCTTGGCACACGGAATATGTAAGTTGGCTGTGATTGATGCAACTTTAACGATTAAAGGTCGATTTCAACAAATTTTTGTTAACGCTTTTTAGAAAATCGACAAATCTAAGAAGATAATTGTATAAAATATTTATTTACTCTTTATTGCACCATTTAAAAAATAATAAAAATATACACTTATGAAGTACAAAAGGCGGTCTTATCGCTAAAGCAATTTCCTCCAGACAATCTTTGGGTACAGGAGTATGTCTATTTTTTTTTCTTTCGACATGGAAAATATTGATAGCTTTGGCCTATAGCCTCTGTCAACTAACCTATTTAATACCTTATTCTCATAATATGAAAAGTTATCTCTTAGTGATTGATCGACCTTTGTTTTACAAAGAGAGTAAAGGTCGACCAACCATTATAAGTTTTTCAAAGGGGACTCTTTATATAAATTTAAATTATTTTCGTTATTTGTACCTAGTAAAAAGTTTTGTTCGAATAATGACGAGTATTTCGTGTATTTTTAAGATGTTATTAAGATATAATAAATACCTGACGGTCGTAACAGTATTGGAAAATTTTGATGACCTCACGCGTACTGTATGATTTGGACTAAAAGCCAGCAATCTGCGAATATTAATTTGAATCAATCTGTCATATAAATTCTGTCATCAGTCGGATAAACGTACAATCCAACAGAATAATACTAATTTTTATTTTTATATCAGTCCTTAACTGTTCACTGCTGAACATAGGCCTATGAGGGGAGTTTTATCAGTATTTGCCACGTTTGGTAAGCGGATTAGTAACTGCAATTAGGCTTTCGAGATATCATAAATAGTATAGAGTTCCCTTAGTCACCTGTTACGGCATCCATGGGAATGGAAGGAGTAGCTCATTCTATGCTGGGACCACATGGTAAATAATACTAATAGACAGACTTATTTATATTTTGTTCAATGTATGTTCGCAATGATATAATACCTAACCTTAATGACAGGGGGGAAAAGATTGTTAATAATGGGGAAGTTAGTCCCTATTGCTATTAATATACCCTATCAGGACGATCTCTACGCGGTTCCCCCTGGAAACTATCGTCACTAATTTATCATTGAATTCGTCACAATGGGCTAATTGACCTGCCTTTTCATCCTCACCTATCACCTCTCACTGGTACCTCGCCAGTGTATACCGATAGCGCAGGCGGGGTTACTATGCCATGCCATTTCACCCATAAAAAAATCTTAATGACAATAATATATTTTTTATATTTTATCTACGTAGTATGCATTATTTAATTTTCTTACCAGTTACAGTTAATATTCCAATTATTCGCACAAAGCGCTTTGTTTCTTCGTTTCTCAAGGAATGGGATTGTCTCCTAGCGTCTGTATTTCATGACTGTTATAACCTGGAATCTTTAAAGGCTGCTTGTTTATCTGCATGTAACGTTCAAACCACCTCATAACTTAACATCAGGTGGTAGTTTATGTTAATAAAAAATACAGCTTTTTGATACTCAATTATTGTTGATTATTAGATATGGGTAATATCCGATATCTATATATTGAGTTCTTCTATGTTGCGTTGGTTTGGCCATTTGGAGAGAATGGATAAAAGAAGAATTACGAAAGAGATTTATGGAGCAAGAATGAATGGAGATATCGGTAGGGGCCGCCCTAGACAGACGTATGTCGACCAAATGGGCGACGTGCTGAAGAAGAGCCAAATTAAAAGTACCCGTAACCGGCGAGCGTGTATGAAGAGATTGATGAATGTGGAAGAAGCGAAAGAAGTTTGTTTAAATCGAAGCATTTGGCGTTCCATTGTTTCTGCCTAACCTAATGGGAGACAAGCATGACAGATATGTATGTATGTATAAGTTCTTCTAGACATTGATGCCATTGCGATATTGCCCAAACCAGTCGGATATCTATATTCGTTACGAGCGGCTTTTTCTTTTTCGGTATTATGTATTGGATAACCGATATCGTATATGTCTGTTATTGGGCTAATATATTTATAGATATTGTAACTACAATATATAGATATTGCTAGATATTACCCATCCCTACTGATTAACCCGTTAGAGATTTGCCATGAAAATAGATGCACCGACTGTTAATAAATTAATGTTTAAATCAGTTTATGAGACACTTGTATTCCCACCAGGATTGGGTACTATTGCCAGTGTCAATTATTAAGGTTAAGTATCATTGACTCCGGAGGTGTGAGGTCAACACGGGGGCGATTGCATGGCTATAAATTAAATGCTAATTTGATGTGTTTTCTGACGCTCTCAATTTTCAATATTAGTAGATAATAGGTAGTAAAACCAAGGCTACTTTATTATATATATTTTTACTTTTACTGTTGATTTTTTTTTATTTTTTCTTTTATTAAAATGAAACTGCATAGCGTCCCTATTAAAGTATCACCAAGGTCTAACTGCGGTTGTCAACCCGTCTGCCAAGCGTGGCAACTACTGGCAAAACTTCCTTTATGGGAGAGGCCTATGTTCAGCAGTGGACTGTTAACGACTGATTTGGTATGGTATGATGGAGACTACAACTTGTTTATATGGGTACTTCTATCTTTACATAACTTTTTTTATGCAGCTTAGAATGGTAAAGAAGTTGACGGCCATATTTTTTTTTTGCAACTTAGAATAGCAAACAAGTTGACGGCCCACCTGATGGAAAGTGGTAACCGTCGCCTATAGACATGAGCAGTACCGTGGACATAACAGAGTATACTGTTTCGCTCATGATACTCCCCATGCGTTGCCATTCCTGAGGACTCAGGTGATATTCCTCTGTACCCTGTAAATTCCTGTCATATCCCACCCTTCAAACCGAAACACAGACATGCAAACACAACTGCTTCACGGTAGACACATGAATAGGACGGAGGTGCTCAAGCAAACGATTTTTAAATAAAGTCTCCCTCTGCTGGCAAAACATGATGGCAAAAGGGTAAACGTGACATATAGACATTAATGTCGATTTTATGTTTATGAATTTTTATGTAATCAATAAACTATTAAAAGTATTATACCCTTAATAGTTTCATTAACTGATGATCACTGTAAGTCATCATCATTAGTAAGTGACCTTATTTTCTAGCATTTACTTTAAAAGGTTTCTTGGATATATCGATGGCAAGGTAAAAATGGGTTCCGCCCAGGCTTTCCTAGAATTTTCTCCTAGTTTCTGTAGAAATGTACTTGCGTGCGACGAGCTTTTAAGACAATTAATTGTACATAATACATTTGATCCAGTGATATCTTTTTATAGTGCTTTTATTGGGATCCACCCATTTGCTATAAATAGGTGTATAATGTTGACCCATTAGACAATACTGCGTAATTTTTTTTTAAACTAGACCTGTCTGTGTAGTTAATTATTATTTTTTAAATTATGTAATGAAAATAGGACTTTATGATTTAACGTAATAAATGTTGTCTGATTTTGAACGTTTTTTTTATATAACTTAGAATGGCAAACAAGCTGACGGCCCACCTGATGGAAAGTGGTAATCGTCGCCTATAGACATGAGCAGTACCATGGACATAACAGAGTATACTGTTTCGCCTATGATACCTCCCATGCGTTGCCATTCCTGAGGACTCAGATGTTATTCATCTGTACGCTGTAAATTCACGCCATATCCCACTCTTCAAACCAAAACACAGGTAGCAAACACAACTGCTTCACGATTGAAACACGAATGAGACAGAGGTACCCAAGCAATCGACTTTTGTACAAAGTCTCCCTCTGGTAAATGGTAAAAAGAACGTACCTAAATTCTAAGCCCTAAAGGTAATTAGTGCATTAAAGCTAAATTATTGTGTTACAATTTTTTTGTGGACTAAAGCTACATTTTATTCATTATTTATTTATTCATTAGTACATACATGTGTACATGGTAAACTTAATGTTAAAAACATTGCCTCCCAGTCAACCTCAAGAAGTGTCAGAATACTATTCATAATTGATATACATATATACTAAAATTCATTATCTCTGGAACAGCTCAACGACATTTTAATACAAATACACATTTTAATACAAATCCCGTGTCGTGATATTCGTTCCCGCAAATCTCCGAAACAGCGCATTCGAAAACGAAATTCTGTAAATGTGTATTGTTTGCTCCAATTTGGGAATAGGATGGTTTTTATTCCGATAAGGAAAATAAACTCGATAGGTGAGAGCAGGGAGCAAAATGTTTGTTGGGTCGCCTACTAATAATGTATAAATCGAAATACGAGTATTATTATTTGTCATTAGAAAATAATATCAATAAAATATTCAAAGTCACTAAAAGTTTGTTTTAATTTAAGATTTAGTTCCATAAAAAAAAGTTTTTCTATAACCACGAATTTTGATTTTAGAACTAAACTACTATATTTGACAAAGGTTCTATGCGACCGATCTGTAAATATATCTTTAAATAAAATAAAAGAATTTTCAAATCGGTTTAGAATCGGTGGAGTTATCAATTGAGAACCTAATGTTTTTTTTTTAATTCGGTTGAAAATATATCTAAACCTTATCAAAGAACCTAAACCTATTAATTACAATTTAGTATTACAGAGGTTGTTGCCCAACTCGCGTCTAATTACTAGTTAATAATAACTTATAATTTATAACGTTCGTGTTTGATTAAATTTTATCAATTTTGCATGTCTGTTTACGTCAATATTTCGTGTCATTTTTCACAGACTTCACACTGCAGGGTATTTATTCTTAATTCGTTTGTATTTTCATGTGTATGCCACGACACCTTTTTCTTTTCATTTAAGAGTTTCCTCTTGTCGGTGCAACTAATTCATGCATCTTCTTCCAGCCAGCTCAATCCCAAGACATATCCTTGACCTCCCTATACGACGTGACACCTAGTGTTTCTTTTATCTGTCCCATGTAGTAATTCCTCGGTTTTCTCCTTCCTCTTTTGCCTTCTATTTTTCTTTCTAACTATATTCTGTAAACAATGTTATATCTTCACTAATTTATAACCGACAATTTTTATTACATTGAAGTGATTTTCCTCATACAAATGTTCAACTGACTTCAAAAAAGAAGGAGGTGGTTCACACACCGGTTTTATTTTTTATAGTTTGTTATCTCATAGATCCGTTAGTTATAAAAGGATTTGTAAATTATTTTTTAATTGAAAGGATCATCACGAATAAAATACACGTGTATATGAATATACCTATGCATATGTCATGGTAGTTTGCCCCCTGTGTTTAAAAAGAAAACTCGTTTATTGTTTTTATTGAAGTGTGTTTTGATCATTCGAGCCTTATTATTTTAATTTATGGCTCATAAACTAAACAAATCCTAAACAAAGAATAAGCGAGTTGAAGTGGCAATGGGCTGATCATATAGCTCGAAGAACCGATGGAGAGAAAAGGTTCTTGAGTGGCGGCCATATGGGCGAACGCAGTGTAAGACGACCCCCCACTAGATGGAGGGACGACCTCAAATGTATTGCAAGGAGTCAGTAGATGCAGGTAGCTCAGAACCGTTCCTTATGGCAGTCTATTAGGAAGGCCTATGTCCAGCAGTGGACAGATAATAACTGAAATGATGTTAATGATGAAACAAATCCTGTTTAGGTTTTATAAAGTGGGTCTATCTAGTACTAGTAATTTACAGATACAGTAAAGAATACCTATATAAGGTCGACATACTGTTTTTTGTGTCTATTAAGACTATAATGAATAAGTTATAAGTACTTTTTTTTTAGATCCAATATGTATTAGCATTACTAATAGTATTGATAATTTTCCAGTAATATAAAATCGATTAACATAAGCGTGATTTATCTAGAAACGACTGAGTCGATTTAATTGTGATCATCGAATTGTTGGCATTGTTTAAACGTGCAGTGGTTACTTGTTTACAGGCATTATTGGGTACATTATTAGCGTTTGTAAATGACTTGGTCATTGTCCATACTATGAGTTAACGTGACGCTTAGAATATGCGCATGACATAATTTTATGAAGGCTGCATACTTGTGCCGTCTGTTAAATATTTACTTTATCGAATACTAGCTGTTTCCCGCTACTTTGTACGAGTGGATTTTAAAAGTAAGAAAACTAAGGAGCTCCCTCCCAATGTTTTCACTAGAAACTACACTATGGGGCTTATCAAAAAGGGTTAAATTAAGGTTTCTTCAGTGACGTGACATCCCTAGTGTTAAAGGTGTCCATAGGCTACAGTGACTGTTTACCATCAGAGGGACTGTATACTTGTTTGCTACCTTCGTGGTATAACAAAAATCAAATAGGCCACTTCTAGATGGCGGATTAAGATAAATGTAGCAATGTGGTTACTCTTGAAATAACTCCAATAGATCGTTATTGAAATTGAGACGTTTTACACTCTCGACTTGTAAAACACTAGCGACATAATAGTTCCATATTGTTCTGATAGACGCATATTAGTATTATAGTATTACTTGTCAATGCAAACCGATTCCAATTCTCACCTAATCCCTAATTGTTGTTTCATGAGTGCTGTATAAAATTGTCATTGGCAATAGATTGGACCGATATCAATATTGGACTCAAAAGTAGACCCGCAGTTTTTAAGTTAAAACTTCAGAAATACAATTATTATATACTCTGTTATGTCCATGGTACTGCTCATGTCTATAGTTGACGGTTACCACTTTTCATCAGGTGGGCCGTCAGCTTGTTGTTTACCATTATAAGTTGCAAAAAAAAATGGTGAAAAGTGCATTTAATTTGATGCAATAGTTTTAACGTGATGCCGCAACGAACATATAGACGGACACATAGAATTTCTAAAAATTATTGTTTTGGCATTTATTGGTCTTATTCTCCTTACCGTGTGGTCCTGGTATAAAATAGACCATCTTTCCTTTCCCGTGGGTGTCGTAAGAGACGACTAAGACGACGGAACTTAATAGTCGGGAGGGAAAGGGATTGTTAGTAATGGAGACTGAGAATCCTATTGCTAGCAATATATTCAACCAGGTCGACCTCCTCGCGGTTCTTCCTGGAAACTATCATGGTTAATTCCTGATGAATTTGTCATGATGGGCTAAGTGGCCTGTTTTCATTCTCATCTATCACCCCTCACTGGTGCTCCGCCAGCGTATCCCGTTAGCGCAGGCGGGGTTACCATACCATTTTCACCCATAAAAAAAAACTTAATAGTTGAGAGACGGACAGCAGCTTCTAAAAACATCTCTAAGGCCTAACTGCGGTTGTCAACCCGTCTGCCAAGCGTGGCAACTACTGGTGAAATCCCCCGATAGAGGGAGGCTTATGTTCAGCAATGGTCAATTAACGGTAGATTAGGTACCAATAAATATTGATCTTATGAAAAACCTTCATATTATTTATTCTTAAGTATTTTCCATGTACAGACATTATCTACGCATCTATTACATATATCTAGCTTACAATTTTATTATATTAGTAAAACGTTTGCTCATAGACTGACTATTTTTACTCACCTAAAAATGGAAGGCAATGTTTATTATGTTTATTAATATTTAAGGTAATAAAATACGATCTAAAGCTTGATTCTTTTTGTTTATTGCGTAATCGGAATTATATTTTTAACGATTTTCTCTTATTTGGAGGTCACGATTTTTTTTTTATTGTTTACTGTTTCACGTGTGTTGGACGTTACGATGTTGTAACAAGTTTTATTGCTATGTCATCATTAAAAAAAAAAGGAATTTTGCTTTATCTGTTAAAAATACAGTTAGAGTACTTTTTCGAAATGAAATATTTATTTATTTATTTAAACTTTAATGCACAGTAAAATTCTATATACATTTGGCGGATTTAACACCGGACGGCGTGCTCTACCAATCAACCATTGGGCAAACCGAGAAATACGTAGGCGGTGTATTTTTGAATAGAGGAAAAATAAAGCTAAAATACTTGATAAATTCATATAATATAAACATATACATAATATTTTAAATAAATAAATGTATACATACAATTAATACATACATAAAATATTACTGTATAAATAGCTGTAATATATTACAAGTATATGGGGGGGGGGGAGGGGTGTTCTTTTTTAATGGGTGAAAATAAAATGTCGACCCCGCTTGCGCTATCGTTGTACGCTGACACGGAGCATCAGTGAGAAATGATAGGTGAGGATGAACGTAGGCCAGTTAGCCTGTAATGGCGAATTCGACAGGAATGAATGAACGATAGTTTCCAAAGGGATCCGCGTGGAGGTCGACCTGATATATGATGCTAGCAACGGGGTTATTAGACCCCATTACTAACAATCCTTTTCCCCTCATTATCGGTTATTAGATCTTATTATATTTAAATTAAGCTTATATTACGACTAGGATGTGATTATTATTGATAATTTAACTGCACTTTTGAATTTTGTAAATTATGAATGATGAATAATCTGTAAAATGATCTGTATCTGTTACTTTTTTTTTATACAACTTAGAATGGCAAACAAGCTGACGGCCCACCTGATAGAAAGTGGTAACCGTCGCCTATAGACATGAGCAGTACCATTGACATAATAGAGTATACTGTTTCGCCCATGATACCCCCCATGCGTTGCTATTCCTGAGGACTTAGGTGTTATTCCTCTGTACCAAGTAAATTCACGCCATATCCCACCCTTCAAACCGAAACACAACCATGCAAACACAAGTGCTTCACGGTTGAAACACGAATGAGACAGAGGTACCCAAGCATTCGACTTTTGTACAAAGTCTATAAATATGTGTTTTTGCCGCAGCATCGTCAGGTTATTTGCTCAAAACAAAGAAGACAAGAAACGGGTGGAGAAGGCTCTGAGCGAGTCGGGCCTGCCCACCGGCAAGAATGACACCATAAGCCATTCCAAATTCCAGTTTGAGGACTTTTTCGCCTTTTACAAGAGCCTCACGCAGCGCACAGAAGTACAGAAGATATTTAATAGTCTGTAAGTACTGTAGATGATTTTAAGAGATGTTTTTATCCGCTACTTTTTACGCGTGGATTTCAGAAGTAGGAAAAGCAGTGAGATAGACCAGTTCTTGAGGGCATATTATGGTAATACATACACCAGATTTATAAGTTGTATCTTCAGGTACACACCTGTGAAAACTGCATCCAAATTGGTGTAATAGTTTTTGCGTGATGCCGAAATAGATATATAGATAGATAAAATTTCTAATAAAAAATATTATTTTGACTTTTACTGCTCTTATTAATTAAGATTCCATTTATAGACATCGTTTAATTACGATTTTAAACTGATTTCAAAAAGAAGGAGGTACTCTGTTTGGTTGTTTTTATGTTTGTTACCTCATAACCCTGTCAGTTTTCAGCCTTTTTTTATGCCACTTGGAATAGCAAACAAACTGACGGTCCACCTGATGGAAAGTGGTAACCGTCGCCTATAGACATGAGCAGTACCATGGACATAACAGATTTAGATTTTTTTTTATCTGAAAGGATATACTTATATTGGTCCTATAGAAATTTCATCAAAATCGGTTCAATAGTTTAATTAAAATTATTTTTTTTTGCCACAATTAAAGTCGGTCTTTTTTTCTGGATCACAATCTTTTCGATCAAAGTTTTTTTTTATTGTTTCTAATATAGAACGGACGGCAAACCCCACCTATCGGCCACGCAACTGGTGGACTTTCTGAACGAGGTGCAACGCGACCCTCGCCTCAACGAGATCCTGCACCCGTACGCGGACCTGCAACGGGCGAAGGACCTCATTAAAGCATACGAGCACAACAAGTATCACCAGCAGAGGTCGCAGCTTACCTTTGACGGATTTTTAAGGTACGTTTATAAATGCCCGTGGCTTTGCCTAAGTGAAATAGCATAGAAGGTATCCTGTGTTTCCAATGATAGAAGTTCAATAGAAAATTCATATTAATTTAGAAATCACTTCGCTCTTGTGGTTGTGGAAATAATCCTCAAAATAAATCATTACGTAAGTCTGTAATACAATCGACATAAAGCTCCACACGTGGCGCGCTAATCATTCTCATAATTTGCCAAAGGGAGACTTTGCAATGTCGTGGTAAAAGAAATGCAAAGTTCGTTTCTTTTTTAAATGGGTGATAATGGAATGGTAACCCCACTTGCGCTATCGGTATACACTGACAGGGTACCAGTGAATGTTGATAGGTGAGGATAAAAGCAGGTCAGTTAGTCCATTGTGAAAAATTCCACGAGAATTAATCACGATGGTTTCCAGGGGGAACCGCGTGGAGGTCGACCTGATAGGGTACATTGTTAGCAATGGGGCTGTAAGACCCATTACTAATGATACGTTTCCCCTCTGCAAAAGACGACTTTTAAAGAGTATCATGGGCACGTCTGTCCCACTCGTGTTTCTGCCGTGGATCTACTGTGCTTGCATCGCTGAGTTTCACTTTTTACCACAGGAAGATTGTGCAAATTTCGTCTGTATGACTAATCATCTGCTGTCCTGAAGCAGTTGTTTATATAGCTGTGTCTCGGTTTGAAAGGTGGGCATATGGCAGTGAAATTATAGGATACGGATACATAACATAGTATTTGGGAATAGTAAAGCATGAGGGATACCATGGGCATAATAGTGTATTCATATCCATACACGACCAAATTCCCACTTTTCATTAGATGCGCCGCCAGCTTTTTTGTTATTTGAAGTTGCATAAAAAAAAATACTTTATGTTTTTCAACTGTTATGGTTATATTGCAGATTCCTAATGTCGGAGGACAATCCAATAGTTCCGTTAAGGAAGTTGGACCTCTGCGACGACATGGATCAGCCGCTAGCACATTACTTCATCAACAGCTCTCACAACACGTATCTAACGGGACATCAGATCACCGGCAAATCTAGCGTGGAGATATACAGACAGAGCCTATTGGCTGGCTGTAGGTAAGTGTATTTATTTATTTTTTTTGTACTCAGTAAACTTTGTAGAAGTGACGAGCTTAATGCCGGATGGCATTCTTTAGCAGCTAATCATTAGGTAAAAACGGAAAGCGATTTATGGGCAGTGGTGGTAAAAAACATATGTATAATTAATTGTATTGTATGCCCGATGTATGGGTAGGCTGTGTTTTCCTTTAAGATTTTAATAACATCTTACGAAAAATTATAATGTACAACTCACAATAAATATTTATTCTATTCTATTCTGTGACATAAATTATTTGTTGCATACTAATTAATTATACATATACATAAATCGTCTGATGACCACAGAGTGTTTGTGGTCAGTGATTTAATATCTAATGTTATTTCTATTTGAGTTAAATTTTACCAATATTGTTCCTTTTAATTATTTATTTATTCTTTATTGTACACAAAAAAATATAACATATATATATATATATATATATATATATATATATATATATATATATAATAAAGGTGTACAACAGGCGATGCTTTCCTGTAAGAGTTCTCTTCCAGATCCTGTATTGGGGAGACTTAAAAGCGGGCATCCAGTTAATAGAAATTAATAAAAAATAATAAATATGTTGACATATATAAGTAACTCATACAATTAAAATCAAAATACATACATATCTCTATACAATAATACATATATTATTATGTGTTTATATACAATTATGTGTTATTGTACTGATGCTTTCCTGGGTTGAGCATATAGGGAGACTGTAAAGCTCATCCAGTTGATGAAATAAATAAATAAGTGTATAGAAATAAATTTATAATATGCTAATCATTTTCAAATGTTTATTGTGTGATTTCGAAGTTGGCGCAATTAGAACTCACATTTTTTATTTCATGCCAATTTATTGTAATATAATAAAAAAATCAATACAAGTCACTTGGAGGCCTAGTTTGGAGGGTGTGTTTCTTAATAAACCCAAAAACTTATAACGCCAGAGGGCGACAAGTAGTAGTAGTGGTAATAAAAGAAGTCCGTTGAAAAAATTAGTTTATTTTATCAATTCAATTAAATTTACCACAAGCAACTGTTATTGACCTGACGATTAAATTTGGGCGTTAACTAAAAATCAGATCAATTACAAATACACTACAAAGTAGGCAAGGGTAATGCTGGATACCGATACGATGATATTGGGTTTGTCTGGGCATTGTATATATATAGATATTACCCACTCACCTACTATAAAGCCTAGGGGGGAAAGGGATTGTTAGTAATAGAGACTAAGAATCCCATTGCTAGCAATATATCCAACCAGGTCGACCTCCTCGCGGTTCCCCCTGAAAACTATCATGGTTAATTCCTGATGAATTCATCATGATGGGCTAACTGGCCTGTTTTCATCCTCATCGATCACCCTTCACTGGTGCCCCGCCAGCGTATCCCATTATCGCAGACGGGGTTACCACTCCATTTTCATCCAATAAAAAAAAAACTATAAAGCCTACTTACTTATTATATAAATATGTATTAAAATAATAGAAATTAAAGTTGCCTGATATGTAAGTAACTAACTATCTGCACTATAATTTCCAACTTACATCTGTTGAACCGTTTGACCCCTGTATTGATATATTAGTTGCTAGACTATAAATAAAGTAGGTCAGTAAGGTTTAAATTTATAATTTATGTAGTTTAAAATTAGTTAAATCTCGTCTAGAGAAGCTGAATGCAAAAATAAAAGTTGGCTTCACGTGGGAATCGAGAAACGCGTTTTTAACTTTTATTTATATTATATTAGGCCGACCGTGATATCGATTGAATGGGGTAAAAATTATATGCCAAAATGCCAAATTTCTTGACGAATAGTTGAACCGTTAAGTCGTTAAGAGATAACGAAAAACCGATTTTCAGATCTATAAAAATAACTATCGATCCGGCCCAGCTTCTTCGAATGGGTAGATATAATTTTCGGAAATAATATAAAAGCCTATATTACTCGTTACTAATATAGCTTTCTATGCGAGAATTTTTAAAATAGGATGAGTAGTTTTTGATTTTATCCATTACAAACAAATAAACGAACAAACAAATTTTTCTTTTTTATAATATATATTAGTATTTTTTTTAATGGTTGATAATGGAATGGTAACCCCACTCGCGCTATTGGTATACACCGGCGGGGCACCAGTGAGGGATGATAGATGAGGATGAAGCAGGTCAGTTAGCCCATCGTGACGAATTCAACAAGAAATGTTCACGATGGTTTCCAGGGAGAACCACGTGGAGGTCGACCTGATAAGAATATGCCCATATTGCTAGCAATGTCGAACTTCATTGCTAACTATCCCTTTCCCCCCATAATATTAGTATTGAAATATATCAATTACCAAATGTAATATATCTCTATTCGACTAATTCTTTTTTTTTTTCGTTGTGTTTGTAATTGTTAAGACAAGGTTTGTATAAAAGAAAATGTTTAAAAAATCGTACGGAAATGTGAAAGGAATAAATAAAAATTTAGATTAAAAAATTGTCATACAATAGCAGCGATTTTTTTATATTTAAAAGTAAGTGGTCTATAAATTCTCTTTCCATCGAGTTTATACGACTCTCTAATACTGTATGTTGAATATCATCGATGGTATCACAAACTTGATGAGTGACCAGGACTTTCCTGTCATTTATGAGTATAGAGAGAGTTAGTGGGAAGCAGTAGGGACCTTAAAAACTTGTGACAAAATTGACAGATTGACTTTCAGTTGTTCAGTTTCTTACATTGTTTTCGTTACATACTCATATTATAAAGAGAATATTTAGTCTAGTATTCTGTATTAGTACACCCGTGCGAAGCCGGGGTAGGTTGCTAGTTTATATATATGCTTATAGTAAGGATAATGTATATTATTTTTAAAACTTATATTAATTTTTTTAACGATGTCTATATAATTTATAACGAGAAATTTTATGAACATATGTTTGTCGTTTCCGACAATTATTTCGACTTCATTCTTATGCCTTCTTCAGGGCAAGTACGCCCCCTGAAGCTGAACAAACATAGTAATTTATATTACTATTAAATAATAGGTGTGATAAACACAGTAAGTTTATAAAATTTACCGTTATACACATATATAGACAGGGTTTTTTTTTTAATGGATGATAATGGAATGGTGATCCCACCCGCGCTATCGGTATACACCGGCGGGGCACCAGTGAAGGATGATAGGTGAGGAGATGAAGTAGGTCAGTTAACCCATCGTGACGAATTCAACAAGAATTGTTCACGATCGTTTCCAGGGGGAACCACGTGGAGGTCGACCTAATAAGGCATATTGCTAGCATTGGGGCTGTCAAACTCCATTACTAACAATCCCTTTCCCCCATATAGACAGGGTATAGTATATATTATACCACTGATGGAAAAGAAACATGTGTACAAGCATTGAATGCCCTCGTAATATCAAACATCGAAGACAATTATTATACAATTGGAAACACATTAAAGTGGTAACAAAATACACATCATTGTTACATCAGGCCATTTTGATTACCTTGTACGTCACTTGTGGAAATATTATAATTTATTTTAAAAATAAAAGAAGAACAGATATTGTTTGCGTCGAAGTGCTCCAGCCAATTAATTATTCAGCGGCCACTTCGCCGAAGTAGCTTTTTGTTTTAAATACTTAAAAATCGAGGGTCCTTAATTTTTTTTAGTAAATATTATATTTATATCCAGCATTAAGGTATGAAATAATCTTACTATTTCAAATGAGAAAGTTTGTAATATTGTTTGCATTTTGTTAGTCTATCACGTTGAAACGTCTGAATTTATTTAAATTGAATTTGGCACACAGATAGACTATGTAATATAGGATGCTTTTTATAACTAATATATAAAAATGAAATATAAATATTGTATCCTATCCAGGATAGGCTCCCACTATCCTCCTCCTCTAACTTTGCCTACTTATTTATGAACAGAAGTGTACTTGTAAACAAAAAGCGCTTGGTAGTGATAAGTGGAAATGAATTTCCATTCATCCCTCCCCCAGTGGGGGAACGTTGATAGGGACAAATAGAACTGGCCCTATTTACAGTACCATTTGTTATTTCAGTTTTGTCCCATTTGTTTATTTGAAAGTCTAGCCGTCTTGTTAAAATAACACAACTACGAACATTCTCGATTTGTTTTCTATAAAAATATATATTTACATTAACTCTCGTCGGAGAAAAAAACAAACTAGGTACAGTGAGCAAAGAAAATATTCAACCCACCAATACGCGACGACCAATACAAATACGACTTACCAATAACCCTAGAATTACCAGAATATAACGGCCAGTGCCTAGAAATAAACGGATCGATATCGTAGTAGTACCTACTAGCACCATTATACTGCAACGCCCGTGAGCTCGAAGATCTAGACGAGAGATAACCTTCTCATTTACCTACTTGAACGAACCATTTTTTTTAGCGATGAATATGGAATAGTAACCGCGCTAACACTATCGGTACACGTTGATGGAGAGAAATAGATGAGAACGAAACCATTGTATCGAATTAACATGGAATAATTCATGATAGTTTTCAGATGGTGTATTAAACTAAATATCGCCTTGATGTGTAGATTTGAACATTAAACTTTATCATCATCATCATCATATCAGCTGTTAATTGTCCACTTCTAAACATAGGTGTCCCCATGAGGGGGTTCTGCAGTAGTTGTCATGCGGATTGGCAACTGCAGTTAGTTTTTGGTCATGTTTTAAGAGAGACGTTGCTGTCCAATCCTTGGTCATTAAGTCCCCTTAGTCGCCTCTTACGACACCCAAAAGAAAGTAAGGAGTGGCCTGTTCTATGCCGGGATTATACGACCATTAAATACTGTAGTGCCAGGAAATTTTATTTTATTTATTCCCGTATATAATATAATTTTCTCATTTTTAAATTGTATTAAAATTTTAAATTTTATACCCGTTGTAAATTTTGCTGGAGTTTTCAACAGGAGAGGCATCGAAGAGATTGGTTTAACAGGGTATCACGTTGTCTTTATAGTCATTAGAATCTATTAAACTATCAAACCTAGCAAATCCCCTCTCCTCCTTGAACAATCCATAAAATTTTACAATGCTGGCCATGAACTATTCCTATAAGTGAAGAGATCTAACCTAATTACCACACTGGAGGGGAAGGGATAATGGAGGAATGGGAATAATGGGGTCTAACAGTCCCATTGCTAGCAATATACACTATCAGGTCGAAGTCCACGTAGTTTTCCCTGGGATCATTGTGGTTAATTCTTGTCGAATTCTTCACGATGGGCCAACTGACCTGTCTTCATCCTCACCTATTGTCTATGACTGGAATATACCGATAGCATAGGCGGGGTTACTATTTCATTTTATCCACTAAAAAAAAATCGCCGCCACTCTTATCAGGCTGTATTTCATTTTAAATTTCCTGATACTTGTATTCTTATGGTATGCTTCTTATAATTTAATTTTCTTTACTTAGTCCTTTCTGTAATCAATACGTTTGACTAGTTAGTCTATCGACCGCTAGTCAATTTATTTATTTATTTGGGCACAGCAACAGTATTACAATTCACATTAAATTGAATATAATGAATTTTATAACTAATTGTTTTAAAATTGTATACCATTAATTGCTACGCACAGCGTTAGCTTATACTTCAATATTATATACAATAACAATTGAAAATGAGAACAATTATATATTAAACTCAGACACTTCTTTTGCCATTTTAAGAAAAGAATTTAAATTATAAGCAAAAATGTCCAATTCATTACAATTATTATTTGCACATGCGGAAGAGAGGATCATTAAAAGTTACATTGTTATTACAATAAGGTACATGAAATAATTTTAATATTCTCTTATTATCTCCTGTTTTAATCTCTTCTTATTATAGAGTATCATTTATAACAATAAAAGCATTCCCAATATTTTAGCGAAGCTCTATTTTTTTTTTATTATATCTTTTTTCAATGGTGTAGTAGTAATTTTATATTCGGATGACTAAGTCTCACATTTCATTGATAACCTTTCCGATAACCTATTATACGGGTCGCGTGAATTTTTTTAACATACTTGCTCACTCAAGAAACTAAGTAAGAACACTTAATAAAAACAATATGAATTATGGTATCAGGTTAGTCATGGCCGCCAATAGTATAATCAGAGATATTGCAGGTGTGTTGGCTAGCCTTTTGGGAATGATTCTTCTTTTTTGGAATTTCAAATTCAGTTTTGTGAGGCTTTCAAATCGAATTTCGTTCCCACTTCTGCCTTGAAATAAACAGAATGATATATTGCTATTTCGATATAAAGGCTTAGAAATATAATGCCTTAGAATTACCCTCTTATTCATAAAAACGTCAAACCACTTATTAACCTAATATTAATTATTGAACTGTTTTGTCTCTTTCTTTTGTGTTGAATTCTTAATTTAAACAGGATATTAGTTAAAATAGGTTTTGTTTTTTATGAATAAGGTGGTTAGTTTTTAAATTTTGTCTGTAGACTTGAGGTGTTTCGCGTCTATATCTTTTCAAGCAACTTTAAAAAGAGTTTTCAGTTAGTATGATTTTTTACTAAAAGGTTCTCATAAGGGTCTCATAACTCTATCAATTCTGACTCGATTTGACGAATTATTAATTGTCTGAAAGAAAGTTTTATCAAAATCAGTTCAGTAGTTTAGTTTTTAATTTAAAATGACTGGTTTTGTCACAATTGGACGCAATCTTTAACTATATGCAATTGAAAATGGCAGACAAGTTGATGATTCACAAGATTTTTTTCAGCAAGAAAACATAGGTAAATGATTAAATCAACGACGTTTTCTCTTTCGTGTTTCATAACTATATTATAGATATCAATACTGAGTCTATAAAAAATGAGCCAGTTACTAAGCGTAGTCGAGCTAAAAATCATTCACTGTTTACATTTTTTCCTAATATAATTAAAACTATGGCTATGGGGTTATCGGCTAGTCGTTCCAATTAATACAAATGAGTCGCGATCCCATCAAAGTGATTAGATAAAGCAAAATCGTTGAGTGCGTTTATCGTATCGCAAACACTAACGACTTCATTAGTACATTTTGAAATAAAAAAAAACTATGATAATATTTTTTTTTATGTAACAGAATGACAAACCTGATGGGAAGTGATATTTAACCGTCGCCTGACTCTCGTGTTACTCTTCATGCGTTACCATTCCTGAGGACTATGGTGTTATGTCTACGTAGTACGGGTGGATAATTAGGAATATCTGAATATTGTATTTACTGTATTTATATATTAACCCAATATATCGTCACCTCTACGGCAAATTTACGAAGTTTTTTTCAAATTTGACATTTCTTTAAAAATCTACATTTTGCGTCATACTACTTATTGTGGCTTATTTTCAAATTTCTATCTCGAACGGTTAAAGAAATCGAGTAGCTCGAATCTCTATATTTTTGTGATATACCCAAAGTAAACTTACTTAGCATATTTTTATAGTATTTTCTATAATAAACACTTTAATTTGAAAATATCAATAATTATTTTATCAATTTTTCAATCCTAATTTAGTTATTTTACATGAATGATTGCTTTAACGTTGTTATTTAAACTGAAGTTTTCTCCAAACACGTGATTTATACCTTGGTATATTTACGAAATTGGCACTTTCGTTAGTTAGCCAGATGTTAAAATAAATGATTTTCTTTGGCAACTTACGAAAGTGCCACTTTCGTAGATTTGCTGTTGTATAACTTAATACCTAGGAACTCTCATGTATGAAGGTGCAAAGTAACGAATATGCATTTATTTCTGATACTTGTAATATAATAATAATTAATTAAGCGTATTCAATAAAAAACAGGATTTTAAAACTAAAATGTTAGCATGATTTTTTACAGTAGTCTTTTGTTAAAAGTTATTTGCATTCTAATGTTTCAAAACGTTCCCCTGTAAAATGTATCTTTTTCAATTTCGTAAGTTTACCATAAAGGTGACGATATGTTAAATATCGGGTACTCAATATATAATATCGAAGTGAAGAACCTGATCGAAATTAATATAACATCCTACTGGAAACTGTTAGTAATCCGGACTACAAGTCCCATTGCTAGCAATATACCCACCCCGTCAGGCCGACCTCCACGTGGTCCCCCATGAAAACAATCGTGCTGAATTCCTGACGTACTCGTCACGATGCACTAACTGACCTGCCCTTTCATCTCATCTGTCATTTCAAACTCCGCCTGCACAAATGGTATACGCTGACGGGGCACCAGTGAGGGATGATAGGTGAGATAAAAAGGCAGGTCAGTTAGCACAACGTGATAAACACCCCTGGAATTCAGCACGATAGTTTCCAGGGGCGGCCACGTGGAGGTCGACCTGACAGGGTATATTGCTAGCAATGGGACTAATAGTCTGCATTATTTACAATCTCCCCCCCCCCCCCCACCAGTCGGACGGAATCGCTGGTATAATATGTTCGATATATTAAAATGCCATCAAGAAGTCATAACATAAACAGTGAATTGTAAACAAACCTGCTTAGGGCTTGATCGAATTTTAATAATTTGTCGAATTAAATTGTTATCTCATACATTATTAATTATTGACCTTAATTGGATTTTAAAAGGTGTAAATAGAAGTAAATATTTGATATTGTTAGTAGTGGTTTGGAATTTTTCCATATATTTAATTAATGTACATTAATTGCATTGGAAAATATGTATAATTCCTCTAAAAGCAATGAAAAATTATACAGATAATTTTTCATTGCTTTATGTCAGAGGATTGAGTCATTTGTGGGAGTCAGTGGATGCAGGTGGCTCAGGACAGTTCCTTATAGCAGTCTATGAGGGAGGCCTGTGTTCAGCAGTGGACAAAGTATGGCTGAGATGATGATGATTATAATGTTCACTTTAATATAAGTTTACTGGATTTTTTTATTCTATTTTATGTAAATATTAAATGCCAGAAAATCTCGCGAAATAGTTAAGACACTTTATCTTCAGTTTCTTTATTCAATGTCTCAAAATTCTGTCGATAGACACGTTGTCCCTGCTTTATGTTTAGAATAGAGAAAGGCAGCAACGTTCGGTGTCTTTTTCTTTCCTATGTGCGGGGTAACGAAAGCGTTTTTATCGATAGATGCATTTGCTTTTGCTCTAACGGTACAAGCTTATTAGCCAAGAAGATAGTTTAATTGCCAGTTACTCAAGCTAGGATAGGTACTCCGTCTTATGAGATACCAAGTTATATTTGGGGGCACAACCTAAAACACCCAGCAGCCCACCCGAGCTAATGTAGTTATTCCATCCTATTATTTATAATTGTTAAGTAAATCCTAAACGATATGACCTATTATGATGCGGTTTTTTTTTGTGTAAAAGCTGACGTGATGATGATGTTATTTAGTTACAATTTTTGAAGCTCTTAAGATGGCGTCTTTTATCGGAGGTCGGCGATCATCAAAGGCGATCCTAAAAAGGGATCTGGTGCTAATTCCGAACCATTTCCTTAAATTTTTTAACCAGGACGATAGACGTCATCTTGGTCTTCGAGTTAAGTTAATTTATGAATATCGGGTTACTTATAATATTTAAATTTATTTTTTATTTGTACTCTACAGATGTGTAGAGCTAGACTTCTGGAATGGCCGCACCGAGGAGCCCGTCATAGTCCACGGATACACTTTCGTGCCTGAGATCAGCGCAAAAGAGGTGCTGGAAGCGATCGCTGAAAGCGCTTTCAAGACTTCCGACTATCCTGTGATACTGAGTTTCGAAAACCATTGCAACCCGCGCCAACAGGCGAAGATCGCCAACTATTGCCGGGAGATATTTGGAGAGATGCTACTGGATAAGCCATTGGACTCGCACCAGCTTGAACCAGGTATTTATTGTTTGCTTTCATACAGGTTTATTTTGCACCGCAAAAAATACTTTTACTGCTTCATCATTATCATCATCGTCATATCAGCCGTTAACTGTCCACTGCTGGACACAGCCCTCCCTCATGAGGGAGGTTTTGCTAGTAGTTGTCACGCTTGGCAGGCGGATTGGCAATCGCAGTTAGGCTTTTAGTGATGTTTTAAAAGGGACGCTGCTGCCCAACCCCTTGTCCTCCCTTAGTCACCTCTTTCGACACTCGCGGGAAAGGAAGAGAAGGCCTATTTTCATGCCGGGATACCTGCCAAGCGTGGCAACTACTGGCAAAACTCTTCTTATAGGGAAGGCTTATGTTCAGCAGTGGACAATTAACGGCTGAAATAATAATAATAATATATATTATTGGAGTTATAATCTCTCCTTTTTTTTTTAGAATGATTTTATATTTTACTAATATAATAAAATTGTAACTAGACGATGTCTGTACGTAGGATATATTTAAGATAAATTAACATGAGAGTTCTTAATAAGATCAATAGAAAACAAAACGGTGATTTTTAGAAATTTTATCTGTCCTTATGTTTGTTCTGACATCACGCAAAAATTACTGCATCAAATTGAATGAGGTTTTGACTTAAATTCTGGTGACTATTTTTTATTATGATACGGCATTTAGAAATTTTAGCATTCTGAAAATTACGCGTACAAAGTAGCGTTTAAAATCTAGTTCGACGGCCGCAATTGTGGTCGATACACACTTGACCGATTATTCTCCTGTATTTATAGTGCCGTGCGTGTCAAAAATCTGGTGAACTTGAATCGTTCGGAAAGTTAAATGTGTCTTAATTATAGACTTAAGTCATCCCGCCATACGTATCGCATTTGTTTTCGCATCGATTGTGAACGCTCCGGCGTATTGAAGGTCTCATACCTGTTGTTTATGTTGGCCTAGTACCAAGCATCTGCCGCGTTATGACGTGTAAACAGCCTGAGACAGTTTGCTTTCAATACACATAATCGACTGATGCCTTCAACAACTGATGTTTATTTATTGTGTCCAAATGACTGCATTGGACGTTCCACAGTCGAGAGTTACGATATTTTTAAATGGACTATTATTTATCCATGTTTTGTCCAACATCCTCAGAGCATAAACAAATTAACGTAATGGATATACAACCATGGAATTTGATTTGAAGTGAAACATCACGTTGCTGACGTTTTAACAGGTCGCCGAAGAAAGCGAGATAATATTTTTTGAGCGTTTATACATTCGGGTATTTTGCGCGAGGGTTAGCCTCAAAGACTTGAATCCCTTTTTTTTTATTTTTTTTTATACAATTTAGAATGGCAAACAAGCCGACGGTCCACCTGATGGAAAGTGGTAACCGTTGCCTATAGACATGAGTAGTACCATGGACATAACAAAGTATACTGTTTCACCATGATATCCCCCATTCGTTGCCATTCCTGAGGACTCAGGCGTTATTCCTCTGTACCCAGTAAATTCACGCCCTTCAAACCGAAACACAGCCATGCAAACACAGCTGCTTCACGGCTGAAACACCAATGGGACAGAGGTACCCAAGCAATCGACTTTTGTACAAAGTCTCCCTCTGGTAAATCCCTCCCTCCTCCCTATTTGCAATACAAACGATAGGTCTTGGATTTTTTGTGACACGGGGCAAAAGAGAGAAAAAAATTTAAGTTATTGTAGATAAACAGTTAGACGTGTCTATATTATATCGATTTTATTTAGTTTAGTTTATTTATTTATATATATTTTTATTATTTATTTATATATTTTATTTATAATTATTTACAAACATTCGCATTTAGTATATTAATACAATATTTAAAAAGAGGAGCGTCTAATTTTGCCTTTATTTCTCTTTTCTTTTGCGTGGTATTTAAACCAATTCTGAACTGATATTAATAAATTAGTTTAGCAATCTCTAGGATTCACACTCGTTTTGGTTTTATATTATTTTAGTCATAATTGAACTGTTTTTTCTTCTAGGCATAATTTATCTGTTTATTGGATTTAGAACTTTATTATTGTTTATTCAAATTAAGATCAATACTGTAACCGTTGAACTAATTTGATCGATCTTAGATATTTTAGGCGTTACTCCAAAGTTTGTATGAATATATATATTTTATTTATATTACCGTGGTAACCGGGTTATTTGATTGTAGCCCCGTTTTATCACTCCGCGTGATGGGTTTGAACCATATGTATGGAAGTAATCTAAGAATTTATTTAGATTTGAAATTACAAATTGATTTGCGTTCAGATCAGGCTTGCTATAGAACGAGTTTAGTATGCATTATACATTTTTTATTTTTTAAGTAGTTTATATAATTTTTCTATATATGTTTATCGTTTGATGAGTTTTACCAGAGGGAGACTTTGTACAAAAGTCGTTTGTTTGGGCACCGCTGTCCCATTCGTGTTTCTACCATGAAGTAGTTATGTTTGTATGGCTGTGTTTAGGTTTAGAGGATGGCATATGGCAGTAAATTTACATACAGAGGAATAACACCTAAGTCTTTCCACTCGGGGATGGCAACGCATGGGGTGGGTATCATGTCCGAAACAGTGTACTCTGTTATGTCCACGGTACTGCTCATGTCTATTGGCGACGGTTAGCACTTTCCATCAGGTGCGCCGTCAGCTTGTTTGCCATTCTAAGTTGCATAAAAAAACATCGTTCATATTATCTGAGGTTCAATTTTAAACTATGATTTATAAATATTTTTACCTTCTGTTTCTTACCAATAAAGTAAATGTTAAAGTGATATTGTTTGTTACTTCTTGGCGCTTAACAAATCTCTATGAAGTTTTTCTTTCACGTATATATTTCAGAAGAAGAACATAGGCTGCTTTTTATTCCGTATAACGTACTCAGGCTACGCGGACGATGTCGGGGATAAAGATTAGTTTGTAATTAATTCTTTTTAATGGTTGCCGCCTGCGCTGTCGGTATACATTAGCGGTGTACCAGTGAAGGATGATAGATGATGATGAAGCATCAGTTGGCTCATCGTGACGAATTTAATAATAAACCAATCACGATGGTTTTCAGGAGTAATCGCGTGGAGGTCGAATTTATAAGGTTTAAGGTTTAGGTTAAATTGCTAACAATAAGATTGCTTATCTCCATTACTAACAATCCCTTCTCCCCTGTAATGAAATGATATCTCGATACTCCAGGAGGGGAGTTGCCGCCGCCGTCTCTGCTCCGGCACAAGATCATAATAAAGAACAAGAAGAAGCACCACCACCACCACAAGAAGGAGGAGTCTATCGCGTCCGAGGAGTCGGAGCCGCGGCCCGAGCAGTCCGCCATACAGGGCAACGGGGAAATCACACATTCCACTGTTAGTTTTGATTTCCACTAATAGCTTAATGTTAAGAAGTTAATGTTCTTAAATTCAAATTTTAATCATTCAACAAGATTCTTATAAAGCCGTTACTATGTTCCGACGTTACGGAAAGCTTTGGTATTAATGCTTTTTAGATTTAGTTTAAGTCTCTTCTAAGTAGGTGTTATATTTTTATATAGATAGATAATTTATTTGTATTAAAATAAAAACAGGCATAGGTATGTCTGTTGTTATTTGTTAATACATACACAAAAAAGAGATAAAAGATAAAAGAATACATTTACAAAAAAAAAGGAAAACAAAGAAGTAACATAATTTTCCTTTCGTGCGTGGGCCATGGCAACACAAAATGGTCACAACTCTTATTCTTTTGCCCTCAAAAGAGCAAAACACTGATATTCTGTTAGGCCAAAATCGAATGAGCTAACAATAAAATAAAAAAAAAAGAATAATTATTTATACAATATATATTGTATAAATAATTATTCATTTTTTATTTAATTTTATTTAATGTACTTAATGTAATAATGTGACAGTTTGTCTAGCAAGTAAATGGAATGGAAAGCTAACTTGATGTAATATTTAATTTTTATTTCTAAATATTTAATTTTTATTTTTAATTACTTATTATCATCCAAGAAATATATGAACTAACAGGATGAAAATAGATTGTTAATATATACCGCCTGCACTATCGATATATGCTGGTGGGATACCAGCGAGTGATGATAGGTGATAATGGAAGCAGGTCGCGACAAATAGATCAAGATAGATTACGGTGGTTTCCAGGGGGAACCATGTAGATCTGATTAGGTACATGATCTCGCCCTATTTGTAGGAATTGTAATTTTCGGTACAGAGTTTTCTCGATTCTATTCCCTAATTGTTAGCAATGAGCTTAAACCTATTGTCAAATATCCTTCCTCCCCCAATTACTTATATAGAAGCAATGTGTACTTGCAGCTAGTCCGCCAAGGGTCCAAAGACTCGACGTCGTCAGACTCGGAGAGCTCGTCGGGCGAGGAGGAGGCGGGCGGCGGCGACGGCGCGGCCGGTGACGGCGAGGGCGGCGGCGGCGGCGCGGGCGGCGCGGGCGGCGGCGACGACGCGCGGGAGACGCACGCCGCCGCCGAGATCTCCGCGCTCGTCAACTACGTGCAGCCCGTACACTTCAGCTCCTTCGAGAGCGCCGAGAGTTAGTGCACCCACGTTATTGTCTTACGACAAACGACTAGACACGTAATTTCCTATATTTTTAATCGACTTCAATAAGAAGGAGGTTCTATGTTTGTTACCTCATAACTCGGTCAGTTGTAAACCGATTTGAAAATTTCTTTTCTTTTTATATTATTGCATCCACTGCTGAATATTAGCTTCTCCCATAGACTACTATAAGGGACTGTCCCGAGCCAAAGGATTGGGGACTATTCCCTCATGATATTTTTTTACGGGGGGGGGGGGATCAAATAAATGCCTCGCTTGGCATGCGGGATGGCAACCGCAGTTAGTCTTTTGTGATGTTTCAAGAAGGATGCTGCTGCTAATTCCTTGACTATTAAATTCCCTAAATCACTTCTTATGACCTCTACGGGATTTTTGTGAGTAAAGGGCTAAATCTGCTCGACGGTTCGTTGCCTAACCTAACTAAATGTAATTGAACTTGTACTTTATTTTATAAGACTATAATATTTTAAAAATTATGGCCTAATAATTAAACTGGATTTAGAATTTTCCCTACACATTAATATAATCTTATTATTTGTTATTGCAGAAAAAAATCGTTTCTACGAGATGTCGTCATTCGATGAGAAACAAGCGACCACTTTACTGAAAGAGAGACCCATAGAGTTTGTGAACTATAACAAGCACCAGTTGTCGCGCGTCTACCCGGCGGGGACGAGGTTCGATTCTTCCAACTTTATGCCACAGGTAATAAATATTTGAAGTATTAATAATTTTTTATACAATAGTTTCAAGCAATAGTGAGTAGTTTGCAGTATCTCAGAATATCTGGATTCTAAATGACTAATAAAGAATATGATTGGATTTCATTGTTGATTGAATTGGGATACTGTTGTGAAAGATGATTTGCATAGAATCAATTTTTTTTTTTTATAAATTACTCACCGCACTTACAGTATCCCAAAACGTGTAGTGAACCATAGGTTTATTTTACAAACTTAAACACTTTAAACAACATTTAAAAAATATATCTATTATGTCATTAAATATATCATGTATCATGGGCGAAACAGTACACTCTGTTATGTCTATGGTATTGCTCATGTCTATAAGCGACGGTTAGCACTTTCCGTCAGGTGAGCCGTCAGCTTGTTTCTAAGTTGTATAAAAAAAAAAACTCGTCCCATGCAAACATACCAGTTCCGGAGACTCCCATGTTGATATCATAATTTTGATTAAATTTGATATAGGTTATTTTTTTGTTAAGTAATCTTACTTATTGCATTATTGATGCCAGGTATTCTGGAACGCGGGATGTCAGCTGGTGGCGCTCAACTTCCAGACGTTGGACTTAGCGATGCAGCTCAACCTTGGCACTTTTGAGTACAACGGCCGCTGCGGCTACTTGCTCAAGCCGGAATTCATGCGCCGGAAGGTATTGTTATGGTCCGATTTGGATCGTTCATATTTTAGAAATTAACGAGTCTTATTTAAAAACATTTTTCAAAACAAGTTTTTATATGTTTTTGAACAAACTCGATGGCTGCCCAGGAGTAAGAGACCGCTCAGGGAACTTAATGGTCACAAGGATGGACAGCAGTCATCGTCTTAAAATTTCTAAAGGCTAACTGCGGTTGTCAACCCGCCTATCAAGTGTGACAACTACTAGCAAAACCGCTCTTATGGGGGAAGCCTATATTCAGTAGTCGTCAGTTAACGGCTGAAAAGATGTTGATGAATATATCAACACTAATAAAACATATTAACATCTCACTAATGGGCACAGATTTCTCCCTAGAAGAGGAGGTAGTTGGTAACTCCGTCTGCACCATCGGTATAAACTGGCGAGCCATCAGTGAGAAATGACAGATGAGGATGAAAGCAAGCAGTTAGTCCACCCTAACAAATTCAACTAAAATCGACCACTATGGTTTCCAGGGGAAACCACGTGGAGGTCGACCTGACAGGGTATATTGCTTTATGGGTTTATTTGACCCCATTACTAACAATTACTTTCCCCCCACTATATACCAGTTATGTAATATATACCTGTTTGTCCGATCAGGACCGGCGACTGGATCCGTTTGCGGAGAGCACGGTGGATGGCATCATCGCGGGCTCGCTGTCGGTGACGGTGCTGTCGGGCCAGCTGCTCACGGACAAGCGCTGCGGCACCTACGTTGAGGTGGACATGTTCGGCCTGCCCGCCGACACCGTCCGCAAGAAGTTCCGCACCAGGGTCGCGCCCAACAACGGCATCAACCCCGTTTATGGCGAAGAGCCGTTCGTATTTAAGAAGGTGGGTGCATGACGTTTTGTAAGGTCATTCGCTTTAATAATATAATAATAAACCTTCTACCAGAGGGAGACTTTGTACAAAAGTCTATTGCTTAGGTACCTCTGTCCCATTCGTGTTTCAACCGTAAAGTAGTTGTGTTTGCATGGCTGTGTTTCGGTTTGAAGAGTGGGATATGGGGTGAATTTACTGGGTACACAGGATTAACACCTGAGTCCTCAGGAATGGCAAAGCAGGGGGGGGTATCATGGACGAAACAGTATACTCTGTTATATCCATGGTAGTGCTTATGGCTATGTCGACGGTTACCACTTTCCATCAGGTGGGCCGTCAGCTTGTTTGCCATTCTAAGTTGTATAAAAAAATCTTTAATAAAGGCAATAAGGGTCCACAAAATTTTAACAATATCAAATATATGTACCAAATATAAATTATTAAATTGTTACACTTATAAATAAATAACATTAACTTAACCTACTTTTTTGTATGTTAGCCAGCATGTGAATCATTCTGCAATGATTCAAATACTGGCAGTGTAGACGGTCCGCAAATACCCTTAGAATAGTTTTAAGTTATGTAAATGGTGGCAAATAAACATACAGCCATCTGTATTAGACTATTCTTTTTTTTACCCAACTTCAAAAAGAACAAGGTTCTCAATTCGGTTGTATTTTTTTTATGTTTGCTAGCTCGTATCTACGTTAATTCTAAACCGATTTGAAAAGTCCTTTTTTTTGTCTTTTTATATATTTTTTATCAATATATTCTTTGTACTTTTAGTAGAAATTCATATTTACTTATTTACATCCATTTTTAATCTTTTGTTTACAAACTTCTCTAAAATCTTTAATTATTCTTGAAATTAACAATGTTTTGCAAAAGTCCGTTATCACTAATTAGTTGATTAAAAAATGAATCAAAATAATTTTAATCAACTAACCACATAATTCTCTACAGCTAGTAATACCCATCGCTGAGATAGTATTGTTTGATTTCCGTGAATTCATTCTGTAAGTACTTATGTTCTGTTAGCAAAACACATTAGAAACACATATCACTGAATATATGTGTAGACACATGTTTATATGTAAATAAATCTGTCTTTATTCTGATTCAGATATATACTGTTTTTCTATTTTTAACATACAAGTATTGGTTACTAGTAACCATAGATAATTAGGGATGGTTTTTTTTTGTATTTTTTTTAACTGTCATTGTATGCTGGTAGGGTATCATAAGTGATGGTAGGTCAGGTTGGCCCATCGTGATTTATATATTAATGAATTAACGCGATGGTTCATTGGTGGAATCGCGTGGACGTCGACTTGTTAGGATATATTGCTATATAGCCCACTAAACTAACAGGGTTTAGCTAACAATTCTCCACCCCTTACAGGTGGTGCTGCCAAAGCTGGCAATGATCCGCATCGCAGCGCATGAGGAGAGCGGACGTCTGTTGGGGCACCGTGTGCTGCCGGTGGTGGGACTGTGTCCCGGTTACCGCCACGTCAACCTACGCACCGACCTCGGTCTGCCGCTGCCCGCCAGCCTGCTGCTACTCGTCGTCGTTAAGGTTACTATTCATACACTGCTACATCATTCCCCAATCCTTCTTACACCAACTCTCCACCCTAAAATGAATATGTTAGATGCTTGACAAGTAACAGTTGACAGAATACATAAGATCCCGCATAGAATAGAGAAATAAAGAAAATGAAAAAAAAAATCGTTACTCTTTCTTGATCTGGACCATATGCCGTTTGTTTATATTTTTTTTTTTTGTGTTATGTATATAGGACTATGTGCCGGACCGACTGTCTGAGTTGGCGGAGGCACTAGCGAACCCGATCAAATACCAGAGCGAGTTGGATAAGCGCGAGCACCAGCTGGCCGTACTCACCGAAGACACGGATGTGCCGCCGCCCGCTGCCACCACCGTCCCCGTCGCCGCCGCTGCCCCGACTGACGCACGAGCCCCGTGCGCTATGCCGGTAAATTGTATTTGGAATGGTAGAAGTTCGAAATTTGAAAATTTGTTGCGATTAATATGAACTGGCTATAACTAATTCAAATTTATGTTGCATAAAAAAGTAATCGATTATGTAAATGTATTAGTATAGGACCATTCAAATAAAATCTCTCGATTTAAAGATAATCATAAGTAAATTAAGAAATAGTAACATACATAAATTGAAAAGATCTACTTGAATTTTGATGAAATTATTGTGGGGCTATATACATGGAAAAACACTTTCAATCAAAAAATAATTTATCAATATCGGTTCAGTATTAGCGAAATTACACAATTAATGAATCTTAAACAATAAATTATAGAGTTTAATCAAGTAATCTGCTTACAGATTAGGCACGAAAGCACATCTGACGGTAGTCCGAGCAAGACAACCGTAGCTGTCGTGGAGACAAAGAAACTAATAGAAAGCGAGACAACAACTGCGATACCGTCACCGCCGCCCACTAACGACAAAGAATCTCAAGGTAACTAAAGGTCTTGGAAATATGTACAGTCAGCACGATAAAAAGACATGTTCATTACAAATATATGGAAAAATTGTTTAAGTATTTTCCTAATATTGCAGTGTCAGTTGGTCTAATGGAGTAATTTGATTCGCATTTTGTGGAACTTGTCACTTTTTTCGCTGATTATGTTAATAATCTCAATATATGATAATTTAATATCATAGTTCTGTGATGATTGTAGTCTTTAACATGTGGGCCATTAATTCAGAGGGAGACTTTGTACAAAAGTCGATTGCTTGGGTACCTCTGTCCCATTCGTGTTACAACCGTGAAGCAGTTGTATTTGCATAACTGTGTTTCGGTTTGAAGGGTGGGATATGACATGAATTTACTGGATACAGAGGAAGCACACCTGAGGTCTCAGGAATGACAACGCATGGGGGCTATCATGGGCGAAACAGTATACTCTGTTATGTCCATGGTACTGCTCATGTCTATAGGCGACGGACTTCCAGCAGCAGTATTTCCGAACCGATACGACAACATAACCTTCAAGAAAAGAGCATGTTCCTTTTTAAAAGGCCGGCAGCACACCTGCAATGCCGTTAGTATTGCGGGTGACCATGGGCGGCGGTAGTCACTTACCATCAGGTGAGCCGCATGCTCGTTTGCCCCCTGTGTTGTAAAAAAAAATCAGGTGGACGTCAGCTTGTTGCCATTCTAAGTTGTATAAAAAAAAAATTCTATTCTTAGTTGTATCGTTTTTTTTTCCAACGTGTATTACATATAACAAATATACTTCCAGACCAATCAGATAACAAGTCGAATGGAGGTTCAGATGAGACCCTATCCGAGAACTTGGAAAGCTTGTTATCAAGCGAGCTAGTCCGTAAGAAGCGAGCCGAGTTAGCACGCAAGTTGGACGCGCTGCGACGCAAGCACGACAAAGACAAGCGACCCACCTCTGCCAAGTTCTACGTCAGCAATAAACTTGTTAAGAAACTCTCCTCGAAAAATATGTAAGCTTATGTTTTTCTTCTCTTTCTTGTGTTTGTTGTTTGATTCGTGAAGATTACATTTATTTCAAGTATTAACAATAAGGTACAGAGAATCCAAGTCGATAATATGAATTTTTATGAAATTTCCACACATCTTATTACTTCGCAGTATTTCAATCTTGTAAATAAACGTTGATTACGTTTTTAGATTGCATGTCGTTCGCTTTTTATATTCGTCGAACCACAATCCAAAAAGTTCTTGATCTTTTGAGATGGATCATATAGACTAGATATTTCTAATATTTATTACTCAATTTGGTTATTTTCTATATATGTATAGATGATGATTTACAAAATCATGTGACTCCATATTGATAACATTCGAAATTTATTTATAAATACAACAACATATTTTGCCTATGCGTTTTTTAGGACAAGCTTCCAAAACAGTTATAATATGAATATGAAGTACAGACATTTTGAAAATGTTTTCATGTTCATTGACCTTTGACGCTGACCATACTACCATAGCATATACGCTTGATGCGTGTGTTTCTGTCGCGCAGCTACAGCGGCAGCGGCGCGGGCGAGGCGGTGGCGGCGGCGGAGGAGGCGGGCGCGGGCGAGGCGGCGGCGCTGGAGCGCGAGCTGCGGCTGCGCTACCACCACGCCATCTACGCCGCGCTCGAGAAGCACGTGCGCAACGACCAGCACCACCAGATGAAGGCGCTCACTGTACGTACGCGCCCGCCTGCCACCTGGGAGGGAAAGGGATTCTTAGTAATGAGGCCCAATAGCCCAATTGCTAGCAATATACCCTCTCAGGTCGACCTCCACGCGGTTCCCCCTGGAAACTATCGTGACCAGTTTATCATTGAATTCGTCACAATGGGCTAACTGACCTGCCTTTTTATTCTCACCTATCACCGCTCACTGGTACCCCGCTAGTGTATACCAATAGCGCAGGTGGAGTAATCATGCCATTTTCACGCATGAAAAAAAGACTCGTGATATAAGCATAATGTGGATATATTAAGATTTAATAACCGATAGTGAGAGGAAAAGGATTGTTAGTAACGGGGTTTAACAACCCCAACCATCAGGTCGACCTCCACGGATTTCCCCCTGGAAACCATCATTATTAATTTTTGTCGAATTCATCATGGTGGGTCAACTGACATGCATTCGTTCTCAGCTATCATCTTTCACTGGTGCTCCGCTGATGTATACCGATAGCGCGAGCGGGGATGCCATATCCATTATCATCTATATACAACAGAAAAAAAAACAGCGAAGGAAAACGAAAGAGAGAACACAGGAAATAACTAAAGTGAGAGGTAGTAAAAAAAAAGACTTGCAACACGAGTATAACCATATAATTCTACAGTTTAGTTCCTTTGTTACAATAGAAATATCCGTCCTGGCCCTCTGAACAAGTGGTAAGCGAATTCGTCGATGGAATCGTTTGCCACTTGTCTAGAGGGACTGTTTTACATTCGGCTCATAAGACAGAGCTGACTAAAACATTTTTTTAGTTTACCCTTAAATAATTCTACAGTGATATTTTTTTATTGTTTTAGACAACACTACTATAAATATAAATAATTATAGTAATAAAAATTATTATTAAATATATAAATTTAATTTTTATTAGTATCAAAAATATTTCGAATTTTAAAAATTTACCTTAAAAATTGTTCAAATTACTACTTTGTTATGTGTTTGTATTATAAAGCGTATCCC
Source organism: Galleria mellonella (assembly GCF_026898425.1). Taxonomy (NCBI): domain Eukaryota; kingdom Metazoa; phylum Arthropoda; class Insecta; order Lepidoptera; family Pyralidae; genus Galleria; species Galleria mellonella. The sequence goes on from NW_026442112.1 coordinate 1,762,076, forward strand.
TATTCTAGGACTCGTTAGAATTGGAAAAGAAAGAGATCCTGAACAAACTTGCGTGTTCGCGGAAAGAAGACGTGAAAGCGCTTGCCAAGAAGACCAACAGGGATAAGGATGAAATACTTAGGATAAAGAGGGAAATACATTCTCAAGTGAGTGACCATAATTTTTTTTTATACAACTTAGAATGTATTTTGTTTGTTGTTTGTAGTTGAAACACGAATGGGACAGAGGTACACAAGCAATCGACTTTTGTACAAAGTCTTCCTCATCATTCCAGAAACATTTTTAAAATAGTAGTTTTATAAAAACTTTATTCTGTTAATTTATACAGAACCTTAAATTATAAAAAATATAGTTTGGTAATATAAAGGAAAAAAGTATAGTAACATATATGTCGGAGTGAGATATGCAAGTAGGGCATACACCTACACAATATATGCTGGTGAGAGTATGAATAAGTTTTAATTATTTTAAGTTTTTAAAGTAGAATAAATTTAAGTTAATGTGTTCAGAACACAACACCACATGTGTGGATTATACATAAGTAAGAAAGAACCAAAATTTGTGCATTTCATTTACACGTAATTTACGCTTTAAACACGCTTTAAACATCTGTGTTTATTGAATGACCGGAAATATTTTGTAGAAGAACAGGTAGAACAACTTGAATTGAAATAGAAACAACTAATACATGATGATATATTCAGAACTGTCACATGCACACATTTACAAAACACGTACACTAATATTATTTTCTTGTCTCGTTTCTATGATCGCTTTGCCAGTCTGTTATTACGTTATACTTTATCTATGAACAAAACAGTGTATGTATGGGGTGTCGTAGTAAACAGTGTTAATATTTTAGTGTTTAAATTATTTTTTTTATGAAATTTAATTAACTTTGTTTTTTAGAAATTAATCAAAAAGTTTTTTTTTTTATTTTATACCACTGAGGTGGCAAACAAGCATACGGCCCACCTGATGGTAAGCGGTTACCGTAGCCTATGAACGCCTGCAATACCAGAGGTATTACGCGCGCGTTGCTGACCCTGAAGAAACCTCTTTACCCCCCTTTTGAAGAACCCCATGCTGTAGTCTCTTGGGAAAACCTCGGCAGGGAGCTCATTCCATAACCTGAGTGTTTGTGGGAGAAAACATCTCTGAAACCGCGTTGTACGCGATCATTTAGGATGTAAGGTATGAGGGTGAACTCCCTGTCGATGGCGAGCCGTACGATGAAGTTAGGAAGGATCTTTTATTTTTATATAGTATAGGAAAAAATATATTATAACAAACTGTTTAGCGTGACATTTGAATAGTAAGGAATGCTATCAGACATTCTGTTCTGAGTATTAGTAGTATGTTATTGTGAATATATATAAGAATAAATTACTATATTTATTTAAAATATTTATAATAAAAATTAATGTACAATATTTTGTTGTGTGCACGTGTGTAAATTAATTTTAATAAGGATAATATATGTATATTAATATATGTTGTGTTGTGTCGCGTGTGCGTGCGTGCGTGCGTGCGTGCGTGCGTGTGTGCGTGCGTGCGTGCGTGCGTGCGTGCGTGTCGTGCGTGTGCGCGCGTGCAGTCCGTGGAGCGCGGCGTGGCGGAGTGCTCGCGGCTGGAGCAGGCGTACGCGCGGCGCCGCGAGGCGCTGGCGCGCCGCCACGAGCGCCTGCGCGCGCTGCTGCAGAAGCACCGGGACCAGGTACCGCGCCGCCGATACTATTCATGGACCCTGTATGTTATATATATCCCGTTGTACTTCCGCCGTGTACGAGTACGTCCCGGCATACCATAGGCCACCCCTTCGTTTCCTGTGGGTGTCGTAAGAGGCAACTAAGGGAGCTTATGTTAGAGGGATGAACAGCAGTTTCCCTCTTAAAAGCCAAACTGCGATTACCAATCCACCTGCCAAGCTAGCAGCTACTGGCAAAACTCCGCTTATCGCTGAAGCTATGTTCAGCAGTGGACAATTAACAGCTGTTACTACAACTTTTGACATGTGTTAATGGGTCTCAACATCAACTAAAAAAGAATTTAAAAAAAATTTCAACGTAAAGGGGAAACACGACGGCACTCGTGCAAAGTCAAGGACAATAGCTAGTATTGTATAAAATTGGCATTATGTATGTTTGGTGTAATGTTACTATATTTAAGAAATTATATAAACACCAGTTGTAAATGGGAACATTGCTATTCATCCGTTACCAAATATGGTTGAGGTATTGCCAATTAAGAATTAATGTTTGTAATATAGTAATACAAACGTCAATTTAACGCAACTATATAATTTAGCATTTTTGTTCCATGATAAATATTTTTTTAATTACTATTGACCAAAAGAAAATATGGTACAGAAAGTGATATTTATTCAATTATCAATATTTATTCAATTTTTGAAAATATAAATATTTATTTTCGTAACAATGTTTACAAAAATAAAATGTTGTTAAAATATCAAGTTATGAAATCAGCAAATAAAGTCGATTAATATAATGTACATATATATGTATATATCTGTTTCAGGAGCTTTTAGAATTAGAACGCCTATGCGGCGGTGCGCCCGAAGGTTAAAGCGTGGGGTCACCCCGTCCCCCGCCCCGCCGCGAGGAGCGCCGGCCCCGCCGCCCTCGGCTCTGTCTCGATACGTACGTGAGTCTCAGCGTCACTGTGTGTTAATTTTGTTTTAGGAATCTGTGATATTATCGCCTAAGGAGCAAAACGTAGGAGTGACTGACGATCGACGCGCTCGTGTCGCCTCCGGCCCGCACGTTACGCCAGTATTGTTTTCTCTACCCGCAATCTCATAGTTTAAGTTCGATTCTGAGGTGTGATGTTCCCGGACTGTCGGTTGTTTGCGTATCGGTGTGTTTGTACGCCACGTCGACCCTGTTTTACCTATTGTAAACTTGTACTTTCGGCAGACATATTGTATGTACTATGTTTTCGCTCGATTCGTACACACCGTGTGGCAATTTCTTGATATATATATATATATATATATATATATATATATATATATATATATATATATATATATATATATAACTTTGTGTCTTCGTATACTTTGTCGTGAGGAGTGTGTTATAGGAATAAAGCTCGTATTGATGCATTTAATTAATTATAGTCGTTAGGGATCCGCACGATCTAACGCTTTGGTGGAATTAATAAACTAGTCATCGCCGTCGTCAGTTCGGGAAATGAGGATATTGTTTTTCTATTTAAATACAAACTTTAAGGCTATGTCGTTATATCTCATTATTGATTAAGTATCCTTTCTTCGGGCGATTTAACAACTCTATACATATCTAAAGCACAACAAACTGATTTTCAGTGTAATTCGCGTACCTAATTTTTCCTTGCAATGTTCTTCCTTTATACATTATATCTGTAGTATGTAGATGTTTATTCCAGAGGAAACAAATTATGAAATTGATTCTTATGATGGTTATTCCAATATTTTTCTGGTTAGTGAATGTATTTCAAGTTTCTTTCTGTAATTATTGTCGAGAACTAGTGTGCATATAGTATTGTATTTATGATATTCATGCGATGGTATATATTATTGATATTTTCATTAGTGAATGATTTATTTAAATTCTAAATGCACTTGTTACAAACTAGGTATATTCTGTACAATATTATGTAATATATATATATTTTTTTTATAATTGTATTTCTGTATGTTTATTTACATCATTATATAAATAATTATATGTAACGAGAGAAGCTTGTATTTGTGTAATGTTTATTGTATTATGTGGTTTGTTAGTACTAACAGGTAACTGTGAATGTAGTTTGTAGGTTAACATTCCAGATTTTATTGCACATAATGTCATTAACATAGAGGGGGAAATGATAGATTTTTTATCTCTGGTTTAAAGTAGGAAAATTTTTAATGTATTCGTCTCTTTCAGTCGTTTACTTTCGCTTTATGTGCGATAGGGATAGATTAATTTGACATTAGGCGTAGACAAGGAACATCGTGCAAAATTCTTCACATTTTTCAGTCCAATTCAATATTCGATTAGCAATAATTTTTAGCGGATGACTTATTCGTAAGTTTTGCAGTGGCCTTGTCTTTTACATTTTTAATGAAGGGCTTGGTTTAAAGAAAATTTAGTACAAAATAATATATCTGATTAAGTCACCATAAACAATATGACGTTGATCAAATTATTTTATGCAAATTACTGATCCATTTTCTACTGGATTTACATCAGGTCCTCACGTTCATGTTTGTAATCTTTTTTTAATAAAATCTTATTCCAAATAGAGATACATCAGTGTTCCAAACAAACTATTAATGTTTTAAACCAAAGAATGCACCTACTTCAGTAAAAAACTAATCTCTCCTTAGTTACGTTTTCGTTACCTGGTCCATTAGAACGAATAAGACGCTGGACGCCATCTCGTTCTATCTCACATGCATATTTATGTAGAATAAAATAGAATGATGATAATTCTATTTTTCCGATAATCAATCAGAAATGTGTCTTCGATTATTTCTTGGAATAAATTGAAATTAACAACTTTTTTGTTAAGGTTTTTTTTTTCATCCACATAAATAAAATTCGTAGGGGCCTTGTCGCATTTTGCAGTCAGTGATTTTAAACCAAGCCTTTCTAATACCCACTGCCAAAGAGTATTTAATCTCATAGACTAGACTCTTCATATTCTTTACAGGGCGGTTAAAAGCAGATGCAATACATAAAAGAGAGAAAGGCAATGTCCACATTGATTTTGATGTACCAGCATATAGTTTCTTTATTACTTTGTCTAATTCCTATTGACATAAACTACAGTTTGTTTAGTCACTGGAATCGGGTATTTGCTAATTACTCTCCAGGAATTAGTTTATCAAATAGGACATATTAATAAAGATTGCCTTGGAAATATTGCTTTGAACAATATGGCCGCCTTTTTGCACTTACAAATGTTTCAGTTCGCATTTTATCTTCATCACTTTTATGAAATAGTGCAAATAAATCATATTAGAAATAGCCGTAAACTTTCTTATTTTGTATTTGCATATTTAACTCATTATTTACTACATTTTTGTTTGTGAAAGTATCAAGTTTATTGCTGACAATAGCTCTTTATTATTTCACAATTATAGTCTATGTTTTTTTTTTATTATGTTATTTAATTTATTTATTTAACTTTTATTTACATAATTAAGGTACACATATATTTTATTAATGCTATATTTCACAAATATATTGAAAAATACTTATGTTTCTATGGTGCTTTCTTCATATTTAGGCTCAAAGTACTTAACATCAATGGAATTTGTGTTAAAACAGTGCATTTTAGATATGACACTTTCGAAAATAATTTACTGTGAAAAGTAACCATTTAATAATATAATTATTTACGTATTAAATTATTAGGCATTTATTTGGTTAATTAATCTTCTCGATAATCGATAACAAAAACTAAAATCAGAGTGACGACTACTATGTTTATTGCCCGATATTTATTGAGTCGCTAATTCGTAAAATAACTTAGTAATATAATATACTCTTAATATGGTTATTTCACATTGAAAATGTACAATTTCATAATTACTGTAAATTAATATATACTAATATATTTATTGAACAATATAAAATACTGCTTTTTAATTATGTATACATTACTTTATAGCAGCTCAGGTATTCATGCCTAAATCACGACTGATACTGAAATATCTCTGTAGCATTATCTCAACAGGGTTATTGCAAATTGTTTATACTCGTATTGTATAGTATTGGCTACTAACCGGTCTCCGTTGCTATTTCAACTTTCATTTTCTATACAATCCGTTTTCTATTACTATTAATATATTTATTTAAGTATTAGTATCAAATTATTCTGTCCGATTACAATAGGAATCGAAAAATGCAATAACTTTTTTATATATGCTAATATATAGAATTTAAGTGGATGTATTGATACTGGGTTGTTGAATATCACGGTATAAAATAATATTTACTTATTAATTAGTACAGTTTATTCACGTTTATTATTATCTGGCCTTTTCTTGCGTCTTCCCTCACACTGTATTTGTTACCTCCCGTTATCATAATATTTTGAACACGTCCTTAGTGATATGTTCTCTACTAGGTCTAGGTAATAGACAAATTTACATATTAAAAATATTGGTCTTATTCAATCTATGTTAGTTGAACTCAAATCGGAGTTTTTTTTAATATCTCTGTAAATTATTGATAACTTTTAACTTCTCTCTTTCTGTGACTAGGGAAAGTAGATAAAAATTTTATTTGAGAAATCAGTTCGGTGTTCGATAGGGCTGGTATGCATAAGGTAGGTAAAAACCCTTTAAAGTAAAAAAAAAAAAAAGTATTTATTGACGTTATTTGAACTAAACCGAATTCCATGAAATAAGAACTTGATGAAACTTGATTTATGTTCCATTATTTAATATCTGTCTTTCAAAATTATTTTAGCCAGAACAAACTCATAAAAACCTAAGAAAACATTTTTAATGTAATTTTTTTGTAAATGTCAATAATAGCAATAATACAGTTATTACATAGTGACTGAAATACAGCCAAGTATCAATTACATCTTGTAACTAAACAGTGCAATAAACGCTTATGACTTAACTATGGTTTAAAACAGACTTATGCATTCTCCGTACCGACATGCTTCAATGTAAACGTTGCTAAGTATTGTTCTAATAAAGTCTCTCATTATGTAAGCTACTATGTCACTATATACGGTATCTATGTACTATATTTTCTGTACACATATACTTTTTTAAAATGATTATAATGTTGGTAAGTATGCACTAAATGAAACCATAATGAATGAATAAAAACTAGACAAAAAATAATGAAAATAAACATATTTTAATAATACTTTGAATTAAAAAAAAATATAATATAAAAAATGGCTTGGAGAGGTTAAATAGTAAATTTATACGAATCGTTATAAGACTTTTTTTCGTATAACTCGCAGATAAAACTGTACTAGGACATCTATCAATATGACGCCTTTAACTTGGGATTGGTATTTAACTCGGCTGGATGTACGGTATTATACGATTCGTATGAATATATTATTTAACCCCACATGTAGCCACTAATTTAGATTGTTAGTGTCCAGTTATACATAGTTGAACACAATAAATAGAAATTCAAATTCTGTCCTGGTCCTGCCTTCCCATTTTTGAATCCATTTGAGCCTTTTTTTCGTTAGCAATAGTGTAGTTACATGTGTCTGTATAAAATTGTCTAGTTATTCGAATTTGGAGGTGCAATGGTTACGTGAATTTTTCTATAACGTTAAGTAGTCATATTTTAAACCCCCTTGTAGATATTGGATTAATTATATACTTACTGTTAGAATTATTTATGACGTGATCTCTAACTCTAATTTATAAATATAGCATCTAACGATGATTTTGGGGTTTTTGGGGGATTTTCACATGTTTTTTTATAAACTATCTGGAATAAGCTACTTGATAAATCATCAGTTAAATCATGTGACTAATAAGTAGTTATAATATCGACTATTGATGTTAAAGACACTGTAGATAGTTCATACTGTGATGCTCATTGTATGTGTCGCCTTTTGTTTCAGAGGTAGCACTCGCTTCCACTTTTTTAGCACTATGCCCCTTAACAAGTTTTTAGGTTAGGCAGCTCATTCATCCTTCTTTACTCCTACTATTAGGTATTTCAAACTCTTTATCAGCACTTAATTTATGTTTCAAGAACGTATATTTATAATGAAACGTCATAAATAATTCTATTTTAAAATGACAAGAGTAAAAATTTTAAAAAGAGTACTCCTTACCGTCTCTGGGACTATATTTATTGATCTTTCTATACTTCCGAGAGTTTACTGGTAGGTAGGCACGTAGTTATATATACGAATGTGAAGTATATGTGTGTAGTTGTATATTGTATAATTAATAGTTACAGAGCCTTCACTATGTGTGTACATATACGTGTATATCTTGATCGTTCGTTTGTGCATTGAATTCATTTATCTTTTTTTTTTATTTTATACCATAAGAATAAATAGAATGGGTAGAACTAACACTAGTGTATTTTCCTTTGTGTATGCGGCAGTGCTGCCAATATGAGCGTCTCTTCCCTTTAGACCCCGATTAGGTGAAGAGGGTTGTCAGAAAACCTTACTAAGAGTCATACAATCGCACTGCAGCATATGTAGCTTGCAACCCCTGACTGATTTAGCTCTTAATAGGGCGCGAGCCGTCAGCGCGCCAATATAGTTTTTATTATTAAATAAACTCATAGGAGTGTCAGTTCTACCTTGCATATTTATTCTTATGTCTATACTCTAGCAGTCTGACGGAACCGAGCTTATGCAATTATTTATGATCATATGAAGACTTGATTACTTAATTGAAATTATCGATCTTTAAATTTTTAGTGGCAAAACTTGTAAATTACAGTGAAATTTAATTCTTACGGATAAAGAAATGTAGATTAGTGTTGAACAGCTGCAACTGTTTGTTAAATCCGAGTGGATAGTGTTTGTAGAAATGGCAATAGGTCGCTTAATATCCATACATTTTTAGAGAACGAGTTGGACTAATAAAGCTCAAACTCGACACGTTTCGTTAACAAATTGGGTACCATTGAATTTATCAAATACAAACGCAGGGTTACGAATACATATTGACTGTAGTTTTGTTAGACTAGGTTCCAGCTGTTCGGTGATAATGTTTCGATTATTGGTTATTGCGGTATCTGTATATAATACCTGTATGTTTTGTCTCAACTTATCGGTACTATTCCGAATTTATTCCCGTGTGTTTTCGGCGTGACAATCGCCAACCGACTGATCATCGTTGCGAACCGTACGCAATATCGTTTATTTCTCGTCTTCGATGCAATATCGCATTAGTATGTAGATAGTATTTGGAGTCAGTGTTACCAAGTAGATTTACGGATGTGTACGTACAACATGACTTGTTCTTGCCTTGTGTAAAATTTAAAATTATTATATGAAGTGTTGCTGCTCGTGTGTGTGTCGGCAGCCGTGAAACTGGCTCGAGGTGTCCTGTAGTTGATTCTCGCATATGATATTATGAACGTTGTACACGATTTTTCTATTTCAACGTCGATGAAGGAGGCCTAAGCACATTTGATACCTTTTGTTGCAATCTATTCTCTTCCCGATATTTACTATCTGTTTGTATTCGATTATTATCCGTATATGTTTGCCATTACAACAAAATATCTGCCCCAAAGTTGCCCCAATGTTTGTCTGTGTTATAAATGTAGCTTAATAAAGCAGTTTATAGGATAATGTAACGTGGTTGTCACCGCCCAAGCACCGTCGACCTTTAGGACTGCACATGAGTACTGCATGTTTGCGTGTCATGGAGATCCGAGTATATTGTATATGATGTAAACTACATTTTGCAATAAATTGTCTCTTGTGCCTACGGACAAGTGGTAAACGATTCTATTCTTCAAGACGTTTCTATCACTACAAAAGTAAGGTCTAATTCGTGTATTTTGCCTTCTAGAACGTTCGATGGAAAAAATCATACGCTTACTATTATCGTTGTCTTTAGGATGTCGAATGATACACCATAATACCATATTTTATAGATAGAGTAGGAAATAATTTCCTATAATATATGCAACTTGGACAGTAGCTTATGTTTTCTTTTCAGACCTGGGAAAGGTCCATATCCAACATTATATGGTATATAATCGGTTCTTAAAATGATAATTATGATAAAGTTGATGCGTAGGTTACCCTAATTTGTAAGGGCAAAAAATATTTAAAAGTGCAACCCTGTTATTTTTTTTTTACATTTCTACATAAAAAAAGATAGCATCTAAAAGTGTGATTGTCTATGAACTTGATTCTTAAAAAAAAAACTGCCATATCTGAAGAGTGTTTAAAAATAGAATCGTCTACTACTCATCTGGGGGCTAGTACTTTCGGTATTTGCATATACTTATTTAATGTTAATACGCGTTGCTGTGGTCTCCGTGTTTGGCTACACAAAAATTAAGGTGTAATAATAATATTAGCATTTTGAGAGCTCGTGTATTCTGCCAACTAGATGTTAAGGGTTAGTTACTTCGTTGTAGTGCCGCGATCCAACTGCAGCTTCGACCATATGATGTTTGCCAGGTATTTACGGAGGAGGTTCCCATTAGGATCTTCTAGTGTTAGATATCTTATATAGTTGGTAAGGAGTTTATACACTAACATTAACATCACATAGCTCCGTTAAATCGTTGCGATTAGAAATTATTCTGATATTGTATTTATTACTGTGTATCGCCGTTCTGGTATTTATATAACCGTTTAGCTAGTTTTCCTTGGTGTCACAAGTTGTTTTTTTTTCCTCTCAAAAAAAGAAAACATGTGATACGTATGTAAATATTGGAATTGCGGTAATACAAATATTTACAGGTATTCTCCTACGTATTTATAATCGTGTAATAAATTGCAATATTTATAAAATATTTATTGTTAAAGTTATCTTTGTATAAATTAATATTTTCTACTTAATCTACTCTCGTTGAGCCTTCCTTCTTTTAGTGGTTTACATATTTTATTATATTCAATGTATGTTTTTGATATTATATACTCTAATAGTGTTTTAGAGATTTTTACACAGTGTCTCATGTATATAGTTTGCTATCTATTTTACTGTTTCTACTTGATGTTTTGTCTAATGCAAAAAATATAATGTTTTAAAGCTTTTTCTTCCATTGTTTCTCCTTAAAATTCATATTATAAATATTTTTATTCAGCATTGATCTTACCTAATATTCAGTTGTAAGTTTAAAATAATACTTAGTATCTAAGGTAGGTATTTTAACCGCGCTTGTAATGTTAATGTCTCAATTGGTGTGTAGTTGGCACATCAACAATTATACCGTAAATACATATTTTATATTTTAGGGAGTTTGTATCAAATTGGTAGGAAATTATAAATAAGAAAAAAATAAAAATGCATGCGGATTATAAGAATTTATATATTTATCTATAATACCAAACCTATATCATTCTTATGATAATGAATTATTTATACCTTTATTGCAAATATATTGTATACATTATTACATATTTATATATAATTTATATTTCTAGTGCAAAGGTTTATTTCTCTAATTATATATTGTAAATTAATATTTAAAAAGTATGTGTTATATTTGTGTCGTCTTTTCGATTTATTCGAATGATTTCTTTGAATTATTCGCATTTGTTATCAAACTACTATTCGTCATTCGAAGGTAGCTTTTATTGGATAAATTTAATTTAAAAAATTAGTAATACTTAAATAAAAAAAAATATATAATCACATATTTTTATTCGAATAGTTATTTTTTAATAACGAATCCTAATAGTGATAGTAATCGAACGACTCATATTGGCCAGTCTGTAATCGTTAGCTCAAGTGCCACGCCGCCAATTGAGACGTGTTCATTATGCAGCGGTGCTTATACAAGTGATCGTCACATTTCTTATGACCTACTTATTAAGCGTCGCAAACGACGGGTTGTGAATAGTACGAAAGGTAGTTTTAACTGCGAGACATCGGAGCTGCAGCGGGTTCAGTATTTAGGGACCCTTGTAAAAACTTCGCGAGGGGAGCCGTCTAGCTCTTGTGATTGGATCGAGAGATTTGATGCTGTGTACATAATGTTGACAGTTGATGGAAATGAAGATCTGAATTGGCCGCTTTGATTTGATTTGGGTCTACCATAAAACGTAATCCGAAATTTCAGACTCGAATGTTACTCATATCGGCATTTGTCTCACGGGCTGACGGCGATGCTTTATTGGTCATACAACCTACCGTAGAGTAGTCGAATGATATGAATTATGCAATTTTATATGTCGTTCGGTTCCGAAATTTCGGTAAAACGTTCATAGTAGGTAGGTTGATAGGACACGTGTCTTGATAAAATATACCGTGCTTAGGTTTGTGTTATGTTTAAACTGCAAATTGTCAGATAATGGCTGGAGAGTTTTAGTGAATTAATGATCAACATAGGTGGTATAGTTTCAGTTTTTTTTTTGTACTTGAAAATATAATGCTCAAGATGTGTTTTTTTTTTTCGCCTTTGTTTGTTTCTAGTACTGATATAAAAATGTGTCAAGGATCACAGGTTTATAAAAAAATTGCATTGTTATAAAACAAATTTATTTTAATTTTATTTAGCTATCGCCATTTGTTATTTGAGTATTAGATGGAATTTATAGTTATTTGATGTAATATATGTCCTACATTGAGTCGTTGATATTTTTTGTTAACACTTGTATATATTTTAATCTATTAATATCAGCAAAGGTATGTTTGCAGTGTGTTGTAGTCTAGTTTGATTTTGAGTGTCACATTAAGTTGTGTTTTTAGTTTTAAGTTTTTTTTTTTTTTAATGTACTCACTGGTATACTGGGAGGGTTTAGTAAAATTCCTAGTCAAAAAGATCTGTGCCAATTGTTACATTGTTGGATTAAAAATGACAAAGGATCTGTTTAATTTTTGAATGTGGTAAATCAGCGGTTATATGTGATAGCAGCGTCAGGACAGTTCCGTATGGTTTTTAAATGATTAGCTAACATTGATGTTTATGTGGAACCATAAACACCAAGAATACGGTACAAATTGCATTATTGTGATTGTCCATTATTTCTGTTTGATATTTTATGTTATTTATTAAATGATTGTTCTATTAGAATAAAAATAATTTATTAAGATAGTTGCTAAATTATTTACAGACCCTTCTCTTATACTATTGATACATAAATATGAGTTTGTGAAATAGTGTGTAATTATATTATGTTAATGGAAAAGAATGTGGCGTTTGATGAACTTTATTTACATACAGTGAACGCTCTATATAATCAACTCATTTGAACCAATTTTAATAAAAAAAAAAAATATTAGGAAAATTTGCTTATAGGGGAAAAAAGAGTATAAAAATACTTACGTCTGGAAAATATTTTTACTTAGTTCTTTTACTAAGCTGAGTAGAATAAATACACTGTAAAGTTGCTTACAGAGAGGTTGCTTATATAGAGCGTTCACTGTTGACTTACAACTAGTAAATATCAAGTAAGCTAATAAATTTTGAGTAATTATTAATGTATTGAAAAATTTAAGATTATATATTACTATGCAACTATATAACATAACTTATTTATTTTTTTTATATTCAATAAATTTGAAACAGCTGCAATTTTGTTTCGATTCTTTTACGTATATATTTTTAATCAAATAAATTTTATCAAACGCCACTAAAATAAAGCAGGCAGCGAATAGAAAAGTGTATTAATTGATCATTACAAGTGCGACGAAAGAGTACCTACAAATTGTTAACAGCTAACTAGGCGCCAAGTGTGAGTTTAACATTGATTAACGTGACTGCCATGTTGGCGTTTACGTTCATATTTGTACGTAAATTTGGGAACACGAATCTTCGTATGTACATATGTGTTGAGTACATACAAGTGGAGTCTTATTACGAACGTGCACATACAAAATAAACTAGGTACATCTGTAGCAAGTCGAAAATGAACCTAGTACTATTGTAGTTAAGCTATAAATTTGCATCAAAAACGCTAACTTGTAACGTCACTTTTTATTTGAAATTGCATTTAAACTAAGGAATAACCTATATATAGATTTAACTGTCTTTATTGAATAATAATTTACATAGATTTAGTTAGGTCTACTAGCTACCGAACTAGGCCGCGCCTGAATCTCAGTGGATAGTTAAATAACTTCCTTTGATTTAAATATTCATAAAAGGCGTTACAATATCGAAACACTCAAATTTGCAATGTAAAATGTCTATAGATTACAATACGTATAAATGTGAACATCTCAGAATACACGTCGTTTCCATCATCACTAGTTCATCATCATCACCAGTCTGTAGTATTTTACTACTGGACATGGCCGCACACAAGGTGCACTACTTTGTATGGTCCTGTGCTTTGCGTATTTATTTGTTCCATCAGGTTTGATCATGGTACATCATTCTGTTAATATTTTATATTAATAGTACTTTAGTGCTAAACTCACACTCGGCGATTGAATTTATGTTTGTGTTAAGCCATAATTGTTTATTCGATTTATGTATTAATTAGACTGCGACTTGAACATGTACTTAGCTGTGGGTGTTGCGTTGAACTGTAAAAGTAGTCTGGGCGGCTTTCACTCTCTAATAGTTCTAGTCATTTTTAATTCCTCCGTGTTATATCTACATAAACAGTATACCTGTATATGGGTAGACAATATAATATTAATCAATATGAATGTTAAACATATAGGTGAAACTTAATATATCTATTAAATTTGATGTCTGTTCTATGATTGGTTTTATTTAATCTCAACCGAAAAGATCCCCTGGATTAAATGTAGATTATACTGGATGATGTTTATCCCCTGGTCTATAATGACTGTTTTATAATAGATCCTAAAATGATTAAAATTTGCAATACATTTGTTTAATGAATTCTGTTTATCTAATACTGGTATTAAGGAGAATAAGGCAAAAAATTTGTTCACTTTATAAAACTATACTAATAAAGCGTGTTGGTTTAAACGCGTCAATCTCTGGCAAGGGTCAATTGGATTTGAAAAATTCTTTGATTTGATAACTTATTTCTTGAAGGTTTTAGGTTATTAATATCACGATATAATCGCGGGCGAAACCGCGGAATATAGTTAGTTCCGAATATATGTTCGAAGAATGTAATCTAAAAAAGATTAAATGGGCTTGAATCTTTTCAATTACTGAATTATAATTGTTTTCTTACTGGTGAAGAAAACGCTAAATCAGAATAAGAGAGAGATTGTAGTACATTATACTATGTCTATGGAATTTTTTTAATGGGTGGTAATGGAATGGTAACTCCGCCCGCGTTATCGGTATACGCTGGCGATCAGTTAGCCCATCGTGACGAATTCCATTAGAATTAACCACGATAGTTTCCACGTGGAGTTCGATCTGTATTGCTGGCAATGGGTCAATTAGAACCCATTACTAACAATTTATTTTCTCCCTGTCTATGGTATTGTAATTTAATGAGAGATCATAGAGTCGTGACATCTCCATTCAATCGCTGCAGGTGTAATCCCAAGATTTCGCTGGTTCTTAGGTATAATCGTACAAAGACAGAAATCGCTGTCAATATTTACCACAGATACAAATTAGGATCTATACGCTATGTATGTTCTGGTTTTCTTTTCTGTGACATGTCAAGATAATATTTAAAAATAACAAAACTGAAAAATTTAAATGTAATCAAAAGGATATGTTTATTCATACAAAAAATAGTAAAATAACAAAATGTTTCGTTCTTTGTATAAGCGTATTCTTTCTGTCAGCACTTCCTTTGCAGTGCCAAGAGCTAGATACCAGAATTTCGTGATGTCAGAAGCACTGACTCAAATAGAAAGGGAATGTGAACGTTTCTGTCCAGTGCCGAGATTTCCACCACGGAAGGTTAGTTTTTGATCATGTCAAACTGGCATGCACTGGCATAAATATCCAAGTGGAGTCTTAGTTTTTCGTGCAAGAAGAAATAATTTTAATTTGAAATAAATAAGGTTGCAGGTTACATATAATTAAGAAATTAGTTTACAAAGTTGTACATAAATGGGTTCATAAGAAGATATGACTGCATCGGTCATACACACAATATTAGCAAATTATTCCACAAATTGTATGCTCTTACTCTGCGTCGTCGCAAATTGTAACACAGCCATGCAATTTTACTACCTGGTTAACTATACCATACCATACATTATTTCAAAAGGTACCTATAAATCCACCACTTTACGTACCCACTTGCCGGCGTCACTATTATTATGTTTAATTTTATGTTGAGAAAGTCTCAGTTTTGTAGGGGCATCACTGTTCCTCAAGCAACAAAATTCGATTGCTTGGGTACCTCTGTCCCATTCGTGTTTCAACTGTGAAGCAGTTGTGTTTGCATGGCTGTGTTTCGGTTTGAAGGGTGGGATATGGCGTGAATTTACTGGGTACAGAGGAATAACACCTGAGTCCTCAGGAATGGCAACGCATGGGGGTTATCATGGGCGAAACGGTATACTCTGTTATGTCCATGGTACTGCTTATGTCTATAAGCGATGGCTACCACATTCCATCAGGTGGACCGTCAGCTTGTTTGCCATTCTAAGTTGTATAAAAAAAAACCTTCATGGATTTTTTAATGGGTGAGAATGTAATGGTAACCCTGCCTGCACTATCTTTATACGCTAGCGGTATATCAGTGAAATATGATAGGTGAGGTTGAAAAAAGCTTAGTTACCCTTTCGTGGTAAATTTAACAATAATTAATCACGTGGAGGTCAACCTAAGAGGGTATATTGCTAGCAATGGGGTTATTAGACCATCTTACTAATTTCACCGTACCATCATGATTGGAGGTTTTTTTTTTAATAAGTGACAATAAAATGGTGACCTCGCATGTGCTATCTGTATATGTTAACGATGCATCAGTGAATGATAGGTGAGTTTGAAAACAGCTCAGTTAGCCATTCGTGGCGAATTTAACAATAATTAATAATGATGGTTTCCAGGGGAAACCGTGTAGTTGACCTGAGGGTTTATTGCTAGCAATGGGGCTGGTAAACCTCATTGCTAACAATCCCTTTCCCACAGTACTATCATAATTAGTATAAAACTAAGTCATATTTGGTCACAAGAAACAAATTAAAATACACATACAAATTCGTGTTGTAGGTGACTGTGATAGGTGCTGGTAGTGCTGTAGGGCGTATTGCATCACTGTTCCTCAAGCAACAGAACATAATTCGCACTCTAGCTTTGTACGACGACGTACCGCAAAGGAAGGTTCTTGGTGTTGCTAATGACATTGCCCATATCGACACCAGCACCGCCGTGGAGGCGTATCAGGGGAAAATGTTCTTGAGACCGGCTCTTGATGTAAGATTTTTATTTATCTTCGTCTAGTTTGTTTATGGAATCGGCATTGAGAATAACACTATATGTATAAACTCTATTCTTTTATAGGAGGGGGGGGGGGGGGAGATGGTATTGTTAGTAATGGGTATTAGCAACCCCATTGCAAGCAATATACCCTATCAAGTTGACCTGTGATTCCCTCTGGGAACCATCGTGATTGATTTATTTTTGAATTCGCACAACAGGCCAACTGATCTATTTCATACTCACCAGTCATTCTTACTGGTGTTTGCCAGTGTATACCGATAGAGCAGGCAGTGTTACTATTCCATTATAATCCATTAAAACTATCCTTGCATACTTCTCTGACTTCAGGTAGGTATGTAGATATCTACCTACCTAGTTGTGGTAACCGTTTAAAGATCTATGACGCTTTACAACTATATTTAGAAACGAATAGCAAACACAGTTAATCTTATGTTATTAATATAATTGTAACTAGAAGATGTCTGTTTATACCAATTGTTTAGACCAATAGAGGCCAAAACAATATTTTTTAGATTTTTTGTCTGTATGTTTGTCCCGGTATAATGCAACAACTGCACCAAATTGGATAGATTGGATGGCTCGATAGGACAGGAGTTGACTTTTAGATGTTGCGTAAGACCTGAGATCTCTTCGTATTTCTAATGCCATCTGTGATTATCAATATTAATTTAAAAAATATAGACAACACTAATAAATGCCATACAAACACACCAATCACCTGGTCTTCAAGCTGTGTTACGAAGAATCGGGCAACGAAAACTTACACCTAAACTTATTCAAAAAAGTTGGTTTTCTAAATTAGCTCCACCGGAAATCGAACCCGAGACCTCATTAACGCAAACAACATGCACGTGATTGATGACAATGCTCTCAGAACACAGACGTGGTGTTGATCTGTGGCGGATGTTACGTGACGCCGCCGTGCTGCAACACCTTGGGTCGAGAGCTGTTCTTCAACAATATGCAGCTGGTGCGCACCACCGCGCTCGCAGTTGCGCAGTTCTGCCCGCACGCAATCGTCGCCATACAGACTCCGCCGGTCGACTGCAACTTTGCTTTGGTCGAACATGTTAGTTCTTATCACGATCTCTAACAAATATACGGAGTGTGATAAAAATCATTAGCATAGCATTGTTTTTAGAAATTTGACGACGATGACCTTTTATCATCGCGCTATTATCCATTATCAAGAATTTTCTGCTCAAATCCTAATAATAGTATTAAAAAAATTAATTGTTCGGTCAGTGAAATTGAACATTTTTATAAAGAAACATGGATCGAAACTCGATAAAAATTTTATAATAAGTTCTCTACACAGTAGGTTCAACTTTCCAATGAATACAAGTTAATTCGTTTAAAAATACTACTTGAAAAGTCCACTAAAATCCTTCCAAAACTTCCAGTTGTCAACCCGACTTATGGACGTAAACTCTTCAATAAAAGGACCAATAATGTGTGACTCCCAGTGCGAAAAGCGGAGGATCGCACGTATTGGAAGACATGGAGAAGACCTCTATCCAGCAGTGGATAGATATAGGCCGAAATGATGAAGATGATAACACTATACAAAATTGTCATCTATACGCATCATGTTAGGACGTAAAAAGAGAATGGCCAGATACTATCCTTAATCTATTTTAAAAAATGCAAATATTTTCTCATTTTTGTATTCGTATTTCTTTGAGAGAAGTCGAGAAAACTGACATTCACGGGGACTAAGATATCATCTTCCATTTAGTCGATCAGAGTACTGGCACTTATTCCTGCTGCATAATGAAAATACATTGACTGAATAACGTATTTTTTTCGTGCTTCTACTTGTGATAGTTTCGTGTATTACCATTATATTTTACCCCTCAATATAGACATTGAAAGCGGCGCATGTTTATGACAAACGACGGGTGCTGGGTGTGAACTCCATCAATACGATGCGTGCCAACCAACTGTTCAGCGCTATCACTGGCAGCGATCCTGGCACCTCCACTATGCCGGTAGTCTGTGGCACTGGCCGATGCACTAGGGTTCCTGTTTTCTCCGCTGTTAAAGCTGGCAACTTTCCACAAGTCAGTCATATACTATATCTATCTAAATCGTATATTTTAAGTAAGTTAGTAAGAATTTTAGCCTATTATAAAAAAAAGTTTCAAAACGGGTTAACAATTGACTGTTTAATCCCTTTTTGAAATGCATCAAAATTGGTTCAAATCAATTTTAGTAAAATTTCACAAGAGAGTACCCTAGAGCTTGTTTTGAATGGGGTGAAATGAGGCTTGTTTTGAATCAGGTGAGCGGAGTTGTACTTGAAATGTGGTATTCAAAAATTATAACTATGTCTTTCTACTTATACAATAAAAACAATATAGTACAATAATTATTTGTCTATCATTACACACAGTCCCAAGTTGATTGCCTAACTCGTCTGGTCCGCGAAGCTGACGATATAATTTGCAAAGTAAAGAACAACAACGAACAAGGCCATCTCTCTATTGGATTCTCCACGGCTAGATTTGTGCTTAACATTATGAAAGGTATGTGTTTATAAAATGAATGTAGGTGCACCTGTGTCATTATTGTTTTCAACCGATTTCAAAAAAGAAGAGATTTTCGAATGTGCTGGACCGTTAGGTCTAATATTATTTTCTTCTGTCGAATTAATCTTGATTAGTTATCTTTATTAGGATTAGTATCCATACCACCCATGTCTACTATATAGTCTCCATAATGAGATTTGTTGTTTTGAGGTTGGCCTTTCAAATTAACTCGAGTATTCATGTGTATGCTCTTAGGTCTGTTCGAAAAGCCGACATTTATCGACAGTGCCCTGGTGGAACAAGAGGACCCTGAGAAATGTTACAACATGCAGTATTGTGCAACTCCAGTCACGGTTGGCAAAGGTGGTATAGTCGAGTACGCTGTGCCTATACTTAACGAGTCAGAAACTAAGCTGCTGGAAGAAAGCAAGTAAGCGTTATCATTGTTGTAAATATATATCCTTACGTAGGTGTATATTTATAAAGAGATAATTTGACAGATCATTAAAATCAACAGATTATAAGGGTGGGTATATACCTAGGTCATTTATGTAGGAGTGATGAGTTAACTTTTCAGCGATTTTAACAAGTTTTTGCAATTCGTCTATATTTTCTTTGTGTGTATTTATGCAATATATTCGCTTATTCTAAACCAATTTTAGTGAATGTTTTTACAATCTATGCTAATTATAAAGAATAGGGAGACTGTACAAAAGTTGTCTGCATGGATACCTCTCTGTGTCCTTCTCATATTTTTGCCATTTTTTTTTTTTATATCATGGACAAGTCGTAAATTACATGGTATGAATGTAAAACATAGTTCTCAGGAATTAAGGGTATCTACTATGGACATCATAGTATATTTTGTGATATCTACGGTGTTGTTTACGTTTATAGGCAATGGCATGTCAGAATGATGTCTACAATGAAATGTTTTCCGAAATTTCGGGACCGAACGAAACACAAATTTGATTTGAAAAATACATGATATATACCATTTAAAATATCGTTCCTTTTATGGTAGGATTTATAAAGAATGAAATGTGGGCATCCATTTACTGAGCTGAATTCGGTATGAACAAAAACACGAAATTGAGTCCGAAAATTGGGAATTTCATTTCATTGTTATACCTCCAGATTCACCGTATAGTCCCGGCATAGAATGAGCTATCCATTCCCTTATCATGGGTGTCGTAAGAGGCGACAAAGGGAACTTAATGTACGAGGCATAGGCAGCAATGTCCCTCTTAATACACTACTAAAGCCTGCGGTTGCCAACCTGCCCGCCAAGTGTGGCATCTACAGGCAAAAGCCCTGAAAAAAAAAATAAAGGAAGGCCTATATTCGGCAGTGGACAGTTGACGGCTGAAATAATAATTATATATTTTATAATAAAACTTCTTTGCAAAACATACATCACCTACAACACATGTAGTTATGAGCAGACTGGCTATATTGACACTGCAAGTTCTTCATCTGTTTCTACAGATGTGACTTAGAAGATATGTTGAACCTAGGCCGCTGCTACGCAGTCGGCGACGAGTACTATTTGCATCCATGCAAATGTTTCTCGTACTGCGTACCGCCGGAATGCGAGAAGTGCATAGATTGCAGTTATGATTCCAGCACGTTAGACAGAAAGAAAAATTAGTAATGTATATTTTATATGAATTACGAGAACTTTATGTATTTTTATTTTTCTAAAAAATAATACACACTGTTTATCACGTTAAAGTTTTTTTTTTAAAAAAACAACATTGAGAAATATAAATTTAATAAAATCACAGAAATATCGAAGTTTTTTTCCAAAAGACTTATTCATTAGTGGGAAAAAATATTTAGAAATCTAATTTATGTTTTTGCTAGTTGAATCATGCGGCGTTGCCTCCTTGAATCGATATATAAGTATCTTATGTATTAAAATGGAATATAACTGTCTCGTATACCAAACGTCATTTAAATACATTCAGCCGTTTAACTGTGATTAAAAACAAACATCCAAACATTTCTAACTGTTATATTATTTATAATATTAGTAGGAAACAGGATTCCCCAAAAATCATGACTCTAGAAGAAAAAACTATTAAGGTTTTTCTTTTTTGATTACAAAACAAAATTTGAATAGAATTGAAATTAGTATGGGATCAACACGGGAGCAATTGCCCTATTGACTGTTAAAGAATCATAAAAAGAATAAGGGAAGTCCACAAAGAAAAATACACAATCAAATTAATATAATTCTTTTTGAAATCGGTTGAAAACTTATATAATTCCATTGTAATCACGTGAAACAAACTAAATCCAAATAAATAGAAAGATGCCCGGACGGGTTGTTACACTGTAAGGTCGCACGAGTTAGTTGTTTGCGTTTATTTCTATGGGTTCCTCGTTCTAATGTACTTACTAATTTAACTAGAAAAGCGACAACATAATAAATAATAATATTTATATTAATACATTGTAATATTATAAACGTGAAAGTCAGTTTGTTTGTCTGTTACCTCTAGACGTTTAACGGTTAAAGCAATCGTCTTGAAATTTGTTGTACATTATTTTATGTATATATATTTATTGTTTATCCTAGTTAATCAACAAATCTAGTAATACGGATTAAGTCTCGGGTAGTTTTCAATTTTTACTTAGAGTTCTTGAAATCAACTCACAAATACTTACATTGAAATATAAATTATATACATTAAATAACTCAGAATAATTCTACCATTGTAGACTCAGATACCACGTATTGTCCTTAATAATCTATGGATAATTTAATTAATCTATGGCTATAGATGAACCTCAGATATGAGTACCAAAATCATGTGTGTGGTCTAACAGTAGATAAATCATAATATTGAAAATTTAAAATTTTTAGGTATCTAGGGTCGATTTTGAGCTTATACTAAATAAAAAAAAAAATCAATTTGATATTACAGCGAAATCTTTATTCTAAAGACCAATATGAATTACATTTCTAATAGATTTAAGTCAAAATTATGTTAAATTTAGTTAATTTAGGGCTATAAAACAATAATTTCGCGATACTATCAAATTAAAATTTTAATAGATTAAGTAATAGGTTTAGAGAAATCGCGCCTCAGAATCGACCCCAAATATTAGACCGATTCTGAAAACTTAATATTTTTAGTTGATGTTTTTTTTAAATTACTGTTTTATGGACCATCATAAACTAAATTTATAATAATTTTGGCTTAAATCTATTTGAAATTTAGTTCATATTGATTCTTAGAATTAAGATTTCGTTGTGTTATCTAAATGACATTTTAATTTTAGGGACAGGTTTCTTTTTTGATGGGTGAAAATGGTATGGTAACCCCGCCTGCGCTAACGGGATACGCTGTAGGAGCACCAGTGAAGGGTGATAGATTAGAATGAAAACAGGCCAGTTAGCTCATCATGATGAATTCATCAGGAATTAACCATGATAGTTTCCAGGGAGAACCGCGAGGAGATCGACCTGGTTGGGTATATTGCTAGCAATGGGATTGTCAGTCTCCATTACTAACAATCCCTTTCCCCCCTAGAGACAGGTTTAGAGCTTTGGCTTTGAGAAATGGCATCTCAAAATCGATCCCATTGTTTAGCATTCTCTTTCTACGTATTTAATCATAAAAGTTGTTCTAAGGTTAATGTATTCATTACAGTAAATAAATATCTAATAAAACAAATTGTGATATATCTTTTATCTCTACGTAGTAGATGTATATTATCCAATGAAGATTGACATTGGACGAAATATTGAACTTGTACTGCGGCCTTGCTCGTAGAAGGTCAGTGGGGCCAGGCCTCCCCGCCCTCTCCAGGGATTACCAATTCACGTGAACTTCTCTATTGTGACCAAATTAAAGGGAATAGCGGAATAATATTATTTATTATTAGATAAAATACTTACATATTGGTAAAAAAAAATATACATAAATACAATATATATTAGAGATATACATTATATACAATTTAAATTACGATGTATGTACCATATATAAGAAAGCACATGTCAACCTTCCCTAACAACTTATTTCGCATCTATAATTTTCATGTAATGAATGTTATATTATTTATTATAAGTATGTATTTGAAATCACCTGACGGTATTTGATGTACTTTTTCAATTAAAATTAATTAAACTAGAAAAATTGTGTTTTTTACAAAAAAATTTTAACAAATATTCAACCCGTCTGATGGTAAACGGTTATCGTATTCCATGGACGTCTGTAACCCCAGGGATGTAACGCGCGCATTCCCGACCCTTAAAATACCTTGTTTACACCTTGGTAGGAACTCATTCCACAATGTCAGCATATTTCCCTCTCTCTCTCTCTAAAAAAACTGCTACTCTTAACTTGTAGATATTAATCATTATTATTAATTATATTATAGTAATTATGAAATTATTTTCTCTTAAGCTTTTAGAAAAAAATACGCGGAATTATTTACAAATAATTGGTTAGGGGTCAAAGGCGTCAGTTTTTATTGTTTTAATGTACAACATATTTTTCTTAGTTAAATCGCCGTCGCTTATATTTTGCACTGGACGTTAATCCCATGCCCTTCAAAGTGAGATTAAACCTATGTCGTTTACCAACTTTGGCATAAAATTTCTTTTTCAATTTAAACTCAATGTAACATTTTACTAACTTTATTATGAAATATGTTAATCTCACAACGTGTTTGAGAGATAAATAGCATATTTGGAGATTACAATTTTTTTAAATTTTGTCATTTAATTCAGAATGGCAAATAAGCTGACGGCCCTCCTGATGGCAAGTGGTAACCATCGTCTATAGACATGATCAGTCCCATAGGCGTAATAGGGCATGATGTGTCGCCCAATATACCTTTCATGCATTGCTATTCCTGAATACTAGGGTGATATGCCTAGCTTACAGTTTCGTTGCCTTCAAAGCGAAACACAGCCATGCAAATGCAATTGCTTTACGGTAGAAACACGAATAGGACAGAGCTACCGAAGGAGACGCCTTTTGTATAAAGTCTGGTGTAACAAAAAAAATACTGATTTTATGCAATGCAATGATCTTAATTTTGAACTTTACCATTTCTCTGAAATCATGATGATTTATTGAGCTTTACATCGCGTGGAAATATCATCATAAGCTTCTTTCCTTTATCGTAATTACTTGGGCTCGAGTTCATATGATTTTTTACTACATACTTTTAACTTTTTACTCAAGGTTTAAATTTTTGGTTGTACGACTGATCACCTGCCTGACGTCAATCCAAGAGGTAGGATATAAATAAACAAACATTCATATTTATAATATTAGTTAAGATATTTTAGTTTTTATTCTACTTTAGCTACGTAGTTGTTATTATTAAATGTTAGAACCACAAGAAACTTGACTCCTTTCAATAGAACACTTCTATCGGGTTACATTGGCCGTGCTTATATGTTCACTATAAATATTCGCATATCTGAGTGAGATAAAATACTGTATTTTACTTATATGCAAACCATTTATATATTTACAAAATTTACACCTACTAAGGTCGACCTCCACGCGGTTCCCCCTAGAAACCATCTTGGGATTTTTTTGTGAAATTCATCACGATGCGCTGACCTGTTTCATCATCACTTACCATATTTCACTGGTGCATGATCATTTGAAGCCCTTTCACACAAAAAATCTGTATTTTATTAGGAAAAAAAAAATTGTATGTATTAAAAATTAAATTATTAAAAATTGTATCTATTATTGTTTACGCTCGGAAAGAGGTTATATCTCTAAAACAGGGGAGTAAATAGTTACAATTTGCAATTTTATATCTAATCCATGATTTTTTTAGTACGTTTGTTCCGTTATGGAACAAGCTAAGGTCGAAGACCATGCTGCCTAGTCTTCAATATGATAATTTGTCTGCAATCTAATCCATAATTTAGTAAACATACCTTTTTTAATTTCTGAATTCCTGTAAAAGGAAGTGTGACAAGTCTGAATAGACTTATTCAGACTTGTCAGATCAGTATAATAGGCAGCGTGGATTAAGGATAGCACTAAAAATAATACTTGGCATTCTCTTTCTACGGTAAGAAGTAATTGCGCGCCAAATCCAAGAATTATTGCACAAAGATAAAGTTATAATTCCAAATTCAAATTTTCTAATTCATATTATTCATAAATAATTTGTCAAGTGAGAAAAAGTTCTTCTGTCCAATAAGTAAAAATATATAAAATATAAATTAATAATGAATTAATATAAGATATTATTTGTTCTAACAACTTTAATAATATACAATGAAGTAAGTAAACAAGTCGTGTTGCTAAAAGGTAAATCACTAAATTCCACTCGAGAAAAATCGATTTCTAATTCTTGCTGACTATTTTCAGCTTGAATATATAGGCAATGTGGGCATATAGTTATGAGTTATAAGAATACTATACTGGTAGAAACCAGTAGTAATAGTGGACCTTCTGTAGAAAAACAATGTTTGTTTAGTACTCGTGATGTAGTAGCCGTCGCACGTGTATCCAACATGCTAACCGCGGTGAAGGTCTCCGGCTCCGGCCGTTGCGTGGGCGACCATCCCCGGCGGTGGCCACCCCATCTCAGTACGTAGTTCGGCACTGCGCAGTTTACATTGCGAATCCATTGAGTACAGAATAATTGTGAGTACCATTTGCCTAATATTAACTGTTTAATAATTTTGGATATAAAAACTATAATTTAAAATCATGTGATTTAAAATAAAATTTATTTAATTATCATTCATTCTCTAATTCTCTTTTTAGTTCTCTCTACTCTCTCTCTAGTTCTCTAATTAATAAATATTATATATTTAATGAACGCTAGTTTATCCGTTTAAATGAATGACAGAAGTGTTACGGGGTTTTTTTTATGTATTGAATAGGTATTTTCGCGCGCAATTTTCGGCGAGTGACTCTATACAGTTCCGTTGTAATAAATACAGTTTCAATATATAAATTACTAATGTTATAATCTTAGGATAAATAAGATTTATAATTATATTAAAAATATTAATTCTTGTCGGGAGATAAAATAAATGAATACGTTACTGTGTCATAAGTCATTTAACGTACAATGTAAGAAATTTTATACATATCTATGTTACCTACAACTTTATAAGTTTTCATAGAAAATATTTAATACTTTTTTTTTTTTAATCTTTTTTTATCGTTGCTATATTTTGCGAGATGGCGGTGGATCAACAAAAACTGTATCCCAACTGCGATTCCGGCGTATGGTTGAGGTCTTGTGAGGAAGAGGTAACTGAACCTTTAGAAGGAACGATTACTGGTAGGTAGATATACAGAATAGATTTATTTTATGTTCTTACAATTTGTACAATATTTGTGTATGTAAATACCAACTATGATCAATGATGGACATACTGACTATCCTCCATATATAAATTTGTATTCATCACATACCTCATGATTATTGGTACGGGAAAATTATATTCTGTGTAGAGTAGAAATGGTAATATATAGCAATTAGCATATATATAGCAATCAAGCACTTTTAAATATATAATCCAGTGTATACCAATAACTCATCAGGGGGGGGGGAAAGGAATTGTTAGTAATGGGGATTAATAACCCTATTACTAGCCATGTACCCTATCTGGTCGACCTTCTCGCGGTTCCCCTTGGAAACAATAGTGATTGATTCATTGGTAAATTTGTTACGATGGGTTATATATGCTTCATCTATATATTATCATCTATATACTGGTGCCAATAAAAGATATATATCGATTGCCCAATATATAATATTGAAATGAATGAAGATATCTGTCTGATATAGGTGATATCGAAACGGATGAAGGCTTTTTTTTCAATGTTCTCGAGATGAAATATATATAAACGAATATTTTCTATTTAAATAATTATCCAATGATATTTTAAGGCGAGATACCGTCGTGGCTCCAGGGTAGCCTACTACGCAATGGGCCAGGCTCGTTGAAAGTTGGATCTATGCGATTCGAACATCTCTTCGACAGTTCAGCGTTACTTCATAGGTTTGTTTATTATAAGTCTCATAAGAAACACACAGAATGTTCACAAAAAAATTTTTTTTACAACTTAGAATGGTCAAACAAGCTGACGGCCCACCTGATGGAAAGTATTATTGTCACCTATAGACATGAGCAGTACCATGGACATAACAGTGTATAAATAATTTTCATGATATCAATTGCCTACCGAAGAATATGTTATTTCTCTGACTATCGTAAACCAACGATCCTATGTCATCTTGTTTTCACCGAAACATTCCATGCAAACACATTGCTTCACGGTTGTAACACTAATGGAACAGAGCTGCGCATGTGGCAAGCAATCGAATTTTTGTACAAAATGTTACTCATATTATTAATCAAATATATATAACATTCTTTTATATTCCATCTCCGAAGAATCTCTGAGTAATAGTAGGTCAACTTTACATACAAATATATAGTTATGTATTTATATGTTCTATATTTGATATGGGTTTATAATTTTTGATGTTTTTAATGCGTATAAACTGATTTTTTTTTATTAAATATTTAAATATAGATACATCAAGATACGTTATGTGCGTGAGTTATAATAGAACACTGATAAAAAAAACGAGTCAACTAATTCGACAATTAGCTGACAAAAGTTCACCAGTTTTGAGACGTCAAGCTATATAATTTAAAATTCTAACCCGCCAGGGTATACCGTTAGTGCAGGCGGGGTTACCGTTCCATTATCATCCATTAAAAAAAAATAGCTCAAGCGAGAGAAATTTATCTTATTTTATTTAAACACTAAAAAAGTTGTTTCTTTCAATATTCTCGAGATGAAAAAAACTAAAAATAATGTTTTCTTTTAAATAATTATCCATGATATTTTCAGGCGAGAAACGTCGTGGCTCAATTTCGTGTTTTTATTTATGGGCCAAAATTGAACCAATAAATGGAGTTTAACATTTCGTTCGACAGTTCAGCGTTACATAGGTTTATCATAAAAGTCCAAAGAACACACATATTTTAACAAATATATTTTCAATATTTCCAGAACGGCAAACAATTGCATGTATTATGTAATTTTAATATCAAATTTGTATTTCGTTTGGCTCCGAAATTTCGGAAAACATTTCATGGTAGGCCCTCAGGACTGCTCTGTATTTGTACCTTTAGAGTGAATCACATACATTTTTGGCAGAAGTCGGTAAGAAAAACTGCTAAGTAGGTATCTCTGTGAAGAAGCATGCTTTCTTCTGTTGTGCTCTACATCTAGTGATCTGGTGCCCCAGTTCCACATATCTAATTATCAGAGAAGCTAATAGACAATATGTCCTAGAGGATGCCAATCAACTACGAATGCCGGTTCATTTGAACGTACCTAATTAGCCAATTCAGCTGCCTACAACCTGTCCCCGGTAGGTTTCTATGCAATTAGACCAATAACGGAACGGCCGTGAGACGGGATCAATAACTTTGGAACAGAATCCTCTATTGCATATCAATTAATTAATAATAGCGAAGCCAATTCTTGAATGTGTGATATCCTAAATACCAGAGGGAGACTTTATACAAAAGTTGATTGCTTGGGTACCTCCTGTCCCATTCGTGTTACAACCGTGAAGCAGTTGTGTTTGCATGTCTGTGTTTCAGTTTGAAGGGTGGGATATGGCGTGAATTTACTGGGTACAGAGGAATAACACCTGAGTCCTAAGAAATGGCAACGCATCGGGGGTCTCATGGGCAAAACAGTGTACTCTGTTATATCCATGGTACTGCTCAAAGTCTATAGGCGACGGTTGCCACTTTCCATCAGGTGGGCCGTCAGCTTCTTTGCCATTCTAAGTTGTATAAAAAAAATCCAATGTCCCGAATGTCTGAATATTTTAAATCATGTTTGGATTATTTAAAGTCACTAATTTGTGATTGGAAGTCATGTAATGACGTAGTGTTGTCCAGTATGTTATGTCACTGCTTTGTGCCTCAGCAGGCATGTCAAACTATAGCTCGCTGAGTAATTTGAAGCTACAAATTAAATTTTATGTTGCTTAGGTTCGCAATTAACGACGGCAGCGTTACGTACCAATGCCGGTTCCTGCAGTCCAACACGTTCAAGAAGAACCGCGCCGCCGCGCGTATCGTTGTCACAGAGTTCGGTACGCGGGCCGTGCCCGACCCCTGCCACACTATCTTCGACAGGTCTGTTTTCTCTACAATACTTTCTATAAATAAAAAAAAAAATTACAATACAATAATGTCGACTGTTAACCGTCCGCTGCTGAGCATAGGCCTCCCCCATAAAGGGATGTTTTTTTCTTTTAATGGTTAAAAGAAAAATGTCTATAGGCAACAGTTACCACTTTCCATCAGGTAGGCCGTCAGCTTGTTTGCCATTCTAAGTTGTATAAAAAAAAATAATGGTAACCCCGCCTGCGCTATCGGGATACGTTGGCGGGTCACCAGTGAGGGATGATAGGTGAGGATGAAGGCAGATCGGTTAGCCCATCGTGACAAATTGCATTATAATTAATCACAATGGTTTCCAGGGGGAACCGCGTGGAGGTCGACCTGATAGGGTGTATTGCTAGCAATGGGTCCATTAGATCCCACTACTAACAATCTCTTCCCCCCTCCCCCCATAAAGGGATGTTTGTCAGTAGTTGCCATGTTTGGCAGGCGGATTGACAATCGCAGTTAGGCTTTTAGTGATGTTTTAAGAAAGATTGTGTACAATAAAGAATAAAGCTTAAATGGTAACATACAGTGCGGTTTTCGGGGTTGTTTTCATCAATGAAGCTTAATTTAAGACCAAAAATTTACATGCAATTTCCAATATCATATTTATTCCACAAAATAAAAGTATTTCCAAACAAACAATTTTTTTAATAAAATTGTCTCCTCTCCGTCCAAAGGTTGCCTGGAAGAGATCATTTTTAGCGATAAGGCCGCCCATTGTTTTCTTATTGTGATTATTTCTTGTAATTGTTTATATCTAGAAATAAGTTTACTATTGTAATCTTTTGGAGGATACAATAAAGAATATCTATCTATATTATAAATTTGATAGAACAATTAAAAAAATAGGTACTTATTTATTTATTTATTTCTTTAATTATTTAACACTTTATTGCACCAACATAACATGATTTATTAAAACAATTTTCAATACGTATAGTGTAGTACAAAAAGCGGTCTTATTGCTAAGCAATCTCTTCCAGACAACCTTTGGGTAGAAGGAATTAACTTAATTTACTTAATTAGTTAAATTATATTTTTTTTTATGCAGCTTTGAAATATAACATTTACTTATTTATTTTTATACACTTTCAGGATAGCAGCATTGTTCAAGCCGGGGGAATCGTTGTCCGACAACGCGATGATATCATTGTATCCATTTGGAGATGAAATTTATGCTTTCACTGAAGGTCCTGTTATACATCGGTGAATATAATATTCTTCCATATCTTATGA
Source organism: Galleria mellonella (assembly GCF_026898425.1). Taxonomy (NCBI): domain Eukaryota; kingdom Metazoa; phylum Arthropoda; class Insecta; order Lepidoptera; family Pyralidae; genus Galleria; species Galleria mellonella. Next base: position 1,793,038 of record NW_026442112.1, read on the forward strand.
AAAACACTTATCCTTAAATTTACTATTTTTTTTTTTAAGAAAGCTAAAGCAAACAAGCTGACGGCCCACCTGATGGAAAGTGGTAACCGTCGCCTATAGACATGAGCAGTACCATGGACATAACAGAGTATACTGTTTCGCCCATGATACCCCCCCCCCCCCCGCCGCCGCGTAGCCATTCCTGAGGACTCAGGTGTTATTCCTCTGTACCCAGTAAATTCACGCCTCTTCAAACACAACTGCTTCACGGTTGAAACACGAATGGGACAGAGGTACCCAAGCAATCGACTTTTGTACAAAGTCTCCCTCTGGTATTGAAACACGAATTAATATTATTCGTTTTATTAATATTATTAACCAATCAAAATTTTATGTACAACACAAAAAATACAATATAAATTCAATTAATTAGTTATCTATCCATTATACATTATATATATATACACAACTAATCAAACTAACTTAAACAAAAAATAAATTAAATTAACAATTTATTATTTGTTTTGTCTTATTTGATACAATTACTGCCATCTGATCCACAAATTCAGCGAAACAAATATTAATCTTAGTTTTCATCAAATCTTCTATACGCAATATTTTTATGGTTTTTCTTCTAGAATAGACCCTGAGACTTTGGACACGTTGGAAAGGAGGAACCTTATGGATTCTGTTTCGTTGGTCAACCATACTTCACACCCACACGTCATGCCCAATGGTCAGCAAAAATATTTATTTATTTATTTACACTTTATTGCACCAAGTAAAAAGGGAAATTACAAATACAGTAAATATTAATGAGAAGTGATACAAAAGGAGGCCTTATCGATAAGCAATATCTTCCAGACAACCTTTGGGTATAGGACATTGAGAAGAAAAAGAAAAAAAAATAGGTTTTTTAGTTATTATACTTTTGAAAATTCAGTGCATTTTCTGCACACTTCTTTCAAGTAATTTTTATAAATGTAATATTAGCGTTACTATATTTTATATTATTTATTTGTAATTGTTTAAATGTATAATAAGTTTACTATTGTAATCTTATAGAGGAAACAATAAAGAGTATCTATCTATCTATATTTAATCTATGAATTTAAAGATATTAGATAATTTTTATTTAATTTTTCATACAACTTAACTGACAGCCCACCTGATGTCAAGTGGTAACGTCGTCTATAGACATACATATAGTTCTTGTACTAGTAGTTTTTTTTTTTGATTAGTGAAAATGGTATGGTAACCCCGCCTGCGGTAACGGGATACGCTGGCGGAGCACCAGTGAAGGGTGATAGGTGAGAATGAAAACAGGCCAGTTAGCCCATCATGATGAATTCATCAGGAATTAACCATGATAGTTTCCAGGGGGAACCGCGAGCAGGTCGACCTGGTTGGGTATATTGATAGCAATGGGATTCTCAGTCTCCATTACTAACAATACCTTTCCCCCCTACTAGTAGTTATTAGTTTAGTAGTAGTAGTAGTTCTTGCAGTTGTAGGTTAAACACAAGCCTTATATAAATTCTCGAGCAATTCAATTCTTAGACAGAAAGTAGGGCTTATTTAGAGCGTCGTAATGTAAACAAAAAAATACTGAGTAATATGTAAAGGGGACTAAGTTTAAAACTTTTATTTTTCAGGCGATGTATACAATCTGGGAATGTCTATAGTTCAAGGAAGGCTGAAGCATGTCATTGTGAAATTTCCTTACACCGAAAAAGGTATAGTTTTATAATTTTCAATATACGAATAATTTTATAGTTCACTTGCAGCCTTTTTAGTTGTTATATTATTATTATATTGCTTTTTTTTTGTTTTTTATTCTTTTATATCTTTTACTGTATATTATGTATGTGTGATAATGTGTGATTTGTGCGCTGTAAATAATGTAAATAAATTATCTATCTATATATCTATTCATATTGTTAATATCTTTATTCATTTAATGACATTTAATAATTTAATTCTGTTTTAATGTTTATCAAACACAAAGCATGCTGTGGCTGCCTATAAGTGTGTATTGTATTGAAATGTTTCGCTGTATCTTATGTTGGTGATCCTATAAATAAATAAATAAATTAGGATGAAAATATCTTAGGTATATCTATTTCACACCCGGCTTATATAATAGACTATAAATTATAAATGTGTGTACGAAATTGGAATAACAACCCAGAAGCTTTGTCTGTTTATTCAAATATTTCGAGTATTTTATTCCTGACTGGGAGAGCAATAAACATTGCATCCTTCAGATTTTTTAGATATAATATTGAAATTTGTTATTTATTGTAAAGTATATCTTCATCTATGGCTTCTGGATAAGGTCTTTTACAGATGATGTAAGATCATATTATGCCTACACATCAAAAACAGTTAACATAATTGTCATAATATAAATCCTTAAACTATACGAATAAATTTTGTCAAAAATTGTAATTTATATATTAATTGAAAAAATAATAATAATGTAATTGTTAATTTTATTTTAATTGAATATGTAATTTTTACTTGATAATTGTATATGAGTGAAAATGAAATTGATTTTTTTTTCTTTTTTTTATTATTCATTTGCACATAATAATGTATTAGTATAAATTAAATTTCAAAACACACTTACCAGAAGGAGAATAAATTAGATTTGCATGCCTACAATTTTAATGCAATTAGACAGATGCCAAAAAGTTGTGTCACATGGCCCTTATAATGTCAAATGTCTGTTTAAAGCAAATAAATATTTCATTTCATTTCATTTCATTTCATTTCATGTCTATAGGCGACGGTTACCACTTTCCATCAGGTGGGCCGTGAGCTTGTTTGCCATTCTAAGTTGTATAAAAAAAATGCAATTTTTGAGATGAAAAACATTGTTACGTATTGCATTCTTATTCAGTCACTGTATCGCATTGCGGAATAAATAATATTTATGCACTTTGAAATGCAGGTGATATGTTCGCGAAAGCGCATATTGTAGCTAATATGAGTCCAAGATGGCCGCTGCACCCAGCGTACATGCACACTTTTGGTGAGTAAACTCTATAATTATTGAACGGTACGGTGTATTCAATTGTTGCCAATCGCCTGCCAAGCTTGGCGACTATTGGCAAAACCTCTCTCTTCAGGGAGACCTGATATGTTCAGCAGTGGTTTCTTACAGTGGATGTTGATATGACGATGATGACGCGTCCCTCTTAAAACATCTGTATATATATATATATATATATATATATATATATATATATATACCAGAGGGAGACTTTGTTCATGGGCGAAACAGTACACTCTGTTATATCCGTGGTATTGCTCATGTCTATAGGCGACGGTTACCACTTTCCATCAGGTGGGCCGTCAGCTTGTTTGCCATTCTAAGTTGTATAAAAAAATATATATAAAAAGTGAAATCATTAGTATCCTCGTAAGAGAGTGTTCTGTGGGTAGAACAAAATTATTTTACTTAAGAAATATGGGTGGTAAACGACATAAAATTTTGAATGTTTTACTGAACTAGGGGTTGTCTTCTGCAAATTTAAGTCTGTGATAGCTGGCAAGGACATTTACATAAAAGCATAGCTTTTACTGAAGTCCTTTCTTCGTTTACAAGCAATTTTTATAATTGCAGGTATAACAGAGAACTATTTCGTGATAGTGGAGCAACCGCTGTCAGTATCTCTGTTGACTATGGTCAAAAGTCAGCTGTCGAACGAACCACTTGCATCCAGCCTTCACTGGTACCCCAATCACGAGGTATGAGACAATATGAATGTCCTTTAGAGAAATGATTATGTGTTTCGGTCCGAAAGGCATAACACTTTAGTCCTCGAACAGTGAGAGGTATCATGGGCGACACAGTATTTTCTGTTATATCTATGGCACTGTTATGGTTGTAAATCTACCGGTACATATGATTTCGTAACTGTATGCATGGAAAAGAATAAGACGCCAGATATTGCTTAATCGTTCTATCTCATGTATGTATTGTGATCATGAATACTTAAATATAAAAATTCGTTATGTAATGAAAGACCAGGCAAACATAATGATTTGTTGAATGGAGTGGTAACCCCGCCTGCGCTAACGAATACGCTGGCGGGGCACTAGTGAGGAATGATACGTGAGAATGAAAAGACAGGTAAGTTAGCTCTTCATGATGAAGTCACTTGATCACTGGCTCACTTGGAATTCAGCACGGTGGTTTCCAGGGGGGGGGGGCACGGGGAGGTCGCCCTGTTGGGGTAAATTGTTAGCAATGAGAATGGTAATCCGCATCACAAACAATCCCTCCCCCCCCCCCAAACATAATGATTAGATATTTGCTTCTTACACAGAATATTTAGATACCGCTAGTTTAGATATGTAATTTTTCCATATTGGTTCGACTAAAAATAGAACCTGAAACCTTTTCCAAAACAACTATTTCACTCTTCGCGTACCTGCGCTGTGGAAGTTCAAATTATTCATATTTCTTAATATATCATCTTACTTCATAATATGGGGGAAGCAAAGAGAATAGAGTATCAAAGGTCACCACCTTTCGCTTGTTTTATCCATTTTCACATTTCATCTGATGCAAAATTGACTTGTAATAGATCAATTTTTCGTGATGATAATTCATAGTAATCGATAATAAGTGAAGACAAATTGTAAAATTATTACATGTAATCTTAAGAAGAGATTTATTACTGTGTGCGTTTGTTTTTTATAAAATTACCTTATAAAATGACGCATTATGCATATCGTCATACAGCCAGTTTTTTTTGATGGGTGAAAATGGTATGGAACCCCACCTCGCCTGCGCTAACGGGATAAGCTGGCGGAGCACCAGTGAAGGGTGATAGATAAGAATGAAAACAGGTCAGTTATCATCATGAATGATGAATTCATAAGGAATTAACCATAATAGTTTCCAGGGAGAACCGCGAGGAGGTCGACCTGGTTGGGTATATTGCTAGCAATGGGATTCTCAGTCTCCATTACTAACAATCCCTTTCCCCCCATACAGCCAGTTAGATGATCTTTTTATAAGCTTGTTACGAAGTGCCTATTATTTTTTAATTTTATTTATTTATTTACAAAACAGGTTGTCAGGCATTACAGTTTTCACCAGTTCGCATGACAAGTCCTAATATAAATTATTTCACTTGTATATACAATGTATTTTATATTAATTAATTAACACCAGAGATGAACTCCGTTGCCATCCTGTGAAACTCTACATTATTTTAGTCATTCGGAACTAACTAGACAGTTGGATCTGAGTGTTTGTCATCATTTTAGATACTGTAGATTAGATACCAACTGTCTAGAATTTTTGTTTTGCAGACACACATAGTCCTACTGAGTCGTAGGGACGGTAAGGAGGTGAAACGGTACAGGACGGAGCCGCTCTTCTACTTGCACATCATCAACGCTTACGAACATGACGGCGTCCTGGTGGTGGACCTCTGCGCTTACAAGGACGCCAAGGCTATAGACGCCATGTATATAAACGCCATTGAAGTAAGAATATTATAAACTAATATTATTATTATATATTACCAGAGGGAGATTTTGTACAAAAGTCGTTTGCTTGGGTACCTCTGTCCCATTCGTGTTTCAACCGTACAGCAGTTGTGTTTGTATGGCTGCGTTTCGGTTAAAAGGGTGGGATATGGCGTGAATTTACAGGGTACAGGGGAATAACACCTAAGTCCTCAGGAATGGCAAAGCATGGGGAGTATCATGGGCGAAACAGTATACTCTGTTATGTCGATTTGTAGAGCATTAATCGCTGATCTAGCGTGAAGTAATGCTTCGCTCTATTGAGCACACCGAGTTTTTTGGATGCCAGCTTCACCTTATCTTCGAGGTGGCCACGGAATTGTACATCAGTAGAGATGTCGACACCAAGGATCCCAATGCTTTTAGAGATGTTAAGAGACGTGCCTTGGAACTGTGGAGCCACAGCAAATGGGGTTTTCTTAGCGGTAAACGCGCAAGCTTGTGTTTTAGCGGGGTTTGCGTTTGTAGTTAACTCAACCATTATAGACTATTCAAAAAGACCAAAAGGCTTTACTTCTATACTTAATCTCGTGATAGCCTACCATTGTGCTTGAGTGTATAGTTAATCCAGCTACCCTAGAATGTTCCAGAAGAGCAAAAGACGATTCTATTCTGGTGTATTATTGAAAAATATTCCTTTATAGACGATGCAAAGTAACGCAGACTACGCGGAATGGTTCCGCGGCCGCCCAAAGCGACTCGAGCTTCCGCTGAATGCAACCAACTGCTCGCGCGTAGAACCGCGCCTACTGGCAGAGCTTGGCTGCGAAACTCCTAGAATACATTACGACTTGTACAACGGTAAGTCACCTACATCTAGACTAATATTAAAGTTGTCTTAATTGGATTATTGCATCATACAATGAAATTAATGCCAAATTACCTGAAATTGGTATAGTGTATGATAATTCGAATTCCTACAGGAATAAATTGCTGAAGCACTTTGTACAACAATCTAATGAAAATTAACTCTAATTATCATAATATATATTTTTTTAATATTTTTTAATTCAATTCACTCATAATCGTATTTTCTGATATTGCTCACAACTTAGGTTACATGTTTGTTTTTATTATTTACTTCATTTTCTTGCACTGTATAATTATGTTAAAGTGAATGCTGTGAATACTTATAATAGGCATGTGCATTAATATTGTATTATATTTAATGTTTGTAATACCTATATGTTATAATGCAATATGCTGTTGGTGTTACTTAAATAAATAAATAAATAGATATATTATAAAAATATGAAGATTATATTCCAATAATTATTAAGTGATTGAAAATACATCCAATCCACACCTTTTACGTTACGTCGGGACCATATCTTTTATCAGTTGAGCTACCGCGTTACTGGATTGGCTTTGTTTTGTTTTCATGTCTAAACGGCTGAATCAATTGTGATGTTTATGCATGTATTCAATAAATTATGAATTTTATATATTTATTCTCAAACCCTGAACTCTGAGGGAAAATTACTGTAAATTTAACTGACTTAAAAAGTAGAAGTTTTTTGTATTTTTCTAATTGAACTGTCAAATCTTAAAATCATTAAACATAATTTCTAATGTAAGTAGTACATTAATTTATTTTAACATATATTATATAAGTAGGTAGGTATTGTATGTATTTATAGTGTATGTATTTATGTAATATTTTATTATATATTTTAATATTTTATTTAACTATATATTTGTTTATGTATTAATAGTTGTAGCACTTCAGCTGCCCGCTAACGAAATGCTTTCTTACTATACTGGGTTGACTGGAAGAGATCTCTGTCAGAGATAAGTCCACCCTTGCTCGCAACATTTATAAATACATTATTTTATATGTAACTTACAAGTGCAATAAAGAATATATATATATATATATATATATATATATATATATATATATATATATATATATATATAAGATCTACTACATTTTCGAGTTGCTTTATTATACGTTTTAATTTATACCATAGTGAATCGATTTTTTTATTTAGTTAAAAGAGTACCATATTTTTAAGTAACACAATTAGTTGGCTGTCTTACTACAGCTTGTATACGATTTGCAGTTGTCAAGAAAAAATCGTCATTACTATTATAGACTAGTAATATTATGAAATAATTGTTTTAAGGTCGCCCTTACCGGTACTTCTACGCTATCAGCTCAGATGTGGACGCTGCTAATCCTGGAACAGTAAGTATATTCATCTCGTTTCATCATAGCCATTATTTTTATGAAATATATTCCATATTATCTAAATTGGTAAACTACAAAATAGCGATACATTTCAAACATGTTGATTTTGAACAACTTATTGGGACAAGATTTTAAAAATTTCGTCACATTCAACGAGTGTTGAAATCTGTATTGAATCCAGTGAAATTTTTAAATTACAGATTTCTGATTCCAGTATTTTTATAGTATTTTTTGTTGTATAATTAGATAATTAAAGTGGACACAAAAACTGGCGAGACGAAGACGTGGTGCGACACGAACTGTTACCCTAGCGAGCCAATATTCGTGCCCACGCCTGGTGCTACGGTTAGTCCAAATCTTTTTCATACAATTAAAAAGATATATATATATATATATATATATATATATATATATATATATATATATATATATATATATATATATATATACACATAACCGAGTATACTGTTTCGCGCATGATACCCCCCATGCGTTGCCATTCCTGAGGACTCAGGTGTTATTCCTCTGTACCCAGTAAATTCACGCCATATCCCTTCAAACCGAAACACAGCCATGCAAACACAACTGCTTTACGGTTGAAAGACGAATGAGAAAGAGGTAGTCAAGCAAAACGACTTTTGTACAAAGTCTCCCTCTGGTATTGAACTAAAATGGTCACGTACAGTGCAATTTCAAAAAAAATTTCTCTTGCGAACATTCAGGCTGTGGAATGAGCTGAGGTTTTTTCTAGAGACTGCAGGGTGGCGTTCTTCAAAAAGGGCATATTAAGCTTTCTTCAGGGTCGGCAACGTGCATCTCTAATGTTGCAGGCGTCCTAGCCTACAGAGACCATTTACCATCAGACCTGGTGCATGCTTGTTTGCCAACTTTGTGGGTAACTCTAGCTAAATCTAGGATTACAATCGAATGTGGAGTAAGCGTAGAATGGTGAAGAATCCATTCACAAAACTATGTTATATCAGGGATAACAGAATATGTCTGTCTACTGAAGCGATTAGGGAAACATAGCACTGGGGCCGATTCTGATGCGCAGTTTTTAAACTTATTTCTTACAATGGTATACTAACTAAGTAGTAGAAAAACTCAAAAAGGAACTCTACTACATTGTCTGGTCAGTAAAACGATAGTTGGCTAATATCCTCTTCTTATAGTTTAAGATTTCGTTACTGATTTATTCATATAGGTACTTATAAAACTTTTTAATGAATCTTTTTTTTTAATGAAAATTGCCAGCATCTAAAATTTCGTTCTAGATAATGGTTCTGCTGTAGTTATAAGGAATTGGCTTTTTTTTTTTAATAAAACCTACACTAAACAGTGGTTTATTCTTTTTTCATATTTTTTTTTAAATGCCAGCATTTTTTGTTTACTTTATTCCTTTGTCATCATTTCTTTTTTTCATGCCAGCATCTAAAATTATGTTTTAGATGATGGTGCTGTAGTTATAAGGAATTGGTTTTGTTTTAAATAAAACCTACACTAAATGGTAGTTTATTCTTTTTCATATACGGCAATATACAATTGATTGTGAAAAATGTGGATTATAACATAGGTCGTGGCTAAGTGAGAGCAGACAATCTAGGGGCATTTTATTTTAGTCTGTTTTTCATTTAAATAAAGTTTCATTAAAATGTCTTATTTACCTTATCTGCGATATAAATTACTTGATTTACTGAATGAAAGTAGCAGTGAATATTAATTATGGGTGGACAGGAGGAGGACGATGGTGTGATACTGAGTGCGCTGGTGTGGGGCGGCGCTGGTGCCCAGTGCCGCCGTGTCGCACTGCTGGTGCTGGAGGCACGAGGACTTCGCGAACTGGCACGAGCCACCTTCTGTGCGCCCTCGCCCGTGCCCAAATGTCTGCATGGCTGGTTCTTACCTCGCCGCAACCAGTTGTAAATAGCTTCCAAAGACGTAAGTACATACTGTGTCAGAATCTGAAATCAGCTTTGACGGCCATTGTTTTATAATACGAATGGAAAATAAGCCAATTTTCAATCTAGTATATGTCCTGCATTAAAAATTTAATGCATAATTGGTTATTAACGGTGAGTGGCCACTTCTCCATTTTGTAACCCATAAAAAAATATTTAAAATTATATAAATATTTAAAATATCTTAGATTGTATAGATAAAAGTGTATTCCTTTGCTTTGTCAACAATAGGTTAATTTTTTTATCCATGTATGTGGGTGAATAGGGTTACCATATTGACATAATACTCAGTATATGAGAGAAATGGTATTGTAAGGTTAAATTAAAAAATAAAAACAATACAAAATCCTTATGAATATATTTGAAAAAACAAGATAAACTGTGCATAATTATTTGTAATGATCTTTATATTTACTGATTACCTTAATTTATACAATATTTTGAATATGGACATAAAATATGTTTTAGTTTTTAAATAATTAAAAATAGTCGCTGTTGTAATTATACATAAATATATATAAATACTTTTATATTCAAAGCAATACCTATATATGTCATTTATATTATGTCAGAAAAAATAGTTCTCAATTAAAATTTCAAAAATCGGTCTGACTTGGAGATATTTTTAATTTAATTACTTGTAACACTAAAAAAGCGGACTTTTTATTAAAAAAAAATATATGTCAGCTATTTATTAACTAAATATTGATCCCTTTTTACGAGCACATAATATTGTTGGAAAATTAAGTTTCATTTTAAAATTATTAAATCCAATTAAATTGTCTGTCAGATTGGACATTATTTTTAGAATAGATAATTTTATGCACGTTTAGATTTATATAAATCCGATTGTTTAGTTTTTTAATCATTAAATTAATTTCTCATTTATCATTTAGCAACGTGTAGTTATTAAATAAGCTTTATAAAATTGGACGAACGGTTCGTCAATCTGCATTACTTAATTAGGTAGATATTAAGTTTATAATTTTTAATATAGAACAGTACTATGGCGTATAATTATAAGTACGCATATGCAGCACAAATATTTTGTATTTTTATACTTGTTTATTAAATATTATATCATCATTATCATCATATAAGCCATTAACTGTCCATTGTTGTATATAGGCCCCATAAGAGGGGATTTGCCAGTAGTTGCCACGCTTGGCAGACGGTTTGGCAACTGCAGTTAGGCTTTGGTGATGTTTTTAAGAGGGATGCAGCTCCCCGTCCCTTGACTATTAAGTTCTTTTAATCGCCTCTTACGACACCCATGGGAAAGGAAGGGGTGGTCCATCCTATGCCGGGATCACACGGTATTATATAAATATTAATATATATCTGGCATTAAAACGTCCATGTTTTATAATAATGTATGAACCTAACAAACAATGTTTGTCAAACAAGTAATTTTATATATATATTTAATACCTAATATAAATTTATTTATGTTTTTTAAATATTAATAATTTAAAATTAATTTAATACAGATTTCAATAGATTTAAAAAATGTTTGTTATTTTTAGTATAACAACCCGAAATACAAAACGGTGTTATTAATAACTGATATGTTTTTAATTAAATCTACATTTTTTACATTATAATATATTGCATTTCCTCTACTAAATATTTAATGTTACCACATAACGCAAGCTCGATAAGAACTGATTCATTCGTGTTTTTACCGTGAAGCAGTTGTTTGCATGGCCGTGTTTCGATGTGAAGGGTGGGATATGGCAGTGAATTTACAGGGTACAGAGGAATAACACCTGAGTCCTCAGGAATAGCAACGCATGAGAGGTATCATTGGCGAAATAGTATATAGTACTCTGTTATGTATATGGTACTGCTCATGTCTATAGGTGACGGTTACTACTTTCCATCAGGTGGGCCGTCAGCTTTTTTATTCTAAGTTGCATAAAAAAAAGATGACTAGATTACATTATGAGATTGACGTTACTTACACTATTAGTTAAGATTTCATTGACAATTTTTTTATAAAGAGAAAAAAATTCTATGTACCTTATTAACTGACAAATGAATGTTTATAAATAGATTTAGATGCATAATTATTAAATATACCTAATTTATTTCACCAAATAAAAAAAAATAAGTTGCAAATTTTGTTTCATTTCATTTAACAATTTAATTCTCAATTTTCTCTGTCTACTTCATAAAGAATTTGGCTACTAAATTAATTTAGATATCTGTATTAGATGGCTGTACTATACATAGTTGTTACTAACTAAAAAGATGAATTAGTGTTATCTATATTCGTATACGTATTCACGCACACAGATGAAAATTGATAAAACCCATTAAGTCATTGATGGAGGGGCTTACACGTACAACTATTAATAGGGAAACATCTATATTATGATTTCTGTGCGTGTGTTTGTATCACGTAGAAGTTACTAGATTTATTTTTATGATATTGTATAATTATTGTATACCAATTTATTGGTATTATTATATCGTATAACTAGCGACACGCCCCGGCTTCATACGGGTGCACATTGCATCACATCACGTTAGAAACCTTTAAATTTTCAGTGTTTCTCTACTATGTTATACATGTATTATACATATAAATCTTCCTCTTGAATCACTCTATCTATTAAAAAAACCGCATCAAAATTCGTTGCATAATTTTAAAGATCTAAGCATACATAGGGAAAGACAGTGGGGAATCGACTTTGTTTTATACTATGTATTTTATATTATATATCTCAGACCAACTCTTGGGAATTTCATTCCAAGAAGTGAACAAAAATACTACAAATCAAGTCATAGGAGATACGGTAAATAAAAACCTCACATATAAGAAAGAAGGGATTGTTAGCAATGTGGGCTACCAGTCCCATTGTTAGCAATATACCCTATCAGGTCGACCTCCTCGTGCCCTCCCCTGGAAACTATCATTCTGAATTCCAAGTGTATTCATTATGATGGGCTAACTGACCTGCCTTTTCATTCGCACCTTCACTGGTGTACCGCCAGTGTATAACATTAGCGCAGGCGGGGTTATCATTCCATTTTTATCTATTAAAAAACCTCACATCCATAATCTTTAATGGGGTAGTCAGAGACATTCCTCAATAGTTGCCATTGTAGTGAACGTAACCCTCAACATACATTAATACACAGTCTACATTTCGTTTAGCAAAATATATTTTATTAATATTAATAATAAAATATGCTATGTATTTGTACCTACATACCTGTAGAGGAATAGGGCATCTTTTTAAAGTTTAGAAAAATGTGTAACGCACAATCGTAGTACGAAAGGTAGCAATATCAAGTACTAACATAAAATTAATCCAATTAACGTTCAGGTAGGTATCTATTTGTACAGCAAACATAGTAACTGTGGTGGACAATTACAATAATGGACAAATATTGTCTTTTGCGAAGGTAAGGCAATTTACAACCACGTAGACCGCACCACGGGTAACACGTGTTGAGGTTTTCTGAACATCTTAATTTCTAATCTGACTGTTAAAATTACAAGTGAAAAAAACTAAAATAAAAATGACAAATATAACAGCGCACGAGGATTTCGATTATCAGTTATGGGCGCAGATATTAAAAAAATCTATGACCCCGGAGTCCGATGTGATGCATGCAGTTTACGCGGCGACTTTGCTAATCATTTTCGTGGTCGGCGTTACAGGCAACCTCCTCACCTGTACCGTTATATATTTAGACAGAAATATGCATACAGCCACAAATTATTATCTTTTCAACTTGGCAATATCTGATTTTATCGTATCCTTCGGGATATTGCTCGAAGTGAACATAATATGGTACATGCCAAATTTTTACTACTTCCAAGATTATGACTTAGGAAATGTTGTGTGCAAAATACACTTTTTTCTCGTAGTTGCACTGTGGAATAATGGTATATTAATAATGACGACGTTGGCCATAGAAAGATATATAGCGATCTGGCATCCTCTGCTATTAAAATCTACACCCGTGTGGAGAAGATGTATGAAAACAATTATTTTAATTTGGACAGTGGCGATCTTAGAAACGCTCCCCGAAGTGTGGACTGTGAACCTCATAAACGCAGATAAATCGCCAATTTGTTTTATAATTCCAACGCCATTTGCTAAAGTAATTAACGCAGTCTTAGGCCTGGTGACTTTCATTATACCCCTCGGGATAATGACGTTTGTTTACTCGATGATCGCCTTTAAAGTGAATGTAAGCCAAACGAGCGACTCCAGAGATAGGATTTTCAACCATCGCAATAATAGAAGTAAAGTTAATAAACTCATTGGTAAGTATTATTAACAACTTTAAAAATTATTGGTTTATACTGTGAATTTTTTAACTTATTTTAATATTTTGTTTTGTAATGGATTAATAATAGAAATATCTTTGGATTTTCTACGTATCTACGATGTTGGAACTCTCCTGCTTTCGTACTGCCTCAGAAATGTTCGTTCACACACGCACAGATTGATGATTTCCACGTCATCTTTCGTAAGAAAGTCGCGTCCATAGTGAAAAGAGTGGGGAGAGTGACAACATCATCCTTAAAATAATATCTGAAGATGTCCATACAGCTGTGATAGTACATTTCGTCAGGACTATGACTAAAACACAAAATAACCATGCCCTGGTTCGTTGCCGTCCTTTTATTATCGTTATCTCATATTAAATAATATTGAATTTGAATTTATATTTATTCATCTATTAATAAATATACATATATCTAGCCTAATATATTTTTACAAATATTGCTTAATTCATATTAAAGCTAGTAAAAGGCAAGGTGGTCTTGATCCCTCTCCAAAATTTGTGTAAATGCAATATATTTGTAATAAATTATAAAAATAAGGTATATAAATAACAAACTGGATTTAAACAGACGCCACAAGTTGTTGCGTCGGTTGTATCAACTTTTGACCATAAATTAGGTGTAATACAGTTTAAAAAGTCTCTTTAAATTTTAATTTTTTTTATCTCAAGCATACGACAAGCATACGACCCAACTGATGGTAAGCAGTTATCGTAGCCTATGAACGCCTCCCAGGGGCATTATGTACGCGTTGCTGACCCTGAAGAAACATCTTTACCTCTTTTTTGAAGAACCTCGTTCTATAGTTTCTTTCTACAAAAATAATGTTTAAAAAATTGACGAACACCATTACAGTATAGAGTATTTTCTATAAGGTTTAATGTGAGAGTTGCTTTATAACATCAGGGCAAGTAGTTTAATAGTTACATGCTTAATTTCCACGTAAGTTGAGATACCTGCGGGTTTTATCTCTATGCATACAGAGATGATTTATAGTGAAAAATAAGTGTGACGATCGGCACACAAAACTACCACTAGTATTAATCTAAGAATGAATATATTAATACTTATACATACAACTAATCCTCATTTTGGTGTTCAGTAGCTCTGACGCTCTCGTTCCTGGTGTGCTGGCTGCCATTTTTTACGTTACGAGTCCTTATAGTTATGTCCAATACTCAACTGTTAGAATGGCTCGCTGAGGTATGTTGTAAACAATATTTCACTTTTGTTTTTCTATAATTTTAAGTACTTCTGTAGAATCTTTCTGCTAAAAGCTAAAACTATCTAATAAGATTGAAATCTCTAACTTGAAGTCACATGAGTTCCTAGGAAAACTGATGAAAGATTATTTGTGATTCGCTCCGGTAGGTATCTACTTTACCACCCAATTAAATGGTATGTATGTTTAAACCATAATTGGTTCACTCCACCTTTCCTAAAAAATGGTCGAATTCAACAAATGTCATTGATCTTTGTATTCGACCATTTTTGTTCACTAGAACCATCCTTTATCAGATATGTAGATTAAAGTTTACATAATTTTGTAAATGAAATAATATTAGCTTTGATATTAGTTTCAATGGATAGAATCAAACTCCATGATCTGTCTTATTTGACGAGATACTATCAAAGAGTCATACTATTATTTAATTTTTTATTAACAATACATTTAAATGTTTGTCTTCGTATTGCATAAGTTTACTCGTGTAATACTTCTAATATGATTTCCCACTCGTACTTTTTTTTTTATGGATTATAATGGAATGGTAACTCCGCCTGCGCTATCGGTATACGCTGGTAGCCCTACATCTCTCACTGGTGCCCACCAGTGAGAGATGACAGGTGAGGATAAAAAGGCAGGTCAGCTAGCCCATCGTGACGAACTTCACAAGAATTTACCATGATGGTTTCCAGAAGGAAACGCGTGGAGTTGACCTTTCAAGGTGTATTGCTAGCAATGGGTCAGTTAGAGATTATTACTAACCTTTTCACCCCTTCTACTTGTACTTGACAATCTTAATTGTTTCGTGCCTATTTACGAGTATCTTATATATTTTCAGCGTTGGGAATTATGGCTGAGCATTTCATCAATAAATAATTGGTTTAGTATCATACTGAACCCTTTGCTATTCAGTCTTATGTCGACGAAATTTAGAAGAGCACTCAAGGTGAGTATTTCTGTGTAGACATTGTGTAATAAGTACAGTATTTTTAAACAAATACTAAGTGTCATGTTTATAGGGAGGTCAAAGATATGGCCTGGAATAGAGCTGTTTGGAAGAAAATATGGTATATGAATTGGTTGCCCCGACAAGAAGAAATTTTCAATTAAAAAAAAATCATGTTTCAATACTCGATAGATTCATGGACAACTTGTGGGAGTTATATACATAATTATACAAAAAAAATCCAATTCTTGACAAATTGATATTCAAATATATTATGTAGTTTAATATTCCAATGTTGGTTTCTTTTTCAGACTTTATGGAATACGAAAATTATGAGACGAACACCCGTGCCTCATAGAGTGACACTTTAAATAAAATTATTCCATAAGTGAATGTCATCAGAAATGCTCTCGAAAGTGTATTGTTACCGCAAGAACAGATCAGTGTGTGTTTAATGTGCAGTGTTTATGGAACTTGTGATTATTCTTTATTGTACACAAAAGGTTATTGAAATAGAAAGAAACAAACATAATAGTGCACAAAGGCGAGCTTATCTCTAAAAGAGAATTTTTCCGGCAAACCCAATATGAGAAAAACTGACAGTTTATTAGTGTAGTCACAGTCATACATATGTACCATTCGACTTAAATGTTATAGTAAAAAATAAATAAATAAAATGTCTTTACAATTGAAAACACCGATAGGTAGAAATAAATGAATAAATATATATATATATATATATATATAAGTAAATATATATGTATAAATAGATATATATGATATATAATATCACTTTCATTTATCAAATAAATTATATTTTCTACAAGTGCAATTACCTATAGCTAGTTAAAACAAATTTAGTCATATCAACATTTTATGTAGCTTGGCAGTGACTCTAAAATTACGTAATTCTTTAGACATTTTAGGGTAGCAATAAATAAGAAATTTGAATGAAGGAAAGTGAATGGACCAAAGACGCTACCATTAGTGCATTTAGTTTTTTCTAACTATTGTACTACAAGTGGCATACGAAAATTTCCACGCCCACTCCACGTATGATATACAACGAGAGAGTAAAGTCTGGTTTCTTTTTCTGTCTCATATGTGCAGTAGCGTAAACGTATCTTAAAACAGGTACATGTGCTTTTAACATTTTTGTATATGACTATGTAAAGATAATTAAATATCTTCATTTTCATATAAGGTCTATAAGACCTTGAAAGAAATGGATATGGAAACCAAATTACATTGACTTCTATCAGCAAATATCTTGCTACGTTCACTTTCTTTACTAAAATTCTGAAACTACAAGTTGAAAACTTAGAAAAGATGATCAATTTGCATAGTTTATCTATATAAATGTGTAATTGTTAGTATTACCTCTGTTTGATAAGATATTTGATTGTTTGTGTTGGATAACACCATGTAAAGCAAATAGCGTATTGAAAAACTATAGTTAGTTGGGCAAATATTTCCTTTTCTTATATATATAATTGCAATTTGTACATATAATATTATTTAAATTAATATATTTAAGTGAATCTCGAATAAACTGTGTAATATATGGACTTTTTTTATTTACGCTTTATTGTACCAAGTATAAAAATAAAAAAAAAATAAGGAACACAGTAAATAATAAATGTGAAATGATACAAAATCTAATCTCCTCTCTTCATACAAACGTCAAACTTTATGAATTCTGAGTAATTGTTTGGATTGTACCAGTTGCTGATTTTCATTACCGTACAATCCGCCATAAACTAAAGTTTCATCTCAAACATCTAGATGAGTGGCGGTCCTCGACCGTGCGTTTTTTAAGGAACTTTTTTTAATGCACAACCACGCTTTGGAATCAACTTCCAGCAGCACTATTTCCGAACCGATACAGCATTATAGTACAAGATAAGAGTACATTCCTTTATAAAAGGCCGACAGCACACCTGCAATGCCTCTGGTGTTGCGGGTGATCATGGGCGGGAATAGTCACTTACCATAAGGTGAGCATGTGCTCGTACGCCCCCTGTGTTATAAAAAGAAATCTCTCATAAACCTATTTGAGGTATTGAATTGTTTTATATTTCTTTTTTTTTTTTGTACTGAATTCCCAATTTGAGTAAAAGTAACAAAACACTGATAATTTATAAATGTATTATTTATTTAACATTTAATGTAAGTACTATCTATGTACAAAAAAACGTTATCTATAAAAATATAAAGTTTATCATAATTTTCCAGCCTCTATAATCTCCTTCAGCTTATATTTCTGTATTTTTCCCGACGTCGTTTTCGGGAATTCGTCTATAACTTTAATTATCCTGGGAATCTTAAACTTGGCCAGGTGACCCGTGCAGTGTCGCCTCAGGTCGTCCGGTGTGACAGTGCTTCCCTCACGGAGTCGCAGAACAGCACACAACTCTTCGCCTAATCTCTCATCTGATACTCCTATTACCTATAAGCATAAAAAATGAAACAATATTCAGGCACAGGGGTGAAGTTTTAACACGACAGAGAACAATAATTTATTGTGTTTAACAAAAAAAAACCGACTTCATTTGCGGTAAAACAATTTTGATTTAAAAACTAAAGCACTGAACCGATTTTTAACAAAATCTATAAGTATATGCTTTCACATAAAAAAAATTTGATTAATCGGTTTGCAACTGACGGAGTTATGAGGTAACAAACATAAAAAAGTACAGTTAAATTGAGAACCTCCTTTTTTTGAAGTTGTTTAAAAAAGAATGTGATGATTCCAGGGTTTATATAATGTAGGTATGTATGTAGAGATGATTTATTCCGCCATAACTTCTAAATGTCTTAACTGATTTGGATGTATGGGATATCTAGAATCTTCAAGTTATTCTGTGTTATACTGGCTATTTTTTTTATTGATTTTGGTAGGGCAGTCATGTTTTGTAATTTACAGTGTAAAATATATGTATTTTTAATATTAAAATGAATGGTAATTCCGTCTACGCTATCGGTATACGCTGGCAAGGTACTAGTGAGAGTTTATTAGCTGAGCATAAAAGCAGGTCTGTTAGCTTTTGTAAAGAATTCATCAAAAATTAATAACGATGATTTCCAGGGATAATCGCTTGAAGGTCAACCTGAGAGGATATATTTCTAGCAGTGGGGTTCCTAGTACCCATTACAGACAATTCCTTTAGAGTTACTAGTTCCTATTACTGCCAATCTCTTTCCTCCGGCCATCCTTAGCTAGATGACGCGACTATTGACGGAAGAAGCTCAAAACAACTGGATGCGTAAAGCATAGGACTGTATAAAGTGGCATATCTTCGGAGAGGCCTATATCTAAGAGTAAACTAATATGGGCTGGTAACGATGATGAATATTTTACCTGGCTATCTATAATACTCGGATGTGTGTTCAGTAGGTCTTCGATCTCCTTGGGCGCGATGTTCTCGCCACCCCTCACGATAATATCCTTCAAACGTCCTACTATTCTGCCGTATCCGTCCTCGCTTATCGTGAATTTATCGCTAGTAAACAATATTAAAATTAAATTAACAATATTAAAGTTACATTTTAATTGATATAATTTTAAATATTGACAAAAAACAATTAAACTGGCGAGAAAATTAATGTATGAGTAGGATAAAGTAAATATTGTATTGATTGCAAAAAATTATTAACATTGCTTAATAATTGGCAAAGACAAACACTCAGAGAAGCTTGTGTTCCCCAAAAAAAAAAAAACCGACATCAATTATAGCAGAATAACTGATTTTGGTATGAAAACTAAACTACTGAATCGATTTTGATAAAATTTCTATGGGATCAATTTAAAGTATATAGTTTTAAATAAAAAAAAAATTAAATCGATTTACAACTGACGGAGTTATGAGGTAACCAACACAAAATTAAAATACAATCGAACTGAGAACCTTATTCTATTTGAAGTTGGCTGAAAACATAGGCGAATCAGGAATTCCATCTATACAGCCAATAACACAGACCGAATGTAAAGTTGCAGAATGTATTAAAAAAAACAATATTAAAAATACCCTGTTCTAAGCCAGCCACCTTCGTAAAAAGCCTTTCTCGTCTTCTCAGGTTCGTCCCAATATCCAATCATATTGAGGTAGCCGCGTACCACAAGTTCACCGGAGCTACCGAAGGGTAAAACGTTACCATTATCATCGACTACCTAAAATATATAAAAGAAATTGCAACCTCCGAGTTCTGAAGAGAATGAACTAAAATCTTCAGCTAAGTAGTTGATATACTCCAAAATTATACAATACTTTAAGAGTACAGTACAATGTTGGGTTCCGGGTGTTGTTGGGGCTACCTCGATTCTATAGTACATCGGGAATGTTTGCAGAAATGTATGTGAATTGTATCTACAGCATTATTCGGAAACGATCTGCGTCACTACTCTGCAGAGTGGGGGTCAGCCCCAACTGCGTTTTTGCCATGTTAGCAAGTAGGCTGGATTCTTTCTTCATAGGCCATTGTGTCGCGTTGCATGTTGAAAGAACCCAACTATAATTCTGATTGTAATAATTTGTAAAATATAAAAAGTGAGACCCGGTAACTTTAATAAAGAATTATTTATTATTATTATAACATTATACGTCCTGCTTTTAATTTTTATATATGAGTACTTAATGAGATAGAGAGAACGTAAGGACGTAATACGAATAAATTACTACTATGTTTTGAGATCTTTTGTATCTAGAGGTCTCAGACATGTTTATAACAAAAAATGATACATGTAAGTATCTAACCTTGACTTCAACGTGATCTTGTATATATCCCACAGTCTCAGAGACAAGTTCCGTGCTATCTCCAGGTAAAGATTGGAATACTGACGCCGTGGTCTCCGTCAGTCCATACAAAGCCTGTAAAGAAGAAAACATAGGTAAAAGTACATTAAGACTAAATGAGCACCTACATAGCATCCGTACCAAGCTAGAACATAACCAGATACGCTTATATCTATAAGCATAAACTGCCCGTATGGTAAATAATTATTTACCACGTTATTACAATTCTTTGTTAGCTATGATAATTAAAAAAATTTTGAATTTAGAAATTTAAAAAGTTATATCTTCAGTAAGTGTTACTGAATAGATAATAAAAATAGCTATCTATGTAGAAAAGCTATCTTACATGATTTTAAAGATAGTTCACTTGTTAATTTATAAAAAACACAAATACTTATAGAAATTACAAACAAACGACTATATAAAAGGACTATCTATTAGACATGGAAATAATATTGACATAATTTAATATTTCTTGATTATCTTTTTTTTTACAACTTAGAATTTTTATTATTTTTTTTTTTATATATTTGGCGCACATAATAGAAGTTTACAAATGCAAACTTAAACTATAACATGCAAGTACATTAATGTATTGATCAGGTAAACTTGCCACAACATGGCACACAGCATGATCCAATAATAAATGCGACTGCAACGAAGCCTGGCAAGCAAGCTGACGGCCCACCTAGTGGAAAGTGGTTATCGTCCCTTATAGATATGAGCAGTTACAGAATAATCTATTTATTATCTTTTTATGGTTATTCCGAGAAAGACCATATAGTAGAAATCTCAAACACTCTGGTATTACCTTGACTGTTTCGGTGTTAAGATATTGTTGCATATCTTTGATGAGCTGCGGACTGCATGGTGCTCCGGCGGCAAGTGCTATTCGCAGCGGCGGTGGCGTTTCACCTTTGTTTTTAACTTGAGCTAACAGGTCTATAAACATCGTTGGAGTTCCAGTGATAAGGGTGCATCTAGAAATATGCATAAGATTCATACTTTAATATTAAGAAATCTTCTTGAAGGCCTGACCGAAGAGTACGTGGTAACCATGATGTATGGAGATAGTCTCTTACAGAAGACTGTAATGTGCATGATATCACTCATGCTTTACCATTCCTGTGAACTAAGGTGCTATGCCTTCACAAATGGTACCTTATTTCAATGTGGTACCGGATTGAAAATATAACTCACGCATTTTCATCTTAACGATATCGCCAAAACCTACTAAGTAATAAAGCAAACATATGTTAATAGAACCCTATATCATATTTAATGCCAAGAATACATTCTGTTCCTTTATAATGGGACGAGATCCATGTTTAATTGTAGCATGTGTATTGGCTATCTGTTTTTTTTTTAATAATAATGGAATAGTAACCCCACCCGTGCTATCGGTATACACCGGCGGGGCACCAGTGAAGGATGATAGGTGAAGATGAAGTAGGTCAGTTAGCCCATTGTGACGAATTCAACAAGAATTGTTCACGATGGTTTCCAGGGGGAACCACGTGGAGGTCGACCTAATAAGGTATATTGCTAGCAATGGGACTGTCAAACTCCATTGCTAACAATCCATTTCCCCCCTGGCTATCCCTGTTATATGTCAATAATATAGCAAACACCTAATTATATTGTTTTTAAACTCTAATTTCGCCTCGATAAAGTTGCATTCGCATCGTAATTAAATAAAGCATCAACAATGATAACTATTGATACTAACTTTTCAGCAAACCAAGCGTTGATGTTTGAATGGACGTTATAGCTGGGAGCAGCTAAAACCAATGTACTCCCGTGTCTTAGACCTGCCAGGGTTGTTACTATCGACCCCAACGCGTGGAACAAAGGCGCCTGAGGAATAAAACGTCATGTTAGTACCTATATTTTATAAAAAAGTCTTTACTTCCCCTGTTTCTGCAGCTAAGCAGCTGATCTTGCATGGCTATCTTTCGCTTTGGAGGATGTAATACAACAATGAAAACGGGAAACGGAGGCATAATATCTTAGTACGTGGTAATGTAAAAGGGTACCATCATGTTAACAGTGAGTTCCATAATTTCGTCAAATAGACCGTCAGGTCGTTTGCCATTCGAAGTTACAATAAAACATTAAAGAAAATAAAACAACAAAAGTATACTCAAATTCTACATACATAATAATTATAATGACATTATTATAGTGGGTAAAATCTATGATAAAATTCATAGATTCTGGGTACCTCGCCGTGTGGTCACAGCATAGAATGGGCTACCCTTTTTTTCTCGTGGGTGTCATAAAAGGCCACTAAAGGATCTTAATGGTCGAGGAATGAGCAGCAGCGTCCCTCTTAAAACAAAGCCTATCTTTGGTTGCCAAACTGCCTACCAAAAGTGGTCTACCAAATCACCCAATAGGAGGAGCAGTGGACGGCTAATATGATAATATTGAGGATGAATAGTACCTACGTACATAATGTACCCTCACCTTTTCCATCCCAAAAGTATCGTACGAAACGACTAAGGAGTTCAGCATTATACTCCAGTGCAAGGGAAGAAAACGCTATATAAAAACATATACCAAGCCAATTAACCAGCTTAGTTATGGTAGTCTAATGTCTCTTTATAAAAGTCAGCGTTTATCGCTTTTTTTGCAATTTTAGGTAAAAATTTCTATTCGTGATATTTTTGAAAGAAATTAAATTCCTATAGAAGTGAAATGGTCTTTAAGAAATTAGTGTAAGTTTCCATATTTATGAATGCGGTATTTAATTAAACAATAAAATACATATATCAACAAAAGTAGCAACACAGAGGATAAGAGAAATTATTTGAAAGGGAGCTTCTTTTTCGTCGTCACTTTGTGGTTAGATGATAAAACATAGAGAAAATCGACACAAGTTTGTGATTTAAAGGAAATCGTATCTATGTGGAGAAAAAATGAATATTTATATTTGATTAAAAATTAAAAATTACATCTGGCAATCCTAAAAAAAGTTACTTGTGCCTTACAATGGGGTAATATTGGTTTACGATGATTGTGATTTTTTTTTATCCAACTTGGAATGACAAACAAGCTGACGGCCCACCTGATGGAATGTGGTGAGTGCCGCCTACGAACACGGGCAACACCATGGACTGTTACTTTAAAATTGAAAATTTGGACATACCTGTAAACAAACTCGATGGTGCTCTTCATGGAGGGAGTTCCTCTTTCCGATGAAGTAGGTGTTGTTAACTACGTTATTATGGGAGTCCAATGCTGCTTTCGGTTCACCTGTGCGATTAAAAACAATATTTATTTTTATTTATTTTATTTCCTAGTTTCCACGTTCTTACAGGATACGACCCAATTCGACATGGTACAACAAACAATAATAATTAGATTATACAGTAACAAATAGTAAACATTCCAATAGAGAACATATAAAGAGATCAGTACCTCTATTTTTATTATTCTTATTAAGCTTTTTTATTTAGATGTAAGCCAAATATAAAATTAAATCAGAATTAAATTTAGTTATTAGTTGATAGTCTCGTTTATTACTTGAAAACAGTTGGATAGATTTGAGTCTTTTTTTAATATTTTTTAATAATTTGATTACAACTTATCAGGGAAAGAATTGCCCATTCTACGTTCCAAATATTTGGAATGTGGTACGGACAATTTACTACTAATCAGTTTTTTTATACAATTTAAAATAGCATCAAGCTTACGGCCCACCAGATAGAAAATTGTAAACATCGCTTATTATAGATATAAATATCACCACGAAATATACTGTGATGTCTATGGTACCCTTTATGCTTTGCCATTCCAGAGGACTGTGGACCTTATTATTATATATAACTAATATTAACTAACTCTTGTTCAAACACTCGTTAATTCCTCAAAGTGCCATATAACCTATTTCCCATAATGGAGTAGATATCATAAGCTGTAGCAACCACTGATAGTGCCTGGGTAGCAACAGAATCAATTAGTGATTAGGATCAATTAGACGGTATTAGATGTTGATAATGCCTACAACGTATTACACGCGTATTATGTATGATACTACCATTAATAAAGTTAAGAGAGTTCATAACCTAAAAACTAGGAATTACATAGAAGAAATGATAAAATAAAAACTGTAAATCATATGGTTGTCTCCTTTCTCCTTATGCAAATATAATCAGTAAAGAGAGGACGAAAGATACACCATCATTGCTATTTTTCTCAATTCATAGCAGGCTAGTGTATAAAAAATGTTTGATATGTCATATCTCAATGACAACTTTTACATTACTAGATTATATATTCGACACAGTTTATGTAGAAAGTATACAAGTAGGTTGTACCTGAATTTGGTAGGGTTATACGGCCGTATAACGTATAACATCATATGATTTACAGTTTTTATTTTATCATTCCTTCTATATAATTCCTTGTTCTTAGTTCAAAACTTATTTTTCGAAGTGTGGCAACGTCGCAATTATGGAGGAAGGGATTGTTAGTAATGAAGACTACCAGTCTCATTGCTAAGAATCCACACTGTCACCTCCACGTGCTTCCCTTGGAAACCATTGTGCTAAATTCTAGGTGTATACATCACGATGGACTAACTGACCTGCAGTTTAATTCTCACCTGCCATCCCTCATTGGTGTTCCGCCAGTGTATACCGTTAGCGCGGGAGGGGTTGCCATTAAAAAAAAACGCCGAATTTATCAGCTAATTTTTAAAAATTTTAATGATTCCGAATATGAAAAGTGTTCAATTAGCGAACGAGAAACGTTAATCGTGGAATGCGTTGCATATTAATCTACTATTAAAGTCTTTGCAGCTACTTCATATTTTACTTTGGCATTTTTCGGAATACATTTTTGCCGTCAAAATCCAAATTTTCAGCGACAGATTAATAAAAATATTAATAATTTATTTATTTAAGGCAAACAGCTATAACAATTCATTATTATACACTTAAATAATAATTTAACAGGCACTAAAGTTTCTACAAATGTATAATACAAGTGGAGGAAAAACAAAAATGTTACATGATTATTATTCTAGTTCGCTTAAAGTTAGTTAATTAGTTAGTTTAAATAATCAATAGAAAACATTGAAAATTCTTCAGTTGTTTTTGAAAATTTACAGAAAATTTGCCATTCTAAGTTGTATAAAAAAAAAAAACGTTGTTGCTACACTTCGTTTGAACGCTCTTAATATATCCAATACGTCGACGCTGAAAAGACAAAATGTATAAAGCGCCAATTTTAGTTACGAATATACTCATATATAGTCGTATATCATTTAATTAAATTTTTTTGGCTTCGAATATTAAATAAATTAATCATAACAGTTGGTGTAGATTCAGCCAAGTAACAAAATGGCTAATCACAGTTATTGTTTTGATTTATATTACACATTTGGTTATTTCTGTTTTTATTATATAGGCAAATATGTAGACAGTGGGGGGAAAGGGATTGTTAGCGATGGGGCTTAACAGCACCAATGCTAGCAATGTTACTAATCAGGTCGACCTCCACGTGGTTCCCCCTGGAAATCATCGTAGTTACTTCTCGTGGAATTCTTCACGATGGGCCAACTGACCTGCTTTCATCGTCATCTATCATCTATCACTGGTGCCCCGCCAGCGTATACCGTTAGCACAGGCGGGGTTACTATTGCATTATCACTCATTAAAAAAAATATGTAGACAGTATCTATTTTTTTTAATAAAATATGGTCCATATTATTGGCTCACGATGTAACTTTCTATAGGTGAAAGAATTTTTTAAATCGGTATTTTTTAGTTTATTCGTGACAAAGAAAAAAAATTCTAAATTTTTTCTTTATAATAATCGTATTTACTATACGACCACTCATTTTGTCTCTTTGTTTTCTTATTCTATAACTCCTTATAACAAAAAAAGTTTTCTCTTGTACAAATCTGTATATATAAAATAGAATGCTGACTGATTGACTGACTGACCCAACACCATAAAACCGAAACTAGAATTTTAAAATTACGTAGATAGATTCTTCATGTAACATAGGTGAACAATAAAAAAGAAATATTGAAAATTCAACCTCTAAAGTTTAACCATTACAGATTGAATTTAGTAACTAATGTAAATAAAATTTTGTAATGTACAATGATTTGTTGTAATGTACAAAGTTATAATGTGCATATTATAAAATAAATGACAATCTAAATGACAAAACTGCATGGATTTGAATATTGTATTAATGTGTAATTTACAATACAATTATTGTAAATGTAATTATTATAATTTCTTTTTAAATTAATATTTTTTTATATAATAATTATTATAAATATAAAGTGAGGTATCATAAGAATCTGTAACAGATGTATATGAATAAAGATGATTAATTGATTGAATGTAGTAATGTAAATTTTGTAACTTTTAAAGGTTGAAATTTGGTAACCCTTACAAATAGGATTTTGGAAGTCAGTGAACTTCCAATATTCACGACTAAGAAGTCGTGGGCAAATGCTAGTTTATTATAAATGGCGGTTAATACATTTTGCCTTTCCAGCGTCGATATGACGGTCTTATGTATTAATTCGGACTGACGTCAACAAAAAATTCGTATGTAATGACGTCAGTGATGGCACAGATAATATAATACTACTAACACTAACTGTTGGGCTAACTTTAACCAACTTCAATAAAAGTGGAGATTCCTATTTCGACTCTATTTTTTAAATCAGTATTTATATTATGCTTTTTAAATGAGAACATTCACGTTCAGAAGGCCCCCATACTAATAATTTTCTTAATAATCTGTATGCTTTATTATACTTGTAAATTACAAAGATAGGCCCGTTATATAGGTAAATATTATGAGCAAGGGTGGGCTTATCTCCGAAAGAGATCTCCTCTAGCCAACTGAACAGTGATAAATGAGGTAATTATAATAATATAATATAATACATACCAATGACCCGGTCCATAAGCTAGAATATCCTATATTTTGGGATACTAAATAACGGATACCTAAGGCCACAACTCAAAACACATTTATTCCTAAATTGGCCCAGCTAGGAAATGAACCTGGGACCTCGTTTACGCGAAGCAAAGTGCCTACGCCACGATGGTTACGGAATTTCATTGTAAGTATACCTATAATGAATGGTGATGATGATATCAGCCTTTAACTGTCCACTGCTGTAGAAAGACCTTGGAGAGTTTTGCCAGTAGTTTTCACGCTTGGCAGAAGGGTTGGTAGCCGTAGTTAATCTTTGGTGATGTTTTAAGAGAGACGTTGCTGTCCATCCGTGGACCATTAAATCCCCTTAGTCGCCTCTTACGACACCCACGTGAAAGGAAGGGTTGACCTATTCTTGCCGAGACCCCACAGCCTATAATAACATTTAATTATTAATTTTTAATATATGAATATTCTTACCTGTTGTGCCAGAAGTTAAATGGATGATGCATCCCTCTTCAGGTTTAATTTCCGCGCCGTATTTCGTAGCATCGTTGTTATTGTATGTGATCAGAGAATCATATGATAATGTTCCGCTGAAATAGTAAATATTAATATTATTAATTTTCCGATATTTAAACCAAAGCACTTCGTGTACTTCACCAGAGGGAGACTGGTAAAATGTTGTCTGTTTGTATGAATAAATTTATCAGCAATGATCACTATTTCAATCTTGTATTCCTTTTTTTATATTTTTTTTTTCGACGGGTGAAAATGGTATGGTAACCCCGCCTGCGCTAACGGCATACGCTGGCGGAGCACCAGTGAATGGTGATAGATGAGAATGAAAACAGGCCAGTTAGCCCATCTTGATGAATTTATCAAGAATTAACCAATCATGGTTAATTCCTGATGTGATACAGGAATTAACCATGATTGGTTAATATACATTTCCAGAGGGAACCACGAGGAGGTCGACCTGGTTGGATATATTGCTAGCAATGGGATTCTCAGTCTCCATTACTAACAATCCCTTCCCCCCGCTTTTTTATATTAATAATAATATAACACGTTGTGAATTGTTAATCTTTGTCGGGTGCCCACGATACACGGTTCGCCTAGTGTGCGGCCCATTGTATCTTGTATTTATAACTTTGTGTTTTTTGGCAAATAATAAATTTCTATTTAATTATAGATCAGGCAAAAAAATATTTGTAAACTTGTCAATACTCACGGCAACTGTTCTTTGCCAGCTGTGATTACAGTAGTCAGTGTTGGGAAGACATCAGATCTGAGAGCGCCTGGTTTTGAAGTTTGCAGCTCAGGTATCATTTCTCTTAGCATCCCATAATAGTCTTTGTTCGGCAACTTGTCATTTATAAGCAAACCTTTTATTCCAGTCTTTTTTATACAAAAACTGAGCTCCGGTTTTTCATATACGGGATTCAATAATACCTGGAAATATATAAATGTGTCATCATCATTATTCCAGCCATTAGATGTCCACTGCTGAACATAAGTTTCACCCATAAGGGGGGTTTTACTGGTAGTTGCCCCACTTGGCAGGCGGGTTAGCAACCGCAGTTAAGATTTAGTGATTTTTTTAAGACATGATAATGGATTGGTAACTCCGCTTGCGCTATTGGTATACGTTCACAGAGCACCAGTGAGGGATGATAGGTGAAAATGAAGCAGGTCAGTAACAAATTCAACAATAAGTCAATCACGATGGTTTCCAGGGGAAACCGCAAGGAGGTCGACCTGATATGGCACTAGGTTAATCCCCATTACTAACAATTCCTTCTTCCCCTGCTTCAGTGATGTTTTAAGATGTTTTAATTCCTCAACCATTAAGTTCCCTTAGTCGCCTCTTACGACACCCACGGGAATGGAAGGGGTGGCCCATTCTAAGCCATGTATAAATTAACGGTTTATTGTATAATAAATTGAACGTTATTAGTATTTTTCAGTTGATTTAAGGTGACCAATAAATATTATATTAACCACTGCATACTATTAAAATTATTTAATGTGTTTAAACATTTGATAATAACAAACATACGTAAACAATGATAATGGTATATAATTCGAGTAACCGATAACTAGTGGAGAACAAAGGTTCAAAAGTGGCGAACTTTGCAAGAAAGGTAGTGAGACAAGATGGTGTGACGATCTTAAGAAAGTTGCAGGGAGTCGCTGGATGCAAATGACGCTGGATCGTGCTTTGCTTTCTGCTTCTGCAGAAATTTTAAGCTGAATTGGCATCCTTTTTTATTTTCATAACACTGACTAATTTCAATTACACTTTATATATAAATGTAAACTTTTTATCTCCTTTTTTTAATCTTGTTATTACTTGCAATTTAAGTATATGTAAGTGTTGTAAATTATTGAAATAAATTGTCATTAATTTTTTATTATTTAAATTAATTCATTCATTCTTTGTGGCGTAATATGGGGGAGACCGATGTTTAGCAGTGAACAATGGATTGTGATGATGACGGTGATGTTGATACATGTGACAGTCCTACCTAAGTAATATAAAGCATTAACCATTGGCTGCACACACTATATGCATTGTAAGTCTCAAAGAACCGAAGAATGAAGTGTCAAAAATTGAGCAACTATTAAAAGTATTTTTTATTATTATTGTAATCATAAACACAGATTACATTATAGTTAATAGTTAATAATAATAAAATAATAATAAAACTTATAGATTAGTGGATGAGCCAAATGATATTCTATTCCATTTAAAAGCCGCGCTCTTGTCGAAGGAGCTCTTGCCAGTCACTACGATTTTCTGCGAGTCTTTTTTTATGCGACTTAGAATGGCAAACAAGCTGACGGTCCACCCGATGGAAAGTGGTAACCGTCGTCTATAGACATGAGCAGTACCATGGACAGTATAAATTGTTTCACCTATGATACTCCTTAGTACTCAGGTGTTATTCCTCTGTGCCCTGTAAATTCACTGCCATATCCCAACCTTCAAACCGAAACACAGTCATGCAAACACAACTGCTTTACGGTTGAAACACAAATGGGACAGAGGTGCCTAAGCAAACGACTTTTATACAAAGTCTCCTTCTGGTAAGTGAGTCTCTTCACGTCTTGATACTTGAACTTTTTCCTTGATCTGTCTAAAGTAACTATGTTTTGATCTCCCTCTTCCCCTCCTTCCTTCTACCTAACTTTCTATTATAATGTTCATAAGTTCGTCGTGTCGTCCGTTCAGATGATAAATATAACGCAAAATCTTACCGGTATAAGTCCGACTCTAGCTGCTGCCACATAAGTAACGAGCCACGCGGCGGCGTTGTGACTCCACAGACCCAATCTATCGCCCTTCTGCAGCCCTTGGGCTCGTAATGCACATCCCAAAGAATCCGCCTGCAATTGTACAAGAATATAAAAACATCGTCTTTCTTGACTAGACTGAAGGTTTCATGAGTTTTTTTTTTAATGAATGATAATAGAATGGATTCTTCCGCCTGCGCTATCAGTATACGCTGACGGAGCACCAATGAGGGATGACAGGTGATGATGAAAGCAGGTCAGTTAGCCCATCGTGACGAATTCTGCTAGAATTAACCACGATGGTTTCCAGGGGGAACCGCGTGGAGGTCGACCTGATAAGGTGTATTGCTGGCAATGGGTCAGTTAGACCCCATTACTCACAATCCCTTTCCCCCCAGGTTTCATAAGTTAGAATCTGACTGATACAAAAAACTTTCAGGTCAATTTAAATTTGCAACTAACACTGACTAACAGTGATGGAAAAAAATAATTCTCTTATAAATCGTCGAATCTACGATAATAAGGTTATATACATAGTACATACAGATGTACTACGTATATAAATATATAAAATTGGAAATATATTCTATGCAAAATTTGTAGTATATAGCAGTTCGTAATCTTTAGTAAGTTAATTTTGACTTACTAAAAGGTTTTCGGTGTAACTTTATTACAAGATAGTTAGAAGTAGACGATGACCATGACTGTGGATTAGGGTGTCAAATTTAGCCTATTAGTAGATAAACAAAATTTTCATAAAGAAATATTATATTATAAAAAAGTAAAAATAAAATTAGGTTAAAAGTTAATAATAACCTGTATTAATACGACTATTTCATTGTAGATTTTTTTTTAAATATCTATTGCCGAATGTTTGCAAGTCTTAGACGTAAACGTATTCAATCAAAATGGCTGTGTCTATTTGGCTAATTCTTATTTTAATTTCTATGTTTTTGTAAATGTAAATGAAAAAAACTGTATGAAATAAAATTAATTTCGAAAAATCGTACGGAAAATCTAATGACATTTCACACATATGCGAAGCCAGAGTGGGCAACTAGTATTATAAAAAATAAGCCAATTAGTTATCTGCATCGACACGCAGTAGTTAACTATAGCTTCCATTATATTAAAAACCATAATTATGTTATAAAATCATTTAATGTTTATTGCCTTTTAATTACAAACTACAATAATGTTCTAAATACATAGTAATGATACAAATTATCTACGATAGAATAGTCGTATTAATATATGTATGTCATGCTGGTACTCGTTGTAAATAGTTTAATAAATAAAAAAAATATATATGTATACTCTATGCTGACAGCTATTTATATTAATCTGTAGTTAAAAAAACAACACCAACGACAAATCTGTTCCGCTATATTTCTATTCTTTTGATTAAATTATAAATAATAATAATATCGTTAGTCCTTAGGAATGGAAATGCATGGGGGAAACAATACTCTGTTATGTCCATGGTATTGTTCATGTCTATAGGCGACGGTTACCACTTTATATCAAGTGGACCCTCAGTTTGTTGAAAGAAGATTTCATTACCACCCAAAGTATGTATTTACCTTTATTATCAGTATAATTATATATTATATATGTATTCGAATGGGTTAATGGTACTAAAAATGTTACCCATCTTATAGAATAACACAGAAATTATTAAGACAGAAATTTCGTGAATTAAAAATTCAAAAACTACATAATGTTTGAACTTTCATACTGATTTAATTTTAGTTAGGCTTTGGTGATGCTTTAAGAGCTACGCTGTTGCCCATCCCTCGACCATTAAAGTCACTTTGTCGTCTCTTTCGACACTCATGGGAAAGGAAGGGATGGCCCATTCTATGCTGTGACCACACGGTTGTATTTAGAAGGAAGACTTAAATTTTTTATCGTAAAACTTTTATATCCTAAAGTAAAAGAATTAATGAATGAATGAATATACTTTATTTGCATTATACAATATTTCCTATATTGTATAATGCAAATAAAGTATAAGCAAGACAATTTACAAACACAACAATACAATTGTATAAGTGCAGTAAGGCGGTCTTATTGCTGAGAGCAATCTTTTCAAGACAACCTTAAGGTAATGGACTAGTTGTTGTACAAGTAGGTATGATAGTACTATTAAAAAAGATAGTATTATTAAAAAAGTATCTTTTACAAATTAAAAATATATACAATAATATATATATATATATATATATATATATATATATATATATATATATATATATATATATATATATATATATATAGATTGGCGCCCATTGTTGCCTCTTTATCTTGCTTTTATGTAATTAAGTTTATATAATTAATTACGAATTTTGTTTGTTTACATGTTGTTAATCTTTATAATGTGTATCATTCTTTGAACGAAACAATAAAGAGTTTTTATTAATTCATCGTTTATCGACTAATATGCAAGTAATGCAAGAGTGCAAACATACAAATGTACATAAAAACAATTGATTGTCAAATTCATTCAATGAAAGATAAATGAGGCGTAAAATATATATAAATATAATAACATACTCATATGATGTCTAAATATTATATAAGATACGAGTATATTATCGCTTTGTGATGAAGTGGTTTTCTCAAGATAACAACAGACAGATAGTAATGTTTAAAATAAATACTAGTAACTAAAATGTATTTTGTTTTAAGTGTCATTGGAATACAGATAAAAAAGTCTAATCTTTAGTCCAAAATAAACCAGTAAATATAGGTATTTACGACTGATATTCCTGGTGGGGTAATCAGAGACATTTGTCTGCTACTGCTGTGGTGAACATATATAACACTTGATATAATTACATTACTTTTACCACCTGCCATCATCACTCGGGGCAAAGAAACTTTTAGTGATAGGTTCTAATAGCCCCATTTCCAGCAATATACCTTGTCAAATCGACTTCCACGCGGTTTCCTCTGGAAACCATTATGATTAATTCTTGTAAAATTCGTCACGATATTTGGATTTATGGAATGATAAATTCCAATATCACCCATAAAGAAATCATCACCACTCGAATTAATTTAGGTTTTTTAATAAGATTCTCCTTCACTGGTGTGTTTCGTTTGGCATTCAGTCAAAAGTTTTCGGAATAAAAAAATATTTTTGTTTCGGATGAAGTGGAAATAATTATCATTCAACCAAACATAGGCATCATCATCGTCATATCAGCTGTTATCTATCCACTGCTAAACATAGGCCTTCCTCATAGACACTTGAAGTAAGTAATTCCTATTTATCAATTAACAATGTAATCTCGGAATAGAAAGGGCCAACCTTTTTTCCTATTAGTGTCGTAAGAGGCGACTAAGGGAACTTAATAGTCGAACGGTGGTTTGAAGGGTGGGATATGGCATTGAATTTACAGGATACAGAGGAATAACACCTGAGTCCTCAGGAACGGCAACAAATGGGCGAAACAGTATACTCTGTTACGTCCATGGTACTGTTCATATCTATAGGCGACGGTTGCCACTTTACATCAGCTTCTTTGTTATTTTAAGTTACATAAAAAAAATATCAAAGCCTAATTATGGTTGCCAGCTCGCCTGTCAAACGCCTGACAGCTTCTGGCAAAACTCTCGTTATGGGAAAGGCCAGCAGTGAACAAAGTTCAGCAGTGGACAGTTAAGGGCTGATGTAATAAAAATAATAATACAAAATTTATTGTATATGAAGATTTCTGTTAAAGACTTACATTTTAAAAACAAATAAGAATATTAATTGTTACCTGATTTAACAATTGCTCGTATGTGATGGTAACATCTTCGTGAACTGATCGTATGGCTACTCTTCCGGGGTACTTGTTCACAGTCTCCGCTAGTACTTGGCCAAGTGTTGCTGTTGTCAGCGGTTCAGATCCTGGATTCTTTAGGTAGCTGTCTTTAACACCCGATTGCAAATGTCGGACCGCCCTAAAATAAACCAAATAAAACATGAACAAGAAAGAAAATGTGCCGAATATACTCAGAATTTGCTATGTACAGATGTGTAATTTGAATTTGAATTAATTTATTTGTTTGTATAAAGTATATTTTACACATGGTACATCAGAAAGAAATTACAGCCCATATCTTTTTCCGCAGCAATGTAGGCGTGCATTTAATTTCCTTAGACAGAGAGGAAAATTAAAATTATTAACATTGTCGGAACAAATACATCAATCGATCAATCAATCAATACATATGTTACAGTTAAAACTCTTAACCAGTCAAAACTACTTTTGATTGTTGGTCAAAAGTGGTTTAGACTGAAAATTATTGGTTAGCAAATTTGCAGTTAGGTTAGTTTGAGGATTTCCCCACGTAAAAAAGGTACTTTTAACTGTTATTTTAGTCAAAACTCTTATTAACCAATTACCAACTACTCTCAGAACTCAATAGTTTGTCGTCTAATGAATTCATATAACAAACTTTTTTCAACAGTTGATTTATTCCACCTCAGTAGATATAAATTCAGGGCTGTGATAATGGATGAAACGATATCATAATTACCTATGTTGCATAGATGTACATGCACGTATATACACTACATATTTACATTTATTTATATCATACTATTATACATTTATTTATATCACACTACACATACACCCACGCATACATTTAACCCTCTTTACAATTGGTGACCATGAATTTGTATTATTTAATCATTGCTGTCAATATCTGAACTTTAACAACATGAATTTTAATTATTTTATATATCAATTAACTTAACTTTATGGACACTCACTATTATATATGGTTCCTTTCATACATGTGCTTATATTACTCGCATACACCCACTCTACTTGCCTACTTCGCTATGGAATCAAAATTTTTGTTTGTATAAGTAAAATCCGTTATTGGCTGTATTCATAAGAGACTTAGCATGTAAGTTATTTTTTAAGAGCTGTGGATTTTTGTATAAAATAAAATAAAAAAAAATTAAAAATTAACTAAAGCATACTTTTGACTTTTTAAGAGTTTTGACTGGAACATATACATATAATGAAATCGTATCTGGTCGCTGTCTGTACATGGAAGATATATAAGAAAAAACTATTATAGGGGAGCTTTATAAACGCAAGAGAAAAGAGTTTGTCTGAACGTTTGTGCACGCTAATCTCAGAAAAGCTTAACCGATTTCAATCCGGTTTACACTAATATATTGCGGTTTACTTCACTTAACATTTATTGTTTGTTTTATTTTTATCGGTTCATAAATAAAAAAGTTGTATCAGTCTAAGGAATCACATATAAAATACTATAAAATAACCGATCAATGGAATTGGTTAAAATTTTATGAAAGCATTTGGTAAGTAATTATCACTTAAATATATAATGCAATATAACACCGGAGGGGGAAAAGGGATTGTTAGTAATGGAGACTGAGAATCCCATTGCTAGCAATATACCCAACCAGGTCGACCTCCTCGCGGTTCTCCATGGAAACTATCATGGTTAATTCCTGTTGAATTCATCATGATGGGCTAACTGGCCTGTTTTCATTCTCATCTATCACCCTTCACTGGTGCTCCGCCAGCGTATCCCGTTAGCGCAGGCGGGGTTACCATGTCATTTTCACCCATCAAAAAAAAAAAATATAACGCCCGATTCATGAACAGTTCCAATGGTAATGTAATGGTAATGAGAACTACAATAGTTAATAGCGGATACATAATTAATAAGTAAATATATTTTGATCAGTACTTACGTAATAAACAGCAGACACAAACGGGCATATTAATGAACAACTAAACTCATGTCATCGATTGTTATTATCACGTTATATAGTTGTAATCGTGTATATAACTTAGTTAGTATATCACAAATAAAATAGTTAATACACTTCATGTAAACATTGTTAATTATATATCTATATTAAATATAATCCTTTTTATACAACTTAGAATGGCAAACAAGCTGACGGCCTACTTGATGGAAAGTTGTAACCATCGCCTATTACTGTTTCGCCCATGATACCCCCCCCCCCCCCCCCCCCCCCCCCCACCCCCGCGTTGCCATTCCTGAGGACTCAGGTGTCATTCCTCTGTACCCAGTAAATTCACGCCATTCCCACCATGCCAACACAACTGCTTTACGGTTGAAACACGAATGGGACAGAGGTACCCAAGCAAACGACTTTTGTACAAAGTCTCCCTCTGGTCATATAGATAAATATAAATATACATAAAATACGTAGGTATTTAATAAAATATATTATACAATTTTGACTTCGTTATGATTAATATTTTTGAAAATATTTATAAGGATTTGCGACACTGAACCAAAATCGATAACATTTTACAATTCATATAACCGACTTCAAAAAAAAAGAAAAAAGGAGGTTCTTAATTCGTTTGTTTTTTTTTTTGTGTTTATTATCCCATAACTCTGTCAGTTGTAAATAGATTTGTATTTTTTTTTTATCTGAAAGGATATACCTTCGTACATTTGTTACCAGCTGCCCGCTAACGTCATGCTTTCCAGCTGTATCGGGTTGACTGGAAGAGATCTCTGTCAGAGATAAGTTCGCCATTGCTCACAATATTTATAAATGCATTAACAATGTAATTTACAAGTGCAATAAAGAATATATTATATACTTTCAGATTGGTCACATAGTCTCAATTTTATCAAAATCGATTTAGTACTTTAGTTTTAAAATAAAAATAACTGGTTTCGCCACATTTGAAGTCGGTTTTTTTAACTTCATCTTAATTCTCTGTTTATGTATTCACGATTCACATAAAATAACTGAACTCATCATCATCATCCGTTATCTGTCCACAGCTGAACATAGGCCTCCCCCATATGGAAGGTTCCAGAGTCACTTGCATTCATCGACTCTATGTATTTGAGGTTTTAACTCCTTCTATTGGGAGGTCGTCCTACACTGTTTTTGCGCGTACGAGGTCGCCATTCAAGAACCTTTTTATCCACATCGGGTTTTCGGTACTTCGAGTAATGGCACGACTGAACTAATTATGATATTTTTTTCAGAATAAGTTATATTGAATTAAATATGCGTTAAAAAAAAGTTATAGAAATTAAAAGAAATACGCATCCGAAATAGCTACTGTACTCTAAAAATAAGAAAAATATAAAAAAAATTGCCTTGTATGTCCCGACTTAGAATAGGCCACCCCTTCCTTTTCCGTTGGTGTCGTAAGAGAGATTATGGTGGAGGGATGGGCAGCAGCGTCCCCCTTAAAAAATCACCAGAAGCCAAACTGCAGTTGCCAAAACCCTTGCCAAGCATGGCAACTACTGGCAAAACCCTCCTTATGGAAAAGCCTATGTTCAGCAATGGGCAGCTAACGGTTAATACAATACAAATACTCTATAAATATAAAATTACAAACAGCTGATTATATATCTATAGCTAATGATATATGAATGTTTCTGACGTTTACTTTAGAATTTTTAAACATTAAGTTAAATATAATAAAGACTTACCGCAACTTGTTCAAATAATTCGCTCTTACGCCGTATGAAACTCTTGAACTCCACATTATATTGGCGGCTGCGCCTGCGCACGAGTACGAATGATAGCGCGGTACGTTATAGCAGTGACAATGATATCTCGTCGGTTATCGTTTCCCCACTACTGTTGCTGCATCAATTAAAAACTTTGTATTTGTCTTTTAACCGACTGCGGCAGAAAGGAGGGTAATGATTTTCGGATTTTTTTTTAATGGATGGCGATGGAATGGTAGCTCCGCCTGCGCTAATATATACGCTGGCGGGCTCCCTTGGATCTCCCTCCCCCTCTTGAATGATTTTTGGGTACAACGATATATAGGGTGTAATCGAAATTCTAATGCCGTGTGGTCTCGGCATAGAATGGGCTTTCCCTTGTCCTTCCCTTCCCTTGTCCATGGTTTACCATTACTCAAGAGATAAGCAACAGCGCCCATATTAACACATTAAAGGTGGGAGTCGAAGTACTACGATTTATCTCGACTGTAGCTTAAAAGCGAGAGTCGTAGTAATACGACTGAATTACGATTTAGTTTTAAGAGTTTAAATAAACTTTTTAAAGTGTAGTTTTTTTTAATAATTACACAAAATATCGCTCGCTTCAGGATGAAAAACGAGGCGGGGCGGTCGCCGCGGGACCTAGCATACTTTCGTCAAGATTCCCCATCTATAATGTGTTTTTTTTAATGGGTGATAATGGAATGATAACCCTGCCTGTGCTATCGGTATACACTAGCGGGAAACCAGTGAGGGATGATTGGTGAAGATGAATAGGCAGGTCAGTTAGCCCATCGTGACGAATTCAACGATAAATTAGTCACGATGGTTTCCAGGGGAAATCGCGTGAAGGTCGACCTGGTAGGATATATTGATAGCAATGGGGACTAACCTCCCCATTACTTACAATCCCTTCGCCCCACCTTTAATGTATTAAAACATCACCAAAGGCAATTACTGTCAAAATCCTTTTATGGGCCAGGCCTAAAGTCAAAGACGTGTCAAAATTCAAACAGCTTAAGTGACGTTTGGTTCACCAGAGGGAGACTTTGTACAAAAGTCGATTGCTTGGGTACCTCTGTCCCATTCGTGTTTTAACCGTGAAGCAGTTGTGTTTGCATGACTGTGTTTCGGTTTGAAGGATGGGATATGGCGTGAATTTACTGGGTACAGAGGAATAACACCTGAGTCCTCAGGAATGGCAACGCATGGGAGGTATCATGGGCGAAACAGTATACTCTGTTATCTCCATGGTACTGCTCATGTCTATAGGCGACGGTTACCACTTTTCATCAAGTGGGCCGTCAGCTTGTTTGCCATTCTAAGTTGTATATAAAAAAAAAATATTTTTCAAGAAATCCCTTATGTTTACGTTTTCCTACGACATATTAATTGATAAGAGATGATAAGAGACTTGACATAATATTTGTTTATAAATACGAGTACATTTTTTTTTATTGATGATGGACATGAACATGGAGAAAATAATTTATCCTTGATTTTAAATTACATGTATTATATTTCTCTAAAAAAATATATTTATAAAATTAGTTAAGTTCATTGTGCACCTTTAACAATTACTTATTTGTAACTAGGGGTAGGTAATATATCGTCATAGTCGTAGAATACTGACGGATCTGACAAATATTACATATAAAAATCCGTCGGTATTCTACGACTGTGACGATATGGCAATATCTATATATTTTAATTACAATATCTATATAATGGTACAATAACGAATATGTTAAAAGTGTGTTATCCCAAAAATAATATTAGATAACAGACTTTTAACATATTCGAAAATAGAGATCCGATCGATATGGACGATATCGGAATAGGCGATAACCTTTTTTCCGACATTATGCTCAGAGAAACCTAATATATAGATATAGGATTGGTATCCATATTATCTATGCCTATTTGTAACTAAGATTTATTAAAATATGTTAACGACTATAATACTAATAATATTATAACAGTATATAATAATAGTATAACAGGGTAGTCAGAGGCAATTATCGACAATAGTCATTGTGTTGAACGTAACATTCGCTAACATGGCAGGAAATAAGTTTACCATCATTTTTATACTCCGCTGATGTTTTTTAGAGATGAAATGGTAACTAACTCCGCCTACATTACCGGTATTCACTGGAGGGCTGCTAGTGGCAAACGATAGGTGTGGGTGAAGTTAGGTTAGCTAGCCTATCATGATGAATTTTCCCAAAAATAATCATTACGCTTTCCAGGTGGGACCACGTGGAGGTCGACCTGATAGGGTATATTGCTAGTAATGAAGACGCTGACCCACATTACTAACAATTACAATTTTGTCTTCCAACAATTAGATCCGACTGGATTCAAATCTGTATCTCTCAGATACAAAAATCAAAGTGTTCTCGGTCGTATCATGGAATAATGAACGGATCTGAATGAATTTTATCATGAAATTTACCATAAAATTTGAAACGCACAAAATAATTCCCAATTGCAATACAAAAATAACGTTTTTAAATGAAATTTCAGTTTAAAACCTTTGTGCATTTAGTAGCCCAGGTCATGTTCGAAGAGAGTTACGTACCATGGTCAAGCCTTCGTATTCTTTCAATATCTGATCTTGAATCGAGGCCGCTTCCCCCTACGGAAGTGGCGCGTGGCGCGCACGCGACGCCCCCTAGCGGCCACCCTCGCGCCGCCTTCTCTTGGGCGCCCCCTGTGACAAAACATGCAAATTCGCCCGACCTCCTAAGACCGTGATATGGATCGTGAAAATGCGTTCGAAATGTGTTTTTCCGCCTGCCGGCTGCGTAGAAGGTGATGGGTTGGAAGGTCGAGGTTGACGTCCTTTCACCATTTATAATAATGATGATTTCAACACAAAGGTGTCCTTGAAAAATATGTTTTCCAGTTATTTTCTAATTTTTTTTAATTTAATATTGAAATGCTAACTATTTAACCGATTTCAAAAAAGGGGAGATTTTTATATTTTTGTGTTGGTCACATACTAAATTAAGTACCTATTTTTGCAAAAAAAAAAATATATTAAGCAGAGTTTTGTTTAATTTGATTATATTGCACAATCTTATACAATTTCTGATAGTATACTCTGTTATGTCCATGGTACTGCTCATGACTATAGGCGACGGTTACCACTTTCCACCAGGTGGGCCGTCAGCTTGTTTGCCATTCTAAGTTGTATAAAAAAAAAAAGCCAAAACCCTTTAGTAAGGACTGGAGTGTTTTCCTTCTCTAAGGTAACAACATATCAGAAATACATACTATAAGTATTATATTCATTATTAATTACAGAGAAATTTTCTCCTATGTTGTGGAATGAGCTCCCTGCCGAGGTTTTCTCGTGAGACTACAGTGTAAGGTTCTTCAAAAAGGGTATATTAAGGTTTCTTCAGGGTCGGTAACGCGCACGTGACACAACTAGTGTTGCAGGCGTCCATAGGCTACAGTGATCGTTTACCATCAGACGGACTGTATGTTTGTTTGCCACCTTTGTGGTATAAAGTATTGTATATATCATAATTATTTCAGTGGGATTCATCAGGAAATGGTGACAAATTAATCATTGCTAGATTCCATTAGGAAAACTATCAGTTTGTTTTCCATTCTTTGCTTATTCCAAAAATTGTGTTTGTATTGTGATTTTTTTATATTTCTTGCTTATTCTAAAAATTGTGTACATATTGTATTCTGTTCTCATTCTTTACTCATCTATGTATATTCGACCAGAACGATATATAAAGGACCGATGACATTTCGGATTTTTACGTTATTGCCATATGGATTTATATTTTAGAACGTTCCGTTTGCTGCAAATCATTCCGAATAACATCAATTGACCAATTAGTAAATGTCAAAAAGTCAATAGCTACTATAGGACATAATAGCAACCTTTTTAACACACCATTTCACTAACTCCTCTATGACTACTATGAATTATAACAAAAAAGGACCATGACTTAATCCATTAAGGAGTAATTAGAGGCATTTTTCGATCGTTATGTAGTGAAAGTAACACTTGACCTGCCTACATTTCGACAAGCATATTTGAATCCAATTTATTAGGAGGCGACCCTACCGCCGCCTCCTGGAGCCTTTTGCTTTGTTAAATAACATAAAGTTTGTGTTGTATTTCTGTTACAGAAGTAAGGAATCTAATGCAATCTCTGATAAAAAAGATTTTTTATACTACTATAGTGACTGGGGGGAAAGGGGTTGTTAGTAATGGAGACTAAAAATCCCATTGCTAGCAATATACCCAACCAGGTCGACCGCCTCGTGGTTCCCCCTGGAAACTAT
The DNA here is from genome assembly GCF_026898425.1 of Galleria mellonella. Lineage (NCBI taxonomy): Eukaryota > Metazoa > Arthropoda > Insecta > Lepidoptera > Pyralidae > Galleria > Galleria mellonella. The sequence goes on from NW_026442112.1 coordinate 1,836,025, forward strand.
CATGATTAATTCCTGATGAATTCATCATGATAGGCTAACTGGCCTGTTTTCATTCTCATCAATCACACTTCACCGGTGCTCCGCCAGGGTATCCCATTAGCGCAGGCGGGGTTTCCATTTCATTTTCATCCACCAAAAAAAAATACTATAGTGGCTAATAAACATACGGTCCCGTCTATAAACGTTGTTTAAACGTCGTTATCTTAGCTAGTAAAACTAGAGATGTCACACGCACGTGGCCGACCTTTATACTCCTTTAATACTCCCTTTTTGAAGAACCCCATGCTGTAGTCTCTAGAGAAAAGCTTGGCAGGAAGGTCATTTCACAACCTGTATGTTCGCAGGAGGAAGCTTCTCTAAAACTGCACTGTGCGTGATCATTCTGGTTCTAGGGTGTAAGGATTTGCCGATGGCGAGCGGTGTGATGATGACAGGTGGCTGTAAGCATCGCCGTCGGAGATGTAATGAGAGTGCGAAAGCGAACCCATGTCTCCGACATATCACCTCGAGAGTATATCGTCTGGTTTTTGGTAGGTACACCCCCACCTTGCGAGGGGATTCCCACAGTACCCATTCACCTCCCACAAGGTGTATGGGTCTGCATAAAGCATTTTCCAGAGGTTAAAAACAAAAAAAACGTGTCTGTAAGCATCATATCTAAGAGTTCTTCAGAACACATTCCAGTTATTTTAACATTCACAAACAGTTCACATGATAGAAATAAATTATGTGTAAATATTATATTTTAGAACTTCAGTAACGGTTTTAACTCAAATTATTTTTACCTGATATAGACGAAAAACAGTTATAAGTGTACTATTTTTTTTACAAGCTATTTTTGGATGCCGCTATTAACCTCAGCTCATCTGAAGAGATATCAAAGATGTGATGACACTAGTATAATGATTTATTTTTAGCTTAGAACCGATTTATTATATTCACTTAAAGTTGACACTTGAAATTTTTCAAGTAGAGCAAATCCTGGTGTCCTGGTACATCTTTATACGTAACTAACTTCTCATACGAAATATCGTATGCGTAGATATCAGAATTAAACTAAAAAAATACACCACCTTTAGATGATGTACTAAGGTCTAACTTACAAACTAGTGTAAAACATACACTAGTTTGTAAGTTAGACCTCCAGGAATACAACTGTGAAAACCGCATCCATTTTGATGCAGTAGTTTTTGCATGAAGCCGAAACAATAGATGGTATCTATTGGTATTATTGAAACCCCTCATTATTTATTTTTTTAATAAACTTTAATCTACATAGACATCGTAAATGGCGGACTTAACACCACCTTACTACCGTAGACAGGAATAACAGAAAACATAATTGATGGTGCTAGTTGATAAGCAAATAAATATAATATAAATAAGCATACATATAATACTCATATTATCTACATTATACATATCATATAAAAAAATATATTTTTTAATATTTCCCATCATTCCCAAGGAGACTTTGTACAAAAGTCGATTGCTTGGACACCTCTGTCCTATTCGTGTTTCAACCGTGAAGCAGTTGTGTTTACATAGCTGTGTTTCGGTTTGAAAGGTGGGATATGGCGTGAATTTACTGGGTACAGAGGAATAACACCTGACTCCTCAGGAATGGCAACGCATGGGGGGTATCATGGGCCAAACAGTATACTCTGTTATGTCCACGGTACTGCTCATGTTTATAGGCGACGGTTGCCGCTTTCCATCAGGTGGGCCGTCAGCTTGTTTGCCATTCTAAATTGTGTAAAAAAAAAAAGTAAGATCGTTTACCATCAGAAGGGCTGTATGCTTGGTTACATGTTATGGTTAAATATCCTATGTTGCTATACAGATATGATCGCAATAGAATTTGTTAAAATTATGGGTTTTTGAATACTTTCTGGATTTCGACTTACCTTAAGAAGTATTGTTGAATTTTTTTTAATTGATCCTTTCATACAATCACGGTACCGCACAGTCTGCATTAAAAGCTAAAAAAATATTTCCAAAATAATAAAAAGCATCTGACTAAGAAAGGAAATTGGTCACAAAATTCTTAGTACCCCTTACATGAATAACAAACGATGTATGCCTGATTACTATATAATCATACCGACTCGCAATACAACTAAAATGCATGCAATTTGCAGACTCATGATTACCTGAAATAATTTCGAAAACCTTCACCTTTCAGAAGACCACAGCTAAATTGCTGTAATTTGGTAGGGTAACCTTTTGGTGAGTGTTATCGCGAACTCTTCACTGGAAAGGAAAACGGAAAGGAAGAATCATGACCAATGATGTTGAGGATATGTATGTCAATCCAGAAGGTACTATCGGGCATTATGACGTATAAATATCTAGTTAACAATGCAAGAAAACTATCGCGGTAGTTCATTTTATATAAATAACATGTACTCTTAGAATCCTAGAATGCTCAAGACCAGCTTTGTTCTCGTAGTTCGAAAAGAAGAATTAGGTATTATGCTCGTACCCTGGATCTCCGTTTTAACTCGTTTGCTGAAGCACTTCGCACATGAAGAATAATTATTGTATACAAATACTCTAATAAAAAAAATGGCATTAATTCTGGTAGCGTAGGATTTCCACGTCATAATTTTATCATATATCAATAAAAAACTTATAAGCGTGAATACCCCCAAATATATTCCCCCTTACCTATTATGAGACCCAATTTAAGACTTTTATAATTTGTGTGTGATAAAGGGAGCGCTCCCTAAAACAAAAGTAAAATGGGTCAATGCATGAGACATTTTGAGACGTCGTTGGAAGTTTGTTTGTAAATCTAGCACCGCGCAAAGTCGCCTTTATTTATTCGAATCATGCAAGAAATCGGCTGGTGCTACGCAACCGTGCCGCAGTCATGCTCCGTCCGCCTAGCGAGCAACATTCGCAAGGCATGCCATCCCGACCCAGTGTAGTGGTGTAGGACTGTGATCCAGGATTGTGAGTGAATGCAGTGAGGATGTCTCAGGCTCCCGGCGGTAAGAAGGGTGGGAAAGGCCCACCCAAGAAAGCCACCGACGAGGAGAAAACTGCACCAGCCAAGGCGACCGAAGATAAAGATGAGACATCCTCTAACAATGGAGATAAGAAAGAAGCCAAGGAGGGAAATGGTGAACTCGTTTCCAAACCGCCCAGCGCTGGGGTTAACATGCGAGAAGTGGCCAGCAAGATCCTGGTGCTGGCGCAGAAGGGCGAGTGGTCAGCCGTGGAGCAAACCCTCAAGGTTCTTGAAAAACTGGTCGCAGCTGGAGGTGAAGACTCAGTCACTGTACCTATGGCGGGAATCTTAGATCCGGTAATTATTCTTATTTGTGACTTAATCAGAACACGACATATTAGGTCAAGCGTGACTTAAAAAATGTTATTAAGTTTTATGAGTGTACGCCGAGGTTTCGTTGGAATTTTCCATTTATATATTTATTACTTTTTCAGCGAAGTTTTTCAGTTAATTAATAACTCCCGACTTGATACTGATTACGACGATATGTATTTATAAATAAGTATATAGGTTCAGTAAATGCGTTCTTGTACTGATGTGTACTTCTCGAAAGTTGCTTGTAGCGTTATTTTACCAATATTTATAACCCCCAGTTCCGAATTAGTATATAAGTATTTTTGGATATATCTGCGATCCATGCGTGAGCCATTCTAATCCAGTCAGTTGTTTAAGTATGATTGAGTAACAAATTTGTAAACAATTTTAAAAACCTACATAGGATAAGACGAATAAGTATATGTATCTACTTTTGCCGTCAGCTTTTTTAAACTTGCCACTTACTAAACTAGGTCTTTTAAATAAATGTTTTCGACACCGCTTATCAATCTTAAAGGGAGACAAAGTATAAATGTATTCTAGTTTGTTGATGCACCCTATTTCTAATGTAGCTTTTCAGTTTTTGGGTGAGTCTTGACTTTATAATATCTTTAACTTTAAATAGTTAAAAAAAAAAAACTAAATAGTTTCCATATCGCTTATGATTATTAAGGGCGTCTATGCCTTGCAAACATCTTGGCATTTAAATAAAACTTTGTTTTTTAACTTAAAATTTTTCATATATAAAACAACAAACAAGCATACGGCCTATAAAGTGGAAATCTTCGCCTGTATAAACGAGAAATTCGCTGTATGGTTCCATCATAGAATGGGTCATCCCTTGTTTTCTCGTGTCATAAGAGGTGACTAAAGAAACTTAAAAGTCGAAGGATAAGCAGCAGCGTCATTCTTAAAACATCACCAAAGGTTAACTGCGGTTGCCAACTCGTCTGCCAAGCGTAGCAACTGCTGGCAAAACCCTCCAAGGGTTAGGCCTATGTTCAGTAGTGGATTAATATGATGATAGTTATAATACTATGAAGATTACACCGTAATGCATATGATACTCCCCATTGCTGTTCCGACAAATGTTATGCATCCATCCCACCCTTCAATCAGTAACATATCTAATATATACATATATAATTACCTACTATTTTGGTCTCATTATTTTCTTTCATGAGATAGGACAGATAAAACTTCGCTGCCACATGCATGAGTTGTATTTTTTTAGTAATAGAAGTAACAAAAACGTATGTTGCCACTTGTCTAAAAAGGTTGCATACATTCCAAAACTATAGCAATTGTGCATGGTAGACTGGACTAATCAATAATTTTATTAAAACATTCGCGTTTCGAGTTTGTATTATTATTATTTCAGCCGTTAACTGTCCACTGCTGGACATAAGCCTTCCCCATAACGGGAGTTTTTCTAGAAGTTGCCACGCTTAGTAGGTGGGTTGGCAACCGCAGCTAGGCTCTTAGAGGCGTTTTAAGAGGAATGCTATTGCCCATCCCTCGGACCTCCTTAGTCGCCTTTTACAACACCCACGGGAAAGGAAGGGGTGGCCCATTCTGTGCCGGGGCATACATGGCGGAGTTTCAAGTTTGTATAATATTTACACTTATATATTATTTAATAACTTATGTATTTTCCAAAGGGATATTTAGTATAAAAGTTTTTTTTTTTTTTATACAACTTAGAATGGCAAACAAGCTGACGGCCCACCTGATGGAAAGTGGTAACCGTCGCCTATAGACATGAGCAGTACCATGGACATAACAGAGTATACTGTTTCGCCCATGATACCCCCATGCGTTGCCATTCCTGAGGACTCAGGTCTCTGTACCCTGTAAATTCACGCCATATTCCACCCTTCAAACCGAAACAGCCATGCAAACACAACTGCTTCACGGTAGAAACACGAATGGGTCAGAGGTACACAATCAATCGACTTTTGTACAAAGTCTCCCTCTGTCATCTGCATGGATTACCTCTGATCCACTTGTGCTTCTTTTATTAAGCAGCTGTCCTTGTATGACTATGTATTGGTTTGTAGGTGTGTGATCTTAGCAAGGGCAACACATGAAGGGTATAATGGGCATTACAGAGTATTTCATTGCGGTCATGATGCTATTAATGCTTACAAACGACGGTTACTTCTTCTTCCTGATGGACTTCATTCTTTAAAAAATTTTTTAATATAAACTTAATGACAAATTTTTTAAAGTCGTACCCGAATAGACACAAAGCAACTAAGAGATGCTTTAATTTTTATAGCTTTATAGCTTTCTTTCGACTTTATAACAACAAAAACCAACGAAAATTGTTTACGAAATTAGTATGGGTTCAATACGGTAGTAAATCCCTTTCGATTAAAAAAATAATCGCCTAAACTTTATTCAGAACTGGCGAAGATAATCACGTCATACACACACACACACACACAAATATAGCTAAACGTCTCCTACTCTTTGAAGTCGATTGATAAATCATAGGCCGGTAATGCAACTAATAATAAACCTAAAAAGTCAAATAAACTTCTCTGTGGTACATTGATTGAAATCATTGATTGATCCAACAATTTTCGACGATGTTCCACGTAGAATTTGTCTGTATGGAAACGAATGCCAAATTTTCCCATACGATAACATTGTAATGTATTTTATTATGTTACTGAATCAACGACTACGCTAAAAGCCTTTATATCAAATAGGACAGTATCAATAGGTGCAGTATCAATGTAATTGATGTTTTTTCCATTAACATCAAAAACGCATCTCGTTATCAATACGAACTTGTCCGATATACATTGATAACTACGTCACATTGAATTTGTTTACTGTTATTTTAATAGAACCCTAGTATTATAAGTAAGTATGAATATTTATGTTGTTATTTGCTTATATTTACTCAGTAATGTTTAAAAAACTGTTAAAAGGAAATAAGTGGAAATTGTTAGGTTGCTTTTTCTTCTATTTTTGGATGAGTAAAACTGCGGGGCATAGCTAGTAATGTTACAAAAAGTAAAAACATATGCAGCACCCCCTGGTGTCAAGATTATCAAGGCCGCCATTGTCTGTATAAAAATCTGAGCTTACCAGACAACGGCTTCGCGTGCCATTCAAAGCACGAAGCAAGTGAACATGAATTTGAAATTTTGAGGTTTAGACTTTTTAGTAGTCGTTACTGACTGGATGATTATATTTAGTATTTAATTGAAAATCACCAGAAGAATAGTATATGTCGTTTACTTGGATATCATTATCCCATTTGTATTTTTGCCACTAAGTAGCTGTACTTAGATGGCTATTATTATTTTTTTATATGACTTAGAATGGCAAACAAGCTGACGACCCACCTGATGGAAAGTGGTAACCGTCGCCTATAGACATGAGCAGTACCATGGACATAACAGTACACACACATACTGTTTCGCCCATGATACCCCCCATGCGTTGCCATTCCTGAGGACTCAGGTGTTATTCCTCTGTACTCTTTAAATTCACGCCATATCCCACCCTTCAAACCGAAACACAGCCATGCAAACACAACTGCTTCACGCTAGAAATGAATGGGACAGAGGTACCCAAGCAATCGACTTTTGTACAAAGTCTCCCTCTGGTATTAATGGGTGTGGAGGTATTAAACCTCAATCTTTAGGAACGGTAAAGCGTGAGAGGTGCGGTTGCAATCACTGGAAGAGTGTCAAAGGAAAGTGATAACTGTTTATATGCGATCCATCAGGTAGACTATCAGATTGTTTAACATTCCTAGTCCCATAAAATGATTAGTTTTCGATTTCCGGTTCTCCTGATTTTTTTTTTAATGGATGATAATGGAATGGTAACCCCACTTGCGCTATCGGTATACACCGGCGGGGCACCAGTGAAGGATGATAGGTGAGGATGAAGTAGGTCAGTTAACCTATCGTGACGAATTAAACAAGAATTGTTCACGATGGTTTCCAGGGGGTTTCCCTTTCCCCCGGTTCTCCTGATTGTAACCAACTATTTTCTGACTGCACCGTTCTTTTGATGTTGATAAAACTTATTATAATCGTTTCTTGTACCGGGGGTTAAAAATGGCTAAAAGACGATGTTTACTTATTGTTTATTTAAAAATACCCCCATAAAACGTTTGATCGCAGACTGTATATTCGATATCTTGGCAACGGATCGCGTGCACGCGAAGACTTACTCCGTGTTTACTGCCTTCAGGGGATCATCGGATCGATCACGGGTCTCATGTATGATTTGTTTTGATATTTCGCGTGAGACAGCGATTGTTTTTCAGCTATTTAGGCAGCCAACGACCGCTGAGACCGGTTCAGATATAATATTCCGTGGTTACAAATACTAAATTGCATTATTTATATGTGGGAGACTTCCTAGTTCAGTAGCAATAAAGATGACTCATAATTTTCTGAAGGGTGGGAGCAGGAAATCAATATTTTACAACGAGAATGCTGTGGAGTCTACAGTAGATTTCGGAATATAAAGTCTTAAGTGTACCCATTTTTTTTATTTCATGCAAGATATTCCTTCATTGTGAGCGGGATTTGAACCAGTACTGTGGCCAGTTGAGCTACCGCTTTAAGACTATCGGATAATAATAACAAACATCAACAATCATCATTTATATTATTATTTATTATTATTATATGAGCCGTTAACTGTTCACAGCAAAACACAGGCCTCTCCAATAAGTGGGGTTTTGCCATTAGTTCCAATGATTGGCAGGCGGGTTGACAACTAAAGTTTGGCTTTGATGATGTTTTAAGAAAGACGCTGCTACCCCTCCCTCGACCATTAAGTTCCCTTAGACACCTCTTACGAAACCCATGGAAAAGGAAGGGATAGCTAATTCTGTGCCAGGACCACACGGTGTATTGTTATTTGCGTATTTAAGATTGTTTACTAGGGAGAGCTTGGTTGGCACCTTATAAAAGGTGCAACATATGCACCTTAGACGAGATTTAGAGTACATACTATACCTTGTCTTTGCGAAGCTTTGCTCGCATATTTAGGTAGGCACTATACGATTCTAAGGTGGGCACTGCTTCCTTGGCTTCCCTCTAAATCCGCCTATGACAATTACTACTTTATATTATTTTTAACAGGTCCGGAAATACTTTTACTCGTTGATTCAAAACCGAGACCCTAGGGTCTTGGAAGTCAAAATTCACTTCGTAAGTTTATAAAGCTTATATCCAAACTTCTGATCGACTCGCCTCATACCGGTACCGTAACGACTCAGACGTTGAAGTCATTCGTACTCGTATTTACATCTTGTGTAGTGACTATTTTAAATGCGTTCTATGGTAACATCATTGAATCCTTTTCATATTAAATATATAATAATAAAAATAAATCTTTATTTACCTTTACAAGGAATACATTACAGTTCATAACTATTAGATTTTTATCTTAAAATGTTATCCTTGTGATAGTCGATGATAGTCTGAACTAAGTCGAAACTTGTACTACAGATTTCCAGGCTCTTTCCGGGGTAAGACCCGGAGTTTAGTTACGTCATTGTTCATTATACATTCTTTGTTACATTCTTATATCAATATAGTAATTGTGAAGTAAATATTTTTGGTATTTTTATTTTAGAGACGAATGTGTGAAGAATATGATTTTAAGTGTAGTATGTTTCTGTGTACTTCTCTCTGTGTAGTGAGTGGTTGTAGTGGTAGTGATGGTGACGTGTGTGTGTGTACGTGCGCGCGTGCGCGCGTGTACGTGTGTACGTGTGGTTGCGTACGCGCACCGCGCGCGCGTACTACTACTAACTAGTTTTCTTAGCTTTGCCTGTACGCATTAATATACTTATAACCGTACAGTATCCATTAATTTAGGATAGAACAGCAGATATTATCTGTAAACTATGGGATATAAAAACTACAAAACATTTTTCACATAATTATATTATAAACAATTATCTATATTTATCTATGCAATATTAGTTAGCAATCAGAAATATTTTATACAAGAATTGGTAGAATAACATATTTAATTTATTAATGTCCAGACGTTCTTTGAGTTGAAATTAAAGTTATAACTAAATATGAATTTTTAGTATTTTCAACTGAGCACAGAATGAAGAAGGTTGTATTTTTTTATGTTTGTTACCTCATATACTGATAAATATAAACCGATTTCGAAAATTGGTCTACAAGTTTTTAAATCTAAATAACTGGTTTTGCCACAATTGAATTTGATTATTTTATGGAATATAGTTTAATTATCATTACAAAGACAGTTCCATATAAATATAGAAATACACATATTTACAAAAAATTGTCTTGTCTCGTTTTTGTGATTATATTACCCATTTATCAGTAGGTACATAGTACATTATAACACGTTTATGGGGGGAAGGGATTGTTAGTAATGGGGTTTAACTGCTTTATTGCTAGCAATACAGGGTGTATTGCTATCAGGTCGACCTCTAGTGTAATTCGTCACGATGGGTTAACTGACCTGCTTTCATCGTCACCTATCATCCCTCACTGGTGTCCCGCCAGCGAATACCGTTAGCGCAGGCGGGATGACCATTTCATTATCACCTATTAAAAAAAATCTGTTTATGGGCATTACAGTATATTCCGTAGAGTTTAAAGAACTGTTCATGTAAAAAAATCTACCATCAAAATTATATCATTTGAACTACCAGCTATTTAGTAGATCTTGCATAAATAAATACTATTTCAGTTTTAAAGAAATCTTAAGGCGTTTCCTATCAGCTTTAAGTCCAACATATCTTTAAACAAACTGCGCCATAATTAAAACACGTAAACATTCGTTATAAAATAAAAATGTAAAATTTTAATTACATTTATGGTAGAATGATTGTAAGCAAAAAGTAACGCGTTTCTAAATTCTTAAGTGCGAGTAACGAGTATTTTACAAAGCCATGTCGACAAGTAATTATTTTCGCATACACTCAGCGTGTGGATATTAAAATTTCATACAAGATGTTCTGTTTGAAATGGCGACATTAATAGTTTTATGGGTTGGTCGCGCGTGCGAACAGCAACTAGCAACCCACGGTGGTAAAGGAGAGAAGAAGGGGGGAGGGGTGCTAAGTGTAACAATTAAGAAGCTAAATCTTAGTGGCCAACCCCTTGGAATGTTGGCGTGAGGTAACCGTGTCAGTGTACGGTACAGTTACATTTTTAGTCAGAATACATTATTTAAAAGTTATGTTACTAATTTAAACGATAATAGTGTAACAGTCTAGTTGAATATCTATGACAATGCTATCTTTATATTTAATTTAAAGATAAGACCACTATTACGGTAGAATTTATGATCTATATTATATTCGCTATATCACGGCTGATTTCGGTACGAACAACACACGAAATTAAACCCGAAAATTCGGAATTTCATTTCATGGTAGACCCTCTGGTAGCTACTCTGCACAAAAGGTATGCTGAATAATTAATTGTATGTGTTATTAATATTGAATAGAAATGTTGTTGTTGAAATATAATAGTAGGAGTGGTAATAAGATTATTGTATTGAAATATGTGTAAGTATATATATTTATATATATATATATATATATGCCAATTTTAGTATATATGTGTATTAATTATTACATATACCACATTTGACTTGCCTTAGGTTGACTGGGAGAGAAAGCTTTTAGTATTAAGCCCATCTTGTATACATACATGTACTAATTAATAAATAAATAAAATACTTGTATAGCCTCGCGCGCAATTTGAGAGCATGATGATTTATTGCAATAGAATGATCTTTGTAATTATTTCGTAAGAAAATTATTACTCTATCTACAAGTGAAAGTATCATTATCATCTCAGCCATTTTCTGTTATCTGCTGTACATAGCCCCCCTCCCTCCTTGACTGCTTTAAGGAACGGTCCTGAGCCATCTGTATCCACTGATTTCCTGCAATACGTTTGAGGTAGTCACTTAAAGTATGCTCATGTATTAATCCTTACTAATGTTATAAATATAAAAGTGAGTTTGTTTATTAACTTTAATAATTTAACCAATTGCTACGAAATTCGGTATACTTTTTATCCTAGTCAATAAACATGGGGGAAAGGGATTGTTAGTAATGCGGATTATCAGTCCCATTGCTGACAATATACCCTTTACAGGTCGACCTCTCCGTGGTCCCCCTGGAAACGGTATTCATTCCAAGTGTATTCATCGCGATGGGCTCACTAACCTGCCTTTTCATCCTCATCTGTCACCCCTCACTGGTGCCCCACCAGCGTATACCGTTAGCGCAGGCGGGGTTACCATTCCATTATCATTCATTAAAAAAAAAGTCAGTAAACATATCTCGGTCATGCAGACGAAGGTGCGGGTAAAACCTAGTATTGTACAACAAAACATATAAGAGAACTAGGTATTCGTGCTTACTACAACGCCCGTAATAAAATGAACCATGAAATCTCAGTTCGCCGCCAGAAATGGCTACCAAAAAGCAACCGAAATTTGTGACTGTTAAAACTCATTGTGGTCTTTTAAGTATCGCGACACGATATCCTTATATTTGATAAACTTATCGAGCTTTTGTATATTTTTGTTATTGTTTATTTTTGGCCCTGATAAAAAAAAAACACAGTAAAATAAATTTAAACCCATAAGTCTGTCTGTTTGAACATAAAACGTTCGTATCAGAATGGAAATATCTACCACTTCATTCAAAAAAGCATGTCTAAATAACACAAGTGTAACGAATACTGGATACCCTTCAATATGTTTTTAACATGGATGTTAAAATCATTTTTTCACATGTTCATAGATGACAGTTATCTGTTTCAAAATTAACTCCAGCTGATGTTTGGACTTAAGTGTAGACTTTTGTACTACATTTTTGTGCTAGAAGTCATTGTTATTTTTTTAGTAATTTTATAAAGTCCCATAATATTTAGTTGCTTCAATTTTAAAGCAATTCAAAAAGATTTAGCAATGGCCTTGTTAGTAATAGACAGGTCAGCAACTCCCAAGGATGGTGTTGGCGAGCCAAGGTCGAAAATCTCCCATCGATTACGTACGGACGTCGCACGCAAAACTCACCTCTTACCCTTGACACAGAAACCAACAGTACGAATTAAACCCAAAATTATGTGGGCCAGGATTTGGGAAATATTGTTTTTTAACGGAAATGAATGTAGTTATACCGCTGTTCATAACCGGGGCTCCGTTGATAAGAGTCATAACTTTGTAGAAATTTTCTTTCACCACAGGCTATATTATTGTCTGTTTAAAGTATTTTTAGTAAAACTTAACGAGGTCAATGAATATTCATATAATAGTAACAACAAAAGAGAACTAGGTCAAAAAAGATACAAAGATACGAATACTTATTGTCTCTTTTATAAAAATGTTATTGCATATGTCTACCGTAGAAGTTTTTTTTCAAAAATTACAAAAAAAATGATAATTAAAATTATAAATATAATGGGGAGTGTTCTGAGTATACTTACTGCTGATTTTCACCACCGTATAACCCGCCATAAACTAATGTTCCATCCGGTCCCTCACCGTGACGATGGCGGCATCCAGTGACAGTCCTCCACCGTGCGTTTTCAAGGCACTTTCTTCCACATGTTTTAGAATCAATTTCCAGCAGCAGTATTTCCAAACCGATACGACATCGTAATCTCCAAGAAAAGAACACATTCCTTTTTAAAAGGCCGGCAGCACCCCTTCTATGCCTCTTATGTTACGGGTGCTCATGGGCGGTGGTAGTCACTTACCATCAAGTACGCCGCATGCTCTTTTGAACTCTGTGTTATAAAAACAGTAATAATTACAAATAATGAATAATGAAGTCCATTCAGTCTACTTTTCTTCTTCTTCTTCGTCCTAGCCTTTCTTATATGGTTATAAGAAAGGCTAGGACGAATATCTTTCTATTATGGTTATAGTTAGGTTCGGCTTTCTTCCTGGACACTGTTTCAGTTTGCTCGATCTTTTGTATCTTACTCAGACAAAGTAGCAGTCGACTTCTTAATATGAAAATAAAATTGTGCAATGCTATGTATTTAAATGTATATTATTATAAATAAAATCGATTATGAGGCGCCATACCTCTGAATCTATCTCTAAAATTAAAATATATAAATTGATATTATAGCGAAACATTTATTATATTAAGACAAATATAAACTATTTTTCTAATAGATTTAAGTCAAAATTATTATAATTTTAGTTTATGATAGTCCATAAAATAGTAATGTCGTGAAATTATCAAATAAACATTTGAAAATTTTGGTGAATGGACAGGTTTAGAGAAATAACTCTTCAGAATTGGACCCGGCAGTTCATCGGTAAGAGTGAACACTTCGTCGCTCCCCTCTCGCGTGCTTGGAGTACCATCTGCACTTGCTTTATATATTTTTTTTATTTTATTTGACTACATTACAAAAAATTTTAGATACAAAAAGCGTACTTAAAGCTATATAGCATTCTCTCCCAGTTAACTTTTGACAAAACAGAAATTTTAAATTGTTGCAGTACTATCGCCATTTTATATTGAAATAACTATTCTTAGTACCAAATTGTAAAGTTCTGTTCTGTATTTTGTAATTTAAATAAGATATTTCTGTAATGAAAATATTCTAAATAGTGTCTTAGAAACTAAATAATCACCATAAATAAGTAAATTTACCAAAAACCGTCTAGTAGTTTAATTTTTAATTGCAAATGCTTAATGCGCCGCTTCGTCTGAGTAATTCTGATATATTGAAGTCTATGTCCTTCCCCATCTCAAATACTGCGTATATATATAACTTCATGATTATTGGTTGAACCTTTAAGGTGCCAAAAGGAAATAAAGAAATGAAAGAAAGCCTTTGTGTGTTGTATAGCTTGTATTGTGTTCTAAGGAAGTGTTTGAAATTATGCCCACAGTCACCTTTTATCAGCGCACCTCTTGCCATCGACAGGAAATCCATTCTAACATACTTGAACCTAAATGACCGAATACAGAGGATTCAGAGAATTTCCTTCTGCGAACATTCAGGCTGTGGAATGAGCTCCCTGCCGAGGTTTTCCCTAGTCTCTAGGGATATACTTTTTTTGAACAACGCCATACTCGAGGTCGCCAATACGCACGTGAGACTTTTAGTGTAACAGGCGTCCATAGGCTACAGTGACCGTTTACCGTCAGACGGGCTGTATGCTCATTTGCCACCTTCGTAGTACCATAAAAGAAACTCACATTCACATTTATATTATTAGTAAGGCTAATAAATATCAAACTACAGCATTTGGTCTTCAAGTGTATACCAGTTGCAGGAACTCATGAAAAATACGCGGAGTTTATTGTTGTAGTGTAGCGCATTAAAAACATAACGGAGAAATTAAATCGTAATAATACAGAATTACTAATCGATCGCTTAACTTTTTCAATAGCGAACCCAACAAGTTTAAGCCGTCAAGGTCATAATGTTATTTATTAATTAGAGCTTTCTTTAACCAACTTCAGTGTCACAAATTTATTTTACACCGGCCGTAGCTCACGGCTACGCCTACGTAAGCCTCATTTTCTCTCGTATCAGCTAATTATATTCACACTTGTAATTGTATTGTCATGATACGGATTACATATTTCGAACATTTTTATTTAAGTAGTCTTCTCTTAGTATATTATAAAAAATAACCAATATAAATTGAGACTACGAATAACTTTATATAAAAGTAAGTGTGTGTGTTTCCGTATGTATGTGTTTTTGTATGTGTACTCGTATAACCTCTACTAGTCTTTTTAATGGATGAAAATTGAATGATAATAGCATATATAGGGGCTAGTACTATTTATTTTTATTTATTTATTCATTAGTACAAATATGTGTACATGGCGGACTTAATGCTAAAAGCATTCTCTCCCAGTCAACCATAGGGAAGTGTCAGAATACTCGAATGCGGTACTACTAATTATTGATATACATACGTACTAAAATTACAAATATAAACGAATAAATATATATAAATAACAAATATACTTACACATATATGACATATACTATATTATACACGGAATTGAGACGTCGTGACGAATTCAACGAGAATTGTTCACGATGGTTTCCAGGGGGAACCACGTGGAGGTCGACCTAATAAGGCATATTGCTAGCAACGGGGCTGTTAAACTCCATTACTAACAATCCCTTTCCCCCACCAATAGTACCCATATTGTGTCGACCATATATTTCAATATATCAAAATTCAATTTAGAACGAATCTATATTTTATAATGTTCGATGTAATCGTGAGATAAATGGAAAACTACTTCAGTAACTTATGGAGGACGGCTAGTTAACTTTCTTTTGTGCATTCATGAATTATTAATAAGTAGGGGAGACCAGGCAAATAGGTTACGCCGTTTAATTTGGCACGATATTAAATAGCAACAGACCAATTTTCCCCCAAGTTTCACATAGTTACATACTTGTATATCGACAGTGGTAAGTCAAAATGTATTAAGCGTCATTTACTGCATTTTATAGGAGAACAAAAAAGGCATAGTTAGCGAGAATAGGTAGTATAATAAAAGTCTGATACAATAATATTTATTTGTTTGTATTTTTGTCAGGTTATCGAAAAAAACTAAAGAAATTTCTTTAACTGGTCATTTTGTAACTTAGCTAAATCGCCTCCAATTTACTCAGATTAATTTATAAAAAATGTCATTTCACGCAGGAAAAAAATCAGAATTCAGTTATATATAGGTATATTTTTTATTATTATTTCAGCCGTTAACTGTCCACTGCTGGACATAAGTCTTTCCTATAAGGGGAGTTTTTCCAGTAGTTGCCACGTAAGCATGGTGGCAAACGCAGTTAGGCTTTTAGAGATGTTTTAAAGGGACGCTGCTACTCATCGCTCCACTATAAACTCCCTTAGTCGCCTCTTACAACACCCACAGGTAAGAAGGGTAGAATGAACTACCATTCTACGCTGGGGTACACACTCAACTAGCGACTTTCACCAGCTCCTTTTTTCTAAATAAAATACAAGCATAGTGGCATGTTACTCGCTGATAATGTAGCTTTCTATAGGCCAAAATAATCGATTAAGTACTTTTAATAGTTTATTTATTTATTTAACTCTTTATTGCACCAAAAACATAACAATGATAATTAGAAAATTCAATTGAAATACAGTAGCATAAAGTAATTTATTTAAAATATACACATAAAGGTGCAAAAGGCGGTCTTATCGCTATGGCAATCTTTTACAAACAACCTTTGATTAAACAAGAACAGATAGAAGTAGGTAGGTAGGTAGGTGGCGCAACAGTGATTTAGTAATTAAATTTATCCATTATATTACGAAATCTTTTGTAATTTATGTTTTTATATTCTATTCTTTTATAATGTTAATTTTTTTATTAATATGTTTTTATAATTTTCAATTCGAACCCTATTTAAATTTTTACAAGCACTTCTAAATACACTACAAACAGAAAATCCTATTTTTTCTAATAGTTTAGAATAGTATTAGATACAATATCATCTGTGGTTTTTTTTTAATGGGTGATAATGGAATGGTAACCCCACCCGCGCTATCGGTATACACCGGCGGGGCACCAGTGAGGGATGATAGGTGAGGATGAAGCAAGTCAGTTATGAACCTGACCTGGAAACCATCGTGAACAATTCAACAAGAATTGTTCACGATGGTTTCCAGGGGGAACCACGTGGAGGTCGACCTGATAGGGCATATTGCTAACAATGTCGAACTCCATTGCTAACAATCCCTTTCGCCCCTCATCTGTGGTTTAGGTAACGCCTAAAATGTCGCATAATACATTTTTCTTTTCCAGCGTCGGTATCATGCCAGTAATCGCTCTTAAATATACATAGTTATACCGTAAAGTTAGATAGTTATGCATGTGTGTGTGCATATTATGCATAATTATGCATATAACTATAATGGTACCATTTATATAACATGCAATCATAAATTAGTTATATATAGCAACTAACGTTCCGCTTGTAGGCGCTGGTCTAGTAGTATAGTAGGCGCTGGTCTCTCCCCATTTATGGGGAGAGACCAGCGCCTATACTATACTACTACTACTACTAGTAAACTACTAGTAGTAGTAAACTACTATACTGCAATGGAGACGCCAATCCCATTGCTAGCGGGAGGAATGGGATTGTTAGTAATGGAGACTAGAAATCCCATTGCTACCTAACCAGGTCGACCTCCACGCGGTTCCCTCTGGAAACTGTCATGATTTATTCTTCATGACGAATTCATCATGATAGGCTAACTGGCCTGTTTTCATTCTCATTGATCACCCTTCTCTGGTGCTCCGCCAGCGTATCCTGTTAGCGCAGGCGGGGTTACCATTCAAAACAACCATGTGTTCTATGGCTAGATGGCTTTATGTATATTTATAATCTTATTGTTTTTTTTTTTCCTTAAACTGCATAGTTCTAAAATCGCACTTAAAAAATACGTACACTTTTAACTGTGATTTCAGAATGATCAAAAATAAAAATGAAAAACTATAAAAAAAATTATCTACTTATGTAAAGTTTAACTAAGATGTATTTCTTGTACTAATACTATGTAATTATAGTACAGACACAAACCTTCCTTGAAAAATATTTAGGTATCAATAACACAAGTGTCAATATTTATTGTGTAGATTAGAAGTAAGAGGGGAAACGAACAGACGTGGACAGCGCATTTTTTTTATACAACTTAGAATGGCAAACAAGCTAACAGCCCACCTGATGGAAAATGGTAACCGTCGCCTATAGACATGAGCAGTATCATGGACGTAACAGAGTATACTGTTTCGCCCATGATGCCCCCCATGCGTTGCCATTCCTGAAGACTCAGGTGTTATTCCTCTGTACTCTGTAAATTCACGCCAAATCCCACCCTTCAAACTGAAACACAGCCATGCAAACACAACTGCTTTACGGTTGAAACACGAATGGGACAGAGGTACCCAAACAAACGACTTTTGTACAAGGTCTCCCTCTGGTACATGGTCAGCGAATTCGTTTTATTTTATTTAGAGATTAGAACAGACAATAAAATATTGTTAATTATTTAAATTAAATTCCGTATATGACTGTACATATCTTCATTTTAAACAAATAACTCTTAAATCACAGTTAAGGTATCAACTATGTAAAGTAAGACTTACACTACCTAACGTCCTTGGTTAGCTGGATAGTTCGACTTGTTTATACTTTTAAAAGTATATAGATATGCATTGTAGTTGTTAGGTCGTAAATTTTAACTTTTTGTTTTGTCAAGGACACAAAACCCTTGTAACATTTATATATTCTTGAAAATCGTGAATAGTACATACGAACTAGTAAAATTATTGGCATTATTATGTTCAGTCACTCTTTATGACTTAACATTTGTGTGGGCGGTCAACTCTTTCACAAAACAAACTACCTTCAAGTGTGACTAAGCAGTTCACATGTATCGGGCACTAATTCGACTAAAAGCCTTTGCATAACGGATATTGCAGTGTACAGGAAGTAGCGATGAATGGCGTACCGGGGAATCGTACCCACTACTCGTGGTTCGGGAAATTGGAAACTTGATTAATAACCGACATAATATGAAGCAACTTTTATATTACAACGACTATCTAATGTACAGGAAATTTGTTTTGGCAGCCTATTTTCAAAGTACGAGCAATACAAGGCTATGTGGTTTGAATCGTATGTAGAACGTCACTAGATTATAATTATGTCGTAATAAATATTTTTTTATGGATAACATTGGAATGGTAACTCCGCCTGCGCTAATAGTATACGCTAGCGGGGCATCAGTAATGGATGATAAGTGACATGAAAAGGCAGATCAGTTAGCCCATCGTGATGAATACACTAGGGTTTTAGCACGATGGTTTCCAGGGGGACCACGTGGAGGTCGACATGATAGGGTATATTGCTAGCAATGAAACTGGTAGTCGACATTACTAACAATCCCTTCATAATAAATATAATTAATCAATATAAACATTTTTGCATTTACACCGCATATTTACATTTCTGTTTTTTAAAGGTTGACTGGGAGAGAATGCTATATAGCTAAGTCCGGTTTTTGTATTAAATAAACAATTTTTGTAACGTGATCCTAAAATAAGTAAATAAATAGATCTAATTGATATAAATATTCAGTTACCATAATTAACTATTATTATATATAAGATCAACATCAATTTAAATAGATCGGTTACTTCTGAAAATGACATTACATTTAACATAACACTAAACTTAAATAAGGGCGGATTATTTTACTCCTGAGTACCTACAATAAAATCGTTATAGCATGGCTTGAAAATGTTAAAGAGTAGGACAACACAAAAAAAATTAAAACAAAAAAAACTCGATAAGTTTTTATGGAAATCTGAGTTTCTAAAATTGTCCGCTAGAGGCGCAGTTGAGTTTTGAATATAAACTTGTAAACGAGAAATCGAACGTGACGTAAATAGTCTGTTTCAGAATGGTAACCGAATTTTGTTGAAATTTTCATAGAAACACTAAATGTTTACCTAGTAATAAACTGAAACATTCAATTAATTACTCGTAGTAGATCTTTAATTTGTATTATTGGTAGGGTTGTGTAATATACAGCAATATCTATATACTGTAGTTACAATATCTATATAATGACACAAGAAAGATATTTTTTTTTCTTTTTTTTTTATACAACTTAGAATGGCAAACAAGCTGACGGCCTACCTAATGGAAAGTGGTAACCGTCGCCTATACACATGAACAGTACCATGGACATAACAGAGTATACTGTTTCGCCCATGATACCCCCCATGCGTTGCCATTCCTGAGGACTCAGGTGTTATTCCTCTGTACCCAGTAAATTCACGCTACGAGGTTTGTCCGGAAAGTACGTATAAAAGTTTTTTAAAAATTTTATTTTACAATTATTCAGGTAAATCAATTTTATCCCCTTCAAAGTACTCCCCCTGTGACATAATGCACTTGTGCCAACGCCGTTTCCACTGTGAGAAGGCTCCTTGAAAGTCCTCTGGTTGTAGGTTTCTCAGCTGCCCCGTCGTAGCTTTTTTTATCTCATTTATGTCCCCCAAATGCCGCCCCCGAAGTACCAATTTGGTTTTTGGGAACAAGAAGAAGTCACACGGGGCCAAATCCGGCGAATAGGGGGGTGTTCGGTCACCGTAATGGAATTTTTACTCAAAAACTCACGGAACGATCTTGGCGCAAAATTTTTTCATTTGAAGTTCGTTTCTTAGAATTTCGTGGACCACGGTTTTGCCCAAATTAAGCTCTTCAGCCACCTGTCTGACCGTTAAACGACGGTCCCCATTAACACAAGTTCGAATTCTTTCCACGTTTTCGTCGGAATGTGAAGTGGAAGGACGTCCTGAACGTGGGTCATCTTGAACGCTTTCTCGGCCCTCTCTGAATCTTTTTAGCCACTTGTGGACGGTTGGTTCCTTCACAGCATCATCCCCATAAACTGTTCTGAGATCGGCAAAAATTTCACGGCCATTCTTGCCGAGTTTCGAGAGAAACTTGATTACGACGCGCTGCTCTTCAACGGAAGCGGGCTCCATGCCGACGGGGTTTCGTTAGAGGTAACTTCACAGATGGCGTGACAAGCCAGTTCGCACCGCACGGCGGTCAGACCAGAACTGAAGCATTGTTAGGGACATAAGGAAGGGGTCCTGCGCTTACCTGGCCTCCCCACTCCTCTTTCTCGCATTCCAGAACACTTTTATACGAACTTTCCGGACAGACCTCGTATATCCTACCCTTCAAACCGAAACACAGCCATGCAAACACAACTGCTTCACGGTTGAAACACGAATGGGACAGAGGTACCCAAGCAATCGACTTTTGTACAAAGTCTCCCTCTGGTATATATAAATATGTTATATATCGGTTATCCAATATATAATATTGAAATAAAGCACCTGATTGATACGAATGGAGGTATCCGTCTGGTATAGGCGATATCGAAATAAGTGATAACCTTTTTCCCGCCATAAATTTTCAGAGAAACCTAATATACAGATATCGGAGCGATACGGATAATACCCATACATAATTTTTGGACATCAACCGACTGTCTTAAGATTGGGTAAATTTTTCAATTGTATATATTTCCATTAAATTCTATTTTATAAACAAACTAGTTGCTTTTGCGATTACATATAGAAGAAAGAGATCTTACACCGTCATGAATCATTAAACACTGCAAGTCATTGCGTTAGACTCATCAAAAACGCCTGACCTCCGAGTGACCAAGACCAATACTCACCAAAGTTATGAGGTCACTTATAAGTTGACTCACTGCCCATAGTGAGTCTTAAGCTAAGTGAGTCAATAAAACCACTTCCAAATTTCAACGTGGGAGGAAAAGGATTGTTAGTAATGGGGTTTGGCAATCCCATTGCTAGTCTCAGGTCAACCTTCATGTGGGTCCCCCTGGAAACCATCGTGAACTAATTCTTGTTGAATTCGTCACGATGGGCTAACTGACCTATTTTACCACCCATTGAAAAAAATGTCAACATTACGTCTACAAATTACATATATATATATATATATATATATATATATATATATATATATATATATATATATATATATATATATATATATATATATATATATATATATATATATATTTTGATGATGCCTTTATTACGTTATTTTTTTTGATGATGTATGTATGTTGCTTACATGCAAACGTGTTTTTTACCTAAAAAAAAAGTAAGAGGTAGTTTTTCATGCGTATTTCTTCAGTGCAGCGTATATAACCTTAACAGCAATGGAGCGATGTTATATTCATCTTTTGTGCAGTTCGCTATCTATCTTTACATAGCATAAAACAAAGTTTCTTCCACTTCCACGCCACGTCTGTACGCTTAGATATTTTGAACTACAGATCCAGAATTTTCATATAATTATTCGGGACATGCTAAAGAGGATATAAGTATCAGTATGTTATGTAAATACAATATATTTCTTATTCTTTTAAAATTTAGAATACCGTAATTGTTGACTGAAAGATTTAAACATAAGACCATACCATATATTGGACTCCCTATATTGGAAAGTTTTGCCAGTACTTGCCACGCTTGGCAGGCAGGTTGGCAACCGCAGTTAGGCCTTGAAGATGTTTTAAGAGGGACGCTGCTACCCATCCTTCAACCAATAAACTCCCTTAGTCGCCTTTTACGACGCGGGAAAAGAAAGGATGGCCTATTCTATTTTTCTTTTATACAACTTAAAATGGCAAACAAGCTGACGGCCCACCTGATGGAAAGTGATAACCGTCGCTTATAAACATGAGCAGTACCATGGACATAACAGAGTATACTGTTTCGCCCATGATACCCCCCCATGCATTTCCATTCCTGAGGACTCAGGTGTTATTCCTCTGTAGCCTGTAAATTAACGCCATACAGCCATGCAAACACAACTGCTTTACGGTTCAAACACGAATAGGACAGAGGTACCCAAGCAAACGACTTTTGTACAAAGTCTCCCTCTATGCCGAGATAATCATAATATATCAGTACAAATGGAGAAAATTGGAAACAATATTATTCCAAGCCGCCTGCCCAATATGTTATAATATAAGGCTTCATCTCCTCTTACGAAAAAAGACCCTAGGAAGGCTTTAAAGTGGTTTATTAAGGTAAACTGGGGCATGTGTTTGACATTATTGATGTAAACTGAAACTTGTTCAACACCATTTACAAAAGCCTAAAGCCTAAAACACTATATTTATGAGTTCAGCTGGTGTTTGTAGGCATTTCGTGTACAAATACAATATATTAGTGAATTATAACTAACGTGAGACCCGTGTAAGACCCAAATGTGTACAGAAATAGCCGCGGCCCGAATTACCTGCTATTATAAGCTTGGCCCACCTCAAACTATGTGGTGGGTGCAGTTGTGCTGCTATTGCCTAATAGGTATTAAAAGTCTGTAAAGTTGATTATCTCTCTCTCTTCGTCCTCTTCATTACTGAAGGTCGTGTCCTTGAAAAGTGTCTGTTGCCTCTCTTATGATGTTATTCCATTTTACACGGTCTTCAGCTTCTCGCAGGGCAGCTGCAATCGACAAAGTTGATTATACATGCTCAAAATTCTTGGAAGAAAGTAATAGTCAATGACGGGGTATAATGTCCCCATTTGGTTGTATTATACGTTAACAGTACAGCCTTTACGCGAACCATCGTGGTTAATCTTGGCGAATTCGTTACGATGCCCATCTAGACAAGTGGTAATCGAATTCATCAATGGAATCGACATCGCTAGCAAATCCGTGAGATAGAATGAGATGGCAACGTCGGATGTCTCACTCCAACACATGGACTTTCGATAACGATTCCATCAATGGATTCGCTTGCCACTTGTCTAGAGAGACTGACTTAGCTTCAGCCTTAGCTAAAAGCTATGCTGTGGGCATTGTTATCCTTCCATTTTCATCAACATTTAGGCCTAGATTTGTTTTTGAGTAAATATACGTGTAGAACAATAATTTTGTGGATTCTTTAGATAAATATTTAACTAATTCAACTTGACTGCGTTCAGAGAACTGAGAGACATTTTAATTAAAGTTTTTATTTATTTATTTATACTTTTGCACACATTAAAATATGTCTACAATGTAAAAATGTTTTGCATGTACGCCTATATAGTTTGAAACTCGCAATATGTACGCTATCGTCATATCGTTGTTGGTAAAGACTGACTTCTTCAAGTGTAGGAGGCGAATAACGACGGCAAAACCCTTGAACTGTTGGGTTAAATCAAAGTGCAATAATAAGTTTGTATAACAAACATTAAGGTAATTATTATGGGTCACGCTCACAGTTCTGCCAATTAGCAGAGTAGTGCTTGGAAAACGTCTTTCAGGTGGTGCAAGATATAAACAATAAGCGGGTAATCTATATTATAATTAAAAATATTATAAATGTATGTTTATTCGTCATTTTTAATCTATGAATGAATAAATGATTGAGTATACTTTATTTATGTTATACAACATATGGAATAAAGCAACACAAGCTTTAGCTTAGATGGATATCAAATATATTTATTATAATTATACATATAACAGATATATTTGATATCGATCGTAGTTAAGTAGATTATTAAAATAATAAAAACCTAACTCCTGATTTATTTTTTACATCGACTATAAGAAATTTATCTGTGGCAGATGGACGAAACAACGAAGTGCTTCGCCTTCAGACTTCTGTCTAGGCGAAGCACTTCGTTCTCACAATAAACGGAATAAAAAATAATTTGTTAATACTGGTGTTTGTTGGCTAATGGTTGCACTTATTCATCTTTATAAATAGCAGTATGAATTAATTAACTTCTATCAAATATACAGTTACGAAATTGTAAAAAAACAGTATAAAATAGTATTCAATTCATGAATTTAGGTATAATCTGTTTTTATAATTACATTTTAATAGAACTTAATTTAATTTAAATAACGAAATTTAGTTAAAATTATTACGGAACCACTCTCTAAATAAAATTTGTAAGAAAACAAAACATTCGTTATTAGTTAAAATTATAGTCGTAGAATACTCTGAATAAAATTTGTACAGATAACAGATCCGTCGATTATGCCTATTAAATATTATAAGACTGTTTTATGCTCAGATTGTTTATTCGTTTGTTTATATTCCCTTTAAGTCCTATCTATTGAAACAAACTATAGATATTTTGTCGTTTGTTCTTTTGACTTGCACCATACAACATGGCTCATTATAAGCACGATAGGTACTTCGGAGGCGTTGTTTTCCAGAAACGTTACTGGAAACAATTGTTGGTGCTGGAACAACAACCTACTTTATCTGAGGGTGTTTTAATTATGGCACAGGCCTCTATCGATGTGTAATTGGAAACTCACTCTGTTTTCATAACTAAAAGATATAGGTTACTAAACCTTGTACGTATAAATTATATAGATAGAATGTCACCATTCAAATACTTCGCCAAAAGCAGATCAATTACGTATTTTCATTATCATATTATTTTATATCAGCCTTTAACTATCCACTGCTGAACGCCATTGATAAGTCTCCTCCTTGGACAGTTTTGCCAGTAGTTGCCACGTTGGCAGGCTGATTGGCAACCATAGATATGTTTTGGAAATATTTTAAGAGGAACGCTGCTGCCTATCCCTCGCCCTCCCTTACTATTACGACAACCATAGAAAAGGAAGGGGTGGCCTATTCTATGCCGGGGCTACACGGTTAAATTTTAGAGCAAATATCAATCTAATAATTATAAATAACAGATACATTTCTATAATCAGATCGTTTATATTTTACATTTTAGTATTTTTTATAAGGTTTTAATTACTGTTTTTCAAATCATACGAGTTGATTTTTATTTTTATAAGGAAGATATATATGTAGGAATACATCATTTCAAATATTTATGAAATCTAAGCCAAAGAAAAAAATAATAATTTGAAAAATCAGTACGATAGACATGAGCTGTATGGGCAGAGCCCGTTGCCTTTCCATTAGTAAAAAAACTCCATTAGTAATGAAAAAAATAAGGAAAATATATATTATAGTTGTTGCGCACCAAAACAAAAATATGCAAAAAAAGTAAAAAAGTATTTATTCCGAATTTGAAATTTGAAATCAAGACTCTTTTTTTTATGCATAAAACATTCGTATACAAAATGCTATTTGGACACAGATTAAGGATACCTACATATCTTTCTATTTTACTAACATATTTATTTAGTTATTTATTTAATACTTTATTACACCATTTATAAAATAGTAAATACAGTTAATTTTAATGAGAAATGATACACGAGGCAATAACATAATAAAACTGTTACAAGATGAATGAGAGATTTAATAAAAATTAATTAAGGGGATCTTAATTTGAATTATAGATGTCAAAACAATAATGTTTAGAAATTTTGTCTGTATGTAAAAACTATTGTACCAAATTGGTTGCTATGTTCACTGTTGTGTTCCTGAGAATCTAACTTAAAATTTGGTGTTGTTTTATCTTGATGGCTCTCCTACTTCTAAAGTCCAAGTTTGGTATAAAAATAAGAATTTATTATATATTACATTTCTTTATTAACCAATGTAACAGTTTTCGTCATACAATGGCAAGTCAATATTTACATTGTAATTTTTAAATTAATAAAATAAATAACAATGACAATAACAACATTTAAAATATAAAATAAAAATAACATTATAAATTAATTACAGTACTCGTACATGTCAATAAAATCGTAATATATATTGACAATAATGATGACTACAAATTTTAAAAATGGAATTGTGTGACAATTGCCATTATTACAATTAATTATAAATAAATAATAGTAGGTCATAATTTAATATTGGCATTGAGGTATTCGGCCACGTCGTAAAAAGAATGTTGCCCACAATATGTCTATTTTATTTTTAAATTGATTTCTAGGCAATTGTGTTATTGTATTGTATAATTTGTAATTCATAATAATACAGAAAACAGATTTCACTGATAGTTTCTAGTTGAACTGGCAAAATAGATTTTGATCAACGAAATTACCTTATTTAATGCCTGCCATTATCATTATGCGCATTATTTTTTCGAACACGCACTTATTGCCTTCAATAAAACTTTTCAAATGCGAACGGAGTCGCGGCAAATTTATTTATATACAGACATTTTATTAGACGGTACGACCCAATTATTATTAGATTAACATACAAACCACAATATTAAAGATAATTAAGACATGCTGCATCATAAAATTTGGTTTGCTCGTAAATGTTTACACGCCACACCTAGTGCGCGAGGCGAAAAAATTTTATATTATGTAAACGAATAGCAACTAGATTAATTTATTAGCTGCGTTCAAGTATTTGAATTACTCGTCCCAGATTTGAACATTCGATTATTTATTTACACTGGCAACTTTTTTAACCCGAATTCTAGTCTCTATGGGTGTGATTAATAAATTAAAAAGACATCTATAGGTAATAATAGCTTTTGGATGTAGCCAAAAAGGATCGATTTTCTAAAGTAACAGTGGACCAATTTAATGACTCGAAATACCGACAGCCAATGTCCCCATTGACAGAAAGGTTTTCAAGTGATGATCCCGTACGATCAAACATAATGTATAGCAATCCTAACTTGATACAACATTTGTTAAACAAAATTAGTAATATGGCTATCTCTTGTAATGCCAACATAAAAAAGATAGAAAAATTTATTTTAATATATAAAAATTCTATATCATGATGTTTATTCACAGTAATTTTCGAAACGGCACATCAGATTTCAATGAAATTTTATAAACGTCCATTATTTGTTCCAATTTCATAGACAGAATAATTTTAAGTAGAGTGTGGTGAGAAGTGGCGGCAGTAGACAAAACAATGATTTCCGGGTAATATTATAATAAAATTCAATGATAACAGCACACAGTTTTGCTTTTTGAATTTTATGTTTTCTACTCCAAAATATTTAAACGATTTCCTATAAAAATAAATCTCAGAAGAACAGAAAAAATAGTAGAATTTAACCTACTACGCACCTACGTTCTACCATCTACGTACATTTTAGTTATAGTTTTTGCTCGTACCAAACTTTGTACTTGCCTTATTTACATATTATATATATGTATAAATATAAAATGTTCGTTTATTAGATCATTACTCGAGAATGGACAAATTTTATTATTTATTTTATGTTCGCAATAGGTTAAGAATACATTTAATTTTTAAATTACATGAAGGTTTTTAAGAAAATAAAAATGGAATTAAAACAACATATCGTCTACCAGGGAAGCTTATTAATTAATAATTTTAATAAATAAACATCATTAACTACAATACATACAGAAAATGTTGTTAAAATTAATTGTATTCTATATAACTATTACTGGCCACTTATAATTTTTTTTTAAATGTGAATATATCCAAGTGAGAAGCATGAATGTTCCAATATTAAATTTCCCTCCATATTCTTCATAAAACGAAACAAGCAACTGGAAATATTGAGATATCGTGTATCATTGGCAAATATAATGTTGAATGTAAAAATAAATTTGCGTTAGCAATATTTCGCACCCGACAATTTTTATGATTTCAACGAATTGTTTAATAGCTATTTCGAATAGCACGTGTGAATAAAGGCTCTTCTATATAACCCGTGTACGATGGATATAACGAGACCAATTGAGCAAAAAAAGAAGTTTTGTATATATATATATATATATATATATATATATATATATATATATATATATATATTTATTTATTTATTTATTTATGTACACTTTAAAAGAAATTGCACCATTTATAGAATAGTAAACACATATAGTATAGTATATATATATATATATATATATATATATATATATATATATATATATATATATATATATATATATATATATATATATATTACTATGTGTAATATGTCTGTGACTGTCAACACTCGAAGATTGACTACAACTAGTGTTGGCAGTCACATATAATACTAATGGTATTACGGAATTAAGTAATTAATTAATTAATAATTTTAATCAAGTAACCTGTGATATGGAAAGATAACATCTAAATCAGTAAAATAATATATTTATAATATTAATAACAAAGCTGTATTGTTCATTGCAGACGACCGGTATGACGCCGCTGATGTTCGCGGTGAAAGACAACCGCACCTCGTTCGTCGAGCGGCTCATCGAGCTCGGGTCTGACGTTGGCGCCAGGAACAATGTAAGTGATTTGTATCATTTTTAAACTATTTTCAATGGCAAGCTAACAGTCCATCTTATGAAAAGCGATAACCATCGACGATAAACATAAATGATAGCACCATAGAAATAATACTGTGGCGTATACATACATATCATCATCAAATTAGCCATTAAAGGTCCACTACTAAACATATGCCTTATAGGAATAAGTGGGGTTTTGACAGAAATTGCCATTTAGGCAGGTGGGTTGGCAACTGCAGTTAGTCTGCTTTTGGTGATGTTTTAAGAGGCAAGTCACTGCCCATCCCTCGACCATTAAGTTCCCTTAGTTACATTTTACGATATTCACGAGAAAGAAAGGAGTGGTCCATTCTATGCCGGGATCACATGGCAATATATGCATCATTTTTAAAGAGTAGTGTTATACTTCCAAACCTATATGTAGTTTTTTCTTTTTTAACTCCGGTCTCGACCATATATACTTATAGGTACGTACATTAAAGTATTTTTGTTAACGAAACATTCTGCAAATAGCAACCGTTCTATATAATGAGTACGTAATCCTGTATAACTGAATCATTGTAAAAGAAATAGTATATTATTTGTCATACATATCTTCTATTGAGGTAAACAATACTAATGAATGAGTGCTTTTTATTTGACCCTTTTTCATAAATCTTTTTAGTAATTCTTCTTTCATACATCCTCTCCATATGACTAATATGTATTTTTTATAAAAATTAGTTTAATATCTATAAAAATGTTGAGCTGATAGCAGACTCGCACTTGACCGGCGTTTTAAAAGGTTGGCATAAAATAATGCATTTTCTTATTTCCTTTTATCGACTTGCATTAGCATAAACGCATAAATCATGGTGTTATGACAGTTAATGTTTTATTTATTACACACATATGGACTACACAGCTAATGAAAAGGAAATAATAAAAAAAGTTTTAATTAACTGTAACTTAAAGTTTTTTAAATGGTTTAATATTTCGCGTTTTAAAACTGCTGCTCGATCAATATGTTACATATATCAAGTAGAATACATATGCTCAAATAGTTAAAAACATTGTTGTACATCATCGACATGGTTTTTTATTTGTTGTCCTTTAATGAATATCATCTATATTGATTCCCCATAAATTACCACAAGAAAAATTTCTTAATTACCGGTGTCCACACATTACCTGCAATATATTTGAGATCGTCGCCCCATCGAGATTATGTACCTACTCATATTAATTTAAGTGTAGATAATCCCTAGAATCGCCAGCACTATTGCTAGATGTAATTTCCAT
This sequence comes from Galleria mellonella, assembly GCF_026898425.1. Classification (NCBI taxonomy): domain Eukaryota; kingdom Metazoa; phylum Arthropoda; class Insecta; order Lepidoptera; family Pyralidae; genus Galleria; species Galleria mellonella. The sequence goes on from NW_026442112.1 coordinate 1,866,391, forward strand.
CACATACCTATGTAATTCTCCTAATATATATAATGACCTATGTATGTAAGTGAAATAATACCACACAATTACAAAAACTGATTTATCCTCAAACTAAACGAACCCGTGTTATAGGAAACTAAGGAGCAAACATCTGGATCGAGAGCCACAACCGAATCTAAAATAAAATCTAATCCAGGTTATAATGCCGCCGTCAAAGGTTTTAAGTTTAAGTTTATTAACCATCCACTCTTATTTCGGCCGTGAAGCAACTGTGTTTGCATAGCTGTGTTCGGTTTGAAAGGATCATCATCATCATCATCATCATCATCATCATCATCATCATGCATGTGATAGTGTATTTTGTAATGTTCATATAGTTTTTATGTCTGTAAACGATGGTTACTACTTTTCATTAGATGGGTTTTTCTTAGGTGGGTTTTTTTTTAGGTGGGCTTGTTTTTAACCAACTTTAAAAAGAACATGGTTCTCAATTGAGTCGTATTTTTTATATTTGTTGTTATCTCATAACTCCGTCAGTTATAAAGTGATTTGAAAAATTCTCATTATCTGGATAGGAAGGATATACTTACATATTGGTTCCATTGACACTTCATCAAAATTGGTTAAATACTTTAGTCTTGAAATCAAAATAACTGGTTTTTTTTTTATTGATGTCGGTTTTCTTGTGGAAAACAATCTTAAATTATCCATTAATAAAATCCATCTAATGATTAAAGCCGTATGGTCCCGGCATAGAATAGGTCCCAACTTCCTTTCCCGTGGGTGTCGTAGAGCGACTAAATGATGACGACGAATAGGTAGTAGCGTCCTCTTAACACAACTCTAAAGCCTAACTGCGGTTGCCAATCCGCCTACAAAGCGTGGCAACTACTGGCAAGACCCTCCAAGGGAGAGGCTTATGTTCAACAGTTAAAGACTGTTATGGTGATGACATGATGATCTAATGATTAATAGACCTAATTTTTTTGTTACTTTAATGTAATGGTAAACTATTTACAGGACAACTACAATGTTCTCCATATATCCGCCATGTACGCCCGTGAGGACATCGTCAAGTTGCTGCTGTCCAAGAGAGGTGTTGACCCATTTGCTACCGGAGGGGTAAGAATACAACATATATTAACAAGAGATCTTGTTTAAAACTTTTCAAACTTAATTTTAATTTGACTTCGTTTCTAATTAATAACCGAAGGTAAAAAAATCTTTGATTTTTCTTTAAGCTGTCTCTATATACCACTCTTCTTATTTACAATTTGTGTACTTCTCTCTTATATACACTGAAATTACATTTATAAGGAGATAACTTCATTCCCTTTTAATTCTTTTTTCTCACTGTCTCTTTAAACTTAATCTTGCTGGTTACTCTGTTCGAGTCATAGATTGTTTCATTTGCTCTTCTAATACAGTTAATTGTTTGTTGTATATAAAACTGTCGGAAGTACCAAATTTGTCGTTGAAGAAATTTAAAAGGAAGCTTTAAAAGGAGTCTCTGGTCTATCGTTTCCATCTCTGCATATCATTTCCGCTGGACTGTAACAGAAGATTCTGATTTTATATAAAGGTAATCTTCTGTTACAATTCAAGTTTGTAACTAAAAATCTGATACTGTACAAAATGTAAAGTATTGTCAGTCATAAAATTAAAAATGATTGGCAAAGTTCAGAGCAATAACCGTTTGTTTATTTCAGAGCCGTCAACAAACTGCGGTCCACCTGGTAGCAAGTAGGCAGACCGGGACAGCCACCAGCATCTTACGAGCACTTCTCACTGCTGCCGGGAAGGATATACGATTGAGGATAGACGGGGTGAGTGAACTGTAAAAAACAAAATGTGAGCAAGTTGGTAGCTATAACTCAGGTGGAGTGAGTCGGATGTATTTGATCGATTATAGTTCGTTTGGTGCACGGAATATTAGACTTCGATATATTTCTCGGTAAAGCCAGATGATAAATATATATAAAATAGTCAGTAAATTTAAATATCTCGGATATATATTGACAGAAGATCTGAAGGATGATAGTGATTTGGCGAGACCAAGGCGTAACATTGCATATAGAAAAAATATGCGGGCTTAACAATTGAGCCACTGTTTGGAGCTAGTCAAATAGTCATTTTTTAAGTTCTTTTGTTAGGTTTTTTGATGATGATAAGAAAAGAAGACAGAGTTCTATTAGTAAAACTACATTTTCCCAAAAATGACATGACAGTAGCATGCGTTGCATAGGAAGCTCAAATTTGTTTAAAATTTTTCAATCTATGTTTCTTTATGAACGATATTTAGTTTTGCTGATAGGGTACTCCCTTTAAAGTGGACATATTATACAAACGATTTCTATTTCAATCTTTATAAGTTTATTATTAATACATGTCTATAAAGCTTATAATATTTAAGATTAAGACGCGCTACAATAACTGTCTGAGATGTCGCGTGAACCACATTTATTTACGAATGTACGGACGGGGATGCAACGTCGTCGCAGCGATCGCGTGCAGCCAACCGACGCCGCCTAGCCTGGCACTACCAGCACCCAACATTTCAGGAACTACCCAGTAAACACTCGAATACAACCTGTGAAGAGAACCCCACCCCTTTTGCCATACACTAATAGAAACAAACGATTCCAACTTATGTAGCGTGGTTCGTAGTAATTTGACAAGTATGTTGTATAATATTAATTTCGTACCTTATTCAGCTAATCATCCACCTCCCCAGGGTTGTTTTGAAGACATTCTGACAGAGCTCACCCCGTCTCCCCCACGAATAGAAACTAGCTAATTATCCGGCGAGCTTTACTCGCAAAGTATACGTCACCACGCGAATTTGCATTGCAAATGTCTTGCGGATTATTACTTTCACGTCAGTGGTGAAATTCAAAATTAGTAATTTTAATACACTCAGTCCCAGTCGGTCTCTCGTCACCACTAGAGCAAGCTAGTTTTGTGATGTCTCATTTAGACTTTTTGCCCTAACATAATACAGATGGAGGAACAAGTACGTATAATCCGCATCGGAAATAATATTATTATGACCTGAAATTGTTTCGGCTATGGAATTTCGGTGTGAAGCACGATAGCAATCGATTTGCCATTTTGTCGGAACGGTTGCGGAGATTGCAATATACATAAGTCGGAAAGTTCAGTCTGTGGTGTCACAGTTTGAAAACAATTCGTGCAGTGGCTCACCACGATTGGCGTAGGGCGTTTGTGCTTAGACACTGCATCGTATGGAGTTCGGTTTGGCAGTGCATTAGTGTATATTTAGGGGGACAAAAAAATTGTCATCGCCATGTCCGACAGTGGGCGTGACGTTCCAAAGAGCGCGAACGTGAACATTCCACCAGCTACACGTAGTCCACCGACAAATCTGCAAGCTAAGGACTTGCAGAAATTGGAGCTCAGTTTTATAGAATTAAATAAAGAAAAGGCCAGACAGAAAGAATGGAAAAAGTTAATTCGAGACGTGGTGTTGCAGAGGGGCAAAGTCCCGCTGCTGCTGGCCGTGGAGGCTGGCAACCAGAGCATGGTACGCGAGCTGCTCAGCGCGCAGACCGCGGAACAACTCAAGGTAAGGTGCTTCTAAGTTTATTTATTAAAGGTAAATCTACCTCTTTCTCTTTGTCATCTTCTTTAACAGTGATTAAGTGATAATAATAGTAATAACTAAGGCATGTAAATGCAAATACAGATCCCACAAATAAGTTTAAAAAAAATCCTAAAACATGTAGTAAAAAGAATATATAAAAAATTTATCTTTAAAAGCATAATTACATACTTTTGACTAACGTATCGACTGATGATCAATTATAGAGCATTGAAATAAGCATAAAACAAGTTCTTATTCTTATTCTATTTATTATAACAATATTTACACTAATACATAAATATAAAAAAATTAAATTGAGAACTATGTCTATTTGATGTTGATTAAGAAACAGGAATTTAAGATTTATCTAAATTATTACAAAACAATAATGGGATCAACACGAGAGTATGGAACTATGTTACCAAATTACTTTTACACCATTCGTTTTAAAAGGGATAAATAAAAATGGGTTGTTTATATATATATATATATATATATATATATATATATATATATATATATATATATATAGAGAGAGAGAGAGAGAGAGAGAGAGAGAGAGAGAGAGAGAGAGAGAACACCATCCGGTGTTAAGTCCGCCAAATGTACATAGAATTTTACTGTGCATTAAATAAATAAATACGTACACAAATTATCGCCTACTTGAACCTCCTTCCTATCTGAAGTCATTTTCAAAGTACCTAACTAGCTGAAAAACAAATGAAATCGATAAAGAAATATAATTTATTATTATTTATTCATATTTTAACTGTTATAGCATTTGCTTGACTTATTTTACGGAACATGAATACGTTATTAAGAAATATACCCTTGCTGATAAGGTGCTGCACCCAGTTTTGCAACTGCAGAACGCGACGTGTTTCATATATTATTTTTAAAGTCTAATTTACAATATAAAACTAGTAATAAGAAACTAGTTGCTCGACATTTTTATGTTTTCACACGTAAAGTATGCACTTGTTTCACACGCTTTACATAAGCAAACTCAAAAAATAAAAGTAGTCTAGTCTTATGATTTTTAAAACTGCTTTGGCACTCTTTAAGTCAAGGTCAAATCAAAAATATACTTGTTACATATTTATACCAGATAAATACTTTTGTCTTTTATTTTATTATTAGAGAAACCAACAAGACATCCACTATCATTACAATTTTAATCTCTAGCAAATAGTTCAGATATAAAGCGTTGGTTTAATTACTGGTTACCACTTGCATTAATTTTTCAGAAAAAAAGAAATTATTTATTTATTTTAACAAAAATAACAGAAAAAAGTGACGTGCACAAATATATATATATACAATCATTTGTAAAGTCAATCATTTGTTTTATCACTGAGAATAACAGTATTTCCACTCAGCATTGCCACTTTGGACTGTGCAAGTTCTGCAGGAAGCAGTTGTCTTGTTGTCTTGTTCTTGGCTCGCTAGTATAACTTGATGAGACACTATATCATGATTGTCATGAAGTTTGGCTTCTGTTTTATAAAGCATATGACTGTATATCTATTTGACAGTCCACCTGATGAAAACTGATGTGAATGGACAATCTGTATACATGATCAGATCTATTGACTCAGTAAATACACTAATCTTTAAAATTGATGTAAAACCAAACTAGCATGGCTTTTTACATACAGATATACATCATACAGACGATTACTTTACACTCCACCCCTGGTAAAATAAAAGTTATATCAACTGCTGATCATGTGGCTTCCCTATACAGTAAAGCAACGGTCCTGAGAACCTCTAATTAACTGCAATACATTATAAATGTCTATTAATAAGACCAGATGCCAAAACAAAATATTTTTCTTTACTTTTGTTTTTCTGGATGTTAATGATACCGAATATCACACAGAAACTACTGCACCAAATTTGATGCGGTTTTTATATTTATATTCGCGGAGGTCTAACTTAAAGTCTGTTTTCTTTTTTAAACAACTTTGAATGGCAAACGAGCTGACGGTCCACCTAAAGGAAAGTGGTTACCGTTGCCTATAGACATGAGCAGTACCATGGACATAACAGAGTATACTGTTTCGCCCATGATATCTCCCATGCGTTGCCATTTCTGAGGACTCAAGTATTATTCCTCTGTACCCTGTAAATTCACTGCCATATCCCACCCTTCAAACTGAAACACAGTTGTGCAAACACAACTGCTTCACGGTTGAAACACGAATAGGACAGAGGTACCCAAGCAAACGACTTTTATAAATGTGGTATATATTTGATTTTGACACGAAATCTAGAAGTTGTTTTTTCCATTGGTTTTTCTACTTCCGCAATGCACGAGTGTGAAGTTACAGGTAAGGAGCTAGTTATGGTATAAAATAGTAATTATATAATGTATACTAGGCATCCACCCCCATGGGGGACACGGCACTCCACCTAGCGGCTCGCAGACGCGACGTGGACATGGCCAGGATCCTTGTGGACTACGGCGCCGCCGTGGACGCGGTCAATGGCGCTGGGCAAACCGCGCTGCACATCGCCGCCGCCGAAGGTGACGAGCCCCTCGTCAAGTACTTTTACGGGGTCCGGGCGAACGCCGCCATTGCTGACAATGAAGGTGAGATTATTGTTATTGTTGTCGTTATTGTAAATCTTTATTGCACATATTTTACATTGGGCTTTACATTGGAAAAAGTATCCAAATAAAAATAAAAGCACATTGTTAGCGTAAACCATCTTTTTTTCTAATAATTGTTTTATTTTATGTATGATTGGCATCTCAGAACTGAAATAAAAGTAATTGAAAATAAATGTTTTTTTATTATTTTTCATTTGCTGGTAGCGACATATATTATTTAAAAATGTAAAAAAAAACGAATAATATTTTTTTTATGTCTAATAGAATAAAAAGGTGACACATGATTAATTCAGATTTTTTAACCAAATTTTTTTGGTTTAAATTTCTTATTTGCACCCTAATATATATAGAGGTTAGATGTGCCAAAACACATAATAAAATTAAAATTGAAATAACTTTCTAAAATAATAGCCTATTTATAAAAAGCCCAAAACCATCCAAACTCCAATTAACCAAAGTGCAGCGCTTTTATAAAAATCGTTGCAATTATATAATTGTTTAAGCTATAAATATACTATAAAACCAGGTTTTTAGATTTACATAAATGGATTGCCCATATACACTATATGAAGTACAGTTACACCTTAAAAATATGATCCACTTTTTTTCGGCTGTCGGGTAAAAATTTAAATATACATAATGGACATATTACCAACATGGCTTATCAAGGTCACTAATTATGACGTCCTGCATTGCAGGCTTCATGGCTACCTTATATAATGTTTAAATTACCTCCGTTAAAGTGGTAAGTCACGTTGTTTCGCATAAGTGACGTCGCGAGTTTAATTCTCGCCCAGAGCGTTTTAGGAACTATTTATTTTTAATTACATTAAGAATATCCAAATACAAGAACCAGGCAACTCGAAACTTTTATTTAGAAGTACTGTTTTACACGGATTGCTTGAATCCGTGATAATTTAAGGCTATTTGAGAAAAACGCAGTAACACGTATTTGTTTGTAAGCTATGATAGCTTGCTAATATAATACTACAGACATATATAAAAAGAAATGAAAACAAATATTTCTAACTACTGAAATTTATATAGGTTATTTTTCTAGTTTAATTAATAGTAACATTACTGCATTGGGTACGGAATTATAAAACATTAGTCTTGCAAATGGCAACCTACAATAACCATAACGTAAGAGATACCATGGTCATCACAGTGTAATATCCATGGTGTAGTTAATATTTCTCAGTGAACGTAAAAAAATGGGACCATAGCGCTCTCAATTACAATTACTTTAGTAAGCTATTAGTAGATTCGTTTGCTTAGTAAATTTTTTTTTGATTAGTACGGGATTGGCGGAGCACCGTGAAGGGTGATAGATGAGGGCTAGTTAGCTCATCATGATGAATTCATCAGGAATTAACTATGATAGTTTCCAGGGAGAACCGCGAGGAGGTCGACCTGGTTGGGTATATTGCTAGCAAAAGGATTCTCAGTCTCCATTACTAACAACCCCTTTCCCCCCTGTCTAAGGGAATTAAAAACCTGCTTAACACCAATCATAATTCGATTAATTTCGTATATGGTTTATAAGAAATAGGAACTAACGCAATAATTTAGGTAAACTATAATAATTAATCTAGATTATCTTTACGTCTCAACGAAATAATATCAGCCGTAGTCACGAGTAAACTGATGTGTAACAATAAGTAGGTAGAAGAAAAACACACAACCACCCATTGCCATTTTTAAAAATCATACCCATGCCTCTTGTGTTATAAAAAAAGAAGAAGACAAAACTTCTACCTCGGAGCAAAGGTATGACAGCGCTACATCGGTCTACTCGTGACTACGTCAAAGTTAAGATAACCCAGTTTCAATTATTATAGTTGACCTAAATGAACGCGTTGGGGGAAGGAATTGTTAGTAATGCGGACTACCAGTCCCATTACTAGCAGTATACCCTCTTAGATCGACCTCCACGTGGTTCCCCCTGGAAACCATCATGCTGGTATTCATCACGATGAGCTAACTGACCTGCTTTTTCATTACCCACCTATCATCCTTCACTGGTGCCCCGCCAGTATACCGTTAGCACAGGCAGGGCTACCATTCCATTATCATCCATTAAAAAAACACACCTTAGTCCTCAGGATTGTCATTCCTGAGGTGTTTTTTTAAGGGTATCATGAGACACAGTATACTTTATTATGACGAGTTGTATAAACATAAGGGGCTCAATATTGTATTATATGTAAAAATGACTTTAATATGATATTTATAGCATTTTGGGCTGTATAAATCTCAATTAAACGATGAAAATATTTGTTAGGAATGACCTCTACGAGATCCCCCCTGGAAACCATCGTGCTGAATTCCTAATGTATTCATCACGATGGGTTAACTGACCTGCCTTTTCATTTTCACCTATCCTTACTCACTGGTGCCTCGCCAGTGTATACCGTTTGCGCAGGTGGGAACACCATTCCATTATCATTCATTAAAAAAAAATTATCGCGTTACTTCCCGTCTCTTATATGTAATTCCGTATACCCTGCAAATGAACCTGCCACTAGCTCATTAATATTACGCCCTAAACGCGATATAGCTATTAAATACGATTACACAAATGAATTGTATTATTATGACTCAAGTATTTATTCCCCCTAAATAATGGGGATTGTTAATAATGGGGTAAAACAGCACCATTGCTTGCAATATACTCCGTCAAGATATCCTCCACGCTCTCCTCCCTAGTTGGAAAATATCGCGATTTTTGTTGAACTTGCCACCATGAGCCAACTGACCTTTTTCATCTTCACCCATTAACCCTTACTGGTGTCCCGCCAGCGTATAACAATAGCACAGGCGGGGTTATCATTTCATTTTCACAGATTAAATAGAAATAAATGACAAACGAATCTATCAACAGTTTACTAAAGTATTTAAAATTCTTGTTGTCAATAAATGTTTTCTTTCTTTCTTTCTAAGTATTATAAGTAAATGGTTATAGTGTATTTGAAATCTGTTTCATATACACTTGTTCTAACAAGATAATAACATTTACATGATTTACTTTCTAATATATATGTTATTGAAAACGTATCTAATACATATGTTTAGTATAGTATCTGTTATACCCCTATAACGGAAACAAACGGGGAAAGGGATTGTTAGCGATGGGGCATAACAGCCCCAATATTAGCAATGTTATTAATCAGGTCGACCTCCACGTGGTCCCCCCTGCAAACCATCGTGGTTACTTCTCGTGGAATTCTTCACGATGGGCTAACTGACCTGCTTTCATCGTCATTTATCATCTATCACTGGTGCCCCGCCAGCGTATACCGTTAGCGCAGGCGGGGTTACTATTGCATTATCACTTATTAAAAAAAAGTATCTGTATTTATGAATCATTTTCGATTTGTTTAGAGAGAGAGAGAGGAACAGTGAAAGAAAAAATCTCTGTGCGACGGCGATATAAAACAAGTTCACGTTTATATTCCAGACCGTACGCCAATGCATTTAGCTGCTGAAAATGGTCATGCAGCCATTATAGAGCTCCTCGCAGACAAGTTTAAAGCGTCAATATTCGAGCGCACCAAAGACGGGAGCACGCTGATGCACATAGCGTCATTGAACGGTCACGCTGATTGCGCGATGATGCTTTTTAAGAAGGGAGTGTATTTACATATGCCTAATAAGGTAATTGTTGTGAATTATAATAATATATAGGTGTTAATACTAATACATGACTAGACAATGGTAGACCGGCATAAACGTAGTGCGTAGGTCGTGCATAGTAATACAGCGTAACGGTCACCAAACTACCCTGCAAATTTTTATATCCTTTCAACTGTGTCATGCAAAATGGTGGAAAATCCACATCTGTGGCGTCCCGTGAGCGGACTTTACACAGACTAGGTATTTTTAGCATATAGGTTTAAAAAACCTCATTTTTCCGAAATCTAATTGGAATTATACATAATTCAGATTAGATTTATATTCCAACTAGATTCCTTATGTAATTTCTTACACTACACTCGACGTGAATTGGATTGCAACTGTTCTATGAGAAATAAAATTGAGTCACCTATAAATTACCTTTTACTTTTTAATTATTAAAAAACTAAGACCTAGCTGGATGTAAAATTATATATTTTTTGTATAATATTATATACTTGATAAAATAAAAATAAAATGCCTTATGTTCCAATACATTTTTTTATACAGCACTTGTTTATAAACATGGATCAAAAAAAGTCCTTCTTCAATTGACACTTAGTGGGTCTCCTATTTTATTATTTTACATACATTCTTGGCGTTAGAGACAAGAGGTGGTTTGTTTACAATAATTTAAGCTTATCGCCAAGCTAGTTTAGACAAAACAGTATGTATGACATTATTATCTATATATCCGCTAAGCGGACGCGACACAGAAGCGCATTTTTGTTGAGAGGATATTCATCGCGCGATTGAGACGCCCTCTGTGTGACACTATACTTTACTACTACAAGATTGTCTTAATTTTGCTCTATAAAATTTATTATAATATATGTATTTAAAAAAAAACTATAACCGATTAGTACATTAAGAACTATGAAATTAGAGTATTCATTAATGTTATATCAAACAATTGGTATCATTAAAACATATTTGTCGTCTAAAGGTACTTAATAATCAAGGGATGAGCAGTAGCATCCCTTTTAAAATATTATTAAAGCCTATCTGCGATTGCCAATCCACCTGCCAAGTATAGCAACTATTGGTAAAACTCCCATAATGAGGAAAGTCTATGTTCAGCAATATAGTTATCAGCTGGGGGCCTACCATCAAATGAAAATCCGAAGTTTCGGACTCAATTTCGTGTTTTCTTTTATACCTAATACGGCCCAGTAAATGGAGTTTAACATTTCGTTCGTCACAAATCCTACCATAAAAGTCCAAAGGAATAATATTTTTAATGTTTTTAAACGGTAAGTATTATGTCATTTTAACATCAAATTTGTGTTTCGTTCGGCTCCGAAATTTCGAAAAACATTTTATGGTAGGCCCTCTGATTCAATGATGATGAATTGATGATTATTTTTAGTGTTTTATCTTGATACACCATCTAGAAATAGTTAATTTCATTAATTTTCCTACTTCTGAAACCTACGTGTACGAAGTAGCGGGAAAAAGGCTAGTAAGTAATCAGAATGTTTGCTTTGTAGGATGGCGCTCGCAGCATACACACAGCAGCTCGATACGGCCACGTCGGGATTATTAACACTTTGCTGCAAAAGGGGGAAAGTGTGGACGTCACTACAAACGTAAGTATACAACGAAAGTTTTGTTTTTTTATGTATATGGAATTTAAACACCTTCTACGCTGCCCGTATACGCTGGTGAAGCACCAACGAGAGATGATAAATGAGGATGAAAACAAGCTGGTTATTCCATTTGGTCCATCGTGACAAATTTAAAAAGGAATTAACAAAGATGATATCCCTATCAGGTCGACCTCCACATGGTTACCCCTGGAAAGAATTGTGCTTAATTCTTGTAAAAGTTGTCACGATGCACGATGGACTGACTGATCTGCTTTCATCTTTTCATCTATGGTGTCACAAATGGTACCTTACCACCGTATACCGATAGCGCAGGCGGGGTTACATATGTTACATTACACATTTATTACATAACATAACATTACATTTTCACCAATAAAAAAGAGACTTTTATACAAAGACTCCCTTTGTTATACTTGCAGGACAACTACACAGCTCTTCATATAGCGGTTGAGTCCTGCAAGCCAGCGGTCGTAGAAACTCTCTTAGGATATGGAGCTGATGTTCATATAAGAGGGGGCAAACAGAGAGAAACTCCTCTTCACATAGCTGCCAGGATACCTGATGGTGAGTTATCTCGGATTTTTGTATGATGAATGATCGAAGAATGGGCAGCAGTGTCCCTCTTAAAACATCACCAAAGTCTAACTGCAGTTGCCAACCCGTTTGCTAAGCGTGGCAACTACCGGTAAAACACCCCAAGTGGGAGGCCTATAATCATCAGTGACCAGTTAACGGCTCATATGATGAAGATGATGAAGATAATGTACTCTCAGATATGTTTTTACGCTTAGTTGCAAATTTCACTCCTGTGGTGGGCACCAGTCAATTTTGAGGTGGGCACGACCCACTTGGTATCCTCTTTAACATAAATACGCCTATGATTACCAAAATAGGTATTTCGATAAAAATATCACCATTATGAATAAGAATCTATAATTTTCTATGTCAATTTAAGAAATCAACTTCAAGTATTAATATGTACTCGTAGTATACACTTTTTAAAGTTAGGATTGTATAGAATGATATTGTCAAAACTTGTGCCCCCTTTTTAGATTTTATTTGTCAATAAAATAAATAGTTTAATTCTATAAATGTTACTAATGTGAAATTTTGTAAAGATGTTTGTATATTTGTTACTCAATCACGCTTAAAAAGTTTAACGGATTTGATTGGATTTAAGTACAAGGCGTGTTATATCCTAACATGACACATGGAAAGCTTTATACACTGATGCCTATGCAAAGTCACGGGAAACATACTAGATGTGTAAAAATAAAATATGCTTTTATAAAAATTAATAATTAACAATTAATTTATTAATAATTTGTCGTAGGGGATAAATGCGCCCTAATGCTGTTGAAGTCAGGGGCGGGCCCCAACAAGGCTACTGAGGATGGTATGACTCCGGTGCACGTGGCTGCCAAGTTTGGCAACTTGGCTACCCTCGTGCTTCTACTGGAGGATGGTGGTGATCCATTGAGAAAGACCAAGGTATGTTACCGAAAAATATTTTTTAAAACCAAATGATACTGAATCCTATATTAATAAAATTAAAAATGCGAAAATTTTAAATACGTTTGAATGTTTATTACTCAATCACAGTTAACAGTTGAATTAAATTTCGTTCATTGGCCAGTTATATCATATCATAACATATAGAATACTTTATATATTCTTACATAGACAATGCCGCGGAAAACAGCTAGTCACAATAAATGTACTAACTTAATTCCGATTTATCTGTTTGAATGATTGAAGTCTTTATTAAATGTTCTTATTACTCTATAGGGTTTAACTAAAAGCTCAGAATGGATTTTGTTAAATGTTAAAAGTTGAGTATGAATTCGCAATCATTACTGACACTAAATAATTACATTTCAGACTGGCGAAACCCCATTGCATTTGGCGTGTCGTGGCTGCAAACCGGATATAGTACGGCATTTGATAGAATTCGTAAAGGACCACAAAGGCGAAAGTGTTGCAATATCGTATATAGACGCTGTCGACGAGGACGGAGCCAGCGCTCTACACTATGCCTGCAAAATCACTCACGAAGAAGTTAAAATAGCATCCGCAGATAGGCAAGTCGTCGAGTGCCTTATAGAGAATGGTGCTGATGTCACTTTAACCACAAAACATAATCACGAAACTGCGTTCCATTTCTGTGCTATAGCTGGAAACAATGATGTTATGACAGAAATGATTAATCACATATCTGCCGCCGATGTTGGTAGAGCACTAAATAAACAAAATTCTATTGGCTGGACGCCATTACTTATTGCTTGCCATAGAGGGCATATGGAACTAGTCAATACACTCCTTTCCAACCATGCCAGAGTAGACGTTTTTGATATAGAAGGTAGATCAGCATTACATTTAGCTGCAGAACATGGTTATTTACAAGTTTGTGATGCATTATTAACAAATAAAGCATTCATTAACTCTAAGGCTAGAAATGGACGAACCGCTCTTCATTTGGCTGCGATGAACGGATATGCGCATTTAGTTAAGTTTTTGATACGCGATCACAATGCAATGATAGACGTGTTAACACTTAAGAAACAAACTCCCCTACATTTGGCTGCAGCTAGTGGGCAAATGGAAGTTTGCAAACTTCTACTTGAACTGGGTGCCAACACGGACGCGACGGATGAATTGGGCCAAAAACCGATACATGCTGCAGCGCAAAACAATTATTCTGAAGTAGTCCAATTGTTTTTACAGCAGCATCCAAATTTAGTAATGGCGACGACTAAAGACGGTAATACATGTGCACATATAGCGGCTATGCAAGGGTCAGTGAAAGTAATAGAGGAACTGATGAAGTTTGATAGGACTGGTGTGATATCGGCGCGAAACAAGTTAAACGATTCAACGCCCCTGCAGTTAGCTGCAGAAGGTGGTCACGCGGACGTCGTTAGGGTCCTCGTTAGAGCCGGTGCTTCTTGCACAGATGAGAATAGAGCTGGAATGACTGCTGTACATCTGGCAGCTGAACATGGGCACACAAACGTATTAGATGTCATGCGTTCGACGAATACGTTAAGGATATCTAGTAAAAAGTTAGGATTGACGCCACTTCACATAGCAGCGTATTATGGGCAAGCAGGTGAGTTATATAATATATTATATAATTAATCTTTGTATATAGTTTGACACAATTTATTTATATTCCATTTGGTTTTCATTCGTAGCTGGCACACTGTACCAAGGGTGATAAATAAATACCAAAGAACATCTTACATAGCTCCATCTAATCATAAACTAAGCAGACCTTATACTATGGGTACTATGAGTAGATAATTGAAAGATAATACTTAAATACTGTTTTTTCAAACGCGTTAAGTATTATAGATATAAAACTCCCAGGACCAATACAAAGAGAAATACTAATGAATAAGTGTTTGTCGTGTAAGGTATTGAACCCATGACCATCGGAGAATAAAGCGATATGTTAAATCGCAAGACCATTAAGGGCATCGTAATAATTATTATTTGTATGAATTACTTTTATTACTGTACGGATGTACGGTGTACGGAAAACAGCCAAATTCTAACGACGCCTTCACATTATTATAAAGCAACTTATTTAATGCTCCACATTCGATTACCTTTCGTTCAGGAGCTATCAATCTACGTCACGCTAAGAAAAACTAAACATCCAAAAACAAACGTAAACTACTGAAAAATACATCTTTCAAGTCAAGGACTTCCTTTATGTTCATTTTCATATTGCATTTAGCTTTGTTTTTATAGCTTCATGGTAACTGACGCGAAATAATTAAATTTCAGTAAAAAAACGAACCTACAAGTCCAAGAGGGTATCACATTAAAAGGCTTCATTTATACATTTTAATATTACAGGAAAAATAAAACAACGTTTTTTTAACTAGATGTTAACTCCAACAATAAATTTTGTTATGCGGTTCAGTGTTTAACCAAAAATACGGCCAAAATAAGAAATCACAAATTACAATATTTCATATAAACAGTGCAATAAAGGTTATTTTATCTCATATTTATATAAGTACATACGGAACCCTCGGCTTGTGTATTCAACTCACACCTGACCGATTTCATTTTAATTTGATCCGAGTGCATAATCTAATTTCAGAAACGGTGAGGGAGCTTTTGTCCTTTGTATCCGGGACGGTGAAATCGGAAGCGCCAACTGGCGTGTCGCTAGTCCCGGAACTGGGAGCAGAGTCTGGTTTGACTCCTCTTCACCTAGCCGCTTATAATGGTAATGAAAATGTGGTACGGCTGCTACTGAACTCTGCTGGAGTACAAGTGGATGCAGCAACTAATGAGAATGTGAGTTAAAAACTCATTTTTAAATGCTAGTAAATATTTTTAAATATTAAATCTGAAAAATAATATGTAAATAATGGTATTGTAAGTTAAAAATAAAGACTTAATTGTTTCGTTGAAAACTTTTCTCCATCTTTATTGCGAACTGAATTAATTTCTAAATATATATCTTATGTGTAAATTCATAATTAATTTTAAATTAATAATAAAAAAAAAAAAAGAAAAACATGAAAGAATAGCTGAGAATAAGTCTCAGCTACGAATTTATTATGTAAGTAGAGCAAGGATTTACAGATTCGCTTATTTCTACATGGCATAGACACGTGGAATTTTAAATATTTTGAAATTGTATACATATCTTTGCTTGTGGAATATTTTTATAGAAAGATACGCATTTTTTGGTAAAAGAATCTTAAGATCAATTTTGAATTATTAATTCTTCAATTGTAATTCACCTAATTCCCATCTGTGCTAAATTGTAAATTTTCTCTACAGGGTTACAATCCACTACATTTGGCATGTTTTGGTGGTCATATGTCAATTGTTGGACTTGTACTGAGTAGGTCAGCGGAACTACTACAGAGTACAGATAGGCATGGAAAAACGGGTTTGCATATCGCTTCGACGCATGGCCATTATCAAATGGTGGAAGTTTTACTAGGCCAGGGAGCGGAAATCAATGCAACTGATAAAAATGGATGGACTTCATTGCATTGTGCAGCTAAAGCTGGTCATTTAAACGTAGTGAAACTTCTCTGCGAATCAGGAGCATCTCCAAAAAGCGAGACGAACTTAAACTGTGCACCTATATGGTTTGCTGCATCAGAAAATCACAATGATGTTTTAGAATATTTATTACATAAGGAACACGATACACAATCACTAATGGATGACAAACGATTTGTTTATAATTTAATGGTGTGTTCGAAAAATCACAATAATATACCAATAGAAGAATTTGTGTTGGTATCCCCAGCACCTGTAGATACGGCGGCAAAATTGTCAAATATATATATTAATTTATCTACTAAGGTACGAATTAAGTTTTTTATATTAAATAAAACGAATGTCTACTTTATCGCATACGTGATGCACTGGCATACAGAATACTGTGCATAAATGAAGTATCGAGTTAAAATCTCAGTTTAACTCATAAAACGAATTTTCCAAATTAGCTCAGCTTGAGTATTTTGGATTGCACCCCAAATATTCCTTAATAAATTTCGCTATTTTTTTTTAATGAGTGAAAAAGGCATAGTAACCCCACCTGCGCTGTCGGTAAACACGACGAGGAACTAGTGGAAGATGATAGGTGGAATGAATGCAAGTCACTTGGCCCACCATGATGAATCCGATAAGAATTAACTATGATGGTTTCCAGGGGAACCGCGTGGAGGTCGAGCTGAGAGGATATATTGCTAGCAATGGTGCTATTAGAGCTCGTTACTAACAATCCCTTTCCCCTCTCCCAAATCTAATTAGATTACCAGTCAATTGTAATTCTGAAGCACTTCTTAAAAGAAATTTTAAATCTTCAACAGGAGAAGGAGCGTGCCAAAGATCTCATAGCAGCAGGTAAACAATGCGAGGCTATGGCCACGGAATTACTGGCGCTGGCAGCCGGTGCTGATTCCGCCGGACATATACTGACGGCGACAGATAACAGAAACGTAGAATTTTTAGATGTATTAATTGAGAATGAGCAAAAGGAGGTCATTGCCCATACAGTTGTCCAGAGATATCTTCAGGTAAAAAATAGGTAACTTCACCGATTACCAGACAATAAGTATCAACAGTGAGTTTACTTTGACGTTCATTTCTAACACTTTGTTCCAGGAACTCTGGCGTGGGAGTCTTAAGTGGACAGGGATCAAAATAATGTTCCTTTTTTTCGCATTTATAGTCTGTCCGCCAGTTTGGCTAGTGTTCTCTCTTCCAGTAGGTCATAAATATAATAAGGTCCCAATAATTAAGTTCATGTCATATTTGACTTCTCACATATACCTCATGACATTGTTAGCTCTGGTAGCTATCACGCCCATTTATAATTCGATATTTAGAGAGAATTTAGTGCCTAGATGGTACGAGTGGATACTGCTTATATGGTTGAGCGGGCTTCTCTTGTTCGAACTGACTAATCCGAGTGATAAATCTGGCTTGGGTTGGATCAAAATTGCAGTTTTACTGCTCGGCATGATTGGTGTGGCAACGCACGTCGTGGGCTGGATATTTGTGATGCCCAAGTATTGGCCCACGTTAATGTATTGCAGGAACCAATGTTTTGCCTTATCTTTTTTATTGGCCTGTGTCCAAATATTGGACTTCTTGTCATTCCACCACCTCTTTGGTCCCTGGGCTATTATCATTGGTGATCTGATGAAGGATCTGGGTAGGTTTCTTGCAGTGTTAGCGATATTTGTATTCGGCTTCTCTATGCACATCGTAGCATTGAACCAGCCGTTTAGAAACATCAACAAGGCTGAAGACAATAAACACGCCCGGCAAGCCAGAAAGAAGATCTTCTCTGATGGTAAGAGACATTGTAGCATTTTTAGTGAGTGCGAACACAAAATCACTTTTTATGATTATTACACGTTTAGAATTGTTAGATATTTTATTATACCAGAAATAGGTGCCAACTTATTTCTGTGTTACCAAGTGTGTTGAATACATACACTTAGATTTAAGTCATACATTTAACAGTATACTTGTTACACATAGATGATAGTCAGCGATCAAAACAATCAAGCTCTGGTACGCGGTGGAATAATACCTTTTTTGGGGAAGTATACCGGAGGAAACAGGTTATAACTGGACGTAAGTCCTTGTTTCAGTGAAGGTTACAGCTCATTGAGTTCGTATGTTTATATGTCATCCACAATATGATGGTTGCATTGAATCTCGATGGTGTTTTGGTGTTTTTCTTTTTATTTTTAGTGTACCGTACCAAGATTATATAAAATATAATATAATTATAAATTAACATGTATTTGCCCAATAATAATGCATAATTTATATTTGTCGCCTCAGCTTCGATTTGTTGATAATATACCTACGTAGTACTTATTTTGAGAGCATCAACACGATGGTTATGGGATATTAGTGATTTATAACTACAAATTTTTAAGGTTTCGACAACTATAAAACTAAATTCATGCCTAATTTCTTTCGAGTTGTTAAAACTGCATGGCAATAAGTCATTTTTGTGTTACTTACTAATTTTAGAAATATTATTAAAATTTGAAAAGAATATTCTAGCATTTATGTAGTTGAAAAAGGATTCGAAGCGATTGAGGTTACTAATTTTATAATTTTGGTGAAATAACTGTTACTAAAAGGGTGGGGAATTCGATTACAATATTAATTCGGTTCTAACGAATGTAAAAATATGCAGTTTATTTTAATTTATATATATATGCAATGTTATTGGTCCAATACGCCATTCGTTATTATCATAAAATAAATCTTGACGTCTAAAACCATTTTAATATCATATTATAAAATAAGTCAGCTTAAATCATAATCACTTATCAACTGTGTACACCTTTTCATTTTAAATGACTTCATTTATAATACAAAATGTTCTTTTTACATTTAAATTAATATAAGAATAATAATTGAAAATTCAGCATTAACAACATTACACAGACAATATGGTTATAAATGCACATAAAGTATATATGACACAAATAAAATGTTTTTTTTTTAGTTTTATAACCAGATTCTACACAATTTAAAGAAAAAATGAAAAAGAAAATATTTATCTAGTATTTAATTTTACACAATTATTATAACAAAAATATTTAACAATAAACAAAAAGGAAAAGAAAATCATTAAAATGGTGTCACTTAGCTATATGCAAAATTCTGTCACGCCAGTCTTCCATTAGGGAATAGGCAGAAAAAAAAAGAATGGAGAGATATAATATTAATTATTAAATTATTAATAAAAGTATAATTTTAATTTCATCTTTCAAGTAACGAATATTTAACTTAAAATAAAACCAGTAGTTGTGTACTTAAAAAAAACATTGTGGTTTACTTTCTTTAATTTAAACAAATTCCTATAAATTTTAAATATTTACACTTCATTCGCAGAGTTTTATTGATTGCAAATTATTTATAAAATAAATCTTTTTTGATTACGATTGCGGATTTTTTAATTGTATGACAACTTCTGTGTAATGTTGTAAGCAGGTGGTACGGTATACTAATAGTCGTACGTTTTGCATTCGACTCGTTGTTTTCTGATCATCCATCCGCTTGCAGCCTCTGTGTGCAGCGTCACGTTGTGAATGTTCTCATTGTGATATGGAAATGTTTTCCAACATTGTACAATACTTGTAATACTGCCGCCGCAGAGGAATGTGGAATGTGTTAGACTGTAACATACAATCATACAAAAAACACATCATCCCCGCCGTTGACGGTTCACACATACGTAGTCGTCAAGGGTGGTGAATTTATAATTAGAACTGGTGTTACACAATTTTTGCTTCGCTTACATGTTAATAAATATAAAACATAGCTCAATGGTTAAACACTTAATAATGATCTTTTATAGAAATATGATTAAATGTGATAAACGTTTCATATTAACAATTATCGAATCTACTGCACTGGCCGTTCGATAGATGGCGTATCGCGTCCAGATTTGACGCCATCTTGAATAACGAATTCGAACGAGACTGCGCTAAGGATGCTTGAGGTAAGAACTGGTAAGAGGTTCGATTCTTTTTTCGAAATTATGAAATGTTTATCATGTTTGAATATAAAAAAAAAACATTATTTCTATGGATGGACACGGAAAATGCATTGGCGCGCCGCAACCCTAGTTTAGTGGAATGAGTGGCCGATATCACCGCATTGATAGAGCAAGTTTGAGTTGCGCATGAGGTGCCTTGGTGAAACTTATTTGTGTTTCGGATGTTTGGCTGTTTGTCTTCAATGTGACTACACTGTCGCTCACGCTGTCTGTCCGCTCGATAGTTGATGTAGTAGAGGGGATAGGGGTAGATTGATGATTGAAGATTTGGTCCGCTTCGATTGATCCCCATTGATGTGTTGTCCATTCACATAGTATAGCACGTGAAAATAATTTGTAAATTGCAAATGTATCTCATTTTTGCTGTTTAGAATTCCTTTCTATATTATTAAATTTTATTAATAATGTGATTGAAAAATTTTTTCGATCTTTTTCAAAAATACTAATAATTAATACATTTTATTCAATACAATTTGATAATTTAAATAATCACGAATAAAATATGGACTGACGGACGTTGTTTTTAGGGTTCCATACGGAATATTTAAACTCGGAATGAAATTCAGATGTGTGAATCTTAATTATTAGAAAAAACGAAAATTCGATTGTAACAAAAAATAAACATAAATATTTGTATAAAACTGTTTATATCTTAAAATATAACACTTAAATAAAAAGTAAGATTTAAATTTTGAGTCGGTTTTAAAGATTGTTTATTTATTTAAGAGAACAGCGTTCAATACTCCATTCCTTCTCAGATGTTCAGATTGCAATGTTTAATATACATAAACCTGCTTTAGTATATAAATATAGTATTCGAGATTAATTTTATTTCAATAGTTTTTAAGACAGAATGGACAGTAATACCTACAAATATAAATGTACTTACGCGGTTAAAATACGATAGTATTTCTAGTAGACACTCGTCCAAATATATAACAAATGAAGTATATAATTAACTATAATATGTAACCATCGTCCTTCATTAGTCCATATATTCCGTATGGTATCCTAAAAAATGTGCCAAGCGCCAGTCGGATATGTTTTTGTCGAATTTTCATAAAACTTCTAGAATTTTCTGTATTGTTGTTCAGTTGTACAGAAAATAATCGAATCTTTATGAACGTACACTTTTTCTAAAACACTATTTTAAATTCTTAAACTTTTAAATACAATAACTATATATGGTAGATTAGGTGGAATATAAAGAATTCGTAGGTATTTACCTAACTTATACTATTTTTTTTAAACTTAAAATAATAATTTATATAAAATCAAAATTTGTTTAAATTAAATAGTAATGGTAGTATATTCTAATAACTGTATTAATAACAAATGTCTACCGACTGGACGTTTACCATTGACTTTAAAATATATATACAGCAATTTAAAATTCAATTTCGTTAATCCAAGTTAACTTCCAAATTAGCTTTTCTAATTATCAATTATCTATTTTCAATATTTAATTTAAGAGCGGACCCGTCTTTAAATATTTTCTTATTGATAAATCTCTAAAAAAATAATTTAAATAAAATAAAATTAATACCAAAGTTTGGTACAGCATTACATCTTCTACAATCATTAGTCTCCACAAGACAATAGACAAGACAACAACCTGCCCCTATCCGTGTTCGTGTCGCAACTGTTCAATAAGAACTTCGTCCATTTGAGTATTGTCTTCTAGCGACATTGTCACCGTACGAGGCCTTGGAGAAAATGTTCTTCGCCCTTTTCGGCCAGATTAACTTGTCTGACCTGAACTACATCTCCAGCGTGCGCCCGTCCTGGACGCAGAATCTGTTCAAGTGCATCTTCGGTGCCTACATGCTGATGTCGGTCGTGGTGCTCATAAAACTGCTCATTGCGATGATGTCGGACACTTTCCACCGTATCCAGGTAACTAAGTGTTATCGCATGTAAATCGCGGTTTGCTTGCAGTGGTGATGAATCCCCTATTATCGTTCGAGCTCCTCTTCTTCGCGGTGTTCGGTCAGACGACGACGGATCAGACGCAGATGAACAGGAACGACACCAACGCCCAGCCGAGCTGGACCAAGTACCTGTTCAAAATCGTTTTCGGCATCTACATGCTGGTGTCGGTGGTCGTACTCATCAATTTGCTCATTGCTATGATGTCAGACACGTACCAAAGGATCCAGGTAACGCACCTGATACATAATGTATCTTGCGTCGTTCTAAGCTAACTGCATTGACTAACACGCGTGCCATTGAATGAATAGACGACGAATACGGAAAATTGTTAAAATAATACTAGAGTATTATTTTACTAAAATAATACTAGAGTTTTATAGTTTACTTTTGTACTAATCACATGGTAGTGTATTCAAATAATTTGCAAAATAATCTAAGCGCAATTGTGAAAACAATTTCGCCCTAACTACCTTGTTTTTGTTATAATAATTATTCACTTTAACTACAAAAATTTAAGAGTCATATTTCAATGAACATTGTAACATTACCTTGTATATAATGGGTACACGAAAATAAAAATTAAATACGAATTCTATTTGTCCTTTATATATGTTTGGAATATTGCCAAAGGTATTACAATTCATGACGTATCTATTGTATTTAATGAAGGTTATGCTAGACAACGCATTATTGAATTGGAATCAATAACTATACAGTTAATTTGTATAGTAAAAGTAACAATAAAACAGTACAAACAGTAGCATTTATCTAGTGTAAAAATCCCTTTTTTTTTAATTGGTTACAACGCTGATTATAACAATTGATAATTACAAAATTTTATAAATTTAAATAAAAAATTTTTCAACGATAGAACCATTTTATTTTTTATTATTTTATCTACAAGAATAGTCGCTTATATTATGCACCGTAGCACGACACAGCATAATTTTAATTTAACGATATACTCGCATTAAGAGAGCAAAATCTTTATCAAAACTTAACTATCCAATTGCATGATGACACTTTTAATTCTGCGCACACTTCCATCATTGGCAACAGGAAATACAAAGTCTTCACACATACCTACATACATTTTGCTATTGTATCGTGAAGAAATCGTGCCGTGTCGTACCTTCCTACGATTATTATAAAGGCGAGCAATGAATGACATTTCAGTAATGTTTGCCTGTTCTTATTTTTTATATTATGTTTTTTATTTGCATATAATTATTCGCGTGACGATTTTTAAGTATTTTTACATAGAAATAGATATTTGAAAATATATAATTGCAGTAAAAATATTCCATAGAACTGGCCCAGGTGCTGAGTTATCTCTACACCAAATTATCTTAAAATCTAACACTTTTTTGGAATGTCTAGTTATAATTCTATTGTAATATAGACACCTATTTATTATTTTTTATCAGTCGAATTAAGAGACTAAACTACTGCATAGATTTAACTTCCCATTAAAGTAGCTCTGGGGAACAGTAGAACTATTTTTCTACGAGTACACTATCATTCAAGTTATTAAATTTATCAATAATATAAATTTTAATAATCTTTAACCTAACAGATATGTAGTTTGCATATAAAGTAACGCTGTTCAATTATTTTATGACTATATATTTACAAATTTGTAACTAAATACCATATCATTATTTATTCTGTGACCAATTAACCTTTTTTACTGGTTCTCTGTAGTGCAGGTTGTTGACTCTTGGTACGATCTAGAATTAATCTTTATAAGTGATAGCACCTGTATTTTTCCACGGTTATTATTTCATTGCCTAAATTTTACGACGTGACCGGTTCCGCCATACATCGTATCATAGTCGAATTTTAAAAATCTTAAATCTATGACTTATAAATCTTTACAATTATAATGTATCAAACATAAAGAAGAGAACAATTGTCATTTATAAAGATTAATTTTTCTTTATTAAACAAACAACAAAGACATTTTTCAATTTCATAATATATGACTTGAAATTATATACCTTAAGCTAAATATGATTTGCTTTATTTTATTACATTAATTACCAAGGGTTCATTGATCCTTATTAATTAATAGGTATCATTGATGCCCCTTATAACTTGTTTATATATATTTATTAACATTTAAAATTTTAATATCTTTATATTTATTGTAATTTTTAAAAATTATTAGTAATATTAAAAAATCGTTTAATTACATACGACCCGGCTTTGCACAAGTATATAGAATTATCAAAGATAATATATAGCTTATGTTATTCACTGATAATGTAGCTTTTTATAGGTGAAAAATAATTTTTAAAATCAGTTGAGTAGTTGTTGAATTTATCTAATACAAACATTCAAATCTTTCCTCTTTATAATATTAATATAAAATATTAATATAGAATACAATAGAAGTAAAAATACATTAAAAATATTTCAGGCACAATCGGATATAGAATGGAAATACGGATTGTCAAAACTGATTAGGAATATGCATCGTACCAGCACTGCACCGGCGCCAATCAACTTGGTCACCACTTGGCTGATGTGGCTCATAGCCAGATGTAAGGTATGCGAGCAAAAATCAATTGATTATCAATACATTATCGTAGAGTCATCATCATCATATCAGCCCTTAACTGTCCACACGGAGGGGGTGGAGGGGGGTGTTGCCTTTAGGCTTTTTGCAGTTAGGCTTTAAAGATGTTTTAAGAGGGACGCTGCTGCCTATCACTTGCCCTCCCTTAGTCGGCTCTTACGACACATACGCGAAAGGAAGGGGTGGCCTATTCTATGCCAGGACCGCACGGACATTATCGTGCTCTCATTTCGGAATCATTATACAACAGGCTTCAGCAGAAAATTATCGTATTGGGAATTAACGGCCCAATTGCTAGTAATATAATCAATTATCCTTGGAAACCATCATGGTTAATTCTTGGGGAATTCATTATGATTGTCCAACTGGCCTGCTTTTTTCCTCACCTATCGCTCACTGATAAACCAGCATTTACAGATAGCACTATCAGAGTTACAGTTCTATCATCATTCATTAGAAAGGCCTCAACCCATAAATTATAAGAATATTTACTTTTCTAACCAGACTAATTAAATAGTTCTTATTCTAAATAGTTGTTTTTGTTCGTTTTTTTTTTTTTTAATTACCGCTGTTAACTTTACCTAAATATCTTGAACAAATAATTGCAATAGTGTATGATAAGAATGTACACTTGATTTAAAAGTAGTATTTTGTAGTTAAATGACCCCATTTTAGATAAAATTAATTTTCGGATGCCACACAATTATGACGGTTTGTATTAGGAGTTTTGGGCATATAAATAATAAAATATAAAAGTATATTTTATTTATGTCTCCTTACAAACTTAATAAATTTTTTTCTTTGTACCATAAAGGTGGTAAACAGGCATACAGCCTGTCTGATGGTAAATGGTCACTGTAGCCTGTGAACACCTGCAACACTAGGGATGTCACGTGCGTGTTGCCGACCCTGAAGATACCTTAATATACACTTTTTTTAAAATCCCATACCAATAGTCTCTAGAAAAGACCTCGGCAGGAAACTTAAGAATAAATAAAAGCAGAAACATATATTGAAATGATTTTGCAACGAGACTGCTAAAGATGACAAATTTAAAATGAAGAGATTAAAAAATAAGATGAATTGATAACGTTCTCGATTAGGCTAATTTCTTTCTTTAACATAATATGACAGTTCTGGGGGGAAAGGGATTGTTAGTAATGGAGTTTGACAGCCCATTGCTAGCAATATGCCTTATTAGGTCGACCTCCACGTGGTTCCCCCTGGAAACCATCGTGAACAATTCTTGTTGAATTCGTTACGATGGGCTAACTGACCTACTTCATCCTCACCTATCATCCTTCACTGGTGCCCCGCCGGTGTATATCGATGGCGCGGGTGGAGTTACCGTTCCATTATCATCCATTAAAAAAAATATGACAGTTCTGCAGATTTTTAAGTCTTCTTTTAGACAGTACACAATATATGTTCATAATAAGTTAGTCTAGATCTAGAACTTCAATGATTCTGTTGTCATTTTTACATGTACAAGTATATAATGGAAATGTTGTGGATAACTGTAATTCAATATATTTTTGAAAAATTAATATAATTGTGTTATAGGAACGTCTAAGTAAAAAGAAGCGGCCAAGTCTTGTCCACATGATTGGTTTACAGCGACAGGACCAGTTGAGTGCCAGATCGAAGGCAGGCGCTAAATGGTTATCTAAAGTGAAAAGAGGACAAGTGGTCCCTAAAGGTAAAATTGTGCCTAAGCTTTAAAAATATTTATATGACTTCAATAAACACGACGCAAATAAAAATCTCTCGTTTTCCTATTAAGATTTTTTTTACTATAAAAGGAAATATAACGACAATTTATTTATGAAAAATTTTAATAAACATTAATTAAAAAGGCAATTTTTAAAATGTTTAACTATCAACCGACTTCAAGAAAAGGAGGTTCTCAATTCGGTTGTTTTTTTTTTATGTTTATATAACTCATAACTCTGCCACTTTTAAACTGATTTGGAAAATTCTTTTTTTATCTGAAAGGATATACTTACAGTTTAGTCCCGTAGAAATTTTAACAATATCGATTCGTTAGTTTAATTTATAAAACAAAATAACTGGTTTTGTAACAATTGAAGTCAGATTTTTTTATAAGACACAATGATTAATTATTCTTAAATTGGCGCCGTTCATTTCTGAGAAATATTCTATATTATTTTCATAATCTTGATCAAAATATTAAAATGTATGAAAAAACATACGTGCACACTAATAAGATATTAGTAGCTTTTCGAAATAATGAATAAAAAGTCATTGGATTGTAATAAAGATATACGAATATTAACTGTAGATTCTTATTAAAGTATATTTCAAATTTCAGATTCGACTCGTCTCTCTGTCGTCCACCTGAGCCCGTTGGGCTCTCAATTGAGTTTCAACAACATGACCAGAATAGAAAATGTGGTGGACTGGGAAGTCATCGCTAAGAAGTATAGGGCCCTCATGAGAGACGAAACCGAGGAGCCTGTAGTCAAAGAGAACGAAGCTGATGCAGCGGACAATACTTCGGAAATAGTGCCTAACAATGTCTCATCGATACCGCCATGAACTGATAGTTTTTCATCATCAGGAGCAAGGACAATTACAAATTGACGTTCATAACGTCAACCGTTAAAATTTTATATACGTATAATAAATATCTATTTCATATTTTGAGAGCCAAAGTTCATTTTACTGCCGTCAGGAATTTTAATTATTCATGTCAATGATTGAGAGGTGAAGAGATGTAACAATAAATATTTTAACAAATCTATATTTGTTTTTATTGATTAACGCAATTTGTCTCTGGTGTTGCGGGTGATCATGAGCGCCGGTAGTCACTTACCATCAGGTGAGCCGTATGCTCGTGTGTCGTCTATGTTATAACATAAGGGAAACCGTGGGCAATGTAGACTATTTTGTGATTTCATAGTGCATTCCTAATAAACTTCACATCCGGCTCGAAGGACCATTTTTTATAAGGACAAATCTCGGACAATTGAAACCTATAACCAAGGAAAAATACTGCGTTCATTATTCGGAACACTGAAGAATAAACTTTGTACTGTGTTATTTAAACTTTGTACACAATCTTTTAAAGAACACAGCATAACTTATTCCACAGAGGTACAGTCTCTCTATAGTTTAATTATAATCAGTCGTTCAATGGACACATCTAGACAGAGCAATGTGCCCCGAATTGTCATGCAATCGGGACATATCAAAGACATTGGACTACTGGTCGTTCTTTACACTGTGGTTTAATGTCGAAACAACACATACGTCCAGCGTCCACCGCTTGTTTCACTGTCTATCAACCACGCTTAGTGTGCAGAAAACGTGCACACTAAATTGAACACAGGCTTATTTATTGAAATAATTATAAATTAAAGACTTCAGTGAATTATTTTAGGGGTTACAATGTGTCGCACTGAAAAATATTGGTTGTGGAGTTTCGTCGTTGCTTTTTGTTAGTTTTCTATTTTTTTTTCTTTGTGTTTATAATTTGATCTTAAGTGTTATTAAAAAAATATATATATATATTTTCTTTGGTGTGTAATTAATAAAATTAAATAAAGTTAAAATATGATATCTATTTTCAGTTTTTGTTCAAATCGCGCAGTGCGCTAATTTGAGATGTTACAAAGGGTGAGTTAAAGATGTTTTTCTACTAATTACCTATATATTTATACTAGTAACCACTACCGATATCGCGTGGATTTTTGAAAATAAAATATTACTCGCGCGTAACATAGGTTTCTACAGGTGAAAGAATTTTCAAAAGTGGTTAAATATATGTATATTTAGTTTATTTATTACAAACATTTTTTTTTATTTTTTTATTTTATTAATTTTTTATAAAATGTAACGGAAAACAGTTCAAAACCTAACAATTATGTTATGAAACTTATTTTAGAAAGAATACTGGCAAAAGTGAAAAAAAATTGTTCACCATATCAACCGTTTACTGTCCACTGCTAGACATGGGCCTTCCCCATAAGGAGGGGGTTTACAAGTAGTTGTTACAGTTAGGCTTTGGTGAAGTTAGTCACTTACCATCAGGTGAGCCGCACGCTCGTTTGCCCCCTGTGTTGTAAAAAAAAAAAAAAAAGTTTTAACAGAGACTCTGCTGCTCATCCTAAATACAAATGTCTTTATTGTGGATCATAGGTAAAATTAAGGTATTACATCAGTTAAATAGTTACTCCATGTACTGCTATATAAGCATACAATATATGGAACAATTATAAATAAAGTACATGCATTATTTAACAGTATATAAAACATAACATTTAAAATTATATAGTGAAACAAAATTCTCCAACTATTAAGTTCCCTTACACAACACCCACGAGAAAGGAAGGGATGTGTTTTACGTCGGGACCACATGGCTAATATAGTATATAAATATATAAATAATAATAAAATGTAATATATTGTAAAATAAAATCATACGGATCAAAAAGTCTGCGTATTGTTTTTTCTTTTACAAAAATTAATTAGAACTAAAAACGCTTTATGGAATCTAAATATATAATTATAGAATTGACATTAAATAGACGTCATCTGTTTTTATATATGCCGAGAAAGTAGCTAGATTAATTTAAAAGAATTTTTTTATTGAGTAAGCATTAATAATAATATTTATTTATTCAGACTATTATAAGGGCCATTTTTTTATTTATTTTTTCTTTTTTTTATTATTTTAGGGGCTTTTACCTTATTCAGGTATATCAGTCTTATTGTACCCTGAATTGATTTCTCAAACAAAACTTTATCTACTCTCCCTAGACGCGGAAAGAGAAGAATTAATGGGCATCAATAATTTACAGAGATGTTAAAAAATTTCTGATTTAAGTTCTGCTAACATAGATCGAATAAGACCAACATTAAATTTATTTAAATTAAAGTGGCGCATGAATTCTTCTCTTTCCTTCGTATTATTACGACACTCTAATAGAATATGATACATATCATCGATGGTATTACAAGTGGGTGCAATTACAAGTACAATGGGGTGACAAGTTATAACTTTACTTAACCTATGTTAGTAAATAAGCGGTCATGACGCTCTTGCATTGATAACCTGTCCCAATCAGTATTTTATGATGGGACAGTCCATTTTAACGGCAATTGTCTTCAGGACACTATTTGAGTTAACACGCACCCTACCCAACAGCGAAACAATTCGTTTGCGCCGTATTGCCTAAAAATAATCCGTGCGCTCTCATGCAAATATGTGTGACGCACTACAGCGATGGGGTAGCCCCAACAATGTTCTGAAGGTATTATTATATTGGACTCGAAGAGCATTTTATGTTTTTTTTTATTATAGTTACTCGTGTAGAACACCTGAAAAGCTTTAAACAGGGTTATTTTCACTTGTTTTGTAAACCTAGCCAACCAGCGTGCCAACATGTTACTACATTAACTAAAATACTGAAAATGAAATAATGAAATGATCAAAATCGGCCGAGCGATTCGTGAATACTGATTGACGTTCATGACTGAAGTTACCAACCAACGGAAAGGCCGCTGCGTGAAGTCGCGTCGAACGCGACAGGTCTTTGTCCCAGACTGTGTTACTATTTCAAATGATAAATAAATGCGGTCAAGTGCGAGATAATCAACATTAAAGGTTCCATAATAAAAATAAACTGTAACTTTACATGATAATTTACAAATATGTTTATAATTAAACTTTTTTCAAATATTTATTTACTTATTTATTCATTAGTACATATATATGTACAAGGCGGACTTAAATCTAAAAGCTTTCTCTCAGTCAACCTTAAAAAAGTGTTGAAATACTCGAATGCGGTACTAGTAGAAATTGATATACATATATACTAAAATTAACATATATAAACAAATAGATATGTATAAATGTCAAAAATACTTACACATTTTTTTTTATGCAACATAGAATGGCAAACAAGCTGACAGCCCACCTGATGGAAAGTGGTTACCGTCGCCTATAGACATGAGCAATACCATGGACATAACAGAGTATACTATTTCGCCCATGATACCCCCTTATGCGTAGCCATTCCTGAGGACTCAGGTGTTATTCCTCTGTACCCTATAAATTATATACATATGTATATAAGATATACTATATTATACACGAAGTTAAGAATAAAAGATAGTATTTATTTTATTTATTCATTTATATGCTTTTGTACATTCACTTATAATATAGATATAAGGTTATACCAAAACGTACACAGGCAAGCTTATTCCTTAAGGGGATTTCTTCCAGTCAACTTCGATAACCTGGGAGGAGGTATATATGTTATCTATCTCATACAATAAGAGTCTAATAATAACTACTATTATTACTCTTTCCTTAACTTAGATCATAAAAACCGGTTTAAAATCAGACCACAAAAGTAACATGATTTGTGAAGGATTTTAAATGATTACTCAAACACTAATTTAAAAGATCAATCTGTATTTGATAATGATATTTGTGATTTCTACAATATAGCACTATGATAGATGAACTTACGGACGTACGAAGTCGCCATTTATGGCGGCATTTAGATCCTTTTTGAACTTTGTAATTTACAGGGTACAGAGGAATAATACCTGAGTCCTCAGGAATGGCAACGCATAAGGGGGTATCATGGGCGAAACAGTACACTCTGTTATGTCCATGGTGCTGCTCATGTCTATAGGCGACGGTAACCACTTTCCATCAGGTGGGCCGTCAGCTTGTTTGTCATTCTGTTGCATAAAAAATAAAGACTCTAAAATGACCAAATAATAACGTCTAAATCGAAGACGTCGCGTTGCTACGTGGGTATATTTTATTTCGTTTATAACTCATTAATGTTCCACTACTGGACACAGGTTTCTCTATGTATAAAATAAGCAACTACGCTGGCCAGGTGACTCGGCATAGTAGGTATTTTACTTCGAGCTTATATTGTGCTAGCATTTGTTTTTAAATTGTATAGTTCTTTGTGCTTTGTTTACTTAGTCGCCGCACGACACCCCGAGAATGACAAGGAGATATGACACATTGCATTGTTTCCGCGTCACTTTACAAATCACGTATAAGTATACTATCTTTTAGACTCCTACTTCGTACGCGCGAAGTCGGAAAACCAATGAATGGACCATGTCTAGATTGGGTACTGAGATAAAACATACACCAGATTTTAAGTTAGATCTTTAGGAATATAATTGTGACCAATTTGGTACAGCAGTTTTTGCCTTATGCTAAAACAAGTATATATAGACAGACAGGCAGTCAAAATTTAATCTAATAATTATTGTTTTGGCATCTATTAGTCTTAGTAAGGTATTCGTATTCATTTTTTTTACAACTGTGAAAACCGCATCCAACGGCGTTCATAGGCTACTGTAACCGTTTACCAATCAGGTAGGCCCTATGCTTGTTTGCCATCTCAGTGGTATAAAAAAACATAATTTCGTTTTAAATTGTTGTCTTACAAGAGTATATATATTTAAGACTAGCCTTTATTATATAATTAAGATATCCGATTTCCAAAAACTAGCTGACTTCAATTATAGTAAAACCAGTTATTTTGGTGGTTGAGTCAGTCTGTAAGTATATTTTTTCAGATAAAGGTAATAAACAAAAAAATACAACCGAATTGATAAACTCCTTCTTTTGAAGTCGGTTGAAAATATGTTAATTCAAAACAAATATTTGAATTTCAAAATAGGCCTCGAATTCGTTTGCTAAATTATGATTACGTATTTTAAAAACTCATGACGCATTAATGAAATTAACTAGCCCAGATAACTCACGCGTCGTTTTATAAATGCCTCGAGTCATGAATGAAATTTCAAATATGATATAAGCTATTAATCATTTTTTTTTACGTCGGTAATTATCAGTAATACAAATATATTGAATGTGCGTGAAACACGCATAACATAACCTTAGAGTAAGTACTGTAGCATATAGATTAAAGTAGGAAGAAAAAATTTGTTACCTAAAGTGATTTATTTCTTTTAAATCGACTTCTCAGTTCGGTTGTATTTTTTTATGCCTATTACCTCCTAACTCCACCAGTTCGAAACCGATTTCGAAAGTTCTTTTTATCTAAAAGGTTATACTTACAGATTGTTCCTATAGAAATTTTACCAAAATTGATTCAATAGTTTAATTTTAGACTAAAATAACTGGTTTTGTCGCAATTGAAGTGTTTTTTTTTTTTGTGGGACACAATCTTTTAATTATTACCTATTATTATTAGTGTGAAAGGTTCAAAAATTTTATTGTTCCTATTTTTTTGTAGTTAATTTTTTTTAAAGTAATTTTTTGTAAAATTCTGCCTTATATATTCTTTACCTGAGTAGATATTTTGATTTACGTACGGCTGACTTGAAGAAGCCAATTTCATCCTGCAGGTATACAAGCATACTATAAACAGATTGTAGAGATAGAGAGACGAAAACTAAAACAAATTAGTTGACTTAAAACTATTAAAAACTTGCAAAATTAAACAGCACGTTTCTTATGAATTTGCTTCATTACAATTTTTAATTTTTTAAATATGCATAGTGCATAAGTACTCGTAGATACTTGCTTAACTTGAGGAATGAAACTCTACTTTGAAATCTAGCCTTGATTTTTAACGTCTTTGCTGCTGACTTGCACAGTTTCCAAATAACTTGTTGTTGGCTTTATTATATTTGCATTTTATGAACGCGTTGCATTCTGAAATGAGAATATTTACTTAATCAACCGACTTCAAAAAAGAGAAAGTACTCAATTCAAATGTATCTCTTTTGGTTTGTCTCTTATAAATATTGTTAATTAATGTTCTTTTTTAACAAAATCGTAATTTAAATGTTATGTGTTAAATATTAAAGTATAAATAAGTATAATTGTTTCTCTTTTATGTATTTTTATTTATCTATGTCTGTTTTGATTTATGTGCTATAAGTAATGCAAATAAATTCTCTATCTATCTAAAATACAAACCTTATTTTGTATATATTTTTTGTTAGTAGTCAAATATACTAATAGGTTTACGCTTGGACTCACCTCGCCTTATAGTAAGTGAAAAAAAAATGAAACGCGCTTATCCATTAATCTACAAGATTAATTATTTATTATTACATCTTAATTTTTGCATAGTAAAACACTGGTCTTATGTAATAGTGGTAACACTCCACTAATCAGTTCTTCGTCGAAGGTCATTTATCTGGATTATCAGGTCAGCAATTGTATAATCAAACATAACTACTGTTATCGAACTCGACTACTTTCTTTCAGGTTGATCGCTCTAACAAAGACCGGTTTTCTTACTTCACACAAATTTTCCATACATTGCATTCGAGATGACTGATAATGATTAATTCGCCACTCGCTTGCGTTGTTTCGAACCGATGATTTAAGAATGAGCGATTCTAATCTTTATACTTCTTATAATAAGATCGTAACAGAGACAAAACTGCATACGGAATATTTTTAAATGTAGTTTAAGGGTCTGTAATTATATTTTTATATACTTAGAAACATCTCTAAACGCCTAACTGCGGTTGCCAATCCGCCTGCCAAGCGTGGTAACTACTGGCAAAACCCTATTTTTGGGGGAGGCAATATTCAGCAATAGAGTTAAAATCACCTACCAGTATCATAGATAAATAATGATTTATTTATTTATTTATTCATTAGTACAAATATGTGTACATGGCGGACTTAATGCTAAAAGCATTCTCTCCCAGTCAACCATAGGGAAGTGTCAGAATACTCGAATGCGGTACTACTAATTATTGATATACATACGTACTAAAATTACATATATAAACGAATAAATATATATAAATAACAAATATACTACTAGTAAACAAGTAGATATAACTAAGTAATGAACTTTATCTAAATTAATATTATAAACAGGGGGGAAGGGAGTGTTAGTAATGGGGAGGTTAGTCCCTATTGCTATCAATATACCCTGTCAGGCCGACCTCCACGCGGTTTCAACCATGAAGCAGTTGTGTTTGCATGACTGTGGTTCGGTTTGAAGGGTGGGATATGGCGTGAATTTACAGGGTACAGAGGAATAACACCTGAGTCCTCAGGAATGGCAACGCATGGGGGGTATCATGGGCGAAACAGTATACTCTGTTATGTCCATGATACTGCTCATGTCTATAGGCGACGGTTACCACTTTCCATCAGGTGGGCCGTTAGCTTGTTTGCTATTCTAAGTTGTATAAAAAAAAAACCCTGGAACCCATCGTGACTAATTTATCGTTCAATTCGTCACGGTGGGCTAACTGACCTTTCTTTTCATCCTCACCAATCATTCCCCACAAATGTATTTATGACACCAATAGCGCAAGCGGGGTTACCATTCTATTATAATCCATTAAAAAATATTATAAACAAGAAAAATATAATTTTATTGTTTATAATGGATACTTATATTTGATATTATTATATATGGATTTTTATTTTGATATTTACTTAACCGCTGTTAAAAATTCTTTCACCTAAAGAAAGCATTTTAGCGATTAATATGGGCTATACACATTTCATTTCCAAAAATACCATACGAAACCGGAGCGTTTTGCTAGTAAATAAATAAATTACACTAAAACGTAAATATCTAATTACGTTTTCCAGGTCACTAGACAACTACATAACATCTCCGTTGGAAAATGTTATGTTCCTCGCCAACTCTTCGTGCATAGATCCAACTTTACCAACCGTCATTTATACCTTCGGGTACAGAGGTCGAGTGGACGGGCCAGCCACTAAAGCACTCATAAGCGCGTACCTGACCAAGAAGAAGAGGAATGTGGTGCTCTTAGACTGGGAGGAAGAGGCTAAGAGTGGATTCTTTGGTATACCTTTAGGGTACATTATTACCGCCGTTCCTAGAGCAATGAAGGTAAATAATCTGCTTCCTACTATTATTATTCTATTAATATTACAAATGTAAATGTTTGTTTGTTTATTACCTTTTAACGCCTTAATGGCCGTGTGGTCCCGGCATATAATAGGCTACCCCTTTCTTTCCCGTGGGTGTCGTAAGAAGCGACTAAAGGACGGCCAGAGATGAACAGGAGCATTACTCTTAAAACATTTCTAAAGCCAAACTGCGGTTGCCAATTCGCCTGCTAAGCGTTGCTACTACTGGCAAAACCCCCCAAGGGGGAGGCTTATGTTTAGCTGAGGACAGCTAAAGGCTAATATGATATTCATCATTATCATATCAGCCTTAACGGCTTGACCAATCACTATGATATACTTTACCAGAGGGAGACTTTGTTCAAAAGTCGTTTGCTTGGACACCTCTGTCCCATTCGTCTTTCTACTGTGAAGCAGTTGTGTTTGCATGGCTGTGTTTCGGTTTGAAGGGTGGGATATGGCAGTGAATTTACAGGGTACAGAGGAACAACCTGAACCTGAGTTTTTAGTAATGATAACGCATGGGAAGTATTATGGGCGAAACAGTATACTCTGTTATGTCCATGGTACATGTCTGTACTTTCCATCAGGTGAAACGGGAGAAGTTAGTAAAATATAAAATAAAGTCCTCTACCGCGTGTTTATTAGTCTGTTAGTCAGTAGGTACTGATCTATGACTGTAGATAACTTTGCAGATGCAAAGCTTAAAAAAAATACTTTAGAGATTTTGATACGACTTCCACTAATAAATAGACTGATAAACGAGGATTTTTTGAAATATATACATAAGTACCAAAAGAAGCCCAGATTAATCTAAAATGATGAAATAAACCGTGTACTATAACGAGAGTCATGAGATGACTCGAGTGAAAATGAATAAAGCAAAAATAGAGATTTTTAGTACTCGGATGTCTCTGCCTATCTTCCAAAGGAACTTGATATGAAGATACGAGTAGATAGATACATAAAATAAATTGTAAATTGTCAAGTTACATCATACCGACGCTACCTTATATACTAGATTATACGTATTATAACCAAATGTAAACAGAGTAAGACAAAGCACGCATTTGTATTCAAATAGCTTAACATATTTGGAACAATATAAAAATAGTTTTAATATTTATAAAGTGACCAAAAATAACTTTCCGTTACGCAACAAGAATTTTTATTTTTAACTCTAGTGTGCACCTGTAAAAAACGACGACTAGAGTTAAATAATATACGTTGATATAAAATGAAAGGTAGATCGAGAACAGGTTTGATCGTAGCTGTAAGAATATGTTATATATATATGTATATGATATACATATATTGTCAACTGAGCTTGTATAATGAAAAAATACCATATTCAAACAACTCGTTTCTAGTTCTCAAAATTGACTGGAAAACATCCCTTCGAGAAATAATGTATTTTGGTCATTTTCAACCGACGAAAAAACATATATATATATATATATATATATATATATATATATATATATATATATATATATATATATATATATAATTATTAAATTATGTTTTTCATATTTTATTAAAATTTGGCAGTCTATGGGGAAGGCTTATGTCCAGCAGTGGACGGACAATAGCTGAAATGATGACGATGATTAAAATTTGTATAATTGACTGTCTTTCATTCCGTTCATGCTCTATTTAAATATTTTATAGTCTAATAATGTCCTCTACTTCTGATCTAGTGCATTATGCGCTGGATTAGGAAAAAAATAGCAAAAAATGGTATTAGTTGTTTATAGATGGTTGTTATTGACACAGATGTCTAATATTGTAGGTAAAACGTAAAAACCTTAGATAATAACGTGACAAATTCACTAAGAAAGGCTACAGTATACCATATTCTGCTTAGGACACAATACCATAATTATGCCAACAAGACTAATGTAATCCTCAAGTATCTTTTTTGCCTTTTTTATCTTGTGATGATAAGAGAGGACGTATATCATATTCTGTTTAGACACAATACCATAATTATGCCAACAATTCTAATGTAATCCTCAAGTATCTTTTTTTACCTTTTTTATCTTATGATGATAAAAGAGGACCAAGACAGATCAGTCAAATGAGTGTTAATAATATACCATGTACCAATATATCTTATCGATTCGACCTCCTCACGATCGCCCATGGTAATCATCGCACTTAAATCGCGCAGGGGAATATGGCAGAATGATCTACCTAAATTGCTTTCTCATAATCACCTATCATCCTTTGCTGGTACTCCAGCAGCGTATTATGTTAGCACAGGCGGGATAAACATTCCATTCCAACTCAATTAAGACTCTGACAATGTTACACCCTACATTGCTAGCAATGGATCTAAACACTGTACTGAACATAACAAAATAAATAATGTACTAATTGTGCCCTCGCCTGTGTTCTCTCTACTCTCCTTAGATGTTCATAAGTCGAGTGTGCCAGAGGGTATACCGGCAGTGTGCTTCGGAACTATGTTCTGAATTAATGCACCTATTCACGATTTCGTACTCTTCAGAACAATTTCCTTCGACATGGAAGGCTACTCTTGTGTAGCCATACTATATATATATATATATATATATATATATATATATATATATATATATATATATATATATATATATATATATATATATATATATATATATATAAAGCCTTTACCTAAAAAAGGCGATAAGTCGAGCCCTTCAAATTATAAGTCGATTGCGATCGCTTCCCTTCTCTCTAAGGCGATAGACCGTATAATTAACGCACAGCTGTTGAAATACCTAAAGGATCACGATTTGTTGAATGACCGCCAATACGGCTTTCGCCACAGTCGCTCAACTGGTGACCTATTAGAATATCTCACGCACTGATGGGCATCAGCCATTGAGAGTCAAGGTGAGGCGCTCGCTGTCGGTCTTGATATTGGAAAGGCCTTTGACCGGGTCTGACATTGAGGTCTTCTATCGAAATTGCCCTACTATGGACTTCCCGACAGCTTGTGTAAATGTATTGCCAGTTTTTTGTCCGGCAAACGCATAAAAACCGTTATAGATAGTTGCTGCTCCGATAGCGTGGACACTAATGCTGGCGTTCCGCAGAGCTCTGTGCTTTCCCCGACGCTGTTTCTGCTGCATATCAATGATTTTACAGAGGAATTGTTCGATATTATGCCCATGGCCACTTTCTACCATCGTACTCTCGTACGTTCTACGTACGCGATGGCAGCTCGCCATAGACAAGGAGTTTACCCCCATACCTTAGAGCTTAGATGATCGCGTACAGTGCAGTTTCAGCGATACTAACGCTCAGGTTATGAAATAAGCTCCCTGTTGAGGTTTTTCCAGGAGACTACAGCATGCGGTGCTTAAAAAAATGGGTATAGAGGTTTTTTCAGGGTCCGCAATGCGCGCGTAATTAATTTGGTATTACAGGCGTTCATAAGCTACGGTAACCACTTACCATCAGGTGGCCTGTTAGGTGTGTTTGCCAGCTCAGAAATATAAAAAAAATTGGTCAGGATAAAAACTAGCTTATATCTATCTTCACGTCAAAAACAATATAAGTCGAAGTTCATGATGATCTATTGGGCCATCCAGACACTAAGAGGCACAAACAAATAAAGAAATAATATAAGTTAATAAGTAATAATAAATATAGCAAGGATTTTATTTATAATTTATTTCAGTTGGGAGACAGTTTAGGAGATGCGTTGGTGAACATGGCGCACGCTGGCTTCAACATGACCCAAGTCCACTTATTGGGACACTCCCTAGGAGCTCATGTTATGGGGTTTGCTGGCAAAAGAGCTAGAGAACAAGGCTATGTCGTCTCTAGGTAAATACTTTAATACTTTTTGTCTTACACTGTACTCTTTACTTCTAATATTTTTTACCATATTTTATTCCATTCTACGAGTAAACATATGATTTGAGTTACTGAAAAGATGTCATAAGAATTAACTGTGCACGAGGTATCTTTTTGGTCTGTTTTACTAAAAATAAGTTTTTGATTAAAATTATTAGATTTTGTTCGTTTACTTTTTTCTATCAACTTTGTATATATATTTTTATAATTATATTACATTCCTAAAGACACCGGGTTACCATACCAGGTTATAGTCCTATCACCTACAAATCTTATGTCCAATAAAGCTTTGCAGGCTGATTGACAATCACAGTTAGCCTTTGGTGTTGTTTTAAGATGGACGCTGCTACCTATCCCTCGACCATTAAGTTAGTCGCCTCTTACGACACCCACGGGATAGGAAGATCTGGCCAATTCTATACTGGAACCACATGGAAGATAACATTATTTATTTATTTTATATATTTATTCTTTATTATAGAATAAAACTTTGTACAAGTGGCAAGCTTAATGCCATATGGCATTCTCTATGAGAAAACCATTAGCATAGTATTATATTATCTGTACCATTAGGTAAAAACGTATGAAAGGCTGTGGTGGTGAAAAAATAAATATATTATGTGTATGTATAATACACATAATGTATAGGTAGGAATTACACTAGAGCTGATTTAGTTGACTCAACAAGTAATTAATCTTTTAAAAACAGATTAACCTACTTACTTATTTTATATGTATTAATTTTAATGTACTATGTTTAAAATTACATGGTCATTACAAAGTTTGTGCATGATTGACTTAAACGAACGAACACCATGCACGCTTGTCATTCAAGTAATCATTTAGTGTGTAATAGATTTTGTTCAATAAGTGTTTTTAATTACAGTTTTAAATTTATTATAAAGGTCAAACAAATTATCGTTCGGTATCTTTTATAACATTTAATGCTCATTCCCATAAAATACCAATTAACTTTTTTTAAACGATACTTCGGAACAGCAAGTTTGAATTTGTATCTAGTGTTAAGATTATTGAGATCGCTGCTTTTAAGAAACAATTAAAGATTCCTACATATATTTCTCCATACTTGCACAGCTTTTTCTTTACAACATGCTCAATAAGTATCCACATGTAGAGTTATTCAATTATACTAAAGAAGAATTTATTGGGATGACAAAGGAGTTCATCTCTGGTGTTAATTAATTAATGTAAAATTTATTGCACGTTAAGTGAAATAATTTGTATACGGCCTTGTTGTTGGTGAAAGCTGTTATGTAAATTAATATAAAAATAAATAAATGATAAAACTGTACACATATAAAATAAATTTATACAGTTTATTCATAAGTGCATCACTTTGTGTTGTTGTTGAATCAATTTGTTATTTTTTAATGTTTGATAAAATTTTATAGCAAAAAAAGAAATGGAAATCGGACAGGACAACATCTAGTTAGAGATAAATAGAGACAATACAAAGTCTTTTCACTCCTCAGTATCTTATTATAACGTATTTTTTTTACTTTTGATGAAATTAGAAGTACTAATGCAAGAAATTTTAATTTTTA
Organism: Galleria mellonella; assembly: GCF_026898425.1. Classification (NCBI taxonomy): domain Eukaryota; kingdom Metazoa; phylum Arthropoda; class Insecta; order Lepidoptera; family Pyralidae; genus Galleria; species Galleria mellonella. Next base: position 1,907,776 of record NW_026442112.1, read on the forward strand.
AAAAAGGCATATATATTAAAAAAAAACACATTTAATTAAAAAAAAATAAAAAAAAGTAATGTATATTTCACAGGATAACCGGCCTGGACCCCGCCCGGGCGCTATTCGAAGGCTCTTTTGCCTACAAAGGTTTAGACCGTACGTGTGCAAGATTCGTGGACATCATACACAGCGACCCCGGTGGCTATGGCACCACAAAGTCAACAGGAACAGTCGATATATGGCCCAACTACTTCGGCAGCGGTGGAGCACAGCCGGGTTGTGCTGTTGGTGATTTTGATATGTTCACTCCAGAAGGTGGGAAAAATCATTGTTTCTATTAATGTAATTTTAATATTCTCGGAATGTTTTTTTGAATAACAAGGAAATAGTATACTTATCTATATATACGGCATTAAAGGATGGCAATCCCTCCTGTATTAGGGAAGGGATTGCTAATAATGCGGACTGTCAGTTCCATCAGCAGTATACTGTCAGGTAAACCTCCACGGTGTACCCCCTGGAAACCATCGTGCTGAATTCCAGTTTTATTCATCACAATAGACTATCTGACCTGCTTTTTCATTTACATTTATCATCCCACACTGGTGCCCCGCCAGCGTATACCGTTACGGCAGGCGGGATTACCATTCTATTATCACCCATTAAAAAAATACCTTTTTCTTCTATCGATATACACTAGCGGGGCAAAGGTGATTGAATAGGTGTCTGAGTGAATAAATAATAGGTAGAGATGAAAGCGGATTAATCGATTCATCATGACAAATTATTTAAGAAATAACCACAACAATTGTCAAAGGGAATCACATTGTGGTCGACCTATCTATCTATTCTATTTAAGAGCTGCGCTCTTGTCGGTGGAGCTCTTGCCACTCACTACGATTTTATGATTGATTACTTGATCTACCTGGTGTAACTACGCCTTGGTCTTTTTCTTCCCCTCCTTCCTTCTGTGGTCAACCGGACAAGATATTGATTATTAGCAATAGGGCTACTATTCCCTTTTACTAACACTCCCCCCTGGGGAGGGAAGGGATTCTTATTAATGCGGACTGCCAGTCCCATTGCTAGCAATATACCCTGACAGATTGACCTCCAAGTGGTCCCCCCTGGAAACCATCGTGCTGAATTCCAGGTGTATTTATCACGATGAACTAACTGACCTGCTCTTTCATCTTCACTTATCATCCCTCACTAATGCCTCGCCAGTGTATACCGATAGCGCGGGCGGGGTTACCATTCCATTACCATCCATTAAAAAAAAACACTCCTTCCTAGGTTTATACTAACGATGTACTATGGCGAAGCACTAACGGAGAATAAAAAAAACTTGGATGAACTCAAGACATTTGATCCATTGGATTATTTTAATTGTAATTTGTAATAAAACTTTATTGTACATAATTTATATTGGACACATTAAAAGATTTAATATACAATGGCGGACTTATCCCATAAAGGGATAATTGGATTGATTAATTGTATAATAAGCTAATTATGCATGACATGGTGTACCTATTGAGTCGAATGCGATGGCATATTGGGCATACCATACCGTTACAACATATATTAATAAGGTTACTCTACCCATTGACCTTGAAACGAGGTCCAAATACGAATAAATTTTCGTTTATTACTAAATAAAAATGGTGAATGAAGTGAAAACCTTGAATGGCTTTTATGCACTGTCAGTTATGTTTTCTGTTATTTCTGTCAACGGTTGAATGGTATATAAAACCACGTGGTCACATCACCATCATTATACCAACCATCTACCGTCCACTGCTAACCATAAGCCTCCCCTAAATGTGTTATTCGTATGTGATATAAAATCTGCCTTAATATTTATTACTAGCGGACCGTCCCGGCGTCGCACGGGTATACATTTTTACATTTTAAAAAGTGGCCATTAAGGCTGCACATGCGATGGAAGCTTAAAAATGGAGTCACTTCTCCCGTTTTCCCAATATTTCCCTTCCCTGCTCTGCTCCTATTGATCGTAGCGTGATGAAAAGTATGCTATAACCTGCCCAGGAGTATGAAGAATAATTGTACCAAGTTTCGTTAAAATCCGTCGAGTAGTTTTTGTTTCTATAACGAACATACAGACAGACAAAAATTTTATTGGTTGCATTTTTGGCATCAGTATCAATCACTAATCACCCCCTAATAGTTATTTTGAAAATATATTTCATGTACAGAATTGACCTTTCTACAGATTTATTATAAGTATAGATTTAAAAAAGTGGTAGTGCATAGAATATGGATAGGTAGTTTTTTTTTATACAACTTAAAATGACAAACAAGCTGACGGCCCACCTGATAGAAAGTGGTAACCGTCGCCTATACACATGAGCAGTACCATGGACATAACAGAGTGTACTGTTTCGTCCATGATACCCCCCATGCGTTGCCATTCCTGAGGACTCAGGTGTTATTCCTCTGTACCCTGTAAATTCACGTCATATCCCATCCTTCAAACCGAAACACAGCCATGCAAACACAACTGCTTCACGGTAGAAACACGAATGGGACAGAGGACAGAGCAATCGACTTTTGTACAAAGTCTCCCTCTGGTAAACCTCCCTCTGGTAGCGTTCAGTACCCCTAATATCTAGTTATTTTATGAACTAGAAATGTCATCCATAAATATAAATAGTATTTTGCACAATTGTATATCAGACATCAAAGGTATTTACTTCATCACTGATGGCACTCGCCATTCTCGGGGGAAAGGAATTGTAAGTAATAGGGACCATCAGCCCCATTGCTAGCAATATACGCCATCAGGTCGACCTCCTCGTAGTTTCCTTGGAAACCATCTTGGTTAATTCATTGTGAATTCATTACTATTGGTCAACTGGCCTGACTTCATCCTCGCTTGTCATCCCTCACTGGTACCCTGCCAGTATATACCGATAGCGTAGGTAGGGTTACCATACCATTAGCATCCATAAAAAAAAATTTGCCATTCTATCCTACCTAATCGAATCTGTCGGTTAACATTATCGCAGATAAAGAATGAGATGGTAGATACTGCTGTTTCGTTCTTTCTCATTCGTGCTAGTGATAGCGAAATCATACCTATTATAGATTCTATTACTATTCATCTAAAAGAGTAGACTATTGTGAAGTACAGTGAAGGACGATAGGTGAGGATGAAGCAGGTCAGTTAGCCCATCGTGACGAATTCAACATGAATTGTTCACAATGGTTTCCAGGGGAACCACGTGGAGGTCGACCTGATAGGGCATATTGCCAGCAATGGGGTTGTCAAACTCCATTGCTAACAATCTCTTTCCCCCCCACAGACGGTTTAGGTGAGTCTCAGATGGTCTGCTTATAGGGTCGTTTTTCTAATTACAAAATATTTAATTGATAATTTATTACTAATTCATTCACATATCATTGACATACAAATTCTTGAGTTTCCATGACCTTAAACTAATACCACAGATACCATAATACTACTAATATGGAGCCGATGCGTTTGTATCTTGCTCACGTGTTAGATAACTTCTACGCATACAAATCATTGAAATTGACGAAATATAATTATGTAATGGAAAGAACCTAAGATTACGGACTCGGCATCCTTAATTTCAGCACAGAAACAGCCTAATTGGTAATGAGTGTTCATAAGACAGTCACGCATGTACATACACTGAATCTTGTCGCAATGAATCTTCTTAATATACGAGTATAAAATCCCATGTCACGGTATTCGTTCACGTACGAACGATTTTAATTAAATTAAAAAAAATATATATTTAAAAATTAAAAATCACAATATTTTTTCAAGAAAAACAAAAGTTTGCCGGGTCAATTTTTAAAATTTTTAAATATAAAAATATATAGATAAAGGTTTCTCTTTTAATTGAACATAACCTGGCCTGATATATTATTTTACGTTGAAGATATAAAAAGAGAGAAAAATATATACAATTATTATATTTTTAAATAATAACTTATAATTAAAAAATGAAAAACATAATTTAATAATTTTGAAAGTAAATTTAAATAAGAATTATATATATATATATATATATATATATATATATATATATATATATATATATATATATTAGTAACTTATTTAAATAAAGGCTTAAAATTTAAAACGATCCTAACGGTATCGATTTCACCAAACTTATAGGCATTACAACGTATATAATAAATTATTTAAATAAAATGCACCTTGGATGAGAAATGGGCGTTCATATTAACTTGAATTTAAATATTCATCAGCAGAATAATAAATAAACTAATATTAGAAACTGTTTCAACATACTAATAAATTTAGTAAACCCACTTATTTTATATTTTTATAATATTCATTAATCAATCAAACAATAATACATTTACATAGAGTTTATAAATTTAATGTTTTATTTTATATAAATATAACGCTATGCTTTGCCATCATTGGGCGTACAATTTTTTTTATTATCAACAAACTACATAATGCAATTACAAGTAACATTTATTTTTTTAATTATTGTTCCACAATATCTATTAGAATTACCATAAGTAATATAAAAAAATCTAATTGAGAGTGGTACTACAGGCCAGTATCTAAAGGTACAGTTACACCAAACGTGCAAAGAGCATAAAGCAGAGGTTCTCAGGATTTTTTTTTTCTCATAGACCACTTTAAAAATTTTGCTAGTTCCGGTAGACTCCCTGCAGCTATATGTCTATCGTATTCCCAAAACTCGACAAAAAACTATGAATATTAAGAACTAATAATGAAAATTTACGTTGCAACTGAATTCCAACCACAAATTCATAGTTTTCGAAAAAAAAAAGTGAGAATTGATTGGTTATTAATTAAGGTTGTACTGTGAATGGATGTCAAAAAAATTATTCCATCCAATTTTACTTTTTTGACAACTACTCACAGCACAAGGAACCAATCAATTCTCACTTATTTCACTTAGAAAACTCCACATTCGGAGTGGTACAAGTAAAAAGAAAAATAGTATACTTTTTGTGTTTTATTTATTTAAATATGTAATTATTACACTTTTAATTATGATTATTATCACATTATATGATTGTTTTTTTGTAAACCTCTGCTTACGAATCGTGAACCCCCATTTTTTTGTCACGCCCACATAGATCCCTATTGACACCTGTGGGACCACCTGGACCACTTTGGGAACTACGGGCATAAAGCAAGACCTCAGAGCGTAGAGCCGGAATATAGGACATTTTAGGTTTAAGACTAAAGCGCAAAGAGCACGAACAAACAAAGGTTAAAACTAAACAAGAGCAATTCAACTGTCATATATTGTCTATTATAATCGTCCCGTGTGGTCCCGGCGTAGAATAGGCCACCTCTTCATTTCCCGTAAGAGGCGAATAAGCGAGCGCGAGGGATCGGCAGCAGCGTCCCTCTTAAAACATCTCCAAAGCCTAACTGCGGTTGTCAACCCGTCTGCCAAGCGTGACAACTACTGGCAAAAACCCCCCTAGGGGGAGGCTTATGTTCAGCAGTGGACAGTTAAAAGTTGATATGATTATATGTATTATATATTGAGGAAATGCAGCAACGTCGCAATTATCTGTCAATTTCCAAAAACAATTTAAGAGTTTTTAATAGTTTTCAATGAGTATTTAAAAAGTACTTTGCCTATGAACTAAAACGTTAATCGTGCAATAATATACTTATTAAGAGATTATATAAATAGAGAGTCTCTATACATATGCTTAGAAAAAAGCGGGTCAACTTTTTCATACAATTTTGCGTGATAAATCACTCATAACTGAGTGATACCTTTACAACTTCAATATTTATTTTGTCTTATAATTTCTGCACCTTTTTAATGCGTAAAACATCATTTTATTTATTAAATAATTAAATATCAAGATACATTGTGTGCGTATGTATATAGAAAACTAAATAAAATAAAAGAAAACGAGTCAGATAATTTGACAGTTAGCTGACAAAAAGTTGAACCTTTTTAAAGCTCGATATCTGTATAATCTAAGATTACTCCATTCCATCATCATCACAATCTAAGTTACGAAGGTATCATAGACAATTTAAATTTTGACAGCAAAAAAGTATTTGAAAAACAACGCAGATTATGAAGTATGTAGGTGCAAAATTTTTAGGAGTAGATTTCTAATCAACGTATTTCAAAATTAACTTTTTGTTTCGTAATCGGTACACTTTTTGAATAATCAATCAGAAATATTGAAAATTAGTCAGTTATTTTTTAAAATTGACAGATAATTACGACGTTGCCGTACTTCTTTGTGAATTCTCTTGATAACATCGACCCAATAACGCAAATGGAATTATCAAAGAGAATGTAATACGGAAATTATTATCTTGAGTTTATTACATCATTGTTTCCAGTATTACTTTTACATATATATTGGGTTTACAACGTACACTTTTAAAAAAAACACCAATTAAGGACATATTTTTGTTATCTATGTTATATGTTATGCCAACAATTTTTGAGAACTAATTCCCATAGGCGTATTTAAAGGGAGGGTGGGGTAGGCCGTGCCCAAGTTTAGAATAAACAAAAGTCGGAGGAGTTTGAGATATATTTACATCCGAACGTTTGATAAATTCATCTTTCTAATGCAAAAATACACACTCAAAGATTTTTTTTATTTTTTTTTATATAACTTAGAATGGCAAACAAGCTGATGGCTCACCTGATGGAAAGTGGTAACCGTCGCCTATAAACATGAGCAGTACCATGGACATAACAGAGTATAATGTACAATAGATACACGTACTAACAATATATATATTTCAGCAGATACAATCGACGATGTTAACATCAACAACGGAACCAATTATACACAATACTTCAGAATGATCACTAATGTGATTAATAAAGTGAAGCCCAGTAAGTCAATTGGCATGTACGAGAAATGAAGCATGATTATTGGGATTACAATAAAATTTGACATTCCAACGACATGCTTTAGGTATTTGGTGTTAATAAGTACGCTTGCATATTTGTATTTATTTATTTAAACCGCTTAAATCAAGCTTTCAAGGTCTTATAGTTATTGAAAAAAATTAAAAATAAAAGGGTTTCCCCAAAAATGATCTGTTATAATTAGTGATATTATAACTCTATGCAAGCTGATATTTTTTTCACAACCTTAATTTTATCATGAAATAAAGCAGATTTTTTTAATTCATAATCAGCCTATAATAAAAGTAATTATTTTAAGAAAAAAAAGTTGTGTCATTTTTCGGTGTTGCAAGTACTCATAATATACTAGCTACTATATTTTGCTATTATTTATGAATAAATGATCTCCATACAAATTTTGACGAAAAGTAAAAAAGAAATAATGTAACAAATATACTCGTAAAAATTAATAATTTATTATTATTTATAAGCTTGAGATAATCTATACAACATGAAACGTATAAATATTAATTTGTTTATTAAATGACTAGACAGTTTAATACAAGTTGACTTATAAAAAAAATCTACAGTTGTTAATTTAAAATAAATGTAAAATTTAACATCGAACTCGAACTAGATCTGGCCTTGAAGCGGATTGACCAACTGGCAATCATAAACTCTAATAATTTTAAATGAATTAACGATTCGAATCCAAAGCTCTCTTATATAAAAAAAAAAAAATTAATAATAATATTCACAGCTATAAATAGATTCAGACTTGGGTTCCTAGTATTTCAGATGTCTTCATTATATACACATCAACTATAGATATTTTATTACAAAATAAAAATAATATTTAAGATATAAGATCATTATTTGTCTAAAATCAATTACGTTACTATTTACTAGCAATAAATGATTGTGTGCTTGCACTTGCTTTAAATTTTGCTTTTATCTACATACGTAGTGCAATGGTAGGCACATTGCTTGCGTAAACAGGTTCCCGGGTTCCATTCTCGTTCAAACTAATTTGGAAACAAACTTTCTAAATGACTCAGGTCGCCCATTATCGAATTACCTTGCTTGAGAACTAAACAATGAATTGGATCGGGCCTGAGCATTGTGCCCCCAAATGTTTGTTGTCCGGTTTCTCACAACACAGGGTTTCTTAGCTTGAGAACTAGACAATGAATTGGATCGGGTCTGGATGTTGTGCCCCAAATGTTTGCTGTCCGGTTTCTCACAACACAGGGTTTCCTAGCTTGAGAGTTAGACAACATAGTGGATCGGGTCTGGATGTTGTGTCCCCAAATGTTTGTTGTCCGATTTCTCACAACATAGAGTTTCTAATCTTGAAAACTTTACAATGAATTGGATTCGATCTGGGCATTGTGCGCCGCATATCGTTATGTAGTTTCTCATAATTTTTACTAGCTCCAAATGTTCATTGTCTAGTTTCTCATCACACAAGGTATTCGTATGCTGATTACACTAAGCAAGTGGTGCGTTTAATTGGCACTTATTATAAATTGCAATAATGCTTATCTCACATCACCAGCACTCGCATATATTGAGACTTCCAATAAGAAGGTTATTATTAGTTCGACTGCACTTTTTTTTATACATATTTTTTTGCATGTTATGATTTTATTGTTTTTTTTTTTTTTTAAGAATTTAAACTCAAATTTTCTCACAAATTAAACTATCTCAAATAAATTCACTGCCTACCCATTATTAAGAGACCAGCTCCTATATTTTTTTGGGAAAATATAAACTATTGACTATTGGTAGACAGAATTGATTCTATCTACCAATATGGGTAATCATATCATAGATTATATGGGGTCACCATATAATCTATGATATGATTACCCATATCACATATTATATAACAGTAAAGGTAGTAACGGCGATATAAAAATCGCTGTTGCTACCTTTCACTGTTTGCTACTTTTAAATAATTAAAAAAATTAGAATTAAAAATAAAATTAAATTTTATGTAATAAAATGAAAATGTTTGGATGCTAAAAATATTTGTATTATGTCAAAGATTGCACGCTGTGGTTTACGATGGAAGGATAAAACGATGATATGGTATATATAGATTTCCCAGAGGGAGATTTTGTACAAAAGTCGATTGCTTGGGTACCTCTGTCCCATACGTGTTTCTACCATGAAGCAGTTGTGTTTGCATGGCTGTTTGTTTGAAGAATGGATATGGCGTGAATTTCTATAGGCGACGGAATAACACCTGATTCCTATCAGGAATGGCCGTCATGGGCTTGTATGCCATTTTGGTTGTATAAAAGAAAAAGATGATATATCCATAGTACTGCTCATGTCTATGGATATAACAGAGTAACACTCGTTCCTTCCTCGTGAGTTTCGTAAAAAGCGACTAAAGGAACTTAATGATCGAAGAATGAGCAGTAGCGTCTTCTTCTTGAAACGTCACCAAAGGCTAACTGAATCTGCTAACCCACCTGCCAAGCGTGGCAACTGCTGGCAAAACCTCCCAAGGGATAGGCCTATGTTCAGCAGTGGACAGTTAACAGCTCATATGATAATGATATGTGTGGTGAGATAACTCACCAATGTTTATTATATATATGTATATCAATTTTTATAATTTATTTGAATTTTTTATTAATTAAAAACAAGCAAACAAACTAACATTTTGTTATATATATATTTATAACATGGCGCTTGGTCACGAGACTCACTCGCAAGATGCGCGCGCAGGTCGCGCAGGCGCTTTGTGATTGTTGGCTGCGCGCGCATACCGCGCACGAGCCAGCGACGAGAGTGTTTTGTTAACTTGGACAATTTAAAAATTTATTTGTTTATTGTGAAATACTTATTGTTTTTGTTAATTATTGATTAAAGTTATTTACAATATGAACCCTACAATCAATCCTACATATGCAACCTGAATTCAGTAAATATGAACAACTGTAACAAATACAGATTACTATGTTATTTTGATTTAAAAATTCATATTCATAATTTCTTTACAATTTAAACAATGATTTACATAATAATGATACTATACGTAAATGAAATCACCATACAGGTGTAAACAAATTGGTTACACTCATAGGAATTTATTGTTATTTGGAGTTTTAAACGTACGGCATGGTAATGTAACGACTTAAAAAAAAAAACAAATGAAAATATTTTGCACCAATAAAAAATACTAAATTTATTGTATTCTGTTTTTCCGATAATACTGTTTTTTTTAGATAGTGTATATTGTCTGGGCTTCATGCGAAACATCTTAATTTGACAGTTTCATATTTCATACTTATTTGGTTACTAACATTTTATTTTACTAATATTATTAATAAATGATAAAATAAAGTATTTAACATTAATATAAATCTACGTAGTTTCCCAATGCTAAAATAACATATTTTTTTCTGTAATTTTGAATTCTATAATAATAAAATTAAAAACATAATATCCCTTTGCCAAAATAATAAAAAAAAAAATATTCTCATTTCCAGATCTATGCAATCACGATCGGTCGTGGCAGTATTTCGCTGAATCTATAATCCATCCGACCATGTTCCCGGCCGCTGCAGCCACTGACTACGACAGTTGGGTCCACAGCAACAAATCTGCAGATATCGTTTATTTAGGAGACTTGACGAATATACGGTATAAATAAAGATTTAAATGCAAAATATATTTTATAATGATAAGCACACCACACCACGTGCAAGTAAAAGGACGTAAGACCTGAGTAGTATTTATGTAATTAGAAAAGGATGAACAAGATACCCTGATGGAATGGAGTAACCTTAAATTATATAAATAGAGCATCGAGCCTCAAAAACGGGTCAACTTTTTGTCAAATTAGCAGACTAAAAAAAAACGAGTCGAGAACGTTTTTTTCATAAAAATTCTATATACTTACGCACACAAGGAATCATGATATATCTATATTTAATTGTTTAATAAATAAAATAAGTTTTTACGCGTTAAAAGGCGCAAAATTTATAAGACAAAATAAATATAGAAGTTATAAAGGAAACATTTATATCTATTTATCCTGCAAAACTGTAGATAAGATGTTTACCCGCTTTTCTTGAAGCATTTGTATGGGGACACTATCTATATTATTATTTCAAGTAATATAACTAATATATAATAATAATAATAAGTATATTAAAATTTATAGGCTACGATTACCACTTTGTATGAGATGGACCGTCGCCTTGTTTGTCATTCTAAGTATTATAAACAAATACCTTTCTCTCTACCTTCATAAGTGAAGGGGAGACTTATTTTATTTACTTCGCAAGTTAAAACATGACTGCCCACAAAAAAATATAGCTAATGTCAATCGGGATGATGTGAGAACTATAATGGTAGCATATACCATAGTACGTCCAAATCTGTTTAGGCATTTAAAGTTATCGTGGAACACAATCTCGCATACCTACATGAATTCTAAACATTAAATTCCTATTTTGAACAGTTGTGTAAAAACACATGAAGTTTACAATAAATTGAGTTTTCTTTTTTCAGAGCCAGAGGTAATTTTTACCTATCGACAAATTCGAGACCTTTCTATGGAAAAGGGAAGGCAGGCCTGCAACCCAATAACCAAGCGAGTGTGACGCGCAGACATTTATCACTCTCCAGATTTCTCAAATACCTTAGATGATAATTAGATAATTAATGATTGTTAAAATATTATATAGGCTGTTATTGATAGTATTATGTAGGTACTTATTAATAATATTACAGTTGAGTACATTTGTTACATACTCGTACCTCATAAATCCAAAGATAATTCTGTTATTTGTACCAATATTAAAAGCTATCAAGGGCATATGGAATCTACAGATAAGATATACACAAATGAAGTCAAATTCATCAGCACCCTTTTAATAATGTTCTAATAGTGAAGCAGTGGCTGATGTAAATGTACAAGATTTACTGTGTTCACATTTACATCGATGGCGCCTCTAGCGGATAGTTTCGGAAACTCAAATCTGTATACTAACTTATTAATGCTGACATAAATTAGTATGTAGATTTAATTAAACAATCTTTGTACAACTCACAATGAGTACTTTGAATATTTTTTTCAAAGAAATATAAGGTTAAAATAAAATTCTGAATCTCGTGTACCAAACACTTGTTAGTATATGAGATTCAAATATAAAAAATAAATATATAATTAATTTAAAAGTTACTATTTTATACGGCGTTTCCGTCTGTCGAATGAATATGGGGAGCTTTTAAATTTCAGTACTGAGTGCCTCTCTCACTAATCTGACAGCTACACGCGCCATGTTTGTATGGGAGAATCAAATTTAATTATCGAATTAAGATTTCTTTTTTTGAAATTTTTTTTCTGCTCGAACACTCCCTTAAAAATGAAAATGATTTCTATTAGACCCAATACAGACATAACCTTAAATAGCAAATAAGCCTTAGATATCCTTCGAGTTCCAGACAGTGCCCTAACAAGCTCCACTTACCAAACAAAGACTAGCGAATAGCGCAAGCGAGGTACCGTTCCATTATCATCCATTAAAAAACAATCTTACCAAACAAAGGCGAAGCTGGAGGTAAAGGGATTGCTAGTAATGGGGTCTAATTGCTCCACTGCTAGTAATATACCCTATCAGGTCGACGTCTACATGGTCACCACTGGAAATCGTCGTTATTAATTCTTACTGAATTCGGGAGGATGAGCTAACTGATTTGCTTTCATCCTCACCATCCATTATAACCCATTGAAAAAGACGCCCTTGTCTTTATAGTAACTTAAAAAGTATTACCTAATAATAGTCCTACCTAAAGTGGGTTTTTTATATATTATTTTGTTGCTACTGTCCAAGTTTTAATAACATTTATACAATTATTTATACAAATCCTTGCTCTATTTCAATGAAAAAAATAATAATATATTGTTTATTTCACTAAAAATATAGTAGGTTTTAATTATAGACACTGGAGTCGATTCTGAAGTATCAAATCTCAATTTCTAACATTAAAATTAAAATAAAAAAAAAGAATATTAAATTATTTGTAAATTTGCGTCAGAACAGAATATTTAATTGTCTATGGTCCATACTGTAATAGTTTTGTTCAAGTACCAAATTAAAACTACAATTTATTTTTTTAAAGATAAGTTTAGGCAACAGTACTTCAAAGTCGACCTCAGTGTGATGTGAAGAACCGGTACCGGCACCTTTACAACCTTACTACCGTGATACCATAGAAATGATTATATAATACAAACAAAGCAAAAATAAAGCCTTATAAACCGGTGTTGATTTTATTATTATTACTTATATTAAAGTTGCCGTAGAAGGGTGGCATAGAATAAGCCACCCCTTCCTTTCTCGTGAGTGTCGTTAGAAGCGACTAAAGGAACTGAATGGTTAAGGTATGGGCAGCATTTCTTTAAACATTACCAAACCTAACTGCGACTGCCGAGGGGAAAGGATTGTTAGCAATGGAGTTTGACAGCCCCATTGCTAGCAATATGCCCGCAATAATTATCAGGTCAACCTCCACGTGGTTCCCCCTGGAAACCATCGTGAACAATTCTCGTTGAATTCGTCACGATGGGCTAACTGACCTGTTCCATCCTCACCTATCATCCTTCACTGGTGGCCCGCCGGTGTATACCGATAGCGCGGGTGGGGTTACTATTTCATTATCACGTATAAAGAAACTGTGACTGCCAAACCGCCTCCCAAGCGTGGCAACTACTGGTAAACCCCCTCTTATTGGAGAGGCCTATGTATAAATAATGGCCAATATGACGATGACGTTTAAGTCAAGTACTTGTACAACAATTAGTCCATTACCTTAAGGTTGTCTTGAAAAGATTGCTCTCAGCAATAAGACCGCCTTACTGTACTTATACAATTGTATCATTGTGTTTGTAAATTGCCTTGCTTATTTCCTATATTGTATAATGCAAATAAAGTATACTCATTCATTCATTCATTCATTCATTCAAGTTGAAATATGCATGCAGTGTTTCTTTTAGTAACTATACAAAATCATTGTATCCGCATTTATGTACCGTATATAATTTAATGTACCGTTGTAATAGTTGTTGGTGATTTTAATAAATAAATAGTTAAATAAAGATTGGATATAGACAATCATAAACCAAAATTTGATTTTTTTATTGCTTAGAATTCAATATAATTGGTTAACCGTAATACCGGTCGAATTAGTACGTATTTATATGATTTTTTTAATGTAGATGTTTGATATATATATAATACTAATAATGCTGAATGGCATTAGATGAAGGTTGGAAAGCTAACACAGCATTTGAAAAGACGTTAACACAGCATTTTTTGAATTCACGAAACTTTTTACTGTAATAAAAAAAAATAATACAGCTAATTTCAAATGTAAAATGGGTCTATTATTTCTCGGGTGTTAATGACTTGACTAGTTGTCATGAAATTTAGCATTGACATAATATTTGTAAAAGAGGAGATTACTTGCTTTTTAATTAACACGTCTATAATTTTAACTCTTTAAATACTCTTTTATGTATACACTGCCTCCATTTACAAAGCGATGTAAGTATAAATTTACAAAAAATGTATTTATATAGGTCATTTTACTTACTTTTAGTAACACATAGTTTATTTTACACTTCCCCATTGTTTACATAAATTTTAAATACACTATCGAGACTTGACATAATGAAAAATATTTGCTGGTAAATACTACTGGTACCTAACTACATACATATCTGCTTCTTTATTGCCGACATTTCCAGGTGGATTGCACCACGTCGTGGTCACGACAGGACTGAAGTGACCGGCGTCTTCGTCTGACAGCAATAAAGTCGCAGACTCATATATATAAATAAGCTGCTTATACTATACTAGCTGACTCGGCAAACGTTGATTTACCATATACATTATTTTTAGAACTATACATGAAAATTTATTCTACTACAATTATTATATTGGATTGCCATCTTGCAACCCTATTGCGGAATATAAAAATCGCGATTAAAAAACAGGAGTTGATCGTCAAACGGATTGTATGTATTTTTCAATGCTTAATCATAATAACATAAAAAGGGAAAAATTTGTCAAAAAAATAAAAAAAAAATTTGGGGAGGGTCACCCTTATCATTGAGGGGTATGAAAAATAGATGTTAGCCGATTCTCAGACCTACCCGATATGCTCACAAAATTTCATAAAAATCGGTAAAGCCGTTTCGGAGGAGTTCGATAACAAACACCGTGACACGATAATTTTATATATAAGTCCCGATAGTGTATTTAAAATATTAGTAACATATTTATCAAATGATAATCTATTGACATCTTGATCACATAATTATGGCATTTCATGATTGCATATACATCGTAAGTCTATCTTTAAATACTTGTAATATTTTTTCAAAATAATGAATTATTAAATAAAATTTTATTACTTAAACAAATTGCTTATATCTATAATCATAAAAAAAACGTTAAATATGAATAGCTTTTTAAGCAATAATAAATAATACATTTATGAATGTCATGAAACCTAAAAAAATTTAATATAATTATATAAGATTTTATATATTTACAAGTTTGTTTAAAATATTAAAACATTCGCTACATGAATACAAAATATTTATTTTATTTGTATTTCTGAATAAATATAAATTCATCTTTACCAGTTATGTAAAAATAACACAAGTCGTTCTCTATAACCACATTTAATATCAAACTATAAATATTAATAAAATCACATAGAAAAAATCCATGTTTAATACAACTAGGTATATTACAATACTATTAATATATCTTTAGTCTATCAGAGACCACACTTAGTCTATTCAAACATCTAGACGTGGCGCCTCTTAAATGAATCGAATCGAAAGAATTTCACACGCTAGCAGACGCGAGCACACGTGAACACACGCGATCACATACGTGCATACGCGAGTACACGCGATCACACACGAGTACATACGATCACACACGAGTACACGAGAGCACCCGCGAGCGAACGCGAATATTCGCGAGCACACGCTATCACATGCGACCACACGCGATATAGCAACGTTGTGGTCAGTTCAGAGGTAGGTGTGCTAAGTGGGCGACGTGGCGTAGCAGCGTTTAACCGTGGCATCGATATCGAGCAGCGCTGTGCCCACTTGGTGCGTCGCGGCGCCGATGCTCTCGAACGTGCTCGCGAGCCGGTCGAGTGCGCGCGCCTGAAATTGTTGTACTCGGAATATTAATAACTTCAGTTGTTGTATTTGCATACAATAGGGAGGGGGGGGAGTCGCCCCCCCCCTCGGCCCCCCCCCCCCCCCCGGTCCCTTAGGGTCACGACCACCACGGTTGAGAAACGAAAATATAGCCTTTTACAGGTAAAAAAATAAAATTAATTGTTTTCTTGAGAGTATAAAAAATCAATACAAACTAAAAATCAAATCTTTCCTCTTTATAATATTTACATTAAAGGAATTAATTTATAAAGTGATTACCTGTAGATGCGAGGCGTCCGCTAGTCGTTCCATAGCCTGCGAGCTGACGAGCGATGCGTGTCCGAGCTGCGCCAGCGCAGACGCCTGGGAACTCATCGCCTTTACCTGAAGAGATAATAAAATATACACAAATTTTTACTTTAATTATATATGTACATACAAAGTGGATAATGTGCAAAATCGAAAATTAAAAACCATTGAATAAAAGTGTTTTATATCCAAAAATGACCATAGATATTAAATTTTAATCACATTTATTCATTTTAACTGACTGAAATTATTGTAATAACTAAATTAATATTTAATTAAAATCTTTTATAATTATGTAAAGTAAAAAAATGTGGTTTACACAATTTACATTTGAATATTTATTTGTAAAATATATTGTAAATATACCAGTTTATCCATAATTGCAATTTGTCGCTCCTCAGGATCAGCGACCGGCTCGACCTCGAAATCCAGCACTGGTTCTGGCTCCATGTTGGCCTCGTCTATACTGTCTTCGTTTAATACGGTCTCGTCTATGAAGTGAGATTCTTGCTTCACATTACGGGACTCTGTATATATAGTAAGCTTATATATATTTCACTCATATTTAACTTATAAAAAAGATATAAGGGGAATGATATAAATGAATGAATTATTATAAAAAATTATTAACATGAAGTCTAGTGCACAAATGTTAAATAAGGGTATGTAGGTAAATGTACCTGCAAAGGTTTTTCATCGCGTTAAGCCCGAGTATGTATTTTTTTTTGATGGGTGAAAATGGAATGGTAACTCCGCCTGCGTTAACGGGATACGCTGGCGGAGCACCAGTGAAGGGTGATTGATGAGAATGAAAACAGGCCAGTTAGCCCATCATGATGAATTCATCAGGAATTAACCATGATAGTTTCCAGGGAGAACCGCATTAAGGTCGATCTGGTTGAGTATGTTGCTAATAATGGGATTTCTAGTCTCCATTACTAACAATCCCTTCCCCCCCCCCCCTCCGAGTATGTATTTAAAATACATATGTGTACAGTGTATGCGAAAGTTGAAAATTAACTATCATCTAACTCTTGCATTATTTATATATATATATTTATTTATTTATTTATTTAACACTTTATTGCACCAACATAACATGTTTTGTTAAAACAATTTTCAATACGTATAGTGAAGTACAAAAGGCGGTCTTATTGCTAAGCAATCTCTTCTAGTGATCCGACCCGGCTTCACACGAGTAGACAGATTTTTCAAAAATCAATACATATAATAAAAAAGTTTCAATTCATTTTATAACATTTTGTATGTGATTCTTTGGATTAATATTACTTATATAACTATATAATCGGTTGATATAATTTATGAACCGATTGAAATAAAACAAATACTAAGTGGAGCAAACCGCAACACATTAGTGAAAACCGCATTCAAATCGATTATTCCGTTTCTGAGATTAGCGTGCACAAACATACAGATAAATAGACAAACAAACAAATACATAAAAATTCTATAAATTCTCATTATGGGTTCTACTGCGTTAAAGCTCCCCTATAATAGTTTTTCTTATATATCTTCCATGTATAGGCAGTGACCAGTTACAATTGTATTATATGTAACAGCATCTGAAAATTTTTTTCAGTAGATGCTGAAATGATGAATTTCTATTTCTATTAATTTAGAAATTATATCAGAATCCTCAAATACCACTTACTTGACACATCATTGGCTAGGAACAGGTCCCATATCTTTTTTTCAACATTGGAACAGAGACTATTGGGATCGCCGCCAACTGACTGCACTTTAGACCTCACTGTGGACTTTTTATCAGCCCAATACTGCAACAAGAAGCATGTACAAAATAAATGTATATTTTCTAGTAAAATGTTGCATTCATAAGACGACCAATTAAGAATGTATTAGACTAAATGAGACTGTTCTACATGGAATTACAGTTAACATTTATTTTAAATCAACTTACCTTCTTAGGTTTCAATTTCACTGTATTATTTGTGTATGCATGTTATGCAATATTTTTACAAATTTTAATGATTATTATTAACTAGCTTTACTCTGACTTGATCTATATGACTGGAATATGTAGATTAGGCAGGATAAATAGCAGCCTATGTCCTTCTCTATCCCAAATAGTATGTGTATACCAAATTTTATAATAAATGCTTGTTATAGTGTCAAGAGGTAACAAACTCTCACAACATTAATATTCTTATATTTATTAATAAATGTATGTGTATATGTATGTATATGTATATATATGTGTATATATTTTGCATATGTAAAAACCAATCAATTGTGTAATTATGCAAATGTGAAAAGGATTCATGGCTTAACATAGATATAAATTTGATTATGTATTGATTGTCATTGAGCTGTATGTTTTAAAAAAAAAATATTAATAATAGTAGATTTAATTAAACATACTTACTTTTAAGAGATTACTAGATTTATATATCTATTATTTTCAGTATATATAATTGATTAACAGATATATATACCTAAGATAATTATGTTAATACAAAGTCATTATTATAAAATCACAAAACATACTTTGATCCATGATTTCATGGGCCTAATAGGGCCAGTAATATTATTAACTATCCTCGTGAGTTGGAACCACAGTTTCTTGCTCTCGTCTCTACCCTCTAGCCCTCGCAACTGCCCCAGTGCCAGCGCTGGATGCTTCTCCATAAAATCCACTATAGCCAACACCTGCTCAAGACTCGGCCGTGACTAAAAATAATACATTATCACAATTATTATTATAATTACACAATACAATCATTCCAAATAAATTATTCAATTTAAGAAGTAAATTGTTATTTTTTAAATAAAAATAAAGTATAAATATATAAATTTAAATTTACAATAAATATAAATTTATATTTTTAATAAATTTATAATATTGTATAAATAAATTCTAAAATGTGCAATTTATTTTTATAAAAAAAAAGGAAAACTTTTACACAATAAAATTTTGTGAGTAAATAAATATAACATTATTAGACTCATAATGCATTCTTTCTTATAAATATACAGTAAATTATTATATAAATATCAAATTTTATTATTCAATCTTAGTTTACCCCATGGCTTCACCTTCCAATGGTCACAGGTTCAATCCCAGCAAAAACAAACATATGTAATTATATATTTATTGTAAAAATTAAGCAGTATTTGGAAGTTTACTGTATCTGTAGCACTATTACAAAATAGTTTAGTAAACATTTAGTAAACAATCTTGAGAAGACTTTTTATTGAAAAAACAATACATAACTAAATAAATAAGTATTAAACTTATTTATTTATTGGAAAGCTTTTATGCTTAATTATACATTTTATAACATTATTGTGTTTTATTTTTAAATAACAAAAATATCTTAATATTGTTTACTAATTGTACCAACTATAAAAAAAGAGATATATCTACAGGAAGTGTCCAGCATACAGTAAGCATATTGAATTGGTAAGAGATTATCTCAAAATCATACTCAGACAAAATACGAAAACAAAACGTTATTAATCTTAATAGTGGGTAGGTACTTTAAACCAAAACTGATCGAGTTTGCACAGTAAATTAATATCGAGATTTCAAAGTGTTAAACCAACTTACTGCTATGGATCGGTCTGACATTGTGGAAGGATGCTAATTGACACACAAAAAAACGATCCAATTTTAATATGTCATACTTTTATGAATAGTTACTCATCTACAATTAATGAAATCAAACTCAATTCACAATTCACATTAAAAACACCTCGAAAACGTCGATAACAAAATAACATGACAACCGTTGGTTGGGGCGTCTACACATGTCAAAGTCACAATCAGCTTGTCAAGGATCAAACTTACAACATAGATTAAGAATAGTTCACTACCTATCTATGGTATTCTTTTAGAACTTCAAATGAAATACGTTAAAAACACTACATAAGCAAGGTATCACCATTGAGCAATTTAGGGGCTTTTATTATCTATCGTGAGTTTTATTATATTAGCATGCACTTCCACAATATGTTGAATGCTTAATTTATATTAACTTCTAAAATGTAATTTAATGTTAGTACCTACCATAATATACACTAAACAAATATCTACCAGTATGCAAAGAAGGGTTAATGAATAAAACGTCAGTATTTATTTTATCAAAAAAATTTATTGCGTAATAAATATAATCTTTTATATCTTCTGCTACTTACTAAAATCTTATATGTAACTACTTATTTAGACTATTCCGTCGAAGAGGTTAATTGAACAACTGAGTAGTATTCCGCTTATAGATTAGGAATCATGCTAGCGGTAAACTATTGATAAAAATTATGAAAGACTAGAATGTATGGTCACACTAATGAATATAACTGAAATATTAGGTAAATATATATATATATATATATATATATATATATATATATATATATATATATATATATATATATATATATATATATATATATATATATATATATATATATATGTCATGTTCACAAACAGCAAAACAATGATCAAAACATTGAAACCCTTTTTCGATATTATAACTATGCACATGTTTTTGTTAGATTTTATAATCGTGGAACAGGATAAAAAACGATTCGGTTATCTATAATGAATTTATGTAATGAAAACAAATGTGGAATGAATAAGCGACGTCAATCTATAAACACAACAAAGTCTCAACACAAAATGTGTGTCATTAACGAACGCGCTTGTCAGTGAGTGGCGGCGCTCGTCCGCGGGTAGTATGGCGCGGCCAGAGGCGGTGGCGGGCGAAGTACAACGCAGCAGCGCCAGCAGCAAGCAACAGCGCCGCGGCCGCGCAGCCGCCCGCTACACCGCGCAGCCGCGTGTACTCCGGCACGCGGAGAGCGGCGCCACCACTCGCCCCACTAGCGCACTCCACTCGCGCCCAGTAGCGCGCACCTTCCTCCACACCGTTTACTGCACACACAAATATTTGATTTACGAATAGAAGCGGACATCTTAGTTCTAACAACTTTTTTTTTAATTTGACAGGTTCAAGTCACGTAACTGCAAATAAGCCTATTTTGTTCAATTCTTAAATATTTTTTTCTATACTTTTAGTGCCAATTCCTAGCTATTGAATTGTTTTGTCTCTTTCTTTTGTACTAAATTCTCAATTCGAATGAAAGTGACAAAACAGTATAATAGTTACAATAGGTTTTAATTTTTAAGAACAAGGGGATAAAATGTATTACATCTAAAAAAATTGAACTTGGACACCCAAACAAGTGAACAATTTGTTTCTGAAACTGACCTAAAAAAGATCAAAGCCGAACTCCTAGTTCTTAGCTTCTATGCTCAACACTCACTCAGCATATAGTCGTGATGCGTATGTGCGGTAACCAGCAGACGCGTGCCAGGCGCGGAGCCCTCGTACCAGCGGACCGTGCAGCGAGACTCGTCGCTGGAATCTCGGCTCCAGCGGATGAGAGCACCGTCGTCGATGAGTCGCACGCTAACTTCAAGTTCATCGAGCCCACCAGCTGCTACCACTGGGGGACCCTCCGTCACGGCTGCTGCATACGCTGTTGCCTCCTGTTCCAATATCTCTGGTGCTAACAAACAAAAATAGGGGGAAAAAGGATTGTTAATAATGGGGTCAAATCTATCTATGTAACTAAAGTTTATATATTAGTTAATAAGTCTTGTAAGTAGAAGAAGGTAGAAGTTAAAAGTAGAAGATTTTTGTTTTGGGAATAAATGTAAAATTAAAACATGTATTTTTGGATTTAATAAATATTATTATTATTATAAATAGCCCAATTACTAGCAATATACCCTGTCAGATCGACCTCCACGTGGTTTACCTTAGAAACCATGTTCGTTAATTCTAGTTGAATTCGTCAGGATAGGCTAACCGACCTGCTTTCATCCTCATCTGTCACATCTCACTAGTGCTTCGCCAGTCTATACCGATAGCGCAGGCGAGGTTACCATACCATTATCATTACCATTAAAAAATAAAACAAATCAATTCATACACCATACTTGTCTCCCATTAATGCAGTTTTATGCAAATCCGTGTTCAGTTTCTTAAGACTATTCCTATCTTCTTAATACACTAAAAAGTAGGTAAAAAAACTGCATAAGTGTTTTTAGTTTCACTAACTCGTAATTATACACTCAGCCAGTATCGATATATATCTTTTTTGTTTACAACACAGGGGGCAAACGAGCATGCGGCTCATCTGATGGTAAGTGACTACCGCCGCCCATGAGCATACGCAGCACCAAAGGCATTGCAAGTGTGTTGCCGACCTTTTAAAAAGGAATATGCTCTTTTCTTTAAGGTTATGATGTCGTATCAGTTCGGAAATACTGCTGCTGGAAATTGATACCAAAGAGTCGTTGTGCGTGGAAGAAAGTGCTTTAAAAACCGCACGGTGGAAAACCGCCACTCGTCCAGATGGTTGGGATAAAACTTTAATCTGTGGTAAGAGATTATGCATAGCTAACTACCCTAACTTTTCGTCCGAAAACAGTTTTAAAAGTTTAAATACTAAAACAAATAGTAAGTATGTAATAATCATGTAAAAACTTAGTTACCGAGGGTCCAAACATAGATCGGTTTGCTAAAGAGGCCGTCGCCGATGTGATCCTGAGAGAGGACGCGTAGCTCGTACTCGGCGGCGGGGCGGAGTCCCACCAGGAGTGGCGTCTGTCACACCGCGAGACAGGATCTTCATGGTGCGCCACTCGCTGACGGCGCGCTCGCGGTACCAAACTGTGTAGTCCACCTCGAGACCGTTGTGTCCTGCAGAAACATTTAGACACCATTAAAAATTAGACACCATTAGACACTATTAAATCCATTAATAAATAAATCTGTTTTATGATAGTTAGAGGTCGCTCTTAGAGATATGGCCGCCCATTGTTTTCTCAATGTAATATTTTCTTGTAATTGTTTGTATTTATTATAAGTTTGCTATTGTAATCTTATGGAGGAAACAATAGAGAATATCTATCTTAGAATGGCGAATAAACCAACGACCTTTCTGGTAGAAAATAGTAATCGTCGCCATAGATATCTTAACATACACTGTACCTATGGTATCTCTTATGTGTTGCCATTCTGCGTTTTATCTCTGTACCCTGAAATTAAATTGTAATTATGTTATCTATATAACGAGGTACATGAGAGAGGATTGACAATTAATATTTTACAAATAAGTTTGAACCTTTTTTAAAAATGAAAGACAAATACAAAATTTATCCTCGATGGCTATCTAGGGGAATCAGCTAACGAGGTACTAGTGAGAGAGGTCATGAGCGAAGATGAAAGGGACAAATTATTGTTTTCAAAATCAGACGAATATCACATTAAATGTCCCTCTGATGGCCTCCTCCATAAAGGGGGTTTTGTCAGTAAATACCACGCTTGACAGGCGGGTTGGCAACTACAGTTAGGTTTTTGGTTATAATTTAAGAGAGCCGCTGTTGCCCATTCCACGACCTATAATTTCCTTTAATCGCCTCTTACTACACCCATAGGAAAGAAAGGGACGACCTAGTTTATATCGAAACCATATTATAAATTGATTAATTATAATTATATAAATATATAACTTTTATATTGGATAATTGAATTACAACTTGCAAGATATTTTGATATCTAAGGACCCAATTGAAAAATTTACATAGATACGTAATCACAAGTATAGATACCTAATGATACTTTTGCGTAATCCAAGAAATAGGTGCTATCTAAGCAAATTAAATGAATATTCAATTAGAGTCGTCGAGTTTCTTCATCGACCGATTAGTATGGCATATTAATTCAATGCTATTAACTACCTATTAGGTTAACCACAAGAGACCTGATAATGTCCTATTATTCATTACATATAAGCCTTTAACTGTCCATTGCTGAACATATACCTCCTGTTTTAGGACGCTGCTGCCCATCCCTCGCCCTTCCTTTAGTCTCTTACGACACCCACGGGAAAGAAATTGGTGGCCTATTCTATACCGGGACCTCATTTTAATGTTAATTATTATTATCTAACAATAAATACCTATAAATAGGACATAATGCAAGTGAGTAAAGTCATCTTACCAGGTACCCAAGACAGATGTATTGAATGGTGCGAAGGTCTGGCGGTAAGATTGTAAGGTGCGCGTGGTGGAACATTCTCGACTAATAATTCGGCCTCGACAGCTACCGCAGCCGCCTCGTTGCTAATCGTACAAATGTAAACGCCGCGATCCTCTTCTGATACCGAACTGATCGTCAAGTTTCCATCGGCTAGAGAGTGTCGACCCTCCGGTAACTCGCCACCGTCTTTCTGCAAACAACAAGTTGGTCACCAAATCACTTGACAATAACGAATTTCAGACATCAAAACTTAAACGTTATGGGCCCAGAATTCTCGCGTCAAAATGACGACTGATATTGTTTGAATGATGAACAAGGTAAAGTGGCAAAGGACCAACAATGTAACTCAAACTTCGAAAAGCCAATAAATGTTGAGGAAGAAGTGTTCTTAAGTGGCAATGGCAACACCATACCTAATATTAATGACCCGTGATTAAATGACCTACCGGCCTAAAATTATACAGAGAGTGTTACAAAAACTTAATAGATGCAGATAGTTCTTGAGCCACATGCGTGAACAAGGAACAGACCTGATCGATCCTTGTTAATGTCTATGAAAAAGGTTTATGTTTAGCAGTAGATAATGAAAATTATGACTGTAAAGAAGTGGTTTAATAATATAATAATTATAGTATAGGCTCACCCTTGTCCAATGTAATGTGGGGGCGAGATGATCCGGTTGCGGATCGATGGCACAGGGCATAGTGACGGCATCGCCCAGACGTGCCACGTAAAGAGGCTGGGGGCGCGCGCTTAGCGCGGGCGGACGCTGCACCCGCACACGTACGCTTGGCGACGGTCCCTCGGAACCCAGGGCATTATACGGCGTACACGAGTACTGGCCCTCATGCGACTCGTCTACCTTCAAAACCATCCAACTGTGTTAATTTTTTCACTCTTATATAACTTTTGTTTAAGTACCTCTGTCCCATTCGTGTTTCAACCGTGAAGCAAATATGTTTGCATGGGTGTGTTTCGATGTGAAAGGTGGGATATGGCAGTAAATTTACAGGATACAAGGCATAACACTTTAGTTCTCAGAAATGGCAACGCATGAGGGGGTATCATAGGCGAAACAGTAAACTCTCTTATGTCCATTATATTGCTCTTGTCTATAGGCGATGGTTACCACTTTCCATTCGGTGCGCCGTCAGCTTGTTTGCCATTCTAAGTTGCATAAATAAAAAAAAATCTGTACCTATTCATAACTGTGGCTTTGGTAATATTGTTGAGGATAAGCAAAGGGAAGCCTGTCTCCTTAAAGCGCGTTTTGTACCAGAAATGCCTTTGCGTATACTTGAAAATTCCACTCAGATTCTGATATTTCTGATCTCTAAATCACAACCTTCCCTTTCTTAAATATATCTATATTTACAAATATTGGCATTCTCTTACTCATATTGTTCAAAATATGGAAACTAAGGAAAGAATTATTATAATTTTGCTGTCAATATTACATGTACAAGAAAAATATGCAAAAAAAGAATAATATATACGTCACTTGGTTGAAAAGAAGACTTCCGTTCCTGCTGTAAAACACGCCGGGCACGTTGTAGGGGTCAAAGAGAAAGCCGTCTTTTTCCCAGCGCAAGTTAGTTAAGGGAGGATTGGCACTAAAATGACAGTCGAGGCTGGCGGGCTTGCCAAATGGGAGGTAGCGTTCTTGTGGTGCGTATACCACCTTTGCCTTATCTGAAACAAAAAAGAACCCAAATTTATTACTTGTTACAATATAAATGATCTTTTACTTATACTTTTTAATGACCAAATGAAATATGAAGTACAACTCAATGTGAGGTGTACAAGGGAAAAAGAATTAATAATGAGACACTTTGTCTCTGTTGCAAAGTATATACTCTGTCAGGTGAACGTCCATATAGTCTCCCCTGAAAACCATCGTAATTACTTCTTGATGAATTGGTTACAATGAGTCAACTGACCTGCTTTCATCCTCACCTGTCTTCATCATCATCATCATCATCATTGTCTCATTGATGAATCAATCAAAGGTATCCATCAACGTATATTTGTTGTTACAACATATGTATTTCTATGTATATGTATTTATATATGAATTTATTTAAGCATATACGTGTAATTTAAAATACATTTATATATTCACATTATTGTACGTATGCTATATGTTTTTAGAAAACGAACAGTGTTTCTTGCCTTCAGTCAAACTGTTCATAATTACTCTTCTCCATCCAAAGATTGCCTGGAAGAAATCGCTCTTAGCGATAAGGCCGCCCATTGTTTTCTTAGTGTAAAATTTTATTGTAATTTTTGAATTTATAATAAATTTACTATTGTAATCTTATGGAGGAAACAATAAAGAGTATTTATCTATCTATTTTAATAGCGCAAGCCGGGTTCCTTTTCAATTATCGTTTATTAAGAACAACTCACATTGTACATCAAGGTATGCACTTGCAGTCTGCAGCTGTGAATCAGGTGCTCGTACCCGGCATTGATACTCTCCAGGGTCTGTACTGACAGCTTGCCGTATAATAATGCTTCCATTGCCAGGCATCTCGCTGCGTAACGCCAGTTCGGGTATTTCGCTGATATGTGTGCCATCCTTGTACCACTCCACTATCGACTCGGGGTCCTTGGGTAAACACTCGAACTCAGCGCGATCTCCCTCCAAAACCGTCACGTTCATAGGAGGTGTGACGATTAGATTGCCACCTGGTAATATTAAATTTATATGTAATTTTAAATTAGAAATTGAACTATTTTTTATGCAATTTAGAATGGCAAACAAGTTGACGGTACACCTGATGGAAAGTGGTAATCGTCGCCTATAAACATGAGCAGTACCATGAGCATAACGGAGACGGATATACTGTTTCGCCCATGACACCCCCCATGCGTTACCATTCCTGAGGACTCAGGTTTTATTCCTCTATACCCTGTAAATTCACTACCATATCCTACCCTTCAAACCGAAACACAGCCATGCAAACACAACTGCTTCACAGTGGAAACATAAATAGAAGAAAAGTGGCCAAGCAAACGCCTTTTATACAAAGTCTCCCTCTAGTAAATTGTTATTTTTGTCAATTTATCATAATTATCAATTACTGTTGGACATGTAGAGAAATTATAAGTGGAACAGATATTAACCTACCACCTGAGGAGATAAAAAACATAGCTACTAAAAGGATCATAAAATTCCTATCACAGATAAGAATTAGCAGTGAACTTTTTAAAAAAGAGCGAGCACAAAAGCCCATAGAAAGGTCTCAGTACAAATCTTATGTGGTAAAAAGTTTTATGAGTTTAGTTAGGATATAACTTTTCGAGTACCAAATTTTATTTATTTATTTTTAAAAGGTAAATCAACAGTGTAAATACAGACATTAATTTTAATTGATATACAGGGCTTGCGTCTTGTATTGACACCAATTACAGATGTACACAACATTTTCTTAAGTCATCGATTAACAAAACTGACATCAACAAAACAATAAAAAAAACATACAAGTAACAAACATAAGAACACTTAAAATATACAATTATTAAAATTATTAGAACAGTGCACACAGAATTAAAATTATTGGTTGTGGAAAAATTATGGTAGTATTACGAGAGAACTTTTAGAATTTTAATGAAACTTCATTTAAATCCATTCAGCAGTTTTACAAACATATATCTTTACAAGTTTTATAATATGATTAGTAGTAGAATTAGAAGGATTACCATAATGTACAGGAAAAAGTTTTTTAAACTAAATACTGGTTAAGTAACTTGTAATTTGATACTCTAGTCATCCTCAGCAACTTTTTCTAATGAAAATAAATCAATTTTTTTTTATATCTACAATAAGTTTACTGTTGTATTCTTTTAGAGGAAACAATAAAGAGTATCTATCTATCTAATGCCCTAGGTTATAACAAAAAAAGTAGCAATGGATACATGAATAGATCCGAATAATGATGACAGAATAAAGACAGGAATAAATATGAACCGCGTTATGCATAGAAGATATACAGATAGAAGACAACCTTCGACTTCTAGGAAGTAGAAGGTGCCGTTGTTGCGCTCCGGCGGCGTGCGGTTAGGGAACGTCACGCGGCACCGGTAGAGGCCGGCGTCGGTCTCCCGCACCGCGCTCACGTTGATGGAGCCGCGGCCGAGTCCGAGGCGGCCGTCTCCGAGACGCTCCACGCGCCCGCCCCACCTGTCCGCCAAGTGTGCGCTCCCTTCGCCGCTGTACCACGAGAATATTATCTCGCCCTGTGAAAACAACAACTGTTTTACTTGCTTGTCGATGAAAACATTGTAATGTTTTAGTGTATATATATAAAGCATAAATATACACGTATGTTTTAACAGAACTTAATGAAAAGATAAAGTAAAAAAAGTTGATGCGACCCTTTTGAGCAGTTTTATCACTGGCTGCTTGTTAAGTCATTCGACAAACAAAATATTAACTTTTTTTAACAAGACTAATGGTTTCTTTTGTTTTATCCTTGAGACGTCTCATTTCCAACCTTCCTGACTTCTCAAGTGGTCCTTCGAGCCGGATTGTTTTAATGATCACAAAAATCTAAATCACTTTGCTAAAGTAATATATATATTTTTTTTATTTATACTATTATCTAAGAGTCTGCTGATGTCTAATAGGTTAAATCAATTATTTGTTTATATTTTCACTAGCTTTTAGCCGTAACTTCACGTGACCGGTATATATCTACTGACGGGAGTAAAAAGTAGCTTATATCCTTCTCCAATTATACCAAATTTCATAATGATTAGTTAAGCTATTAAGGCACTATAGGGTTACAAACATACAAAGTTACTTTCACATTTATAATATTAACAAAGATTAAGTTCTTAGAATTTAAAATATTTGATTTGAGTTCTCTTAATTATCTCTAGCCTCTTTAGTAAATTTTCTCGAAAAAACTTAATATAAACACTACTATCTCTAATATATTAAAGTAACTAATTATAAAATAGATACGCTGAACAGCTATAATCAAATCTGCTTGACGTCACATAAAGAATAACGTACTAAAATAGTTACATTGGATAGAGCAAGCACGTTCTCTTCAAGATTTATGTGCCCAATGCCCACATGTGTAAGAAGCGTAGGTAATTGACAGGAAGGCGGCACTTGGCTCGTGGTGGTGTCATATTCTAATTAGTTCAATGCGAGACAACGGCACGCGCGACCATACAGGACTTACCGTAAATTGGTATACAAACAACACCTGCTTACAGACATTATAGATGCAGTCTCTACATCCGGGGGGAGGGGATTGTTTGTAGTTGACTTGTAGCTCCATTACTAGCAATATAGTTATAATCCATTAGTAGTAATATAATGAGGTCGACCTTCAGGCGGTTCACCCTGGAAACCATCGTGTTTGATTCTAATTATAATTCGTCACAATGGGCTAATTGACCTTCTTCTTCTTCTTCTTTTATCGTCACCTCTCATCCCTCACTGGTGCCCCATCAGCGTATACCGATAGCGCAGACGGGGTTACCATTCTACATAAAATAGTATTTACGCCTGAAACTACTTACAGTAGTTTATGGGGATAGGTACGATTAACCCTGATTTGTAGCCTGCTTTCTCAAGCGACTCTTTAGTTCGCAGGGGAAAGTGTATTTAGACACTGATGTACGAACAGAGAATCTTTTTGTATACTTTTACAGACATTAGTTGTTGTTTGCGGCTTTACACGTACGGTGATGAGTTACATTTAAATTATCAAAAATCCTTTCGGATGCTTACTTTATGAAATAAGCTTATATTCTAAATTTCAGTTTTCTAGACAAACTAGATAGTCAAGACAAACGTTTTTATAAGTACGAATAGGTATATGGTGTAACGATCCACCATAAAAATCCATGACGTCGTTCAAGCAAGTGATCCTTGTCCAACTTCGGTGGACCTTTCAAATGTGCTTTCAACTTTGAATCCCTAGAAAAGTCTATGTCTTCGAAATAATTTTATAAAATAGTTTATAAGAACATCAACTTTTTTAAGACTCGAAACCAAAAATGTTCACCGAAATTAGACAGAAATCACTCTTGCTGAAGATCATCTAATAAATCAATGATTTTGTGAAGAGAAAGCGTTAGAAATGATTTTTTATAGCAGAAATTCCCATACATACTCGTATAAACGATGCGAATATTTCAATTTAAAAGAAAACTGAACGCGTCACTACCAAACTACTTGATGTATTGTTACAATAACTTTTTATCTAACTATTGATAAGAAACTCATTCCACATAAAACTATTTCTACATATACATATATATATATATATATATATATATTCTTTTCCACTTAGTTCTTTTTTTATCTGAAAGAATATACATTCAGATTAATCCCATAGAAATTTTATGAAAATCTGTTCAGTAGTTTAATTTTTAAATCAAAAAAAGTGTTTTTGCCACTATTAAAGTCTATATTTTTCTATGGAACCAAATCTTAAATTAATTTACACATGTAATAAAATAAATTTAGCTGAAACCAACTAGATGCTTTTTGGGATAAAACTTGATACACAAAACTAATGTTGATTTACATACAATTGTAACATCTATTCGAATCCCTATCTGGGTTCTCGTGTTCATAATAGAAGAACGCAGCAGGAAACGGTAATTGCGGTGTTGTGACGTCGCTACGCTATACATTAATCTTCGGAATACAAAATCTAATAGAGGTTAGGTTAGACCCTAATACTAGACTAAATAGACTTATTACTTTTACTTACTATTTTTAGGTTATCACATCATCATCATCATCATACCAGCCGTTAACTGTCCACTGCTGAACATAGGCCTACTCCATAAAGGGGTTTTGCCAATAGTCGCCATGCTTGGCAGGCGGGTTGGCAATCGCCGTTAAGATTTGGTGAGGTGTCAAAAGGGACGCTGCAGCCCATTCCTCTAACATTAAGTTCCCTTAGTCGCCTCTTACTTTGTACAAAAGTCGATTGCTTGGGCACCTCTGTCCCATTCGTGTTTCAACCGTGAAGCAGCTGTGTTTGCATGGCTGTGTTTCGGTGTGAATGGCACCGCATGGGAGGTATCATGGGCGAAACAGTATACTCTGTTATGTACATGGTACTGCTCGTGTCTATTGGCGACGGTTACCACTTTCCATCAGGTGGGCCATCAGCTTGTTTGCCATTCTAAGTTGTATAAAAAAGAAAACCTACGGAAAGAAAGAGGTGGTCTGTCCTATGCCGGGACTACACGGCTATCTTACATATAATATTAGTTAACACAACAATTGATTCCTTATTTTTTATCATATAACTATAGTAATCACAATTAACTTTATCGGAACATATATACATATAAAAACTTTATTATTTTTTAATGGGTGATAAAGGAATGACAATCCTGCCTGTCTAATTAATCGTGTAGTACCGACATAGAATAGGCCACTCCTTAATACCTCGTGGGTGTCGTAAAAGTCGATTAAGAGAAAGCAAGTAATGGTGTCTGAGCAATGCAAAAAAGTCAAAGCTCAGTGTGGAATTACTAATCGTTACTATTTCTTGTTATTGTGAATATTTATTTATAATAAAATAACTAATAATTTTATAATGGTGTTTCTTTATTCACTTATTTTCCACAGACAATATCTATATATTATTTTTATTACCATAGACTGAGAGTAGGCAAAAGCATAAACTTATACATTCTTAACATTTCTGTTTACGTTATCACATTATATAGTTACTAATTAATATCACACAATACCTGATAGCTTATTTTACAATTTGGATACACAAGTCGTCAACTTCATCCGGTGATCTAGATAGTTTATTTTTAATGGATGGTAATGGAGTGGTAACGCCGCCTAAGCTATCGGTATACATAGGCGGGGCACCAGTGAAGGATGATAAGGGAAGATGAAGCAAGACAGTTGGCCCATCGTGACAAATTCACTAATGAATCAAACACGATGGTTTCCAGGGGAACCCGCGAAGAGGTCGACCTGACGACCTGATAGGGTATATTGTTGTATTGTAATTCAATTGACCATACATTCAAATACTACGATCCCACAGACAAACTTAGGTATACCTTTGCATTGTAAGTTGAAATAGCATTTGGATTTCAATTATAATAATTAAAGATTGGGTCCCACAAAAAAACGGACTTCAATTGTGACAAAACCAGTTATATCTAAAAATGAAATCCCTAAACCAGTTTCGATAACATTTCTATGAAACCAATCTAAAGCACATCTTTTCTGATAAATAAAAAACAAAATAAAAAATCGTTATCAGTTTAGAATTGACGGAGTTATGAGGTAACAAACATAAAAAAAAAAACAACCAAAATGAAAACCTCCTTGTTTTTGAAGGTAGTTGAAAACTCGATCGAATTGTAAATAAGATACTAAATACTGTTTGTTTGAGATCGTCATTCTAATGTCTCTGGTAACGAAAGACTCACAGGGTGCGATGTGTGACGACGCATTATGGAGGGAGCATGATTGTAGTGGCGCTCCTCGAGAGCGACAAGTAGACAATTGAGATGAGATGAAGCGGCGCGCTGTGGCCGGCGCTCCCACGCGCTCGGAGCACAAAGCGCGGGTGCTCACGCTTGGGTATTCCACTGGCCTATATCCGTTTTGTGACGTCACTTGTATATCAACGATAAGTATGCACCAGTAAGCAGCACATAATACACACACGTCACTATATTTTTTTTTTCTACAGAAATATTAATAGATTAAGGTAACAGCCACCTCATTCGTGTAGTGCCTAATTACCTGTTACCGTTTCATAATTAAAAAAAAAATAAACTGTAACGTATTTATATACCTTTTTTTATACAACTTAGAATGCCAAACAAGCTGACGGCCCACCTGATGGAAAGTGGTAATTGTCGCCTATAGACATGAGCAGTACCATGGACATAACAGAGTATACTGTTTCGCCCATGATACCCCCCATGCGTTGCCATTCCTGAGGACTCAGGTGTTATTCCTCTACCTACTACCTACTTATCTATATAAGACCTTCGTGGTAAATTTTATGAGTATAGGATTCCATACCTACTGGTAATAGTAAAAATAGTTGATTATAGGTAGTTAGCCATCAACAAACTCATGACTCAACCCCATAATCCAAATCCAATATACCATATAAATAAGTATAAATTATGCTTATGATATTTCACTATATAAATATGAGCCAATTTCGCTTGGATGGAGGGAGAAGGGTTTGGGTTGGGGATTACCAACCCCATTGCTAACAATATACCTTATCAGGTCGACCTCCACGCAATTTCCCCTGGTAATCATCGTTGTTAATTCTTGTCGAATTCTTCACATTGGACCGAGTGACCTGTCTTCATCCTCACCTATCATCTATCACTGGTGCCTCATCAGCGTATATCGATAGCGCAGACGGGGTTACCATTGCATTTCTACATATTAAAATAAAATTCACCTGGACGGGAGGAGAAGGGATTGTTAGCAATGGGGATTAGCAACCCCATTGCTAGCGATAAGGCCGCCTTTTGTATCACTTCTCATTAATATTTACTGTATTTGTTATTTTTCTTTTTACTTGGTGCAATAAAGTGTAAAATAAATAAATAATATTAAATTAAATCAACACAGGAATAAACTCCATCAAATAAATATTAACAAAATCGGTTCACACAAAAAAAATACAGAGGAATTGAGAACTTTTTCTGAAAGTCAGTAATACTACATGAAATAATAAAGAAAAATTATCTAATAGGTACCTACAGAACAGATGTGTAATATAGATATATCATGTCTCAAAATGTTTATAAGTATTGTGCGAGGATTGAATCCGAAACTGTCGAATAGTATTAACGGCTACACCACTAACTCACGAGAAAGTAGGTATAACTATCTTTGAAGTAAACAATAATGCAAGTAAACGAAATCATATACACAAACTAGGTAGTAACTACTTTATATCTCGTACCAGAAACATCGATTGTAAATCGTAATTGATGGAACATGAGTTACTGGGTACTGCCTCTCCATTATCCACCGCATTGTGTTTGCAGGCAAGTACCTACACAGACTGCTAACTGCCATTACAAATGGTCATTACTACAATACATCTGGCGGAGGCTATTATGCACATAGTTAAAGTAGTGCGTGGGCGAAGAATGCTCGAGAGATCTACTAGAATAAAACGGGAGCTCGTTCCCCGGACACGTACAACGACCGCATTTTTTAAACCACTTGGAAGTCGCGAACAAGCTGATGGTTTAACCTTAAATTTACAACTGTACGATACCTTAGTGTGTGATTTAGTTAGTTCGCCGTTCTTAGAAAAAGTATTTGCCACCCTTTATAGATTCATTTGGACAGCTGGCGAAGCCTTGTGATTCCTAGGACACCACAGAATGTACCGTGAGGGCTAAAATTTAAAACTTTTGTCCATGATTGCACTAAAACCGCATATACTTGTAGTATAATAAATACCAGAGGGAGACTGTACAGAAGTCAATTGCTTGGGTACCTTTGTCCGATTCGTGTTTCAACCATGAAGCAGCTGTGTTTGCATGGCTGTGTTTCGGTTTGAAGGGTGGGATATGGCGTGAATTTACTGGGTACAGAGGAATAACACCCGAGTCCTTAGGAATGGCAACGCATGAGGGGTATCATGGGCGAAACAGTATACTCTGTTATGTCCATGATATTGCTCATGTCTATAGGCGACGGTTACCACTTTCCATCAGGTGGACCGTCAGTTTGTTTGCCATTCTAAGTTGTATAAAAAAAAAAAAAAAATTCTGTGGGTAGTGTCAGATGAGGTTTCTGTATGTTTATGTAGGTTTCTGTACCTTCGACATCAATAAAGAGTATTGAGCTAGCAAGTCATTACAATATTTAATAGATACGTTCGCATTGTTGTTTCGCGCCAAAAATATCCTTGCGTTACACATAAGTTATAAAACTTAACATAAGTATATGTATATGTAGTATATATTATTTTTTATAATAAGTAGTCTAATAAACAATCTGTTTTTGATGTGTTTGTGCATTAGGTATACGTAAAAATTATTAATTCACTGTTGCGCCACCTATCCACTTCTATATGTTCTCCTTTAACCAAAGGTTGTCTGTAAGAGATTGCCCTAGCGATAAGTCCGCCTTTTGTACCCTTATATGTATATTTTGATCTGTACTCCATGCTATTGTATTTCAGTTGAATTGTTTATATGTCATTGTTTATTTTTTATGTTTTGGTGTAATAAAAAGTATAATAAATAAGTAAATAACTACGCTGGATTAATTTTGACCAGTAAAACTTTGTTTTTTTTTTAATGGATGAAAATGGTATGGTAACCTCGCTTGCGCTAACGGTATACACTGGCGAGGCACCAGTGAAGAGTGATCGATGAGAATGAAAACAGGCCTGTTAACCCATCATGAATTCATCAGGAATTAATCATGATAGTTTCCAAGGGGAACCGCGAGGAGGTCGACCTTGTTGGGTATATTGCTAGCAATGGGACTGATAGTCCGCATTACTAGCAATCCCTTCCCCCCCGGAAAAATTTGGTTTGACACTTAATGAGTCATTTAATTTTATTAATATAAAAATATATCTCACAAGTTGAAGCAAACAATAGATATTACAAAATTTCATTAAAATCAGTTGAGCCACGGAAATCCCCTAAGACTTCCGTGGCGCAATGTTAGGTACGTTGCTTTGCGTAAACAAGGACCCGTATTCAATTTCCAGCTGGACCAATTTAGGAAACGTACTTTTCTGAATCGGTTTGAGTCGCTGTGTTATATGGGTTATGTCCACTATCAGGTACTTCATAACACAGGGTATCTTATCTTAAAAACCAGGTCATAGGTCTGATTGTGTAGCACTCATTATTATTATGATCTTCGTTAACTCTGAACTGATTTCGATGATCCTTTTTAAAATACTTGCTATTTGATTAGGATTATTTTTTTTAATTCTGCTACCATTGAATATAATAATATGTAAGTGATAATATATAATAATATGTGATAATCCTTTTAATCTATACGTTTAACGCTCTTGTTGAAATCATATAAACTTTCTAATTATTGATACCGCTGACTGCGTAGTAAACGTTCCGATAAAATTAACTCTTTGGTACATAAATTAAAATATTAATTAAGTAGATAATAAATAAACTTACATGCAGCTGATATATATAACTACCTATTTTTTTTTATGGTTGAAAATGGTATGGCCTGCGCTAACGGGATACGCTGGCGGAGCACCAGTGAAGGGTGATAGGTGAGAATGAAAACAGGCCAGTTAGCCCATCATGATGAATTCATCAGGAATTAACCATGATAGTTTTTAGGGAAAACCGCGAGGAGGTCGACCTGGTTGGGTATATTGCTAGCAATGGGATTCTCAGTCTCCATTACTAACAATCCCTTTCTACAACTACCTATTTAGAGTAAATTTGATCACCTACGCTGCAATGATAGGCATATTTAAATTGCATAAATTTGCCCTTGGCTCGTTTCCGGGCCATATCGAATTTTCTAAATTGATTCGGATCTGGGTATTTACAGTTGTCTCTGTGTTTATTGATTCGTCGAAGCACTTACTATACTATATAATACGTAAATTATAAAAAAAGGCACTGCTTACACAATTACGAAAAACTTATTAATATATTAAAATTGTAACTAAACGATGTCTGTTCATGGGAGATATTTAAAAAAAAATATGAGGGCATTTCATAACAACAGGCATAACAATATATTTAGAGATTTTGTTTTCTAAAAAATTATATCCGTTTTTTATTTTTTGTTTTGGTATCAAGCAAAAACTACTACACTAAACTGGATGCGGCTGTGTTCATAGATATGATCCTGAAAGTCTAACTTGAAAAAATATATTTTATTTTATTTATTTATTTATTTAAGTAACACCAACAGCATATTGCATTATAACATATAGGTATAACAAACATTAAATATAATACAATATTAATGCACATGCCTATTATAGGTATTCACAGCATTCACTTTAACATAATTATACAGTGTAAGAAAATGAAGTAAATAATAAAAACAAACATGTAACCTAAGTTGTGAGCAATATCAGAAAATAAGATTATGAGTGAATTGAATTAAAAAATATTAAAAAAATATATATTATGATAATTAGAGTTAATTTTCTTAATTTCACAATTTTATCTTCATACATTATCTAGTTGTCTATTTCATTAGTTTGCCTACTTCTAAACGAAATAGTAAGTTACATACCAAATAGTGAGAACAACGGTAACTAGTGCAACATAAAATAACTTACATCTTTATCCCATTGCAAATGATATGGTATCTCATTGCCGAAGGGAAAATCGAGGTGACAGTTCATAACAGCGAAACCACCGACGCTGGCGCTCAACCGCTCCACCTCTAGGGGTAGCAACGAGCCTCCGACGCGGATCGCGCCAAACGCTCCCAGAAGGACGGCTACACACACGCTCCACAGCCGTTGCATTCTGTTAACAGCTGATCAACACTACACTGCACCGCGCATGTAACCCGCACACGTAACGTAAGTTGATACCCGATCGCAACTAACAACCGCACGTCGGTGGCGCGCGGGACCAATTGACCGCTCCTAGCTTTAATAGAGTTAACCTCAGCGGATTAAGTACAGTGAGTAATGTCCGTAGGCCAGCTATTTAGACCGCCGAGGGACCCCGCCCCGCCCTGCGCACCTGCATTGCTCCCGAGCCTGAAAAGTCGGCTACCAGGAAGTGTCTTTTGCAACAATGTCTGTCATTCTACGCGGACGGGCCAGATTAGTTTTCTTGCGGATGCGCGGTGATTGCGCTTGCGCAGATAAACGCTATAGTCTGTTTCAAAAGAACTTAATGAAAATTTAAACCAATAACTAATCTAACATTAAGTCTTCTGACCTCCTATACACACAAAACGATTAATTGATATTTCGATTTATTACTTATTTTATTAAGTCTCTGTGATTACATTTTATATAAGTTTTAATGAAATAGAGTATACACGTCTATATGAATTATAACAGACTCAGCTGTATGTTTACACTTTATTTCAACATTAACAAACATTATAACAAATACTAGTACCTATGACAAATTTTCATAAATATACACAAAATATATACAAAAATTTGAATATAATGTTACATATATAAAATGTACAACGAAAACTAATAGAAACAATAAATAATAGATATTATCATTTTATCTAACTACCACTATTAGACTATGGGATATAAAAAGTAAAAATAAAACATAATAGTACTTAAAATACCATAACTTTATTACCAAAGTCGTACAACTGTGTAAGTACACTATTTATATATAATATATTACTTATACAAAAAACCTTAGTACTATTAATAAATTTTGGAATACTTTGAAATGGGAATTGCAGGGAATTATTTGTTTCAACGTATATTAATAATAAAATCTAAATTACACGGTCATTTGACATAAATGCAATTCTCGGATGTAGCGTGGGCGGTGTAGGGCTGACGCTCATCCCTGCATGATCAAATGCACAAAGTTCTCATAGTTGATATTGCCCTGGGAGTCCTCCTGTCCTTGCAGTAACTGCTCCACCTGGAATTCATTATTATTACATAATTTCAAAACATTAATATAATTATTTCCTATATATTACAGAGACTTAATTGTAAATTTTAAACCAATCAATTATATAGGGCACATTCCTAATTACATTTTTATTTATTATCTATTCCATTTTGCAAAATATATTTAATTAGAATATTGCAATGCCTTTCAGGTCAACTTTGATTTGCTTGAAAATCATTATGGTTAATAGTTGGTGAAAATGTCACTATGAACTGTCTTGATTTCATCCTCACCTATCACAACTCAACGATACTCTACCAACATATAATAATAGCATAGACAAGGTTACAATTGTATTTTTATTTATAAAAAAGAAGCAATGGTACTGAATCTAAAGTCTACAATAATATGATATATAATCATGTGAAGCATATAAGGAACATCAGAATGGGTATACATAGGCAAAACCTAGTGTTCTTATTTATGAAACAAATGACTTCCTAAAAAAAGCATATAATGAAATGTGATATAAAAAAATTAGTAATGAAATGCAAATAAAAAAATAGGTACAAAATATAAATTCAAAATAATTGACTTATGACTTGTCTACCTCATCATCACTAAGCTTTTCTCCAAGTGTGGACAGAAGATGGCGAAGCTCAGCAGAGGATATAAAACCATTTCCATCTTTGTCGAAATGACGGAGGCCCTCTATGAAATCATTTGCGGTGTCTCCACTGCGTGCTTTAGAGATAGCCTGCAACACACATACACATCTGTTAACATATAACGTAAGATCAAGTGTTAAAGAAAAAAATTATGAGAGAAAAAATATGTCTTTTAGCACTAATTATAATTTTAAGCAGAGTTCGTTGTACAATTGTAGATTTAAAACTACAGTTTAATATAATTTTTTTGTTAAATACATATAATAAAAAAAAAAATACAAACAAATATACAAACAGATATACTCATAAATTCAAATACTGGTTTGATGTAGGGATTAAATATGAATTAACAAAGATGAAGTAGAACAGGACTAAATTTGTCAAGTATCAAATTTGAATCATTTTCTCCAAATGAATGAGACACTTTTTTTTTATATTTAATAGTAATAGGGTTCAAAATCTATCTCGAAATCAGGACAACCTATTAAACTATGATTACTTAAAATAGAAACAATATACATTACTTGGTAAATAGGTAAGAAAACTTCAAAGGATATTCTCTCATCGGGCTTTAAGTGGAGTGTACATTTCTTAACATCCGACTCTGTAGGGTTCTGTCCAAGGGCCCTGAGAGCATCACCAATCTGTGCCACATGGATTTTGCCATCCCCACGGGAATCAAATAACTGAAACGCCTCCTGGAATTCTACATAAGAAAATATTTATATTAACCGATATATTGTGGGGGGGAAAGGGATTGTTAGTAATGGGGTCTAGCAGTCCCCACTGCTAGCAATACACCCAGTCAAG
Organism: Galleria mellonella; assembly: GCF_026898425.1. Classification (NCBI taxonomy): domain Eukaryota; kingdom Metazoa; phylum Arthropoda; class Insecta; order Lepidoptera; family Pyralidae; genus Galleria; species Galleria mellonella. The sequence goes on from NW_026442112.1 coordinate 1,948,328, forward strand.
TCAACTTCCATGCAGTTACCCATGGAAACCATTGTGGTTAATTCTTGAATTAGTCATAATGGATTAACTGGCCTGCAGTCATTTTCACCTATCATTGTTTAAGGGTGCCCGGTGCATACCGATAGCACAGATTGGGCTACAATTTAATTATTATCCATTAAATAAAACGATATATTGTTATTAAACTCTGGTTGTACATCATATAAGTAGGTCAGAAACAAAACACCATGTTAGGTATAAAACGCGAACTCCATAATGTACCTTCGACGGACGTCAACTTGAGCTTAGTCGGCGGATCGTATACAAACATGTTGCAAGCAGAACGTATGGCGTGTTACTGTTGTAATACGAGGCCATCAGTTCGAACCCGCCACCAGAATCGCTTTAAAATACCACCATATATGGAAACTAGGGCGCTTGCAATAGCCACCGTTTTCGGTAAAGACGTTGATTGACATGACTCACGGCGCGACACGCCTAGCAGACGTACACATAAATCGACACTCGTTCAACTCGCAAGCCTGTAGCTCATGTCATTTCGCAAAAACAGCTTGAAAAAATATAAATAAATGTAATAAAAAATTACAAAGTAGACATTTTACCTGCCAACTGATCTTCAGAATAATTTGCCTGAAACAAAGAACATACCAACTTTTTATTTTATTTCGCTTTCAAACGGATGTACCTAAATCAAGTTTAATCAAATTTTGTGCTTACCATTGCAAATGTGTTATTAGAAAAAGCAAATTGTAAGTTAATTGCTATTTATAGACAAAATTTTATTGCTTAGGCAGTTAGGTACATAGATAAATATTTTTTCCAAAACAAGAACTGGATTTTTATGAATGACATCTAATTAACATAGTGACTGACAGATTGACAGTCTACGCTACTTGGCTGTACATTAAGTCTCGCAGACATGATTCACTATCCTATGCTTCTAACGATCGGATCTTGGGTGTTGCCAGATACAAAATTTAATTTTGACCTAAACGTCAAAAATTTTTCACCAAATTGATATGCTATATTTGACTAGTTATTACATCTTGATATTATTTTATTATTTCTGAAGTAACATAATGTGTAAAATGTATTAATTATACAGTTGGAAACTGATTTAACACGTTTAAAAGAATAGAAATGCACTTTATTTCTTTATTTAATAGAAAAATATGAAAATGTTGACAGTTTCTATTCATCCTGAACATGGGGTTAAAGAAACGATATACGGGGTGAATAGAAAAAATTACCATGGCTGTCATTTACAAATTGCTTTAGTAGATTTTATTGTTATTATTTAAAATTCATTATTAATTTTCATTCTATTTTGATGTCAAAAAGATTTATACGCATTATCAGAAATAATTTTGCTATCGAAATTAAAACGATTGAAAAACTATATGTCGGGTCGAGAAACATAAAAGATTTTAGAAAGAATTTTAGTAAAAAATCGGTAAGACAAACAATACTTAAAGAAATTAATAATCCAAAAAAAAAATAATGATGCAATTTTAGAACACCTTAATAATTTTACGGATACTGTTGAGAAATTAAGTGAGATAGGTATCGAGATCAATAAGAATTTATTTAGTATAATAATTTTATACAGTTTTTAACAATGTTATGAAAGTTTCCACATAGCAATCGAGAGTAGAAATAATCTACCAGAACCAGATTTCAAAATAAAGATTATTGAAAAATCAGAAGCTAGAAAAAATATTGAAAGTAATGAAATAGTAAAAAAAAAGTAGTAACATGTCAAATTCTAATTTATTACAAATAAAAATAAGGAGTTAATAGAATGCTTCGAATATCATAAAAAGAACATTATGCGAAAAAATGTCGCAGTAAAACTTTAAGACAAAATAATTACCTAGAAACCTACTTGATCAATGTAGATACAAAGGATTTATGGTGTTTAGATAGCGGTTGTAGTATTTACATGACACGTAAAAAGAATTTATCAAATTTAGACAAAAATAACACCTATGATATTGAATAAACTGATATTAGAAAATTGTTACGCACAGGTTGAAGGTAAAGAAGTTGGTATTAATATTCCAGAAACTCCAGGATTTAAATTGACAAACACACTTTACATAACATTATTAACAAATGACTTGATATCTGTTGGAAAATTGTTAGACAATAATGCAACTGTTTTATTCAATAGAAAAGATGCTACGGTTAAACAATATGATTTTAATGAGAGCAAATAGAAAAGATGACAGATTATACATAATATATTAAAAAAACAACGTAGAATAAAAACTTTGCTAGTAATGACAAAGATATAAATGAATGACATAAAAGGTTAGGTCACTTAAATGAAGGTCCATTAAAAATAACATTACAAAATAAGTCATTTCTAGAATTACAATTCTGGAAGTAACTCATTTTGACGCAAATTCATGACCCATGATTATTTTTGTATATTACAAAAAAACTACATGAACTGACAACCATAGATTTTTCCTTTTAATTTTAGTAGTGAGTAAATTTGTATAATAAACGTTTTATTATTATTATTATTTTAGCCGTTAACTGTTCACTGTTAAACATAAGTCTTCCCCATAAGGGGAATTTTGCCAGTAGTTGCCACGTTTGGCAGGCGGGTTAGCAATTGCAGTTAAGCTTTTAGAAATGTTTTACGAGGAACGCTGCTGCCCATTCCTCGCCTTCGGTTAGTCGCCTCTTACGACACCCACGGTAAAGGATTAGAAGAGGATCGTGGCGTCTACATTTGTATACATATTTCCTCCCTATCAGAACCAAAATCGTGCTAGATCAATCTATCGTGCTTCCTATTCTGGACTATGCTGACGTTAGTTTCATGAATGTGACAGAGAAACTACTGAATAAACTTGAGCGCCTTAAAAATTTAGCTATCAGATTTTCAGTCGTAGATATGATCATGTCTCCGCTTTTCGCGCTCAGTTAAAATGGCTTCCAATCCGACTTCGACGTGATATACACATCCTCTCCACTCTTTATAATATACTAATGATTCCAACTCTCCATGTTACCTCCGCTCTCAATTTGGAATCCTGCCCTCTCCCTCACATCCCAAGCGTGCTTGCCTGGTCCAGTCCAAAGTATTAGAACTCCCTACTTGTAAGAACTATTTTTTTTGAAACTCTTTCTCATTTCGTGTTGCGCAACTGTGAAATAGGTTTTTTGATGGGTGGTAATGGAATGATAACCCCAGCCGCGCTACCGGTATACGCTAGCTGGATACCAATGAGGGGTGACAGATAACGAAAGCAGGTTAGTTAGCTCATCGTGACGATTAACCACGATAGTTTCCAGAGGAGACCGCGTGGAGGTCGACTTAATAGAGTGTATTGCTATCATTGGGTCAGTTAGACCCCATTACTAATAATCCCTTTCTCCCGTATGGAACAGGTTACCTTCTAACATACAGGATAGTATCTCCATTATTTCCTTCAATAGAAGATTAAAATCTTACCTTTTAACTAATAATACATGATAATATTATGCATTTATTATTATATGAATAATCGTTTACTGTTATTAGGAATCATAGCTAAAAATATATACACAAGTAAAAATATTTTAATAAATTGAAAATCGTTTCTGATACATGTTCAGTCATTTAGACAAAAGAAGAAAATTATACTTTGTACACTGTTAAGTAATCGAATGACGCACATTGCACTACCCGCATTTATTGTTATTTGTAAGAGAAAGAAAGTAGAATGACTTTGTTAATTGATTATAGTTTTAAGATACTATTTTTAATTAATTTGAATCAAGCATGAGGATTTAGTCAAGCAAATATAGAATAGAAAAATAACTACTTGCAATGAAATATTAAGATTGTCACTTAAGTTTGACCGTGTATGAATATCTTTATTTTAGAACGAATATTGAACGTAACGAAACGAACGGTAAAAGGAAAATTGCAAAATGGTGATCTCCTCTTTCAAAAGGTTAGTACGAGTTATTCAATTTCTTTGTGACCATCTTGGTTTAATTAATAATCATGTAAAAAGATGTTTTCCACAAATGGTTTATAATTTGAATTTCGTATTGTGCGATTATTACACTAATTTTAAAGGTAAGCTTTTTCATCGGGCGCGACTCGAAGCAGCGTTCGGCGTTCGCTTTGTTCATCAATCCCCACGTGCCTTCCGCCATTTCAAGTCTTAAAATTTCTATATTTACGTACATTTTTAAAGATTACTAGCTTATACGTTAATAATAGACCGTGTAACCATATATTTTTACATATTTTCTTAAAATTTTATACGATCGAAGAGTAACAGTTGAATCGGATTGAATAGTCTGGCGGCGTGGTCATGTCGGGCGGTGGCGGAACCGGCATGTGCTTCAATTTCTGTCATCTTCTGGGTCGGCCACGACCATACACAAGCTGTACGTCGTATTCCCTGTGGACTTTTACAGATCGCAGTCAAGTGAGGTGAGACGCGCCAGCCGGCGCCATGGCTGCCGGAGGCGAGTTCGTTGAGGGTTGGCTCGTCGCGCAGGTGCTCGGTGAAGGTGCCTACGGAGAGTGAGTATTGCACATACACATGTAAATTTACGCTTTTTTAATTAGGTACCTTTGTACAATTGTGAATGTTAACAATTAAAATTGATGGCATGATAAAAACGTGATTTAGAAACGTAAAATCTAGAATGGAACTTTACATGTTTATAGATTTATTGTATTGGTTATTTTAATTAGGCTCATGGTTAAATAATTTGAGTGTATCTAATTTTGATTTACTTTATAGTTGGTTAAATATTTTCGATATTTCTATATAAATAGAAATTAAATGTTTTTTGTTGGTAAATATAATACTTGACAATGACTGGATTGAGTTTATAAAATGTTAATTTTAATCTAAATTAGATTAAAAACGATATTAATAGAATATACCCTCTTTATGAGGTGCCTATGTTTAGAATTAGATAGTTAATGACTGATATGATGATGATGAATTGAAATTCGTATATCATTGTTAGGTTATTTACAAATAAATATGCTCACCTCATGACATTTATTCCATGTGAAATAATTTATGGAGTATTTTAAATCAAAATTTTAAATTAAAATTTCTTAGATTTCATATTTCTTAGAATTGAATACTGTTACTGTTGTGTTAAACATTTCTTTTGTACACTCAATGTAATAAGTTTTTGGGCATAATCTGTTAATGATAATCTAATCACTCGTGGAGTCAAATCAACTGAATTGGTGTGGTTTATTTTAAATATGACCAACAAATTCTGAGAATATTTTTATTTATATCAGATATATTAAAAGTGGAGTTTGAAAGAAAATTTTGCACAATTACTTGAGCATATTTTTAAATGTACACACTTATCTATACATAATTGTGTCATACATCCTACTAGTTGTCCTTGGATATTATAAACAGACCAGAAAATAAATGTAATGATAATTTTTGCACAGTGCATATATTATAATTAAGTTTGTGTTCCATAAAATTGACTATAATTGTAGCGAAACCAGTTATTTTGATTTAAAAACTAAACAAAAGAAATTTTGATAAAATTTCTATAGGTTCAATCTGTAAGAATAAAAACCATTCAGATAAAATAAGAATTTTCTAATATGTTTACAATTGACAGAGTTATGAGGTAACAATCATTAAAAAAAAAACTACTAAATCAAGATAGATAGATACATACTCTTTATTGTTTCCTCCAAAAGATTACAATCAAGAGCCTCCATAATTTTGAAGTACTTTGAAAATGTATACATTTTTAAAAGATAGCGCTTAATAAATTAATAATAATTAAAATAATACTACCTTACAACTTTCATTTAATTAATTAATTATTTCATTGTATACATAGAATAAAATTTTTAATTTTGCATTTAATTACACCCAATGTATTGAAAAACAAAATTCAATAACAAGTCATATACTCAACTTACATACACATCAATAATCTAAATAATAACAAATAATCTTCATCCTTATGACAATCTGGGGACCATGAAATGAAATTCCGAATTTTCAGACTCAATTTCTTGTTTTTCTTCATACCAAAATCAACCCTATAAATGGAGCTTAACATTTCATTTGTCATAAATCCTACCATAAAAATCCAAAGGAATGATACTTTAGCATTTTTTATATTTTTAAACGGTATGTATCAAGTAATTTTAACATAAAATTTTTGTTTAATTCGGATCCGAAATTTTGGAAAACATTTCATGGTTGGCCCTCTGATATATGTTACCTATATTGTACTCTTTAATTTATATTTATATTATCAAAATTAAATTGTACAGCTATCATTTTTTATTTCTTATATACAGTTTACTCTATAATCTGTATCTTTACATTCACGGGCCGTCAACTTGTTTGCCTTTCTAAGTTACATAAAAACTTTATATTGAAAGTGTAGGTGATGTATTATGATTTTTTATTTTTTACTATTTTTACCTGTATACTAATAAAAATGTGTTTACCTATTTATAAGACATAAATACTGAGGATAGGTGTGATATTTAAAAATTTAACCCAATTGTTTCTGTTCATGCTCTATTGGTTTGTATAGGCAAAATCTAAAAATCACTTTTCTATTTCTCATCCTTTATAAGAAATCTTAACAACAAGAATTTATGGATTCCTCTGAATCATTAAATTTCAAACAGTCATTTAGATAACTGAGAGAATGTAAAAGAGAATTGCTAAATATTTTATTTTTTCAACCTCTACTACCAAAAAGGAGGCTGTAATTTTGACTGCATTATTTCATCATAAATTTAGAAATTTCAATGAGTCTTTAATCTAAATGTTTTACTCCTGCTAGTAGTTAGTTTGTAAAGATTTTTTTTTATACAACTTAGAATGGCAAACAAGCTGACGGCCCACCTGATAGAAAGCGGTAACCGTCGCCTATATACATGAGCAGTACCATGTACATAACTAGAGTATACCTATTGTTTCGCCCATGATACCCCCCATGCATTGCCATTCCTGAGGACTCAGGTGTTATTCCTCTGTACCCAGTAAATTCACTGCCATATCCCACCCTTCAATCCGAAACACAGCCATACAAACACAACTGCTTCACGGTTGAAATACGAATGGGATAGAGATACCCAAGCAATCGACTTTTGTACAAAGTCTCCCTCTGATATTTGAATATATGTATGTTAGTTACTTAATTACACTTAACAGAATGTAATTATATTGGGTGCAAACATAGACCCTATATTTAATGACCTCAACATATTTTTATCATAATTAAAGAAGAAAAGGGCTAGTGTAGATTAAAATTTTAGAAAAAGGAACTTGGACTTGAAATATTTGCTTTTTTTTTTTTATAAAATATTGTTATACCATAATAATTATTCATTAGATGCTAGTCAAAAATCTCTTTTAATTGGTAGGAGAAATATTTTTTTATGTAAATAACTATAATCGCTTTCGGTCGTAAATTAAATGGCTTAGTCAAATAAATTCAGAATCTACTATCTCTATCTAAGACTAATTTCAGTTTGATATTACAGAGAAACTTATCCTACGGACCAGTCTAAACTAAAATTAAATAGAATTGAGTCTGAGTTTAAATACGGAGCACTGAGAACTAACTCAGTGGCCCGTGACATAATACTTTCGCTAAGTAACCAAATTAAAAACTTAATTAAGCTGCTTCTAAAATGAGGAGCTTCTTAATATGTCTGTGTTTTTGATCGCGTAACATAACGAGAATACATCCTATTACCAGCAAACTTGTTTTTTTTTTTTCTTTTTATTGTTGATTTTTTTTTATTACTGGTAATAAAGGTTATCTATCTATCGACAATTCTGAATCGATTTATAAAATCATTTTTTACAATCGATTTTGTTTACTCTCATACCGGTGCTATATTGATTTTATTACGATTGGTGCTCCCAAGTTTTTTTTTTTTTTTTTTTTTTTTTTTTTTTTTGCAGCATAACTCTGTAGCAATAAAATCCCAAGTGTATTTTAAATACAATCCTGTGTTCTAAATTCAAATACATTTTCTTTAATGTGTTTACTATATCGACTCTTTTTAACTCATTTATAGTTACTGGCAGATGGATTACGTTCAATTTGCTACTTTTTTTTTTCTAGTATTCAATATATAGATGTATACTAGCCGACTCAGTAAACGTTGTTTTACCATATACATTATTTCGAGAACTATACATGAAAATTTATCGTACTACAATTATTATATTCGATTGCCATCTTGCAACCCTATTGCGGTATATAAAAATCGCGATTAAAAAACAGGCGTTGATCGTAAAAGCGTGAAAATTTGAATTTGTATGTATTTTTCAATGCTAAATCATAATAAAATAAAAATAAAAAAAATTCAAAAAATAAAAAAAAATATTTAGGGGTAGGTCATCCTTATCATTGAGGGGTATGAAAAGATGTTGGCCGATTCTCAGACCTACCCATAATGCACACAAAATTTCATAAAAATCGGTAAAGCCGTTTCGGAGGAGTTTGGTAACAAACACCGAGACACGAGAATTTTATATATTAGATTACAACTAAATCTATAAACGCGTGTTATTTCACAGACGAGTTGCAATTTGTAACTAGGTACTTTGATATAGAATGGAGCAACACGTGCATTTACGCTTTGTTAGCTACTGTAGTTGTTATCTAAAATTATTAAGCTGTCGTGTCACTATGAGAAATATAACATTATTATATAATATGTTCAGCTGTATAATTTAATATCGCTCACTTTATTTTAAACACACACACTTTTCTACAGAGATAAACTGAGCATCGTCAACATCATCTTTCTACCCTTATCCCAAATATTATTTGGGGTCAGCATAATACAGTTTTATCCATATTACAAAAAGATTTGGTTTTTAGTTTTACGACCAGCCACCTGCCTGACGTCAACCCTCTTTGGGAATGCATTTGTTGGTGGTTTCCGCAAACTGAGCAATTGTATAAAAAAACTTCGAAACATTTTATAAAATTCATCAAGAATTTATTTACATAAACATAGGATTACAAATAATATTGAATATATTACTTATAACACTAGCTTTGACTCATAGATAAAGCTATTTTTTTTTTTAATAAATTTACTAATTTACTTAGCATTTCTTTTTTTAATGTCAATAAAGTTTTAGATAAAAAGAATTTAAACAAGTAAAAGGTCTTTACCTTGTAGGTATATATAACTAAAACACATTATTATAAACCTATATAATTTTATAGAAAGTTGATCGCGGATTTTATTTATATTTGAAGTATTAATACTAAATATTGTATCATAGTGAAAAGCCAGCTTTAAGTTGACGTCACACACTGTGTTACTATTTTATTTATATACATTTAACCCCTTAATCATAAAAATCATTCATAAACCTATTTTAGCTATTGAACTGTTTCGTTTCTTTCTTTTATACTAAAATGACCAATTTAAAAGAAAGTGACAAAACAGTGCAACAGTTAAAGTAGATTTATAGCAAATTTTAGTATTTATGAATAAAGGATTTATTGAAGTTATCGAATTTTTGCGGGTATACAAAATATTTCTAGTTCAATCCTCTAATAAGTGAATTTTGTTTCACGCTTGTTTTCAGTATACCTTAGCTTATCTACTTACGTCACGCGTTGTTTTGCACCTATTATTTTTTCCTTCCTACCAGTATAATAAAATTGTAACTAGTTTATGCAAACATCAATTTTAAATAAGCAAAAGAAAAAAAGATATATATAATTTTACAAACCATAACATAAACTTGTTTTGGTTTCTATGGATCTTATTAAGAGTCCTAATGGCAACTTTTCTAAAATATCTTCTAGGTATAGACCATCGTCTAATTCAACTTTAGTAAGAACAAAAAAAATTATGTCCGTTTGTTCCGATATCAATAAATTGACTTACTGTCCCAAATTTAATATTTTTTCCCCGGTCAGTAACATATCTCGATTACGCGGACAAAGCTGTGAGTAAAAGGTAGTGTTGCTACAAAATAATCATAATGCTGTTCTTGGCGACAACTGACGACTATTTCAACCAAATTAACATGCAAAATATAAGAATTGTTACTATGAAAACTTACTGAGCACCGTGAATGGTTTTCTGTTATCAATTCCTCTCTAATGTATATACCGATCTAACATTATCGTGTAGGGGGGAAGGTATTGTTAATAATGGGCTGGTTAGTCCCCATACCTTATCAGGTCGACCTCCACGCGGTTCCCCCTGGAAATCATCGTGGTTAATTCTTGTCGAATTCCTCATGGTGGGCTAACTGATCTTCCTTTTTATCCTCACTATAATCCATCACTGGTACTCCACCAGTGATAGCGCAGACGGGGTTACCATTCCATTATCATCCTTAAAAAAAAAACATCCTGTCAAGCGGACTAATCGCGCAACCATATAAAGATTACATTGTTTCATCGTTCGTGTCGTATGTATTATCAAACTAGCTGTATACAGCTGCTTTGTTCGCGTGAATACTATTATTATAAATGCTACTTGGTGCATAGGATACTTTACGCACAGAGGGCCTACCATAAAATGTTTTGCGAAATTTCGAGGTCGAACGAAACACAAATTTGATGTTAAAATTACATAATACATACCGTTTAAAAATGTTTATGTTAAAGTATTGTTCCTTTGGACTTTTATGGTAGGGTTTATGACGAAAGAAATATTAATCACTAAAATTCGTAATTTCATTTTATGGTAAACTCTGATTTACGCGGGCTAATCTGCGGGTTACAGCTAGTCATAAACCTAAAGTATCCTGTGTTCTAAGTTGGTATATAACCTATCCATGTACCAGATCTAATTCAAATACGTTTAGTAGTTTTTCCGTGAAAGAGAAACAAACACGCATCCATTCATACATCCCCGCATGCTGTCGCATTTGCAATAGTAATAATGCGCCCGTGCGATCGCCTGTAAATAAAGTAATCTAAAGACGCAAAAATTTGTAGTAACCGCACGTACTTCACGGGCCGTAACTTTTAAGATTCCTTGGCCAGATGCCTAAAACTGTAAAATCGTCTTCTCCTGTTCAGTCTGTGGTCGTAGCACTCGCTGAATCTTTATCAGCTCAAGTCCAATGTTTAATTAAACTTCACGAAATGTCTTTGCTAGTTTGCATCTGGGTAATCGTTTAATATTTGACAAAACGTTTCTAATGTAACTAACTTTGTTTGTATATTACGTGATGTTTTTGTTAATTTTAAACTGATTAGTTAATTTTTAATAATTCCTTTTTAAACCTTCCTATAACTTAGAAGGGTTTTTTTTTTTTTTAGAAATAATTATATTTTAATGTTCATCTATTGATTATGATATTGGTTTTGCGTAGAAAATTAAAAATAATTTGCTAATTATATCGTGTGACATCAAAAGGGTTTGTGAGAATCTCAAATGTGTATTTTTTTTTATAATTTTAAGATAAATAGTTTTATTGTTTAAGAAAATAGGCGAAATTTACCATTGTAATTAAAAGTATGTCTCAAATTGAGGCAAACATCAGTGATTATATTTACAATTTTTTTTATATATTACCTAAAGTATTCGTTCTACCCAGCTTTGATATTGTCAATATTCTCTCTAAATTTTTAAACTAAATTAAGAGGATTTTTTTTTATATTTTTAAGCATTACAATGCTTAAACTTAAAAATTACTTGATTGATATAAAAAAAAATCCTTTACCCATATAAAGGTACATTGTCAGTGAGTAATATAGGCTGTACTTTTTTTTTAAGTATGCGATACCGGGGCCTATTGTTAGTCTTAAATAAACATGAGAATTGCAATAGTCGCTAAATTGATGAGATTATATAGCGTAGTTGCATAATTTAGATTATGCAAATAATTGGACGGAGGGCCGTAGGAGACAGGATGAGAGCATGTCAGTTAGATGTGATGACTAATATTAAAGACAAGAATTAACTATGATAGTTTCTAGGGGAAACCGCGTAAAGGTCGACCAGATGAGGGTATATTGCTAGCAATCAATCAGGCTTTATGTCCCCATCACAAACGATCCCTTTTCCTCCCGCCGGCGAGATCGGCGTCGGCGCAGACGCTGAGCGGGCGTGATCGAACGTTTTCATAGATGAACGCGGAACTACATGGTGACTGCAATTGGGAAAGAAAAAAAACCATTTGTGTAACGAGCTCGAGCGGCGCATCCTTGAAAGTTTAACCACCCCGCGCGGTCACTGCCGCCGCCTCGCGCGACCACTTGTTTTTCTGTAACTCTGTATTTTCGGCTCAAACACTTTTGCATAATAGCACTGTTTCATACTAGACAAACTTACATTATTCATTTGATCACATATATCTTTATTAGATATTACAGTTTTTTTTTAATACTTATTTGTGTTTACATCACAATTTAACGCGGCACAAGATTTATTAATTGGATTTTGGTCTGTGAAAGTTTGTACCTATTTTTTTCTTTTTGCGTTCTTAGTTTGGAGATGTGACTGCATTTAATGACTCATGCTTGCGATGGCATTGAAATACAACAAATGATTTTAGTTACAATAGGCTTCTTCACCTACGAATACAGAGTGACTTAACGCTTATCACAATAATCTATGAATATATAAATAATATTTATGAATTTAAAATTTTTGTTATCTAGCTTTTTGCCTGTTAGCTCGTACGCGTCGATTTCAGAAATGGGATAATGAAACCCCACTTCTAACTGTCATATCAAGACGAAACATATTTCCAGATTTTAATGTTGTCTTTACACGTCTATGTAAACCGCGTTCAATTTTGGTGCAGTAGTTGTTGCGTATTGCCTTCTGAATGTTCGCTTTTGTTTTTATTAATCCTATAAGGGGTTTTACCCCTTATTTCTATTAATGTTTCTTAAATATCTCAAATGCACAGACATCGTTCGGTTATAATTTTATTATATTACTAGCTGTTCCCCGCGACTTCGTCCGCGTTTCCGTCGTTTTTTGTAAAATAAGTAGCCTATGTCCTTTCTGACGGTTCAGTGGTTTTGATGTAACAGACACATTTCCCTTCACTGCTCTGCTCCTATTGATCGCAGCGTGATTAAAAGTATACTAGAACTTGCCCAGTGGTATGAAGAATAACTGTAGCAAGTTTCGTTAAAATCCGTCGAGTAGTTTTTGTTTCTATAACGAACATACAGACAGACAGACAAAAATTTTACCGATTGCATTTTTGGCATCAGTATCGATCACTAATCACCCCCTGATAGTTATTTTGAAAATATATTTCATGTACAGAATTCACCTTTCTACAGATTTATTATAAATATAGATAGATTAGTATTAAAATTAGAATATTTTGCCTGACGAAATGTGAATGTACCGAACGTTACGTTCATCACAACTTTAATAGTCTTCTAATGACGCCTCTGTCAGGAATAACGGTCATGAGCATATTTGTTTATCCAATCATAAGTTAGTTTTTTATTTCATTAATTTACTGTGAAATTGTATTTAACTGCCAGCGTAAACTTCTAAAATCAAAGAAACAATGCCATAGGATTCACTGTAAAATTATAGAGTACGGAAGCTAAACCCTATAGTCCTCAGGAATGGTAACGTCTATTATTACTATGGATATTCTATTATGTCCATGGTGTTGTTCATGTCTATAGGCGACGGCTACAGCTTCCCAGCAAGTGGGCCGTCAGCTTCATTGCCATTCCACGTATCTTAAAAAAGGAACGTGTGCTTTACACTTTATTAACGGTAGTACCAATCAGGGTGCGTCTACTGGTGCACGCTCGCACCGGTGCGGCGGTGGCGCTGAAGGTGTCGCGGGCGGGCGGCGTGGAGGCAGCTCGCGAGGCAGCCCTGCAGCGCGCCCTCCGTCACCCGCACGTACTGCGATGCCTTGGAGAACGCGTCCACCAGGGCCTGCATTACATGTTCCTCGAATACGCACAGGGTGGGGAACTCTTCGACAGAATCGGTGAGTAATCAAAATAATATTGGACATTTTCTGATCACTTGGATATTTCTTTTTTTTTTTTTTTTTACTCTACGGTCCAATTCGAATCTTTATTTTCGAACGAAAAGAACTGGCCAGAAGCACGATTATAACGTAATTTTTTTTTTTTTTTGTAAAATAAACCGGTTAATATTTTTTATGTAAGGATTTTTTTTTTTTCATATATAATAACATATACAGCCAAATTATTAGTCATCTTAAGTTTTCTGAGTAACGCCTTTACTCCATAATTGTTTCTTAATGACAGTTTTGGATTTATTAAAAGGTTATGTTAATAAAATTTGATGTACATAATTCTATAAAAGACCTATTAACTTTTTCTAAACCGTATTTTTCGGATTATGAAGTGAGTTGCCAACACTCGTGTTACCGTTGCGAATGGAATTCTTCCAAAATAACACGATCCGTCGTGTCCGCAGAGCCCGACGTGGGCATGAGCGAGTCATCGGCCCGGCGCTACTGGCGCCAGCTGCTGGCCGGGCTGCAATACTTGCACGGGCGCGGCGTCGCGCACCGTGACATCAAACCGGAGAACCTGTTACTCGACCACGATGACAATATTAAGATATCCGATTTTGGGATGGCGACGCTCTTCAGGTGAGGTACGTTCCTATTTTAAAAAGTTTTTTTTTCTCAACTTTTTTATACCACCGCACCGTGACATCGGAACGTCGGCGGGGGTGATGGACGTGATTGACCGATGAATTTGTTTCGCTATTGAAAAGCGCCATCCACACTGCTTAATGTCGACACGTGACGATCAGTGTAGTGTCGATTTTTAAATCCTCTGCAAATAAATAATATGCCCATCTAACTTATGTTATTGTCAATTTCATCCAAAAATATTGGTTCTTTTTTATATTTAATTATTGAAGTTGCTGTCCACTAGATTTTATATAAAAAAACAAGTTTTTTTTTTCTCCTTGCATCATATATTTCATTCGTTATTGATATCAACTGTTAACTGTCTACTGCTCCCCGTGAGGTTTTACCAGTAGTTGCCACGCATGGCAGGCGGGTTGACAACTATAGTCAGGTATTTAGAGATGTTTTAAACGGGAACCTGTTGCCCATCCCTCGACCTTTAAGTTCGCTTAGTCGTCTCTTATGTAACTCACGGAAAAGGATAGAGCGGCCCATTCTATACCGAGACCACATGGCTCTCACATATATAATTCTAATTAACACAATAACTGATTAATTTATCACAATTAACTTCATCCGAACATATATACATACAATGTGTTGAGGTCTTATAACATGACAGCCACGACACAAATTTCTTTATGTGATTTTTATATGATTGCCAGAACGCGTCGTGAGCATTTTTATAAGAGCCATAACACTTGCCACTTTTTACAAATTTCGCGATATGGATGATTTATAATAACCACAAGTTGTGAGCTATTATTTCGCTCAGTGAGAGTTTTCGGTCTTTGAGCGTAAGATGTATATCTTACTTCGCGACTATAGCACGCCACAGGACTGATACTCACGTATCGGCACTGGTAAGTGTAGACAGCCCTTAAGTGTGAATGATATTTTTTTTTTATGGGTGAAAATGGAATGGTAACCCCGTCTACGCTAACGGGATACGCTGGCGCGGCACCACTGAATAGTGACTGATGAGAATGAAAACAGGCCAGTTCGCTCATCATGATGAATTCATCAGGAATTAACCATGATAGTTTCCAGGGGGAACCGCGAGGAGGTCGACCTGGTTGCATATATTGCTAGCAATGGGATTCTCAATCTCCATTACTAACAATCCTTTTCCTCCCGTGTGAATGATATTAACAGCGCGGTGTTGTCGACAGGCACGGGTCACGCGAGCGGTTACTGTCGCGTGTGTGCGGCACGGTTCCGTACGCGGCGCCGGAGGTACTAGCGGCGGCGGAACGGCCGTACCGCGCCGCGCCCGCTGACCTGTGGGCTGCTGGCGTTGTGCTACTGGCTATGCTCGCTGGAGGTAAGTGTCTGTCTTGCCGTTACTCCACCACCCGCCGCCTTCCTTCTCCAGCCCCTGCAGGCGCCGCCCGCACTAACCGCATGCACCGTCGCCGCCACCGCCGCGGCTCGTCTCTTTGGTATCCTAGCTGTAGGCGTTTTTTTTTTATACCCTAAAGTTATGGTACCGAAGTTACGAGTCGCGTCACTCACTGCTACACTTTTTGTTTGTCGCCGAGATTTTTTGTGGTAAGAATTTTGAACTGAAGTTTTGTTGTTTTGCTAGGTTGTATTACAAACTAATGTTTAATTCGACTAATGATGTTATTGTAAATTTATTAAAATTAAGATGTATGTCAAGCCAATTTTTTTATATGTATGTGCAAATGGATCTGTCTTTCCCCAAATTCAAGTTTTATTAAGAAAAAAATCATGAATTAGACACAGTAACCGATTGCTTACAAGACATGTTCCTAGCCCAAAATTGTTATGCATGAGAGATTATTTTACATATTACGAATTAAGTCTGACATATCTGAAATATTGTTTGACGTATAATATAACATTTTTCCAAGGATCTACTTGATATGTTTGACAATTTAAATGTCTTGTGTTTACCAGTCTGTATTAAAACAAATTTATAATGGTAAAATCATTTTTAATTGAAAAAACCTACAGTTAGTTTTATTACTTGTTCTTTACAGTTGAAATGGTATTTTGAACGAGTGGTACATTCACACAAAAATGACCATTTAAACATGTTAGTAATTAAAATCTACTTGAGAAAAAAATTTTAATGAATAAAATTTGACACATAAATTACCAGAGAGAGACTTTGTACAAAAGTCGATTGCTTGGGTATCTCTGTCCCATTCGTGTTTCTACCGTGAAGCAGTTGTGTTTGCATGGCTGTGTTTCGCTTTGAAGGGTGGGATATGGTGTGAATTTACAGGGTACAGAGGAATAACACCTAAGTCCTTAGGGATGGCAACGCATAGGAGGTATCATGGGCAAAACAGTATACTCTGTTATGTCCACTTTCCATCAGGTGGGCAGTCAGCTTGTTTGCCATTCAAAGTTGTATAATAAAAAAAGTATTCATCGTTATTGTTGGACATTTGTTGTTTGTTTCTGTGTGTGATATCTTATTTTATAATGTACTTTTCATATTTTTTGTTATGCCCCCTTACATTAAATAATGTTAACAAACTGCTTGAATTTTTTAATCTTTAAAAAATTGTGTTTCTCTTAACTACTTTATAAAAAAACTAATTTTTTATAAAGTAGATAATTAGCACATGTAGCATACATGCAATGTGTTTACAATAAATTCAGTCTTGCGTGATGTAACTGTAAAGAGATTACTACAATTATATTTGGAATCCTACTAATGTTTGTATTTATAATAAGTTTACTGTTGTAATCTTATGGAAGAAATAAAGAGTATCTATCTAATATTGAATAATGTAAAAGTTTGTAAAAATACTTTGTAACATACTTTTTGCAGTCAAAGACGAAATCTACTGCAAGCTGCTGTTGGACAAAGACTTTTATATAGTCTCTCTTTGGGAATTAACTTTTTTTTTACCTTCTGTTTCCTTAGAAATGGTAATACCAACAGATGATAGAAATTACTATTGATTTTATTTTATGCGTCTGTTTTGGCATTTCTATTGGTTTATTGTATTATTATTTTTTGATGGGTGAAAATGATATGGTAACCCCGTCTGCGCTAACGGGATACGCTAGCGGGGCACGCTGAAGGGTGATAGATGAGAATGAAAACAGGCCACTTAGCCCATCATGATGAATTCACCAGGAATTAACCATGATAGTTTCCAGGGAGAACCGCGAGGAGGTCGACCTGGTTGAGTATATTGCTAGCAATGGGATTCTCAGTCTCCATTACTAACAATCCCTTTTCCCCCATTATTATTTGTATTAGTTATATCTGTCTTTGCTGATGTTCAAAGTAAATGAGGTGTCTAAAGTATTCATAGTGAAATAATATACATATAGTGCAGATCAATATATTGCTGAATTTATACCAACATGTCTAGAATATTTCCACTTGAAAATCTGAACTGAATGTATACATACTTGACTTTAGTAGTGTTGAAAATAAATATAATATGGTGGGTGTAAGCAGAGTTGCCATGGGAACGGGCCGATATGGCGGACGTTCGGTTCGCGGCGTGGAGCGCGGTCACGGGCGGTGATGGTGCTGCCTCTATAACTCCTACTCCGGCACTCAGCGGCGCGTGGCGCAAGCTGCCGAACTTGGCGGCTGCGTTGTTGTGGCGGGCGCTGCACCCGCGCCCCGAGCGCAGGCCCGCGCTCTCTGCGCTAATGGAACACCGCTGGCTGCAGGAAGACGGTGAGCACCTAACCAAATTATAATAAATCGATACAAATATCAATCAATACATCCATTGTGAAGGATGCTGACTGTAGAGCTAACGGTCAGTGTTCTTTTTGCATAATTGTCGGTATTTTTAATATAACATTAATAATTGTAAAAATAAAAAACAATACAGAAAAAGTGCCAAAGTATAGCAATGGGTAGTTACAAATCAGAAGAAGGTAACAAGAAAACTGCTTGCTTATTTAGTTGTGCAATGAAAGAATACTTTTAATTGGAGACAACAAGAGAAATAGAATTTGTTCCTTTGATCTAACTCCAATCAAAGAAGTCGACTCACTAAGATTCTGTACACTGTTGCACTGCACCGCATCGCATGTTATCGCACGACACCGCAGCGAGCCGCGCGGTGTGCCGTGTCAGGTACTAGGTGACTCTGAGTAGCTTTCCGTCTCAGAGCCGCCTCGTGCCTCACAACGGCGCCGTAGCCCACCAGTTGCGACGTACTCCGCGAGCAACACTGGCGTTATGCGCGACGTGGCCCTTTGGCGATTTAGCTCCATGACGTTGTGAGTGCTCATAAAGCTAGATTACCAAAGCACTGCGTCGACGCCTTGACTACGACGATCAGAAAATTATGAAGACCCGATTGGCACTATGGTAAGATTAATTTATAGTATTGATATAAGTTACTGTTTATTTATATCTATTTTGTACAATATCATTGTTTAACGAATAATTTTCTAAATACAATGCCACGTTTCGTTTAGCACCATATTTCTTATTAAGTATGTTAGGAAAAAGGCTTTCTCATCTTGTAATTGGTTCTGAGGACTTGTTCCTGTATTTTTGTTCATGTTTTTTTTTTGTATTTGTTTTTCAAATTAAATATTGAAAAATTATTGTAAAAAAAAAAGTTGATTGTTGTTGGATTTTCTTTTTATTTTACAATTATGTGTAGTATATAAGTCTTATGTAACTATTTGCATAGTTGATCAAAGGAAATATAAAGGTAATGTTAATACGATTAATTAAATGTCTAATCTATATTTTAATTATATCAATTGATTTCAATCTAAGTATAAGCTAATATTGATAAAAAAAAGTAAAAAAATATAATAACATTGTGATTAAGATATCATTGTACAATCTAATTGTGAATTCCCTTGAGTTTGTTGAAACTCCAGTTATTATATTTCGTTGCTGTTGAACAAATGTCAAATAGTATGTTATGATTGTGTGCCTAGTGGATCTGTATTGATACTAATGATGTTCGTGTATAGAGGGCGCATTCCGCGTGTCGCGGTCACAGCCGGCGGTGAGCGAGGCCGGGGGCGGGAGCTGTCAGCCGCCGACATGGAGGCACTGGTGAGCTACTCGCAGCCGAGCGCCGCCGACGACCTGCTGCTAGCCTCGCAGCCCGACGCCGCCACCGCCTGCACGCAGCCAGTCAGTATATCTCACGCTATTGCTCCCTATTTTCAGTCTACTTCAAAAAGTAGTATGTTCTCAATTTGTATTTTTTTTATGTTTCTACTTCATAACCGTCAGTTGTAAATCGATTTGGAAAAAATTTTTTAGCTCTAAGAATATACTTACAAATTGATTCTATAAAAAATTTATCAAAACCGGTTCTTGAAACTATATAATGGTTTTGTCATAATTTTAATTAGCTCGCTTTTTGTAGAATACAATTTTTATTTATACTAGATATATTTTGCCATATCGCTACATTTTTCAGTAAGACTAGAATATTTATTTATAATTTATTGTATCACAGCATGATATCGTTCATTGTCTTATGATAATACTGTATGTTTTGTAACCTTTAACAACACTACTGATGATTATAAGCAGGTTTCAAGAATACCGTAATTGATCGTAGATTTTTTCTTTTATCAATACTAGCTTGGTGATAGTCATTTTATCTAGTCATATTTTTTTTTTTTTTTTGTTGTACACTTAACTGCTGTTGTAAAAAAAAGCAACAGCTGTATTTTTTGCCCATTCTTTTCAGTGGAAATCGCATTCCGAACTGGGCAGTGGATAAAAAAATGACTTCAAAAATGCTTATTATTGAGTTTACTAGAATACAAATTATTTTTTATTTTATTTCCTAACTGATAATATCTTATTATTATTATTACTGTAGTTACTATAATTTAGGTGGAAGCAAAATAAGTTCTTATTTCCAAAATGAGGACGTAGAAATTAGTTCACTTCAATTTTGCCACCAGTGATACCAGTTTTCATTTCCCGACGAAATTTACTTTCTAAACTATGCGGTAGAATATAGTACACAATTCTAATTTCTGCCAAAGTTTTTAAAAGCCCAATTTATTTCAGAATGTAATGCAACGACTGATGAAGCGTATGACGCGTGTCTGGATGTTGTGCGATGAACAGGCAGCGCTACAGGCTTTGTGTGCGGTGCTGCGAGAGAAGGGATACGTATGGCGGCACGTGAACCCGCGTCTGGTGAGCATCTAGAGAATAATATCTACTGAGTCTGTTTTGGCCTTGGGATTCCAGCAAAGAATAGGCCACTCCTTCTTTACCCATGGGTGTCATAAGAGGTGACTAAGGGAGGATGAGGAATGAGCAGTGATGTCCTTCATAAAACATCTCTAAAGCTTAAGGTTGCCAACCAAGTTTAGAGGGGGAAAGGGATTGTTAGCAATAGAGTATGACAGTCCCATTGCTAGCAATATGCCTTATTAGGTCAACGTCCACGTGGTTCCCCCTGGAAACCATTGTGAACAATTCTTGTTGAATTCGTCATGATGGGCTAACTGACCTGCTTTATCCTCACCTATCATCCTTCACTGGTGCCCCGCCGGTGTATACCGATAGCGCGGGTGGGGTTACCATTTCATTATCATCCATTAAAAAAAATACCAAGTTTGGCATCTACTGGCAACACCCCCCCAAGGGGAACTTTATGTTCAGCAGTGGGCAGTTTGAAAACTGATATTATAATGATGATGACTGACTGAGTCTGTTTTACTTGAGGTTTTCTTTTTTTTTTTCTAATTCTCTCAATCTGGAGTTACTTTACATTTAACTAGCTTTTATTCGTGACTTCGTCTGAGTCACTGTGTTATGCTCACTGACTGAGATAAAAAATTGCCTCTGTCCCATATAGTACCTGTATTATAATTTCATTGTGATTGGATAAGCCGATAAGGCAAGAGGGGTAACAAACAAGCTCAACTTCGCATTTACAATACTAAGAATAATCATGTAACGTTTACGTTCTTTGTGCAAATTCATAAAAATAAGACCTCCATTTGTTTTTTTATGGTAATGAATCTCACGATATGTATAAAAAATATAGTCATTTTCATAACAAGTATGTTTGTTGCGTAGCTGGCGATTGAATGCAGCGCGGAACTGCATATGCGGGCGCAAGTATGCGCTGCGGGTGAGGACGCGAGCCCGGCGGCGGCGCGATCACAACTAGAGTTTAGAAGAGCGCGCGGCTGCGGCCTGCAGTTCAAGCGATGCTTTGTACAGTTGCGGGCAGCCCTGCAGCCTCTCACCGCTCCCTGCTGATCACGAGAGGACGATATGCTACGGGACCATTGATTGCATTTCTATTTTATCTCTGACAAGATGTTTACGGTCGAGCGAAAAGATTGCCCACCGATCGTTATTGACTCGCATGTCTTGGATTGTGAATTATGTGATATTTTAATGTAATAAAAAGCAACTATATTTCTAACCTGTTTTGTTTGAATTGATCTCATTTCCTTGATTTTTTAAACAATGTAGGTCTTTACAATATAGTGATTTTGGAAAATAGCCGATTGTTAGTACTCTGAATTGAGAGGGGCGAGTTCTGACTCGTGAATAAAATGAGTAGTGGCCCTATGCAAGAAAACTATATTACCCTAAGATATCTCGCAAATATTACTAACATAATCTTAGATCATCAGACGGCCTGTGTGCTTGTGATATAAAACAAATTTCTAAAACTAATTTGTTTTGTCGTCTATTCATTTTATTAAGTCCCCACAATTTTTTGAAATATGTTTAGAAGTACTTTATACTAAATGTATGCAAATAATGCATCCAAAGGTGTTACGTTCGTTTTGCAGATCTTAACAATCCTTAAACTTATACTGTGGGAAAACCTCGTTAGGGATTTTATTCTACAACGGGAAGGTTTACCGGAGAAAACTTTGAAATCGCACTGTATGCGATCATTTAATTTCTAGCGTTTTTTTTTTTTTTGTATGGGTGAAAATGGTATGGTAACCCCGCCCGCGCCAACGGGACACGCCGGCGGGCATCAGTGAAGGGTGTCGATGAGAATGAAAACAGGCCACTTGGCCCATCATGATGAATTCATCAGGAATTAACCATGATACTTTCCAGGGAGAATCGCGAGGAGGTCGGCCTGGTTGGGTATATTGCTAACACTGGGATTCTCAGTCTCCATTACTAACAATGCCTTTCCCCCCAATTTCTAGCGTGTAAGGATGAATGTTAGTTTCGACATTACGCAATAACTACTGTACCAAATTGTATTCAGTTTTCTCAGCAATGTTCTGGAAGGTCTAACTTAAAATCTGGTGTATAATTTATTTTGATACGCCTTTTGGAAGTCAAGTCAATTTCGTTGAGTTTCCTCTTCTGAGATCTAGTGTACGAAATAGTGGGCAAAAAGCTAGTTGGTTATAAATATCAGCAAATAATATAAATTGTTAATGCTCAGATAACTATAAGCGTCGAAAAATTTTGTATGTAAACCACAGCAGTTAATGATGATTGACAATCGATCTTTACATATAGTTTACAATGTGTATGAAGAGACCCATAAACGGTTAATAAGAAAATTATCCAGTATACAGATCAAGTTGTTCTGTTTTAGGATTATAAATAGTCTAGTGAAATTATCCGCATTTGAATCTCTTGACCGTCTACGCAGCCCATAACTGCTCAGACACGAAATGATAATTTTAACAGGTTCGTCGTTCGTTCTCAATTACTTAATCAGTTTCATTCGCAACAAAACCCGAAATTCAAGTATGCTATCTAAAATTTGTTACATTTTTTTATCTCAGAACTGTTGTGCGCAAGTGAGGCTGAAAATAACTCACCGTTATGTTAGTTATTCCAAATCAGCGCTGTAAGCAAGATAGAAAATCTATATAAATATATACGATACGAGCTATGATGGATTGTGCCCATAATTAACTATAAAGGTTTGGTCCATAATGTTATATTTTCATTTAACTTAGATTTTCGTATAGTGAGAAAATCATGCGTGGAATATTCATCAGCTCCGTAGACAAGGTGCAAACATAACTACCGATAGATGCACACTGCACACAATAAAGAACGAAACGCTCGAAGATTCCGTAAAATTCTATTTCATGCAGTTTTCTGGTAACGACAACTTACTATTTTTAATTCGAGAATAGTCCGTGAAAAAGTAATAAAGATTTCGCGAATATGAAAATGAACATATAAGCAATCCTAACCTTCAAATCCAAATAAAATATCCTTAGATTATATAGAAATGCTTTGAGAAAAACGGATCATCTGTTTCATACAATTTTGCGCAATAAATAGTTATAAGTGATTTTTTTATAACTTTAATATTTATTTTGTCTTATAATTTCCGCATCTTTTTAATGCGTAAACCCACATTTTATTTATTAAATAATACGTCAAGATATATTTTATGCTTAAGTATAGAACACTAATAAAAAAAAACGAGTCGGCTAATTTGACAATTAATCGGGGTGAACGCCACAAAAGAAGAAAAAAAAAAAAAAAAAAAAAAAAAAAACGAGTCAGCTTATTTGACAATTAACTGACAAAAAGTTGACCCGTTTCTAAAGCTCGATGTTTTATTTATATATAATCTATGAAAATATCGTTTTGAAATAAAAAAATATTTATACCTTTATAAAATAGGTCTACATGTATCTAAAGTCGCTTACTTGGGTACCTCTTCCCATTCGTGTTCTAACCGTAAAGCAGTTGTGTTTGCGTGACTGTATTTTGGTTTGAAGGGTTTTTTTTATGGGTGAAAATGGTATGGTAACCCTGCCTGCGCTAAGGGGATACGCTGGCGGAGCACCAGTGAAGGGTACAGATGAGAAACAGTATACTCTGTTATGTTCATGGTACCGCTCATGTCTATAGGCGACGGTTACCACTTCCATCAGGTGGGCCGTCAGATTATTTACCATTTTAAATGGCATCCCAGAATCGGCTCCATGTTTAGTCGCACTTGAGTAATCATCATCATCACCATCAAATATCATCTTTACATCTTGATCTTGTAAACTTGACAGATGCAACTTTTGCTCTATATTGTTTCTGGTAAATATATTTCATTTTTTCATCATATCAGCCATTAATTGTCCACTGCTGAACATAGACTTTCCCATAAGGGGAGCTTTTCCACTAGTTGCCATGCTTGGCAGGCGAGTTGGCAACCGCAGTTAGGCTTTGGCGATGTTATAAGAGAACGCTGTTGTCCATTCCTTAACCATTAAATAATAAAAACAGGTAAATAAAAATCTCACTTTTTAAGTAAAATTGTTTATTATAAAAATGCCTTCAACAGCCGACAGTGGTAGATATTCGTCGAGTTCCATCTCGAATTGTTTATTAAAAGTTAATGGCCATTCTTACACAGTAATCTAATTTAATAAGACATAGGCTGTAATAATAATTAGGTACATATTATATAAGTAGCAATTGAATAGGTAATTGCACAGCAGTGATTGTACGACTATTTACATTATGATATACCTACATTCAAAAATTTAAATTTAAACGTAGATTTTTTTTTATATTCTTAGCAATGCGACCGGCCATTACTTTAGGCAAATTGTCAAATGTCACATGAAGTAATAACTATTAAATTTATCGTTTATCCAACTTTTGTGTAAACATATAAACATAATCATAATGTTTATTCTTATATTGTAACAATCATTATTTTGAAATTAGGTTCAATACCCCGGCAGTATAAAACCTTATTTTTGACCAAAGAATGACATCTTATTTTTTAGTAGAAAGATAATGCGATTAATTCACCTTGGTACACTGAATAATTACTTTGTTCGAGTTTATTCGAAACTATCTAATCAATTAAAAAAATTAAAAGTACTCGTATCAAAAATATACAAGTATAACCGATACAAGATATAGTATAACGCAGCCGACATCACTGCTGCGACGCTTATTTCGCGCCAAAAATGTACCTAATTCAAACAGCGTTACAATTACGGTTGATTAACTACTATACAAGCCATTTAACAATTTATTGTAAGTTAACCTTACGTCTAACACACAGATGTAACTTACAGACTGTAAGTTACAGTAGAACTAACAAACTGCGTGCCAGCCAACCAGCACGAAATCATGGAACGAGGCCTTTTATTTTTACCAATTTAATATGCAACAGACGCATCTATGGGTTTACCATGAAATGTTTCCGAAATTTCGCGGCCGAACGAAATACAAATTAGATGTTAAAATTACATAATACATGCTGTTTAAAAATGTTAAAATATTGTTCCTTTTGACTTTTATCGAAAAATAAAAGCTCCATTTACTGGGCCGATTTCGGTATGAACAAAAACACGAAATGGAGTCCGAAAATTCGGAATTTCATTTTATGGTAGACCCCCTGGTTTAGTTTGTGTACACACACTGCCGTCACTAATCCGATTCCCGTATAAACAAAATATTAAGTTGAGAAGACGTCCAATTGAAGTTCTATCTAAAGATGGTGTATAATATTAACCTGGACGCGTTTCAATAGAACATGGACTAAATCGGATCTAATAAGAACGAAAAAACACGATTAGAATTTCAATCGTACTTCTTTATAATTATCGGCGTCTTTGAGTACATAATTCAATGGACAGCGTTCGAGAATGAGCGTGAAAAAAATGGTTATGGGAGTCGGGCTACAGATCTAATACGTAGTTATGTACTGTACGTGGAGTAGGTACAAATTAAACCAATGCAGCAGCTCGAAGAAATCGGATGCCATTTTTATATTCATCCACTGCCTCGACCACACGACACAAGACCTATACGGCACTCCATCACGTCGGCATGATATGTTTATTGCGCGTTCCTATATTTATTTCGGTATTAATCATTAATTTACTACTTAAACTTTACTATATACGTATATTTATTACCACATAAGTCTATATAATGCCTTGCGAAGTAAGAACAAGTGATGGTTCACCTTTCTCAATTATAAATTTCGTTCGTGTCAACACTGTCCTTATATACACGTTGTATATCAATATTAATACTAGAAACTATTACCAATACATCGCAAAGTTAAAAATCTTAATTGCCTATCGTATTCGCGTCGCTAAATAATTGCGGCGCGCACCGTTTACTAGAACTTCTCGAATTAGATACTTACCACTATTTTATTAAATATGACGTGGCCTCGAGATCGGACTACGATTACGGGTACATCTAGATGTATGTGTTCAAAGATCGAAGGTCCATCTTGGCCTGGCTATTCGATCTTCAAGTCTTAGTTGCCAATCTAACCTAACCTCGGATAAACAAAACCCGAAGTGAGCTACATATTGACATCTGACTAATTATACAAATAATACAAGCAGATAATGAAACTCATTGAAAGCTCAATATGTTATCCGTACAGTGTACTTCGAAGCCGATTTCAACGAGTCTTAAACGCGGCAGTATCACGTCATTTATTGGTCACCAATACAAGCAAGCAGCTCATTCGACATGTTCGCAAAACAGACATACATACGTATATCACAACTTGCGTGCGCACAGAGTACCGTGAGGAACAGAAAGACCTAACAATTATCATTCGGTTTCGTCACACGACCAATGGTCACACGCGACCTATTAATCACTTATGTATATTGCCTACAACTAATGAGGAGCCGCGACTCCATGGCTGTCGCGTCCAGCTTCACAGCTCGCAGAAGTTCCGCATGAAGATTCCTTTTATTAATCTACAGAGTTTTCGCTTTGTCTAAAAGTTCGTTGATGAATTTCTGTAACAGAGAGACATTAAATTTAGCTGTGTTCGTAAAGCCTGAGCATACGAACGACAAATTGTCGCGAAGGACAGAATTTTCTCTTGTGTTTAGTGTATTTTGTAGAATGCAAATTGCAATTAAATGGTCTTTTGTTTGCGCAGACTTAAAAAGAATCTGCTTAAACAAATAAGTGCCATGATATATGAGAAACTAGGCAATGATCATCTCATCGTAACACTCAGATCTGAGTTCATTTAGAAAAGCCTAAATAACTTGACTGGAAATCAAAAATGCAATACTTCTTTTACACGAAGTACCATGCCCGATACAAAGGTTATCAAACAATCTGATGAACATTGACTGACTTTTTCTATGTCTATCTACAGGCTGTAGTAGAAATTGTAAACG
Source organism: Galleria mellonella (assembly GCF_026898425.1). Taxonomy (NCBI): domain Eukaryota; kingdom Metazoa; phylum Arthropoda; class Insecta; order Lepidoptera; family Pyralidae; genus Galleria; species Galleria mellonella. Next base: position 1,976,053 of record NW_026442112.1, read on the forward strand.
GTACTCAAAACAAAGAGTCTATAAGAAAACGAAAGCGCCGTATTAGTATGGGAAGCTTAAAGATTTGGTCGCTTTTGGATCCATATTTTTTCTGGTGAACATGTTGTTTCTCTAGTAGAACATTCTTTTCATGCTTACAATTTGGTTTTCACCTTGTGCATGTTTTAGGTAATTGAATAATAATAATAATAATGAATATTTAATTGCGTAAAATATGGCATGCAAGGATGTTTTATTTATGTCTAAGAGTGCACATGTGTCGCTAAAGTCATACAGCGTGCAAATTCAACCTAGTTCAAGAAGGAGAAGAACTATATACTATAACTCCGTCATTTGTAAACCGAATTCGAAAATTCTTTTTTATCTGAAAGGACATGCTAACTGATTGGTCGCATAGAATTTTTATACCAATCGGTTCAAGTTTTTAGTTTAGTTTTTAGAACAAAATAACTGGTTTTGTCACAACTGAAGTAGCTTTTTGAATTGAACAATCTTTATTTGTCATGGTTAGTTACAATACTTACATGTACATCCTTTTGTGGTTTTTTGGCATCCGCTAATAATGTCTGTAACAAAGAAACAATGATAATAGAATATGTTAAATAAGTTTGTTATACTTAACTATAATTATAGGATTATTCGCTGTTTGAAAGGATTTCGGAGACAAGTGCAATCCTCATCCTAGATGTTACTTAGGTGTCTAAAGAAATACGCGGTTTATATAGACCACAGATAAAATGTTGCTCGCCTGCGCAGAGACCCCGAAATCAAGTATCAGTAACTTACAACCTTTCCCTATTTCTTTTTAATAGGTGAAGATGAAATGTTCAACCTGCCTCCGCTCTCAGTACCTATACGCTGACGGGGGCACCAGTGAGAGATGATAGGTGAAAAAGAAAGCAGCTCAGAAGTTAACCCATTAATAGCCCCCAATTAGTCGTGACAAATTTGACAACAAATAAACACAAGGTTGAATTCTGTGGCTACTCTTGAAATAAATTGTAATATCGATTTTGGAATTAAGACATTCCGCACTCTCGAAAAGCAATATTTGCTACCTAATAGTTCCATATTGATCAGATAGCAAACCGATCCCAATTCTAACGTAATTCCTAATTGTTGTTTCATGAGTGCGGTACACAATTGTCATTGACAATAAATTGGAATGACATTGATATTAGATTCGAGAGTGGACCTGCTCATAAATATTACTGGTTATAGAGGTCATTTAGACCCCATTACTAAAAATCCTCCCGCCCCCCGTCTTCCTATTTTATTTAATAGGTGATAATGGAATGGTAACTCCGCCTGCACCATCAATATACGGTGGGATACCAGTGAGAGATGAGATAGATGAGGATGAAACAGGTCAGTTGGCCTATAATGACGAATTCATAAAGAAATAATCAAAATGGTTTCCAAAGAGAACCGCGTTGTTTTCCTATTTGAGTAAATGACTTTTTTGTTAGAGTCTCTGCAGTTAGTATACTAATAAAATATAAAAAAGACAGTTACGGTAAGGTGCCGCCGACGGTGATCGTCGCTGTCCATGTCGAGCAGCTCGTCTATGTCGACCTCCACCTCTTGCGAGTTGCTCCCACCCCCTCCGCCGCCGCCGCCGCCTCCACCGCCGCTGCTCTCTTTCTGAAACATCAAATAGCACCATTTTCTCATGAGTCTAATTAAGTAGCACGTAGTGTAGACTAGGATTATAGTACATTAATGTAAACTAGCCTTATTAGTCATAGACAATGAGTGACATTAAATATATCTTAGGCCAGTGGCTAAGAACAAAATATTTGGTCAGTGGTCGGCAAAAAACAGCCAAAGAGAGGTTGTTAGTAATGCGGACAACTAGTCCCATTACTAGTAATATACTCTGCCAGGTCGACTTTGTACAAAAGTCGATTGCTTGTGTACCTCTGTCCCATTCGTGTTTCAATCGTGAAACAGTTGTGTTTGCATGACTGTGTTTCGGATTGAAGGGTGGGATATGGCGTGAATTTACTGGGTACAGAGGAATAACACCCGAATCCTCAGGAATGGCAATGCATGGGGGGTATTATGGGCGAAACAGTATACTCTGTTAGGTCCATGGTACTGCTCATGTCTATAGACGACGGTTACCACTTTCCATCAGGAGGCCGTCAGCTTGTTTGTCATTCTGTGTTGTATAAAAAAAAAACGTGGTTTCCCCTGGAAACCATCGTGCTGATTTCTGAGTGTATTCATCACGGTGGGCTAACTGACTCACCATTTTATTCCCACCTATCACCCATCATTGGTGCCTCGCCAGCGTATACCGTTAGCGCAGGCGAGGTTACCATTCCTATATCATCCACTTCACTACTCACCGGAATTTCGTAGAGTTTCTGTAGCTCGTCGTAAAGCCACATTTCTACGGCAAGCCTCTTGCGGATTAGCGCCATCTGGTGGCTGCCATATTTGGCAGTAAGGAATTTCTCACGGCGCTCCTTCACCTGGAATTTTTTTATTTGTAATAAATTACAAACTACTATTTATTATCTGAAATAGTCTAATGTAAATATACTTTCTATGGTTCCAACTAGGCTTTCCACTAATTTGCTTATCTCACTTTTTGCCATTCTTGCTAGTAACAAAAAAAAAAGCAGAAACACAGAACTTAGACTAAATACCTACCTACTTATTTTGCTTTTAACAGATTGGGAATCACAAAAGGAAAAACGTGTACATAATTTTACAGGAAATAAAAACAGGAATTAAATTGCTATAAATTCAAACGACTGACGGTGTGTAATAAGTCACTTATTTGTCTGTTTCATGCGCATACCGCCAATTTTTATCAGAATATTTTGTACACTGCCAATTGTATGCCCCCGGCTACAAAATGACAATATTATTAGTTATAATTAACTATAATCTCATTTAAGTAAATATGTGTTTCAACTGTGAAGCAGCTGTGTTTGCATGGCTGTGTTTCGGTTTGAAGGGTGGGATATGGCGTGAATTTACTGGGTACAGAGGTATAACACCTGAGTCCTTAGGAACGGCAACGCATGGGGGATATCATGGGCGAAACAGTATAACTCTGTTATGTCCATGGTACTGCTCATGTCTATAGGTGACGGTTACCACTTTCCACCAGGTGGACCGTAAGCTTGTTTGCCATTCTAAGTAGCATAAAAAAAAATTTACTTGTATTCATTTGAGAAATAAATATCTCAAACCATGTACCTGATTTTTTTGTACATTACATATTTACTAGCAGCAAAACTAGAGTAACAATCATAATAAAGTTTCGAGTATCTACAGACTGCATGATAAAAATAAAACAGGTCACATTGAATTGTGATGGCTAAATATACTATAATGCCTACTCTCATGTGAATTAACAATGAAAGTTAAATGTGAGGTCATGCGTTGGGTCAACTTAGGGATCAACTGACCTCGCCCTTATCGCTGAAGTTGACGTGAAGGCCGGACTTGGCGGGCGAGCGTTCGGTGGGCGAGAGCGCGGGGTGTGGCTGGTGTGCGGGGTGCGCGGGGGGATACGCCCCCGCCGCAGCCGCCACGCCGCACTCCATGCCGCACGCTGCTGCGCCGGCGCCGCCGCGGCTCTGCAGCATAAAACAACACATTGTTATAGAGAGCAATAATAATAATAATAATAGGGACTAGTAGTCCTGTCACTAATATAATACTTTATACTTTATACTCATTGATGGATGAACGTGCAAATGTGGGCCGAGGCGTAGCCGAGGCACACATACGTGAGTCCATCAATGCCTAGTTGTGGCCAAGGCTTGTATAGTACTTTTCTCAAACAATGCGCGGAAATCAAAATACAATTTTATTTTTTAAGTTCAATGACGAATAACGAACAATAATAATTTTTCACGTCTTTCCTTTGTTTTTTTTTCAATAAGCAGCTTTCTATTTGCAAGCCAGTTCGAAATTTAAATAAAACCTTTTATTAGTTACCTCCTTGGTAGCCATGTTTCGAAATAAAAGGTCATTCCATTTTTAAATTACAGGATAGATATGAGTTTACATAGTAATTTATCTGGCCGCAATACACGACAGATATAGATATTCATACAACTTTTGCCGGCCGCTGCCCGCATGTGTCTGGCCAGTACTTCAATTTTTATTTATCTCGAAGAAGATTGTCAAAATAATGCTCACATTTCCAAGCATGTTTGAGAAAAAATATATTAACATTAAAAACTTATTGAAATAAGTCTCTAAATAGTAGGAGTGAGGCGTATTAATCATAACAGATATAAATCACAAGTATTTGATGATAACAGATTGTTGTAACAGTAATAACAGATATTATGTTTGTCCTGTTATAACCCACGTCTACTAAATAGTAATAAAATTTACAACGAGAAAATAAAATAACCAACCGTACTAAAGCCCGTACCTGAAGCCAAACAAACAAAGATCTACGTAATCATATCCCATTAAACAGATGACGGCGCGGATGGGGCCATATTAACAGCGCCGCCGACTTTCTTTATGTAGTATATAAAACTTAATAATACGATGTTTGTATAATTGAAAAAGTCATATTATATTACAAAAACGAGCAAAAATACCAGGTAAATCAAAGCCGCGATAATTTAAAGTTATTATTAAGAACAAACAAGAAAAAAAAGAACAGTGCATTTGATTAGAGACCAGAAACAAACTAAATTATAATAAAATTTGATTCCACAAAAAAATTTTGATTTAAAAACTAAAGTACTAAATCGATTTTGATTAAATTTCTATGAGACCAATCTGTAAGTAGAACCGTTTAGAAAAAATCCAAATTGATTTACAACTAATGTAGTTATGAGGTAATAAATATAAAAAAAAAAATACAACCCAATAAGAAGGTTCTCAACCTTCTTATTTTAAAAACGATTGAAAAAAAAAACCACAGACGTATTTAAAAAGCGGAGAAGATGCAAGTTGGCCGTGGCTACCCCAGAATTATCATGCGAAAAAACTTGTTAAATAAATAATATTTTTTATTCAAATAGAATAGATTCTTTCAAATCGTCATCTTTTATGATTCTATAGCTGACTGTCTGAGAACATAATGTGCTTCTTTCAAAGTACTATGCCTCCCTGAAAAATAAATTTAAATAAGCCATTGATGAATATTTATTCGAGTATCTAAATAATTAGTGTGTCTCTCAAAAAAAAAGCAATATCATTTGTTACAACACCAGTTTAATTTGATCTAAAAATTAAACTACTAAAAAAATATAACTTAATTGAAGACCTTTTTCTTTTTTAAGTCGGTTAAAATATAATAATATATAGATCCGTGAACTACGGGAACCGTGTGTTACACCTATTCAAAAATAAGTCTGTCTTAAGTTATTAGAATTTTATACCGACCAATTTGAATTAAATTGAGTATGAAGTATATTTAAATTTCCTTCTCTTCAGTAATAAGTAATTATAATAGTAAAAAAAAAAACATAGCAAAATAATTAATCCGTGAGACGGCAGTGACTCGCCGTTTGCTATGTTAAATTTAAATATTCTCGGCGGAACGTGTTATTTTTTAATGGATGATAATGGTGTGGTAAACTCGCCTGCGCTATCGGTATACGCTGGCGAGACACCAGGGAGGGATAATAGGTGACGATGAAAGCAGGTCAGTTTGCCCATCGTGATCTAGAACTAACCACGATAGTTTCCAGGGGGAATCGCGTGGAGGTGGACCCGATAGGGTGTATTGCTAGCAATGCGTCAGACCCCATTACTAACAATCCCTTCCCCCCCCCCCCCCCCCGGCGGAACGTGTTACACCGTCACCACAATAGATTATAAGAAACGCCGGTTGAAATAAACTATCTGGGATTATAATTCCTATACTACTCGTACAAGTACAAGGAATAGTATCTATACTATACCATATCAGCCGTTGACTGTCCACTGCTGGACATAAGCCTCCCTCATAAGGGGAGCTTTGCCAGTAGTTTCTACGTTTGGCAAGCAAGTAGGATACCGCAGTTAACCTTTAGTGATGTTTTAAAATGGACGCTGTTGTCCACCTGTATGTGGACAAATATATATAATATATATATATATATATATATATATATATATATATATATATATATATATGTACATATATATTATAGTTAACCGTCCACTGCTTGACATAGGCCTCCCCCTCTGGAGGAAAATACCAGTTGCCATGCTTTGCAGTTAGGCTTTGGTGACGTTTTAAGAGGGATGCTACTGACTATCCTTCGACCATAAAATTCCTTTAATTGTCTCTTATGACAACCACAGGAAAGGAAAGGGTGGCTCATTCTATACCGTTTATATATAACTTTACACTACGAGTGTATTTATGCTAAAAAATCGCATGCAATGACAGAAAAATAGTGTCACCATAATTATGCCCATGCCACTATGACTAATCGTCCATCGGATTGCATGAGCCTTTTAACATTTAGAGCATAAAAATTATCAACAGTAATTCTGATGTTATATGCACAATCATAATATGCAATTAGTTTGGGTGGAAAGGGATTGTTAGTAATGAAGTTTGACAGCCCCATTGGTAGTAATATGTCCTATTAAGTCGACCTCCACGTGGTTTATTTATTTATTCATTATATGTGTACATGGCGGACTTAATGTTAAAAGCATTCTCTCCCAGTCAACCATAGGGAAGTTCCCCCTGGAAACCATCGTGAACAATTCTTGTTGATTTCGTCACGATGGGCTAACGACCTGCTTCATCTTCACCTATCATATTTCACTGGTGCCCCGCCGGTGTTTACCAATAGCGCGGGTGGAGTTACCATTCCATTATTACCCATTAAAAAAATGCAATTAGGTTTCAAATTGATTACATTCATGACGATGTCTAAAAACGTAAAAGATACAGTTACGGATTGATATAAATCATGTTTATGACCGTTCATAAAAAAAAAACATTTATTAAAAACAAGCGGTCACCGCAGCCCATAGCCGTTTTGCATTATTTACGTTGCCTACCTAAAAACTGGATGTAGTCTAGCGGCGAATCTAAATATTTGCTTCTAATAGACTATTTAAAATTTGCCGCCTTCTAATCTTTACATTTCGATAGTTTAGCTCGCAATCATATTAATTAATTTTTTTTTGTTTTCAATGAAACTGTAACTTTTGACCTCGAATTTGCCGCCCCTAAAATCTGCCGCCCTAGACTCCAGCCTATGCTGCCTACTGGTAAATCCGTCGCCGACTGGGTATGATGGATAAACTGCTTAAAACAGGGCGTCTACCATGAAATGAAATGCCGAATTTTCGGACTCAATTTCGTGTTTCGTTCATACCAAAATAGGCCCAGTAAATGGAGCTTATCAGTTTATTCGTCATAAATCCTACTATAATAGTCCAAAAGAACGATATTTTAACATTTTTAATACTTTTAAAAGGTATGTGTTATGTAATTTTCATATAACATTTTTGTTTCGTTTGGCTCCAAAATTTCAAAAAACATGTCATAGTATGCACTTTGATTTGCGATTTTAATATATAAAAAACGAATTATCTTCGACAAAACATGCTAACGTGGTTGCAATAGATTGAACTCTAAATAGATTACAATAAAGTTTTATCTCAGAAAATTGTCTGCTTGTCAGTGGTGGATTTATCAACAAGCTGAGTAGGCTGAAGCTTCGGGCGGCAGATTTTAGGGGCGGCAAATTTGGTTACTTTGTTTGAATCATATGTAGATTGTTTCATTTGCTCTTCTAATACAGTTAATTATTTGTTATAGTATTTATTTATTTATTTATGCATTTATTTATTTAATGTATCATATGCATGTTTTATACTAGTCTAATTATATGTTTATAATACATAGAATTATATATGAATATATTATTTTATATTTCCTTAATTCAATAATGCACCTCCTACTTATTTCTCTGTTTAGCCAATGGTTTAGTGGTAGAGAACACCGTCCAATCTTAAGTCCACCAAATGTACATAGAATTAAGACGATTGTGAAATTTTAATAGCTGGCTAAGAGCAAATGTGTAAAATCCGCCATTGTTGCTTGTACAATATTAAAAACTAAACTCTTCTTATGGAATCACTATATATTTTTTTTATGAATATGATGAGTATGGCGCAATATTCTTAGTCTTGATAGTGCGACGACGCGGGGTCGTTCGTCCGTGCGTGGTGCGCGCCGGCGGTGGCGGTGGCGAAGCGCGACGCGGCGGTTGCCTCCAAGCCGTGTGATAGCAATCGTACACAACCGACCGTGATTCCTGCCCACCCACCGTAATACTTAATCTACTCGTATAAACACGTCACTATTATTCAAATTGTACGAAAATGTAATCAAGAAATTAAATAATTGAATGCTTTCATTACAAGATAACATAATTACGTACGTAAACCCTCGAATAAGTGGAGACCTATGTGCAGCAGTGATAGTTACGTACAGCTTAATATAAGCTGAGTTTTTTTATAGGTGATAATGCAACGGTAACCCCGCCTGCGCTATAGGTATACGCTGGCAGGGCATTAGTAAGGGATGATAGGTGACGATGAAAGCAGGTCAGTTAGCCAATCGCGACGAATGCCACTAGAATTAACCACGATGGTTTCCAGGGGGATCCGCGTGGAGGTCGACCCCTTTCCCCCCAGTATAATGAGAGTTACTTTTCATGTTTTTTGTACTAGTCGGGTATTGAGACATATTTATTTATTTTTTATTGCACAATAAAATTTACAAAAACCTAATGTCGTATTATATTCTCTATTAGCTGACTACATATTAGGTAAAAAAGAAAGCGTTTGAGGGCAGTAGTGGCGAAATACATTACACAAAAAAATTTACTTTATAAATTGACATAATAATAAATATACCGAGTAATATTATAAATATATACAAAATAATATATTAATGCAATGGTAATTATGTTGTGATACACGTATTTAACTATTAATTAACACATAGTTAATACATAAAATATGTAGGTAGCTGAATTCGTTAATTCAACAATTTCCTTTTAAATATAAGCTTACTCGGTACCATGCGCAGAGCCACAGGTGTTCTATTCCAGAGACTTATTGCATTAACAGGGAACGAATTGGACATAATGAATTGAAACCTGTCTTTCAAATAACCGAGAGAGGAAGGGTCATTGATGATAGAGTATAGTGGGCAAAGGATATGCAAGTCTCTGCTGTTTTGTATGATCAATCATTTAAGTTGGATGCCAAATTTAGAAACATCTTGGGATATATCAAACAGAGAGTTTTGTAAACTTAGTAATATTACATCTATGAGGTATGTATTTATATCAACTTATTACATTTGCGTGGTGTACAACAACAAGAGGTCTACCATGAAATGAAGTTCCGAATTTTCGGACTCAATTTTGTGTTTTTGTTCATATGAAATCGACCATAAAAGTCCAAAATCCAAAAGCCCAACTCGTATTGGGGCGATTAAAGCCCATTACTAATAATCCCTTTTTCCGGGTAAAAAGGTTTTTTTTAATAAATGATAATGGAACGGTAATCCCGCCTGCGCTATCGGTATACACTGGCGGTGCATCAGGGAGAGATGATAAGTGAGGATGAAGCAGACCAGTTAGCCTACCGTGACGAATCTAACAATAAATAAATCACGATGGTTTCTAGGGGAACTCCGAGAAAGTCGACCTGACAGGGTATATTGCTAGCAATGGGGTTACTAATCCTCATTACTAACAATCCCTTCTCCCCTCCTCCTCCCGGTAAAAAGTTAGTAGGTATATATATATATTTTTAATCTACGTTTAATTTGGGATTTTTGTTTTTTAACATGTCAATCCCATAAAATGTAAACAAGTTATCTACTATTATAATTATGACTAAACAATACTATTTACTAATTCACTTAAGCACAAAGCAATTTTGGTAGTAGGAGCATGCATTATGCTCTGAACAATCCCCACATCAAATTTATTAATATTAAATGTTAGTATAATCACGTATAATACTTGGTATAATATAAACAAAAGAACAAGCATTACGGCCTAGAATAAAATTGTCACAATAATGCAATCTGAACATGTATTATGTAGTCTATCCATTGTTACTGCATGAACATGCTTGCATGAACCGCGCTTACATTGGTGTCATAAGAATGTTTTCAAAATATATATACCTACCTATAACGACATTAATATGCATATGTACACATATTTATCTAGTTGTTAATCATAATAATCTCGCGTTGTTGCGTTATTGTACTGTACCCACATCCCACGCAATGAGGTCAAAAACTTTAACGTCTTACGATTGACACATAAAACTGTGAATTGGCGAAACTGTAAGCATTACGCTACTTTATAATCATTCAATGAATTTCATACTTTAATACTCTACCAAACTTCGGAAAAATAATATCTATAATACATTAGATATATTATTATTATATTTTATTTATCTATGCTAAATAATTGGCTACACTAATACTTTGTCCTATGATATCTTTTATATTTTTTTTTTCTCATTTGTCTTTGGAACCGTTTTATGAGTAATGTTTTATGCTTTATGGTGTGAACTAGACTTATATCAACACTACTTAAAAATAAAATTAAAATCAAAGTTAATTTTAATTGAAAATTAAATATTTTTAACACTTAAACTAGGGTTTCTCAAACTTGTGGCTTTACGTATATCTTAATTAGATTCGTCGTAGTCGAACCTCTTAAAAATAGACTTTTGATAGAACAAATAAAGTATTTTATTCAACAAAAGAGCAATAGATAAATGTTATTTCTTTTATTTAGTAAATTTAATATTGTGGATATGGTTGGTTTTTCACGCAAACAGCGTCAATTCTCGGAGAAATTTTGCTTTGTTTAATTTTAATTTTTTAGTCACGTGTGCGCCGCCTGCCGCCATTATAAAAATTTTATCGCGTCCCCCTAAGATTGAGTAGTGTACCCCAAGTGATACGCGTACCTCATTTTGAAAAACTTTAACCTAAGCAAAATTCAAGGAAATACCAGCAATTAAATTGTAACTTAGATAAATGAGACCTAACCTTAATTTAATATACTCGTAAATAGTAGGCATGCGTAATATGGATACTTAACTAAAGTTTAGTATCCATATTACTCAATATATGGATACCGATCCGGTATCTATATATTGAGTTCCTCTGGACATTGATAGAGGAAAAAAGGTCATTATCACCTATTTCAATACCACCCATATACGTCCAATATCTATTTTCGAATATATCTGTTATCCAATATTATTTTTTGGATAACAGATTTTTAACATAATAATTATTGGAGCAATATATGTATAGATATTGTAACTAAAAATATATATATATATATATATATATATATATATATATATATATATGATTATATATTACTCATACCTAAAAAACAGTTCTATATTCTTGATTTAAGTAAAGAAAGAATTTATTCAGAAACATTTAATAAAGTCATTATTGTTATCCGCTAAGTGCCTATATATTTGTATATACACATTTTTTTCAGAACATCGCATTACCTCATTTTAAAACCTAAAGTCGTACTAATACAATACAGTACACCTTTCCGTAGTGTCCTCCGTGTGAGAGGCCCTTTGTTCCGTTGCCGGCAGTCGACTCTCGAGGCGACTCCCGCCATGATTCTGACCTCCCTCCCCTGAGTGGCATTTCCTAGACACCACACGGTGATAAAAGGTTTCTCATTTAAAATGAAACACCAGTCTAGACTAAAGCGTAGGTACATTTTCCTGTCTACTGAAATATTCGCCGCAGAGTTGAACAATTTTCATACACACAATATACTAAAGAAAGGAAATAGTGTTGAAAAGTTCTTTAATGACTGTGAATGGTAGTTAAACTTGTAACACTTCTTTTTTGTATTCGGGTAGAACAGTAACAGTTTTATATATTTCTTATATATTGTGATCCCGGCATAGAAAAAGCCATCCCTTCATTTCCCGTGGGTGTCGTAAGAGGCGACTAACCTAATGGTCGAGGGATGGGCAGCAGCGTCTCTTACAAAAACAAGGTCTAACTGCCTGCCTATTTATTCTTATTTACCATTCCTCAATGGTGCCCCGCTAGCATATACTGTTAGCAGCGTATAGTGTAGGCGGGGTTGCCAATCCATTATGATCCATTAAAAAAAAGGCTGACTACAAATATATAAAACTAGACATCGGATGGCTAGACATGTAATTGAAGGTCGAAGTGTAATTTTTTTTTTTTTTTTGGTGGAAAAAGGAAACAATTTTGATTTTATTGCGCAAATTTATAAAAAAAAATCTGATATTTTTTTTTCTGTCAACAAAAAGCAATTGATTTCAAATCTCATTCAAACTAAGTTAAAAAAAAAATAAGCATAGAGTTCTGACATAGTGTATTAATTCTACCCTATTATTAAGCCGAGAATTTATTTAAGTAACAATGTTTTAATCAGTTCAGCTATTTAAACATGTTTTATTTTTTCATTATTTTTATGCAATATAAAATGACAAGCAAGTTAACGGCCCTTCTGATGGAAACTGGTAACTGTAGCCTATAGAGATGAACAGTGTCATGGACATAACAGAGTAGATTGTGTAACAAACCATCAAATTTTCTCGTTTGTATTTTAAACGTGGTAACCTTAGGATGTACCGGACAATAAACAACATTGAGGTGTAATTTGAAAATACAAAACTTCATAAAAGTACGCAAATTAGTTTTGGAATTTTAGATATGAACTGGGATAGAGTAAATGAAGGTTGTAATAATTAATGTGACCAACACACTGGTAAATTGGAGGTCGCCGCTCTCCGACTATTTCGAATTCTGCGCAACTTTAGAGGCTCGAAATCAACTAAACAGTCGTCGTCATCGTAAACAGAAAGCAACACATCACATCACACAAACGTGCATTTGTTAATAAAATTAACAAACACACGTCAGCTACCGAAATAGAGGTAAAACAACGTTGCGCCAGTACCTTTTGGAATAGGCAAATAACGTAAGATGAGGAAAATTATAATAAAGTTCGTGTGCAGAACAGCATTCTTTTAAAAGCGATTATAACTATTAGTTACCGGTATCACGTCGCAATTATCTGTTAATTTTCAATAACAATTTAACAATTTTTAGTGTTTCTGATTGATTATTTAAAAAGTTCTCATCGAGTGAGCTAATGCATTAATGCATGCATTCTTAGTAAGCTATCACTGAATTGACGAATACTTGCGACGTAACCATACTTCGTTGCGAATACTCTTAACATTTCTATTTTGTATATTTAGTATTTATAGTAACGTCTATTCTATTCATATTGTGACTGTTCTAATTAGTTCTTGTTAGAGATGTTTCTACAAATTTTTTTTCTAAACACTTGTCAAAGTTTGAGCGTTTTAATTTTGTTAGTTTGTTTAGTTATATCAACGAAATTATTATCTGAATTACATCTTAATTTTATTTGTATCTAAATATATTTCATTAGGAAAAAAAACGGTAAGAAAGAATTAACAATTTTGAACTAGGTATAGTTTGAGATTCTACAATTCTAACAATAACAGATTATCTTTAAATTAATGGTCAACTCCCAGACATAAATATTTTCGGATGATTAGAAAATATACTCTAAAAATATTCTCGTGCGTAAACACTAAAATTATCTATTTAATTAAACATTCATCCAGCTATTTTCGTTTTAGAACGACTCCTGCTTTGCGTTGCGAAGTAAATAGTTAGGTATTAAGAAAATGAATATAATGTAATAACGTCTATTATGACCCAGATGCTTAGCACGACACGCATGGCTGCAAACATTGCATGTGATACGTACGCGAGCTAGCTGTGCTTAATCCTGAAACTTAAGTAATTTATACGCAAAATCGAATTTGTTAACAGTATCTGAATCCTAGTGTAATAAATATGTTTCTAACTAACTTTTGTCCGGAATTCGTACACGTGGATTTTTAAAGTAGAAAAATCCACTTGATTTAAATAATGTTCAGAAAAAAAAAATAGACTATTCTATCTTATTCTCTTGTGTTTTTAAATTCACATGGAATGGAAAGAGACAGAAGACAACGCAAATCATTTTATTTTTTAAGTTTAGTTTTTTTGTCTGTGGCAGTATTTATGGCCTATAAAAAAGAAAAATATTGAACTTAATGTATAATTGCAAATGGCAGCAATGTACCTATCTCTCGTCCGATGAAATAAAATTAAAAAAGAAATTTTCTTTATGTATTTTACTGCACCACCACATACATCAAATGAATCACTTCTAAATGACATATCAAGACAAAATAAACACCAGATTTTAAGTTGAACCTATAGAAAGGCACCTTATCTAATTCGTTGAAGTAGTCTCTTCGTGATTCTAGCACAAACACACAGACAGAAAGACAATAATTTCTCTTACTCTTATTAAGAACCCTTATATCAATTTTTATTAAATATTTCCTACCTATGTACCGACATCGTCTTGTTACTTATTGGCTTCGTTTATTTCATAATATTGATTTGTTTGATGATTTATAAAGCTGTCTCGAATGTGGAGGTGGCAATAGATAGCACTTCAAAACCGCGGAAAGACCTTATCGAGCGAATGAAGGCCAACTATTGGCTGACCATACGATATTTCAAACCACTGCTAATGATTTGAATCTCAACTCTGCGCTTTACTCTGCTCTCCTTTTGAATGGAGCTGAGAATCAGTGCGAGTGTATGAGATAACTTTATTCTTCAATTTGAACAACTCAGGTACTGTTTTTGAAAGCACCACATTTTTGTCGGCTGTGATGATGTCGTATGAATCATCGAGTAAAATGTCAGGAAGTATTTCTAAAATACTTTGCTAACGTTACAAGATCATCGGAGTCATCATACATGCTTACATTAACTAAGTTAAACGTGATATTTTTTCACCATTTTCTCGACAAGTGGCTGCGAATAAAATTAAATAGAATTAAATTATTGTCAATACGAATAGGTCGAGACATTTGCTCCAAAATGTTGATAATGGATCGCAATAGAGATCCGCATTGCGTATAAAGTGACTCGACGCAAGAATCTATTCTGGTGGAGCTATAGTTTTAAAAGAAGGCAGAGGCCGCAAAGGCAAAAACTAACGAGTCACATATCACATATAGAATTGAGCAGATTCAGACTTTGTTTTGTATCTATTAAAATTATTACAGGTTTTGTATTTTTTTCTATATTTGATTAGAAAGTTGGAAGCTTTAAAGTTGATGAATAGCGAACTCGTTTAATGCGAGATATTTTTTTCTATGCAACTTAGAATGGCAAACAAACTGACGGCCCACCTGATGGAAAATGGTAACGGTCGCCTATAGACATGAGCAGGACATAACAGAGTATACTATTTCACCCATGATACCCTCATACGTTGCCATTCCTGAGGACTCAGATATTATACCTCTGTACCTTGTAAATTCACTGGCATATCCCATCGTTTAAACTGAAACACAGCCATGCAAACACAACTGCTTCACGGTAGAAACACGAATAGGACAGAAGTGACCAAGCAAACGACTTGTACAAAGTCTACCTCTGGTAACATTTGATAATCTTACAAATATAATTGTGGTAAGATTGTAACTAAACGATGTAAATACATGGGAGATACCTATTTAAGAAAAATTCTATGTGCGTTCTTAATAAAAGCAATATATGTCAAAACAATAATTTTTAGAGATTATATCCTACTGTCTGTTTATTTGTTTGTCATCACGAAAAAGCTACTGCATTGAATTGGATACAATTGACACAGTTGTGTTCCTGGGTGTCTAATTCAAAGTCTCGATACGCCATCCAGAAGTGGCTAATATCATTCATTAGTTTTCCTACTTCTAAAATCCATACATACGAAGTAGTGGACAAAATGTTATTTATTTATTTATTATAATGCATTCGTGTATATAATATAAAGTTGTTACAATGTTCTTATATAGAGTAAGTACATGGACCCTGTTTGGGTGTAGTAAAATTTTATTGATATGTAGCTAATATATTTCCATTAATGTCAATTTACATTGAATAAATGAACAACAACTATTAAATGAAATTCCCTATACAAATATGCAACAATAATGTAGACTAATATCTTTACATTTACACATTGAAAGTAAATTGTTTAAATTGGTACAATAGAAATTTCACTTTTTTTATTTAATTAGCATGCAAATACATTAAAAAAAATTATGGATTTCTGAATGACTGTCCAAAAATTAATAGGTGTCTTAAAGGGAAAAATTAAATGACGTCATCAAGTAAAACTGACATTAATACAATTATAATATTAGATAATTTATAGTTTCAAGTATAAAAAAGAAGTATTAAGGGTCTATTTTACAATATATTTTTATGTATAATTTGCTGATTTTAAGTATTTTTAAAAGTATTATTTAATCAGAGTCATCCTCGAAATTTATGACTGTATAAAAGCACTAATTTAAAAATTTTATTTATTTATTTATATGCTTTTCTGTATTAATTTTATTAATGAAGATTATTAAAAAAAATTGTATTGCATTATAATTGGTATTGCAGGCGTTCATAGGCTACAGTAATCACTTACCATCAGGTGGGTCGTATGCTTATGCTTGTTTGTGACGTTAGTGGTATAATAAAAAATTTCATCAATAGTTCCGACTTTTTATTATGATAAAGAATTCAAATTGTCACTTCTCTATGTTTACGTGTGTAGAATTAGCGAAATTTAAAGATAAGTTTAGCTAATGGCATTCCAAAATAGGTCCACATGTTTACATTTATCGAATATTTAAAGTACCTAACCACTCACAACGTGCTTGATTTCTCATTATCTAGATATAAGAAGCCGCTTCGCTGCTTATCTGAAAAAGTACATTATGATAACGACCCCACCAAACGGCGGGACTATTTCCTCGTTCCTGTATATCCAATTATCATTAATAGAATTACTTGAACAGACAAAAAGATAATAAAAATAGTAGAGAAAAAAATCCCTTTGTACATTCTAACTAGAGATAATGTTACTTGTCCGTTAAACCTTACTGATAGAATCGGAGACAAAAAACATTGCCCTTGGTATTAGCAGTCATAGTACGTTACACAGTAGGATCACAGACAAAAAACTATTTTTTTTTTCAAGCTTTTATTGTTAGGTAATGTAATCAGAATAATCTTAACACTAGATATAAATTCAAACTTGCTGTTCCAAAGCATCGTTTAGAAAAAGTTTTTTTTTTTTTTGTAATATGGTAACTAAAGAATAAATAAATAAAAATTAAATAGGTCTTTTATGAGAATGGGTATTAAATATTATAATAAGATACAGAAGTATATTTTGAAAGTTAGATCACTTTTAATAAATTTAAAACTGTAATCAAAAACACTTATTGAACAGAGCTTATTACACTCTAAACGATTATTTGAATGACTAATGTGCACGGTATTAGTCGATCATGCACGGGCTTTTTAACGACCATGTAATTGTAGATTTTACATTTAAATAAATACACGTAATGTTAACAGAGATTTAAAAGTGTATCTGTTGAGTTTCTGGGCTCTTCTCAACAGATAACAACTTTCCGAAGCCTGCATACATAAAAAATGACGAATTTAAAAGTGCTTATAAACAAGTTTATACGAATAAAGATAAATTTACATTTTCGGGTTACATCTTGAAAATATTTGTTTTCGACTGCACGACGAATTTACATAACCTGACCAAAAATGCGTCAAAAGAATAAAAAAAAAATCATAATAACTTTATTAAAACGATTCATTTAAATGTTTTTGATTGACGCATCTTTTTTTTTTTCTTCATAATCTGTCTGTCATAAATGCGGAAAATGGAGCCCATTTTACCTTTGCCATAATGGCAGGTTGTAAAATATAAACAGAAATATATTCTGCATTTTCCTTTTTATTCAACTACGGAGCTTTTCAGTATTTTTCTCGACTTGTAATTACATACAATTTCGTAACAATGTTGCGACACGATACTCTATTCGTTTCTCACTCGATTTTATTAATCAGTTGGGTGTTATCGCCAGAATTATAAATTTTCCGCATAATTAATAGAACATCGAGATCATGTAGGTATAATATGTAAATGTTGACTATCTACAATCTATTAATAACTACGACCCAAATACGACAAGGTAGTACAATATATTGTAATAAATTTGATATAGTGAATCACCAAAGACATTTATAAAATAATTGTAAAAAGATCGCCTACCTTATTTATCTTAATTTCTATGTTACATAGAGAAATATATTTTATGTCAATATATTGAAATTTGATATTAAAAAGAATTTACGTCTTGGTTTCATTATATAGATAGATACTCTTTATTGTTTCCACCAAAAAACTACAGTAGTAAACTTATAATATAACCGTTAACGAATTTAACCGTCATTTTGTCTTATCACATTATTTACAAGTGACAATTGATTCTGAAATATCATTCACTTAAATCTCCAAAATTTACTAACACTTTCTTAAACTTTAGTCATTTGCCACTTAAGTTATTTGCACTCAAATTATCTTAAGTGGTAATTTCAATAATTCGACAAATAATATCATAGTTATTTCAGAATCACTTCATCCATTTCTGAAATGACAATTCGGTATCTTAAACTTATTGTTATTTGTAACATATATAAATATTTCTACTTTTACCAGTTTATTTACTGGTATGTTTAAGCTTAATTTCCAGAGGGGACCTGGCCTCTTAGAAAGGAGCGTCCATTTACTCTCAAACATGTCTCAAACGTAGTAGGCAGCTGACAATTTTGGAGTGGGTACGGCCAAACCTGCCTTTCCTCCTTTGGGAGAAAAAAGGAATTGTCAGTAATGGGAACTAGCAACCTCATTCCTAGCAATACAACCCCATCAGATCGACCTCCACACGGTTCTCCCTGGAAACCATCGTGTTTAATTCCTGGTGAATTCATTACAATGGACCAACTGAACTGCTTTCATCCTCGTCTATTATCACACACTGGTGCCCCGTCAGCGTATACGGATAGCACAAGTGGGGTTACCATTCCAATATCATCCATTAAGAATATACTAATATACCTACTGTTATTTATGTAACAAATGTGTATTCCTCATTTAGTGAAATAACATTTCGGTACTTCCAGTCTTCTTATTATTTTTTACACCTCTATTATAAATATTTTAACTCCTACCAATTCTCTTACATGGTTATTGCACATGACTGTACCACACCTACCTACTAGTATACTGTTATTTATATAACTGATGTGTATTCTGCTTTCGTTTAATTATATAAGCAATTGTGTTTATCCCATTATATTTTTAATTGGGAAAACTTTGTAAACACGTATTATATTCACACGTATATTACTTATTAGTTTTCCTTCCCTGGGAAGAAGTAAACAATAATGTCTTGGCTTCATTCCAAAACATATTTCATTCTACCAAACTATCTATAAGCATACGACAAAAGTCTTAATAGGAAAAATAAACCTGTCTAGCTAGGTAACCATTACGTCCTGAAAATTGGAGATTAATAAAATAAACAATAGTTTGTAAAATTATCAATTATAAATTACAATGGTGCCATCATTAACAGGGAATTTTTGAATTGAGAATTTTAAATTTGTGTGAAATAATTTGCATTCGTATTAATTTATGCAACGGTAAAATGGGTAGCCTATTCAATGACCGAAACGCAAGAAGTGTTACGGTCGAGCGCGGGTGTGTAGCGGCCCGCGGTCCGCGGTGAGTTCGCAAGAGTCATCTCGAGTCGTACCGAGATCGCGCCTGCGGTCACTGCCCCCGGCGGAGGCTGCGGCTGCGGCAGATCGCCGGCGTAGTCCTTCTTGTCCCGAACAATAGCCACAGTCACTATACACTTAGCCACTGACACTCTTTGTCAATACTGTCACTGCACAGAGATACGGTCTGTTTGTCGGCTGCGTACACGGGCGATCACAGATACACACAAGCTTTAACTGCGCCGCTCGGCATAACTCGACACGTCCTCGCGTCGCCGCGAAGATAGCGGGGCTGCGGTGGCGGACGGAGGACGGACGGAGTGCCGGAGGGGCCCGTCGCGACGGGAGGGCGCGGCGGAGGGCGAGGAGCGCGCGGCCCGGCGCCCGGCGGTACGGCAGCTCAGCTGACAGGGCTTATGTTCTATGTAGCTGGTACTGCGGTCGTTGCGAAGTGTGAACTCGTGTGCCGCCGATGGCGATGACTGACATCTGCCTCTTAATTACTTTAAGCCTTTGATCATCAATTTCACTAGATACCTAAACAGGAAAAGCGACAAAAATATCGCCTCACAGAGTTGCTTTTTATATAATGTCACATTCTGATTGTATGGAGTTAAATATTGTATTGACATAAAGGGTGCATTCTTGTAACATGCGATTGCAGTTGTACCCGTTTGTATTTTTATGGTATTTTGTTAAAAGAGGGACTGGCTGAAAACCAGAGCTGTGCATATTGCATTGCGGCAGTCACAGCATCAGCTGAGTTAATTCCTAATGTGAGACACTACTTATATATAATATTTGTATATTTTCTGTTATAACAATGAGTTTTTCTGGCAATAAATAATTTCAATTCTGTTCTATTAATTATTATATTGCTTTTTTTTTTAATTTGATTTATTTCAACACAAACAAAACTGCACTATCCTCTGTAATTAAGGTACAAGTTAATATACGCAGATATCATTAGGTATCATAAAATTATAGTAAACAATTACTATAATTATTTTTGTCGTTTTAGTTCCTGAGTCGTTATCTATTTAGTATTAATGACCGAAGCCTCGAGCGAAAGAGACATTAGCATAAGAGACATTGTGCTTAAATATGCTAACGTTTTTGCCGACAAATCGCATTATGAGGGGGGAAAGGGATTTTTGGGGTTACTTGACCCCATACTATACTAACGGTATACGCTGGCGGAGCACCAGTGAAGGGTGATAGATGAGAATGAAAACAGGCCAGTTAGCCCATCATGATGACTTCATCAGGAGTTAACCATGATAGTTTCCAGGGAGAACCGCGAGGAGGACGACCTGATTGGGTATATTGCTAGCAATGGGATTCTCAGTCTCCATTACATTACATGTAACAACATCGCAATTATCTTTATTCGTAAGCAAAACATTTTTTCAGATAATCTATCAAAAATATTAAAAAAAATCAATTGTTTTTGTAAATTGACAGATAATTGCGACGTTGCCATCCTTCACAATGAACGCTCTTAAACAGTCCGTAAGTTTAAAAAGTATTCAAAATTAAAAATAAGTTGTTCCGAATAGTTGTTTAAAATTGAAATTTTACAGATCATAATATTTCTTGGAACAGTCTCTTGATACGTACCGCAATTCAACCTTATAACATTGATATAAGATTGAGTTTAATCGGATGTACTAATAGCAATCAATGCACGTAGGTACCATAAATTCTGGCTAAGGACCGCTATTCCCACATTCGAGACCCTTCGATCGCGGCCTTGACGTCTAGAATACTGTAATTCATCGATCTCGTTCGAAGAATAAAACATTGAAGTACTAAAGAACTAACACAAACGGTCAAGGTACAAGATATTGTAAATAAATAAGGTTAATGTTTCGATTGTGTGCACGTATGATACGTGCTCAACACACACACAGGCCGGTGGCCACGTGACGTTTTAATGAAAACGTATCTGATAGAGGGCTGAGTCACGACTAAAGAAATTGGGACGGCGTCATCATCGCCATATGATCTAATTTCTTTGATTAGTATTATTTGTGCGCAATAGCTGCGTAAACTGTGGGGGGTAACAGTAACAAGTAATAAGACACATAGCATATCTTCATGTTATACCTTATAAGTCAGATAAAAACCTATGAAGGATTTCTAAAGAAGATACATATATTTTTTAATGAATGATAGTCGACTGGTTAAATTAAAAACACTTCTATATTATGTTGTGTTTTTTTTTTTTTTTATACAACTTAGAATGGCAAACAAGCTGACGGCCCACCTGATGGAAAGTAGTAAACGTCGCCTATAGACATGAGCAGTATCATGGACATAACAGAGTATACTGTTTCGCCCATGATACCCCCTATGCATTGCCATTCCTGAGGACTCAGGTGTTATTCCTCTGTACCCAGTAAATTCACGCCATATCCCACCTTTCAAACCGAAACACAGCCATGCAAACACAACTGCTTCACGGTTGAAACACAAATGGGACAGAGGTACCCAAGCAATCGACTTTTGTACAAAGTCTCCCCTGTATATCAGGGTATTAACATAATAAGTATATTAATAAACTAGTATATCTATATTGCTTGAATTAGGTACTTAAATTTTATACCTAAATAAATTGAAAAAAAGATTACTGATCTCATAAGTTATTAAATAATATTATAGGTATTATACAGTTATATAACTATAATAAAAATATGATATAAATAATCGAAAGTAGTAAATATCCCTAATTTTGATTAAAAACAATGATAGGTAGTGATTATAGAGATTTTGATGTACTTAGTGTTGATAAGTCAATTTATATATCAATTTAGATAAATTCTAATTTTTAGTACTTAAACCAAGACAGTTGTGGGCAAAGTACGACGAAGTTACGAATTGCTTCTCGCCAATATAACAAAGTGTGACAAAAAAATTAATTGTAGGCAAAAGTACAATTGTTTTTTTTTTGTGTTTTTATTGGAAGAAGACGATAGAGAGATAAACAGTTGATTCGTGTTTCAAGAATGAATTACCATTTAAAAAAAAGTAAAAAAAAAAAAATGTATGTGCCACAGATACACAAAATGATCACATCTCAATTCACCGCTTTGCCTCAAATCAGAAAAACATTGCTTTTTTTTAATACGTTTTTTCCGTAATGGAACAGGCTAAGGTCGGAGATCATGCTGCCTAGTCTTCAGTATGATAATTTGTCTGGAATGAAAAACATTGCTGAAACATACTGTCACTGATAAAAAAAATATCTTTACTTTTTCTATAGAGGAATATTGAAGAATAATCAGCATACGATGGCTTAGAAACCAATCGTAATACGAGTACTTTAAATACAATTGAACTTAACGGCTGACTATAATTTAGCTAATGCGCATTCGTTTTTTCCTACTATCATAATTATGTCCATAAGAAAAACATCTTAGCTGTATTAAAATAACGTAGACCTGGCCGCCCTGGAATCTTGCTCTATTAATATTCTTTTTCCATTCTATTTTTATATTCCCTTTTTGTAAATATCTTAACATATGTGGTTGATCGAAATGTGTTTCTTCGAGAGAATTAAATATAATTAAGTAAGTATAGTTTTCAACCGATTTAAAAAAGAAAGGGGTTCTCAATTCTTTCTTATTTTTGTTTTATGTTTGTTACCTCATAACTTAGTCAGTTCTAAACCGATTTAAAAAATTCCATTTTTATCTGAAAGGATATACTTACAGATTGGTCCTAAATACACAGTTTATCAAAATCAATTCAATAGTTTAGTTTTTAAATAAAAATAACTCGTTTTCTCAAGATTGATGTCGATTTTTTTTGTGGGACATTATTTTTAATTTTAACGAATCGTTTATTAAACTACTAAACGAGTCGGATTACACCGGCGCACCGTAAAAGTCAAGAGTAAAACAAACATCCTGAATACGTATTGGCGTCATGACTTCATGTGTGTTCATAGACGTATTTCAACGTACTACGTACTGACAGACTGGCGATGCAATCACAAAAATGAGACAAGAAAATAATTGTATAAAAAAAAATACGTATTTGTTATGACTTTTATTTCAATTTGTGGACGTTTAGATCTTTATTTGGATTAAATCAGATATATTTTTCTACCAATTCTTGTATAAAACATTTCTGATTGTTCTATAATATTACGTTTAAAGAGATTTTTGCAGCGTAATTACGTGAAAATGTGCTATTTTGTTTTTTTTTTCATAAGTTATGTTATCGCCAGGAAAAACATATTTAACTCTAAACAATTACATTCATTAAAAAGTAAAGTATGTATCAGTCATGCACCCGCCAAATCAGTTTCGAGCTTATATTGTTTAAATAAATATCCCACTTTTCTATCTCTATCTAACGCATATATATCTTGTCGTATGTTATATTTCTTTTATATTGCCATTTTATATAATTTATAATTTAAGTTCATGTGCCTACCCTGTGCCGACGAGAGCACAGACGAAACATAATTTTCCTTTAAAAGCTTGAGAAGATAAAGCCAACGCATTATCTTCTTAAGCTTTTATATTTGACTGACTAATTTTGCCCGCAATTTCGTGGATTTTGGAAGTATATACCTATTTATAGATAGCGGTATAAGATATACCAGATTTTAAGTTGGATCAATTTGGTGTATTGGATACAGGTGGATAAAAACGAGGATTGTATGACGAACTGTGGCACAGAATTTATTTACCTATTTGTTTTGTTATCAGTTATTAGAGCGTACATAACAATGTAGCACTAACGATAGCTACATACGTAACATACATATAATAAAATTATTACTGGACTGTCATCCTTATTAATATTATAAACTAGCGACCCGCCCCGGCTTCGCGCGGGTGCAATATTTGTTTATGTAACTTATAAACTGTTCAACACATTTTAGTAAGTCTGGTATTTTGGCGTGTGTGAAAATACTGCACTAATATTCTCTAAGATTTTAAAATGAACGGCTAAATTCATTTTACTTTTAAAATAAGAACCATCTTTTTACTTGTAGCTAAGACATTAAACTTAGATATGGTGTCGCGGGTGTCTTTTATGTAAAGCTAAAAGTATCCCCTAAAATCTACTCGTATGAAGTCGCGGACAAAAGCTAGTTAGCAAATGAAAAGACAAAACGGATTAATTTAATAATCTTGTAATTGTAGATTATAGATATTTAAACAACAGCCTACCTATGTCACTGTTTTATTTGATTTAAATTTGCGCGTTATGCAAATTGACTGTAGTTTGTTTAAATCATTACCGTCATGTTGAAAATCGTCAGTCTCTCATGGTCGGATGATGTAACTAGAATCAATTTAAATGCTTTGTTTACTCCGAACGTAAATTGAGCAGAGGTCGATGCCTGCAATCCGGGGCACAGGATTCCAGACAACATAATACACTTATAGGTATTAGAGATAAAGAGCTCGTGACAGCCGAGAACCGAGCAGCTCCGGGTGGGTGTAAACCATAGATAAAATAACATTTTTAATGGTAAAACAATATCCGAGTGTGTATGAACCAACGACTTATTAAATTGGATTTAAAATTATTAGATTAGGTAAAAGAACATTGAGTAAACATCGATATACTATAGAACTAGGTAGGTTTAGACTTAAAAAGGATAAGTTAATAATGAAATAAGACTTTCACTTAGGTTGAAACACACACAGTAAGTTACCATTTTTTTTATACAACTTAGAATGGCAAACAAGTGACAGTGCACCTGATGGAAAGTGGTAACCGTCGCCTATAGACATGAGCAGTACCATGGACATAACAGAGTATACTGTTTCGCCCATGATACCCCCCATGCGTTTCCATTTCTGAGGACTCAGGTCTTAATCCTCTGTACCCAGTAATTTCACGCCATATCCCACCCTTCAAACCGAAACAGCCATTTTATGACGGCTGCTTTTGTCTTGGGATAGCCATAAGCCGTTTTCAATGCTACATAAAGCTATTACAGAATTTTGTCCGCCTAAAGTTGAATAAAATATGCAATAATGTGCGCAAATATCTATGTATCCGCTATTTAGCACCTGCGGGAGTTGAGTAACCGCTCGGTCTACACTTCGGATATATGGTATAATAAAGAAAACAAGCATTCCTTTATCTATGCCTGAAACTTACTGGCATACGGCGCAGGAAACTGATGTAGACACGTCTCTTTAAATTGATATTTAATAAAAATATAAAAAAAAAACATAATCAGATACAGTTTAAATTGTTCTATACGCGATTTAAAAAAATATATTGTCATAGAGTTAATTATAATATAAACCAGCTATTATTTTTCAGTTCCTATGCTACTCGATTTTATCATCTACTAGACGTCAGGTATACGTCCCATCACTTTTCGCGCCTCAAGCTTAGAATCGTGGTGGCAATATTGTACATAAATTAACTTAAAACTGCTTGTAATGAAAGTTAGATTTTTCATTATTTATAATAATTAAACATACAAGAGCTTTGATCACAAATCTTCATTACTTATAACACTGACTTACAATAATAATAAATACACATTTCAGTTGCTATCTTCATAAAATGATGTAGATAATTTTGGTATGAAATTGAAAAGTCGCTATCGGCACCCCTACGATTAATATTCAATAAGTTGATAAATATAACAACACACAAAGATAAAATTTTCTATTAGATCAATTTATTATAAATGTATGAAACTTCAATATATATAATATAAGTAAAATAAATGTATTGTAAACTGCAAACCGCGGCATGATGATGGACGCGAGGGCGTGTCGACAGCCGATGTAGTTTAAGTACCCGAATATCAGGTCTGGCGGGTGTTGTGAGGGACACGCGAGGAGGCCGACAGCGACGCCCGGGCCGGGGACCACGGGTAATGTGTATTGTTTGTACTCACGCTACTCCTGAACTTGAAGAAAAGCGACATGAGGACTGGGCGGAGCGCTGCGGGCTGTCGGCCGGCGATCACGCCGTCACTGCCGCGCCACCCGCACTCTGCACAGTGGCTCCGCGAGCTACGAACACGTTGATATGATTAGATTGTGGAACTACGATGTATCTCTGTGAAACAGCACCTGAACTAGATTAGTATAATTACTTTCAAATAGCTTAAATAAGCGGCAAATTTGGCGGGTTATTGTGCAGTTTTAATGCGTTACAAATTTACTAATATGTAGATACAATTGAGGGGTCATATCCATTTGTTTGTACATCGGAAAAGCGCGTACGAGGCGCAGACGCGGCCCTATCGAGCGCACTCGACAAGCGGCGACACGGCGAGCAAGCCAGTCATTCGAGTAATTCGACTGCTGTGCAGTATGCTATTCCTTTTTCTATAATAATACTGATAAGAATGCTAGCAAGTAATAGTGCGGTATGGGAAGACTGATGTCGAAAGAACTGACGATTTGCAATTTAGTGGAGCGTAACGGAAAATCGTCTAGTGTTTTTGTCGCAAGAGAGAGCAGGAGATAGAAGAGAAGAGAGGATGCGCGCTTGGGCATGGTGGTTTGCTCTGGTGGGTGCGATGGCAGGCGCGCGCGAACTGGACCCGGCGGCGTGCGCGACGCGCTTCGACGTGCAACGTGACAAAATAATACGCACGGAGGAGTCGCGCGACATGGGCGCGCGATACCTCTCCGAGCTGGACGTGGGGACCCGCCAGGAGTGTCTCCGGCTCTGCTGCGAGACGGACTCCTGCGATGTCTTTGTTTACGAGGAAAAGGTACGTAACGAACGTACAGTTGCTTTAGAAACGGCGTGAGAGCTTTGATACTAAACAATCGATCTTTTGACAATGCATCTTCCTATTGTCCGTCATTCCACTTACTTTTTTGAAAGGTGTAAGTAATAAAAGTGACGTTTTTATTTGATTTTGTTCATTGCTTTATCTGTATTTAGTAATCAGGTTATAAATAATTCCGTCGTGCATCATTTCTAACAAGATAAACTAACCCTACGCACTTATGTATGTATATTGAAATAATTAGAAACGTATAGAATATTTTCTGATTTCCAGAGTACGGTTGTGAAACACATTCTTACTGCGTCACCACATGAAAAATTAAAATGTAAACATTTATTCATATTACATGTATTTACTTGTTACCTATGTGCTTACAAGTATATTAGATTAGGTTTTTTATTGTAATTGTTTTTTAAGCGATTTTCAAATGAAGATGTCTTTCAACCGACTTCAAAAAAATAAAGGTTCTTAATTCATTTGTATTTTTTTTTATGTTTAAATCGATTTGCAAATCTTTTTTTATCTCAAAGGTTACACTCACAGATTGGTCCCATAGAAATGTTATCAAAAATGGTTCGCCATATTTGAAGTAATTTTTTTTTGTAGAATCTGATGGAAAGTTGTAACCATCGTCTATAGACATGAACTACCATGGACATAACAGAGTTTACTGTATTTACAAAATATCTAATTGTATCTATTTTGTAACGATCGATGTCGCTGTTGTTTTTTGTAGAGCAAATTATTTATTTCATTTGACAATCTAAACTAGTAGCCCGCATAATTATTATCAGTGACGTGGCATGCCGGTTCAATCAATACCGAACACAAAAATCAATATTATCCGTTATTTATCAGTAGGTGTTGATACCGATCAAATAAATATTCAGCTACAAATGAACGATCAAATCAAACCATAATAAATATTTTATTCATATCGTAGATAAGAACTACCCACACATACGTATATTTTGTAAAATTACTATATACTCGCATCGCCTGTCCGTAAATACTATACTTAATCTATGCCTGTTAGGAATTAAAAGATTCTTTTTTTTTACTATAAACACACACTAAGACACATTTAAAAAAAGTCTAAAAGGCTTTATAAAAAAAAAACAATTATTCGAAACGAAACAAAAGGACATGCACAACAAAACACACAAAATTTGTTAGGTATTTCATAAACACCATTAAATTGGAAATGCTTAAATTAAAACGTATATTATAGAAAAAAAAAAGATATTATTTTATAAGAAAATGGTATTTACATAGATCTTGCTTCTAGCGGTTGTTGCTTGCCAAACAAAAAACGTTACCTTCAATCAATTAAAAAAAAAACAAATTGGCGCCTAATTGCGACGTAGATATTTCCTCTAATCTGTGGTAGGTATAATCGAGCCACAAAAAATATCTACAAACGCTTTAAATTGAGACCTTTCTTTTTTTAATCGTTTAAAAAGCTATTCTATTCTAGTAAAACTAAGATATGACCACAGAATACCCAAAAAGAAAGATACTAGGAAGTATGTTGGGACAAGAACACTACTGTAAACCAGCGACGCTTATGTGCATAGGTATAATAATTTATTTTTACCTATATTTACGTTTGACAAAAATCTTTCGGTAAATAGGTTATAAGATCTAAGGATGCCGGTTCCAAATCCTCTAAAGGCACAAGCTGCCTTGAGACTTAAACATAACACCTCATTAAGTTTTACATAATACTCGTAGTAAAGTTGACAGTAACGTAATGGTTCAAAATTTACCAAAGGGAGATTATTTAATTTTTATTTTATTTTATTTATTAGGCGTACATAATAGAAGTTTACAAATACAAACTTAAATTATAACATGCAAGTTACAAATTAGTGTATTGATCAGGTAAACTTGCCACACCATGTGCACACAGCATGACCCAATAATAAATGCGACTGCAACAAAGCCATTCAGTTACAACTATTATTGTAGATTATACAGAAGTTGGATATCTCTGTTGCATTTGTGTTTCTGTTGTGAAGTATGTAGTTGTATTTGCATGGTTGTTTTTTTCTATTTGAAAAATGAAATATAGTAGTGAAAATACAGGGTATAGAGAGATAAGATCATTAGTCCTCAGGAATGGTAACGCATGAGTAATAATACCATGAGTTTCACAACGTCTTTTGTGATGACCGTGATGGTCTTCGTGTCTATAGGTGACGGTATTTTTTAATGAATGATGATGGAATGATTACCCCGCCTGCGCTATCGGTATACACTGGAAGGGTACCAGTAAGTGATGAAGCAGGTCAGTTGGCTCGTGACCAATTCAACAATAAATCTATCACGATGGTTTCCAGGGTAAACCGCGTGGAGGACCTGATAAGATATATTGCTAGTAATGGGATTGATAACCTTTATTACTAACAATCCCTTCTCCCCCTACAGATGACGGTTGCCCCTTCCCATCAAGTTGGCCTTCTCCTTGTTGACCATTCTCAATATCCAAACGATTTTTTTCGGCGCAGAGTCCAGGCAGTTGCTACATGTTCAACTGCGGGCCGCCGGAAGACTTCAGGTGCAAGTTCACAGCGCATAGTAACTTTAGCAGCGGCGTGCTGGCGCTCAGCCGGCGTCTGGCCGAGCTGCAGGACCAAGAGCGGCTCGCGCACCACGAGCACGAGCTCGCCAGCCTCAGGTGATCAAATAGCATATGATTAATATCAATCAGTCAATGCATATAATAAAATCGTAACTAATCATTGTCTGTACATGGAAGATATACGAGGTCTGTCCGGAAAGTTCGTATAAAAGTGTTCTGGAATGCGAGAAAGAGGAGTGGGGAGGCCAGGTAAGCGCAGGACCCCTTCCTTATGTCCCTAACAATGCTTCAGTTCTGGTCTGACCGCCGTGCGGTGCGAACTGGCTTGTCACGCCATCTGTGAAGTTACCTCTTAACGAAACCCCGTCGGCATGGAGCCCGCTTCCGTTGAAGAGCAGCGCGTCGTAATCAAGTTTCTCTCGAAACTCGGCAAGAATGGCCGTGAAATTTTTGCCGATCTCAGAACAGTTTATGGGGATGATGCTGTGAAGGAACCAACCGTCCACAAGTGGCTAAAAAGATTCAGAGAGGGCCGAGAAAGCGTTCAAGATGACCCACGTTCAGGACGTCCTTCCACTTCACATTCCGACGAAAACGTGGAAAGAATTCGAACTTGTGTTAATGGGGACCGTCGTTTAACGGTCAGACAGGTGGCTGAAGAGCTTAATTTGGGCAAAACCGTGGTCCACGAAATTCTAAGAAACGAACTTCAAATGAAAAAAATTTGCGCCAAGATCGTTCCCAAGCTTTTGTCCCCGGATCAAAAATCACGAAGAGTTGCTTGCTGTGAGGACTGGTTGGAAGCCGAAGAGAATGGTGACTTTTTGAACCGAGTCATCACTGGAGATGAGTCTTGGTTCTACGAATTTGATGTCGAATTAAAATCCCAAAGCAAAGAGTGGAAGACATCCGGGGAACCACGAACAAAAAAATCAAGAAAATCCCGCTCAAATGTCAAGACAATGTTGATTGTTTTTTTCGATGTTCGGGGGATTGTCCATCAAGAATTCGTCCCTCCAGGCCAGACAGTTGATGGAAAATTCTACGTCGATGTGCTCAGACGCCTCAAAGCTCGTGTGGCACGAGTTCGTCCAGAATTGGCGCGAGAGGGGCGTTGGATTCTTCACCACGACAATGCCCCTGCCCACACCTCTCTTGTTGTCCGTGAGTTTTTGAGTAAAAATTCCATTACGGTGACCGAACACCCCCTATTCGCCGGATTTGGCCCCGTGTGACTTCTTCTTGTTCCCAAAAACCAAATTGGTACTTCGGGGGCGGCATTTGGGGGACATAAATGAGATAAAAAAAGCTACGACGGGGCAGCTGAGAAACCTACAACCAGAGGACTTTCAAGGAGCCTTCTCACAGTGGAAACGGCGTTGGCACAAGTGCATTATGTCACAGGGGGAGTACTTTGAAGGGGATAAAATTGATTTACCTGAATAATTGTAAAATAAAATTTTTAAAAAACTTTTATACGTACTTTCCGGACAAACCTCGTATAAGAAAAACCCTATAATATAGGGCCCCTAAACTTGAACGCAACAGAACCCAAAACAATGAATTTTAGTATTTTTGTCTGTTTGTCTGTACGTTTGTGCACGTTAATCTCAGAAACGGCTTAACTGATTTGAATGCGGTTTTCACCAATACGTTGCGGTTTGTTCCACTTAATATTTAGTATATATATATATATATATATATATATATATATATATATATATATATATATATATATATATATATATATATATATATATATATATATATATATATATATACCTACTTGTACAACAACTAGTCCATTACCTTAAGGTTGTCTTGAAAAGATTGCTCTCAGCAATAAGACCGCCTTACTGTACTTATACAAATGTATCGTTGTTTGTAAATTGTCTTGCTTATTTCCTATATTGTATAATGCAAATAAAGTATACTCATTCATCAATATCAATGTTTGTGACTATTACTGTATTTCTGAGGGCAATAAAGAATTTTTCATCGTACCTCCTACAAAATTGTTTATAATTACTCCTCTCCATTCAAAGGTTGCCTGGAGGAGATCGCTCTTAGCGATAAGGTCGCCCATTGTTTTCTCATTGTGATTTTTTCTTGTAATTTTTTGTATTTATAATAAGTTTACTATTGTAATCTTTTGGAGGAAACAATAAAGAGTATCTATATCTATGTATAAAATGAACTAGTACTTTCTTATATGAATAAATAAAAATAACTTTTGACTGACTCTGGTCTTCCCCAGGAGTGCGACGAGCAGCACGTCAACAACGACCACAACTACCAGTCCGCCCCCTCCACCGCCGCCGCCGATGCACCCCCAGCCGCCCGAACCACCTCAGATACCAAGTATGGACAAATTAAAAATGATTGTGTTTTATAAAAAAAAAAAAACTGATTTCAACAATAGCAAAACCAGTTATTTTTAATCCAAAATTAAACCATTGAACCGATTTTGATAAAATTCCTATAGAATTAATCTGTAAGTGTATATATACTTTTACATAAAAAAAGAATTTTCCAAATCGATTTAGAACTGACGGGGTTTTTTTTTTGATGGGTGAAAATGGAATGGCAGGCTCGCCTGCGCTAACGGTATACGCTGGCGGGGCACCAGTGAAGGGTGATCGATGAGAATGAAAACAGGCCAGTTAGGCCATCATGATGAATTCATCAAGAATTAGTCATGATAGTTTCCAGGGGAAACCGCGTGGAGGTCGACCTGGTTGGGTATATTGCTAGCAATGGGATTCTCAGTCTCCATTACTAACAATCCCTTTCCCCCGAACTGACGGGGTTATGAAGTAGTATACGATCGAATTGATAACCTCCTTGTTTTTGAAGTCGGTTAAACACTATTATACAGGGGGGGAGGGATTGTTAGTACTGTGGACCACCAGTTTCATTGCTAGCAATGTGCCTTATCAGGTCGATCTCACGTGGTCCCCCCTGGAAATCATCGTGCTGAATTCCAGGTGTATTCATTACGATGGGCTAACTGGCCTGCCTTTTCATTCTCACCTATCACCTTTCGTGGTCAGTCTTCGAGTGCTGGCAGTCACACACATACTAATGGTAGTGGAACTGAACAAAATCTTATATATAAAATTCTCGTGTCACGGTGTTTGTTACCAAACTCCTCCGAATCGGCTTTACCGATTTTTATGAAATTTTGTGTGCATATTGGGTAGGTCTGAGAATCGGCCAACATCTATTTTTCATACTCCTCAATGATAAGGGTGACCCTCCTCAAAAAAATTTTTTTTTTATTTTTTTGAAGAATTTTTCCATTTTTATTTTATTATGATTTAGCATTGAAAAATACATACAACCTCAAATTTTCACCGTTTTACGATCAACTCCTGTTTTTTAATCGCGATTTTTATATGCTGCAATAGGGTTGCAAGATGGCAATCCAATATAATAATTGTAGTACGATAAATTTTCATGTATAGTTCTAAAAATAATGTATATGGTAAAACAACGTTTGCCGAGTCAGCTAGTAATTCTAAAAAATAACCAGTATTATGGACTTCCGCAAGATAACACCTAGTTCAGTAAAATATTTTGTGTTCATACGTAAGGCATCAGCCCATCCAAGGTATGATTTTTTTCTAATTCCTGTTCTGGTTTACGCGCTCAAAGCATCGTTAGGGGAGACCGGGGTAAGATGGGATACTTAAGAGAAAAAATATTGTAATTCAAAAATAAAAATGTTTAATAAATAAATATATACAGACAAATCACACAGATTGAGCTAGCCCCAAAGTAAGTTCGAGACTTGTGTTATGGGATACTAACTCAACGATACTATATTTATAATAGATACATATATATAGATAAACATCCAAGACGCAGGACAATCAGGAGAAGATCGTTTTCCATCATGACCTGGCCGGGGATCGAACCCAGGACCTCCACGTCGCAGGCAGGCGTGTTGACCGCTGCGCCACGGAGGACGACGTTTCAATTAAAATAATTATAATGTTTTATGGCGCAAACTCGCATACTTTTTTGGCAAATAGGCATTATATGACACATGTCAAATATCCCGTCTTGCCCCATCATCAGGACAAAATGGGAAATGCCATGGAGCATAATGAGTACACATTAATCTGGCTGGCAACGTTTATATATATTATATGTGCCTATTCGTCGTCGTCGTCTACACCAGCGCATGAATTATGGGCTATATGGCTTCTCATATTGTGCAGGATAAGATCAAAAACATTACTATTTTTAAAGAAAGTGTGTTATTTCACAGCGACCGAACATTTTTCTCAAAGAAACTTGGCCAAAAAAAGTGAGAAATTGTAAACCTTCTGTACTAAGTAACTGACATGGCGTGTCCTGTTGTCAACAACAGCGAGAGGTTTAAAATTCTTAGTTATTTTTGTATGTTTTTGACTGATACATTCAATGGAAAAAGTTCAGTTTTTTAGATACATCATAATGACTTTGATGATGAAAGGATCAAGGATTTGGTGTAGTTATAATAGATATGACGCATATATTACGCCTGTTTTTTTTTTTTTTTTATGGGTGCAAATGGTATGGTAACCCCGCCTGCGCTAACGGTGATAAATGAGAATGAAAACAGGCCAGTCAGCCCATCATGATGAATTCATCAGGAATTAACCATGATAGTTTCCAGGAAGAACCGTGAGTAGGTCGACCTGGTTGGGTATATTGCTAGCAATGGGATTCTCAGTCTCCATTACTAACAATCCCTTTCCCCCCTATTACGCCTGTTTTTATGTATAGCTTTGGAACGACGGGCGCCGAGTTTAAATTAAATTTGTGACTAGAAAATATTAAGCTGCTCTGATATTCAATATGGCAGACAGTGCGCGGGAGTCTGTCCTGATTAAAGGAAAACATTTGGGCAATTCGCCAGACGATTATTAATTTTTTTTTATGCTCAGTTCAAAGACTTTAGTATTGTAGATTAAAGAATATTCTGTTATTTTAATTTCGAACCAGTAAAGCATAGAAAAACATACAAGAAAAACACCTTAGATGATATAATGACCTATAATTATCCGACTTCATAATATTATTAATATGAAAGTAGCTATAATAATTATAAACCGTATCCCACGGCTATTTATATAAACAACATTATTGACCAAAAGAAAATATGGTACAAAAACCGATCTTAATGCTATTAGCATTCTCTACCAGTCAACCTGGGGGGGGGAGAGATTGTAGCAATGGAGTTTGAAAGCCCCATTGCTAGCAATATGCCCTATTAGGGCGACCTCCACGTGGTTCCCCCTGGAAACCATCGTGAACAATTCTTGTTG
Source organism: Galleria mellonella (assembly GCF_026898425.1). Classification (NCBI taxonomy): domain Eukaryota; kingdom Metazoa; phylum Arthropoda; class Insecta; order Lepidoptera; family Pyralidae; genus Galleria; species Galleria mellonella. The sequence continues at coordinate 2,011,431 of NW_026442112.1, forward strand.
AATTCGTCACGATGGGTTAACTGACCTGCTTCATCCTCACCTATCGTCCTTCACTGGTGGCCCGCCGGTATATACCGATAGCGCGGGTGGGGTTACCATTCCATTATCACCCATAAAAAAAACCAGTCAACCTTTGGGATGAACAGTGAATTACGAACGCGGTATTTCATTATTAGGATAGGTAAAGAAACAACTAATAATGTATACTTATATATATATATATATATATATATATATATATATATATATATATATATATATATATATATATATATATATATATATAATAAATAATATATACATTAATATAAAGTAACATATATTTTACAACTACGTAAACAATATATAAATAAATAAAGTATAAAAGATGATGACTAGCTACTATTGTTGTAATGAATTCATAAAGTTAGCATAGACCTTTCATTTAAACATGAATTCTATTTCTATTCCCGCATGATTTAAGACACTGTCAGTATTAAAGTACATACATTGGTAACAAATTTTATTCTAGTTTGTTCAACAAAAGCATATTTTAAGAACAAACATGTAAACATTCAAGCATCACCATAACATTTATTTATTACCTACATAGTAAAATAACAATACGGTTCCATGAAACCGTAAAAAAAACGAAATATATTAAAGGAAGTTTAGTATTAAAATGAATCAGTTGTTTCGTTTTTAAATAGACCAGTTCCCACAGTCGAACCGGCCACGGCCCGACTTGTACCTACGTCATAATATGACATCACTCATTTGGAAGGTCATTCCCACGAGGTGATGCAGCCAGAACAAAGAAATTCCAAAGGACTACGAAATTATTAAGAGCAGTGTAGTCACGGGGATGACTCAGTGCTTAGGCAATTTGAGCAAAGGGCGGGCAGAGGGGGGATAGTGCGAGGCGATGAACTACATACGTGCCTCCCTTGTCGGTCACCGTATCTAACTGCCATAAAGTGGTACAGACTAAACACTGGCATAAACAGTACTCCAAGTTTGTAATAAGTAATTACATATTCTGTAATACATATAAAAAGATCAATTCAAAGTATAACTTATTCATGTTTCAGAAAACATCGTTTTTTGAAATGTAAATCATGTATTTGCATAAACAGTTATAAATTCGATATTGACAGATGACGTTGGTAGAGCGCCATATTTTACCATAAATGGGCGTACAAATATTGTTACTACAGAACATATTTTAAAGAGTTTTTTATTGTTTAGTCAATGTAATAAATAATAACGTTTATTTGTTTTACGTAGGTGAATCGTATAGATTATTATAATAAATTTTGTTACTGTACAAGTTAATGCAAGATATTGCAGTAGTGTTGTCTATTCGTAAAAGTATTTGGCAATTATATGAATCTCTGGCAAAAACTTTTAAGGCTATCCCAACCATCTGGACGAGTGGCGGTCCTCCACCGTGCGTTTTTCAAGGCACTTTCTCCCACGCACAACCACTCTTTGGAATCAACTTCCAGCAGCAGTATTTCCGAACCGATACGACAACATAACCTTCAAGAAAAGAGCATATTCCTTTTTAAAAGGCCGGCAGCACACCTGCAATGCCGTAGGTGTTGTGGGTGATCATGGGCGGCGGTAGTCACTTACCATCAGGTGAGCCGCATGATCATTTGCCCCCTGTGTTGTAAAATTAAAAAAAAGAAAAAAAAGGCTAGGAACGCAGCGAGCATCTCCAGATAATTTATATGATGCTTTAGTTCGTTATTTGACCACTGACCGCTAGCGATACTATTACCACAATTAGGCCCCCATTCCGTAGTTATACACCTCTTGTTTAGATATAAACACGATTTTAGTAAGACGTCTAGACGTCTATATATCGCAAATTTGACTTTTTTACTTGGTAAATCTGTCAATGTATGTGTTAGTCTATCAATAATCATATACGTTATATTTGGAATGGAGAATAACGCACACAAGCTACTCTTTCCACAATCAGTCAACCAATATGTCCTTGTCATGCGACCGAAGTCGTGGTTATGACAAGTATTATTATAATATTAAAATTATTAATTTAGCTACAACTCGAATGATATAATACGAATTAAATTATAATAAGCAAGTAATCTTTATGTCCGTCAGCGATACCAGTTTTTTTATTCGAACAAAGTAAAATTTTGAAACCTTTTTATTAAATAATAGTATTTTTTTTATTACAAAAAAAAGTATAAATTAAGATTAATCGCCATATTACTTACTAACAATCCCTTCCCTCCCAGTAAAAAATTACTCTAACGGACACCATCCGTACAAAAAACAATATAACTAACACGGAAAAATCCTATCGATTGAAAAAAGTAATAGGAAATCGGTTCAGAATTATGTATCGTTTGACATACCTGTTAGTTAGCCTACTGTTTAGTTGTCTTACTATTGTGTGCCCACTGTCACTGACTAGCACCAGTAAGGGATGATAGGTAAAAATGAAAGGAGGACAGTTGTCTCATAGTGAAGAATTCATCAATAAATAATCACCATGGTCTCCACGGGCATTGAAGTTTATCTGATATCTGGGTATATTGTTAGCAATGGGACTGTTAGATCCCATTACGAACATTCCTTTCCCCCTGACATAGCTGTTAGCCTACTGTTCAGTTGAGTTTTACTTTTACCATGGTGTTCCGCCTTTGGGCCCGCTATCATTGACTCATGCCTTGTTGACAATGCCTATAGCGGGTCGTAGCGGGACGAGCTATTTATATTATTGTAAACAATTTAATCTATTCGTCATCACATCTGAAGTTGACATCTCATCATTAGTATCTTTAAAGTTATCCGTTTCTGAACCCTTAAAAAAGGAACATACCTACATAGTTTTTCTGAAGCTTTACCCGCATCAAAGAATGGGACTAGACGATCCTTGAGTAGGCACAGCCCACCAGGCCCGGCCTAAATACACCTATTGATCTCGTAGGATACTACATTGTTATCCTTTGCATCGCTACGAAAAGTAACAAAGTCTTGAGGGGCACAAAGCATAATGTGCCAATACGACAGAAGAACTCGACACAAAAGCCTGTGCCAATGTGGGTTTATTCCCTTCTATTTATGGGTACAGACCAGTGACCAACATTGTGAAGATGATGCTGATTGTTTGTTGAGACTTTGATATCGTACAGGCTGGGCTGCCATTCCATTTTCATTAACATAGTCGTATTTAGAGGAGGGAGGAACGTGCCCACCTCAGAATTATCTGGTATCCCAGGATGCAAACGAAATTTCGCAAAGACATATTTAACTGGAAAATAATTTTAAATAGGCTAATGTTTTTTTTTTTAATAGATGATAATCAAATAGTATCTCCGCCTGCGCTATCGATTTACGCTGATAGATGACAGACAGACCCAGTAAGAGATGATAGAGGAGGACGAAGTCAGGTTAGTTGGCCTAGAATTAATTACGATGATTACCAAGAGGAACTGGGTGGTAACTCCACATCGTTCCCTGAATAGACTTTCGAACCTGATGGGGTATATTGCTAGCAATAGGACTTTTAAACTCCATTACTAACAATTTATTCCCTTAAATCCACTAATGTGGAGGGAAGGGATTGTTAGTAATGGGGAGCATAGTCTCCATTGCCATCATATACTCGACTTCCACGCGGTTCCCCCTGGAAACCATCGTAACTAATTTATCGCCGAATTCGTCACGATGTGATAACTGTCTTGCCTTTTCATTCTCGCTAATTATCCTTCATTGGTGCTGCGCCAGGGTATACCGATAGCGCAAGCGGAGTTGCCATACCATTATCATCCATTAAAAAGAATCTACCAACATTTATTGGTTTAAAAGAAATTTCAATATGTGTGGTGTGAAGCGGGCCGATGCAGCCGGTACCAGTTCGAGTGCCGGCGCGGCGGCGAGTGCATCGCGGTGTACAACGCGTGCGACGGCGTGCCGCAGTGCGCCGACGGCAGCGACGAGGCGCCCGAGCTGGCGTGCCCGCCGCCCGCGCAGCAGCCGCCGCCCGCCACCGCGCCGCCGCCGCCGCCGCCACCGCCGCCCTCCAAACATGTACATGTATGGGATCTTGGTGTAACATTTTTTACGACACCTTTGTTGTTACCAGTTTATCATCTCCAAGATTTTTGTCAATATTTTTTTTTACACACACAGACACAAACTCGCGCGCCCGCGCACTCGCACACGCACTCGCACACGCACACGCACACGCATACGCACCCGCGCACACGCGCACACACAATCAAAGTCCCCAGTTTATCAGTTTATCAGAATAAATCCAATATTTTTCCAGATAGTAATCATACTACTTCAAAAATTCTCTTTTTACTTATAATACTATGTACCTCTATCTATGTATTCATGAATTGATCCAATCAAAGTTAAACTTTATGGGAAAATCTTTGTTGCAGTTCTATATAAACAAATAAAACAGTTATCACCTTAGTCTTATAAATAAAAATTATATAATAATAATATAATTAAATTAATTAATAAAATAAATAGATGATAATAAAATTAGATAATAGAAAAAAATATAGATATACATTTCCCTCCCAATATACGAGTTTATAAATAAAAGGTATGCTTATGTGGTACAGGTACAAGAGAGCTCAGAATCAAGCGTGAGCGACAGTGTGGCGATGGAAGGCGGGCCCGCGTTAGGCGGCGAGCGGTGGCCGCACAGACTTGCGCAGGCGCAGCCACAGCACAGGTACAATGGTAAGTCCGGATAAAAAAGAAAGAAAGAAACATATTTATTTGTGGCATAATAATAATAATAATAACAATTATAAACTAAAACAGAAACAATCATAAACTTAAAGAAAAAGGAAATACAAAATAAACTTACACCTAAATAGAAATTATGCATAATGGTTCAAGACGTTCTATAAATCAAATATTGTTTTTTTTTTAATGGGTGAAAATAGTATGATAACCCCGGCCGCGTTTACGGTATTCACCGGCGGGACTCCAGTGAGGGATGAAAGGTGATGATGAAAAGGCAGGTCAGTTAGCCACATCGTGATGAATAGGCCTGGAATTCAGCACATGAGCTTCCAGAGAGAACCACGCGGAGATTGACCTGGTTAGGTATATTGTTAGCTATAGGGCTCACAGTCTTGAATACTAATAATCCCTTCCTATCCCATCAAATACAGTCAGGTACCTACCTAATTGAATTGAAGGTATTGCTATCAGGTAACAATTTATAAGCCGAAACAGATAGATGGTACTCTTCTTACTTTGGTAACGTAAGATATTTTCGAGACACTTATACACATTTTTTTTATATAACTTAGAATGGCAAACAAGCTGACGGCCCACCTGATGGAAAGTGGTAACCGTCGCCTATAGACATGAGCAGTACCATGGACATACCGTTTCGTCCAATCCAGCATTCTGAATATCCATCTAAGTATATATATAACGAGAAACTTAAGATCTTTCTGTTCGTCTTTTCATCTTTTCGTTGTCATCAACGTCTCGTCTTCCCACATATATTTCTGTTATACATATATATGTAGACTGTCGTTAAAAATGAATAAAAGTTTTAAAAATAATATGTTTATAACAGAGGCAGGTCGCAGTTCACATATCTTCAGTCACAAGGGCGGGCTTCTGCAAGACACGGAACCGCAGATGCCAGGGCCGGGGCAGGCGATGGGCGCGCAGTACGGGCCGCCCTTCGAGCCGCCCTGGCCGCGACGGCCCTGGGGGCAACCACAGACAGGTCAGGTCTCACTTCAGACCCTTAGTACATTTGTAACTAAATTCAATATTAATATTCTTTGCCAAAGAACTTTTTGTCGCATAACTTAGCTTGTTACATAACATATAAATTACAGTGTACTTTATTGAAATCTGAAATAACAAACGATAAAACTTTTTACAATAGAGTCATCGCCTATTGTCATGAACAACAAATATGGATATCATAAAATAATTTTACCAGAGGGAGACTGTCCAAAACTCCAAAGCGCTGTTATTTCATTGCCTTAATCCACTCTTCAAATACAAATGAGCATTATATATTTAATAGACTTTTTTTTTGATATTTCAGGTCTAGACTGGGGGGTTGGCGGTGGGTACGCTCGCCCAGAGTGGTCTGAGCCTGACCCGCGCCGCGCCTGGCCCGTGCCCCAGCCTCGTCCTGACCCTGTATGTATCTACTGTCCTTTCATTTAATTCATATTTTTTATTACTTTAAAATAGCTGTATTTGTCCACGTGGTATATATATATATATATATATATATATATATATATATATATATATATATATATATGGCAGACCACCGTGGTACTGCTCATGCCTATAGGTGATTGCCAAGATAGGGTAAAAACTACTCGTGTACCAAATTTCATTCAAATCCGTTAAGTCGTTTATGTGTGAAAAAATAACAAACATTTATCCATGCACCTTCACAAACTTTCGCATTTATAAAATTAATAGAGTTTATACATAATATTAGCATCATTTTAGCTACTATCTTATTATTTGTAGTAGGCACAGTTTATTTTGGCGTCTATTCTGATTTGGCTCGGATAATATGAATACTATATATATATATAATCCAATATTATTTTTGACTGATTTTTGTTTTTGGACTTATTATTCGTTCTTGGACCAGTATATTGTAACTAAAATACATAGACATTATTATATATTACCCACCCCTAATTTAGGTTTAACGGTCGTCTTGCCACACATATCTTCTTTCACAGAGTCCATCCATCTTTTTTAGTTCTTGCTTTTTCTTTACGTGCATGCACTTTGAAACTCATATTTTTTTTCGTAACTTTTTTAAGTAACGTAAGTTTATAAAGTAAGTTTTAAACTCATTCATCAACCAGGAAATGACAGTGTACATACCGCCGAAGACAATGCCCGAAATGCCAATGGTATACACGAGTCAGCAGCAAACACTCCGGGACAGTCCAAAGAAGGGGTTCGATCTGGACAAGAAGGTACAGGAGGTAACAGAAGCGCCGCTGTCCCCACCGGCGGTACAGCCTGATCGCAGAGAAGAAACGCCACCTATAGAAAACACCACTAAGAAAAAAGTGATTCCTGAAAAAGTAAGACTCTCTTGTTTACTATAATATGGAAAAACATTTTAACAAACAGCCATGACAATTTTTTTTTATACAACTTAGAATGGCAAACAATCTGACAGCCCACCTGATGGAAAGTGGTAACCGTCGCCTATAGACAAAAGCAGTACCATGGAGATAGCAGAGTATACTGTTTCGGACATGATACCCTCCATGCGTTGCCATTCCTGAGGACTCAGATGTTATTCCGCTGTACTCTGTAAATTCACGCTATATCCCACCCTTCAAACCGAAACACAGCCATGCAAACACAACTGCTTCACGGTTGAAACACGAATAGAACAGAGGTACCCAAGCAAACCACTTTTGTACAAAGTCTCCCTCTGGGATATTGTCATGACTTACATTAAAACGGATAGGATTTGTATATATGTAGGCCATCTGCATATTATTATATCGTAACATTTCTGCCCATTCGTTTTCTGAAAGCAGCTGTGCTTATATAAATATATAATTTATTTACATCACTTGATCATATCAGCCGTCTGTCCACTGCTGAACATAAGCCCCCTTTGTGGGTTGTGCCAGTAGTTGCCACGCTTGGCAGTCGGGTTGACAATTACAGTTAGGCTTTAGTGATATTTTAAGAGGGACGCTGCTGCCCATCCCTCGACCTTTAAATTTCTTTAGTCACCTCTTACGGTATCTACGGGAAAGGAAAAGATGGCCTACTGTATGCCAGGACCATAGAGCAAGGTACAGCATTTGCATCATACAAATAAAAAGAGATATAGACATAAATAAATAAGACAGAGACAAAAAAAGAGAAAATAAAGAAGTATATATAAAAAAAAAAAGGAAAATACGAGTACGTAATAGAAGTAATGGAGGTTCGGTTTGAAGAGTGGGATAATAAAAAAAATTACAGGTTACGGAAAGTATAATACCTTAACTTGAAAGATTTGGTTGATGATGCATGAAGGGTACTGTGTAACCCGCTTGAGCTAACGATATAGGCCTGCGCTGGCGGAGCAGCCAGTAAGAGCTGATAATTGAGAATGAAAGGGCAAGTCAGTTAACCTATCGTAATGGAGGGGATAAGGGATTGTTAAAAATTGAGATTAGTAGCCCCATTGTTAGCAATACACCCTGTCAGATCGACCTCTCTGCGGTTCCTCCTGGAAACTGTCGTGTTCTATTCCAAGTGAATCCATCACGATAGGTTAACTAACCTGCCTTTTCGTTGTCACCTATCATCCCTCACTGGTGCCCCGCTAACGTATACCGTTAGCGCAGGCGGGGTTTTTTTTTATAGATGAAATAGTAACCCCACCCGCGCTATCGATATACGCTGATAGGGCACCAGTGAAGGATGATAGACGAAGATGAAACAGGTCAGTTAGCCCATCGTGACGAATTCAACGAGAATTGTTCACGATGGTTTCCAGGGGGAACCACGCGGAGGTTGACCTAATAGGGCTAGCAATAGGGCTGTCAAACTCTATTGCTAACAATCCCTTCCCCCCGGCGCAGGCGGGGTTACCATTATCGTCCATCATCTATATATCTATTTAAAAAAAAAGTCGTAATGAATACACCTGGAATTTAGCACGGCAATTTCCAGAGAGACCATGGTGAAGTCGAGCTGACAGGGTATATTGTTAGTAACGGTACTGGTAGTCCGCATTACTAACAAGCCCTTCCCCCACGATGGTTGCTTATTATCAGATGGCCCTATTTAAACTTTTATAATGGGATGGAAATGGAATGGCACTACCACATATACCTATTGGTAAACGCTCACTGATACTCATCAGTGAATGACGATAGGTGAGGATGAAAGCAAGTCAGTAAGCACATCATTACGAGTTTATTAGGTACTAACGATGACGGTTTTAAAGGTAACCATGCGGAGAGCGATCTGATAGGATACATCATCGTCTCATCATCATCTTTCTGCCCTTATCCCAATTATTATTTGGGGTCGGCGTAACATGTTTTTATCCATATTACAGAAAGATTTGGCTTATAGTTTTACGACCGGCTGCCTGCCTGACGTCAACGCTCTTTGGGATACATTACCAGCAATATGTTATACCCCATTACTAATAAGTCTTCCCACCACCCGTTGTTTCAGACTTCAACGTCGTCAAAGTCTGAGGCAAGTGCGTCACGAGGTAGCGGAGCCCCGGCTGGCGGCGGCACGACCGCGGCGGGTAGTGGTCGAGGCGGGGCCGGGGCGGCGGCGGGACCGGCGTTGGAGCCCGCGGCGGTCCACGAGCACTACGCGGCCGACGACCACGACGGGCTCAGCGAGCACCCGCCCGCCGCCATTCTGCTGCTTGTGCTCGGTGAGTACAACCTGCCCACATCACACCAGCTCATAGCCACTTTTACTTCATTACCATCGTCATATCAGTTATATTTTCATTATCGTTAACTGTCCACTGCTGAACATAAGTCTGCCCTATAAGGGGGGGGGGGGGGGGGGGTGACAGTAGTTGCTACGCATGGCAGGCGGGTTGACAACCGCAGTTAGGATTTGGTGATGTTTTAAGAAGGACGCTGTTGCCCATCCCTTGCCCTTCCTTAGTCGTCTCTTGTTACTCCCACGGGAAAGGAAGGAAGAGCCTATTATATGCCAAGACCACACGGCGAAACTTTACTTGAATTATGAAAGTCGACTAAATAAAAATGTTTAAGACCATTGACATATAGAAAACTGGGACAAGTGACACCATTGCTAGTAATATTACCAGAGGGAGACTTTGTGCAAAAGTCGTTTGCTTGGGTACCTCTGTCCCATTCGTGTTTAAACCGTGAAGCAGTTGTGTTTGCATGGCTGTGTTTTGGTTTGAAGGGTAGGATATAGCGTGAATTTACTGGGTACAGAGGAATAAAACCTGAGTCCTCAGGAATGGCAACGTATGGGGGAAACAGTATACTCTGTTATGTCCATGGTACTGCTCATGTCTATAGGCGACGGTTACCACTTTCCATCAGGTGGGCCGTCAGCTTGTTTGCCATTCTAAATTATATAAATATATATATATATATATATATATATATATATATATATATATATATATATATATATATATATATATATATATATATATATCCAGTTTACGCAGTCCCCATGAAAATATCCTCGCGGTTAATTCTTGACGAATTCATCACGATGAGCCTTTGATTGACTTTCTTTCACCCTCACCTATCATCCCTCAATATGTTATCTGTTGGTGCAGCGCACCAGCGTATACCGATAGCATAGACGGGGTAAGCCATTTCATCATCACTTATGCACCACAAAAACTTACGATTGTATTGAATTCTTCATCTCAAGGTATCGCTATGACGACGGTGATGGCCGCAATGGTGGGGTGCAGGGCGCGTGCAGCGCGGCGGCGGCTGCGACGGGGGAAGTCACCTTTCGCCCACGACGCTGACTACCTGGTCAACGGCATGTACCTGTAGGCACACACTGGGACCAGTTGCACAGACATCAGAAACCTGCCCCGTTGCTCTGGACAAGTGGCAAGCGATATCGATAGATACGTTATCGCTGTCGTATGCACGAGATAGAATGAGATAGCAACATCTGGAGCCTTTTTCTTTGTCATGCGTGTAAAAGTTACAACTACTACTTGTGTCAAGGTATCTTCCTTTCATATCAAGAATTTCAAGGCCACCTTCGTGTAAAACGACGTTAGGAACTAAACTAAGATATGCCTTACTGGACGACGCCTTTACAATCAGAAGGGACAATATTTTTTTTGTCCAAAATATCAATATGTAGATTCAGAGTACGAGATTCGACCTTGGGATCTATGAACTGGCATGCAGAAAGGAAAACATACCTAACGATAGATTCGCTTGTCACTTATCCAAAGAGGTTGTATACCAGGATTGCATTGCGTATACTTTAAAGACATGAAAAATCAACAGAAAAAATATGGTTTATTTTTAATTGAAAGACAGTTCATCTGCTGTGTTGCTGATTTGGCGAAAGAAAAATAGACATAGAAAAGATTTATCTAAAGAGTTTCAGTATGAATGGATGACGCGTGTTGTGAGGTATGTGATTTATGAAGTTACCCTACTACTAATATTTATACTAGCCATATCTCTATTTCCAAATACATCAGAAAAGTTACAAATAATTATATAAACTTAACAAAATCAATGAATTAGTCAAAGCTCTTGATAATTCTTTAAGTTCAATATTTTATTTTTGTTAGCGATAAAATTTGGGTCATGAAAACGTGAAACGCATTCATATCTAGTCTTCTAAAGGGATTGTTAGCAATGGAGTTTGACAGCCCCATTGCTAGCAATATAGCCTATTAGGTCGATCTCCACGTGGTTCCTCCTGGAAACCATCGTGAACAATTCTTGTTGAATTCGTCATGATGGGCTAACTGACCTACTTCATCCTCACCTATCATCCTTCACTGGTGCTCCGCCAGCGTATCCCGATAGCGCAGGCGGGGTTACCATTCCATTATCACCCATTAAAAAAAAATACGAATAGTCTTTTGTCCATAAACAAAGTTTTACATGCCTACTTAATTTTAATGAAATTAATTTATCTTTATTATTATCCATTCCAAATTGTTTTTACTTGTATATCGCACTACAGAGCAAGTAATCGCTATGGTATATTTTGTACTAATATTTTTTTTTTTTTTTATAATTGTAACCGTTCTGTCATAGACAATCGAATAGGTTATGTCTTTGCAAATTAAGGTACAGTTGATCCGTGGTTGATCCAATCAATTACGTGCAGCTGTACGCAGTAGCAATCGGCTAATTTTGATAGCTACTGGGCTGTTTATCATTAGTGCACGAACAGTAATATGGTTTATGACAGAAAACCATATTCACGTATCGCACCTAACGCTGTCGATGGCGATAAAGCTAGGTAGGTATATAGGTAACTCGTTTACAGAGTAAGTAACGGAAATTACATAACTAATATTTTTTTTATATATTCTTGAACATATACAGTGAGTGTAAAAAGTATTCGTACACCTAGGGTTATAATAAAAAAAATACGAATTTGATAGACTTTCCTCTATTTATTTAATTTAAATCAATACTGTTAAATAGTTTAACATTCCCGCACTTTTTTATGATAATTTTTGTTTTTTAAAAAAAAAATTATACAACTTAAAAATATTTTTACGTTAACTATGCAAATAATGACAAACAAAAAGTATTCGTACATTCATTCTTTTTTAAATGAAATTCTGTATAAATCATTTATTCAATCGAATTTTTCATATGCCTACAATGCCAAGGTCATTTTTAATACGTAGGTATAGATATTAGACGTTTTAGTTGCACTCGTGACAAGTATAGACGTGTTTAGTTACAAAAATGGTCGTAAAGCAAAAGAAACGAGTGAAGAGGAGAGAAAAATAATTATTAATTTGCATAATCAATGCAAATCATTATGTGAAATTGCAAAATTTGTCAATAGACCACGTTCAACCGTACAGACTGTAATTGATCGATTTTCTATTACTAAAACACTAAAAAACAAACCCAGAGGTGGGGCGTCCATCAAAAATCACGCCTCGATTGGATCAGAAATTTTTAAATTGTGTAAAAAAAAATCCAAAAATTAGTGCCGCTCGAGTGTTACAAGAAATTAATAATATCAATGATTGCCATATTTCTGTCAGTACCGTTCGGAACGTATTACGTAGTAACGATTATCATGGAAGAACTGCGCGTAAAAAGTATTGGGTAAATGATATTAATAGAAAAAAAAGATTAGAATTCGCAAAAAAATATATTAATGAAAAAAATCATTTTTGGCAAACTGTTATTTACTCAGATGAATCGAAATATAATATTTTCAAATCGGATGGACATCATATGGTATGGAGAAAACCTAATATGGAATATAAGAAAGAAAATTTATGTCCAACGGTAAAACACGGTGGTGGGTCAGTATTTGTATGGGGTTGCATGAGTGCTTTTGGGGTGGGAAAACTTGCATTTATTGATGGAATTAGGGATCACAAAACGTATATTAATATTTTAAAAGAGAATCTTCTCTCTAGTGCAGCTCAAATGGGTTTTAACAATAATTGGATATTTTTACAAGATAATGACCCTAAACATAAAGCATGGAATATTAAAGCATGGATCCTGTTTAACGCTCCAAAATACCTAGAGATTCCTCCTCAATAACCTGATATTAATATTATAGAGCATGTGTGGGATTATCTTGATAATAAAATTCGAAATCGACCAATTTCGAGTAAAGAAACACTAAAAATTGCGCTTCGCGAAGAATGGACAGTGATACCGTCTTCTTATATTTTCAAACTAGTTGATTCGATGCCGCAGAGACTCCAAGCTATCATCAATGCTAACGGTGGTCCAACAAAGTATTAATATTTTTTTAATATTCATTTACTTACAAATTTTATAAGTGTACGAATACTTTTTGTTTGTCATTATTTGCTTAGTTAACGTAAAAATATTTTTAAGTTGTATAATTTTTTTTTTAAAAAACAAAAATTATCATAAACTAAGTGCGGGAATGTTAAAATATTTAATAGTATTGATTTAAATTAGATAAATAAAAGAAAGTCTATCAAATTCGTATTTTTTTTATTACAACCCTAGGTGTACGAATACTTTCTACACTCACTGTATATACTTATTTAGTAAAAAATTTTTGACATAAAATATAAGGAAAATAATTATATTTAAAAATAATTATATTTTCTTTAATGATCTGCTTTAGTAACTTAATCTCAAGATCTGCTTAATTCGATTATGACAATTTAAAACTAAATTATAAAAAGCCTTTTACAACGGATAGGTTTTGCTAATGATGATAGTGAAGTAGACAAATTATAGTAATTCGTTTGAGAGGTAAATAAAGGCCAATTTTATCTCATTGCACTTTCAGTTCTATTTTACTTATGATTTGAGTGTCTTTTAGTGTGAATGCGATCGAAAATCTAATTTATAGAAACGAATGTTTGTAACTAGGTATTTAATAATCTTTAAAATATTATGAAACAAATTGTTATTAAAAAAAAAATTGATATAAAAGTTTATATTAGATTCTTACTTACCTAGATAATTGACATTGCCTTTTTCATCGCATTTTGTACGAGCCTAAAACTCTATCAAAATAATTAAGTATATATAGTTATGTATCTACTTAATTGTAGTGTTACTATCTATAATATTGGTCAATATCATAGAGAAATCGTTTGTTTATGAGATGTCCGAAGAGTTGTTTATACAAAGTTTGAGTTTGTGAATAAATGTTAAAAAAGATACGTTGTTTTATTTTTAACAGTCGACTCGAACTACTTGCTTGGTAGAGCCACCATCAACTGCCAAATAAAATAAAAAAAAATAATTTAATTTTAGAACAATTAGAACGTGAACATAAAACCATGTACTGTAATTCCTAATTTAATTGTTGTTCATAGTTTTAAAATAACGTTATTTTTAACTGACTTCAAAAGGAGTTACAATTGTTTAGGTGCTTTACAGGAGATCTTCAGCAATTCTGAACCGATTCTAATGGTTCTTTACAATCAATAATGTCTATTATTGTAATAATTATCATATGAATATTATTACTATTCAAGTTGATATTATTATATTGCAAACGTATTTATTTATTATTACATAAATATATTTTATGTTTAGTGGTCTATTATCTCCTTGAATTCATTTATACATATACACACAATAATTTAAACTTATAAAAATTTTTAAATAACAACACTTACAACTAATTATAAATAGTCTCCCAACACACCACACTGAGGTAGCGTACCCAAGATACTGGCAACATTACCTCTATGGATCGCTAAATTTACCTTTTGTGCAAAGTAGCTACCAGCTCTTAGGTCACCAGTAACCTCGACTAGTTTTACGATCGTCTGATCGTTTGTTTTATCTTTGAAACTTTTCAAAATATTAAAATGTGGTAAATCAACACATGCAACACGTAAAGGATCTACATAAGTATCTGTAATAAAATAAAAAAAAAAAACACCAAAATATGGATCAACACTTTAATATAAACACAATAACACAAACTATGGCCAGATCGAATATACCATACAGTAAAAAGGTAACAAATCCGCAAGTAGGCTGCAATTAGCTGACTTAATAATAACCATTTACTATCGTACTCAATAATATAACCCTGATAAATGATATGCCTATCTTTAATTTGATAGCCATCTCTTTATGTAAACGTAGTGAATACAAAGTGATTAATAATAGCATTAGTTGTGTAAGGTCTCTGCCTTAAATAATTTATAAAAAAAAACATTTTCAATACGTGTAAATGTGTAATCAGTTTTTATTAAGACCACTTGGATTAAGACGATTTTTACCATTCGAACAATCTTGGCGTGGCTTTAAATTTGAAACGGATAAAAAGGGCAAATAACTAGAATAAAAAAGGTTTTTGTATTAATTGTTTATAACTTTATTTTTGTCTATTTTATTGTTTAATGTTAACAGTTTAAAAAAAATGGCATGCCAAGACTATTACCATATATAAAAAAAAAATTAAAAATTTACAGGACCAACCAAGATAGGATTACAAATGAGATATACAAGAATCACTAAACATTTCCTTACGCTCTGGGATGAATTAATGTATTGCATTCGAAAACTATAAATATATTAACTTTAAAATACTTAGATAACAATTTCATGCGTATGGTGACCACACGTTGGACTTAAATAGATAATATAGAAGAAATCGCAGTTGGAAATTATTTACATGGTGAACTCGTGAACCGGTCGCCTTATTACACTTCTATTGTAACTTTTCGAGATAGTAGGTATAGGCATAGACACTTAAGCGTGGGTACGAACATAAATATAATACCCACAATGAGGTCGCAAGTCCCACGTCGCACAACTATTGCTCTTCTGAACGAAGTTGATAATAATTCAACAATGAGAAAGTTCATAACTGCAAGGCACTAAGTGTGGTCACGGCATACTGCATTCAAGGCAAAGTAAAGCAAAAGAAATTCTCTCCAATTACCATAAAGTTTACACTGAGATCCCACGGTCTGTCGTGGCGCGACCATGCAGCCCGCCTTAAGTCCGCCGTGGGAACCAGTTAGCAACCGAGGTTACACCTGCATTCAGTACTGGATAAGGCACAGTGGCCATATTCCTCGCCCATTCAGTGACTAGCAAAATTAACCAGTATCGATACTGAGGTTAAATTTGTTGATTAGTTTTTAAAAGTTAATACAATTTTTTTTTTTTATTCAAAGCATAATGCGGAGTCGTAGTCAGTCCAGCTAACATAAACACATACCTACTAGGGATAAATATTTTAATTATATTATTGAATGAAAAAGAAAAATGAAGTAAATTATTAAGATCGTAATTCTAATGACAATGGGGTACGCCATTGCCTCGTCATACTTGTCATTTTTATTCGATACGTTCCATTTAATTATGTAAATATAATAAGTAAATATAACAACAAAGATTATAAAAATAGTGGAGTTCTAATTTGAGTACTGATCGACTTGAAGTCATTAAGTATTGAATAGGTCAATTGTTCATAATGAGAGCATAAATACATGTAGATTAATTTTTAATGCTGTATAAGGTTATTATAAATCCGACTTGGATCAGAGGGCCTACCATGAAATGTTTTCCGAAATTTCGAGGCCGAACGATACAGAAATTTGATGTTAAAATTACATAATACATGCAGTTTAAAATTATTAAAAATGTTAAAATATCGTTCCTCTGGACTATAAGGATAGGATTTATTTTGAACGAAATGTTAAGCTCCATTTATTGAGTCGATTTCGGTACGAACAAAAACACGAAATTTAGCCCGAAAATTCGAAATTTCATTTCATGGTAGACCACCTGTTCTAAACCTCATACTGATATACTTCCTTCAGAGGAAGAGTCTACAATTTAGGTTCTTAAGAACCACTAGATTTTTTTTTTTTTACAATTCTACGTACACAATGAATATATTTATATATTAAACAAAACGCAGCGTGTATAACTAATAACTATAAGCAATTGTTATTAATTACGTTGTTAACACATAGATAGGAATACATTGAAACATATCTAAACAAAATTAACAAATTCAGTTATCGAATGTGTCAACAGAGGACTAGGCACTTAATATACCCACAAAATTCTACATTATCTACTTATATTACACTAGTTAAGTTGTCTACAAACGATACGATATGGAACTGCAGAACTGGACCACAGATACTACGTTGATATTTATTTTTTTCTTTTTTTTTCCTTTTAGACGACAAAATTTAGAATAAGAATACGTAGATATTACAATAACCATCTTGCTGTTTTTATCAATTCTGCAATTTTTTTTTTGCATTCATTTCATGTAGGAACTTCAAAACGCAAATTAGGCTCTATATGGCCTAATTTAGTATCAAAAGTAAAACATTGTGGCAAAAATAATTATTTTTATTTTAAAACTATACTACTGTACCGGTTTTGATAAAATGTCTATGGGACAAACCTGTAAATACATCGTTTTAGAAAAGAAAAAATTTCAAATTTCCGGGACGGTCGAAACAGAAATTTGATGTTAAAATTACATAATACATGCTGTTTAAAATTATTAAAAATATTAAGATATCGTTTCTTTTGACTATTAGAAAAGGATTTATGATGAACAAAATGTTAAGCTCCATTTACTGGGTCGATTTTGGTATGAACAAAAACACGAAATTGAGCCAGAAATTTCGGAATTTCATTTCATGGTAGACCACCAGTTGATAATTGACGGAGTTCTAATTACAAACCTAAAAAAATACAATCGAATTGAAAAGCTCCTTCTTTTTTAACTTAGTTGAAAAGAATGGTAATCCCATGAATACTATAAGTACACAGTGACAGGGCACCAGTGAGAGAAGTCAAATCATTTGGCCCTTTGTGATAAATTCACCAAGAATTACGATAGTTTCTAAATATATGTCTATAGGCGACAGTTACCACTTTCCATCAGGTGGGCCGTCAGCTTGTTTGCTATTCTAAGTTGCATAAAAACAAAGACAAAAAAAAAATAACCACGTAAGTTTCCAGTAACTCATGCTGTATTTAGACGATGGGAAGTCGACCTGACGTTATCAACAATCCTATCTCCCCGCCGCAAGATCTATATAAATTTGTGATAAGAACATACCAATTGACAAGCCAATAAGACAACTTGGTTATTCAAGTTAATGACATAATGAACTCGGCTTTACCGATCGTGTGTATCGTATCATTCGTAGACAATTTTAATAAATAAACAATACGAAATGAGCCTTCACATAGTTTGCTACAAAAATATTCATGAGCCATTTTTAAATTTGAGAAATGTTTGTAAATATGAGGTTGATTTTTTATGCATTCACTATTAAGCGACGTGTAATCGTATCTCGTTGATTACACTGCATTATATTAAATGTATCACTACATAAAATGCATAATTTATAAAGATAGCATGATCAGAGGGTATCGCCAATATTAGTTTATGGACAAATCGTTACTTCGATACAAAATCGAGGAAAAAAAAATGTACTTAAATTAACAAAGTTCCATAGAAAGATAAAGAAATAATACTAATTATAACATTACAGTTTGATTTAAAAATCTGTCAAAACTAAGAGATATTTTATTTGAAATGTGTCAAAACATATTGAGAGAGCCATAGAAAAACCTTTATGTAGACTTTATGGTATTTATAATTAACGATTTTACACAATCTGACTTTATATGTATACAGTATAAATATAAGCAAATTGGACCCCATAGATTATTTTTTTATTACACTAGCCATGCCCGCGACTTCGTCCACATGACTGGGACATATTGAAAGACCAGGATGAAAAGTAGTATATGAGCTTCTCAGTCCCAAATACTAAGTGTATAATAAATTAGAATGAATCTCTAATTTATAGGAGGATGGGTAAAGATGGTAGCCATTTACATACTTACAAAATTCATTAAATATTAAAGAAAATGTATGATGTTCATTGTAAATTTGTCCACTAACTAATAATTCATATAAAATTACAAAAAACTGTACTCTCAACTTTGTCCTATTGAAATATTGATTGCATTTCTAAACCCTATGTCCGTTTTGGACCTCAGACTATTTTTCAGTCAAATTTCATCCATATCAGTCCAGCAGATTGGCCGTTAAAACGTAACAGAAAAACTTACTCACAATTGAGGACATTTGGCGTTACATTCATAAAAGTGTAAAACCTATTTAAAGTATGTTAATTACTTTCAAATTAGGAATTCATCACCAAAGAAACTAAACACACGTCAATTCCATTGAAATAATTAATATTTTTTTATAGCCATCGAAGAAAAAGTTTCTTGAGCAAATGGGAAATCTCACTGATGTTTCATAATCAAAACTAAACACTAAATGCAATTTTGTCTTTTATACAAGGAATTTACATCGATTCCGATTCAATCACAGATTCTGTCTAGTAACTTTAACGATACACTTGCCAAAATTACGCAAGCAAAGTTAGCCATATTTACGCACACAATGCTTTTTCTTTGCTCGAAACTCGGTATTGTTTTAATACGAAAAAAAAATTGGGCAATTATGTTATTTTCTGAATAAAAATGATTCTGATAAAGATGATATATCTTTATAAGTTACGTGAAAATTTGTTCAGCCATCTTTTTTTAAATCATTCAGTTTGTGTTGTGAGATTTGTACAAATAATAAATATTGTAGAATTAATTAAAAATAAATAATATCAGACAATATATTTAAAAATTTCCGACTTGGATTCTATTGCTTATTTCTAATCTCCCTGGCTAATTTATATGAAAAACCATTACACTTTTCGGTGCTTGCTATTTTAGAGCGTAGATAAACATTCTGATAAAATTACGTCGGCGTCGCCAAAAGTAAAAATCGTATCGTGCGTAAAAATGGCGTGTAAACTTCTGGTCGCGTAATTTTGGCAATATCATAGTAGCTCAGTGCTGTCACTTAGGTACTTGACACAAAAACCGATCCAAGGTACCTAGCGACAAAATTCCACGACAAAGTTTTAATGTAGCAACATTTATATTTTATAGATCAGGCAACATTATTAAAATTAAGAGGAACAAGTATTAATATTTTTATGTTAAAAAATAATTGTAAACTGCTAATAGAAACTTCACGATAGATATTAGCATGAGGGGGGGGAGGTAGGGGATAACATTATGTATGACTAAAAATTAAACGTCTATATGGCCAAGTTTCGTTCAGTGAGCAGTTTTAGAGCTCTTATAGGGGAAAAGGTCTGGAATACCGTACTTTACATTACTATTAATTCTATATACCGACTCTTTAAAAGAGTTTATTTCATGTTGCTAATTGTGTGAAATTATATTTTCAATAACTGAAAAAATTAATAAGCCTTCCCCCTCCCCTCGCCCCTCAACTCCTTCCGCACCGTGAGTCTCGTATAGCTTGAACTTTATGCTTCGTATAATGCCACACTCATAGCGGGCGAAAAACAAATGTGTTTATTACTTCTAACTATAATAATAATTCTCGTAACATTAAAAGGCACGTTCGTACATTATTTGACTTTATCATTGAAGAAAAGGCAATAATTCTGCAGATATGTAAAGCCGTACAAAATATTAGGGGCTAAAAATTATATGCAAGGACTTACAAGGCGCAGATGTGACTATGTTACAGTGAGCCGTGCGTGCTATATTCAGTACACATATGATGTATTATATACACATAATACATGATGCTATTTTTCACAGCTAGACATTGAGTTTGCCCAGAGTACACTATCACCTACTGTGTCACGCTTGCATCGTAAACAGCATTCATCATTTACTTCAGTGCTTTTAAATTCCACGAGTCGCTAATCAATCAAGCTGCCAAAAAACTTAAGTTTGAAGATTGACCGAAACGAAATAGTGCGTTCAGAGGCATGTTTTAAATAATAAACCGAGATTGCACAAAGGCTACCACAAAATGCTACAAACGTATTAATTATATAGAATCGGATTTTGTATTTTGGATGGCACCTATTAATTTGATATACATTTATTTATTCGTCATAACTTCATCTAGTCAACAAGTCCCCGCGAGGGAGATACGGCTACTATTTCTAGAATCGTCTCACTGTAAACTTCGATTATTTACACAAATACGTAATAACATAGGAATAAGTTACGGGCAGCGTCAGCGATCAGCACACCGCTAAACAGTAACAAACATTAAATACGATACATTATCACAACACAGTCGTCGTCGGTCGGCGGTCGCCGGTCACCGGCGGAACCCTAGGCCTACGTATTGACATGGAATGATACATACGGACGCGCAGCGGGCGGTCACAGCGGGCGGCGGTGCGCGAGGTGGCAGTTCTCGACGTACAGGTCCTTGACGAGCAGGTCGGCGGCCGCGAGCCGCGCGTGCAGGCGCCGCGCCAGCCCCTCGGCGCGCGCCGCCCGCGCGCGCAGCGCCGCCGCCTCGCGCGCGCCCGCGCCGCGCTCCGCCGCCAGCCGCCGGCAGCGCTCCGCCAGCGACGCGCACGAGCACGCCGCGCCGCCGCCGCCGCAGCCGCCGCCGCCGCCGCTACCGCTGCCGCCGCTGCCGCCGCCGCGCCGCCGCCGGCCCTCTGGCCCGCTCGCGGC
Source organism: Galleria mellonella (assembly GCF_026898425.1). Taxonomy (NCBI): domain Eukaryota; kingdom Metazoa; phylum Arthropoda; class Insecta; order Lepidoptera; family Pyralidae; genus Galleria; species Galleria mellonella. The sequence continues at coordinate 2,033,171 of NW_026442112.1, forward strand.
CTCCACTCGCCTCTGCAGCGCCTCTATCTGCTCGGTGAGCCGCGCTATCTCCGAGTCCCGCACGCGGAGCTCCTCCTCCTTAGTTTTTCGATACGTAGCGAACTCCTCCTCGAGGTCGGCGACCTGCGCCTCGAGGCCGCAGCGCTCCTCGATGGTGGGCAGCGTGCCGCCGGCGGGCGCGAACTGCCGCTCGTACTCGGAGATCTTGGCGACGAGCTCGGCGAGCCGCTCGTCGCCGAGCCGCTGCTCCTCGTTGTACATGTCGCGCTCCTCCTCCAGCTTGTTGTTCCAGTACTCCTCGCACTTGTCGTATTCGGATTTCATTTGCTCCAAACTGGTCTCCAGTTCTCTGTGAATGTTAAATGTAACCATTTAAAGAAGAGGATATAACGAAGAAAAAATAACAAATAATTTCCACACTTAATTATGCGTAGATAAAAAACAAAACGTAAATAAATTCTCTACAAACACTTTACCAAATATAACCAACTTGTGTATTAATATATTATAGATGTTATGTAGACATATGCTTTTAGGCAATGTATGTATGTATGTGTAAATAGGAATATCAAAATACACATATTACTTGCAATAATGAAAAATGCATGCATTTTCTGTTTAAAAAAAAAAGTACAAACTAACATCAGATCTGTTTGGAGTCAGTTTTTTACACTCCATGTTCATTATATACAGAAACAAAATACTCACTTTATTAATTCAGATTGTTTCTGTTTTTCGTCATTGTGCCTCCGCTCGGCTTCGGCGAGTTGCTCCTTTAATGTATCCATTTCTTTAATCAAATTAACTCCTTCTGATTTTGTGTTTGAGGTAAGTTCTGATAAAGGTTCTGTTTGAACGGAAGCCTCAGTAGTGGCGTAGAGGGGCATTTCCGCTTCTTCCATCAGGATAACACAGTCACTCAATTCCCTAACTTTCATCTGTATTCCAGCGATGACTGCTTCTAGAGTGGAGCATGACTGGCATTCATTCTTCGCTGGCGACGGCATTGCCTGAACGCTGTCAAATATAGAGCGCAATCGCCTAGTTGCCTCAGTGTGTCCAATCACTTTCTGATCGATGCTGGTTGGTGATGAGTCACATTCCTAAAATGTCATCAAAAAAATATGTAAATAATAAATTATTTTAAAATATTAAAGCTTTGACCATTTCTTTATTATTGAATAATAAATAAATTATAATAAGTGGTTGTTATATGATTGATGGACAGTGACAATTAAACTGTTAGGGAACATCAAGTTAAATTCGGTACATACGAGGTTTGTCCGGAAAGTACGTATAAAAGTTTTTTAAAAATTTTATTTTACAATTATTCAGGTAAATCAATTTTATCCCCTTCAAAGTACTCCCCCTGTGACATAATGCACTTGTGCCAACGCCGTTTCCACTGTGAGAAGGCTCCTTGAAAGTCCTCTGGTTGTAGGTTTCTCAGCTGCCCCGTCGTAGCTTTTTTTATCTCATTTATGTCCCCCAAATGCCGCCCCCGAAGTACCAATTTGGTTTTTGGGAACAAGAAGAAGTCACACGGGGCCAAATCCGGCGAGTAGGGGGGGTGTTCGGTCACCGTAATGGAATTTTTACTCAAAAACTCACGGACAACAAGAGAGGTGTGGGCAGGGGCATTGTCGTGGTGAAGAATCCAACGCCCCTCTCGCGCCAATTCTGGACGAACTCGTGCCACACGAGCTTTGAGGCGTCTGAGCACATCGACGTAGAATTTTCCATCAACTGTCTGGCCTGGAGGGACGAATTCTTGATGGACAATCCCCCGAACATCGAAAAAAACAATCAACATTGTCTTGACATTTGAGCGGGATTTTCTTGATTTTTTTGTTCGTGGTTCCCCGGATGTCTTCCACTCTTTGCTTTCACGGCCATTCTTGCCGAGTTTCGAGAGAAACTTGATTACGACGCGCTGCTCTTCAACGGAAGCGGGCTCCATGCCGACGGGGTTTCGTTAAGAGGTAACTTCACAGATGGCGTGACAAGCCAGTTCGCACCGCACGGCGGTCAGACCAGAACTGAAGCATTGTTAGGGACATAAGGAAGGGGTCCTGCGCTTACCTGGCCTCCCCACTCCTCTTTCTCGCATTCCAGAACACTTTTATACGAACTTTCCGGACAGACCTCGTATTATATACACATTATTTAAAAAGTTAAAAATATAATCTAACATCAAATTAATGTATGAAATATTTTAAATATTGTTAGGGTTAACATGATGATGATGATGATGATGTTTATATTTTTCATGATAAAAAGGCTGATCTAAGAACTGGTCTACCATCTTTGTTGAGCAGTCGTCATTGTAATAAATAATAGCCTATTATTTATTTGCATTTTTGGTCCTTTGAACCGGATTTAAACTAGCCTATAGATGATATTTATCACTATTATTTGACTAAATTGATAGAAACGAAGGTTTATTCTGTCTACTTAATTTTAAAAAGTAGTGCTACTACAAAAATTAAACTTTTCAATTCCTACATTTTTATTATAACAGTCGCCATTTATATGGTACCTTTCGATTCATTGGTATATTAGATTGGATATTATATTTTTGCGTAATAAACTTACCTCAGCATGTTGGGATGTCAGCAGTGACCCCAGCTCGGCCGATAAATCTCCGTAGGCAACAGGCGGCACCTCCCCTTCGCGCGCCCTTGCCTCCAACGCACAGCACAATTCATCGTTTCGGTCGCGAAGCAACTTGTTCTCGCGACGTAAGTCGTCGAGCCGTGCTGCCAACTCTGTAGCTGATGCATCTTCTACCCCAGCATCTACTGCACCCTGTTTGCGATTCAGACTAGCTGTAGCTTCTGTCAGCTCTGATGCTAGACGTATTGCTTCCCGCTCCGCCAACGACGCGCGATTTTCAGCTGTTGCTGCCCTAGTCTCAAGTTCTAAGATCCGTGACGTTTGAACCTCTATTTCAGTGCGTAATCGCGCCTCATTCTCTGCACGTCGCGCCAACTCCGCTTCTTGTAGGACTTTGATAGCAGCAGCACGTTCGCGTTCAGCTGCAATTTCAGCTGCGGCGATTTTTGCAGCTTCTGCATGCTTTGACTCTGCTCTTCGAACATTCGCTGCTAGTTCGGCTTCCATTCGAGCATGACTTTCGTCTACATCTTGTGCCAATAAGCATGCCCGTCTATTCGCCTCTGCTACATCAGCTCGTAATTTATCTCGTTCAGCAGCAGTGACATCTGCACGCTGTTTTGCAAACTTTAGTCTAAGGCGTGCAAGTTCTAAAGCAGCTACTAACAGCATTGTATGTGCATCTCTTCTATCATCTAATGGTTCAGGTAGAGCTCGGATTTCATCTTCAAGTGCATGCTCTATATCAGGTGGTCGAACTACTGAACTTGTAAATCCTAATTCCAACATTAAACGCCGTGGACGAGGCACACCTGCATTTTCCCATGCTTCAATAACCAACATACTAGGAATACCCGTCTCATGGTCAATTACATAATCACTATTCAGTGGTGTTGCAGTACTTGTATCCTGTGCACCCTCAATTGATGATGTCAATGACACATTAAGACGCTCAAAGAATTCACCCACAGTAGTTTCTGCAGAAGGAGACTCTTCAAATATGCGTTCAATAAGTCTACGATCTATGCCATCCATCCGTAGTTCACAACATAATGCAAGTGCTTGTTCACAGTCAATACGTCTATCATGTTCAAAATCACCATGTGTAGTTTCATCATCATAGTTTAATTCATGATTGCGATTATCCATTGCAGATGCACTCCGTCTGCATTTCATTCGTTGAGAGCTTCTAGCTCTTTTATTATCACTGTCAAGTCTTGAAACTGAAGCAGCCCTTGGTGTATGCGTATCATCCGACATAGCAGATGAACGTTGGGGCCTTGAGCGGCGGCCGTATTTCTTTGAGCCAAATACAAATTTTGGGGCGACTTCGCGTCCTGAAGAATCGTCGTCACTGTGCGAAGAAACGGGAACTACAGTAGCACTGGAGGGAGCCGTCGATGCTAAAGTCTGTGATGTATCGGTCGCAATGTGCTTAGGTGATGAGGATGGCGTAGTCTCTCCACCCCCGAGTACAGAAAGAAGGCCGTTGCGGAATTGTGTGAAGGTGACACGTTCAGAACAGCGCTCAAAAAGTGTGTCAACTAGCGCAGACCCGCGATCTTCTAGCTGTAACGCGTCACACAGTTTCAATACTGCTGATCTGTCTAGAGCTTCCTCATTATCTACGTCGAAGGTCTTAAACACAGTGTACAGCTGTTTTTCGTAATGATTCATACAAACGCTATCCATAGCTAAAGACCCCATGTGGGGCATATGAGACGTTTTTATCGTCAGTTTATTATCTCCGTTATTAATTTACATGTTTTAATAAAAACAAAACTGTAAATTCAACACCTATTTTTAAGATCCCATCTGTGAAATGCTCGAGATTTCAAGTACGAACATCTGTCATGTTTTTTTTTTTTTTTTTAGTACGTTTGTTCCGTTTGGAACAGGCTAAGGTCGGAGACCATGCTGCCTAGTCTTCAAAAAGATAATTTGTCTGGAATCATCTGTCATGTGTTAAAAATGTCAATGTCATTCATGCCAATCGCGTTTTGTTTTATCACTTCCTAAGGCTAAAACTATGGAAACTGGGAACCGCACAGTAATTGTTTTTTTTTTTTTCAATTTATTCTTGTGTAAAGTTATACACATAGAAGAAAATAAATTACTTTAGTAAGCTATGATAAAATTCTAACATCTATCTTATCTCCGAGGAACTTGAAACCTTAACTTTAACAAATTTGGATGTTTGACAATGACATCTGACTGACCTATCATTATCAGCATGACGTAATTTATGCAATTCGTAAACAGCTGTTTGTTTTGTTTACGATTATAAAACATCAAACTTAATTTATATTTATAGGCGTGGCCTAAAGACATTCTTAATCCAAAACACAGTGAAATTTTTACTTTGCGAGTTTTACGTGCAAGTGTACGGTATAGGATCATTTCATTTCCCTTTATTTGTAGTAGTTGCAACCACTAAAATGGTCCTACGTACTATAAGAGGCAATGTGAATAAATACAATCCTGTTATCTGCGACAAGAATCTCGCCAGTTCCAGAGCCTATCCCCAAAGGAAACTTCTTCTTATATGGTTACTACTCATATTGACATTGGTTATATTAAGTGCAGTTATTTTATATTTTCCTCTACTTAGTGCTGATACATTAACCTTATTTACTTTGCGTAAATCTGTGACGCGTGCGTCAATTTATTCTAAGGCTCAAGAACAAAACAATGGATACTACAAATTGTTGGATATACAGCAACAACAAATGGGCAAAAATAAAGATGATGAGAAAGTTGTCTCATGTTACTATGACACTCCTAACAATCAAGACAATAATCAACTAATGCCCTCTGATATTCATGCACACTTATGCACACACATCAATGTTGCATTTGCACGTGTTGTCAACAAATCAATATCATTGGATGAGCAACAGTACAAAGTACTTTCACAGGTAGTCAAATTAAAAAATAAAAATCCTAAGTTGAAAGTAATGCTATCTGTAGGTGGAGCTGGCAATGATAATGGATTCTCAGAGATGGTAGTTGATCATGCTTCAAGAAAGATATTTATTAAATCAATCAAATACATATTAAGAAATTATTCACTTGACGGTATTGACTTGGACTGGGAGTTTCCAGCTGTTCACAATTCTCAGTATAAATTAGAGAAACGGGAGAGGCAACATTTCTCACAACTGCTACATGAGATCCGAAGTGAGTATATTAGGGAGAAACGAGATTATTTGTTGACAGTGGCTGTTGCAGCTCCAGAAACACTAGTAGATGTATGCTATGATGTAGACCAGCTGAATATGTACACAGATTTTGTGAACATTATGACTTATGACTTTCATTATTTCACTAAGTTTACACCCTTCACTGGATTGAATTCGCCGCTATATGCAAGACCAACTGAACAAATGTATATGGCAACCCTCAACATCAATTATACTGTTAACATGTACATAAATAAAGGACTTGATCGTGAAAAAATTGTAGTTGGTATTCCAACATATGGACATTCTTTTACTTTAGTAAATGCAGACAACACCAGAGTGGGAAGTCCTGCCTCTTCCTATGGGACTTTAGGGGGCCTTGGATTTGTTAACTATCCTGATATCTGTACATACATAAACAAACATAATACTGTGAAAATTAAACAAGATGAGAATGCAAAGGTACCATATTTGTATAATGGCAAGGAATGGGTATCATATGATACCCCTAAAAGTGTTATGGAAAAAGCCAAATATATCAAAGACAATCAGTTGCGTGGAGCCATGATTTACTCATTGAATGCTGATGATTATGGTGGAGTGTGTGGTAGCGAAGGTGATAGTTTGAAATTCCCATTGTCCCAATCAGTTAAGAATGTTCTGCTCGAGTATGATTAATATTTGTTACAGCCAGTAAAAATGAATGAAAGTTATGCATTCCATTCTCAATTTTAGTGCACTTTATTTACAGGACTTGTATAAGCATTTATATTTTACACATTAATTACCTGTTTTTTTCTGGTGACATAAGTGATTTTGTACATGGTACAAGACTTCATGATACGCCAAAACGAAAATGTGCACTATTATGCTATTTGGTGTGTAGTATTATGACGGAGGCGCGCGGGCGCGAGTGGCCGAGCTACGCGGCGGCCGTGGTGCACCCACGCGCTCGCCGCCACCGTCGCCAGCCGAGCACTGCGCGGTGTTCACCCGCTTAGAACCGCACGCGCATTCATTAATATTGTCTTATTAACTTTTACAGTTGGAAAAAAATTTAAGAATGCTACTAGGTACATAGTATACGGTTTCATTTACAGCAAGGGTTTCCAGTCGAACGACTGCGCGTTGCTCGGCTGGCCCGAGTATAGCATAAATAATCCTCTTTAATCGCCGACGTATTGCAAAAATAACAGAGGTATAACATCGTGCACTATTTCTAGTCTTTATAAAAGGTCGTTGACGCAACTCTCGGGGAACACAAATCGTAACATGCAAAAAGCCTTCTAACACGCTAATATGTCTATTAAATATTGACGACATTCTATATAATTCATATTGCGATTATGTACTTTATGTCGTAATAGGTAAGGTTAGTTTTTCTTATACGGGAGCGTCATTCGTCATTATAATGGCTAGTATTTTGAGTACGTCAACCGTGCCGAGCGCCGAATGATACGTAGCGTGTGGTCACTATACACGAGAATCTAATGACAAATTTGCATTGTGTAGGAGTAGGTTGCACAGCGGATCGGCGCATGAGCACCTAAATAACATCTATCCTCACATCAGACTTCCACTACAAGATTCAGAGTCTCGAGTCTTTATCGTATCATTATAGATTATAGTCACGTATTATCTGAGAGAGAAATACTAATACAAGTTATGAAAGTAGCTGAAAATTTTGCGCAAGGATAAAGGTTTTTGTACTGGGTTTTTTCTACCGGCACCGCAATGGATCTGTCGTGAAGATAGATGTAATATCAATGCTAGCATTCACTCTGCACACGTGTTTGTACTCACAACTAACAATATAATTATTGTTTGTCACATTTTCGCGAGCAAACGGTGAAATCTAATTTAATTGTGTATATATAATTAAAAATATGAGTACGTAACATATAAATAAAAATAAAGGCAAATCTACCAATGATTAATGGCTGTGTTGTATAGGCATTCATTAAATTTTATTTTTTATGGATATTAATTCGTGATATTAATATGTAATTAATTAGTTTTAATTGTTGTGCATAAGAGAAATACCGTCTCGGTCCTCAGCAGTGGGAGCTCATAAGGGACACCATGACCATCATTGTTCGTAATTAAAAATTACAATGGTGACAGTTGACAAATACCTCTAACTATACCATTAGGAATTATAATCGTGATCATATATAATTTTTATTCCACTATTGCGTATATTCGTCCGATTGTGATGAACGTGAAATTAATTATATCGTCATAGTCGTAGAATACTGACGGATCTTTATATGTAATCTTTGTCAGATCCGTCAGTATTCTACGACTATGACGATATGAACGAATGGTGACTGGTTCTTAATACTTTACTTAATACTTTTTATTTAAATTGTATAATATTTTTTAATAATAATAATATATATTATAAATCAAAATATAGAAAATTTTGTCAAATTCTCAAATTGCATCGCCTACAACAGAGTCAAATTGTACCTGTTTATACATATATAAAACTAGACAAAGTAGTTCGTTCATCACAACGATAACCGTCTACTAAATCCGCCCCTGACTGTTCCGTTTATGATTGTAAACATGTCTCACATATGCTGCAGATTGTCACGATATCATGGCACACCGCTCCAAAATCTGAAGAGTAAAAAATATGTGATAAAAAATATTTACAAGATTCCGATCAAAGAATATTACGACGTTTCATCAAAAAGATCACCACGTCTCTATATGGTCACCCAGACTAAAGTAAAAAGTTAAAGGGGCGTGCCAGGTTAACGTAGACGATCTTTACACATAGCTAAAATAACCTACAGTGAGTGTAGAAAGTATTCGTACACCTAGGGTTGTAATAAAAAAATACGAATTTGATAGACTTTCTTTTATTTATCTAATTTAAATCAATACTATTAAATATTTTAACATTCCCGCACTTTGTTTATGATAATTTTTGTTTTTTAATAAAAAAAATTATACAAAATAAAAATATTTTTACGTTAACTAAGCAAATAATGACAAACAAAAAGTATTCGTACACTTATAAAATTTGTAAGTAAATGAATATTAAAAAAATATTAATACTTTGTTGGACCACCGTTAGCATTGATGATAGCTTGGAGTCTCTGCGGCATCGAATCAACTAGTTTGAAAATATAAGAAGACGGTATCAATGCCCATTCTTCGCGAAGCGCAATTTTTAGTGTTTCTTTACTCGAAATTGGTCGATTTCGAATTTTATTATCGAGATAATCCCACACATGCTCTATAATATTAATATCAGGTGATTGAGGAGGAATCTCTAGGTATTTTGGAGCGTTAAACAGGATCCATGCTTTAGTATTCCATGCTTTATGTTTAGGGTCATTATCTTGTAAAAATATCCAATTATTGTTAAAACCCATTTGAGCTGCACTAGAGAGAAGATTCTCTTTTAAAATATTAATATACGTTTTGTGATCCCTAATTCCATCAATAAATGCAAGTTTTCCCACCCCAAAATCACTCATGCAACCCCATACAAATACTGACCCACCACCGTGTTTTACCGTTGGACATAAATTTTCTTTCTTATATTCCATATTAGGTTCTCTCCATACCATATGATGTCCATCCGATTTGAAAATATTATATTTCGATTCATCTGAGTAAATAACAGTTTGCCAAAAATGTTTTTTTTTCATTAATATATTTTTTTGCGAATTCTAATCTTTTTTTCTATTAATATCATTTACCCAATACTTTTTACGCGCAGTTCTTCCATGATAATCGTTACTACGTAATACGTTCCGAACGGTACTGACAGAAATATGGCAATCATTGATATTATTAATTTCTTGTAACACTCGAGCGGCACTAATTTTTGGATTTTTTTTTACACAATTTAAAATTTTCCGATCCAATCGAGGCGTGATTATTGATGGACGCCCCACCTCTGGGTTTGTTTTTTAGTGTTTTAGTAATAGAAAATCGATCAATTACAGTCTGTACGGTTGAACGTGGTCTATTGACAAATTTTGCAATTTCATATAATGATTTGTATTGATTATGCAAATTAATAATTATTTTTCTCTCCTCTTCACTCGTTTCTTTTGCTTTACGACCCATTTTTGTAATTAAACACGTCTATACTTGTCACGAGTGCAACTAAAACGTCTAATATCTATACCTATGTATTAAAAATGACCTTGGCATTGTAGGCATATGAAAAATTCGATTGAATAAATGATTTATACAGAATTTCATTTAAAAAAGAATGAATGTACGAATACTTTTTGTTTGTCATTATTTGCTTAGTTAACGTAAAAATATTTTTATGTTGTATAATTTTTAAAAAAAAAAACAATAATTATCATAAACAAAGTGCGGGAATGTTAAACTATTTAACAGTATTGATTTAAATTAAATAAATAGAGGAAAGTCTATCAAATTCGTATTTTTTTTATTATAACCCTAGGTGTACGAATACTTTTTACACTCACTGTATGTATTTATTTTGGCAAAAAACTGCGACATAACATTCGGTGGGTCAGTGGAGCCAATAAATGTAGTAGGCGTTTATTCGAATTAGTAATATAGTTGCAATCTCTGTCGTGATACTCCGTTTGATACACTCATTTGCATTAAAATTTGAGCTCGAATCAAGATCCGGAACAGCTATACCTACTAGCTTTATGTAAATATGTAGGTATGTAATTTAAAACTCTTGGTTTAAATTAAGTCCATATGAATACAGTATTTTATTATAAGTAATTATAAATTTTTAATTTTGTTTTCATATTAATAACACCCATAATAAATACCCTAGAAGGAATGTAAAATATATCCAACTTAGTGAAGGTGATGAGCTTTATTGAATAATTATGATTTATATTGAGAATTTTGAATTATTGTACGTAGTACTACACATTCTAATAATACTTAATCTGTTTTTATTTCATAATAAAATTATTTTAATAAAAGTCTGTCTCGGTTTATTTTATTATTAAAATTATAAGATCACTGCAAGAAATCGGAACTCCAGAAAGAGGAAAAAAAAAGAACTGAAAGAAGAGTCCAATTTTGAATGTCCACACAATATCCAATTTGGAAAAGTTCGCCGTCTAAATTACACGACAATCGAACGTGGGACATTATGGAAAGAAACGTACCTATTACAGCATCACCGATGTCACACAGGTCGTAGTTACCAATAATGTAGGATATACAAGAACTTAAAAGAAATGGTAATAAAAAACCGGTTAAAAATATTCAGGAAGCTCTTTAATATGGCACTACCTTACAGTACCTAACTAAGCGTTAATTTATACACTACATTCGTTGAAGGCATCGCTGGCACAAGCAGAAGTGCATTATGAAGACTTAACATTTAATATTTAAATATAAAATTAACAAAAACTTGATTTTGTTGGAGAACTCGATTTATTTCTTTCCCCAATACTTTATTATAATTTACTTACCTATAAGATTGTATATAAAGTAAAAGGCAAAGACAACTACATTCTTTTCAGTATTGAATCTGGCATGTTGTTCCCATTTTAAGGATGATACATGGTAGTTAAATATAAGTCAAGATTTTAATGTTCTGTTAGTAACGCGTGAATTGAGAAGTACTGTAACAAAGAGGTCATACACACTGTTGCGGTGATTGCGCTATTACAAGGGTTTGGTTTTATATAAAAAAAAAAAAATAGGTATCATGTGCGCAGACCACAATGTCCTGTATTCGAACTTTTTTTTATTTTTCCGGTTTCCAAATGCACTTCTTCTTGCTAACACTATAATGTCTTGAACTTTAAAATTAATACATATATAACGAGCTGCCAGATCTATTGCTATTATTAAAACAAATATGTATATTATAGCCCTAAGATGTTTCGAATCTTCAAATAATGTTCCGGAGAAAAAAATACAAAAAAAAAAAACTTACAACTGCGGCAGGTGCTTAATCGTTAATAGTCAGCAAGCATACTTTTTTATAACAAAAAATAAAAAAAAAATTGTATGAATACAATACAATTAAAAAACAATTATGTGCAGATAAAAATTATTTTATCGTCTATCTGTAGATACGGGCCGGATTTAATAGATAACTTCAGGTTGGAGTTCTAAATAAAATATTTATGTATTAATTTTCACGTACACGTTCGTGCATGATCGTATGACTGTTAATACTAATACTATATGTTTACGGCCAAATATCTGCAGATAAAATCTAATAATCTGTACGTTGATTATGAACAAATGCCGGCCATTTTACAACAGTGTAATAAGTATATTATTTGAATAAAGAACAAATATACAGACTCTAGACGATTACAGATTTTATGACAAATGTGACTATCTAAACCAAGTTTTAATTTTAATGCTTTCAAATGTTGTGTTTGCTCTCTTGTATATAAATTTTTCCCCCTTTAAGATTTTTCTCGATAAATAATTATATTCGACATATAATAGCATTACATTACATTATAAGAATACATTACGTATCTTTATGTAATGCTTCTATAACGAAAAAGGAAACTAAAATAACCTTAGTTTTACATATGCCAATAAAAGAATCAGTCTACCGCCTCCAATAGAGCATCTATTGTTAATTAGTTTGAAAAAAAAATGCCAATTTTTTGCAGGCAACAAAAATAGATACTAGTAGCCAGCACTTAAAAAGCAGGTATCAAATTAAGTCTAATTTAAGGTTAAAAATTTCAAAGACAAAGTACATGCACTTGCGTTGCGTCAACTATTTAAATCAATATATAACAGATCAATTATATGTCTATTAAGAGTATATTATAAACTCCACACCACAAATGCATTTCCTCCAACGTAATATGTATCAAACGTAACACCAGCGCCATATTAGCCATCGATTTTCGACTACCATTTTGTCCACGCATGTTTTGTGACATGTGTTTCACCTCTAAACGATGCATCTTCAGGCAAATTAATAAATTGCTGCTTGGAGCTTAGTGTTAACTGTTCGTCAGGCTAGCAAAATTGATGGCTAATATAGGTAATCTTGTAATAATTATAGTAGTCAATATTAGAGTGTTGGCAGTCGCACACATACTAACGGTAGCGGAATTAGGGACTACTCACACTTACTCAGCTCTATTCAGCTTTTGTCCATAGAAAACAAAGATTTTGTATGGAGACGTGTACGTATCCATTCAGCTTTTCGCGTCTATTCTGCTTTCGCGGCAACTCAGTATAAAATGGAGATAAATGTGTATTTATCATGCGAATGCCATAGAGAGCGTTCAGCGCTGTTCTGCCGTATTCACCGTCGAACGCGGCGAAACGGCTCTTTACAGGGAGGTTTCGCGACTCCTTGTCGACAAATTGTGACCTGTATTGTTTCTGCATTGATTTGATTTATTGCATAATCATTATGTACGCAAGGATTAATAAGTGCAGACGTATTTTATAGTAAATAAAAATTGTAAATTCAAAACGGCTTTTCTCATTCTTACGACGTCGTACGCGGCTGATAGAAGCAGAGCTGTATAAGTGTGACCAAAATCGTTCAGCGAAACGCGAACGGAGCTGAAAAAGTGTGAGAAGTCCCTCAAAAAGAATAATTGTAATTAAATATCCATTTCAATACACGTCAGAGAAATGTGCACACACAACAAACGCTAATAATAGATCAAAAATTCTGGCATTTACGAACGTAAGGTATATGGACATTATTTATATACATTTTATGATTACATACTATGCATCTGTAAGCACCTTAGACAAATTTATAACCATTCGATTACTCTATGCCCATGTCTCGAATGGTTAATTTACTGTCTGCCTAATGTACACTTAAAACTAGACTAATTTAGGATAGTATGGCTCGTGTCTGGCGATAACATGTGGATACTAACTAACAACTTACTTATACCATCTAGAGGCACTGTTTTATATTCTATGATTGAATTACATAGTGTTGATAGAAAACGGCGTCCGCTGCACTGAAAACTAATAACAAAATACTGTTATTAACCTGTCATTACGGACTACATAAGCGACACGCCCGTTTTGTAAGAAAAACACAACAAAAATGTATTACACTCGCTGCAAAAGAAATAATGCTCAAAAACCTCTACTTGTCTCATCAAAGATTATAGTCGTGAATTATTCTTTTATTTGCTTGCAGCGGACACAGTTTTACTTATAATACATAAGCAGCCAAATTAGTTAACTAGAACATTTAGCCACTTGAACTAAATGTGAAATATAAAATAGTAGAAATTAGCTCTATATCGTTTCAAAGGTTTAAATTGAAATCAGATCAACGAATGCAGTCTTGCTAAATTAATAATTATTTATAAATAATACTAGAACATATTTCTATAACTTGTATATAAAAAATTATACGTAATGAGAAATAATAATGTCCTTATTGCTTGTATTTTAATATACATTATTTACTTCAATTTTTTAGGAAGGATTTTTCTTCTTGTTCATATGTTACAAAAACACTTCTTAATATTGGAATTACTTAATGTATCTAAATAAAAAAATAAATCTTAAGTAACTAATTATTATATTATTAAATACATATGTTAAAATCTTATGTAGCATTATAATAAATTTCAAAATACTTTTAAATAAAATGGCGGCCTAAATGTTGTACTGTGTACATAATTAAAGTACTGTTACAAATTAAACATATAAATGGCAATTTTGTGTATGAATGTTTTCTAACTCTTTAATATGATTACAAAATATGCTAAATTGTAGCATACTGGCCAATACATTTTAGCATTTTTTTTATTTTGTTGATGGGCTAACCATCAACAAAATAAAAAAAATAAATGCTAAAATTTTTTAATAATTCGATTTTTCAGTGGCCAGCTAAATATCAATTTTATAGTGTCCTCCATGTGAAAAGTGAAATCATAATAATAAAAAATACTAGAAAATTTTATATATTTTTAGTCTGAAAAGACTCTTAACCCATATCAGTACCAGCACCAGTGGTAAGTGCAAAGCAAACCTCATAAACTTTGCCTACACCATAGGCATATACTTATGCCGCGGCGCACTTATAGTGAGTCAAAATCATTGTAGTAAAATTAAACTGATGTTACCATCTCATATTACACTTTATGCCAAATTTATCAATTAACATAGAAGAGAGCTTAGAAATACATAAGAGTATTAAAAAATAAATGCAATATTTTAAGTTTACCTGAAATTGTTTACAAATCACATATTATATAATTATAAAACATTTAGTACAGGAATGTTTTTCTAATATCTTTATATGCAAATACCAAACAGAAGTTTGCTAAATAGATATAATTGCAACCAAAGTGTATACATACAAGTGTATATTGTTCGACTTATATTAAATGTTACAATTAATATTGTAGATCTCACACAAAATGTAAATTCATTCGTATCACAAACTATAGGTATATATATACTCTATACTTCTCTATATATGCATATATAATTATGTATAATAGTTGAGTATCTAAATATTAGGATATGGCAACTTAATAACAACTTATTGTCTAGTGGAATAATCTACTAACTAGTGGAGCCTAGCATTCAGGCATTCTTGAACCTTAAAACTTCTACAAATGACACAATTTGAAACAAGATCCATCTGTATAAAGCTGACTGATCTTTTACCTGCCAATTAATAAATACACCAAATAATGTCATCTGTAGGTACTATTATTCTATGCAACCATCATTCTTATTGAGAAGTCATATGTCAGTGATGAAAAAGCTACCAGAATTAACCAGGCAGCTATTTGTCTTAGACATAGAAGACAAGTTAAAGAGCTACTGTTATACAGCGAACAATTTTAAAGCTGGCCTTATACATTTAGAATGCATGTCTGAATTTACATTTTTGAATTTTCAAATTTAGAATTTCTAATATTTGTTGTGATTATGCAAGAGACAGATATAGATGGAATAATTTTAAATCATATACAATAGTTTTTTCTAAACGAATAATATGAATTCAGAAAGGTATTCTAGCCATATGACTGTACAAGACCAACCTAACAAGTGCTGAAAAATTCGCTATACATAAATCTTTATGAAAATGTTTCAATTTATTTGTAAAACAATATTGTCTTAACCACATAATCAGTATAATAATGTTTGAAGCAATTCTATCAGTTAACATTGATGACAACTTCAAACCGCACTACCAATCTATTAGGATAAAACTAAATTATGTAAAAATTACTCTCTAATTAGTCAGATTAAAATTATAGCAGGACGGTTTATAAATGTGATGTGTGTTGGTCGTAACATATTTGTGATGATATTATAATGATATGTGTAACTACCACATCAATTCTTTTAATTTTGTGTCCAAATTAATTTTCAATTTTACACAACAAATCAATTTGCATTAGAATATTACAAAATTTATAATTTTGAGTTCTAATATGATATGAGCCAATCCTACATGAAACCTGTAACATGGTAGGTACATAGCCGGGTGCTGTTACGTTTGCAGCCAGTGGAACATAAGGCTGTGCACAGTGGGGTAGTCCAGCTCTGCATTAGGAGAGCTCAAGAACTCCTTCAGGCTGAGGGACACGTCACCGGACAGCGGCGCCTCTTTCAGTTCGGCGGCGGAGTGCGCCGAGTTGTCGTCGGAAGCACAATCCGAAGCACCGCCGCCGATCCATTTTTCCTCGTAGTTGAGATCACACAGTGTCGGCGGTTCATCCCCGTCGCTGAACTCTTCCTCGAGCACTAGGGTCCTAGACTTAGTTCGAAGTGCATTACCGTCGCTGTCCCCGCTGTCGCGGCCGCCGCTGCCGCCACCCTCGTGTTGTCGCCTCGCGTTCTTTAGTGCGCGATACCGTCGCGACCGTTCCCTCTGCAGCCTCCTTTTTCTCTCATCTGCTCGTTCTAATTCCTCAGGTGTTTTCTTTAATGAGTTCTTACCGAAAAAGTATCTCATGAACGACTCGTCACAGTTCCGTTTAGACAAATAACTTGCCATTAACTTGTAATAATATTGATTATCCATTTCAGTTATATTCTTTATTGTGAGCACTATTTGTAATTTGTAACTTAAAACATTTAAATTGTGAAGATATTCCAGAAATTGCGAAATAAAAATAATGAGAACACCAAACCAACTCTCGATGACGTGACGTCAGTCAATCGCCAATCACCCACCAGCAGACAAATGTCAAATGTAAATAAAATGTCATATGAGTCTTGCATTACACTGCAAAAATTAAACGCACAAACGCATGGATGTAAACGTGGAACTTTAATCCTACGTTAAGTATTCTTGCTAATATATATTATTAAGTTTTTGTTTATGATTTTAGGCGAGGATTACTTCATGGGAATACTATAACTACTTATATGCTTTAATTGTTACATGTAGTAAATAAATAATAATAATTCTTTCCATTCTGTTTTTATTTATTATTGCAATTTAAAAGTAAAGCACGTATAATTTGCTCCGTGTAAGACAGAGATTTGCCGTGTGGTCCCGGCATAGAATAGGCCACCCCTTTCTTTCCCGTGAGCGTCGTAAGATGCGACTAAGGAAGGGCTAGTGATGGGCAGCAACGTTCCTCTTAAAACATCTCCAAAGTCTAACTGTGGTTGCGAATCCGCTTGCCAAGCGTGGTAACTACTAGCAAAACCCCCCAAAGTATTATGTTCAGCACTAGACAATTAAAAGCTGATATATGATAAAAATAAAGATGGATCAGCTCATTGTTTTTACAAAAAAGACTACCCATATGTTTTTTTTTTTTTACTACGTTTTATTTTTATGAATTAGTATGTATTCGTTTGATGAAAATTAACATATATTAAACAATAAAAAAATAATATATAGTTCATATATAAATAATACACTAACTATTGTAATTCCTATTTAGTTCACATCTTAATATTGAGAAACTATACATACATCTATAAATACATCTATAAACTATACATAAATATAGGAAGATGGTAGGATAAATAAAGCATAGTAAGAATATTATCTTAACATTTATTAACATTCTAAATTTAAAAAAGTACATAATTAAAAAACTGCTATTTCGGTACGTTTGACGGCGGCAAGCCCATCGTCCCACGTGAGCAGCGTATTGAAACTAAAAAAGAGAGCGATGGCTGATAGCATGTGCCAGAGGTCGTGCGAGTCATAGAATTGGAGAAGATGGCACTCGTGGTTGAGTTGGCGGGATTGTGCCGGCGTGCTCGACCAGCTTGAACTGCCCGACATGAAGAAGTAGAGGCCGGGCCCCCACGCCGCCAACGCGCCCAGCAGGAAGCACCACACGTACCAACGCGGCCGCTCGCCGTGCAGTATCTTCATTACCAGGTAGAATATCATGTACATGAGGGTATTGCACAGCAGCAAGTTCAGGAGATGGGAAGCGAAGTCTGCGCTCTGTATCAGCAGCCTGAAAAGTTTATTTTAGTTTAAAAAATAATTTAACTAACATAATGACTAACTTCTATTATTTTCTATTACGCTGATTTTTTTTTATTCAATTTAGAATGGTAAACAAGCTGACGGCCCACCTGATGGAAAGTGGTAACCGTCGCCTATAGACATGAGCAGTACCATGGACATAACAGAGTATTACTGTTTCGCCCATGATACCCCCCATGCGTTGCCATTCCTGAGGACTCAGGTGTTATTCCTCTGTACCCAGTAAATTCACGCCATATCCCACCCTTCAAACCGAAACACAGCCATGCAAACACAACTGCTTCACAGTTGAAACACGAATGGGACAGAGGTACCCAAGCAATCGACTTTTGTACAAAGTCTCTCTCTGGTGATCCCGTCAACTAATAAACTTCATGCGTAATATTCTATCACATGTTTCCGATACAACCGAGCGACTAATAAGACGTCGACGGGAACAATGACAACAGTGTTTATTTCTCAATGGGGATACGCGAAGTGAATTAATAGACTACCTATAATGGACTCAGTAATTGATCAAGCGACTCGAGTTATTTTTTTTTTGCAGCTGGTAAGACAAAGAAAGCTCTTTAAGATGGTCTTTGTTTTACTGACGATAACTGCGTGCTTAATTGAAACTGCTTGATCATCTATGGAGACATTATCAGTGTCCTACCTACCATACATATACCTACGTCTTTCCCAAAGGCGTATTTGTACCAACTCCAAAATGAACTGATGCCCGCGAAGCTTTACAAAGACGTGCCTAACAGTACATATGCGTTTTTTCAATGGCCCAGGTCTTCACTAGAATACGCCAACTGTCTTCGCGGAACGATTATTTCGACTTATAAAGTTTGTTGCGCACAAAAATGTAAGCTATAGAGACAAAGCAGATACCCATAAAGCGCGAAGGCCCAGTTGACAGCGTTGGCGATTATCAGCATGACGAGTCGCGGGGTGTACAGCGGCTTGATGCCCGTCGTCGGCACTGAGCGCAGCTCGCGCGCCGCCCTCTGCAATGTCTCCTTTTCTGCAATGCCACAATTATTTAAATAAAGAATTTTACTAATTAATCTATTCTGTGTTCTTTTTTTAAAAATTAAAAAAGAATAAGTGAGCTTAAAATCAAATAAAGAAATTAATTGAAAGCGATATAATAGATAACGTCTTTAACGTTTAGCATTTCTTAACTTTTAATTGTGTAAGAGAGATATGAGATAACGTAAATGGTCGTATTAGTAAAAAAATACTATATTATCCTTCAGTTAAAGTTGCATGGAGATAAGTAAAGGTACTATTTTTAATACAAATAAAGGACTCCTAACACAGCAATCTGATTAAATTGCTGGAGGGGGATACTAAAGATTTTGGGCGGGAAAAGGAATTGTTAATAATTAGATTAGCAACCTTATTACTAGCAATATACCCTATCAGGTCGACCTCCTCGCGTTTTCCCCTGAAAACTATCGTGATTGATTCATTAGTGAATTTGTCACGATGGGCTAACTGACCTGTTTTCATTCACATGTATCACCCTTCACTGGTGCTCCGCCAGCGTATCCCGTTAGCACAGGCGGGTTACCATACCATTTTCACCTATAAAAAAAAAACTAAAAGTAAAATTTTGTCTTACCAAGTCGAAATTGTCCAATGTAGTAGATGCGTAGAGATAGCATTAAGAAAGTAAACACGTGCAGCACCGTGAACACCGCCCAGAAGAAAGAGCCGCCGCCCAACACTCCCCAT
The DNA here is from genome assembly GCF_026898425.1 of Galleria mellonella. NCBI lineage: Eukaryota > Metazoa > Arthropoda > Insecta > Lepidoptera > Pyralidae > Galleria > Galleria mellonella. Next base: position 2,053,121 of record NW_026442112.1, read on the forward strand.
ACACCTGCACATACGAGGATAAAATAGGAAAATGCTTATTAGAATAGAATAAAATCGCTTTTTTTTTTTTGTATATGTATGTTGTAATTTGTGTGCTGTAAGTAATGCAAATAAATTATCTATCTATCTATCTATCAATCAACTTTATTCTTTTTTTTTTATGCAACTTAGAATGACAAACAAGCTGATAGCCCACCTGATGGAAAGTGGTAACCGTCGCCTATAGACATGAGCAGTACCATGGACATAACAGAGTATACTGTTTCGCCCATGATACCCGTGTGCGTTGCTATTCCTAAGAACTCAGGTGTTATTCCTCTGTACCCCATAAATTCACTGCCATATCGCACTCTTTTAAGGGTCTTTTTAATGGGTGATAATGGAATGGTAACCCCGCCTGCGCTATCGTTATACGCTGGCGGATTACCAGTGAGGGATGATAGGTGACGATGAAAACAGGTCTGTTAGTCCATCGTGACAGAGTGTATTGCTAGCAATGGGTCAGTTAGACTCCATTATTAAAAATCTCTTTCCTTCCTTAAATTTGGGTCTAGCTACGGCTCTAATTACAGTACATGAAGAATAACAATGTAACGAAATTCTGGGACAATCTAAGTAGAACGAGAAGTTTGTACGTACCAAATGCGATGAGTACGGCGAGCACGCCGAAAGTGGCGTGAGCACGCGCGTTGACGTCGGGATGGCGCGCCTGGTAGATCTTCACCATCGCCAGTACAGACATCACGTACATGAACGCCGTGTCTGGAACAGACGTACGTAGTGGATCATCAAACAAGTCGAAATTAAAATGTGAATTTTTTTTTAATAATAAAATAAAGTTTTAAAGAATTGATTTTGGATACATGCATAAACTATTTTGTGAAAAGACTAGCGCTACAGAGTGGCTGTAGCTGCTACATTCAACATATTTTAGTTAGCTTGTGTGGATTGGACGGAGATTCTTAATAGTACTTCTGTAAATGAGGCCACTGATTTGTTCACGGATATATTCATGAAGATTGTAAAAAAACACACTCACACATATAAAGTTAGTCACTCTAAATACACTAAAGAGTCTTGGATGACCCCAGGGTTGCTCAGGTGTGCCAAACGCAGAGATAAACTTCACTCTGATTCACGTAAACATCCTGACAATCCGATAAAGAAGTCTACATATATTAAATATAGAAATTTTTATAATTCCCTGCTGCGACGTTTGAAAAGGGAGTACGAAAGTGGATTAATTCAGCAAAATATAAATAAACCTAAACCTCTTTGGAATAGTATTAATAAAATAATTCATAAAAATACTAAAAAGAGTACTGCAAAAAATCTACTTACAATAAAAAGTGATCCAGTAGAATCCCTCAATTATTGTAATTCCTTTTTCGCAACTGTCGGTCAAAACCTTGCTCATACAACTATGTCACTATTAAATGAAACACAAGACTCTCTGGCATCTGGAGTGAAGCTTTCAAATCCATCTCCTCATTCTTTTTATTTCCAACCAACTGATCCATTCGAAGTTTCTTCTTTCATACAATTACTTAATGAAAAAAGTGCACCTGGTATTGATGGACTTGCAAATACTCTGATAAAAACAGTTCGACAATACATAAACGAGCCTCTTTCTGCGATTTTCAATTTGAGTATTGCTTCCGGTGAATTTCCTGATCAATGGAAAATCGCCACTGTTACTCCTATACACAAGGGCGAAGATAAAAATTCAGTAAATAATTACCGTCCAATATCTCTGTTGGTTACTTTCTCCAAACTTTTAGAAAAAATCGTAAACAAAAGATTAGTCAAATACCTTGAAACAAACAAAGCTTTCTCAGACGCACAACTGTGCGTCTGAGAAAGCCAAACTTGGCTTTCGCCGTGGTAAATCCACTGAAGATGCTGTGAGCTCTCTCACTAATAATATTTGTTCTCACCTCGATGAAGGTCAGGCGTGTGTCGGAGTGTTCCTTGACTTGACAAAGGCATTTGACACCGTGTCAATTCCTATACTCTTGCGAAAATTGGAAGGTTTGGGAATTAGAGGCAAACCACTTTTGTGGTTTAATTCATACCTAACGAATAGAAAGCAGTGTATTAAAGTGCATGATCACACTAGTCATTTTGAGAATACTTGCTTTGGTGTACCACAGGGTAGTATCTTGGGTCCTACGCTCTTTCTTTGTTATATTAATGACTTACTATTAACCCCATTAATCAACGCAAAATTTACTTGTTATGCTGATGACACAGCTATTATATTCCATGGTAATAATTGGAACGAATGTTATTTGAACGTTGAGAGAGGTTTGGTTTTAGTTGCTACATGGTTAAACAAAAATTTACTGACAATAAATACTTTAAAAAACGAAATATGTATGCTTTTATAAAACTAAAGCTTCAAGGCCGTTCTCCGTTCCAGATATCAAGATACACATGTGTATGGCTATTACTCCTAGTGTTGCAAATCCGACATACCATTCTAACACGTGCTCCTGTGACACTATTAAGAACTCTCCAACTGTAAAGTATCTAGGGATGGTATTAGATGAGAAACTTACTTTCAAGCAACACATTGACTATATGTCTGCCAGAGTAAGAAAACTTATTCCCACCATGAGAATCCTCAGAGACGTGATGGATCCATCCTTACTCCGAAATATTTATGTCGCGCTGTGTCAGTCAGTACTTACTTATTGCATCCGAGTTTGGGGATCAGCTGCTAAGATCATATTGCTGAAACTAGAAAGAGCTCAGCGTTCTATATTAAAGGTCATGTTCAAAAAGCCTTTTAGATATTCAACAGCTTCTTTATTTAATGACGCAAAGGTCTTAAGCGTTCGTAAACTGTATATTTTCAAAATTATAACTATTGGTCACAGCATAATCCAAAAGTCACTGAATAACCCTAAGGCTTCAAACAAGCGTTTTTACACTCTCCCTACACCTACTACTAAAACTAGTTTTGCCAGACGCTTCTCTTCTTGCATGATCCCATTCATATATAATAAATTTTGCAAAATTTACAATCTAAAGAACTGTACCCTAAAAGAAACTAAATCAAAAGTAAGCGAACACCTGAAATCTATGAATTATGACGATACTGAAAACATGCTCTTGTTAATCATATAAATGAAAATACTGGTCACATACATACAAACACACACACACACACACACACACACACACACACACACACAAACACACACACAGAGAGACACACACCACACACACACGCATGCACACACACTCATTCATAATACTTATTTATACATGTGTATTGGTGGTGAGAGAAAGAAAAAATAAATAAATAAAATAATTGTATTATACAGATTAGTTACACAATTGTGAGTACTGCTAAAAAGCCTATGTTTAATATCTATATGCATGTATATGATAACACGAGTACTGCTTCCTACAGGACAGGCTCAGCCTAGTGTAGGAGGCAATGATAAATTCTGTGCTAATACAAACATACTTTGTTAAATAAATAAATAAATAAAAAAAAATAAAAAAATAAAAAAGTAACTGTGTCATAACAATGTATTTTAATGTAATAAGAATAACATCTGTATAATATTCAATAATATGTATATATGTACAAATTTACATAAATCTTATTTTTATTATGTAAGAAATAGTATAAAAATATATCTTGTCGGTAGCAAGAATACATACATGCAATTCGACGTTGCTGATCTTCCTACGACCGCAGATTAGCACGTCGGCGATCGACTAAAGAACACTTGCAAAGCGAGCGTTCAGCGTTGTTATATGAACGGAATGATAATATAAAAGGCATAAGGCATAAGGATAATGTAGTATGATTTTCTATGTAGTGTTTTTTTTTTAAATATGATGATTATTTTTTAAAACAACGAATAAGCATCGTATAAATATGTATGTTATAGGTAAATGCCTATAACTTATATATGTTATTTATATAAAAAATAGCCTAAAATCGAAGGTTTAACTAATAACAAAATAATAATAATAATATAATGCGTACCGAATTGGAAGTTGAGGCGATTAGGGCAAATGTGGTAAGTAGCTGAGAGCAGCGCCACTACCATCATGGCGACGCCGAGCGACGACAGCAGCCCATAATGCGCCGGGATACCGTACTCCTGCGGAACATATTGGTTAAATTATACATAATTGGCAGACTGCATAACTAGGGCTGGCCAAAAAGGTTTTAAACGCTTTACCAGAGGGAGACTTTGTACAAAAGTCGATTGCTTGGGTACCTCTGTCCCATTCGTGTTTCAACCGTGAAGCAGTTGTGTTTGCATGGCTGTGTTTCGGTTTGAAGGGTGGGATATGGCGTGAATTTACTGGATACAGAGGAATAACACCTGAGTCCTCAGGAATGGCAACGAATAGGGGGTATCATGGGCGTAACAGTATACTCTGTTATGTCCATGGTACTGCTCATGTCTATAGGCGACGGTTACCATTTTCTATCAGATGAGCCGTCAGCTTGTTTGCCATTCTAAGTTGTATAAATAAAACGCGATTAAAATGCAGGGGCATGTGGCGCACCTGATGGTGAATGACTACCGTCGCCCATAAGCGCAGTATAGAAAGAATTTCACGTGTGTTGCCTGTTTTTTAAAAATGAATAAGAAAAGATCTTGAATGTTACGATGTCGTATCGGTTTAAAAATATTGCTGCGGTAGGTTGGTATCAATCTTGTTATATTCAATTAAATTATTAAAAAAAGTATACAGCCAGTGTTACTCAGAAGAGTAACAGAGTATGGATTCTAACGATACCCCATATATCCAAATCTGTTCAGGAATTATAAATTATAATGGAATAAAGAAACTCACATATATAAATAAATCCTGAAAATACTACATTCCTTTTTTAAGCAATCTTGTACAAGACTATATAGGAGAAAGTTGATGCAATGTCCTCACCTCGTCCCTGGGCGCCCTCTTCCGTGCCTGTTTGCGCCGGCGCAGCTGTAGTAAGAAGAGTGCGCCGAGCAGCAAGTAGCCGATGTTGGAGAACACGTGGTTGAAGTCGTTCACCTCGCCGGCCGGGTGCGCGCACAAGAAGTTATAGTAGCACAGGTCCAGAGCACCGGATACATTCATGAACTAGTGAAGAGCGAGAAGTTATTTGCGTGTTTGGTAAAAGACCTTGGAAACCTTTTAAAAGTGAATTTATGTATAATTGATGCTAGTTTTACAGACAATAGTAGGGGCGAGAAGGGGGGGGGGGAGAAGGGAAGATTGTTAGTAATACAGACCAGTCAGATCGACATCCACATCTCCTAGAAACTGTGTAAATGCTAAATTCCGGGTGTAATCATCACGATGGGCTAACTGACCTGCCTTTTCATTCTCACCTATCATCCTTCACTAGTACTCCGCCAGCGTAAAGCGTTAGTGCAGGTTGGATTACCATTCTATAATCATTCATTAAAAAAAAAAACAAACAATAGTTACTGGGATGTCTATAAAAATTGCTGTTTCACTTCAAGCACCATTGTTTTACTAAAATATGTAACAGTGGAGGCATGGCACGTTTAAGCTGGAGGGAAAGGGATTGTTAATTATGTCGTCTAACAGCTCCATTGCTAGCAATATATCTTATCAAGTTAACCTCCACGCAGTTTGCCCTGGAAACCATCGTAGTTAATTATTGTTGGATTCGTCTCGATAGGATGACCTGTCTCATCCTTACCTATCGTCCCTAACTGGTGCCCTGTCAGTATATACCATTAGCGCTGACAGGGTCACCATTTCATTTTTACCCACTAAAAAAAACTCATCCCAGCTAAGTAACCTGACCCTGACCTAAGAATGGCACCAGGAGGGAAAAATGTTAAATTTGTTAATAATTGTAAACTAGTGGCCTCATTATTCGTTTTTGATCCTGTTAAGTCGGGGGGGAAAGGGATTGTTAGTAATGGAGACTGAGAATCCCATTGCTAGCAATTTACCCAACCAGGTCGACCTCCTTGCGGTTCTCTCTGGAAACTATCATGGTTAATTTCTGATGAATCCATCATGATAGGCTAACTGGCCTGTTTTCATTCTCATCTGTCACCCTTCACTGGTGCTCCGCCAGCGTATCCCGTTAGCGCAGGCGGGGTTACCATACCATTTTCACCCATAAAAAAAAATCCTGTTAGGTCGATCTATTAAAATCATAGAGTATGAGTATACTGACCAGTTGGAAAGCGATGACAAACTGCACGACGGGCAGCGCGTAGAAGACAGCGACGGTGGCGAGCGTGTGCAGGTAGCGGTCCGAGCGCGCCGCCAGCACGCGAGCACGCCGCCGCGACAGTGCCGCCAGCCGCAGCTCCGCCGGCAGGCCGAACGGCGTCGACTGCACATACAATATTGTACACCTACCTAAACTAACACCACGGGGGGGAAAGGGATTGTTAGTAATGGGGTCTAATAGCCCCATTACTAGCAATATAACCTCTCAGGTCGACCTCCACGCGGTTCCCCCTGGAAATCATCATGTTTAATTCTTGTCGAATTCATCATAGTGGGCCAACTGACCTGCATTCATTCTCACCTATCATCTTCCATTGGTGCCTCGTCGGTGTATACCGATAGCGCGGGCGGGGTAACCATTCCATTTTCACCCATTAAAAAAAAAACTAACACCACTTGAGATTTTCAGTCGCCGATCATCCGCCAACGTCAATAGGTCGATTACAGACATTTTGCTACTCTCGATCACACTGCGCGGAAGATCGACGCGTCAATATAAGGCTGGATTTGGGAAGGGGATTGTTAACAATGGAGACGAAGGGCCCTATTGCTAGCGATATATCCAGCCAGGTCGACCTCCACGTGGTCCCCCTGGAAACCATCGTGCTGAATTACAAGTGTATTTATCACGACTAGCTAACTGGCCTGTCTTTTCATCCTCATCTATCATCACTCACTGGTGTCCCGCCAGTGTATAGCGACAGCGCAGGCGGGGTTACTATTCCATCATCAACCATTAAAAATATCCGAATAGCCGAATCCACACTATAATGCTGGTAAGCCACAATATGCGTATTATATTATTATTCATACTACAGTTCGTCCAAATCAATCTCTATCGAGAGGTGTCCAGTCACGATTAATCTTGACGTACTTTTAATTATCAAACCGAGATCGGACCAAGATCCGAGACAGGCATAATAGTGTAGATCCGGCCTCACACTGCCTACTAGATACTACTGACAAACGGGGTCACTCTCTATTTATATATATATATATATATATATATATATATATATATATAAATATATATATATATATATATTTATATATTTAATGGATGATAATGAAATGGTAACACCGCTTGCTATCGGCATAGACTGGTGGGGCACCATTGGGATATGGTAGATGAAGATGAAGTCAGGTCAGTTGGCCCATCGTGATGAACTTGACAATAATTAATCTCGATGGTTTCCAGGGAGAAGCACATGAAGGTCGATCAGACAGGGTACATTGCTAGCAATGGGGATTAACGTCCACATTACTAACAATCCTTCTCCCCCCTTCTTTTTATATTATTATATCAGCCGTTAACTGTCCACTGCTGAACATAGGCCTTCCCATAAGAAGAGTTTACCAATAGTTACCACGATTAATTAGGCAACTGCAGTTAAGCTTTGGTGATGTTTTGAGGGGGACGCTGCTGATCATCCCTTGACCATTAAGTTCCCTTAGTTGTTTCTTACGACACCGAAAGAAAAGAAAAGGCTGGTCCATTCTATGCCGGGACCACACGGCATGGATTTTAATACACAAAGTGTTTAATTTTTAAAACGATTTAAATGCATTTAAAAAATATGATAACCAAGTTTTAACCTGTTCAGTGTTTGTTCGCCTATCATGTTCGCGGCACACACCATTTGCAGATGCATCCACTACGGTGTCAGCTGTGTGATTAGCAGCTTCTATTGATGAAATGGGCGAGGTTGGAGTCACGGCAGATCTGGGCTCCCTTGGGTATGTCGGCTCCGCGGACGGGTCTTGGAAAACGGGAGATCCAGGGTCCGCAGGCGAGGCTGGACTAGCAGGGCTCGCTACATGGCTAGGCGTGGTAGTCACCGTCGGTAGTTCCTCATCCGAATCGCTGTTGTCACTACTGTCGAAGGTCGCGTCTGTAACGGTTTTGTATAATCCTTTCTAGGCATGCTTGGGTAATAATACCAAAAATAATTTTACCAAAGAGAGACTTTGTAGACAAGGCGCTTGCCACATTCGTGTTTCTACCGTGAAGCAGTTGTGTTTGCATGACTGTGTTTCGGTTTGAAGGGTGGGATATGGCAGTGAATTTACAGGGTACAGAGGAATGACACCTTAGTGCTCACGAATGGCAACGCATGGGGGGGGGGACTGTCAGAGATCAATCTCTTCCAGTCAACCTAATACAGTTGGAAAGCATGTCGTTAGCGGGCAGCTGAAGTACTACAACTATATAATAGAGAGTTAGGAAAAATATTAATAACAACAGACCGGAGCCGCGACGGCGGCGTCGGTGCGTTGAGGTCTCCACATCAGGATATCCACTGTCCACTTGAGTTTCGCCGTTCTCAACATCTGGAATATACGAGTATTACCCCTATAGACTATATTTTAAATAAAATAAAGCTTAAAATGCAACGTAACGTTACTTTCTGTAAAATGATATAATTGCTTTTTTAATCGGTGTGAATGCATGAGTTAATATAACATATGAAACAAGAGATAACTTGGGACTTGATCTCATACAATGAACTTGACATAAAAATTTAATATATAAATATTTGTAACGACTCAACCGATTTTAATTAAGTTTTGTAAATACGTATTGTTGGCTCTAATTTGAGAGATATTATAGTTAACAACTGACTTGAAAAAGAAAGATCTGTTTACAGGAACATTTTTTTATCTTTGTTACCTCTTAATTCTGTTAGTTCTAAATTTATTTGTTAAAAAACTTTTTTTTATCTAAAAGGATATATTATACAAGGACCAAACGATCCTATAGAAAAATTATAAAAAATCAGTTCCGGAGTTTTATTTTTAAATCGAAATGACAGCTTTTGCCTTTTTCAGTTGTAGAAGTCGGTTTTTTTTCGGGTCACAATCTTAATTTTTTTTTATACCTGATAACTCTGTCAGTTGTGAACCGATTTGGAAAATTATTTTTTTATCTAAAAGGATACTTATAGATTGGTTCCATAGAAATTTAATCAAAATCAGTTCAGCAGTTTAGTTTTTAAATCAAAATAACTGGTTTTGCCACAATTAAAGTTATTTTTTTGGAACACAATTAATAATAATAATAAACTCTTTATTGCGCACAGTAGAGATGTATACAAGGAGTATTTATACAGAATGTGCATATACAAAAGGCGGCCTTATCGCTAAAAGCAATCTCTTACAGACAACAACAACAACAACAATTATGTTTTGTTACCTCGATTACATTGTAAAGAAGAAGTTTCAAATTAATTTTGAGTGTATTTTCTTTATATTTCGATAAGAAACAACGTTTGCACAATCACTTATGTAGATTTTGATTAAATTAAACAATTTATTCAAAGCTATAGTAAAAAGTCTATATATGTTTATATAGCAAGATGATTTATGACCAAATATGAACTGTGGGAGGAAGGGATTATTAGTAATACGAACTACCAGTCCCTCCTCTCCATAGTTTGTCATGGAAACCACCGTGCTGAACCATCACCTTCCAGGTGTATTCATCATGATGGGAATTGACCTACCGTTTCCTTCTCACCTATCATCCCTTACTGGTACCCTACTAGCGTATACCGTTAGCGCAGGAGGAGCTGCCATTCCATTATTATCTATTAAACAATATGCACTCACTCTTCTTGGCGAGCACGGCTTTCGGCCAAACGTATTTGCCGAATGTAGGCCACCGCTGCATCAGCACCAACACTCCGAATCCGACGTAGAACCCGAGGAACACCGCCGTCGATACCACTGACGCGATCACATACTGCGACCGCGATAACGCTGGCTGGAAAGTTGTTAAGTTTTTTTTTATACAACTTAGAATGGCAAACAAGCTGACGGCCCACCTGATGGAAAGTGGTAACCGTCGCCTATAGACATGAGCAGTACCATGGACATAACAGAGTATACTGTTCCGCCCACGATACCTCCCATGCGTTGCCATTCCTGAGGACTCAGATGTTATTCCTCTGTATCCAGTAAATTCACGCCATATCCCACCCTTCAAACCGAAACACAGCCATGCAAACACAACTGCTTCACGGTTGAAACACGAATGGGACAGAGGTACCCAAGCAATCGACTTTTATACAAAGTCTCCCTCTGGTAATTTTTTTTTATTTATTTTTATTTAATTAGCATGCAAACACATTAAAAAAAAAAACTATGGATTTTTAGTATCACTTAAACCTCTTGGGCCTGTGTGTGATACATTACATTTCGTTCTGAAATGAAAATATCTAAGTGGAAAAACCTGTGGTACTGGTAAGCAAAGGTGGTAACGCGCAAGTGGCATGTGACAACTAGAAAAAGATTCCCAAGTGCTAACTTTAAATGGAAATAAGTAAATGCAAGTGAGGCACGACCTTTCTTTGAGTAAATATTAATAGTAGGTAATGAATTGGCTGACATAATTAGTCTATTTAATGATTCCAGTTTGAACTGACAAGTTTTTAACACATCGACTAATTTGAAAGGAACAAAATAAAAACAAATTTAATTTAATTTTTATAGGCAATTTGCAATTGATAACCAGACTTAAATGGATGCTTGAAATATAAGAATAAAGACTAGGTGATAGTAACACTCCCGTCAATTCAGTAACCATGCTATGTACGTCGCTCGAGTCGTAGGTAAGAATTGAATTCCTTTAATTAGCGCGGTTTTCAGAGAGCAGATGTAATTGTTAAATTGTATGTATCGTCCTCACTTTTACTGGTATTAATAGATTCTACGGTTGTCTATGAATTAAATTAAATCTTGTTTACATTGTATCAATTAAATTAAATGACATGGTGAATATAATGGATGATTTTAAAATTTAAATAGTTAAAGTTATTTCTTCTTATAATTTCCTATTGAGTTCAAAATTACAGTTTCAATTTGATTATTACAGTATATATTTATTATACTCGTACCTAGATAGTGGTTCCTACTAACAAGAATAATATAGGGGGAAAGGATTGTTAGTAATGTCAAATGCATTTAGCAATATGCCGTGTCGTTGACCTCTATGGCCCCCTCTGGAAACCATCGTGACTAATTCTAGTTTAATTCGTCAGGATGGGCTAACTGCCCTATATTCATCTTCAGTTGTCATCCCTCACTGGTGCCCCGCCAGTGTACCAATAGCGCAGACGGAGTTACCATACCATTATCACCCATTAAAAAAAAAAAATCAAGAATAATATAAAAATGGTTCCTAAGCAAAAAAAGATTGGGAACCGCTGTTCTATATGATAATGGATTGGTTGTTATTATTTATGTATGGGAAAGTAATTTATTAAATTAATATAAATTTGTGACAACGCTATTGTGAGTGAAGGGAAGTGGAGTACATTTTGTCGGCATCGTTGTACCTACTCACAAAAAAAAAGTACATAAGTGTCACTTAAACTCGTCTATTAATTCTTATGCTTGAACCTAGTACAATAAATAGCGTCACCATAACATTATAATGCTGTGTCCACAGGGGGGAAAGGGATTGTTAATAATGGAGACTGAGAATCTCATTGCTAACAATATACTCAACCAGGTCGACCTCCTCGCGGTTCCCCTGGAAGATATCATGGTTAATTCATCATGATGGACTAACTGGCCTGTTTTCATTCTCATCTATCACCCTTCACTGGTGCTCCGCCAGCGTATCCCGTTAGCGCAGGGGGGGTTACCATACCATTTTCACGCATCAAAAAAAAATGCACTCTCCACCCTCCACCCACACACTCATTTGAAAGTCGGTAGCGAGTCACCTGCAGTCAAAATCAATATCGCGTGAATCAGGTGCAGCAAAAACACACCAACATACCCGGATAACAAGGTCGAGTCGTTTCTCCCGCGGTGGTTCTGATCGCTGTAAGCTTTCAACGCCCATGGCCACCTGCCACAGCCAGTCGTCTGACGCCGGCTCGTCTCCAATGCACGGGATGTCCGTCTCTAGTACCACCACCACCACGTAGAACCCCAGAGGATATTTGCTGCGCTAGAATCAAGGGAAATAATTAAACGTGGGGGGAAGGGATTGTTAGTAATATTACTAGTATAATATCTTATTATCTGTGGTAACGTGGACTACCAGTCCTCTTTGTAGCAAAGTTTATATGAAAAAAAGGGAATAATTTCATAATAAAATTGTCTTTATTTTGAAATTATAAATCACTAGCGATCCGGCCCGGCTTCGCACGGGTAGATGGAGTTTTCAAATATAATATATACCTACGTTACTCGCTGGTAATGTAGATTCCTTATAGGTAAAGGATTTTTTTTTTAAATCAGTTAAATTGTTTTTGAGTTTATCCATTGTAAACGAACAATCAAATCTTTATAATATTACTATATTTATATATATTATAGTTATAGTAAGTAGTTTAATAAATTACATATATGTATTTGATATTTTTGTGCATTACATGTTTTTGTATTTTATACACGAAAAATTATTAATTCACTCTTGCGCCACCTGCCCTTTTCTATCTGTTCTCCTTTAACCAAAGGTTGTCTGTAAGATATTGCCCTAGCGATAAGACCGCCTTTTGTACCTTTATGTGTATATTTCAATGTGTATTTATGTTACTGTATTTCACTTGAATTATTCACTTGTCATTGTATATGTTTATTTATGGTGCAATAAAGAGTTAAATAAATAAATAATTACAATTATTAATTGTATTTTTACAAGAAAAAATATAAGTTAAATAGATTTATTCATACCGAGACCTGCACTGCGCCGGAACGTTGCATAGTCATCCGCACCGTGGAACCTTCTATGTCGGATACCATTTCCAATATGGGACACTGAAAGATATTTTCATAAATAAATTAATGTATATTTGTTACAAAAACGTATTTTTTCATTACATTAGTCTCTTTGCCTCTGTCTCTAACATCTTTTTAGAAGTACAATAATTAATTATGGATGCCACTGGTAACACAGTATATTCATCATTATGTAATAAAAAACCTATTTTGAAATTAAATTTGATAGCGATTTTACATTACGTAGACACTGTTACATACGGGGCGTACCATTTTTAAATGGTAGCAATAACAAGATAAAACATATCGTCATAGTCGTAGAATACTGACGGATCTGACATATATTACATATAAAGATTTTTTTTTTACAACACAGAGGGCAAACGAGCATGCGGCTCAACTGATGGTAAGTGACTACCGCCGCCCATGATCACCCGCAACACCAGCGGCATTGCAGGTGTGCTGCCGGCCTTTTACATATAAAGATCCGTCAGTATTCTACGACTATGACGATATATCAGATTTAAAGTTATATCCCTTCAATAATAAGGATTGTGGAAACTGTATTTGCTTGATTCCGAAATAAACATACATACAGATAGATGAATAAAAAATTAAAAACTTATTCAACTTCTATTGCTCTTATATTTTTTTATTATTAATTTTCTTTTTCTAAAATAATGTTCAGGCATCGTCTAATTACCATTTTACCAGACTATTGTTAGTATACGCGCATACCGAATAGTTCTGCACCGCGACAATCGCGCACACGTCGTCATCGGCGGTGATCTGTAGTCGCACGCTCCCTTGTTCCTCCAAGAAACGGTAGTGGTGCACCTGTGGTGCGGTCTGCAATTGAAACAAACCCAATAATACACATTCAAATTCAGTTGTGAATATAGAATATAAGACAGCGCCATCTATTCCCAAACTATAGGTATTACAGTGACGTAAGCTAGTATAGAGCAAAAAAAAACCGCGCCGGCATACACAGACCATCAGTGTATGCCGGCTGAAGAACCCAGCGACGCGGAGGTCGTCGCCTCCGGAGTTGAAGCCGGGGTAGAGGGGTTTACCCCGAGGCCCCTACCTCGCCCGTCCACACATCATCTGGCGGGCATGAGAAGCCCTTGTTGATTGATTGAGTACAGAGCTAGCTTTACGGCCAAACATAAAAAGATGCTCTAGCAAAATACTCGGCTATCAGTTCTTTCAATAGCGGCCTTGGCAGAAATGTGATATATATTAGGTCTTATTAAATACTATGCTAATACCACAGTGCAAGGAATCTTTATATTGTGCTAATAGAGTATGAGTGAACCGCCAGACGCACCAGTGAAGCGGTGAAGGATATAGAGTGATCGAAGGGCAGCAGCCAGTCGCGGGCGATGCGCGCGCGCAGCCGCACTGTTACCGGCGCCGCGCACGCCGACACCACGTGCAGCGAGAACTCGCCGCGCGCTTCCCGCTCGCCGCCTACACAACATTAGGAAGATTCGAGAAATACCGTTGCATATATCACACAGCGCCACCTAGTCCCAAACTATGCAGAGCTTGTACTATCGATTAAACAAATGACTCTACATGTGTACTTTTTTATCTTTATTTATTTAAGGACTTTTGTCCTTTTAGGCACGTCTCAATTCCATCGTACAAGTGTAATTAGGTTAAATTTAATAATCTAAGTTATGTAAAGGGAACACGTAGCGCCATCTATTGTCGCATTGGGAAGAACCCAGCGCACGCCATATTGCATTATCTTTCTGGTTTCACCTGTCACTTGATTTGCACTACTAAAATATGTATTTAAATAAAATATAATTATAATTAAAGTCATCGTCTATTTCTCAATCTAATCATCAAAACAACAACATACCACAGTATGAACTGTTTCCTACGACGCTATCGTCCGGGCACAGTGAACGCTCGAATTCATACTGGAGCTCGTCACCCGTGTAGTACGGTAGTTGCCAAGTGCCCGCACCTGTAACGTTAATTCGGTATTCATTATTGACAAGTAAAAATGTAAATTATCTATTTATCTTCACGCTAAGTTTCTTGCAGGGTAGGCAAAGAGAAGCGAGTACCAAAGACCTTTATTGCGTATTGTCTATTCTAGTGGAATCTGCATCCACATGATATACAATTGTTATCAACTTATTCCAAATTCATCAGTTACCATAGTTCTTGCAGTGATTCTGGAATTTTCCCTTTCAAAAGCCTTTGCTTATGTAATCATGGAAATTGTCCTATAGAAGTAAGCGGCAACAAGCAGATGGAGCATATAGACGTAGATGCTCCGGCAAACGTTGTTCTGCTACCAGCCGCTTCCTACCAGGTTTATTTTTTGATATAGAAATAAGAACTATTCTATCTCTCAAATTGGAGAAACAATACACATTTCCAATATATCATTAAAATCGGTCGTGTGATTTTAGAAATTAGCATGAGTTTCATTGTAGGAAAAAAATATATTAATAATGAATGCTGACACCAGTTTTAAGAACCGGGTTCCATTTATTGACGTACTGTAGATATAATTAGTTCCTGTACTCCATAGCGAAGCGCCCTTGGTATCTGTGAATATATGCGACGGTTGTAAAACAGTACAATTGTGTATGATAATTATGAAATAACTAACAGTTTCCTGCTACTTTTTTTTTAACGGGCGAAAAAGGCATGGTAACCCCGCCTGCGCTATTGGTATAGCGGGGTACCAGTGAAAGGTGATAGCTGAGGATGAAAAGGCAAGTCAGTTAGCCCGTCGTGACGAATCTAACAATAAATCAATCACGACGGTTTCCAGGCGGAACCACGAGGAGGTCGATCTGACAGAGTATACTGTTAGCAATGGGGCTACTAATCCCCATTACTAACAATCCCTTCTCTTATATAAGCGACGGTTGTAAAACAGTACAATTATATATAATAATAACAAAATAACTAGCAGTTTCCAGTTACTTTGTCCACTTGAAATCATATGTAGGCATTGTGTGTTAAGTTACAACATAATCTTAACCAGGTCAAATTTGGTATTCGGATGTATACCAAGTTTCATTCGAATCTATTAAAACATGAATGAGTAACAAGCGTCCAAACATTTTCACAAACTTCCAAATTTGAATATTAGTAAGATATACTTACCAGCTGTTTGTCTGTAGGTGATCAGTAGAGGGCGCGAAGTATCGACGCCGTCCGCACTGACCCACACTCGACTCGGCCACTTCCCATCCTCGACTGACTACTTATAAAACATTTAGTGTTCATACTTAAAACATATTTAATCAAATAAGTCAAATTTCTAATTCTTATTATTATATCAGCCGTAAACTCTCCACTGCTGGGCATTGGCCTCCCACAATTGGGGAATTTTGGCAGTAGTTACCACGGTGCCATGTTTTAGGAGGGACGCTGCCCATCCCTCTTCCGTTATGTTCCTTAGTCGCCTCTTACGACACCTACGGGAAAGGAAGGAGCGGTCCAGTCTATACCAAGACTATACGGCAGTAAATTTTATTGAAAAAGACTATATCGTTGAATACAGTATATTTAAAGTTTATTCGAAGGTATCACAATTAATTTACAGGTTACAGTTGTGTTTGCATGGCTGTGTTTCGGTTTGAAGTGTGGGATATGGCAGTGAATTTACTGGGTACAGGGTAATAACATCCGAGTCCTCAGGAATGGCAACACATGGGGCGTATCATGGGAAACTACTCTGTTATGTCCATGGCACTGCTCATGTCTATAGGCGACGGGTACCATTTTCCATCAGGTGGACCGTCAGTTTGTTTGCCATTCTAAGTTGCATAAAAAAAACACACACACATAGAATTACTTTTACATACTTACTGGTACAAATTCCAAAATATATTCAGTATTGTATTGTACGGTGTACGTATACTCTTGATCAAATTCCAACCTGAAATTATTATAAATTTACAGTTTATATCATCAAAGGCAATAGTAGAGGTTACCATGCAGTTAATAGTGCTTTCTGCGATGTTCTAATAGTCCTGAGCAGCTAGATCGGGTATACCCAAAATGATCGACCTCTTGGGGTCGACATAAATAAAAACTGATTTTAAGGTTCGATTAGGTCTAAAAATCGATGCCTAATAATTAATATAAGTTCTTATTTGAATCTTTTAAGGTACTATGTAAGTCGTATTACGTGTACCAACTTGATATAAGAGTAACTAATATTTTTATTTTATTTTGACAGATTTTTTTATCTTTTAACTTTGCGATTTAAATTTTTTTTTTCAAACAACAATTTCTTATTTAAGTATTTTTGCGTGATTTATATTTTATTTAAATAATTATTAATTACACCTGATATTTACTGGCTTTTGTGGTAATTTTTTTTTTGTAAAATTTTCATAAGAAAATGATGTCATGTTTACCTATTCATTTGACCAACCGCAAAGTTTTAAATTTTGTATGTATTTTGTATCAATAGAAAAAAAGTAGAAATAGGATTTTTAAGTAATTTAACTATCGATGTCTGAGGTATCACTTCATTTTGTAAAAGGGATCTCTTGCTCTAAATAATTTGGGAATCTATGATCTATAGGATACACACATACATACATATCAATCACGCCTGTCTCCCATTAGGGTAGGTAGAACAATAGAATGCCAAATGCTTCGATTCAAACAAGCCAATAGCCATTTTTATCTATAGGATATTATAATAATAATATAAACAGCTCACCTCTCTCTGATAACTGTAAC
This sequence comes from Galleria mellonella, assembly GCF_026898425.1. Taxonomy (NCBI): domain Eukaryota; kingdom Metazoa; phylum Arthropoda; class Insecta; order Lepidoptera; family Pyralidae; genus Galleria; species Galleria mellonella. The sequence goes on from NW_026442112.1 coordinate 2,070,833, forward strand.
ATTTTGCTCCAGCGACCACACACCACCCGCTGCTATCGAAATTAGCCACACACTAATTATAAACATTTTCACATAATTTCATAGAACATTTTAAACATATTTTTCCTTATATCTACTTAAACACGCACGTGTTCTTCACTCGGATATTGTTTAATGTTAAATGACTAACGTTCTACGATATTTACACTTGTGCACCAAAAATGGATGGTTGTGTATGGAAATGGGGGAGCGATACGGTGTTATCACGGGTATCTGTGTCGGCCAATAATCCCTATCTATCAGATACTGATAGTAAATTATTTGTCATTGCTTGGCTTATTGGAGTTTTACTATAAATATATTTTTTAATTCCAACTCCTAAGGATAAAGGTACGTCTATTAATTACATGGGAGGACTTATCACTACGTAGTATAAAACAAAGTCGCTGTCGCTGTCTGTCCGTCCCTGTGTATGCTTAAATCTTTAAAACTACGCAACGGATTTTGAAGCGGTTTTTTTAATAGATAGAGTGATTCAAGAGGAAGGTTTATATGTATAATACATGCATAATATAGTAGAGAAACACTGATAATTTTAGAGGTTTCTAATGTGATGTGATGTAATGTACATCCGTGCGAAGCCGGGGCGGGTCGCTAGTTTTTTATAAAATTCGTACCTTACTTTGGTAAAATTTAGTAAAACCCTTATATGAAATTTTTCCTAATTTTAAATAGTTCGAGCTTGTGTACTTTTAATTCCTCATATCCGTGAAATAAGAAGAGAATGGGGGAGGGGATTATTAGTAACAAAGGTCGTGGCCAATCAATAGCAATATGTGAGCACGGGACCTCCTAAAACCATCGTTATTAATTTCTGGTCAATTCGCATGATGAGTCATTTGACCTAATCCCATATAATCGCTATCATTTACGAGTAACTTACTAGCGTTTACCATAATAACAAAAAAGGATAAACGAATAAAATTTCCCCCATAAAATGTGACCCTCCCCCCTCCCTTTAAGTTCACTTAATTGGCGCCCTCTAAAAAATATTTACTGCGGGATCTTGACATCGCGTTATGCATGTGCAAATGTATTCCCGATATGTGGGCAGTGTTGCAACCGCCATGGCCACGAGGAGACTGAAGTGCATTCGTGGCGTTATTATTAATTGGCGGTTATATTTAACTCGTGTACATGCTCATACGTATTCGTTGATATAACGATCGAAACTCACGTGAAAGTCACCTTTAATCACTAATTTTCCTTAGAGACACACAACACTCGTTTAACAGAGGGAGACTTTGTACAAAAGTCGATTGCTTGGGTACCTCTATTCCATTCGTGTTTCAACCGTGAAGCAGTTGTGTTTGCATGGCTGTGTTTCGATTTGAAGGGTGGGATATGGCGTGAATTACAGATGTACAGAGGAATAACACCTGAGTCCTCAGGAATGGCAACGCATGGGGTGTATCATGGGCGAAACAGTATACTCTGTTACGTCCATGGTACTGCTCATGTCTATAGGCGACGGTTACCACTTTCCATCAGGTGGGCCGTCAGATTGTTCGCCATTCTAAGTTGTATAAAAAAAAAGTTTTTCCTTATACTCAATAAAAAAACAAAATGTAAATTATTTATCACACGCGTAAATATGAGCTCTATGCGTATTGTACATGTTGCAGTCAAAACTCTTAACCAGTCAAAATTACTTTTAACCGTATGTATGCTTTAGTTAATAATAATTTTGATTAAAATAACAGTTAAAAGTACCTAACCTAACCGCAAATTTGCGGGGAGAAAGGGATTGTTAGTAATGGAGACTAAGAATCCCATTGCTAGCAATATTCCCGACCTCCTCGCGGTTCCTCATCATGGTTAATTCCTGATGAATTCCTCATGATGGACTAACTGGCCTGTTTTCATTCTCATCGATCACCCTTCACTGGTGCTCCGCCAGCGTATCCCGTTAGCGCAGGCGGGGTTACTATACCATTTTCACCCATAAAAAAAACCTAACCTAACAGGGATTGTTAGCAATGGAGTTTGACAGTCCCATTGCTAGCAATATGCCCTATTAGGTCGACCTTCACGTGGTTCCCCCTGGAAACCATCATGAACAATTCTTGTTGAATTCGTCACAATGGGCCAACTGACCTGCTTCATCCTCACCTATCACCCTTCACTGGTGCTTCGCCAGCGTATCCCGTTAGCGCAGGCGGGGTTACCATTCCATTTTCATCCATAAAAAAAAAACCCGCAAATTTGCAATCAAAAGTACTAATAACCAATAATTTTCAGTCCAAACTACTTTTGACCAACCTGTTCAGTCGGGGGGAAAGGGATTGTTAGTAATGGAGACTGAGAATCCCATTGCTAGCAATATATCCAACTAGGTCGACATCCTCGCGGTTCTCCCTGGAAACTATCATGGTTAATTCCTGATGAATTCATCATGACGGGCTAACTGGCCTGTTTTCATTCTCACCTATCACCCTTCTCTGGTGCTCCGCCAGCGTATCCCGTTAGCGCAGGCGGGGTTACCATACCATATTCACCCATTAAAAAAAAAACTTGTTCAGTCAAAAGTACTTTTGACTGGTCAAGAGTTTTGACAGCAACATATATACAGTAAAGATAAGTAACAATATTATTTGCATTATCAATTTATCATCATGAAATATTATCACTAAGACATACACAGTATACCACAGCGTGTTTAACTGTACAGTACTTTGATAGTTCCCGATAATGTTTAGGCATTTTTTTTTTTATTAGATAATAATGGAATGGTGCCTTCACCGGCGGGGCACCAGTGAGGGATGATAAGTGAAAATGAAAGAACAGTTCCGTTAGCCCATCATGATAAATACACCTGGAATTCAGCACGATGGTTTCCAGAGGGGACCACTAGGAGGTCGACCTGTCAGGGTTTATTGCTAGCAATGGGACTGGCAGTCAGCATTACTCACCTGCTTCTAAAAAGTTTTTTTTTTTAATATTTATAATTTTTAAAAAGCTGCATGTTTATATACCAGAGGGAGACTTTGTACAAAAGTAGTTTGCTTGGACATCTCTGTCCCAATCGTGTTTTTACCGTGAAGCAGTTGTTTGCATGGTTGTTTCAGTTTTAACGGTGGGATATGGCAATTAATTTACAGGGTACAGAGAAATAACAGCAGAGTCCTCAGGAATGGCAACGCATGGGGGGTATCATGGGCGAAACAGTATACTCTGGTATGTCCATAGTACTGCACATGTATAGACGACGGTTACCACTTTCCATCAGGTGGGCCGTCAGCTTGTTTGCTTGTTCGTGGGCGTATGTTTTAGTAGTACAAAATCAATGTACCTATTATGACCATTTGTAGATGGCGTATCAAGATAAAATATATACCAGATTTTAAGTTAAATCTTCAGGAATACAACTGTGAAAACTGCATTTAGTTGGATGCAGTCATTTTTGCGTGATACCGCCACAAACCTACAGACAGGTAAACGCGCGATTTTTCTAAAAATAAAAGAAAATTGTTATGGTTTCTATTGGTCTTATTAAGATATCAATATTTCTTAAACTTCTTTTATGTACAGACATCGTTTAGTCACAATTTCATTATATTAGTAAGATAATTAACTAGAATACTACTGCTTATGTCTATAGGCGACGGTTAGCACTTTCCATCAGGTGGGCTGTCAGCCTGTTTGCCATTCTAAATTGTATAAAAAAAAGAATGGTACTGCATGCAGTGTATATTATGTATTTTTAGGGTTCCGTACCTCCATAGGAAATAACGGAAACCTTATAGGATCACTTCCTTGTCCGTCCGTCCGTCTGTCAAGACTTTTTTTCTTAAGACGCGTTCTAAGCAGGTATCAAGTTGCAATTAATATCATACACTCAGCAATCTCTTAAAGCAGTGGAAAAAATCAAGCTTCTAAATCGACTCAATCAAGAGATAAAGCTGTTTATGTTTACTAGCGACTCGCCCCGGTTTCGCATGGGTGCACATTACATCACATCACATTAGAAACCTTTAAATTTATCCGTGTTTCTCTACAATATTATGCATGTATTATACATATAAACCTTGCTCTTGAATCACTCTATCTATTAAAAAAAAAATGCTTCAAAATCCGTTGCGCAGTTTTAAAGATTTAAGCATACATAGGAACGGACAGACAGCGACAGCGACTTTGTTTTATACTATATAGTGATTTATATCGAATTATTGACATTCGCAAAGGGAATCAAAACCTATTATAGGGTATTTCCTGTTGACCTTGAATGATGAAATTTAGCAAGACGCAATGTTATGTAGCATAAAGTAAAGGAAAATAATTCGAAAACCGTAAATTTGTATTTCACAAAAAAAAAAACTTGATGATTTTATACGGAACTCTCATTGAGCGAGTTCGACTCGCACTTGATCGGTTTTTTATTTTTATGTATTTAAACTACTACTATGTACTACTCTAACTGCTTAGTTTGCAAGCTTTAAAATAGATGCAACAGAAAATATGTGTAGAGTACTTTTTTTATGGGTGAAAATGGAATGGTAACCCCGCCTGCGCTAACGAAATACGCTGACGGGGCACCAGTGAAGGGTGATCGTTGAGAATGAAAACAGGCCCGTTACTCCATCATGAATTAACCATGATAGTTTTCAGGGGGAACTATGAGGAGGTCGATCTGGTTGGGTATATTACTAGTAATGGGATTTTTGGTCTCCATTACTAACAATCCCTTTCCCCCCTGTATAGACTACTGAAAGCCCTTTAAAGCGATAATTCGAAAGATGTCGCACCATACTTACTCGCAAATGAATGAAACAGAGAACAAAGTGAGAGAGAGAGAGAAAAAATAAAAAGCTGACAAGCTTGTGAAAATAATTTATTAATAATACAATAATAATAATAATAATACGAGAAGTAGGAGGTAGTGCGGCGGCGGGCGAGGCGGCTAGTGCGGCGGGCGCGGGCGGCGCGAGTACCGCAGGCCGAGGGTGTCGGCGGCGCTCTGAATGCCGCGTAAGCACGCGTCCAGCTGCTCACGAGTATGCGCCGCAGACAGGCAGAACCTGAAACACGCGCGCGATCAGCCTACCTGAATGTGGTGCCAGGGTACCTTCGATCGCATATTTATTTTATTTCATTTATTCATTAATATATATGTGTACATGGCGGACTTAATGCTAAAAGCATTCTCTCCCAGTCAACCATAGGGAAGTGTCAGAATACTCGAATGCGGTAAAAGTAATTATTGATATATATACATACTAAAATTACATATATAAACGAATAAATATATATAAATAACAAATATTCTTACACATATATGACATATACTATATTATACACGAAATTGAGAATAATATAAAGCACTTACTGCTCGGATAAAGTAAAAAAAGTGAGCATGAACGTTTTTTTTTAAAGATGGTATAGCATATCTTCAGCGACTTAAAGAATTGTTGATAATGCGAACTACCAGTCCCATTGCTGGCAATATACCCCTGTCAGATCGAACTACACATGTTTCCCCTCTAAACCATCATGCTGAATCCCAGGTGTATTCATCACGATGTGCTAACTGAACTGCCTTTTCATTCTCACCTGTCATCCCTTACTGGTGCTCCGCCAGTGTACACACCGTTAGCGCAGGCGAAGTTACCAGTCCATTATCATCTATTAAAAAAACTAGGGATAGATAATATCTGATATCTATATATCGAGTTCTTCAAGGCATTGATAATCGGCTATACCAGTATATACATATACATTATATATATATATATATATATATATATATATATATATATATATATATATATATATATATATATATATATATATATATATATATATTTAAGTTAATAACAATGTTAGCAAAGGCGAACTTATCTCTAAAAGAGATTTCTTCCAGTCAACCTAACACAGTGGCATAGGAAGCAGTGAGTGAGCAGTAGTAGTGCAAGACAGAAATTAAAATAAATATTTACATAAATTGTAAATCATTATATATCATTACTTTGTTACATTGTTACAACTATATTTAAATATAGCTTACCTGCCCTTATCGGCAACATTCAATTACATTAAAGGTTAGAAAACCAACGTTTAGTTGTTGACAATAAATGTTTTCTTTCTTTCAAATTTCAAATTTACTCCAGATATAGTCGCACAAATAGCTATGACCAAACAAATCTTCAATAATAAAAAAATACCTTTTGCAGGCTAAGATAGCAAAAGCTACTCGAAAAGGACTTATTAAGAAATATATTGTTAATTTAGAAGTTGATTCTGAAACACTAAAATTCAATTCCGCTCAGACGACACTTCAGGTATTCGGTTGTAGTACCTAATTTTGAGGAAAACGAAAGGAGATAATAAATAGACAGCAGGGCAGTTTACGTTTTCTCAAAAATATAGGCGTGAATTGAATATTGCCATATGTGTAAGCTCATATAATATTGCATCATTCTAAGGTAAATTGGAGTTATGTGTGGTGAAAATAAAGATATGAACACCCCCGGTAATACCACTGTTTCTACATAACTTACACCAATTATAAAAGCGAAAAATTTTAATAAAAACGTCCTGAAAATAATTTTTGTTTATGAAATCCTAATACCGATGAAAATCCCATTAATATTATAAATGCGAAGATTTTTAATGACTAATGCATGAATGAATGTTTGTTACTCTTTCACACGAAAACTATTGAACGGATTCGAATGAAATTTGGTACTTATTGGTGCATAGTTACGATATAACTTACGTATAAGTTATATCGTAACTATGCACATAGTTTATGTACAGATATTCGTGGGCGAAAGAGGGAGCGAGTGGTGCGCGGGAGAAACATTCGTTACTAGAGTAGCGAGAAGCTAAACATACCGTATTCTAGCCTTGTTAAGAGGTGTGGCGGGGAAGCCGACGCCGACGGTGGCGATGCCGCACTCTGTAAGCAGCTCCACAGTCGCCGCCATCTTGCTGAACGTGTATACCAGCATCGGCACCACCGGCGAGTCCGGGTGACCGAATACCACCACGCCCATGCTCTCGAGCCTGAAAAAATATATATATTATATTATTTACTACAATAGGTCTCGTATTTTTGTAAATAATAACTGATTTCAATCTATACTAAAAAATAATAATAAGAAAACAAGTTAAATCCGGCTTAAAGGACCAAAAGCATGTATAAGTTATTTATTAAAAATCCTGAATCAGATAAAAAAACAATGTTAAAGTACAGTTACATTATACACAGTACAATAATATAGAGATAAGCTCCGTTAAGTGTCTATCAGTGAAAACTTGTTACTGGCTTGATTATTTAACATTATTTTTATTTCAATCAGCCTTGGTTTCCCTAACAGAAATAAATATTTTTTTTATTTCATAATGTCATTTAGGATAAATTACTAATTGATCAATAGACTTAAAGGCGACAAGTAGGTTAGTTTAAATGTTTGACCTCAATCCTACAACAAAATAGGCGATATAGTCCTATATTGGTCAAATGCGGACCGGTGTTACAGCATAAGCGGAGACACGGTGCAGGGCTCACCAGAGTAGTTAAATTACGATTGATCAATAGACAACTTAACCACTTAAGCATCTCGAACGAGACCCTCTCGCGCATCAAATGTGTTCCGATTTGCGCTATCCCGAGTACCTCTCGCCACTTATAAATATTATATTTATATTTTTATCTAAAGCGATACCTTCTCACCCGTTTGTATTTCATAAAGTTTAGTGTATATTTATTGTATGCTCGTTCGAATTTAATGCGTGCGCCAGTGCGCCTGTTGACCTCATTTCACAGAAAAACCCTCGCATTAAGTGGTTAAAGGCGCCAAGTAGGTTAGTCAGATGTTTGACAGCACTCTTGCAGCAGGGAAAGAGACATGGCCCGCGGGTTACAACACGGATGGGGATATAGTACAGGGGCTCACCTCTGTCGGAAGTAGTGCACGTTGCGCTGCAGCGCGCGGAAGCGGTCGCGGCCGGCGGGCGCGCGCATGGTGTGCAGCGCCTCGCGCACCTGCTGCACCACGGGCGGCGACATGGCGTGCGCGTACGTCGCCGCGTGCCCCGCGCCGCGCACCGCGCGCACCATCCGCGCACTGCCTGCCAAACCACAAACGCTCCTCTAACTACGACGATAGGGTGCCTTTTCCAAAATCCACTTGGAGAGTTACATTCCAAATTTTAAATTTAAATATTTTCAATCGAAATACCTCGTAGTTGTTCGATATGTGTTTGTATGCGCGTGTGTATACATGTATATGTGTGTATGTGTACATTAAACTTGCTATTTTAATTTTACGGATTTGTGTACTTTTTATGTGATAAAATTGTATTTAATTCCTTTTTTAAATCATTATTAGATTATTATTTCATAATTAAAGGATACATTTTAGCACAAATTAGGTATCTATTTAGTTAGTGAAGAAAAATTAAATCGAATCAACCGAATGTACAATATTGTGCAATTAAATAAATTCGTCGTCGGAGAATTTTATTTATTCAACTTAGAATGGCAAACAAGCTGACGGCCCACCTAATGGAAAGTAGTAACCGTCGCCTATAGAAATGAGCAGTACCATGGACATAACAGAGTATACTGTTTCGCCCATGATACCCCCCCTGCGCTGCCATTCCTAAGGACTCCGGTGTTATTCCTCTGTATCCAGTAAATTCACGCCATATCCCACCCTTCAAACCAAAACATAGCCATGCAAACACAACTGTTTCACGGTTAAAACACGAATGGGATAGAAGTACCCAAGCAATCGACTTTTATATAAAGTCTCCCTCTGATGAAAGCCAGAATTACAAGTATAATAACCTAATTATAAATTTTCAGCATATGACTGTGGTACACTAAAACTAAACTAACCGGCGATGTAGCCGCCGGCAGCGCCGAAGCTCTTCGTGAAGGTGCCCATCAGCACGTCGACGTCGGCGGGCGACACTGCCCAGTAGTCAGTGACGCCGCGGCCGTTGGGGCCCAGCGCGCCGATGGAGTGCGCCTCGTCCAGGTACAGCTGCAGGCCGAGCTGCTTCTTCAGCGCCACCACCGCTCGCAGCGGGACTATCGACCCCTCCATGCTGTAGACGCCCTCTACCACCTAGTGACAAGGAAGCAACATGATTACGTTGCTGTTTTTACATAACATCATCATCATGGGGGGTTTTGCCAGTAGTTGCCACGCTTGGCAGGCGGATTGGCAACGGCAGTTAGACTTTAGAGATGTTTTAAGAGTTTACACAATTTTCATACTTTCTGTTTTCGCTTACTACGATTGTAATTAGTATTTCAAAATCATAATCATCCAAAATCCTGAAGACCTGTCGACACTCCATTACTTCAATCCTTCAGGACCCTGACAATTCTATCTATATCATACTTATTGCTGACAATACTTACAACTACAATCTTCCTCCACTTCCCCTCAGCGATGCCGGCTCTAGCGAGCTGCTCGAGGTGTTTCACATCGTTGTGCCGGAATACGCGGACAGTGGCGCGCGCGAGCCGCATGCCGAGGATCAGCGAAGAGTGGTTGTTCTCATCACTCAACGCGAGCACGTCCGGCCCCAGCAGCCCGGGAAGTGACAGCGTGTTCGTCGCGAACCCCATGCCGAATACTATAGCTGCCTGAACGGAATACGTTATTACGTTAATTTATTGAAAGTTACTGCTTCAGAGGTTCCAAAACAATTTGAGACCCTACAAGTTACTGATGAATAAGTATATTGGAGTGCGTTTCTCCATTAATTTATTATCACTTATCATCAGGTGGGGTTAGGTCAAGCGCAAATCTGTATCGTAGTATTTAAAAGACGCGTCGAGGTGACAGGACACGCAACCATTACACCGTAGTCGCCAAGATTGGCAAAGCTGAGAAGTGCCATGAGTACCATAGCGAAGTCTGTAATGTCCATGGTCCGGTTCATGTTTATAGACGACAGTTGCCACTTTCCGTCATCAGGTGAGCGATCAGCTTGTTTGCCATTCAGAGTTACATAAGAAAAGGTAGACCAATAGTCGTGCGTCACCAAATAGTACGACCTCAGTATGAGCCTATCCTCATAACTGAAGGATTATCATCATATCAGCTCATATTCACACCTAGCTGAGTATTATTCTCCTATTTACTGTGTCATTATTTACGATCCTGTGCTTATATCCTAGTATAAGAGTACACAAGTCTATTATTATCGCGCTAGGGAGACAATTTGGTATATGGTTGAATTTGGAATGTTAAGGAAAAATCATGAGACGCTTCTTTACACGCTTTCTTACTTTCTTAGTTTTTTTTTTTTCTGTTGAAACTATTTTTTGATATTGCAACTGAATTGACTTAATACAAAAGTTAGTGACAGTGGATATCTTCACACTAAGTCCCTTACGAGGTAAGCTGGCTGACAAACTAACGAAAAAGGCATATTTTTTTAAGAAACTTGAGCACCTTTGAGTCTCACTTGATGTAAAGTGATGACGTAGTCTGTGTTCACATAATAATACTTATTCACCCTAGCTGAGAAAGTGCCAAGTTATGAAAGTTTCAAATGCTCTTAACCTCAACGCCAAGGAAGTCTGCGATCTCAGCCTCCAGCTTGTCGTGTAGCTCGCAGCGGCCGAGCTCGCCGTAAGGTGAGGCCATCGCGAGTCCGTATTTCCGTACCGCGTCCGCCACCGGCCCCCGCTCCAGCATGCTCATCCCGAGGTAGTTGTACGAGCCCAGGTTGATGCACACGCGCTTCTTGCCTGTAAACCTGTGCCCTGCACACCTTTAGTACGGCCGAGGCTCTCGCAAGCAATATATTGGGAAACTGGCTGACCCGGCAAACGTTTTGACTCCAATAAGTTTTGAATCCTACATCTCAAGTTGGAATAAAGAACATTTACAAAACTTCATTAAAATCAGATTTGTATCGGTCGTGGCGATTTTTCCAAAAGATAAGTGAAAAACTACACCTTTGACGGAACATCAATGATTTCTGTATTTTCCAAAATAGAAAGCGTATCATCACCTGAATGTCCAGTTATAGTCGTCGGAGTGCCTCTCCATGAGGGTGACTTCGGCATCGGGAGCGGAGCATATGGGCCGGTTAAAACAGTGTTGCACACGCCGGTACACGTACCGAGAGAAGAACTGCTCGAATGGGTTGTATAGGGGAGCGTAGCCCTGCAAGCAAGAACAGCATTTATTATTTATTTGTTCTTTATTGACCACATTATAAAAAAAAATTGATAGAATAGGCGGACTTAATACTATAATAGTATTCTCTCCTAGTTAGCCTTTGGTAAAACAGAAATTTAATTATGCGGCGAAAAATAAAGCATGACAATTGTATAGCATTCAGTTAAATATGTGTACATTTACGCCGTGTGGTCCCGGCATAGAATAGGCCACCGCTTCCTTTCCCCTGAGCGTCGTAAAATGCGACTAAGGGATGTCAAACTGGATTTTTTTATTTGAATTTTTCTTTCAGATTGGTCCTATAGAATTTACATCAAAATCGGTAATTTGGTTTTTTAATCAAAACTGGTTTTGCCACAAATGACGTCGGTGTTTTTTTTTTTTTGGAAAAATTATTGAAGCTTGTTAGTTTATTGAGGGATTGTAAGTAATGCGTACTACCAGTCCCATTGATAGCAATATACCCTAACAGGTAGAGCTCCACGTGGCCCCCCTGGAAACCATCGTGCTGAATTCCAGGTGTATTCATCACGATGGGTTACCTTTTCATTCATACCTATCATCCCTCACCGGTGCTCCACCAGCATATTCCATTAACGCAGGCGAGGTTACCATACTATTATCATCTATTAAAAAAAATCTTGTATAATGTATTTAAGTATAATGCAAATAAAGAGTACCGTTTTATTCACAGAAGACGTTATAGAATAGATTACCCGCGAATGCAAGCTCAATATTATTTACAAATGGCGACTATACGACCACACCAACACAGCGTGTGCTTCAAACTCGAGAAATAAGAAAATCGAGGTTAATAACCATAATCATGAGTACGCATTGCAGCATCACGCTAAAGGATGCGGAATTTTATATTGGTATTGTCAAGTGGGCTGCTATCGTTTGTAATGGCTTAAGATTGTCATCTTAATATCGTTTACCTTGAAACATATACGAGGTTTGTCCGGAAAGTACGTATAAAAGTTTTTTAAAAATTTTATTTTACAATTATTCAGGTAAATCAATTTTATCCCCTTCAAAGTACTCTCCCTGTGACATAATGCATTGTGCCAACGCCGTTTCCACTGTGAGAAGGCTCCTTGAAAGTCCTCTGGTTTATAAGTCGTAGCTTTTTTTATCTCATTTATGTCCCCCAAAACGCCCCCGAAGTACCAAGAAGATATCACGGGGCCAAATTCGAATTTTTTATTAAAAAACTCAACAACTGTCTCTTTTACGATGCTTGAAATCGACGTAGAATTTTCCATCAACTGGAGGGACGACTTGATGGACAATCCCCCGAACATCGAAAAAAACAATCAACATTTCTTGACATTTATGATTTTTTTGTTCGTGGTTATGTCTTATGGGATTTTACTGTTTTGAGATCGGCAAAAATTTGCCATACGACGCGCTGCCATGTAAGAGGTAACTTCACAGGTCCCGGTCAGACCAGAACTGAAGCATTAGAATGGGCTTACCTGGCCTCTTTTCCGTCGTACTCTTCATAGTACATGTGCTCTTTATAAGCGACCAAACGGATAGAAGATATCAATTCGTCTAAAACTTCTTTTACGATGCTTGAAATGGCAAACGGACTTGCATTTTTTTGTATATTATTATAATAAATGATCGCCATGTGGTCCCGGTATAGAATGGGCTTCTTTTCCGTCGTAAGAGGTGACTAAGGAAATGTTTACATAAAGTAATTAATTCGTGTATATATTTTCATGTACAATAGTTTCCTTAAAATAACTAGATGGCGCTGAAATAAATAAAAACGCGCTATCGGATGGTTCATCGTAAAATAATCAGCTTTATATGATCTTTAGATATTTTTCCTTCTTTTTTTTTTCTTTTCTCTTTTTCTTTATGTTATTTTATAAATTAAATTAAATTTCAAGAAATATTCAAAAATAATCATGTTACGTTATACAATTTTTTTTTCACATGTTTTTTATTAGCTAAATGGGATTAACGAGCAAATATCGGTGCTGCTACTGTAATTTATGAATCAAATTTAATATGAATTAACCCTATCTTGCTACTAAATCTACTCGTTTAAATCATCTAGCTATTGGGAAGTAATCACATTCCGTTATAACTTTTCTTGTGACAATCGTTTGCGAATAATTCGCGTAGTATTTTTCTTATCACTGTGAGCATTGCGTCTGAACACCTTCTTCGCTATATTAGCAAAATATTATATTTTTGACTTGCCACGATCAACTAGACTAATAGTCCAGTCGATCGTGATTCGACCACCTCTGGTATATGTCATACCGGCGTGTGTCCAGTTAAGGCACCTATTATGAGTCATGCCTGTTGTTATGAGTCATCAATGATATGGTTCTCAATTATGTTTTTTTTTTATGGGTGATAATGGTATGGTAACCATGCCAGGGAGAACCGCGAGGAGGTCGACCTGGTTGGGTATATCGCTAGCAATAGGATTCTCAGTCTCCATTACTAACAATCCCTTAGCCCCTTCACATTCTTATTTTTTTTTTTTGGTGGATGAAAATGGAATGGTAACTCCGCCTGCGCTAATGGAATACGCTGGCGGAGCACCAGTGAAGCGTGATCGATGAAAATGAAAACAGGCCAGTTAGCCCATCATGATGAATTCATCAGGAATTAAGCATGATAGTTTCCAGGGGGAACCGCGAGGAGGTCGACCTGGTTGGGTATATTGCTAGCAATAGGATTCTCAGTCTCCATTACTAACAATCCCTTTCCCCCCGTCACATTCTTATTACATTACAATTAAGTGAATAAATTAACATGGATCTCAAATTAATTTAAATAGTAGCTAAAATACCCACGCTATGAAAGAGGGATAGGCAAAATCGCAACACAAGGACTCATTTCATGTATGGAACACTAAAAATTAAGATGAAAATGAATTTCGATCAAAGGCATACTATACTACACTGCTGTATGCGGCCACTTTAGCAATAACTACATAATGCGCATTTGTATTTGGAACTTACTATTTCAGTTTAATACGTATTGAAAAGTGACTCAGCACGTTTTACGATCCGTTTGAAGGTTTTCCTTACGACTTACAATTGTATCGTCTATTTTAGCTGAATGTAATTTGGTTCAGTTTTTTTTTTTTTTGATGGGTGGAAATGGAATGGTAACACCGCCTGCGCTAATGGGATACGCTGACGGAGCACCAGTGAAGGGTGACAGATGAGAATGAAAACAGGCCAGTTCGCTCATCATGATGAATTCATCAGGAATTAACTATGATAATTTCCAGGGGGAACTGCGAGGAGATCGACCTAGTTGGGTATATTGCTAGCAATGATCTTCTTAGTCTCTGTTACTAACAATCCCTTTCCCCCCCCTTTAATTGATGTTAATGGATTGTAACCCCACCCGCGCTATCGGTATACAATGACGGGCCACCAGTGAAGAATGATTGGTAAGAATGAAAACAGGTCAGTTGCCCCTTGTGACGAATTTAACCATAATTAACTACAATGGTTTATGTGGGGAAACCGTGTGGAGGTCGACCTCATTGGCTATATTGCCAGCAATGGGGTAGTTAATTCCCATTACTACCAATCCCTTCGTCCCCCAATTTAGGTCAGTCGCATGGCTATACCGTGAAATGCGTCCGTGACATCTAAAGCTAACAAAACAAATGGATTACGCACCCCTTTGTCATTAAGATTTAGATTTATAGCGAAAAGTAGCTGATCGGGCCAACGTTGTTTTCCCCTTATTGCCACCTAGTGAGTATTTTTTCTCTATCCAAATAAAAGACGATCCTATATCTCAAGTTAGAGCAAACAATACAGTTTTAGAAAACATTAAAATTGGTTGAATGATTTTGGAGATATTAAAGTGAATTTCTATATATTCTAATTTTGTTTCTATTTACGTATTCTTTCTATACGGTTAAATAGGGACAATATAATACAATGTTAAATTTCAAACTGTGCACCCTTTCTTATTCCTGAAACAATAGCGATTTGAAGTTACCCTTTATGACCTTCCTCGGCATTTAAGAGCCTTTTGTAATTAGCGAAATATAATGAGGTTAGTTCGTGTTTCAACCGTGAAGTAGCTGTTTTTGCATGGCTGTGTTTCGGTTTGAAGGGTGGGATATGGCGTGAATTTACTGGGTACAGAGGAATAACACCTGAGTACTCAGGAATGGCAACGCATGGGGGGTATCATGGGCGAAACAGTATACTCCGTTATGTCCATGGTACTACTCATGTCTATAGGCGACGGTTACCACTTTCCATCAGGTGGGCCATCAGCCTGTTTGCCATTCTAAGTTGTATAAAAAAATACAGATGGGTGAACATCACTGACATTGACTAATAATACGTATAAATTTTTAATGTTGCTTATAGATGGTTGCATAGATGCCATATAATTTTTTTTTTCAAAGAAACACGAATTTAAATTATTATTTTTAAGCAACTTTAAAACGGCAACTTCTTACCCAATTCTGTATCTATTTAGAGATGTGTAATATATAGCAGTATCTATGGTAAATACAATATTTATATATTGGTTTAATAACGTTATACATAATATAGTATCGAAATAAAGAACCCGATTGAAATTAATACAGATATCCGAATGGTGTCAGCCATATCGAAATAGGTGATATTTTTTTACCGCCATCGATATTTAGAGGTACTTCTCAATATATAGATATCGGAGCGGTACCCATATGGGTATTATCTAATTTAGATAATTACAAACAATACTCGCGTATACACTTAAAATTGCAATAGATTTTACGCCCATGACATTTTAACTATAATTTGAAACGTGTTTTCTAATCGACAAAAAGGGACGAGGTTCATAAACAATAATAGAGTTTCAATATCACCCAACAATAAGAATGTCAATGCTTTATACGAAAGAAACCGTTATATAACGGAGCGTAATGCAGTCGGCCCGTTCCTTTCGGGCACTTCCTCGAAGAACTAGGACTCCATTCAGCGCTATCAGATGTTTTTTGTGTAAAAAAAAAGCGTCATAGAAAATTTAATATTTTTTCGCCGCTTGTTGTGGTTATTTATTATAATTTAAAAACGAAGCGCACGTGATATCTCTGTGTTGCAGGCGTATATGGATGCTAGGTACTGTTTACCATCAAACGAGCTTGCAACCGTTGTGGTATAAAAATAAAACCAGTCAGGTGCGGGTTGAGGACATAAATATATAAATGATCCTTATAGCATTTCTCATACGAAATATCTTAGGTAATTAGATTATTATTATACATTTACAAACTAATTATTTCACATTTTACGCTTCACGAATTTCGGAGATAAATAAAAAACTACATAGCATAAAAACAAATAAAAATCAGTTATAAATGAAGCTGTTCCATATAATACCTCACCAAGACTAGTCAAATTAGAAAATAAAAATATTTTTCAATTAATTCCATTGCAATATGTGCAGATCCACAATATGTAAAACTATTTTAAATTCATAGTGTTACCTTACTAATTGCTGAGATATAGCGCTGTGACGGACACAGTCGCACCATAAGTTCAAATTCAAATTAAAAATATCTTTATTCAACTAGACTTGTTGACAAACACTTTGAAATCGTCATTTTTTGTGAATGCAGGGTTCGGAAACTTGTTATTTGTTCTCAACAAATACAAAGTTTCAGAACCCTAGAGCTCGCAAGAAACTCAACAGTTACTCTTTAAGTTAAGAGTTCCTTTGTACCTATTCAAACGGAACACTAAAAAGGATACTTGTTCGGCTCTTCAGATAAGCTTCAGATACATGTTATCGATGGCTAACGCAATAAACATCAATGGATAATCCCGATTCTTATCACTACTCGCAGTTTACGAAAAGCGCGAACCGCGCGATAATTCACGGACACGGGGATCTTATCAAATATTTACTAGTAATATAGTACAAATCTTAATATAAAACGCACCGACAAATATCGGTATGTTTCGTACATACATTAGATACAAAATATTTGTATTTATTATAACAATAATTTTGATACAAACAGTTTTAGTTGTCACAAGATCGATATGGGCGTAGCTCTTCTCTGTCATAAACCCTATCCTTTGCAGAAATTATTATCAAAACCGGTTTAGAATTGGCGACGTAATCATACGACATAGCCATAAAAAATATGAGCGAACTGAGAACTTTTAGAAATCACTTAAAAAAACAAAGGAATTATAAACGATTTAGGAAGAATTTAAGAGACGTATGTTCAGCAATATACTGCAATAGGCTGATTGTAAATATTTCTTCATACAATCTATTTTAAAAGAATTAAATTTTGATTTCATATATCCAACTTGGAGAGATAACGATGGATTAAAAACTCTTTGGTATAGAACATGATTGGCGGCACAGTATGCACTGTGATATTCATAGTGCTCTTCATGTCTGTAGACTACAATTACCACTTTCAATTAGATAGACCGTCAGAACGGTTTAGAAATCTAAGTAAAATAAAAAAATTATCCTATTGGTTTTGCAAACAAAAAAAATTATACAACGAAGGTGACAAACAAGCATACAGCCCGTCTGACGGTAAATGGTTTCTGTAGCCTATGGACGCCTGCAATGTTAGGAGTATCACACGCTCGTTGCTGACCCTGAATTAATTTCAACTATTACGTCGCCGAAGTGGTGAATAATTTTGTATCGCTAAAACATATCTCTGTTACCAGCGGGAGACTGTAAAAAAGTCGTTTGCTTGGGCACCTCTGTTCCGATCGTGTTTCAACCGTGAAGCAGTTATGTTTGCATGACTGTGTTTCGGTTTGAAGGGTGGGATATGGCAGTGAATTTACTGGGTACAGAGGAATGACACCTGAGTTCTCAGAAATGGCAACGCATAGAGGTATCATGGGCGAAACAGTATACTCCATTATAACAAAGTATGTTTATGGTACTGCTAATGTCTATAGGCGACGGTTACCACTTTCCATCAGGTGGGCCGTCAGCCTGTTTGCCATTTTAAGTAGTATAAAAAAATTGTAGATTCTAGGTTTTTCTTAAATTTTTTACCCAATTAACGGGGAAGAATTCCATATTGCACTCTTTATTTAATAGGTATATTTATTTATTTGTACTGACCTACCTACTCGTGCATCTGAGAGCAGCGAGTACGTGAAACGAGAAAGCATTTATAATAGGAAAATAGCTGTATAATTTGAGTTGCTCATCCATGACGACTGAGAAGAGCTGCTGTATCATTGAAACGTGTAGAATAAAAATACGAATAACCTTTATTCAAGAAAACTAAGTTACAAGTCTCGCTAAAACTCAAAAATGGCGTCACCAATTTTAATATTATGTTTGTTGTATTCATTATTGAAAAAAAATTTGGAATACCCCTACAGTTCAGTTGAGCTAAATCGAAAAATTAAAAATTAGTAATATTGTACGGAAATCGCTGTTTCAGATTATTTTTAATAGATGGCGTAGGTCACATGTAGTTCACCGGAACATCTAGTTACACTGAAACCTTAAACGTTTAGTAAAGAGATTATACTCGTACAATGTCGCTATCACTCGTATTTAAAACAATCAACGCTGATGGCCAGTTTAGGCGTCATTCACACAGCTCCGAGCTCTGTCACGATGCAGAAATTATTTGCTTGCATACATTTTGAATGAATTTATTCACATAATTAAATGTCAAGCATTTGGCAAAATCCAAAACTACTTTGACGTATGTTGGTGCTAACAATGATCATCGATTATTCGTTGTTGTAAGTCATCGAGATGACAATTTATCATATTTCCCTACCTATTCGAGTATGCTGACTAAAATCCAAATTAGCATCATTTTAACAACTTGTTCTAATTGTAAAAATGTAATTTTATTCTCAAAGAAACATGACGCGACTATCGATAAAAATTCCCACACACCAAGGAACGATGGAAGGCTCAAAATTTCATGCTGGTTTTAAATTCTTATTTCTTTAGGAACAATGTTTACTTTTCACTGATAGAACACTCCTTTAAATAAGGATACGGCTATTGTGTCCATAAAACGTAAAAATAACTATGCCACTTCTCTTACAAACTCAGGTAAAAGACGGCTCATCCGTAACGGAGCGCTGAGCGGGACGGGACGGCCTAAAGTTTGGAGACTCTAAAAGCCCTCGGAGCTGTGTGAATAGCTCTTTAAAAACTTGTTGCCTTGTACATCGGCGGCGCGTGCCTACGCTTTAGCACTCTGATAATTGACCCAAAATACTGCCCATTATTGAATGGAACAGAATGGAGGCCACGGTTGTGAACGCTTCGTTTGAGTTCTTTGTATTTCACATTACTTTTCAATTTGGTGGTTAAACATCACATAATTATGATATATAGCAAATATTTCGGTGGTGACATCTGTCGGTCTGTTTTTCCTTATAAATACAAGGTTAACAGTAAAAGGTGCACCATGGATTGGTAATAGGTGAAACCTGGTGTTAGTAATATTTTTTTTATATCATTAATATGAAAAACAGGCATACAGTACTCTAGATACCTACAACAACGGGGGTGTCACACGTACGTTGTCAATTCTGTAATTTTAGATGTATTTTGGTAGCTTTGACTGAGCAGCCGGATTGCCCCGCTAGTACGAACTGTCCATTGCTGTTAGAATCTTCAATAACTCACTGGCACTTTCAGCGACATATTTTTAAAGGATCAGCATGATTTTTGCCCAGAAGCAAAACGCAATCACGAGTCAAAACCATATCTATATACTCGCACGTTGATCTAAAATACATGTTCTTGTTCCACCTAAATTTGCTAAAATCAGTTAATTTTTTTTAAACAAAAAGCAACTTTAAAAAAATCGTTTCCCTATTTTTGTATACTTTTTTTTTATATCACTGAGGTGGCAAACAAACATACGGCCCACCTAATGGTAAGCGGGTACCGTAGCTTATAAACGCCTGCAAAACAAGGGTATTGCGCACGCGTTGCTGACCTTGAAAAAATTATTATCTTAAGTAGAACTTGTTGACTTTTATCATTCAAATACTAAATTCGACACTAGTATTGGGAAGTCACTTCTCTTCCCAGTATTTAAACTATTATTTTAAATTCATAATCGGAATTTAACGCAATGCGATTACACATAAATACTACTGTATGTAACACTAGATGGAGTGACCACCTCAAACGCATTGCAGGGAGTCAGTAAATGCAGGTGGCTCAAGAGTGTTCCTTATGGCAGTCTATGGCGGAAGCCTATGTTCAGCAGTGGACAGATAATGGCTGAGATGATAACGATGTTGACATACTTAATTTTAATTTAACTAAATTTAATTTACATGTAAACAACGCGAAAGTTTAAAATTTAACTATTTAGGCTATTGCTAAACCGAGTTTCACCAAAATCCTATAAAATGCATATAGGTACGCCGACATAGAAACTTTAAAATAAAATCTGTATTCAGACAAGGATTCTTTATAATAAAATTTTATGTTTATGAGCATCTGTTTGTTCGTCATATCTATTATACTACTGGCAATGTGCACCAATTAACTGGAAAAGATTTATTTCTGTTTACAATTGATTTAACTGCATAAAAGGTTGAAGTTTTAATTAATTGCACTATATCATTGTCCATAATACAACAGAACTGATACGAGTGAAATTACCCCAGTAAAGTAATTCGCAGACGCAATAAGAAATTAACACTTGTTCGCGGAACGCGCGTTTTAATAGCTCAAATGATAGCTCATTAGCACATGAACTGTATTCAACGCATTAGAGCTATAAAATCGTTTATTTCTAAGTAGGGCCTTAGATAAAATTACAACAGTTTTTTTTAGTACACATTGTTACTGCATAATCTATGGTTGCTGAAAGGATCGTTAAGTGTAGCAATGTGTGAATGAAAAATAAGTGTCACCATCTTATGGTCTGGTCAACTATTCTGTTTACATTTTTATAAAGTTCCGTTGGAATAGACTATAAAAGAATACACTCCCAGATGCTCCGAGGTCGGAAATCAAATGCGTCGTGTAAGTGTACGATCGATACAACCTCTACAAACAGCCTACCTACCATGATAGGCTAAATGAAATGTAGTCAATTGTAACAGTAGGGGAGAATTAGCCGCTAAGAAATTGGAATCAAATTACGTATAAGGAATAAACTTCAATTATAAGTGAATTACGTTCCATTTGAAGTCTATTTAGGAGAATAACATTTCTAAATTTGGTATTTTGGGTTTTGTCCCTAGATATTATTATTAGGGACTTATTTGTTCAATTCAAAAGTTAGTCTGCAAAAATAAATATTAAAATTGCTAAAGAAATGTCAAAATTTTTAGTCGTTCAAAGACTTTAGAACTTTGGTTTTTGATGAACGGAACGTCACTTTTCGTTACACGCATGATGTTGTGCGTACAACGATACGCATACATATGCTGAAAGCGACGTTCCGTTCATTATAAACCTCAAAGATAATGAACTAAGCACATAATACTTATTTACGTAAGATAAACCTTGCCTTGAAGTATTTGAAAATTGAATTTTGGTTCGAAACTTTGCAATTACGTCTATTTGTTCATTTCTGTTATTAGTTTACAAATGTGAATACACTTTCCACTTCGAAAACCTCAAGTTGTGATGAATGAACGTGGTCTATTGGCGGTCAAATGTAAACTACAGTTGTTCATGTTTCTACGGATTTCTTCTAGTTTGAAAGCGACTAAAGGAACAAAAAATAATAGACTAGTGCAAAACCAAACCTTAAATATACCAAGCTCCTATGACAATATCAATCCCTTAAATTACACATTCTTCTTCTAGAAGAGAAGAATTAATGGATTATTAAGAACGAAATCAGAAGAGTGTTGCGCGACGTTTTCTATACAGCTAACCAACCATGAAGCAGTTGTGTTTGCATGGCTGTGTTTCGGTTTGAAGGGTGGGATATAG
Organism: Galleria mellonella; assembly: GCF_026898425.1. Taxonomy (NCBI): domain Eukaryota; kingdom Metazoa; phylum Arthropoda; class Insecta; order Lepidoptera; family Pyralidae; genus Galleria; species Galleria mellonella. The sequence goes on from NW_026442112.1 coordinate 2,092,951, forward strand.
CAGTGAATTTACAGGGTACAGAAGAATAACATCCGAGTCCTCAGGAATGGCAACGCATGGGGTGTATCATGGGCGAAACAGTATACTCTGTTATGTCCATGGTATTGCTCATGTGTATAGGCGACGGTTACCACTTTCCATCAGGTGGGCCGTCAGCTTATTTACCATTCTAAGTTGTATAAAAAAAAAGTTGTTGTATTATAGTTTCAGAATCAGTTCCAAAATATGACTGCACAGATAAAGTAAAAAATATCCTTTTTATACTGAGAATTGCAAATAAACTGATGACTCATTATTCCTGAGGGCTACAGCATGGTCTTTCATTTTTGACCTAGTTCATTGATCCTATAGATGACAATGCGTCAACAGTGGGTGAGATGGCTTCCATTTCTACATTATTTCCATGATCAGAATGCTGGACAGCATACAGTACCTACGTCATATTTCGCCATGAAATGTCAAGTTAAAAAAATTGTTCATTTAAACCCACATTTGTTGTGTTTTGGCGCATAAACCGGTAGCTACTAATGTTTTTTAAGTCTGGCAATGAAAGTATTTAAAAGTTAATTTGCAATTCAATGCAGAATTGTACATTTTTAGTGATATCGTACCGGTTCGTTTTCGTATCTAAGTAAACCAAGGTCACTTTTTGCTGCGATGAACGAGCGATTGGATGACATTAAGGCCGGTAAATTTGTTTTTTTTTTATGCAACTTCGAATGGTAAAGGAACCGACGACTAACTTGGTGGAAAGTAGTAACCATCATTTATGGCCATGAATAGCACCATAGGACTAAGGTACTATACGTAACCTATAGTTTCACTCTCTTGTATGTCTGTAATAGATAAACTGAAAAATACTCAACCGATTTAAAAAAAAAATAGACAACTATATTAATAGTGAGTTATCTTACTCACTATTAATATAGTAGTCTATCTTGACTACGTATTATTTTCGAAAATTCTATCTACCCGTGCAAAGCCGGACCGAGTCGCTAGTCTTACATAAAATAATGTTTGTTCTTGACAGTAAGAAAAACATAAAATAATCAGTCAAACCATTTACTTAATTGATATTTAATGTTGCTATCGCATAGTAATAATTAAACTATATGGCAACATTAAAATGTCACTTATAATAATAAGACGTCTCTATCTATGACCTAACCTTATTATAGAAGAAAGTAATGACCGTTTATTGTTGCAATATATTTTATTTATTACATGTATATGTATTAGGGTTGCCACACATTCTTTATAATATAATACAGTACATTTATTTCCAGCAATTAAACTATATACATATTAAAGACAATAATAAAGTGTGGGTAAGTATCTCTTGTAGCTACGCGTATTTAAGAATCTTGAAACTTCGAAACTTTTTCATTACGTACCTTCATTAACCCTCTGACCGGACATCCCGCGATTCCGCGTGCAGTATCTATTAGTTTAATTTTACGCATCCCGCAATTTCGACGTGCTCGCATTTTTTATGTTTATTGACGTTGTTATCCCGCGATTTTTGTTTTGATAGACTGATATTGTTTCTCAGAGTCTCGCTAGATGGCTAAATAGTCGTACTGTTATTTGTTGTCAAAGCGATGTGCAAAAATGAAGCGGAAAAAAATACGCGGTCAGCGGGTTAAGGGAGAGGATCTGAGTCCCCGCTCCACCTCTTAAAAAATAATGTTAAATACACCAGTAATCCTGTAAGGTTTATTTTACGAAAAAAAAACACAAATGCATTTTTTAGAACACGAAAACCGCTAACTACCTATTTTCTCACAGAATGATTTGAATTTCTTCCAGCTAATCTTTCAGAGACAAGTTCACCCTTCGCTCATAATATTTATATCTGTTTTATTTATGTAATTTACAAGTGCAAAATATGTAAAAATCTGTTAACATTCTATATTCAAATGAACGACATAATAAGACCAAAAACTTTATCATAATTTTCGCATAACGGACAGCGAATCTAATGTACAAGTAGAAAGTGGCAACCCTAATGTCTAAGTATGAAATAATAAATCGACGCTAAAATTACAAACGGTTTGAAATTATCCGCAGCATGGGGAATTTCCCACATGGCAACGTTACTAGTTATGTTCCATGTGATCTAATATGCCAGATGCGTTAGTGCTATATGAATACACACTTATAATGATCTTCAGTACACATACCAACAGCAGAATGGACAGTCATTAAAATTCATAATTGTCATGACAATGATTCAAAACTAATCCTTACTAATAATAGGGAGGAAGGGATTGTTAGTAATGCGGACTGCCAGTCTCATTGCTAGCAATGTACCCTGTCAGGTCGAAATCACGTGGTCCCCCTTGGAAACCACAGTGCTAAATTCCAGGTGCATTTATCACGATGGGCTAACTGATCTGCCTTTTCATTCTCACCTATCATCCCGCACTGGTGCCCCACCAGCGTATACAAATAGCGCAGGCGGGGTTACCATTCCATTATCAATCATTAAAAAAATCCTTACTAATATTTAGTACTAGCGGCCCGTCCCGGCGTCGCACGGGAGGACATTTTTACATTTTAAAAAGTGGCCATTAAGGCTGCACACGCGACGGAAGCTTAAAAATGGAGTAACTTCTCCCGTTTTCCAAACATTTCCCTTCAGTGCTTTGCTCCTATTGATTATAGCGTGATGAAAAGTATACTATAACCTGCCCAGAAGTATTAAGAATAATTGTACCAAGTTTCGTTAAAATCCTTCGAATAGTTTTTGTTTCTATAACGAACATACAGACTGACAGACAAAAAATTTACTAATTGCATTTTTGGCATCAGTATCGATCACTAATCACCGCCTGATAGTTATTTTGGAAATATATTTCATGTACAGAATTGACCTCTCTACAGATTTATTATAAGTATAGAAGATATAGATTAACTAGCCAGCCTCACGTGACGCGAAAGAAGTCATATGTAAAAGCTTAGCTATTATTATTATTAATAGATAATCTATACATATAATAAAACTGCAGAGGTCGAATGTCTATACAATGAAAAAACAAAAGCTAAAAACCGAATCAGGGGGATGTTAGAAGTGAAACAGAACACATCCAGACTTTTTTCGCAAAGTCGCGGGCTTCACCTAGTTTTAATTAAAAGGATAAATACGTTTGTTCGTTGACGCATCAAGTTCTTAGTATCAACTATAAATATCATACATTTTAAACACGTGTTGTTGATACATATCTACACTTATAATAAATCTGTAGAGAGGTCAATTCTGTACATGAAATATATTTCCAAACTAACTATCAAGGAGTGATTAGTGATCGATACTGATGCCAAAAATGCAATTAGTAAAATTTTTGTCTGTCTGTCTGTGTGTTATAGAAACGAAAACTACTCGACGGATTTTAACGTAATTTAGTACAATTATTCTTCATACTCCTGGACAGGTTATAGTATACTTTTCATCACGCTACGATCAATAGGAGCAGAGCAATGAAGGGAAATGTTAAAAATGTCCACCTGTGCGACGCCGGGATGGGCCGCTAGTTTTAGACTAATTAAGACGATGAAAAATTGCAGTTAAATGGTACCTTTTATTATTTAGCTACGTGTAGGTGTCGTAAGAGGTGACTAAGTGAGAGCGAGGGATGGGCAGCAGCGTCTCTCTTAAAACATCTCCAAAGCCTAACTGCGGTTGTCAACCCGTCTGCCAAGCGTGGCAACTACTGGCAAAACTCCCCAAGGGAGAGGCTTATGTTAAGCAGTGGACAGTTAAAGGCTGACATGATAATGATTTCTTTAACTGATAGTATTTTATTTTAAAATAGTTTTTTTTTTGATGGGTGAAAATGGTATGGTAACCCCGCCTGTGCTAACGAGATACGCTGGCGGTACACCAATTAAGGGTAATAGATGAGAATGAAAACAGGCCAGTTAGTCCATCATGATGGATTCATCAGGAATTAACCATGATAGTTTCCAGGGAGAACCGCGAGGCGGTCGACCTGGTTGGGTATATTGCTAGCAATGGGATTCTCAGTCTCCATTACTAACAATCCTCCCCCCCCCCCCCCCAACAATTTAAAATAGTTTTGTGAACAAAATAATGCAAATATGAAAGCTGAATGTTATAAAAATATAATGTACACTTAATGACCCAGCAAAACTAGGTTTGTGCATTTTATCTCGTTCCACATAGTTGCTTCATGTAAGATATTAAACAGAAATGTTATTTAATAAACGCTAAGCGCATTCTAAGAATTGATATGAATGGTTTTTTTTTATCATTAACACCAGTTACTGATAAAAGAAGTCATTCATGTATATATAAGTGCATGGTGTTCCTCGTTTTATAGTGTTTTTTTTTTTTATGGGTGAAAATGAAATAGTAACCCCGCCTGCGCTAACGGTATACGCTGGCTGGGCTGGCTGGAAGATGATAGGCGAGAATGAATGCAGGTCAGTTGGTCCACCATGATGAATTTGACAAGAACTAATCATGATGGTTTCCAGGGGAACCGCGTGGAGGTCGACCTGAGAGCATATATTGCTAGCAATGGGGCTATTTGACCACATTACCCCCCGCCTCCCGTTTTATATTGTTGTATTTTTAACCAACTTCAAAACGAAAGAGATTCTCAATTCGGTTAGTTTTTTTTTTTTATTTTTGTTACCCCATAACTCCGTCAGGTCTAAACCGATTTGGATTTTTTTTTTATCTGTAAGGATATACCATACATACAGATTGGTCCCATAAAATATGTATAAAAATGAGTTTTTTTTCTCTTAAATCTAAATAATTGATTTTGCCCAAATTGGAGTCGGTTTTTCTTTTTTGGGGAACACAATCCTTATTTCTATTTAACATGGAATGACAAACAAATTGACGATCTGCTTGATGAAAAATAATAACCGTCACCTATAAACATGCAGTATAATTAGCACAACAAAACACACTGTTATATTTTTTTCCTAAAGAAGGTAGTCTTCAATTTAGCGTAGCAATGGAGCCTCTAGTACCATTACTAACAATCCGTCCCCCCCCCCCGCGCCGAAAAAAGGGTTTTTTAATAGATGATAATAGAATGGTAACCCGGCCTACGCTAACGGTATACACTGACGGGGCATCAGTGTGGGATGATAGATGAGGATGAAAAGGCAGATCAGTTAGCCCACCGTGATAAATACACCTGGAATTTAGCACGATGGTTTCCAGGGGGGACCACGTGGAGGTCGACCTGACAGGGTGTATTGCTAGCAATGGGACGGATAGTCCACATTACTAACAATCCTTTTCCCCTCCCCCGAAAAATAAGGGACCACACGGCGAACATTACCCTAATATGTATCTGTGGAGGGAAAAGGAATTGTTAGTAATGGGGATTAGCAAGCCTGTAACTAGCAATACACCGGATCGCCGGATTGAACCTGCAACCTTCGGAAGGTGAGACTGTATGTTTAACCACCACACCACCACGCCGTCATAAAAAAATATAAATAAAAAATAGTAATGAAATTACTACAATAATAATTACATACCTCTCTGTTCTTCTCTGTAGCGACCTTCGGTGTGAACAGGAGCTGGTTGATGAAGCCCAGGAACATGAGTATATAAAGGCCTATGTGTGTTAGAGCCGCTGTCAACAGTGTGGACTTCTCGAATGATCCGGCGAATGTTTCATGCTGCGTCCAATCTATTGGTGGCAATCCGTCGCTTTTTGCAAATTTCTAAAAATAAAAAATATAACTATATATTTATGTCTATAATACTCAAAGGTCTTCGTCGTTCTTCGATGCCGTTATGACAATTTTTTGAAAATGGAACGGTCACTCCGCCTGCATTATCGGTATACACTGGCGGGGTACCAGTAAGAAGTGATAGGTGAGGACGAAAGCAGGTTAGTTGGTCCATCGTGATTAATTCAAGAAGGTGCACGATAGTTTCCAAGAAGAAGCGCATGGAGGTCGACCTAATAAGATATATTACAATCAATAGAGTTGTTGGACCTCATTATTACGATCCTTTTTCACAACAGTTGATGGGATCCAATATGGCGGGGGAAAGCCTATCGCCGCTTTGTTCGTTTCCATCACTGAAATTTCTTTTAAGGATGAGGATAGAATGATGATGTATGTCAAGTATGATGGAGTAAGAGATGAAGTAATGTGATTTTAACGTCCAATTTTATCAAGTGTTACGTTTGGCTCAGAAATTTTGGAAAATATTTCATGGTAGGTTCTCTGATTACTGAACATTATTTATTTTAATATGAAGGGTTTGTCATAGTAACGGCAGTATCTAGTTTTTGCTTATCGAGCTTTTCTTACACTTTTGTTGTTATTGTTCTCCAACTGGTGTGAATTTACTGGGTACAGAGGAATAACACCTGAGTCCTCAGGAATGGCAACGCATGGGGGGTATCATGGGCGAAACAGTATGTGTGTGTACTGTTATGTCCATGATACTGCTCATGTCTATAGGCGACAGTTACCACTTTCCATCAAGTGTGTCGTCACTTGTTTGCCATTCTAAGATGTATAAATAAAAACTGACTTAAAAAAAGGGAGGCGATTGTAAATTACAATGTATTTTTAATATTATTTCAGAGCTCTTTTATTTATAAACCGATTAGGTAAGTATGTTGTTTTTTATCAGAAAGGGATATACTTTCATATAAAAAAAATCCATAGATAATGCATAAAAATCGCTTCAGTAGTTTGGTTTTTAAATAAAAATGACTGGTTTTGCCAATATGAAGTTTTACAAAATCATAGGGATGAAAGTGTGGGTGTGAGTTTGTTATGAACAACTACATTTTTTTTTTCAATGATAATGGAATGGTTACCCCGTCCACGCCAACGGAATAAGCCAGCAAGGCACCAGTGACAGATGATAGGTGAGAATGAACAGGCAGGTCAGTTAGCCCATCGTGATGAATACATCTGGAATTCAGCACTATGGTTTCCAGGGGGGACCACGTGGAGATCGACCTGATAGGGTGTAATGCTAACAATGGGACTGGTAGTCCACATTACTAACAAACCCTTTTCCCCGTACTACATAGTATTTAGAATTTTGGTCTACAAGAAAGAATTATAACGTAACAAAATGATTAACTTCAGGCTGCAGCTGAAAATCAGTGCTTTGCTTTTAAGCAAAACCATCACTGAGCTGTAGCCTATTTGGGTCACTGCGACACACATGGCGAAACCATATTTTATCTTTTGTTGTATATTTTGAAAAGTGTAATTTGATTGTATAAACTCATTTGTAAATTTACGTGTGTCATAAATGGCTCAAATAAAAAGTTTATCTATTATGTGTAGTATATTTATTTATTTATGTATAGTACGAGGTCTGTCCGGAAAGTTCGTATAAAAGTGTTCTGGAATGCGAGAAAGAGGAGTGGGGAGGCCAGGTAAGCGCAGGACCCCTTCCTTATGTCCCTAACAATGCTTCAGTTCTGGTCTGACCGCCGTGCGGTGCGAACTGGCTTGTCACGCCATCTGTGAAGTTACCTCTTAACGAAACCCCGTCGGCATGGAGCCCGCTTCCGTTGAAGAGCAGCGCGTCGTAATCAAGTTTCTCTCGAAACTCGGCAAGAATGGCCGTGAAATTTTTGCCGATCTCAGAACAGTTTATGGGGATGATGCTGTGAAGGAACCAACCGTCCACAAGTGGCTAAAAAGATTCAGAGAGGGCCGAGAAAGCGTTCAAGATGACCCACGTTCAGGACGTCCTTCCACTTCACATTCCGACGAAAACGTGGAAAGAATTCGAACTTGTGTTAATGGGGACCGTCGTTTAACGGTCAGACAGGTGGCTGAAGAGCTTAATTTGGGCAAAACCGTGGTCCACGAAATTCTAAGAAACGAACTTCAAATGAAAAAAATTTGCGCCAAGATCGTTCCCAAGCTTTTGTCCCCGGATCAAAAATCACGAAGAGTTGCTTGCTGTGAGGACTGTTGTTGGCCCCGTGTGACTTCTTCTTGTTCCCAAAAACCAAATTGGTACTTCGGGGGCGGCATTTGGGGGACATAAATGAGATAAAAAAAGCTACGACGGGGCAGCTGAGAAACCTACAACCAGAGGACTTTCAAGGAGCCTTCTCACAGTGGAAACGGCGTTGGCACAAGTGCATTATGTCACAGGGGGAGTACTTTGAAGGGGATAAAATTGATTTACCTGAATAATTGTAAAATAAAATTTTTAAAAAACTTTTATACGTACTTTCCGGACAAACCTCGTATAGTAAACCTTATTGATTGCAAATAGGATTGTCATCATCATCAATCAATCGATCAATCAGAATCAATCTAAAATTAGTAAAGATATAGTGTAACACACAAAAAAAAAAAACAAGCATATTGAAAACCAATTCCTAAATAAACAATAAGCATATCTGTATCCAGATAGATATGGATTTCTTAATCTATGCTAGATATAAATGTTCTATTTATCATATGTGTATTATATCAATCTACATATATACCATAATCTCTCTATCTTTTATTTACCTATCAATCTTAATACATGCCAGTGGGTAGAATCTCATAAAAACGAAGCATGTTATATATAATAATTAAGAGTTACTCTAAGAATGTTTTCAATTATATATTTTTGTCTTTAGTTGGAATATATATTTTGAAATTAAAAACATATTTTTATAAATTAATAACATTAAGACAAAAAAAATATATATATAATCTTATATTCTTAATAAATTCTTATATCTTAATAGTGAAAATACCAAATTACTGAACTAATTTATATAAAATTTCCATGGGACCAATCAAAAAGTATATTCTTTCAGTTAAAGATATAATTTTTAAAATAGATATGTAAATGATGAAATTATGAGGTAACAAATATAAAAAAAAACAACCAAATTGAGAATAATAAATTTACAGAATGATTGAATATATTTTCAAGGAAGTAGGGCTTGAAACTATTTTATAAATAATTTATTAAACACTTATTCATATTTACAAGTTTACATGAAAATGAGGAAAATCAGGTAACATAATGGACAACTTAATAACATGGATATAGTAAAACTATTCAGTGGATACTATGTTTCAACTGTACATTCATTTTTAATAATCCTAACTTTAATGAATTTAGTTTATAATTTACTAACTTTCACTCATGACTTTGTCCATGTGGAATATGTTTACTGACTGGGATACAATATAGCCTATATCCTTTTCCATCCCATGTAGTTTAAGTAAACAAAATTCATAGTGATTAGTTAAATAAACAAATTAACTTTCATATAATATTGGTTAGGATAAAGGTTGCCAGTTTGCTTTAACAGTATGCTAAAACTTTTATTTTTTTATCCTGTTTGATACAATATTAATAAATACTCTGGTTGGTGCAGTATTAGTCCTTAATATATTTAATAGTTGTAGTTTTACTTTAAAATAGATGTACAATAATAAGATTTTCAACATAACAATAAGACAGTCTTGTAGTAGTCAAGTGTAGTGTCACACAGAGGGTGTCTCAACTGAGCGATTAATATCCAATTTGCAGGGTAGTATGGTGACCGTTCCGTTATAATAATTTACACGGCCTACCCACTAGGTCCGCCCTTGTCTAGGCATGTATTAGTGTTAACAATCCCTATTGTTTTATGTAAAATAAACAGACAAATAAGTTGATGGGTCACCTAATGGATAGTGGACAATGATGTCTTTAGACATGAACAGCACATCACAGGGAGGAAAGGGACTGTTAGTAATGAAGTCTAATTTCCCCATAACTAGCAATACACCCTCTTAAGTCAACCTCCATGCAGTTCCTCCTGGAAACTATCATGATTAATTCTCATGGAATTCGTTACGATTGGTTAACGGACTTGCTTTCATCAACACCTATCACCCGCTAGTGGTGCCCCGCCAGCACACACCAATAGCGCAGGCAACTTTACCATTTTATTATCACCCATAAAAAAAGCAGCATATCACAATGTATACTGTGACTCATTTGGAACTCATGTGCTACCTTTTCTAAGAGACTTGCAAGCTCGATTTATATACATATTTATATGTAGAATAACGAAAAGGCAAATGGTTTGTATAAGTAAACATAGGTAAAGCCATTGTTTATAGAAAAAAAATCTTATACATATAAAATCAATAAAATAATATATTTTTATATGGATTTAAAATACTTAAATTTATTGTAAATATATTTAATTACTAAATTAAATCTAATAAAATAAATTAAAATCTACTTATTAATAATTAATATTTGTGTGAAATTTACAAATTATTGTCATGGTGCTAATAATTGAAATTGTGACCTTGAGTGATTGACGTGAGGTATTAATTTAAAATCAATCGAAGGCGCGCCAACCACATGACAAACGACAGTGGGTCACTGGGTTAGTGTGGATAAGCTTTAAAGTCGAATGAGTAGCACTAGGTCCCCATAAAAACACTTCCAAAAGCTCGAAAACAAGCTTTAACGCAAAGGGGCGTGTCATACACACCGGCAAAATTGTTTCCTATTTTTAAAAAGGAAGAGAGAAATAAAGTTACTCACGCCGGTGCCATTGTTTAGTTGTGTATTTTTCACATATCCATTTTTAAAATTGGCGGCTTTTCCATTTAATACTTTTTCTTGTTTTCCATTACATTCTTCTAATTTATTTAATTGTACCGTACTATTATTTGGTAAAGAACTACACACTGTTTCCACCGCCATCATTTTAAAGAGTGGCTAACTCTGATTTGAATTGAAGTTTCTATGATGAGGCGAGGTGAGGTGATTACTCGTGCTCAGATTTCATTCAGCAATGATAACGCTGTATGCAGTGTAATCATGTTTTCTACTAAAATAATATATAGCACTGTAATAATAGCTACAGCGCTTTTAGATACCAATTCAAGCAACTGTTTTACCGATTTAAATGTCAATGTCAATTAATGACATTAGAATAAGTCAAAGATTACGGAATTCCTTGTTCTTAGGAATAAGTCTAATAGAATGACATAGTGTTGCCATTTATAAAAAGATGCAATTTGTTGGGATTAGACAAGACATACATTTTATACTTACCTTGTTCTTATATTTTATGAATGGCAATTACTTTAATAAACAAACAGAATAGTATTTAACCTTTTAACCTGAAGACAATTGCTGATAAAATGGACTGTCCCATCCTAAAATATTGGGTGGGACAGGTTATCAATGTAAGAGCGTTATCACCGCTCATTTACTAACATAGGTTAAGTCAATTTGTAACTAACAAAATGGGCCTTGTAGTCTAATTAAATAAATATTATTATTATTATTATTTTAAATTCACTACTTAAATAGATTATTTTGTGCAATCTTCTGTTTTAAATTTATGCTTTAACGTTTAATGATTCAATGCCATAATAATTTTATCTGTAATTTGTATATAAATAATAATTGAATTTTGTAAAACTAATATTATAATGTAACTTAAATTCTTAAGTTTATATTCTTAGTATTGAGTCATTGCACATGTGACAGATGATATTTTAGTGCTCCGTATATTTGTCTGTTCTTTTCCTTAATTTAATGTTTTGTCACTGGCATACTACACAGAAAAAGAAAGAAGAGAACAAGGCTGTATATTAGTTATTCTTTTGTTCCATTTAAAACGATAGGTTATTGACTAAAAACAGCTGTCAAAAGCGTTGTCGGTAAAGCAGTTTTACGTATCTTTGTTGAAAAGTCAATAAATTACATTTTACTTTTTCTTGTCTTAGTATATTCTTCCCGTAAGTGTATCATACACAAATCGCTTCCTTAAAATTAATTGTCACCAGTATATGTGGCCAAGCTAATAATTTATTTAGTACGAAATAATTCTTCTAACTCTTCAACTTTCAAATACCGGCGGAAGGCGCCGCCCCCGCTGCATTGCATCGTTCGGAGTCGGAGGGGTCGGCAATGAGTAATACCGTTTCTCGTGCTGAGTGACGTCGTGCAGCGATTGCCGGTGAACGGCTTGCATCAGTCTGATACAGCGAAGAGACACGAGAGGACCCGCCCTCTATATTGCACCCTCGCGCTTCCCCGCACCCTATTGATCTTTATTGCTAGTCTGTTCTATATTTTACGTAGTTGAATAAATTTAATATGGATAGCGCCGACGCTCTCCTTGGTGGTCTCGCGAGCGGTGATAAGGGGCCGTTGTCTGAAAGCACATCGGTCGCGGAACATGCGTTAAAGCGCGACCAGGACTCGACGGATGACTTCGAGCACCTGGACCGCGAGAGCAAGCAGGAGGCCGGTGAGTCACCGCTGCATCATCACCGCGCGGCTACTCAGAATTTTCTCGACATGGAACGCGAGGATCTATTCGTGGACACGCCGCGGGCACCCTCCGCTGCCGAAAAGCTTTCTGAGCACCTCGCAGACAAGTTTACTGACAGTGAATCGGACGCCGATACTACTGGCGAGTCGCCATTTCATCGTCCGGCGCCACAACCCGCCAGTGCAGTGCCCAAAGCTCCTACGCCTGAACCAGCGCCGGCCGTGGTGAAGGATCCCACTCCTGTGCTCGCACCAACGCCGGCCCCGGCACCCGTACCGATCGTAAAACCCTCGGAGCCGCCACTGGAAATTCCCCCCGAACCAAAACCGGTTCCGGTTCCCGAGCCGAAGCAGGAGGTTCCCAAGCCGGAGCCGACACCGCCACCCAAGCAGGAGCCGGTGCCGCAGCCCAAACCGGCCGCACAGCCTAAATCGCCTCCAGAACCCAAACCAGAGCCAACCCGAGCGCCCACTGCGCACGTCATCGAGGCCGAAGTTATTTTCTGCCAGATGGGACTTGGTAAGCATTTTCTTATTTTATTTCATAAAACATAATCATCAATGAACCTATTAGAAAACAAGTACTGCGTCCTTCGATCTCTCCCTGGTCAAAAATTACTTAATATTACAATATACCCTGGGTCCATTCCAAACAAAGCCTACCTATCATTGCGCTAATATTTTCTTCGTTTGGTTTACAAAAATAATATACCAATATCCATTAGGTGAACTCTGATATATCTATACGACATTAACTTGATGATAATAATGATAATTATCATCATTCTGTTGTTAATTATATGAAAGTAACTGCGTAACTTAGGTACGTCATACGTCATGTCCCTTTTATACCTCTATCACGTAGGTAGTAGTTACAATTATAGTATAATAAGTATGTATTCTGGAAGTATATATGGATAATTTATTATTCACGACGCAGTTATTCATAGATGCCTACTTATTCTGTATTTGTACCGGCATGATTTCATCGATCAATTCGGAAGTGCCACCATCACTCGCAGACATGACTGTGTTATGCCGCGCGGCATTTTTTGTGCACCAATTTTCGTACTCATTTCAAGGCGACTCAACACTGAATGCTTTCGACCGTGAAAAATCATGTCTACAGGTGAATTAAACTTCGTGATTTACAAAAGAACAAATGTAATTATAACGAAATCTTTTGCAAATGCTAAGCAATAAGGAAATAAATATGCAATACTATGATACTTATACCTTGATCAATAAACACAGCTTGTGTTTTTCAGACGTTACAAATTATTGTCTTGTAAATTGCTGAATTGAACGGGGTTAGCTGTGCAGGCGATGTCGGGGCCCGGTGGGGGGTGTAGGAGGAGGTTGGCAAGAGGTGGCGGAGCGGCAAGAGCGTTGACCGCGATGCAGCGACCGGGTAACGGAACCCACTGAAACCCACGCCTCTCACTGCACGCGGAAAGAAAGGATGTCCGACCAATGCGACACAGAACTGTGTAGTCGACCCGTGACGCATCCAAAACAATAGCCCAACACAATACCTGGCTATAAAATAATACATCTAGACTAGATTTCATATTGTCACACTTGCACAGCTTATGATAGATCTTCATTAGAAGATCATGATATAGATTGTTTAAATAGCCTCTACTGATTTTATAGATTCAGTTAAACCTACTTAGGTTTAAAGCCTATAGATGAATATGCAAATTAAATGCTAACAAAGGCAGTCTGGTACGCATATATTATATGACCTTAGTATGTATCGCGCGATAGCGTCGCACGACACCACGTAAAATGAAAGCATTTCCATCTATAAAATGACTCATAGATACGATAATCATTAATAACGATAATTTTACACTATGATCTAATCTCTACAGCGTTGCGTAACGCGAAATGAGTATTATCACTATAGAGAGAATTGCACTGATATGGTCAACCTTTATATAAAAAATGCAATGTTATCATCATTTGACGTGCACTAGAACACTGGATACACATAAAACTGAATCATCTTATCAGTGACATCAGAGCAAAGAGTGGAATAATCCTCTTGTATACAATAGAAAACATTTCAGAGTTAGATTTTTCTATACGTAACCCAAATTGTTTCACGTAGTGGTCAAGTTTGATTTCTGGAATCCAGAAATCCAGAATCTGGACCAACAATTTGATATGCAGGATCCAAGATCTAGTTATCGATTGGCATGGTCTTTATTGTAACTATATATCGAACATGGTTATCAGCGCGTTGCCTATCGTCTCGACGACCGCGCGGTATGTGCAGCACGACGCCACCATAGCTAATTTTAGAAGCAGTTCTGAAGCACCGCTCACACAACCAAAGATTCCTCGGTGCTGAGTTCACGTCAACCGCTCGAACGCTCCTCAAGCAGTGATTTAAGTTCTGATGTAGCCTTGTGTGAGTCGTGAAGTGAATCATAGTTTCAAGGACCATTGCTTTATTGTGTGGAAATAATTGTGTAAAAACATGGGATCCGATGCTAATGCTGTCACGAGTAAGTACTATATGCGGTTTTTTGGGATGTGGTTTTTTCGTGGGATTTGGGAATTGCGAACGTAATGCTATAAGCTTTATAAATAGGTAAAATGTTATTGGATACGGAAGTGGTTATGAATAAACAATTTCTAGTTTACGTTTATAAATCCTACTGCTCTAGGTATAATAAATATTTAATTAATCCGACATCCGCTGCAGTAGTTTAAAAATTGCCACAGGATGTGTACCTATATCTAGTTTATTTCTTATGTCATTTCTATTTGGGTTAGATATATTTCTTTAAACAAATTACAAATGAATTTTGTATCTATTCTTTATATATTTTTTCGTGGCCTCTGAAATCTTGATTTCATATCGATCTACGCTTCGAACATTGCATTGCATTGCGTTGTATTATTTTTATTCCCAAATGATCTGTTCGACCGACTCGACCTCAGAACAAGGCTTGTTGTCGCAAATGCAATAAACTAAATACCTGTATATTGTGTACTGTAGATACGTAAGTAAATAGTACAACTCATTCTAAACATTATAATTTATATTATTATATTAAGCGACCTAAAAAGAAGATATTCTCAATTCTAGACTCATTTAGATAATTATTTTTTAATTGATAGGGTTTTCATCTTGCTCGCATTTGAAGTAGTTGTTCTTTTTTGCGAAGCAAGACCTTGAATTATTTAGTTTAATTTGCTTTGACTAAACTTGGTGATGTCGTTTCTGTTGAAAGCAAAATAAAATTTGTGGTTATTCGTTATTTTTGAAACATAAAAATAGTAATATTTAGATCGTCTCTAATTATGTAGATACTCTCCTCCTGTTCTCCTATAATACTACGCATTTCAGATTTTATAAAGTGACTACGCACTTGTTGTTTCCCTTGACCTAAATCGAGACCCTTTGTAAAAACGTACGCACCCTTTGTGTCAAGTGTTTGCTCAGTGCTACGTCATTTTATTCGTCGGTTCGTCACCCTCACCGCACTTTGTTCTTACGAATCATGACAATGTTGCAAATTGAACAATGTTGCAGGGTGACTTCTGGCGTAATCGAATTTGGATCAATTCGGAATCATATCGAATAAACTTCAATGGACGTTCGTTACCTTACGTTGCATTTGATCTATTTTTATTTACCTCGTTGATTTCCCATTTTCTCATTCAACACGTAAGAAATTTTTCCTTATAAAATATAATCTAGTTTTAGAAAAATATGATCAAAATTGTAAATATTTTGTCTGAATGTTCTTTTCAGAGAATATAAGAAAAGTATCGGAGAGTCAATTTTGGAAGTCTATACATACTCGTATATGGCAAGTCAAAGCGTCTAATTAGAATCTTAGCCTCTCTATGGCCAAATAAAAAATAAACTTTCCATCGATCGACCTACTTTACCCTACATATGCTTGTCTTTCTCAATTTTTAGAAAATTGAATTTCCATTATTAATTTTCAATCTAACCTTCGAGTGGCGCAAAATATTCCCATACAAGTCTGCAACACATATAAATATTTAAAAACGACGTAAAACCCTTGTCCTTCGAATAGTGTTAAATAAAGTAAGGAAAGTCCTTTACATATTATATATTAAATTGGTATTTGCTGATCATATAGTACATATCACTGTATTAAAATATAACAATGACTAGATTTTTTTAATGTTGATCTGACTTTTGAAGAATTCTGTTACATTTCGAATCGACTTTGTAAAACTTCGAATAAAAATTGGGATAGCTTGCACTCGATCTCATTCCAAATTGTCTAAAGTTAATCATAATTAATCTTCAATAATTGTATTAACTAAATGTAAGAAGACTTCCGAATGAAGCCGAAACAATTGTTAGAAATGACAAACACTAAGATCATAAAATTCCCGTTATGCATAAATATATATACACTTCGTTAAAAATGAATTTAAGTTTTAAATATGAAAATATTTAAATGTACTTTATGTTTGCATTTAAGTTCAAAACTGCAGCTCATATATACGAGTAGGTATATATCATCTAATTAGCTGATAGTACCTTCTAATTTACCATAAGTAGAGATGGGCAATCCACCTGGGTGGGTTTAAAGTCTGGTGGGTAAAAACCGGGTGTTTTGGGTTTATTGGGTTTAAACCCCATAAACACCCAAATTTTTGGGTGTTTATGATTTTGTACTTCATCATCGTCATCTCAGCCGCAAGACGTCCACTATACTGGACATAGACAATATTATTATGCAGCCTACAGAATAAAAAACTTTTAATTTGATTTTGAGTTTATTAAGAAAGAGATGAAAGTAAAATGTAAAACTACAGTCAATCACTGTCAGATTCAGAGTTATTACAAGCGATGAATTGTATAGGTTCGATAGGCTCTATTTCGTCTAAACTGTTATGTTCATTTACTTGCTCAATGAAAGCTTCTAAGGTATTTTCTTCATTAAACTGAATGTCCTCGCATTCAGCTTTATGTTTAAGATTCCAGTTATAACAAATGAATGAAATTTTTTCAGTTCTTTCAGTTGTAAGTCGATTTCTTTTGTTATTATGTATGTAGCCTTGGATACTAAAGGAACGCTCAGTGGCTGCCGAAGTACAGGGAGCTGATAGAATACGAATCGCTACTTTGCTTAACTCAGTGGAACCACAAATACCTTTCCACCATATTAGGGGCTCAATGCTATCTAATGAGCTCCATACAAATCCTCTGGCCCAAAAGTTTTCTTTAGCTTTATAACACGCCAAATCTGCCATTACATTTGACAAACTTAAGTGTTGGCTTAAATTGTAGATAAACTCCATACCCTTAAGTTCTTCCTCTTGAGTAAGTTCGACTCCTAGAGTCCTGGGGTCTAGAATATATGCTGCAAAATGTATTGGCCTCATTGCCATATTGCATCTTGAAGATACTGATGTTAGAATCTGCTGTTTGCTTTCTTCGCTCAATGTCGAAATCTCATTTAATGCAAAACGTATCTTAGCTTGTACATCTCTAAATGTAATGTATGTGCGATGCAAACGATTCTGGTCGCTCTCTAAGTAAAATATGCTTTCAGTGACTGGTTCCAAAATACTTATACATTCCCCTGTCTTCGTCCAGAAATCATCACTTAGAATTAAATCTTTAATATCTCTTGAAATTACCACATCTTCTCTAACTGTTAATATTTGCAAAGCTATCTTATTTGCTTTCAAACTTTTTAACGAAGTAACATGACTTCCCCATCTTGTAGCACAAGGCAATTTTAGTGTTTGTGTAGAATCTTCACCCTGCCTTGATTTTATCAACAAGGAACTTAATCGTTGACTCCTTTTAAGTTTTTATTATATTTATGGCTTGCATAATAAACACAGTTACTTCTTGTATCTTTACAATATCTTGGCACAACAAGTTAAGGATATGTGCACAGCAACCGAGAGGAACAACATGTGGATATTTGAGTTTTGTTAATTCGAATGCCTTTTGTATATTTCTAGCGTTATCGCCAATAAGTACAAGAAACTTATTTGCTCCATACACTTTCATTACTTTTTCAACTTCTTGGCTAAGGTATTCACTAGTGTGAGGATTACTTTCTGTATTCAAACTTTTAACGTATGCAGGTTGAGGTTTTGATATAAGAAAGTTTATTATTCCTTCATTTCTTAAATTAGACCAGCCATCGCACTGAAGGTGTAAGTAACTACAAGCATTTAGTTCCTCATTTAACTCAAAACGCATTTCTCTATATATTTTATCTAAGTATTTTGTCGCTAAAGCTTTACGTGAAGGTATTTTAAATTTTGGTTGCAATTTTTCGAAAAATTGTATCCATAAAGGATGTTGCACCATCGATAATGGCGTCCCTGTTACAAATATAGCTCTCGCTAATTCTGTTTTTATATGATCATCGGTGTCTTGAAACTCAGCATTTATTGTAGTGTTAGCAGACGACGAGGGGCTTATAAAAGAATCATTTGTCTCTATCTCTGACAGTCCAGACATTTTGGTTTTGGACGAGCTATCTTTTATAAGTTTCATAGAGTCTTTTAATGTTTCTGGAGATTTTGGACAAGTGATAAGATGTTGAAGCATTTTGGCAGCATTACTGAATTTGTAGACCTTATTACAAAGCTTGCAAGAAACAGACTTGTTTGGTAAAGTACGGTAGTGCTCCCATATGCGTAAATCTTTAGGTCTCCCCATTGAACCTAAAAAAATGAACGATGATTAGTTGGTCTGACGAAAATTCAACAATAGAGTGCCTATTTTTTTACAATGATTATTTCTTGTTATTTACAATAAATTTATTAAAAAAATAATAAAATAAATACAAAAAACCTTTGTAAAATTACATCTCCTCGGAGGATTAAACGCAGACGCTAGTTTATTATCGTATTGTTCTGTATTTTTCTCAGCAACTTCTTTAATTCGATTAGGTACTTACGCATATTATGTTAAAAATAAATATCTAGTACACATCTTAGGCTATCCACCATTATTATCCAATGACGACTCTCAGCTAACTATGCACTATCATCCAAAATAAACGTGTATGGAAAATTTTATCCCAGTCGGTTGAGGATTGAGGATAATTGCATCAACATACGAACATACCTACATACTTTTATTTACATAACGCAAGCTAAATAAAAGCTTGTAATAATACATCTAATTTTAAGTTAAAATTGTTAAGTGATCATGATATAATTGTATCATTCAAAAATCCACTTACCTTTAATTATTTCTTGTTAAGTATAAATATTATTTCAAATCTGCTCCCTTAATATGCACTTTTTTACTGCTTTTCCTACCTAACACGTTACCAGGAAGTCACGTTACCAGAGTCAGAGTAATAGTGAACACGTTTGACAGTGATTGTCGTCGCCTCATATTCAGCGTCGACGAATAGGGGAATCCCCAGTCATAATGTATTGCATGCGTGGCGGTCTTACTTCAAATCCATAAACAAAGAGATAATTACAGAACTCGATACTAGATGGCGCTGTTTTTGTTTGAAGAAAGTTTGCGGGCTAAAATACATAGAATTTCATCAATGACTTCCACAAAGAACAACATTTCTGTTTTTTCTAAGTCCGTATCTCTTCCGTATATTTCATAAGATATAAGCTTGGGCTACATTGTTATGCAACGTGATTTTGTCGCTGTCTTGCTAGCAGGGTTGACAGATATACGATTTAAATCGTACTCATACTATTATTTGTCTATTTTTTAATGTACGATCGTAAAGATTATGATCGTAATTCGCACAAAAACATACGACTTTTTGGTTACCTGGCAACATTTTTATTATGAAACGAACATGCTCACATCATCAGTCACATGCAACAATTTATTGGGGATTTCCCCTTCACATCTGGCAGTCCTGCTTGCTAGAATATAGGTAAGTCAGCCACAGTTACTGACGATCGATATTTAAAGGGTATTGTTTTTGTGCTAAATATTTCATAAAAACGTTATTTAATACTTTGTGGATTATTAATTTAGTTGATAATCACTGGAAGTAAAATGGATGCTAATTTGAGAGATCAAGATCTTCGTATAAAACAGTTAATAAAAGAAAATCTACGTAAGTACTCTTTTTATACCTAGGTAGGTAAGGTATAATAAACACAAAAGGTACTTAGATCGCGTGTGTTCGAAGCATTTATTCTAATAAATTTAATTTAAAATTGTAGAAAGAAAAAAATGTCTGCCAAGCCGTAGCCGAAGCCGATCTCCAAATATATTTGGCGATAGTGAGACCCAGTGTCCAGATGATTTACCCAGCGTCGTCGCAACAAAGAAAAAAACGAGGATAAAGTAAAAGAAAATTTACTGAAAGAAGAAACAAACTGTTCTAAATGCTTAATTTATGGAGAAGAGGATAAAAGAAATGAGTATTTCGGACTGTTAGTGGCTCAAGAATTTAAATATATACGGCCATGTGTGCGAACGAGGTGTTATGAAGAAATTTTAAAGTATCTACGGGAAGCAAAAGGCCAACATGTTGATCAACTGCAACATGAAAACACTGAAAATTAATTACTTTCATTTTATTATATATAGATTTTTAAAATTTCCTGAAATATTATTAGTTAACGTTTTATTTAATATTGTAGAATTGATCAATACAATTTATAAAAATAATTTATTGGTATTACTCACATATTTTCAAAAAAATACGTAAAAACCTATTTTTTTGGGTGATTATGGGAGTTTATGGGTGTTTATTGGGTTTTTACCAAAGCACCGGGTTTAAACCCGGTGCTTTGCCCATCTGTAACCATAAGTCATTATTGCTCACAGTTTTTATAAGGCGTTTTGATATAATTTACTTTATGATTACTACTTCTTAATTATTATACATTCATAACTTAATTAACACTGCACGATATCACGTCATAAATAACATATTGGAAAGAAAGTTAAAAGAACAAGAGGAAGACCAAAGAATAACTATATGGGACAAATAAAGGACAGGCTAAATGTCGTATTGTATAGCGTATAATATGGTTTAGGATAGAGCCGAATGGAGAAGAATACACGAATTAAATACCGCTACAAGAGGATATACTTAAAATTAATCACAAGACTTAAGTTACTCTTAAACTTCTAAAATTCTAATGACAACCAATGCCATACCCGAACCTGTATCTGTCATATTAAACACAAAGTTTTCAATTTTTTTTATGTCCAAATGTTAAGAATCAATTTCAAGAGCTATTCTTTGCTCAGTCTTATTCTACGTATTTTCTGGAATTTGCGGAAAAACCCCAGACATACAAACGTAATAAAGGCTAGGGCTCTGCGAGGGGCGGAGGGGGAACAGACAGGATCGATACTGGCTGCCGCCCGCCGCACACGTACGTTCATGGTATAGGGATATTGCTTACTTTATCACTTAGAATACTTTATAAACCTTTCGCTATCCCTACTTTTGTATTGGGTTTATACCATACTATAATGACTAATTAACTCCCCATAACTGAGTACGAATGTCTTTTAATAGGAGGATAATATAAGCCTACTGTTACCATTCCCGGTTAGGTGGTTTTGTGTAGTATTTTATTTGAAAATGTTTTTCTCTTGCATTGTGCTTTATTCACCTTTTATAATATCGAGAGTATAAAGGGAGTAGTGCTACTGTTTTACTTCGTCATCATATGGAATGCCAAACTGAAAATAGGTTTATTAATATTCCATATACACTGATACTCGAAGGCAAGAAAGGAATTGGAGATATTGCATCACAAATAGATGACAGCAACATTACTACCAGTACATAACTGTAGTATTGTATTAATTAAAGTTAATGAAAAAAGTAATTGGGAATTATCGTAGAAACATTATCTAAATGAAATTAGTAATAAATCGAGACATTCAATCAGTTACCTGATTTTTTATATTTACTACTATTGGACAATTGGATATCAGCAGACTGTCTTATGACCATGTAAATAGTCTAGTCAATGATTCGTTTATTCACAGTTTCGTTAAGTTCTGTTGAAACAAATGTTACTGAGCCTGATCTTTAAGAAGCTGAAAGAATCCCCTGCTATTGATTATAGAAAATACTTTGGATGTTTCGTATTAAGATTCTAAATAAATGTTTACAATTTATTTTCAATTGACTTTTCAACTAGATACCATGATGAGTTGTGAAAATTTGATAATATGTTTACGATTCGATGAAGCCTATTTTAAGAATTTTCGCGAAACTGTCAACTCAACAACAACATTTATATTAGAATCAAAATAATGAGTCATTATTTGCTAATGCTTTTATGTAACTTCAAAGTGACCATGACTCTGGGCCCCCAGAAGAGGCGCACACAAACTGTTAGACTGCTACTAATTGCGCGTCACACTCCCACACTAATATCGTAGTAAGTTGATCATCAGTTAATGCGTAGCCATTATCAACCACACATTTAATTACTAGTCTGGTTGAATAGCTATAACAAGGGTAAGGAATATTTTATACTATACATTGTACAGTTTAAAATATTCCTGTACAATGACTCATGGGAAAACCCTCTTATATTAACCTTAGTTGTATAGGGGATCGATTAATACTGTATTGCACACGCTTTGCGCTTTCAAGTTCAAAAGGAGTTCAAAATAAGAACATGAGAGCTTTGTGGGTTTACTAACCCTCGGAAAGGCCTTGATTACTAAGTTCCAGTCTGGCTGGCATCAAAAGTTTAATGTCAATTAAAATTACCGAGCAACTGTCAAACCTAATAAAGTTAATCCGAGAGGAAACCTACTACCTACACCGGATTCTTGCTACTTTTTATTCCAATATGATCAGAGAATTGTGGCTTATATTGGGCGCGCTTTTGGAAATATCTCTCCTGATATTTGTAAAGCTACTTACTTACTATTAATATTTGTGATATTTGTAATACTTAATATTACAGAATAAAGAAAATCCTAAAGAATGCCCAAAAGAGTAACGGGAAACTTTCACTAGGCTGCAGTGATTTGTATGACTTCTAGGAACAGCACCATTGTAACGTCCGATGTTCAACTATACTAATATTATAAAAAGGAAAGTTTAATTGTTTGTTTGTATTGGATAAACTCAAAAACTACTGAACCCATTTTAAAAATTCTTTCACCCATAGAAAGCTACATTACCAGCGAGTAACATACTAATATGCTATATATTATTTACGAAAATTGTATTTACCCGTGCGAATCCGAGTCATATTGAAAGAAAGAAAGTAATTGTTAGTAATGTACTCACTCAATTGACTATAAAAATTCTTTCACCTATAGAAACTTACAATAGCAGCGAATAACAAAGGTTTTTGAAAATTCTATTTATGGGGCCTGATCGCTAGTGCTTTATAATTCTTGAAGATAAAAGTGTTGAGCTCTGTACCCTGAAATTACACAGTTATATATCATACTCCAGACCGAAATAGCAAGCGTGACGGTAGAAATTCGAGTGAGACAAAGGTGCAGACATCTTTTTTATCTGTTTATGGCTGGAGCAGTGACACTGCAGGTGCGTCGAGCGTGATGTGTGGTGACGTCAGTGCGTACTAGACTTGCGTCTCTCTCGAGTATTATTTATATCTGAGGCATCGACTTCGTGGCGTATAGCATGCCGGTCTCTTTCAATTATATTTTTGCATTACAGTATTTATTTATTAATGTATCTATATCTCCAGAACAAACATAACAATAAAAAATAAAATGGATTACATTTAACAAAACACTTCACAGCATACCAATGAGAATTCTGAGATCGATCTCATAATTTCCACTACTACTGCTCTCATCTCGTTAAACATTAATCGAATTATTTCATCTGTTGCTGTTAAACAGATATATAGACATAAACTGTAATGTTTATACGTTATATTCTAACTATATATATTTTTATTTGCTCTTAAATCTATGTCAGGCGTTTTGGAGTTTGGGCCTTTTGTATCTTTTTTTACTGATAGTGTAAAGTATGTAAAACATTCTATTTTGATGTAATAACAATCGAATTAACTTACGTGTATTTTAGTCAAAAAAGCTGGTCTAGTTTCGGTACCATCAGGGGCCCTTAGTCATGAGCATCTGTGACGCGAGCGCACTAACTGCACTGTTATTATTTGCGTTTATTAAAATAAACATTTATAAAACTTTTAACAGTTAAATGTAAAAAAGAATTGATGCAGTCGACTTGCCTCCATATTTCATCGAACATATCAAATATTTTTATCTAGTATCTTAGTTTCATATATATTTTTATATATTACATATGACGAGAATATTGTATTATGTGACAAAAAAGAAATACAATTAAATGTATGTACGCAATTCTTTACAAATATATAAGTATACTATAATAAGTCAAGATTGTTCATCAAGTAATAAAAATAAGTACGAGTACCCTTTAATCCCCTAAAAAAGTGGTTCAGATGGTCAGACAAACAATTAGACGAACTGAGAACCTCGTATCTTTTGGAAATAGCTTAAGAACAGATAGACAGATTTTAGGAAACTACGGAATGTCTACGATGGGATTTTAAATTGAGGGTCATGGTTCCATTTCGCTACATCTAGATAGACACTAGTTTTTTTTAATGGGTAACAATGAAATTATAAGCCCACCTTCGCTACCGGTATATGCTGACTAGGCACCAATCAGAGATGAATGAAGAATGAGGATAACAGCAAATAAGTTGGCCCATCGTGACGAATTCAAAAAAAAATTAACCATTTTGGTTTACAAGTGCAACCGCGTGGTGGTTGATCTAATAAGATATATTACTAGCAATAGGTTCTTAAATCCCATTACTAACAATCCCTTTATCCCGATAGCTACTAGGTACCTATCACTACCTTTAACATTGTGTTAATCTATAAAAACCTCGTGTTATGGCTTCCTCTTAATGTCATACTACCGCGAAGGACATTTATAGCTCCCATTTATAATTATGATTATCGTAAACCATGTGATCAATAACTAATGGCTAGAGTAACCCATAGATTATTGAACAAACCATAAACAATTTAAATTATCAGTAAATAGGTAGATAATGTTTTAGAACGACGTAACAAATGACTTTGAAGCATCTAAGTTTGAAATATAATAAACAATCGGAACTAATATGTAATTTTTTTTATATTATCACAATCATCATCATCATCGTCATCATTATATCAGTCTTTAACTGTCCACTGCTACTCCTTGAGGGGTTCTGTCAGTAGTTTCCACGCTTGGCAGGCGAAATGGCAACCATAGTTAGGCTTTGAAGATGTTTTAAGAGGGACGCTGTTGCCCATCCCTCGACCATTAAGTTAATTACATGAATTCCTCTTTGGTAAATGTGATATTGATAAATTACGCTTTTAAAACGGTAATAAGATTTTATCATTACTTTTAATCTATAATCTTTTTATTACTCACTTGTTGATGACAACGGTTTCGGCTTTGAAGATATTACTGCTGAAATTTTCTTGATTTTTTTTCTTTATACAACTATAACTGGCAAACGAGCATTCGGCCCGTCTGTGTGTCGACATCTCTGACACCAGGGTGGCCACGCGCGCATTGTCCACCCTTAAGAAACCCTAATACGCTCTTTTTAAAGAACCCCATACTGTAATCTCTAGAGAAAGCCTAGAAGAAGACATGTACCTATTACATTCACAAATTTGTTTCCGAACACAATTATTATTTTATTAAAAAAAAAGTAATCTAACTTTTTATTAAGATAGAATTGGCATGGAGAAAGATTTGTTTCGGATTTAATGAGAAACTTTACAATTGGCTTACTGAAAACTGTTTTTTACTCTTTTAAAGATTATTTTAAAGTAAAATTTTAAGGACAAGTTCTTAATTAAATATATGCATACGGTTGAATATAGAGATTCTGTTTTTAATATTAAATACTTCTAATGTAATCTGTATTTGAGCAAATACCAGATCTACAAGAGGGAGACTTTGTACTAAAGTGGTTTCCTAAGCACCTCTGTCGCATTCGTGTTTCTAACGTGAAGTAGCTATGTTTGCATGGTTGTGTTTCGGTTTGAAGGGTGGGATATGGCAGTGAATTTACAGGGTACAGAAAATTAACACCTGAGTCCTTAGGAATGGCAATACATGGGGGGTATTATGGACGAAACAGTATACTCTGTTATGTCCATAGTATTGCTCATGCCTATAGGCGACGGTTGCCACTTTCCTTCAGATGGGCCGTCAGCTTATTTGCCATTCAAAGTTACATAAAAAAAGTTATTTATTTATTCCAGATACAATATTATGAATTATCTTTCAGTTTACATTCTGGTTTCATATATGGATTTAGATATATTTTTTCAACCACCATCTATCTATATATAAAAAGGCAGTTTCTATCGTTACAAAATCAGGCCAACACCGTATCCATAAACTATCGTGGATAATTTCTGATGAACTCGTTATGATGGGCCAACTGACCTGTCTTTTTATCCTTATTGTCACTCGCTGTTGTCCCATCAGCGTAAACCGGTAGTAAAGGCGGAGTTACATTATCATCCCATAATAAAAGTGCACCATATTCCGTATCTACCTATTCCAAAACAAATTTTCCAAAAAAAAAAAAAAACAAAAACGCTACTTTTCAAAGATTTTTTATTGTCAAGGAAGCAAACGTGCAGTCGGATCACCTGATGGAAAGCGGCTACCGTCGCCTATGAACATGAAAGAGGTTGCTTGTACATTGCTGAACTTTTAAATGTTTGTAGGCACATTTTTTGAAAGTCCCATATTGTATTGTACGGGAAAAATTTTAATTTAAATTACTAATTACGCATTATTCCAAAAATTCCTTATGAAAGACGATACACAATGTAACTATCTAAACAGATCTAACGGATCTAAAGTCTCTCTTAAACAATAGGTAATACAACAAAAGATATATATTAGGAACAAAGGATGTGAAAGATGCAGTAAAAAAACTAATCAATCAACTATCTTGACATCGTTATAACACAAACGGAACATTGTGACTACATTGAGCATTTTTTTTATGTATTGAAGAGGTTATATTTGGCTAGTTGAAACCGGTTTCGACCAGTTATTTTTTTACTCAAAGTACTGTACAAATCTACAAACATGGGTAATTTAATAGTGCTGCACAATGCAAACATTTTTATTCATGACTTATATGTGTATTTGTTTGGTCTGGGCATTTTAATTTTATTAATGTTTTTGTAAAAAAAGTGTTTAAATACGTCTATTACTTGTCTAGTCTACTATGGATAGATGTTCTGTTTTGTTTAGTCATAAGAGAAGTATATAATCGAGTTCTATTTATACTTTTGAGTTAGGATTATATATTATGTATGTTCAGGGCGATTTATTTATTTACTTCGTTCTTTTTTTTATTCCAAATTCAAAATATATATGACTATGTATTATCTTTATTTGATCTTCAAATTCCTTTCGTTTTTTCTTTGTTTCTTATTTTCGTTGTGATTTTTGCATAATTGGACCAACTGCTTACATAGCGTTTCACTTTCGACTGCATTTATTAACGCACCATGTGCCCACCCAAGCGCGCTGTGCAATACTGCAATGTATTGTTTATACAGGAGTATCTCCCTTAGTCTGATTGAACTCAACCTCCGATATTGAGGCATAGGCATATCTATTCTGCGATACAATGACCTGCGACCCGATCATTTATCCTGGCTAATAAAACTGTAGATTGATGTTGAATGCCTACACATACGTTCTTTTAAATATGCCATTGTTCTTGCATTTTGCTACTATCTATTAAATGTAAAATTGATTATCACCATTCTTATTATAATAATTGCAAAACTAACTATCTTAACACCAATATACAACCTTGTAACTAACTGTATCGTTGTATGATTGTCAAACTAACAGCGTATGATCTAGTTGGTTGCAATGCTATAACTATCTTGTAATATAGGCCTGGTATTGGTATCGGTAATGGGTGCAGCTTACATAGCTTATCAGACACGAGGGTGACGGAAGGTGGCTGTCTTCACGTAGTCTCAGTAGCAACAGTAGGTACCGGGCGCGCATGCGTGGGGATCGGGGGCGCGAGGGAAGGCGCGGGGCTGCGCCGTCAGTATCGACGCGAGAGTCGGGCGCGGCGCGCGCTCCGTCCGCCGCCTTTAACCACCGCACGTTCCACGTTACGTAAAGTGTCACTATGGCGGTCTCCGGGCCCTCCCTCTGCAGCGTCCTCAACCCGCGTAAGTGCCGCCTCGCGACGGCTTCGCTTCGCCTGCTTATTTCTCCCTGTCGCGACTAACCCGCTAACGCGCAGCCTTCTATTACAGATGCCTGGTTCGACCCGCAGAGGCTGCATCCAGAAGGTGAGTGGTCATCGCGCGTGGAGGGCAGAAATACGCTTAGGTCGGCGAGCCGCCAACCGGGCTGCCCGGGCGAGCGCGCGCCGCCCGCCGCCGGCCCTGCGGCCCTGCACTGTGACCCAGTGACCGCTGCATTGTAGAAAAGCGAAGTGTTTGTGTGAGCTCAGTGTTGACATCACTAGAGATGATCTTTGGCCGTTCCGAAATGCCGCAAGCCATAATGGTGGTGGCGGCGTGGTCGCGGTGCTCGGTGGAAGCACGCGACCCCCTTGCGACTTAAAACACGCTTCCACTCAATCATTTATTAATTGAATCTTTAAATCAGAACAATAATAGCTCCAAACGCCAAGTCAAGGTCTGTCATGCATGAGCGTCCCAATTGTAACACTAACACTCGCATGTGTCAATCATTACTCGCCACGGTGATTTAACAACTAACAACGATTCGGACCCGTGTACCTGATACTAGAACACAGTTATAAATACTAATACCGACAGGACAAAATATAATAAGATCACTTTTCTTTTTTGTCGATTGTTTTCCTTTGCATTTGGCAAAATATCAATTTGGGTTAGGTGTGTCGGAATGCGTATACCGCATTGCGAAACCGATTTGTTACAATAGGGCATATCCTTGTAAATCTCAAATTAATCCACGGAGACGTGTTACCCGCTTTTGGTCATTATTTGCACGTATTCATTAATTCGTTATGTTGAATCGTGAGGCTCGGTACACGCATGCGCACTGCTGCTGCTCAACTCGCAGCCATCACCTCTGCCAAGTTGAAATTAGACCGATTTTATCTGACATTGAGGTATCTGTCTCTTTTAATTTATTGTCGTCAATGTCGCAATTGTGTTATTCATAATTAAACTCAGGTGTAGATAGATATTAAATATTTATATCTTTGTGTAGGATACTACATATAGGGTTTAGTTTCTTAATTGTGCGATGCAGTCAGCATGACTCACCGCAATTTCCTAACACCTCAGTGATCCTAATTTAATTAGGGAAGTGTAGTCATGAAGTGGCTCGACTTGTGAACAAGCTATTACGATAGTTTTGCTCATTGTTTTTAGGTTCTAATTGTAGTGGAAGGTTGTTGCGCCTTGATTCCTTTTTCTAGTGGCATAGAGAAACTTAATCGGATCCTCGAGGTCGTTTAGATCTTGTAGGTATGTAAAAGTTATACTCATTGATACTATGACGTCAACTGTTGTCTTTTTTACTTGTTTTTGTTCATTCTCGTCCCTAAATGTGACAGTACCTACAGTGTGACACGCAATTCTTTACCTTTAAACATTTTCTTGTATCATCGTCTATTGTTATATGTGAACTTTGACATGCCTACACATAACGAAGTAAGAGTAACTAGAGATATGTTATTTAAATCATTTGTACAATAAATAGATGTTTACGCGATGACTTCCCTCGGTCCCCGCTTGTACTCGGTGAACACTTTACAGACGACCTGATAATGTCTATCATTTGTGATAATGTCACAATATATCTGTACTCTCTGTACCGTAGCAATGCCTAAAGTCTATCTAATACGTTTACAATAAGACTTAAAATTGAAATGCATTCAGACGTCCTTATCGATAGTTGTATCTTCCCGTGCAATTTTTACTATTCTACAAAAAACGTTACATAGATTATAATTTACTTTTACATCATTCGTGGTGCATAGTATTGTTTTTATCGTCCGTCGCCTATGACCTCAGTGGAACTTACTAGAAATTATGTTTATCTCAAGCAATTATGTCTTGATTGGTTGACTGAATGCAAGCATCCATTATCACCTATCTCACAATGAATAAATATTAATTGTGATTGATTGTGAAATTTGGTCACTTCTTTAGTTTTGTTGAAGACGTACTAAATACCTAAAATTAAGAGATTATGCGAAACTTCTTCCATCATCTATTCCTTCAATTTTTGTTTAATAGGTATTAACATGCTAAAAATATGTTCTTGCATTACTCTTAAATCCCCTTATTCATAAAAATTAAATCCTCCTATAAAACTATTTTAAATATTAGAGTATTTTGTCATTTTCTTGTTCTTCAATTTGAGAATCTAGTTTAAAAAGAATAAGTACTTTTTTTGCTCAAACAGCTTTATGGAACATTTGACGTTTTATGAATAAGGTGATAAGTCTACCATATACTCACGTCGCTAGCTCTTGGCGTATTCTCTTTATTCTTGTAATGTAATCCTTATCTTAATACAAATAATAGGTATTAAGCTACATAAATAAAATCACAAATGTGACTAGCTTAATAATCTTCCAATAGTGTAAAAATCAATTCACATCTTCATATTTCGATCCTAAAGGATACCAATATATATTTAAATATGTGGGAACCCTTTTTATCTTCAGTAATATAAACAACAAAATAGTGTGATAAATATATTTGTAAAATAATTTCTCATTTTAGCAAAAAAAAAATTACACTTAAATAGACATATTTTATAAGAGACTATGACAGATTAATTAAAAAAAAAAACAAGACATTTTCTAAAAACATGGATGTGAACACAGTTAAAACTTCAATATTAAATGATCCTTCTTGTCCTTATGAAAGTATCATTCCATTATCATTTATTTAGTTATCGGTTATTTGTTGGTTTGAAACCAAATTAATTGTAATTCATATTGTTATTGAGTCTGAGATAGTGTCAAGAGACCGAACCACTTTTATGACAGGCTGCGTTATCTTTGACACGAGAATTTCAACGTTCGAATTTATTTTGAACGAAATTGTGTAACTTATAAATACTAAATCTCGAAAGATAAAATCGTTTATACGCAATCAAAGCGGAAAATTGAAATCATTCATATATGACATAGATACGTATACCTGATATCTGGTACCCAGTAGTTGAAGGAAGAAGGCAGGTACTAAGTTAGATCTAAACCATGGTAATTAGATCTCTGAAAAAGATGTCATCAATCTCTAGAACTATCTTGCAGACATCTATAATTCTTGTCAGATCAGAAACTAAAAGAGAATTCTTCAGTCTCTAGAACTGTTTTGCAAACATCTAGAAATCTTACCACATCAAATACTGTCTAAAAAAAAAGTTGTCAGCTTCCAGAACTATATAACAGACCTCTATTAATCTCATCAGATTAAATACTGTCTAAAAGAAAAGTCATCAGTCTTCATAACCATCTTACAGACATCTTTTGAAATCAGATGCAGTAAGAATAGAAGCTTTGGCATTCGGTTCTATCTAATTAGATATACAACTCTACCATGTAATAACCGTCTAGAAATCACTTTTAAACTTTGCTCTATTGTCCATTGATATTTATATAGAACTATCATATTGTAGTATGTTTTATTTGTTACTAATTAACAATCAATTTTCTTATCATTGTATGCATTTGTAGTGTCCTGTTCTCATTTATATCATTTAAAGGTAAATAACAAATGTTATTATAATATATCATTATCGTTATTTGGTCCGTATATTTCCATTCTGTGTCCGTACATAATGGAGGAATCTATTTTGGATATGATTCATTGTTGCCAACTGTCTGGGATGGAAAGTGATGTCTCGCTTTTTAGGACAAATTCCTGTTTGTGCCTCTCACTACATTTTCGTTTCTCTACTTTTTGTTTGTCTACAAATGTTAGTTAATTTTTTTAGCATATCGTTATTATTATATCAAACGTTAATTGCCCACTGCTGAACATAGGGCTTCCCCATAAGAGGGGGTTTTGCCAGTAGTTGTCACGCTTGATAGGTAGTTTGGCATCTGCAGTTAGTCTTTGGTTTTAAGAGGGACGCTGTTACCTCCTACGACACCCATGTGAAAGAAAAGGGTGGCCTATTCTATGCTGGGACCACAGACTTATATCATATCAACCGTTAATTGACGACTGGTGAATATAAGCCTCCCCTATGAGGGAGTTTTTGCCAGAAGTTGTCACGCTTGGCAGGTGGGTTGGCAACCGCAGTTAGTCTTTGGTGATGTTTTAAGAAGAACGCTCCTGACCTCCCTTCACCATAAGCTCTCTCTCTCTCTCATAAAATACTGAACGGGTTTTCATTTATCAACAAAGTGGTTCCTGAGGAAGGTATAGATAGGTATATAATTCGTTGAGGTTTTATGTGAATTGGTTGAAATATAACGATAATTGTTGAAGATGTCGGAAAAAAACCACGCCATCTAGAAGTTTTCATAGAAAACACTGCTTAATCCGTTTAAGATATAACAAAACAATATCCATACATTGTTTTGTTAAATTATCCTGAGATTGAGAATTGAGAAATAATAATTAGAATTCTTTCTCTTTTAAAACCCTACAAAAAAGTCCACGATAGCATATGTCTATTTTTAGGAATAGCTTACTATACCCATCTAATTCATACACGATGCAACAAGTTAATGCAATATATGTAAGCATATATCATATGCTCTGCTACCAGTTCGAAGCCGTGACGGGTCGTTAAAGATGAGTATTAAGAAGAAATTTAATTTCAGACGACCAACTGTTATTACTATAAGTATGTAGGCAGATATATAAATAGAATGGTACTTTTCCAACTTTTATATTATAAATGTGAAAGCTTGTAGCAATGTCTGGATCTTTGTCGGTTAGTCAAACAAAAACGGCTGTACGGTTTTCATTTAATCTTTTGTAGACGAATGGACTATATCCCGGACTAACACATAGGCCACTTTATCTAAATTCACACGGACAAATCTGCAGGATAAAGTTGATAATTAATGATAAAATTTATCTGCTTTCATATTGAAATGAATCTTAACCTTAACTCGTTTCCTAATAACGGGAATTAGTAAATTACATTGGGTAATATAGACGGCCGTGTAGGCCCCGGCATAGAATATTTCCGTTGGGTTTCGTAAGAGGCGTCTAAGGGAACTTAATGGAAGATGGATGGGCAGCAGCGTCCCTCTTGAAATATCACCAAAAGCCAAACTGAGGTTGCCAACCTGTTTGTCAAGGGTGACATATATTGGCAAAATCCCCCTTATGGGGGAGGCCATGATCAGCAGTGAACAATTAGCTGATATATACAATAGAGACGGCAGTTTACGTGGACATGACAAAAAATGAGGGTTCACAATTCGTAAGCAGGGTCCCACAAACATTCCAATCATATTACAATTTAATATAATAAAAATTAAGAGTGTAATAATTACATATTTGAATAAATACAACACAAAAAATATATTATTTTTCTTTTTATTTATACAACTCCGAATGTGGAGTTTTCTAAATGAAATAAGTGAGAATTGATTGGTTCCTTGTGCTGTGAGTAGATGTCAAAAAATGTAAGTTGGATGTAATCACTTTTTTGATTGGCCAATTTAAATTTTTTGATATCCACTTACAGCACAACCAATTAATTAACCAATCAATTCTGCATTTTTTTAAATATTATATTTATATTTTATTATTAATTCGTGGTTGGAACTCGGCCGCATCGCAAATTTTCATAATTAGATCTAATCTTCACATTTTTTGTCAAATTTCGGGAATATGGTAGGAATGTAGCTACAGAGGATCCACCGAAACGAGCTTTTGAAAGTGGTTTATAAAAATAAAAGTCTGAGAACTTCTGATTTAAGTAAACTATGATAACTTAGCTGAATTATCTTGACGTTTCGACCAGGTTACACCGGCTTCAGTCACGAGTAAACAAGCAGTTGTAGTAGGAAATTACCAAAGTTTATCCACAAGATTGCGTTAATTTTCATCTCTTATAAAACCTAAAACGTATAGCGCGAAAGTCATAAAATCATCATAAAATAACGTACATCTTAGAATATATAAATAGAGCATCGAGCCTCAAAAACAGGTCAACTTTTTATCAGCTAATTGTCAAATTAGCTGACTCGTTTTTTTTATAGTATTCTATATATTTACGCATAAAATGTATCTTGTATTATTTAATAAATAAAATAAATGTTTATGCTTTAAAAAGCTACAGAATTTATAAGATTAAATAAATATAGAAGTTATAAAGGAATCACTCATAACTATTTATTACGCAAAATTGTATGAAAAAGTTGACCCGTTTTTCTCGAAGCATTTCTATGGATACACTCTATCTGTATAATCTAAGATAAACATGTATAGAATAAAGATTTTAGAATGTTGACACATTTGATCGTAGAAAAGAAAGCTGAGAACAGAAGTCATTGTAATATAACTAGGTTGACCCTTTTTGAGTGAAGAGTGACCTAGTTTACGAGTACAAATCTTATTTGCGTATTACACTGCGCTACGCATATTTAAATTTTACGAATAGTCTATCTTACAAAGTTTTTATTTCATATCATAAAATATATCTATGTTTAGATAAAGATAAAAAGTACTCTTTTAGCGATATTTTATTGTCACATTGTATTTTCCTATTAATATTACAAATGTGAAATTTTGTAAAGATATACAGATATTTGTTACTCAATCAACTGAATCAATCCACTGAATGGAATTAAATGAAAATGATCAATTAGATCCTCTGTACCAAGTCTAGATTAAAATATGCAAAAACGTTTCGGAAAGGCAATACAAGGTAATACTTAAATCCGATCGCTTATGCGATTTTACAGAATCCAAGGGAAGAAAAATTCCACAGAATTTTTCGTGGAAATGTTACGCTAATAGTATATTCAGTAATTCAGTCACAATTTTGATGTCTTCTTTAAATCGGTACGGGCTACTGTCGCGTGGATCCCATAGTAATTTTGTGACTAATTGAAGTCGTTTTGTTTGAAAATTGTAATTCGTAGAAATTAACTCAATTCCTAACGTGAACTTTCCTAGAAATAGAATATTGATCCTTTTTCTATGTTCCTGAGGAAATACAATCTAGAACTCTTTAATTAGGTGATGGATATGCATTTTTTCGGTAATCGCACATCATCCTAGGCATAATCAGGTGAACTGATATCAAGCGTAAACCTTTCTTGTAATAAAAAAGAAAATCCTGGCCCATTGCTTTCTTTTTCTGACGGGACACGGAATCCCTAGACAGTTCAGTCCATAGATACTGGTAGTAGTCCATGCCTTAATAAATAAATCTGGGATATCTCAGAGCAACGTGGTCCACATTAGCGACGCTTGTCGCCGCGTAAACCGCATCACACGCGGAAACGGCATGCGTTATTTTTACCACTGTGCTGTGACGACGCGCGCCGGCGACGCTACTCCAAACCCCCCAACCTGCCTCGCGCTCCCCGGCACCATTGTATTTCTATTTCAACTAAATATTTTACGTTCCACGCGTCTAATTATCTCGTGAGTCATGAATGCCGGCTGTATCGATTGCTACCGTATCCCCGACCCTACTTGTATGATTTCCTTCAAATGCTTCCAATGGGTTTTTTAAGTTTACTTAGAGCTGGTTAAAGGGATTATAAAAATATAGACATTATTGGATTTGAACATACCATTTTTCGGAATCTTTTAAATACTCTGTGCCGAATTGAATACACATATTAGAAACGCCATTATTAGGCCCATTTAACGTCTATTCGATGTGATCTGCCTGCCGAATACTGTTTTGCAATAGGTCTGTGAATTCAATAGGATTTTAACTATTGAATTGTTATAAATTTCAAATGCTTTTGGCTTTTGAAGATATTTCCAAAAGTATGACGATCTTTATTAGTCTACACGTAGCCAATTCTGAAGTATTTTATTAAAATTCTGTATGCAATCTACTAAGGTTTGCACCCGTTTTGCCCCATATCAATTTACTAATTTACAAAACGTCGCGAAGCA
Source organism: Galleria mellonella (assembly GCF_026898425.1). NCBI lineage: Eukaryota > Metazoa > Arthropoda > Insecta > Lepidoptera > Pyralidae > Galleria > Galleria mellonella. Next base: position 2,129,334 of record NW_026442112.1, read on the forward strand.
AAATCTACCTGTAGAGACATCGGATTCCGCATTTTTTTAATGCAATTTAGAATTGCAGACAAGCTGACAGCCCACCTGATAAATAGTGGTAACCGTCGCCTATAGACATGAACAGTACTATGGGCATAACAGAGTATAACTGTATCGCTCATAATACCCTTCATGCGTGGCCATTCCTGACTAAGGTGTTATTCCTCTGTATTTTGTAGTTTCATTGCTATATCCCACTCTTCAAAACGGCACACAGCCATGCAAATACAACTGCTTGCCGGCAGAAATACGAATAGGACAGAGTTACCCAAGCAGATGACTTTAATACAAAATCACTTTCTGGTAATAAAACTCGACGAAGCATCTTATTATTCAACGGTGTGCTCGTCATTAATGCAAAATAAAAATTTCTTGCTGTTACAAATAAACAGTAGAATAGCACAAGTGACTTCAACCTAATCTCAATGTCAGGATTTGCGTGTCGACGTCCCATCCACACCATTAATCGCTAAATATACCTACATAATATAAAGCAGTATAATACGAATCGAGGGCGAGAGAGGCTTCAGTGTCGTGACACATCGTCGTGTTCCACTGCGACACACGACACCCGACCACTCCTTGAAACCTCGACACTCGACGGATCTCCTCGCGTGCTACGCTAACACCACTTGCAAGATTGATTTTAAAATCCATAGGACTTTCATGTCGAGATCTATACTTAATGGGTTAAACCAGGGTTCGTTTTGAAACCGAATAGCTGATCTAGCTTTAGCGTCCCTTTGGCAAGTTTGATATCTTTTCATTTTTAAATAACTTCCAATGTTACTGGCCGCATATATGATATTCTCTCTTTGTTGTTTTTTTCTATCTGCTAGTTGTTACTGTTGTCTTCAGTATATATCTTTTATATACCTACTAGCTATTACCTGCGACTTCGTTCACGTGATCGGGATATGTTTACTGACTAAAATGTAATCTATATTCTTTTCCATCCCATAGAGTACGTGAATACTAAATTTCATAGCAATTGGTTATGTCATAAAATCGCTATAAGGTGTTTTTTTTTAATGGGTGATGATAGAATAGTAACCCCATCTGCGCTATCGGTATACGCTGGCGGGGCACCAGTGAATGATTATAGGTGAGAATGAAAAAACAAGTCAGTTAGCCCATCGTGTTGAATACACTTGGATTTCAGCACGATGGTTTCCACGGGGGACCACGTAGAGGCCGACCTGTTTGGGTATATTGCTAGCAATAGGGTCCTTAGTCTCCATTATTAACAATCCCTCCCCCCACTGCTATAAGGTGTTGCCTTAACATACTACAAACAAACTCACTTTCACATTTATAACATTAATAAGGATTTTACTGAATCTTATTTTTTTTTATCTGTACAATACTTACGAGTATATCTGTATAATATTTACTTAATCATGTTGTATTTTTTTCATTAGTGAATTTTTAGCCTTATGCAAATCTTTCATAATTAGCGTCTGACTCTTTAGAATCTTTACTACCTATAATATTTTAAAGCTACACCACTGACGTTTCGTAATGTCATGCATTGTACATACATTATTGCAGTGTCATAAAATACTTTGTTCGATACAAAGCACACTAACTGAGATGGTGGCACAAATTGTCAGTTTTTTCAATGCTGTAAATTGTACTGTCATTGAATATTAGGTGGGTACTTAAAGATATAAATAAAAAGTAGGTATTCATATTTTTAAACGATGATAATGGAATGGTAACCCCGCCTGCGGTAACAGTATACGCTGGTGGGGCACCAGTGATACATGACTGGTGAAGATAAAGACAAATCAGTTGATCTCTTGTGGAGAATTGAACAAGAATTAATCACGATGGCTTTCAGAGGAAACCGCGTGGAAGTCGACCTGATAGGTTATATTGCTAGCAATAAGGTTATTAGAACTAATTACAATCCCTTTCCCCCATCTTACTAATATTATAAATGTTAAAGTGAATTTTGTTATACACGTACTATATACTATATGGTATGAAGAAGGATATAGATTACTTTTGGGCAAGAAATCGCGGAAAAATGCTATAATATGTCCTTCATGAATATACAAGTAATGGTATGTACACGTTATCTCATTATGGCGTCAGGCATGACGTAATCAACCAGCGAAGTCACATTATCATTTGTAAAACCTTTGTCATTAAGTATTACATGGCATTTGTTCTGCACATACCTATGCTTAACTTGCGATGTTTATGCCCCGACAAGGCCTTCTCCACAGATAAAACAATTTTAAAAATAACAAGTGACGTTCGACTGTGGCGCCAAAATAATTCTGTAAATAACCCTAGCGGATAATATTTGTAACATTTGACAGTTTACTTTTTCTTGTGGCATTCACCCCGTTGTTAGGGTATAATATAATGATTTGCATTACCTGGCAGCGTCTACAGTTTTTATCAACTGCTTCACTTGAATTATATGTTATTCTTAGATCATATAAATAGTGTCTCCATACAAATGTTTCGCCAAAAACAAGTCAACTTTTTTATCTACGTGATTAGGGTTACCACAATGTAATAATGTACACTGTATGTTAGAAAATTATGTGGTCAGAATAAATTGAAATATAAAAACGGTGGAAAATTAATACGAATATGTTTAAAAGAACAAGTTAAAAATATATAATGATTCGTAATTATGCTTATCTTTACTGATTATATCTAAGTATGGACTAAAATAATGTTTTCTTTTTGAAATCACTAAAAATAGCGGTCGTTGTAATTAATACACGTAGGTATAACATATGTTAATTTGTAAACATTATATACGTATGTATATTTATATTACATCGGAAAATATAAAAAATCAAATTTAAAAAATCGAGAATCTTAGAAATTTTTAATCACAACATTTAATACTGAAAAATGGTGCGTTTTATTTTAATTAAAAAAAATATGTGTCAAAATTTATTCCGCCAAATGTCAATTTTGTTGACTAAAAGTTGACCATTTTAAAGTGTAATTTAAGGTATTAAACTAGACAAGCATAATGTATCTAAGTACCATAATTCGTCCACATCCATTTAGCCGTTTAAGCGTTATTGAATAACTTTCTAATGTTATGTAGGGTTTTCATAAACCATTGAACGGTATGAAACACTCATGAATCATAATAAATAACGTACACGTTACACATTAAAAAAAAAAATTAAAAAATAAACAAGTTTTGAAATCATTTACTATGTACTGAGATTGTAAACTTTTCATACACATTTATCGTCAGAATGTGAAATTTCCTAGAATTAAATTCTCATTGTATATTACTTTAGCTTCACTAAATTAAAATTCACAAATAAAATTTTTAAATTCACTAATAAAACACTTTTTTAAATAATAGATGAAAATAGATAATATCTTTATTTAAACAGCCTTGTTTACAAGCTGTTAAATCGTCACTTTTTTATGGCTCTATCGCTGGGTTCGGAATGTTGTTATCTGCTGAGGTGAAGTCGCAGTAAAGTCAACAGTTACTCTTTTCAAATCAATTTATGTACAAAATAATTTTTTATTATGTTACTGTTGAGAACAACGACTATTATAGATTTATTTATATATAATTATTATTCATTCGTTCAAAAATATTGTTTAATTTTAAAAACTGTCATAATTCAGACATTGTCAGACTTTGGTATAACCTAAACTAGTTTAAGGGAAGGATTCAAGTTAAGAAGTTTAAAGTTAGAAGGACGGGGGGAAGGGATTGTTAGTATTGGAGACTAAGGGCCTTGCTGCTAGCGATATACCCAACCAGGTCGACCTACCTGGGATCCTCCCTGAAAACCATTCTGAATTCCAAGTCTATTCATCACGATGGGCTAACGAACCTGTCTTTTATTCTAATCTATCATTCCTTACTGGTGCCTCGCCAGCATATACCGCTAGCGCAGGCGGGGTTAACATTCCATTATCGTCCATTAAAAAAAAAAACTAATAGTACTGTATTGTTAGTTAATTAACTAACAGTTGATATAAATCACACTTATTTTTATTAACTACTAGCGGCCCGTCCCGGCTTCGCACGGGTAGACATTTTTATAACATTTTAAAAAGTGCTTATAGTGACATAATGATAATAGTTGGACATATAGTATCGTGAAGTTTTTTGTAGTTATTAATATTTTCTTCAATATTGTAGAACATACTTTTGTTTTATCACCAATAGTTTCCGTAGCGTACGCGACGAAAGATATAGCATTTTTTTACACCTTGAGTTACGTTACTACAGTTTTAGTATGGATCCCTAATCTTTTCTAGCAATAAATATAGCCTATGTTACTCAGGACGAATGCAGCTTTCTAATGGTAAAAGAATTTTTGAAATCGGCAAAGTAGTGTTTGAGTTTATTCATTACAAACATTACACATGCACACAAAAATACAAACCTTTCCTCTTTGTAATATTAGTGTAGATTGTTTACATAATTGTTACTCCTCCCGATCGTCCTTGAATCGATCGCATGCGCCTTTGTTTACGGGCCCACATTTTACACATGGACCCTTTCTGTGGTCCTTTAATGCTATTTTTAATGTTTATTAATGTGTGTCGATGCACTTGAGTAAACACGTTATTGTAACAGATTCCTGGTATTTAGCTGGTGGAAGTTCTTCTAATAATTATATCATACTAGCGATCCGGTGCAGCTTTGCATGTGTCGTTTGCTTGGGCACCTCTGTCTCATCCGTATTTCAACCGTAAAGCACTTGTGTTTGCATGGCTGTGTTTCGGTTTGAAGCGTGGGATATGGCAGTGAATTTACAGGGTAAAGAGGAATAACACCCGAGTCCTTAGGAATGGCAACGCATGGGGGTATCATGGGTATATATATATATATATATATATATATATATTCTATCTTACTCAATGATAATGTAACTTTCTATGAGTGTAAGAATTTTTAAAATTTGTTGAGTAGTATTAAATTTATTTATTACAACAAACCGTTTGCCATCAGCAGGAAATCCGTTTTTAAACCCTACAACCGAATAGGTGTAAATACTATCAATTGCAAAAAGAATCGAAATCGATCATATAATAGCACTATAATCGCGTAACATAGTTGCAAAGAAATTCAGACGAACTGAAAACCTACTGAATCATAAAAAAAATTACTTAAAAAATCATAAAAAAAAATAACGCTTAAGAAAACAATTCTAATAGAGCGCCATTAGAAAAAAAGAAAAATTAAATATCTGTTAAAGAATTTTGTAAAGGATGTTTTATCTAAATCATTATCATCCTCATCACCGTTTAGCCATTATCCAGTCCACTACTGGACATAGACCTTGCCCATAGACTACCACAAGGAAATGTCTACGTCCATTTATCTAAATACGAGTAACAATATATATATATATATATATATATATATATATATATATATATATATATATATATATATATATATATATATATATATATATATATATATATATATATATATATATATATATATATATATATATACTTTTCTTGCATACTAAGTTTTAGTTCAGAAATTGTCATAGCATATTAATCACCCATAAAAATTGTGATAATCACAATAATATATGACGTGCTTAAATACCTGTGATAATAGCTTTTAAATCTAAAACCTAGCGGTGTGCCTTAATCCGCCACGAAATATGATTAGATAGTTAAGACTTAAAACACGCTACACAGAATGAGTTCATTATCACACATTAGTCAAAATTTAAAAAAGTCTAAAACTATAAAATTATTATAGTAAGACTAACTTTTACCCGCGACTTCGTCCGCGTGACCGGCATATGTTGACTAACCGAGAAAATTGTGTTCCTCAGAAAAATCAACTTAAGTGGTAGCGACACTAGTATTTTGATTTATTAACTAAAGAAAAAAAAATATATGGAACCAATCTGTAAGTATTTCTTTTCTATTAAGAATTTTCCAAATCGGTTTACAATTGACGGAGTTATGAGGTAACAAACATAAAAAAAACATACATCTGAATTGAGAACCTTCTTCTTTATGGTGTCAGTTGAAAATGGCAACCCGTAGGTACCATGGGCGTCACAGTATTATGTATAATACTTTAGTATTACAAGTTTTCTTTCTTTTATATTAATATAATCAAAATGTCGCACTTCAGACAGATAAAAGACAACGATAATTTTAACTACAAAAATATATTTTCATCCCTGTATTTACTTACTTTATACGCGTATGGTTCAATTTTACATTATTTACATTTATATAAATTTACATTATTATATATATTTCGGTACTCGTTGTCTATTTTTATATTTTATAAAAAAAAAATTAACTATACTTTTTTTGTAATGATTGTTTATAGTATCGAGTAGTCGAGTATCTCGACTACATCCTAAAAGTTGACTGATAGAGAATGCCTACAGCATTAAGTTCGCTTTTTGTACCACATTTTATTGGTCAGTAAAGTTTAAATTAATAAATAAGTAGGTACTTATAATCTACAATTGCAATTAATTGCATCAGCACTCGAGTAGAGGGCGCGGTAGTATCGGCCGTGGGAATGTATGTTATCACATGGCTTGTTTACTTGCTCTGTCATCTGCTATAAATATGCAGATAATGGTATATATATATATATATATATATATATATATATATATATATATATATATATATATATATATATATATATATATATATATATATATATATATGTATATATATATATATACTATTTTTTATGAAATAGACACAGTTTCACTAGATGTCATCAAACAATATCCCCGTACTCTAAGAGTTCACTGTTACTTTATAACAACTACTAAACTAATTTTTTTTTTATATATTTTTTTTGATGTGTGAAAATGGTATGGTAATCCCGCCAGCGCTGACGGGATACGCTGGCGGAGCACCAGTGGAGGGTGATAGATGAGAATGAAAACAGGCCAGTTAGCCCATCATGATGAATTCAACAGGAATTAACCATAATAGTTTCCAGGGAGAACGGCAAGGTCGACCTGGTTGGGTATATTGCTAGCAATGGGATTCTCAGGTTCCGTTACTAACAATTCCTTTCCCCCCACAAACATATATTACTCGTGTGATTCCGGCATAGAATAGGCCACCCCTTACTTTCCCGTGGGTGTCGTAAGCAACGATTAAAGGATCTTAATGAAAAAGGGATGGACAGAAGCGTCCCACTTAAACAGGCAGGCATACAAGCAAAATTAAAAAATACTCTTAAATCATGTATATAGAACATATAAGCTATTAAGTTACTTGTGTATACAAATTGTACAACCTTTATTTACATAGATTAAATGTGAATTAGATGGCGTATTCGCAGCCAACAATCTACACACTAGTGTCAATTACAGGTTACGGATCAAGTGTTCACTGTAACCACACGCAGGACCGCATCAGTGTTTAACCATTTCCCATACAGAGTAGGTACATAGTTCAAACAACAGGCAGTGTATGTAGGAGTATGTATGACAACTGCAATCACATATGCCTACTGCATGGTTTTTTTCTAATGGACTGGTAACCCCTGTGCTTTCGGTATACACTGACGGGACACTGAGTGAGGAATGACAGGTGAGGATAAAGCAGGTCAATTAGCTCACCGCGACGAATCTAACAATAAATCAAAGCAGCTTCAATCGTTACTAAATACCTATGTACGGTTAGATATATTGGAGACACAATCATTAGATTTTAAATATTTGAATTTAGAATTCAAAATCGTGTGTCTACATATAATTTGTACTCTATAAACTTAAAATGTCGCAAAAGCAAGATAAAGAAATATCTACGTCAGAAAGAAAGAAATCACACGCTCGTTTGCCCCCTAGGGCATCAATCATTTGTGGCAAGTGATTACCGCCGCCCATAGGTACAATTTTTATGCAAGAGCAATGTGCCCTTCTCCCATCGAGGTAGACACGACAATATGAATGGGAGATGGGACAACGCCAAATGCTCCAATTTAAACACGTGCTTGCTTTCGCACATAATCAAAGATTCAAATGAATAAATTATAATAAATACTAATACAAATGCTGAAAGACGCGTGCTCCCAGTTAGTTTGCGACATGTTACTAAAATTACTTTCATCCGAGAGTGGTCGATAAATCTACGGTGGCATTGACCGTTGCCGAAGCATTCCCGTCCCCCCTTGCAGCGGTTGCCAAGTTGACACCGCTTCCATTAGCGCCTTCGTATTTATTTTGGCAACAATGCGCTAGACCGCTAGATCGAGCGTGTCGATCGATTATAGCTTGCTTGCATTGAGGCATGGGTATTATCGATACCGCCCCAATATCTATATATTGGGTTTCTCTGGACATTGCTAACGGATAAACAGGACATCACCCATTTTAATATTGCCCTATCTATTTATTAATATTCATCCAATCCATTAAGTTCTTTATTTTATTTCGTAATTGTATATTGTCAAGTAACAGATATATTAAATAAAATATTTAATATATCTGTTACTTGACTAACATATAGCTATTATAACTACAATATACAGATATTGCTATATATTATATTACCCACTCTTTGATTATGTCGTTCATAGTAGTTCAATATGTTGCTTTGTAGAATGCGTTCCTATAGTCTTTTTTTATGAAATGAAAATGGAATGGTATTCCTGCTTGCGATATCGGTTTATGCTGGCGAAGTACCAATTAGGGATAGCAAGGGAGATGAAGACAGGTCAGTCACCCTTTCGTGATGAATTCACCAGAAATTAACCTGGATTCCAAAGGAGACCTTGTGAAAGTCGACTTGATAGAGTATTTTGCTAGCAATAGGATCTCTAGTACCCATTGCTAACAATGGCATCCTCGTTAGATCAACATGTTTCTCACGTGGGCCACATTCGATTCGCGTCCGAATCGATAAATGAATGAATTTAGAAAGTATTCGGCAAATTAAAATTACGTTAGGCATGTTTATAAAAAATCTGGGTTACTTTCATTGTGATAAAATTATTATTGCTCTATAAATTCACATATTTTATTTTAAAACAAAATGCACCGATGCACGAGATGTTTTATAGACATATTAGATTTAAAATATGAGAATGGAATTGTGTTTACGAGTAGAGTTTGCTTCTTAATAATTATTTTTTAAACTCGAAGGAATACTGTGTCTTATTTCATCACAAAATTAAAATAAGGCCAATATGGTACAATTATTATACCAACACACACACACAAACACACTCACACGAGTAGGTGAACTCACCCTATCGATTGATAACAATAATCATTAAAATAAATGAATAAAATCTTTCAGAACTTTACTTTTCAACCAACTTCAAAAAGAAGGTTTTCAATTCTGTTTTTTTTTCATATCAAAGATGGCTGACCAGCATACAGCTAATCTAATGGTAAACGGTCACTGATATTTGTTACCTTACAACTCCGTTAGTTATAAACCGATTTGAAAAATTGTTTTATTTTTGTTTGAATGAGTATACTTACAGAATGATCCCATAGAAATTATATCAAATGCGGCCCAGTAATTTATTTTTCAAAGAACTGGTTTTGCCACAATTGAAGTCGGTTTTTTTTTCTGGAACACAATCTTAAATTATGAAACTATAAAAAGGCTTAAGCCTAATACTTTCATATTATACGAGTACATCTCTACATTCACCTAAATTGTTATAATTAACAACAAAACAGGCTCCACGACTACCAGTCAGCCCGTCATTGTATCATCATTCATGGTATGGTGTTCTGGTACAGTCATGGATGGTATACATGTGGGTGTTGCTTCGCATGTGTGTGACGCATTGGTGACAACGCTCTAAGTTTTTCCTCGGATATGTATCGATTTTTGCAGTGACTTGTCGTTACGAATTTTCTCTCGATTAATTAATCTTTAAAATTCGATAAATAATACAATTGTCTGCATACGTATTATGTCTCTTCTGTAAAGTGAAACTCGAATTTTACTAGAGGATCCATAAGTGATTTTGCATATCGTATTCTGTAAACGAATAAATTTGAATTTAACTAATTAACTTTAATCGATATTTCGATTTAATGTTAGTAAATGTGCGACCAATTTTTGAAACTCATTTTTGTTTTCAAAAGTCATTCAGTTTCAATAATCATTGCCAAAAATGAAAATTAGATGAAGTGAATACTTAAGTAAAATGAAAATGAAGTAATTTTTGCAGAATTGCAGTGCTTTTTTTATCATTATTTGAATATATTATCTCAGATAATAATTTCTCAGTGTCACATACTACGGTTGAATGGTTAAACTATTTATATAGATATATCAACTATTGTCTGACTTAAACCGATGTTATTGACCCCAGTAATAGCCACGATCGATTTAGCCGCATGACTCAACTCGCAGCCGCTTGCAATTGAAGGAATCGATCACAATTACCGATTGCCTATCTACTCGATCACTTATGAGTTTATTTTCTGATCGCTTAAGAGTATATTTCCCGTTCATTTATGCGTTTATTTATGAAAGGTAATGCTTTAGTTCAATCGTAACAGACTGGGAGATATAGAGCTTAACCTTATCGAAACTGAGAATAAATTTATGTTAGAGCAATTTATGGTTGCCATGTATAGCTCTGTTGTCTTGTATCTATGAAGCTTATCATCTATGAAAAACTCTTATAATTAAACTGTTGTTATAATGACACCTTATTCATTAAAATCCATCAGATTGTTTATACTAGAGATATCTGTTATCTCTCGGCAGCGGTGTGACTTGATACAATACAATCTGAATCAAATTGATATCATCTTGAATAGACGACGAACCAATCTTAATTTTTCAGAATCGATTCCGATTCGATTTCTTCAAAAATCGCCACATCGTTTTCAACTTTGCCGATAACCATCGAGTAGATATCGAATAAAATGTCGCGTATCGATTGCCGCGTTGTCCGCTGCGTTCAAAACCCATGGTGTCAGCAGCGGGTCAGATGACGTGTGTAGAAAGGTGGGCCCTCGTGGCGGTGCGGGCCCGTCATGTGCGCGGGGCCTGCCGTCCGCGGCTCGTTCACTCCGCCGTCATGGCGCGTCCCAAGCAGTCGCCGCGACACGCCGCTCAATATGAGCAACTCCCGCCCCGTGGTCCAGGTACACTACAATCAATCCAAACGAACAAGTAGGGATCGGATTCCTACAGCATTCCCAAACGTTCCTCACAGTGCGCGCGTAGTGTGTACAAAGTAACACTCTATCGACCAGACCCGTGAAGACGTGGACGGAAGAAGTCAGACATTTCGCTGCTAACGTGGACACAATTCAACATATTGCTCGTTATAGCAGAAAAAGTTCTTTATATCTAACTAGGGTTATGTGAGAAATTCGCATTTTAATTTGTTTTTTGTGTGAATTCGGTGTGAGAACTGTCTCTTCGTACGGTTTTTATTTTTTCGCATTACATTTCTTTTTTCGTGTAGGACGTTGTCATCTAGAACGGGTAACTGTGTATTTTACTTTCCAATGTATTTTTTATTATGGTACCTATATTCACACACAAAACACATTGTGTAGACTCTCTAAAATGTATACAGTGACAATAAACCTCAAATAAGAGCGAAGTAAAAGTAAAAACAATAAATTTTCCGTTTTTCAAGCAGGTTTTATTAGGATTACACATACAGTGGTCACGTAGAAAGATGTAGCGGTATTAACTTATCAGCAATCTACAAAATTATAATGCATGAAAGACGATGATGATGTCCTTATCATTTACTATTTGTTAGAAAAGGTACGCAGTTTTTTTTTAATTGATGAACTAGAAGTAGCAACCCCGCCTACGCTATCGGTACACGCTGGTAGAGCACTGGTGAATAATGAAACGATAGAGACGAATTCTGGTCAGTTAGTCCATCGTGGCTTATTCACCAGGAATTAACCACGGTAATTTCCAAGAGGAACCAAGTCCAACCTTGCTATCAATGAGAACTAACCTCCTTATTGCTAACAATCTCCCATGGTACGTTATGATTACAAGAGAATTAATATGACCTGTGTGTTTGCGTGTTGCAGTGGAATCTCTGATCTACTGGCGGTCGCCGGCGCGGTCGGGCGCCGCGCTTGGAGCCGGGCTTGCGCTGCTGATTGCGTTAGCGTGCTGCTCTGTGGTGTCGGTGCTTGCGTACGCATCGCTGCTCGCACTGTCCGCAGCCGTCGCCTTCCGCATATACAAGAACGTGCTACAAGCAGTACAGAAGACCAACGAGGGACATCCCTTCAAGTGAGTCGGCATTATCATTTCAACATTCATTGTTTGCTATGAAACCTTATACTCCTTTATGGATGGCTAGCTGTTTTCCGCAGCTTTACCTGGGTCAATTTATAAAGTATTCTATGTGTTGAGTAAGGATTTAACCTACTCGTGTACCAAAATTCATTCAAATCCGTCCACCCAGAAGGAGACTGTAGTAACTCATCTGCTTGGATATCTCTGTTCCATTCATGTTTCTGCCACGAAGCAATCGTGTTTGCATAGCTATATTTCGGTTTGAAGGATGGGATATGACAATGAAATTATAGTGTACAGAGACATGAAACCTTTAGTCCTCAGGAATGGCTACGCATGATGGGTATCATGGATGACACAATATACTCTGTTATGTCTATGGTACTGCTCGTATTTATAGGTGACAGTTGCCACTTTCAATCAGGTGGACCGTTAGCTTGTTTACCATTCTAAGTTGTATAAAAAAGTCGTTTAAGCATGATTGAGTAATAAATATTCGAACTTTACAAGCTTTCACATTTATTATATTAGAGGATAATAGAATGGTACCCCGCCTGCGCTGTCGGTTTACACTGGCAAGGTACACTTGGTGATAGGTGTCTTTATAGGTGATAATGAAATCACTATTTCATTATCCCCCACCCGCGCTATCGGTATACGCTGATAGGGCTGGTGCCCTATCAGCATATGGCTAACGCTGGCGCCCTAGCAATATGCTCTATTAGTTCGATCTCCACGTGGTTCAACCTGGAAACCATCGTAAACAATTCTTGTTGAATTCGTCACGGTGGGCTAACTGACCTGCTTCATTCTCACCTATCATCCTTCACTAGTGCCCCGCCGATGTATACCGTTAGCGCGGGTGGGGTTACCATTCCATTATCATCCATAAAAAAAAAATCGAAAATCAATACAAATAATAAAAAATATTTTAGCTGATCGGTTATTTTATATAATTTTATATATGATTCTTTATATTGATATAACTTTTCTATTTATGAATCGATTGAAATATAACAATCACTAAATGTTAAGTGGAGCAACCCGCAGCGTTAGTGACAACCGCATTCAAATCGGTTGAGCCGTTTCTGGAGATTAGCGTGCACAATCGTATAGACAACCAAACAAAAATTCAAAAAAATATCGTTTTGGGTTCTATTGCATCCATAAAGATCCCCCCCCCCCCCATCTTATTCAAGTGGAATAAACCAGATAAATATATTTTTTTATGATATCTTTTAGAACTTGAAACCGGTTTTGTTTTAGCGAATCTCTTCAAAGTTTGATTCGTTTAATTTGTAAATTTTATTTAATTTTAATGAAGAAATTTTGCTAATTCATTATTTATGTATGTGAACTTTCGTGTATATACTAGCTCAACCCGAGATTTCTTCTGCATGACCGGGATTAGGAAGTAGCTTTTCTGAATGCCTAATACTATGTGTATGATAAAAAACAAAATGTATCATACAAACTACCTAATAAATAACAAGAATTATGTAGCATACATTTTGCAAATCAATTTTTTTATGCATCTTAGAATTGCAAACAAGCTGACGACCCACCTGATGGAAAGTGGTAACCGTCGCATATAGACATGAGCAGTACTGTGGACATAACAGAGTATACTGTTTCGCCCATGATACCCCCTATGCGTTGCCATTCCTGAGGACTCGAGTGTTATTCCTCTGTATCCTGTAAATTCACTGCCATATCCCACCCTTCAAACCGAAACACAGCCATGCAAACAACTGCTTCACGGTAGAAACACGAATGTGACAGAGGTGCCCAAGCAAACTACTTTTGTATAAAGTCTTACTCTGGTAGAATTTAAATTAGTATTTTTACTGAAATAAATACTTATACTATTTAAGAGGAACGATTGCACGAGTATAAAATGGAATTTTAAGTGTAAAATGTGGACATTTCTCACCATCTGTGTTTAAACAGACGTTGTGCGAGTGTGAACTAAAGCCATCCGTTTATTTCTAATGAGAATCAAGTTCATTAATACAATGAAACATTTATAAGACACGTGGAGTTATACAGCGTATCCACTTTTTGTAATACCTCACAGTATAACGTTTGCTTTACTTCTACTTTTTTTATACCACAAATGTGGTAAATTACTGCTCGTCTGATGCTAAACATTTATTGTAGACTATAACACCAGGGGGTTTACCATGAAATGTAATTCTGAAATTACGAACCTAATTTCGTGCTTATATTTGTACTAAAATATGCCAAGTAAAAAATAAAACGTTTTAATTCGTCATAAATCCTACCATAAGAGTCCAAAAGAATGATTCCTGAATGCATTGCCATTTCTGAAAAATGGCAACGCATGGGGGGGGTATCATGAGCGAAACAGTATACTCTATTATGTCCATGGTACTGCTCATCTCTATAGGCGACGGTTACCACTTTCCATCAGGTGGGCCGTCAGCTTGTTTGCCATTCTAAGTTGTATAAAAAAAAATTTTAGAAAAAAATTTTTAGAATTAAACCATTTTTATTATGTGATTTTAATATCTAATTTGTGTTCCGATCGCCTACGAAATTTCGGAAAAAATTTAATGGTAGGCTTTCTGGAATGTTCGCGAAACCTTATTACATCCTTCTTGGAAACCACATACGATAGGCTCTAGGGAAATCCTCGGCAGGCAGCTCATTACATAGCCTGAGTGTTCGCAGCAGGGAACTCCTCTGAAATCGCACTGCACGCAACCATTTAGTTTCTACCGTAAGAATGGGTTAATAATAACGGAAAAAGAAGGCTATCTATGGCAGAATACTATGGAACTTCTGAGACATAGTCCATTTTGCTTGTTTAAGAGACAAATATAATTATTAGTATTATTTCCTATCTATGGCGGGCATTGTGAAATTGACAAAAAATATATTTTAAAAATTACCTTGAAACGTAGCTTGATAAAGTTTGCATCGTCATTCTTTAATTATTTTAGAGTTGCAATAATGATGGCTTTGTAGAATCATCATCATCATGCGACCTGGATTGATTGAAACTATTGACATCAGCAATTTATAGACGCGATATTTACTAATTAATATTAAAATTTGAACAATAAGAACTAAGTAGTCGATAAAAGATTAGTACTTTTGCGTCTTTAATTACATTTGACCTCATTAATACAGAAAATTAGCGGATCCAAGCAGTTTTATTTGTTGACCAGTTACTTTTCAATATTTTGAAAAATAACTTTTTGTATTATGTTATACCAGCTTTATCCAGGCTTTTTGGCCATGTCAATTAGTAGAATAAAAAGTATACTACATGGTAATCTTGAAATTACGACATAGTCTCCACCATTGTACTTATTCTTTTTTTTTTTAAGAACTTTGTGCTCTATAATTTAACACTTTACTGTATAATAAAATGTTAATAAACAAACATATCGGTGTACTAACTTTCATTCTTTGTTCAGTCATTTAAGCGTATTTTAGAAAGAAACATTCAAATATATGTATGCACTTCTACATATATAATATTAATAGGATGTATAAAGTACTAGATTTTAACCGCGACTTTGTTCGCTTGACCGGGATAAAAAGTAGCCTATATTCTTTTCCATTCTATATAGTACATGAATGTTAAATTTCATAGTGATTGGCTAAGCTGTTAAGGAGCTATAAGGCAATAAACAAACTCACTTTCACATTTATAATATTAGAAAGGACTTATGTATGTGCAGAATTTTATATGTCTAATTTGATTTAACGAGATTTCGGTCGTATTAATCAGTTCCACGAGGTCAGTTTCTCCTTTTACATATGTAGACATAAGTAGACTGAGATGACTCAATTAAAAGAAATCTTCTCAAAATTGAAACTGATTACGTCAAACGCCGCGTCGTTAAAGTCAGCGGGTCTACCATGAAATGAAAATCCGAAATTTTTGACTCAATTTCGTGTTTTTGTTTATACCAAAATCGGACCAATAAATGGAGTTTAAAATTTCGTTCGTCATACATCCTATCATAGAAGTCCAAAGGAACAATATTTTAACATTTTTAATATTTCCAAACGGTATGTATTATGAAATTTTATTTCATTTGACTCCGAAATTTCGAAAAACATTTCATGGTAGGCCCTCTGGACCGGCCTTTGAGCAAACCGAATAGACGTGAAATGGACTTACCATGAACGTTAAATAGGTGTCCCCTAAATAAATCGACGCCATTAAATTTTACGTCTATTCGACGTGGTCTAAATTAGATAGTGACAAAATTCAGCCTTTTTTTAAATAGAGAAGTTCAAAGACCCT
Source organism: Galleria mellonella (assembly GCF_026898425.1). Taxonomy (NCBI): domain Eukaryota; kingdom Metazoa; phylum Arthropoda; class Insecta; order Lepidoptera; family Pyralidae; genus Galleria; species Galleria mellonella. The sequence continues at coordinate 2,145,871 of NW_026442112.1, forward strand.
TATCACGCGATTTTTAAAAATCGAATATTAATATTGTGTGTATACTGGATAATAATAATAATAATAATAAATTCTTTATTGCGCACAGTAGAGATGTATACAAGGAGTATTTATACAGAATGCGCATATACAAAAGGCGGCCTTATCGCTAAAAGCAATCTCTTACAGACAACCTGGATGACCAATACAATGCTAAGTTTCTCATATGGGCACAACGGTCCAACGGGGAGGCTTAGCGCGAAAAAGAGAGTCCAATGTACATACTAGACGACCAATCAATTAGATGTTTTGATTGCGGAATTATTGGCGCAATTAAAACGGCAATTGCTCATTAGTCGATAATAATATAGATAATTTTAGATAAACCAATTACACTTATCAGATAAGGGACTTAAACGTTTCCAACGAGACATTATTATGAGTGTATTTGCTTATTGATACTCACTCAGCTATTTTACTTGATACTGAAAAGTGTTACTATGGTATCTACATTATTAAAAAAAAAAGTTATATCAATTATAATCTTAATAGTTCTATTGGGGGGGGGGGGGGTTATTAGTAATCTAACATAACATATCTCAGTTTTATAATGGTATGAAAATGGAATGATTAATGACGAATGCACCAAGAAATTAACCACGATAGTGGTTTCCAGGAAAACCGTGTAGAGGTCGACGTGCTATCAATGGAACCGCTAGTCCCCACTAAGTATACAATATCCTCCCCCGTATATCTCAAGTTTTTTTTTGATGGGTGAAAATGTAGGGTATGGTAACCTCGCCTGCGCTAACGGGATACGCTGGGGGAGCACCAGTGAAGGGTGATCGATGAGAATGAAAACAGGCCAGTTAGCCATGATGAAATTCATCAGGAATTAACCATGAGTTAGTTTCCAGGGAGAACCGCGAGGAGGTCGACCTGGTTGGGTATATTGTTAGCAATAGAATTCTCAGTATCCATTACTAACAATCCATTTCCCCCCGTATATCTCAGGTTAACACACACAAAACACGTCAAGGTACCAGGCAACCTTACCTGTCTTTAAATAAACATATTTGGCCGATGGGAAAATAGATCATAAGTTAATATTGATAAAGTCTATAATGATATGTTTTGATATTGCAGATGGCTGCTAGAGCAGGATATCAGCGTCCCGGCGGAGCGCGCTCAGTCCCTCGCCGCCGCGGCCACCGCACACCTCAATGCAGCAGCTAGCGAGCTGCGCAGGTATGTCATCAAATCAAAGGCAACTAAACGCCATAAAACTGATTTTATTTTTACTCTGTACTCAATATATATGTATATATATATATATATATATATATATATATATATATATATATATATATATATATATATATATATATATATATATATATATATATATATATATATATATATATATATATATATTCTTTATTGCACTTGTAAATTACAATGTTATGAGCAAGGGTGGACTTATCTCTGACAGAAATCTCTTCCAGTCAATCCAATGCAGTTAGAAAACATGTTGCTAGCGGGCAGCTGAAGTGCTATTCCTCTTAATTAAAAGTTTTAAATAATTAAATTTCCTATTATTACTAATATTTTAATTTTCTTCAATCTGGTTTAAAATATAGAATATCGTAGTTATAGACTAAGTGGTTTCCTGAACATTTGACAGACTTGGATTTAGCTGTCTTTGATTTAATGGGCCTCATATATGAATCTTGTACTATTTAGTAATATTTTTTTTATACAAATTCATAACTTAAAAAATTCAGCTGTTGCTTAAAATAATTAAGATAATTTAAAGAATCTGATTTAAATTATAGCAAAACCAGTTATTTTAATATAAAAACTAAACTAAATAAAAAAGGATGTTCCAAATCGGTTTATATAAAAAATTATTTGAATTAAATACAGAAAAAATACAACCGTATTTGGAACCTCCTTCTTTTTAAAGTCGGTTGAAAAAGCAAAAACTGAGTTGCTTGCCAATTGTTCTCAGCTGTATTGTAATCTGTATTGAGCAGTAACATCATAGAAAATGACAATTCAAAAATGTTTAAAATTAAATTTTCTTGATATATATATATATATATATATATATATATATATATATATATATATATATTTAATTACATTTCACACTATATAAATTCTATTTCTGTTTTTATCTTTAACCAACTTCAAAAAAGGCAGACAAACTTTCTAAAAAATATTGATTTGACATCTGATAGTCTTATTAACTCATCGTCATATTTTTTCTTAAATATCTCCTATATACAGACATTACCTAGTTATAATTTTACTAAATTAGTAAGATTTATAACTTTTATTACTACTTTTGGCGACCTCTGGTGACAATAACTTTCTAGGTCGTCTACGCCTACTAAAAGAGAACAAAGCTTATTGAATATTATTTAAAAAATTGTGAAAGTATTTCTTTATTTGGATCCAATTATTATGTATACTAACTCAAATATATTTTGTGAAAATTGCAGGTTATTCCTGGTGGAAGACCTGGTTGACTCCCTCAAATTCGGCGTGCTGTTGTGGTGCCTCACGTACGTAGGCGCCTGCTTCAATGGCATCACGCTCATCATCCTAGGTGAGTCATCAACCTGAACAGGAATATAATATGTCAATCAAAAACTTGATACATTCCTAATAACGAGGGGTACAATAGAGTAGATTTTTTTTGTAAATCATAAAAAAAATACTAACTAGAGATGTGTAATATATAGCTATATCTATGTATTGTGGGTTTTTTATTTTTTTATACAACTTAGAATGGCAAACAAGCTGACGGCCCACCTGATGGAAAGTGGTAACCGTCGACTATAGACATGAGCAGTACCATGGACATAACAGAGTATACTGTTTCGCCCATGATATCACCCCCCCTGCGTTGCCATTCCTGAGGACTCAGGTGTTATTCCTCTGTAGCCAATAAATTCACGCCATATCCCACCCTTCAAACCGAAACACAGCCTTGCAAACAACAGCTTCACGGTTGAAACACGAATGGGACCGAGGTACCCAAGCAATCGATTTTTGTACAAAGTCTCCCTCTGGATATTATTGGTGCAAGAATATATATATGCTATAAATACACATATCCTATATATGAACGATATAGAAATAGATAATAACCTTTATATGAACCATGAATATCCATACAAAACCAATATATAGATGTCGGAGCGGTATCGATATTACACTAACGATTCCTTTCCCCCCTCATCCACAGGTTGGATAGCGCTGTTCACACTGCCCAAGGCGTACGAGATGAACAAGGCGCAAGTAGATGCCAACCTTGAGCTCGCCCGCGGCAAAATCAACGAGATCTCCGCCAAGTGAGTACTCTTGCTCCACTACAATCTACGTATAACGGCTGCAGCCGTTCCATTCTTTTATTTTGCTTGGAAATGGAATTGATTTTTTTTTATGCAACTTAGAATGGCAAACAAGCTGACGGCCCACCTGGTGGAAAGTGGTAACCGTTGCCTATAGACATGAGCAGTACCATGGACATAACAGAGTATACTGTTTCGCCCATGAAATAGTATACCCCCCAAGCGTTGCCATTCCTGAGGACTCAGGAATGGCAACGCTTGGGGGCTATATAATAGATGCAAAATTATTATATTATTCATAATAATTTTGCATCTATTAATATTTTTCATAAAATTAAGAACTATTTTTGAATGTCGCGACATTACCTTATATGTTATACTTAACTTTTTTATTTATGAACCGATTGAAATAAAACAAACACTAGATGTTAAGTGGAGCAAATTGCAACGTATTAGTGAAAACCGCATTCAAATCGATTAAACCGTTTCTGAGATTAACGTGCACAAACGTACAGACAAACAGACAAAAATTCTAAAATCATTGATTTGGGTTCTATTGCGATCGTAAAGCGCCCCTATAATAGTTTTTTTCTTATATATCTTCCATGTAACAGACAGCGATCAGTTACGATTTTATTATATGTATTGATTGATTATTCGCGAATGAGATACCACTTTCACTCGCATGGACGTTGTGTCGTGAGCGAAAGTCGTGCAACACCATAACCCACATAAATACTGGCTGTTGTTTTATTATTCAAGTCACGAATAACAACAGTTGATACGGGCTTGTAAATAACGTAAAATTAATTATAAATTGTGAATTATGTTTTATTATAGCGTTTCATAGCTTTCATGTATTTGTATGAGTTTACAGACTGAAATTTCAATAATAACATAGCATCCTTTTAAGTAAGATAGTGTTCTATCGGTATAAGTTAATATTTTTTCGCAAAGAAATATAGGATCGAAAATGAGTAGGTGATATATGGTATAATATACTATATATTGTAGTAACAATATCTATATATTTTCACAATAATGAATAAATTAAATATCAGTAATTCAATATACATATAATACCGACGTGAATACTCGATTGAAATTGATATAAATGTAAGACCGGTGTGGGTGATAATATAGATGAAGGATAAGCAAACTAAAGTGGCAATTAGCTGGTCAGATAACTCGAAGAACCCGACGATCGGTGGGAAAGAAAGGTTCTTGAATGGCGATCCCATATGGAAAAATACGTACAAGTAATATACGTATAATAATAAATAAGTACGGAACTCTATGTAGGGAGACCCCTCAATAGATGGAGTGACGACCTCGAATGCATTGCAAGAAGTCAGTGCATGCAGGTGTTTCAAGACCGTTCCTTATTGCAGTCTATGGGGGAAGTCTATATTCAGCAATAAACAGATAATGGCTGAGATGATGATATCAAAATGGGTGATAATTTTTTTTTCTGTAATTAATGTTCAGAAAAACCCAATATATAGGTACCGACACTCGTGCCCAGTTGAAAAATAACAAAAAATATTAAACTTCATACACTATACTACTAAAATATAGTACCAATTGTCATGCGTCTATTACAGGGTGCGAGCAGCAGTGCCATTGGGCAGGAAGTCAGAGAGCGAAAAGGACAAGTAAGCGCCAGGGTGCGGGCGAGCGACGCGACACCGCGGGACGTTGCGGCGCGACACCGCGCGACGCCGCGCGATGTAGCGACGCGACGCCACACGACGATGCGACGTGGGGCGCGCCGCCTGGCGGCCGCGGGCTGCTAACACGCTGCAGAAAACACAGTTCTTTAATTAGCGCCGGAGTACTTCACTCACTGTTTGTTATATTTATTAATTATTATTGTACTATTAAATAAAGACTACTTTATGTGTAAAGCTTTATGAGACGAGTCATGCGGAGATTATTGTATTACATTTGCTTTTTGAAATTTTAAATTAAAATAACTGTCGAACCAATATAGAGTTTTATTCCAACATTCATAAGCATTTAGGTACGTACTAATTAAAGAATTACAAGAAAAAATTATTGTTGTTCAAATTGTTTTTTTTTATATGTATTACATATATACATATATATCTGTCACGCCTGTCTCCCATTAGTGTAAGCAGAAACAATGGAATGTGTATGTATTACATATACATTTTTTATACTGCTAATCTTAAGTCACGTTGCCACGCTTGGCAGGTGGATTGGCAATCGCAGTTAGGCTTTAGAGATGTTATAAGAGGGACGCTGTTGCCCATCCCTCGCTGTCCCTTAGTCGTCTCTCACCACATCCACGGGAAAGGAAAAAAAATGTTGGGTTGTAAATAGTAAGATAATATATTTATAAGCATCCCGGTCAGATTTTTATGTATATTTCTTCATTCAACTGCCTACTTTAATAAAGTAATAAAACAGTGACAGAATATAGGACAAAAATATACAGTATCTTAAAATTGTCATAATCAGAAATTAAACAAATTAAATACGGCTCGATGTTTCTGATTTGGTCGAGCGCTAGAGCCATGAGCACTCCTACATAGCCAAGTTTGCAGAGCCACACTCCATTATGTCCACATTTAAGGGGAATTAGATGGGCTGTTCGCACCGTAGAATTATGAGGTGCTCGTTTAGGAATTTACGCCACGTATTTATTTCGTCCATCTTGCAAAATTTAAAGATAATAGTTTATTTTAGTGCATTCTTCCAGTAATAACATGCTGTCGAGACGAGGATACTGACGATGGGAATAATTCAGCCCAAAGTCACTCAGCGAGCCATGGAAAGGGCTAAAGCTCGGAGTTTTTTTCAGAGATCAGATTTAAAGCAATATAATTTGTCGAAGAACTAGAGTCGTTGATATGGGACCAATAGATTGAAAAGACAATGTTTATTTTTTAACGGATGATTAATAGTAAATTTGTCTGCGATGTCGGTATACCCTAACAGGGCACTAGTGAGATGTAATAGATAAGGACTGCAAGTCAATTGGCCCCTCGAAGTACGTTATATTAAGTCTAATAAGAATAAACTGTGATAGTTTCCAGAAGGCCAGTGAAAGTCGAACTTTCAGAGTATATTGCTCACAATGTGGCTTCTAGTACTCATTACTAACAATCCCTTCTCTCTCTGGCAATGGCCTGGTCACATTTGTCGTAGAACCGATAATTGGTTATGTAAACGTATTCTGGAAACGATCGAGCAAGCATGTGGGTAACAAAATGTCGCAGTAATTTACGCAGTTGTTAGGAATGATTGGATACGTCAGGTATAAGGCCGCACGATGTGACGACTTTAGAACTGATTCATAATAACAAAAGATATGTGTAAGCGTACATATACACATTATTTATATTTATAAAGATCGTAAATTTATCAAGACTAATGCTTATATAATATTTATATTACACACGTCGCCATAGGCATATTTAAGAAAGGCCATGGTGGACCGTGTCCACCCTAGAATTGTTTTATGCCCACCCTAGACATAGACATATACACCTTTTTTAAGATTCTTCTTAGAATGTAATTTTAGGTATGCCAATACAGGGGGAAAGGGATTGTTAGTAACTGACCCATTGTTAGTAATACACCCTATCAGGTCGATATCCACGCGATTCCCCCTGGAAACCATCGTGGTTAATTCTAGTAGAATTCATCACGATGGGCTAACTGACCTGTTTTCATCTTCACCTATCATCCCTCACTGGTGCCCCGCCAACGTGTATCGATAGCGCAAGCGGGATTACCATTCCATTATCATACATTAAAAAAATTGTGATTCCGTTGCGCATAGATTAAGGATAGATTCTCTTTCAACACTACTCCGAATATATGAATAAAGTATTACATAGAAGGTATGATAAAATAAAAACTATAAATCATGTGGTTGCCTCCTTTCTTTTTATGCAATTATAATTAGTAAAAAGAGGACAAAAGATACACCATCAGTTGCTATTTTTTCCAATTCATAGCAGACTAGTGTACAGAAAATGTTTGATATGTCAATTATTTGTCAATGACAAATTTTACATTACTAGATTATATATCTGACACAGTTTATATAGAAAATATGCAAATAGTTTGTATCTGAATTTAGTAGGACTATACGGCCGTATAAATTTTGCAAAGATTGACAATTTTATCACTCCTTCTACGTAATTCCTTGTTCTTTGCTCCGAATCGAAATATCTAGATTGATTGACAGTGGCGTCTGACAGTGACAGTGTCAAATCAGCTGTACCGTGGTTGAAAAAGAATTCTAGTCTCTCATGTGTTAAATGTTATTTAAATTAAATGTAATTCACGAAATTATAGTAGACTTTTATTTTTTTATATAAATTTAAAATAACGTTGTAAAGAATATTATTGAAGTTTATTCACATATATAATATTTAAGACAAGTTATACCTAGTAGAACTATAATTAATAATGAAATTCTGAATATTTACATAATTACCATTTTTATTATCATTAATAAGTATTAAATTAAACTTGAGCAGTTAATTAACGATATGTACAACTTTTATGTATTTAGAGGTTGATATTAAAAAGTGATGTAATTAGGCGCAAGTCTTCGTTTCTTTAAAAGAAAACTTTGCACTTTGATGTTTCATTCGACTTGAGGGAGACCGTGGTGCTAGATATTCCATAGATAGATCTACTATGGATCATACAAGGTGAGCGTCTAATTTTTTCATTCGTGTTGTTATATCATTGATTTTCATCACATGTTTTAACTAAATAAACCTTATTACATCAGCCTTTGCTATATAGCAGCATGTGAATAGAGCAACTTTTTTATGGGTATTAACACGTTGAAGACCGCATTATAAAATCGTATTTCTTACATATTGACTGTCATTTTTTTTTATTGTAAATTGCATATATAATTTTTTTATATTTTTTTAGTGTACAATAATTCTAAGTGAAATTAACAAAGTCCGCTACATACAGTATCTCTTCGAGAGAGCGACATATTGACTACTGTACATAAATTGTTATCAAGCTCATCGGTGTATAAACGATCTACAAGTAAAACATGTTGTGTGCCCACCTATGAGCATGTGGTCCTGTAATGATGTTGCAGAGTGATCCGCCAGTTGACATGCTGTCTTTAACATGTTAAAACTAGCGGTTTTTTAACAATGTAGTATCATCTTGCTTGGTATATAGTTATGGTGATTGCCTTTTCAACATTTATGTTGATATTACAAATAATTTAATCTTACTCTATTGTTTTTTCTATAATGTAATTATAATTGCACTTCAAAATATGTTTCTATTGTTTTCTAAATGTATTCGGTTCTGGAGGACTTTATTGAACTTTAGCAGACTATATACAATACTAGTTCCCTGTCCCAGCTTCGCATGGGATGAGAGATATAGAGATGATTAGTATTTTATATTAGCTTTAATAAGCAAATTTTTGGTGTTTTGATTTATTATTATTAATATGTATTAATATTACAAATAATAATATATTATTTTAATTGTAGCATATATCTCTAGTTTTTTTAATGTATCCTATGTTAGTTGTTGATAATAAAGCTTTTTATAAGTAAAAGAATTTTCAAAATTGCTTTGAATAATTTTTGAATTTGTTTGTTACAAACTAACAAACATAAAAAAAAAATCTTGAACAGACTGTAATGTCAACAATATGCCATAACACAATCGTAGTGTTGCTCTATGTAGCAGTTCATAGTGTATGTAGCAGTTATGTTTATGTGTTGTGCCATTGTCTCATATCAAACTGTTCCATATTGATTGTCTCACAATTGCTTCCAATTTAACACAAGGCCAATTGAATAAAGTTGGTTTTTATTTAATCTAATGGTTTTGGAAATAAATTACTTTTTTATACAACTAAAAATGGCAAACACAGGCTTACAGTCTACCTGATGGAAAGTGTTAACTTAAATATGCTTAACTTAAATAAAAACCTATAAACTTAAACAGTATCATGACATTACTGAGAATACTGTGTCAGTCATAATAGTTTTTCTTAATTTTGAACTTGAATAAAACAATATATGTAAATATTAAATGTATTTACTATTTTATAAATGATGCAATAAGTGATAAAAAAATAAATAAGTGATAAAAAAAGTGTAAATAATAAGTAAGTGTGTAAAATAAATAATAAAATAAATATATGAAAGTACTAAAATCACATCTTGAATGAAAATTTACATATATAAATTAATTCTACTTAATTTAAAGATTGTAGGAATAAGGCACTATTCATTTTAATAATATTGAGTTCAATGTACTGTTAAGATGTCACCTTACTAAACAAATGATATAACTAAGCTTATCTAATCAGATAGTTCACTACACAGGATATGCGATACAAACAGTTAATATGTTGCATAATATTATGTGTATGAAAGTGAGTCTGTTTGTTCGTTACACAATTATTGTTAAACCTATAGTCACTATGCAAATGGCGTACCTATTAAATGCAATAAAGTCTTCATGTGGCAGGAACTTGGACCAGACTTTTATTAGAATATCAATACTAATAAATGTTTGGTCAAAGACTAGTTTTTTAAAGAATTCATTTTTTTTCAAGGTCTTATGCTTTAACAGCTTATATGCAATAGTTTATAATTTAATTTATGTAAGCACTATCATTTGGTCTATGCTACGCCTCTGGTAGGAAAACACAGGATTGCAAACAAGTGTAACGTTTGCTATATGTATTGATAGTAAAAGTGGTAGTAGTTATTCATCCAGGACTGGCCTTAGCCTACTTGACGTCCCTGGCTACTTGGGCTTGTTACGAACGCTTAAACTTTGACACAGAATAAAAAAGCTGTTCTACAAAAACCAAAACAGGCTAGTTTGTGAACACATGACCTAAACCTGTCAAGTTTTAAAAAGTTGGTAATAAACTCTCTGGTCAAGTTTTTGATGGCGTGTCAAAAAACTAATGAATAAATGGGAACTCTTTATTAATCCCTGCAAAGAATTAATTGAATTTGATAAAAATCTTTGTTGGTTCTATGATGCCCCTCCTAGACCTCGTCGCCTCTCTTAAACCACCCCTAAGGCCGGTACTGTGTGCAGCTAACATGCGTGGTAACGTGTTAGGTGAGGTGAGGATGGTGTGGCGCGGGCGACGCGTGCGCCGCCCCGCCATCGCCGGCGCACTACTATGGCACCATCACTCGCACCTGACAGGTAGGTAACACTGCAGCTTTTTCATAACCCACACTTCATGGCGGAACTGAAGTCGGTAGCGTGCTTTTAAAGGGGTGTTCTGTAGATTCATTTTTCCTAAAGATGGATGAAAAACAGGCATACAAAAACGACATGAAAAGTTTATCTCTCTGGACACACTGTACTTGTATTATATTATGAAAGTATATTAATATAGTGGTTTCAGTTGTTTATTTACTAGAATGGAAATGTAAATATTTTTTATTCTTTTTCGAACCATGTTTCTCAAAGAAAAATTTAAGGTTGTGGTTCATAAAAAAAAACCGACTTCGATTGTGGAAATACCAACTAATTTAATTTAAAAACTAAACTGCTAGACCCGTTTTTGATAAAAGTTCTATAAGACCAATCTGTAAGTCTATTCTCTTAGATAAAAAAAAAAGTATTTTCCAAATCGATTTAGAACTGACGGAGTTACGAGGTAACAAAAGTAAAAAATACAACAGAATTGAGATCTTGAATTTGGAAATCGGTTGAAAGTGTTCAGTTTCACTGGACTGGTAGATAATTTAAAAGGTCGTTAATGATTTCAGTTTCATTCTATATACAGTATTCATGCAATGTGTTTCTTATTAATCATTGTAAAATATGAAATTTTTGTTAGAAAAAAGTAGTAAGTAAAAGTATTATAATTAAAAAAAATAACGAAATGAATGCCATATGAGCGATAGATTTGTGTCCATTCTTAGTTGATCAATGTTCTAATGCAATAATTAGACATTATTTTGATAATTAAAATTGTTTATTTTCGTCAACCATTCCATTATTACTCGAAAAGGAAACGTAATACGAGTCAAAATTGCTTAATAGGAAACATTTCACATTACGCGCATGGTTTTCTAAGAATTATAAAAAAGATTACTATGCTAATACTTTATATTTTATGTAGGACGTTAGACGTATGTGGAGTAGCATTGGGACTATAGCTTTTTACATTATTCACAATTTGCACATTCATCAATTTTTTAATTTACTTTTCATCATAGCTGGGTTAGGTGGCTTCTACCATTCTAATATAGTATTAGTAACATAAGCAATATAACAATATCAATATTCGTTCATATAATTAGCCAAATTAAAAAAAAAAGGATTTTGCTAAATATATAGTTTGTTTCAGTACAACTAAATGAAATATTAATCAATTTTTATTGAAACTATTATTAATTAAAAAAAAAAATTATATATTTTAAATTCAGTTGAATCCAAATTATGGATACAAATATATATAGCATTCTACAAATTTTTTCTCCGTGGCTAAAACTATGAACTGTCATCCGGTATGTCAGTAATAAATGTACGGAGTATTAGATTATTTACATACATACATACATATCTGTTGTCTCCCATTTAGGCAGAAACAATCAAATGCTTCGATTCAAACTAAATAAAATAGTAACCAATTCTTATAAATTAATTAATATAAATACTCTATAAATTAAATTAGTAATGAATTAAAATTTGCTTGGTCACTAAACAACATTTGATAAGAAATACTAGATATTTTTTCCTAATTATATATTCTAAATTCAGATGAATCCAGGTTATAGATTCAACTGAATTTAGCTATATATACCATTATAGTAAGCAAGAACTAAAGTAAATAAAAATGAATTGATCAGTGTTACGTTTCAGATATTAAAGCATTTAAAAATAATAATTCCAAATATATATTTTACATAAAATACATGCAACAATTTCAAGTAAAAAGGCGATTTCATGTAAAAAGAAGTTCTCAAATAGAATACGTACCAGAATTTTAATAAAAAAAGACGAATTCATGTAACACGAAAGTCGTTTAATAACACAATACGTTCTTATCTAAACTATGGCAACATGTCTTAATTTATTCATAGTAAAAACATTACAACAATGTAACTTAGAATTTAATAAACACATGTTATCTTTATGATGTCGTGTTATAATTTACCAGTTAGTTACCACCTATCAGTGATCTTGTATTATATCATACATATGTATGAACATAGATTACGAATTAATAGATGATAATAAAGAATTTTATGCCACCATTGTAAAGATACAATTACATTTGTACTTCTATATCAGTTTAGTAACTAACTCGGTGAAATGTGCATGTGTTTTGTGATACGCGCGACACCTTTCTTTACATTATCTTTTAGTATGTGATATTGATAAAAATATTATTATAAATAATACATTTAAGCTAATATAAAAACAACCAATACACGTTCTGTGATAAAACATCTAAACTGGAAAACAATTTGTTTACAATTTTATAAATAGGATGACATATTGTAAAATGTGAAAATGTTCTGACGCCATTTGTGTTACCTCTAGTGACAATATAAAATAAACAATACATATGCACAGAATGGTAATAAATATTTTACGTTGAAAAAATATTTTGCAATATAGCATCGGTTTTTGCATACTTTGTAAACAAAAATGTACTTATTTTTTATACTTTTTGATCTACTCATAATAAGCTAAAAGTCGATTTTCCTGACGGAGTTACAAGGTATGCAAATTTAGCTTTTGAAGATAAACCTAGGTGCTACGTGAAACAATGACAAATGCAGTATTTGTAATACAATAACGTTGGATTGTTTATTAATTATAATTAAATAGTATAATAATTGACATAGCGCCTAAGAGTACCAGAACAGGCGAACTCATGCGCATAACCTTATAAAGGAATTATACTTAATTATTATTTAATTAGCATTCAAAGTTCTATTTCATTTGTTTCTAAATTTCGATTTACACACAGGCTCAACGAGGAGACGGCGCGTTCACCCTGTTTGAGTGAAAACGGAAACATCGCGGTCAAAATGATGGCGACACAGAGACGCGTCCTGTTGGACGTCCTCATGGCGTGCTGGGGCATGGGCACCTGGCTCGGCATCAACGGCCTGTACGTGCAGCTGCCACTACTCGTCGAAAGGCTGCCCGAGGGCTGGGCCTTACCAGCTTCTATGACTGTGGCCGTACAAATCGCTAACATTGGCCTCCTACTCTACGCTTTATTACGGCGTATATTTACGAGGGTTAAGGATGCAACCTACATATATGGACTATTAATGATTGGTGCATTAGCTCTCATTCTCAATGCGTTCCTATACACGAAGACAGCGACAGTCGGCAACACAGAACGCTCCATGGCATTCCTATCGTTAACGTTCTTCGCCGGTCTCGTAGGCTGTACTAGTTCAGTATTATTTTACCCGTACTTAAGGTATTTCCGGGAGATCTACTTAGCTACCTATTTAGTTGGGGAGGGATTGAGTGGATTTATACCAAGTATCTTATCGCTCATACAGGGCGTAGGTGGAGAGCCGGAGTGCGTACCCTCCGGGAACTTTACGATACCTGTGTATCCGCCAGCGCGATTCGACTCCACAGTGTTTATGCTCGTACTCGGAGTCCTTTCAATTGCTAGTTTATTAAGCTTCACAATTATAGATAGCACTAGAATATTTGCGTCGGAAAGAGTGTCCCTGACGGCTGCAGTGAAAGATGAGGAAGCAGTACAGCAGTACTCGCTCCTGCATCCGAAATGGGTGTCGATTCTATTGCTGATGGCGGTTCTGAATGCGCTGTCAAACGGCGTATTGCCATCGGTGCAGTCGTACTCGTGCATGCCGTACGGAACGCGAGCGTACCATCTGGCGGTGGCGCTGGGTACTAGCGCTAACCCGATGGCGTGCCTGGCCGGCGTGTGGCTGCCGCCGGTACCTAGCAAGGCACTCGCAGCGATGCTGTCGGTGGCTGTGGTGCCATTCGTCTACATTTTGACCACGGCTGTGATGAGCCCGTCACCACCTCTGCAGCATCAGACCAGCGGTGAAGCTTTAGTCGTTAGTATTATTGTTATGCACTTAGCATTTGTAAAATGTTATCGCAAAATACTGCATATTGGTATTAGAAAAGCTTTTATCCTCTATGTACTAGTAGAACAACTACAAATAGAGAAGTATTTCAAGGCCAACTCTCTTGTTAGAGAACCGAGTACTAAAGGCCTCTTTTTCTATATGTATCTCTTGCTTTATTCACTTTTAATTTGTCTAATGCATGCACGCTGGTGTCATGTTTCTGGTTTTCTCTCTCAGATAGAGCATAGTCAATTTTATAATCTTTCTTTTAACTTCGTATTTTAGTTTAGGTTAAACCTTGCAAGCTGAATTAGTACCACTTCCTTCTGATTTTGATAAAATTTTTCATATACCTTTAATTCTGGTGACAATATGTAGTACTCAATATTTTTTAAATGAACTCCGCCACAACAGCCCTGATAAAATGCATAGCTTAAAAGTTGAAAGGTACCAATAAAATAAATGTTGTTACAAATGGTATCTTTTCTTTAATCAATCTATAATTTATTTATATAGTTACGTTATATAAAGTTTTTTTTTTTTTAATCTGGGAAAAAGCCCGTCTTTCAATAATGTGATGATATTATAAAAAAAAATTAGTTTAAATCGCTGTTTTGCTGTTATTTGGCATACAAGTGATTAATAGATTGACATTTTTTAAAATTTCTGCATCGACAAAATGGCGGATTACATTATAAAAGTTCTTTTTTTAAATATTTTTAAACAGATTCCTTTCTTTTTTATTGACAGGTTTTGTCATGGGTGTGCGTGCTGGCTGTGGTGTCGTACGCTCGCATGTGGGTGTACGGGTGGGCACGTGGCGGCGGCGCGCGTGGCATGCGGGCGTGCGGCGTGGCCACGCAGCTCGGTTCGGCGATCGGCTCGCTGCTCTTGTTCCTGCTCGTTAACTACACGGACCTGTTCACGCAGCCCGACGTCTGTTCGACCGTTATATAGAAAGTTTATAGATAGAACAAAATATATTTATAATTTGTTGACTTATTGTAGTTTTTGTCATCCTCATATTCACGTATAGAGGTTTTATTGTAGATATGATTACCTAGAAACATTGATATATACCCTGCTTTTTTTAAAATTATACTAGTATAAAACCTAACATCAGAGCTAACTATAACCGTAACTTTCAATTTATAATCTACTAATAATTTTGGATGTCTGTTATCTGCAGTAAAAAATATAATATTTTAATGTTTATTTGCATCCCTACACATAGATACCAAACAAGTATGCAGGGCCAAAACTTAATCATTCGAGTAATCAGTAATTCGACTACTAAAGGCCAACCTAAAGGTCATTCAAGTTATAGAGAGTCTATTCTTATTAGATCATACCGTAAAAATATTCTTTTATCTATGACTATACATTATTTATATACTTTATTTACATATAACTAAGAGACGTAGTCGGTCAAGAGAGTACTTAATATCGAGTTATTTGTCTGATTCTCAGACTTTTTTTATGCAACTTAGAATGGCAAACAAGCTGACGGCCCACCTGATGGAAAGTGGTAACCGTCGCTTATAGACATGAGCAGTACTACGGACATAACAGAGTGTACTGTTTCGCCCATGATACCCTCCATGCACTGCCATTCTCGAGGACCCAGGTGTTATGCCTGTGTACCCTGTAAATTCACGCCATTTCCACCCTTCAAATCGAAACAGCCATGCAAACACAACTGCTTCACGGTAGAAACATAAATGAGATAGAGGTACCCAAGCAATCGACTTTTGTACAAAGTCTCCCTCCGGTATATCTTTTTTTAGAAAAAACAGACACCGAATATTTGGGAATAGAATCAGACTCGAGCCTACTTGGAACAATTGACTTTAAAGAAATCAAACTCACGACTTCATTCACTCAAAGCAACATCCTACCAGTATTCGTTTCATCAAGGTCGTTATTACTCAACATT
The DNA here is from genome assembly GCF_026898425.1 of Galleria mellonella. NCBI lineage: Eukaryota > Metazoa > Arthropoda > Insecta > Lepidoptera > Pyralidae > Galleria > Galleria mellonella. Next base: position 2,162,241 of record NW_026442112.1, read on the forward strand.
TAAAACATTCTACTTTAGAATACAAATGAGTAAGGTTGTTTCAGTTGAATTGCTGAGCAAATATCGATATTACCGCTAATGGCTGGTTAACTCAAATTACGATAATCCGTATGAATGTATGATTGCACATCGATGTTTAAAAATCAGTCCCGGAAACTTAACGTGCATTCAGCGTTAGTTTATCGAGAATGGATATCAATTTTATATTGACGTTCTTTGCGAGCAAAAACATCGCGTATTTGTCTATGTTTTTGTGTTGGAGTCCAGGTAAAATAATAATATTAACTTTTATTACGGCTCACATACATATTAATCTAAATGTACATACTAATTTATATATACGATCACGCTACATTACACATGCCAAAATTGGGTGCAGAAATTGTCTTTATAGTTACTTATTTAGCTGAAAACCATGGGGCTTAAGGCTTTTTATAGTAAAAGTAGTTGAAAAGTCCATAAGAATATTTTTTATTATTAATCGAAATAAAGTTCTCCTACCTCTCAAGTTGGAGCAAATAATACACAATTACAAAAATTTATTAAAATTGGTCGAGTCGTTTCTGAGATTAGCGTTGATGAACATTGTGACATGGGATTTTTTTATACACTATGTATATACTATATATACTACTATATATACGGGTGATATGTTATCACCCGTTAACTGTCCACTGCTGAACATAAACCTTCCCCTATTCTGTTTGCCAGTAGTTGCCATGCTTAGCAGATGGATTGGCAACATCAGTTAGACTGGTGATATTTTAAGAGGAACGTTGCTGCCTATTTTTCGACCATTAAGTTTCCTCTGTCGCTTTGAAACCCACAGGAAAGGAAGGGGTAGACCATTCTATACTGGGACCACATGGCGACATTATATTTTTTTATATACTTAGACATTATTTATTATTAGACAAAAAAAGTAAATATACTTAAACTGAAAACGAAGAAGCTATTTGGTCTTACCTATTATTTAGTTGATTTGCTGGAACTGCATCGCAAGGCTTCTCAATGGGGCTTCAGATTGCGTGTTGGAGACTTGGAAAAATTGCCTGAACTGCCAGCATATGATGTATACCGAGAAGGTGTATTTCTGGACGTTAATTGCTATAACATCGACCAGTTATTAATTCAAGTACGGCATAAAATTACCTATATATTTATTATAGTATCTTTACCACAGAGAAACTGTACAAAAGTAGTTTGCTTGTGTTCTCTGTCCTATTTGCGTTTCTGCCGTTGACTAGCTTTTCTTTCATAATTGTTTACGCTTAAAAGGCAAGTTATCGCTTTCAAGTTACAGGCTACGAAGGCGTATAACCAAAGTTCTCAAAAAGTGCAAAGCATGCTCCATAGTGCCGTGCATGTCTATTGGCGAGAGTTACCACTTTCCATCAGATGGGCTATGACCTTTATCATTATCAGTACACGTTGCCAACGTTGAAGAAACCTTAATATGGATGTAAGTTGTGTAAAAAATAAACTACGTAAAAAAATAGTAATTAGTAATTAATATCTACCATAGTAATTATTAGAAATAAGCTGGTATCTGTTGGCAATTATCAGTTTACCAGAAGGAGACTTTGTACAAAAGTCGTTTGCTTGGACATCTCTGTCCTATTTGTGTTTCAACCGTGAAACAGTTGTGTTTGTATGGCCGTATTTGGTTTGATTTGAAGGGTGGGATATGGCGTAAATTTACTTGGTACAAAGGAATAACACCTGAGTCCTCAGGAATGGCAACGCATGGGGGTATCATGGGCGAAACAGTATACTCTGTTATGTCCATGGTACTGCTCATGTCTATAGGCGACGGTTACCACTTTACATCAGGTAGGTCGTCAGCTTGTTTGCCATTCTATGTTTCATAAAGAAAAACGTTTAGAATTACATAAATACTCAAATATACTATCTATTTTTTTTTATAAAGGCATCGTCTACCCGTGCATTCAATCACCGCTATACATGGCTCTTATCTCACGATTCGCCTTATAACATTTCTACTATGGAAAATCATCTTCTGAATTCGAACATCTTGCCTGATGCTGACGTCACTTGGTCTACTCCCGACGCGTTGGTAGACGTGTACAGGATCAAGGCTGATCAGTCACTCGTAACTACTCACTTGGAACTGAACAAAAATATCGGTCTGAAAGAATTGGAGACATTCTGGGCACAACAACAAACTGCTGTGACTAGGAGAAAGGATTTGAAGAATGTGTTTTTAAAATCTGCTACTATTGTAAGTATAAATTGTGTGTTGTAATTATTTATATAGCCGTGTAGTCCCGGTATAGAATAAGCCACCCCTTCTTTTCATGTGGATGTCGTAAGGAGCGACTAAAGGAGGGCGATGAATGGGGAACAGCGTCCTTCTTAAAACATTTCTAAAGCCTAACTGCGATTGCCAATCCACCTGCCAAGCGTGGTAACTACTGGCAAATCCCCCAAGGGGAGACATGTTCAGCAGTGGACAGTTAAAGGCTGATATGATAATGAATTATTTATATCGGCTTTACTCACGTTTTAAATACGGGGAAACTCAATTAGTTTCAAATGCAATAGAAGCCTTTATTCATGAGCGCGATTCACGGCTTTGTCACGAGTATTAAATAAATTAGGTATAAATTACGAGTATGTGTATCTATTATAATCCTTAATTACTTATTCACTAGCTAACTACCAGTTACACACCTGCAATGCCGTTGGTGTTGTAAGTGATCATGGACAGCGGTAGTCCCTTACCATCAGGTGAGCCGCATGCTCGTTTGCCCCCTGTGTTGTAAAAAAAGATGACCTGAAACTTTATAACAATGGCTTTTTCCAAGTGAATCAGAAGAGAATATAATTCATCTCCGCGGTCGGAACATGTAAATTGACCGAGATAAAAGCAAGCCAATGTCTTTCTCCATCCAAAACATACAATCAAGCTGATGTAATTTAATATTGTGTTCCATTAAAAAAAAAAAAACAAGTAATGAGGTAACAAACAAAAAAAATACAACCTAATTGGGAACCACCTTTTTTTAAGTCGGTTGAAAACACCAAGAAGCAATAATAAAACGTGCTTTATATATATACCAAAAAGGTTTAGATCTGTGGTTATATCTAATTAACTATGTAATAAGAATAACTTCCAAAAAGTAATTTTGAAGGTAACTAAAACTTTTAACGTCTTGGGCACGGATCCCTCTATGAGAGGAGGATAATAAAATGAGCTTATTAATTTTGTTTCGTATTTCAGATATCACAACCGCAGCATTTCAAAGGCTGGTCGGACTTGACGACCCGTCACATCGACACTTTTCCCAAGTTTACGTATCCCTTATTAAATTTATGTGCTGAAGATTTACATTTTAGGTAGGCACACTGCAACTAAGTCATGTCAAATTTGTGAAATGTTACAGTTAAAAAAAGTGTTTATATAATATCTTTTACAAATCTCTCTTATTAACAATAATTATTATTATTCATAGCCTTTAATCTCATCTATTTCTGTCACAATCAAGCAGTTTGCTTCAAACTGTCTTCGGATTTGAAGGCTGCGATATGACAGTGTGATTATTGGCTAATATGAAACAAGATCGTCATGCTCTAATGTTCGACAACGTGATTGTATACTTGCGTACAGGCCTTCAATAGGCTACTGTAAGATTTTATTACCATTAGGCTATTAGAGGAAAACTTTTATGCAAAGTCTTTAGCTTGAATTCCGCTCTGCACAATTCTCAATTCTGCTGATGAATAGCTGTCTTTGCATTTTAATCTTTCAGTTTGAAAGGAGAAATAATACAGGATACGAAGGCATAACATCTTCCCCATCATCATCCCCATTAACTGTCCACTGCTGAACATAGGCCTCCCCCATAAGTGGGTTTTGCCAGTAGTTGGCAACCGCAGTTAGGCTTTCGTGACGTTTTAAGAGGGACACTACTACTCATCCCTCGACCATTCAGTTCTCTTAGTCGCTTCATACGACACACACGAACAAGGAAGGGGTAGCCCATTCTATGTTGTGACCACACGGTATTATAACATCTTAATTTAAAGGAATAGCAATGCAAAAGTCGTATTATATCACATTATAAAAGTCGTTCATGTCTATAGATAACAGTTACCACTTCCCATCAGGTAAGTCGACATCTTGGAGGTTATTCCAAAAAGCAAAAAAAAAATTTTTACAAAAAATCGACTCAGCACCTACTTTTAATTGAAATATTATTGTGTATTTGCAGACACAATATGATGCAAGTTGACTTGTATGGGGAAGATCATAATGGTACTTTCAATGGTCTTGTGGGGTTGTTTCAACATAACGATACAGAGATCGGCATCACCTCCATGTTCATACGTGAGGATCGCATGAAAGTGCTCCATTACTGTTCAGAGACTGCAGAGCTCAGGTATCTTCTCTATTTACGAGTATATCTTCCAACATAATAAAGGATTCAATTCTCGACCAGGCTTACATTAAATGACTTCTTAATTGGCCTGTGTTCGATTATCGTGGTTTATTAAAAAAAAAGTATACGATACCAATTCACATTTTTAAGAAACTGCAACAAGTACATCTTGTTAATCCAGGTCACTGGGAGGGGGGGGGGGGGCAGGGATTGTTAGTAGTAAAATCCAACAGACCCATTACTAGCAATATACCCTAACAAGTCGACCTCACGCGGTTCCCCCTGGAAACCATCCTGGTTAATTTTTGATGAATTCATCACAATGGGCCAACTGACCTGCTATATCGTCCCTTACTGGTGCCCCGCCGGTGTATCCCGATAGTACAGGCGGGATTACCATTACATTATCATCCATTAAGAAATCTAGGTCACCGTTATTTACCGTAATATTGTAGTTTATTCCAAAGCGTATGTAGTCTGTATAATATTGGAATGGACTTAATTTATTCATTTCCAATATTTAAATATTACAAATATAGATAGAGAGATGTATCGTCACAACATATAATGGCATTACGGTATATTTTGTGATGTTCATGAACCATCAGTTTGTTCGTTATTCTAAATTATGAAACTTACAAATGCCTGTCTACCCAAAAATCTCCTTTTTTACAGTTTTTTAACCAAACATTTTGTAGGGGTGCTTTTATGTTCCGTCAGCCGTCCCAATCAGCAGTGTCAAATGTATTTGTGCTGCCGTTCAGTCGCGGAGTGTGGACAGCAATTTTTGCATTGACAACGGTGATGGCGGCACTTCTTACTGTGCTCGGTTACCGCCTTCAGCAGACAGACCCTGAACTTGCGCTGCTCACTCCGTTTGAAGCGTTTACTTTTGCAATCGGCACTGTTTGCCAGCAGGGTAAGAATGAAAATCTTTCTATGTTCTTGACTACGTTAGGAGGCGAGGGCAAGCGGAATTTAGAAACACCTAGGTGAGAGGCTGCAGGTTGATACTTTTGTCTGAGCAGTTGGAATGTGCCACTAAGAGAAGCTGTCCATGGACTGACCAGTAGCACTGTCGACTCACAAAGCAATTCTTTTAGGGGCATCATTAAAAATATTGCTCTAAGGTGTCAGGTAGGTTAAGATCAGCCCTTATCTCAGGCTATATAAGTTCTCTAGGCAAATTCTAAAAGTAACGCTGAATATCAGAGAATGCATAATAGGATAATGTGAAACAAAGGTAGTAAGTAAGTACTTACTTCATGACTTGGTCATGAAGTAAGTACTTACTTATTACTACTAGCTTACTTTATGCCGAACTCCAGATTTCACTTTAAAAGGATTTATTTCATTTGTTGTATTTTTAAATATTATTTTTAACTGCAGGTTTCTACAGGACCCCAAACCTGGCATCAGCACGCCTAGTAATATTCTGTGCACTAATGATGGCATTATTCACGTTCACCGCGTACTCCGCCAAGATAGTGGTGATTCTTCAGACGCCCAGCGATGCCATACAGACCATTGCTGACTTGGCAAGATCGCCAATGAGCATGGGCGTCCAAGATACCACTTACAAACGGGTGTACTTCGCTGTAAGTATTCTGTTAGATAACAAGTCATTAATATCTTTGTACGTGCGGATTTTAAAAGAAGGTAAACCAGTGAAATAGTTCACTTCTCGATGATATATTATAGCTGACATCGAATCAATTACTGGGTACAGAGGAATAACACCTGAGTCCTCAAGAATGGCAACGCATGGGGGGTATCATGGGCGAAACAGTATACTCTGTTATATTCATGGTACTGCTCATATCTATAGGCGACGATTACCACTTTCCATCAGATGGGCCGTCAGCTTGTTTACATCTTTTGTGTATTTGTTCCAATACATCGCAAACACTGCTGCACCAATTTGGAGGCATTACTTAGAATTAGATTATATCTTAGTACTTCAGGAACATTCTTGAAAGGTTAAGGTACAATGTGATAGGTTTTATCTTGATACACCATTTAGAAGCTGGTTACCTGTTACTAAAATCCACACACACGAAGTTGCAGGCTATAGTGTATTAAACAAAATAATGGATACATAGGAGAGCACTGACTCGGTGACACAGCAGTTGTACAAGCGAAAACTGTTGCCGTTGGGCGAACGTGCCTACCTCAGCGTCGTCGAAGGTATTGAACGCATGCGCACTGGCCTCTTCGCATTTCAGGTACACATAATATGTATCATAATATCCAAAATAAATAAGTCTTTTTAAAAACAAAGCAGTATCATCATAATACACATACGCATCCATGGAACAGTTCATGTTTATAGTCAACGTTTATCACTTTCTGTCTGAATCTCCAGTGTGTTTGCAAATTGTATAAATGCAGTCGTCATTGCTTACCAACCAGGCCAATAGACTCTCTCCACTAAATAATGAATGGTGAACGATAGGAAAAGTAGAAAGGATATGGATAAATAGATGATAAGTGATAAATAGTGGAGGGAAAAGGAATTGGTACTAACGGGGACTAGCAAACCAATATATATATCTAGTAATATACTCAGCCAGGATGACCTCTATGTGGTTTTCCCTAGAAACCATCGTGATTGATCTCGATGAATTCGTCATGACGGGCCAACTGACCTACTTCCATGCATAGCGATTGCCCAGACGGGTTTACTATTCCATTATCATCCATTTAAAAAAAAGTGATAAATAAATTATATATTTAATAGCTTATAAATTATTCTTATCGTTTACCAAGTCATAAAAGTTCCAATTAAAATAGGTGGAACAGAGTTCAGGATACGACATAATTAGCAGAACGTTTACGGAGCGGGAAAAGTGTGGCTTGAAGGAAGTGGAGGCGTTCCGATTACCTATGGTCAGCGTACCAATAAGAAAACACTCTGGCTACCGTGATCTTCTAGCGTCCAGGTAAAACGAAATAAGTTCTATCCGAGTAGCATGTAGTTAAACTATGAGAATCCGAGTTTTGCTGGATAACTTTTGACACGATTGAATTATGATCAAATTTTTGTATTCGATTTCTATTCGATATGATTTCTTTTTGATACCAATTCGATTGCCTCAAAAGTCACATCACTGACTACGACTTGCAAGTATGCGTGAATAGTCCCACGTTGGGCGCCAATTAAAATTTTATATCAATTCGAGATTAAGTAGACTCACTTCTGCCATGATTTAAAAATGTTTGACAGAATTTGGGTGTATTGAGATTTACGTTCACCAAAAAGGCAACAGTTGACAAACATTGCTACTGAAATGTCAATGGGCAAGTCACATAGTTCGAAGAACTGACAAGTGATGAAGAAGAAAGGTTTGTGAGTGGCACCGTACAGACTCACGTAGACCCTCCACTAGATGAAATAACAACCTCAAAAGCATTACAGAGAGTTAGTGGATGCAGGTGAATCGGGACCCTGATCGAGACCGACTTACGGCAGTCTATGGGGAGGTCTATGTTCAGCAGTGGACAGATAATGGCTGATATAAGGATGACGATGACTACTACTATGCCACCAGGAATCCCAGTGGCGAATAAATTTTTTAGAGAAATCATATTCGGCTAAATCCATTTTTATGAATAAATATGACTAAATTTAGTACACACTTGGATCACGTCTTGATTTAAGTGTTTTTGATTCTAATTGACATGGGGAAAAGCATAAGGTACAGCAGGCTAAGTACAAGATAAAATTAAAGTCGTTAACTGTACATAAAACTAAGAATCTACCCAACATATTACGACAGAAATTGGCAGGCAGATTGGCAATCAATAGGCTTTGGTGATGTATAAAGAGGCACGCTACTGCCTATCCCTTGACCATTATCCTATCCACTACTGAATATAGGTTTCACCGTTTGAGGGCTTTGCTAGTAATTGCCACGCTTGGTAAGCGGATAGGCAAACGCAATTAGGTTTTGGTGATGTTTAACCACTTAAGCATCTCGAACGAGACCCTCTCGCGTATCAAATGTGTTCCGATTTGCGCTATCCAGAGTACCTCTAGCCACTTATAAATACTATGTTTATATTTTTATCTGGAGCGATACCATCTCGCCCGTTTGTATTTCATAGAGTTTAGTGTATATTTATTGTATGCTCGTTCGAATTTAGTGCGTGCGCCAGTGCGCCCGTTGACCTCATTTCACAGAAAAACCCTCGCATTAAGTGGTTAAAGAGAAGCGTTGCTGCCCTTTTTCTTAGTCGCCTCTTACGACACCTACGGGAAAGGAAGGAGTGTCCCATAATATGGCGGGATCACACGCAATATTACTATATTGATATATATTGCTAGACTGCGATGGCAACGTGAAGTGGGCCTAATAGGTCACGAGCGACGACACTGGCTGGCGGAGCGGCCGCGATGTGACGCTTCCAGTGCTGGTTTCCTCAGCGTCGGGATCACTGACCTGCTTCCTGCTTTCCAGGTCTATTGAACTTTAATCAATTATTTTATTAATCATAATGTCCGCTACTAGAGGGAGAAGGGATTCTTAGTAATGAGGATTAGTATGGGGAACCACGAGGAGGTCGACCTGTCAGGATATATTACTAGCAATATATCCTGTCAGGTCGACCTCCTCGTGGTTCCCTATGGAAACCATCGTGATTAATTTACTGTTAGATTCGTCACGGTGGGCTAACTGACTTGCTTTATCCTCACCTATCATGCCTCACTGGTGCCCCGCCAGTGTATACCGATAGCGCAGGCGGGGTAACCATTCCATTATCATCCATTAAAAAAAACCGTCCGCTACTGAACATAAGTTCCTCCCATAAAAGAAGGGTTTTGCCAGTAGTTGCCACGCTTGGCAGGCGAGCTGACAATCGCAATTAGGTTTTGGTGATGTTTTAAGGGGGACGCTGCTTCCCATTCCATGACTATTAAATTTCCTTAGTCGCCTCTTATGACACCCACAGGAAAGGAAGGGGTGGCCCTATGTTGGGATCACGCGGTATGGCTAATATAGAAGCCAGAGAGAATTATTATTAATACTTATCATGGCAATTTCAAGGGGGACCGCTTGGAAGTCAACCTGATATAGTATATTGCTAGCAATGGAGCTTCTAATCTCTGTTAGTTACAATTCCCTCTCCTTCAATATAATATAATAACGTCGTAGAGGACACATGGACTTAACCTATCTATCTATCCTATTTAAGAGCTGCGCTCTTGTCGGTGGAGCTCTTGCCACTCACTACGGTTTTCAGCGAGTCTCTTCACCTCTTGATACGACACGACACCAACTCCTTCCTTGATCTGCCTGATGTAACTATGTCTCGGTCTCCCTCTCCCCCTCCTTCCTTCTATCTTACCTTCTATTATAGTTCATAAGATCGTCGTGTCGTATCAAGTGTCCTAACATTTAACAATTTATATATTTAAATATTTTCAAATATTTATATATTTAAATGTTTAGTATTGTGTGGATATCACTACATAGTATAAAACAAAGTCGCTGTCGCTGTCTGTCCGTCCCTATGTATGCTTAAATCTTTAAAACTACGCAACGGATTTTGAAGCGGTTTTTTTAATAGATAGAGTGATTCAAGAGGAAGGTTTATATGTATAATACGTGCATAATATTGTAGAGAAACATTGATAATTTTAGAGGTTTCTAATGTGATGTGATGTAATGTACATCCGTGCGAAGCCGGGGCGGGTCGCTAGTTTATTTATAATATATAATTTTATAGAAAAACTAATGTCATACTCACTACTATTATAAATGTGAAAACTTAGTTTTTTTTTTTATTATTAATTAAAATTAAACATGATTTTTTTTTATATTTTTAATATTATATTAAATTTACTTGGTTTCTATACCAAGTAAATAATATTGTAATTATGTACTACACTCAGTATGTATTTATACAGGTGTTATGTGGAGGGGCGCTTCTGGCCGTACTGTTGCTGTTAGCTGAAGTATTAGCATTCAGAATTAAGCGTACAGGTACGCGGATACTTAGAATTTTTAAGCAATTCAATTAATATTTATACAAAAGGCATACATTTAGTTTCGTTTCATGTGGTTTCCCTTTTACATAAAAAATAATTCTGTGAAATGCACAATTATATTAAATATTTATAAAATAGGTCATCCCAGTATAACTATGTTTAGAAAATAAAAAAAATTCTCATTATTTTGTAAACTATTGGTTTGGTATTGGACTGGTATTGTCATCCCAGTATAACTATGTTTAGAAAATAAAAAAAATTCTCATTATTTTGTAAACTATTGGTTTGGTATTGGACTGGTATTGTCATCCCAGTATAACTATGTTTAGAAAATAAAAAAAATCTCATTATTTTGTAAACTATTGGTTTGGTATTGGACTGGTATTGTCATCCCAGTATAACTATGTTTAGAAAATAAAAAAAATTCTCATTATTTTGTAAACTATTGGTTTAATTATTTTTTGTTTATTTTTTGTTTTTGTTAGGGAGTGATCTCCACTATTGCTAGAATCCGTTTGATCCATGACTTACGGGACACCTTCTATAGTACTTCTATAAAAACGAAAGTTTATGTGGATGGATGGATATTATTCTACATTATGGATATTTTTTTTTTTATACAACTTAGAATGACAAACAAGCTGACGGCCCACCCGATGTAAAGTGGTAACCGTCGCCTATAGACATGAGCAGTACCATGGACATAACAGAGTATACTGTTTCGCCCATGATACCCTCATGCGTTGCCATTCCTGAGGACTCAGGTGTTATTCCTCTGTACCCAGTAAATTTTAATAGAGAACCTTATTTTTTTAAATCGGTTGAAAATTGGATCACACAAAATAAGTTCATCTTTTCAAAACGAACTTTCAGTTTTAGTAATTTAATAAGTCAAATATCTAGGTAACAAGCAGCAATATTTTTCCTAATTTTAAAAAAAACTAACATGTAATACAAAAAGTCATACAACTACCATAGTTTACCGGTACCAGTACAGGGGTTTTCAAAGTGGGGATCGCGTCACCTTGAGGAGGTATGGTGACCCCCAAAAGCGGGGGTCGCGAGTTATTTATGCATTTATTTATTTAATTATTTGGAGAATCTACAACGAAGAAACTGTATAAAGCATAGTAATAATAAGGATTAAACCGAAGATACCTATTTAAAACAAAAAAATTGGGTTAAATGTGATAAATCTAACCGAGATTGTCGCGTAGTATGAAAAATTTTAGTGCATGACGTGTAACATATATACTTTGTGACTTGTTATTCTTGTAATAATATTAGAAAAGTATTATCTATTTGGTGCCTAACTGCGGTTGCCACTCCTGAGGACTATGGCGTTATACCTCTGTACACTGTAAATTCATTGCTATTGATTGGCAAACGTGGCTACTACTGGTAAATAAATAATCATAAATCGCTTTGCATAATATCGATAAAATTTATTTGAAAAGAGTAACAAATTTCTTGTCCTAATTTTTTTGATTGGTTCTTCTTTTTTTATACAACTTAGAATGGCAAACAAGCTGACGCCCCACTTGATGGAAAGTGGTAACCGTCGCCTATAGACATGAGCTTTCATGTCTTCTGTCGGAATTGTTATAAAATAAATATACCTGTATAATGTTATTTTTTCATTATATATGTATCAGATAAAAAATGAACTTGAGTTTTAAAAATAATATTATAATTAATATAATTTGGATTTTGATTGAGAAGGATCTGATTGCATTGTTGATAAATGTACACCAATATCTGACTTAACTTTGAAAACCCTTGCACTTGATATATTATTAAGAACATCTACAGCCACTAGTGTTGCTTAATAATAATCGATTATCAATTAATCGATTGTGTTCATTCAGAATAATCTAAATATCGATTTACGAATATTATCGATTACATATAAACTAGCAATAGTATCGATTATATCGATAGCTTGTTCAAAATCATCGTCATCGTTATTTGATCTTTCTTCAACCAATTTTTTAATGTAGGACCTACTGTGGTCCTACCAATTTTGTACGTTGAACACCATATATCATCACACAATACATTTCCATCTCCACTGTGACCTTCAAAAGAATACTATCTGTGAATTATTATTAATCTATTATATCGTATTATCGATTATTTCAGTCAATTATAATCGATTAGTCTTAATGTAAGAATAGTTGGAATGATTTACGTATTTAAATTGTTCGATATGCTTATTCGAAATTGCTCAACTAGTTTCGCGATTCTCCGGAACTCTTAGTCCCAAAACTAGGCAAATATTCCCACTAAAAATACGTAAATCAATCAGAATGTTCTTGATTTAAACTATACATACATTGTAGTTACGGAACTTTTATCAATAAAATCGATTAATCATTAATAATCGATTATTATTCGATTATTTTAGCCCTAATCGAATTACCAATTAACAGTCAATACCCAACGGTTATAAGGCAAACGGCAACGGTGAAGAGCTAAGAATTAAAGCACAGATATCGCGTAGCACGTGAGCACGAAGAGCACCAGCGCGGCCACCGCCAGCACGATCATATCGAGCAGCCGCGCCGCCGCACGCCACGTGCCCTCCGTAGACAGCTCCTGGAGAACGAAACTTTTTTATTTTAGATTGTTTAATTGATTTACTAGTGTAATAGAGTTTCTTTAGTTCTATATATAAAAAAAAAAGAGAGTTTTTTTTCTTTAGTTCGGATATATAAAAAACTGCCATGTTAGGCAATGAATATTTGCAACCACGTGTTCCCGGCCTTTTATAGAGTGATTAAAACTTGACAAAATTACAAATATTTAAAGGCGGGGGGGGGGGGGGGGATTGTTAGTAATGTAGTAATGGAGACTGAGAATCCCATTGCTAGCAATATACCCAACCAGGTCGACCTCCTCGCGGTTCCCCCTGGAAACTATCATGGTTAATTTCTGATGAATTCATCATGATGGGCTAACTGGCCTGTTTTCATTCTCATCTATCACCCTTCACTGGTGCTCCGCCAGCGTATCCCGTTAGCGCAGGCGGGGTTACCATACCATTTTCACCCATCATAAAAAAAAATATCTTAAGCCTTAGAAAATGCGTAGAGGACCAATACAGGAATAAATCGATTAAAAAAGATTGATTAAAATCGATTCAGAATGGGTGAACATTTTGTATAACAAACAAATAATGTAAGCTCATTTAAATCCTCATACACAAGCACAGCAGTGTAATTATAATTGAATTTTATTCTTTAAGTAATAAAATATTTTAACATTTCATCAAGTTTTACTCTATGCATCTATCCCTCACATTTCCGGGTCTAATAATAAGGAATTTCAATACAAATAATAAAAAAAAAAATGTGAGACTCTTATTAGCTTATTACTCTTTATAATTTTTTTATTCTTTATTTTTATAAAGAGGCTTCTATCCTACGTGGCTACGTCAGCCCTATCACATCCTAATCTTAATTTAATTAATATAATAAATATGTAACTGGACGATATGGTACATGGGAGATATTTAAAAAAAATGTGGATGAAGAGTCTTAATAAGCCCAATAGATGACACAAAGAAAACAAAGAAATTGTCTGTATGTTTGTTCCAGTATCACGCAAAAATTACAACACCAAATCAGACGCGGTTCCTACAGTAGTTTTCTGGAGGTCTAATTTAAAATCTGGTGTATGTTCCAGTTTGGTAACCCATCCAAAAGTAGTCTGTTTGATTTGTTTTCCTACAACTAAAATCCATGCTTACGAAACAACGGCCAAAAAGCTAATAAATTTTCTCAAACATGCTTGGAAATGTGAGCATTATTTTGATGATCTTTTTCGAGATTGCTGTACTGGCCAGATACATGCGGGCAGCGGCCGGCAAAAGTTGTATGAAAATCCATATCTGTCGCGTTTTGCGGCCAGATAAATTACTATGTAAACTCATATCTGTCCTGTAATTTAAAAATGGAATGACCTTTTACTTCGAAACATGGCTACCAAGATGTAACTAATAAAAGGTTTTATTTAAATTTCGAACTGGCGCGTGAAAAATTATTATTGTTCGTTATTCATCATTGAACTTAAAAAGTAAAATTGTGTTTTTGATTACCGCGCATTGTTTGAGAAAAGTACTATATAAGCCATGGCCACAACTAGGCATTGATGGACTCAAGTATGTGTGCCTCGGCTACGCCTCGGCCCACATTTGAACGTTCGTCCATCAATGTCTCAATTGCTGGCCGCGGCAGTAATGTACTAATACATACCGACTGAAAAAGAGAGAATAATTGATATAAATATATATAGCAGACAAACAATTGAAGTTACCTCTTGCAATGAGAGTTTGCAAATTTTGGAGGCAGTGAACACGAACTGCCGTAGAGCGTGCGGTGGGGTCGACGTGAAGACCGCCACGCGGGCCACGAGCGCGGCCAGCACGCTCAGCACGCCGCCGCACGCGCACAGCGCCCCCTGCAGCGTCAGCAGCGTTGGCGTGGACGCTGAGCTCGGTAGCCGGAGCAGCGCTGATATCAACCTGAAATTTAACAATGTTTTGGTTAACCATCTATACTGGTAGGGATATGACCGCGAAACAGGGAGGCTAAACATGTAAGGTGCCCTGATCATCACAGTGATGACGTCCATCCATAATGCTCGCTGAAACTGTCATTTATATTAATATTTATAAGACTAGCCCGTCCCGGCTTCGCACTGGTGGACATTTTTACATTTTAAAAAGTGGCCATTAAGGCTGCACACGAGACGCAAGCTTAAAAATGGAGTCACTTCTCTCGTTTTCCCAACATTTCCCTTCACTGCTC
Organism: Galleria mellonella; assembly: GCF_026898425.1. Classification (NCBI taxonomy): domain Eukaryota; kingdom Metazoa; phylum Arthropoda; class Insecta; order Lepidoptera; family Pyralidae; genus Galleria; species Galleria mellonella. The sequence goes on from NW_026442112.1 coordinate 2,177,447, forward strand.
TGCTCCTATTGATCGTAGCGTGATGAAAAGTATACTATAACCTGCCCAGGAGTATGAAGAATAATTGTACCCAGTTTCGTTAAAATTCGTCGAGTAGTTTTTGTTTCTATAACGAACATACAGACAGACAGACAGACAAAAATTTTACTGATTGCATTTTTGGCATCAGTATCGATCACTAATCACCCCCTAATAGTTATTTTGGAAATACATTTCATGTACAGAATTGACCTCTCTACAGATTTATTATAAGTATAGATAGATGACGATTTTTATAGGTTACTATTTTCCATCTTACATCATCACATCAGCCATTAACTGTCCACTGCTGAATAGCCTGCCCCATATGGGAGATTATGCCAGTAGTTTCCATGCTTGATTGACAACTGCAGTTAGGCTTCGGTGATGTTTTAAATGGGACGCTGTTACTCATCTTTCGACCATTAAGTTCCCTTACTGGCCTCTTACGACACCCACGGGAACGGACGGGGTAACCGATTCTATGCAGAGACCACGCGGCATCAGAGAAGTAGTTCAGCTTGAATCGAAAATGCTACGTGAAATTTAAAGAAGGCCACGCTCGGAGTTTCGCTGCATGATATAATCCGAATTGAAGAAATCAGTACAGTAACCAAGGTGGCTGGGATAGTTCAAAAGACAAAGAAACTAAATTCTAATGCTCCCTGCCAAGGTTTTCCCAAGAGACTACAGCATGCGGTTCTTCAAAAGGGGAGTAAAGAGGTTTCTTCAGAGTCGGCAACGAGCGCGTAATACCTCTGGTATTGCAGGTGATCATAGGCTGCGGTAACCACTTACCATCAAGTGGGCCGTATGCTTGTTTGCCACCTCAGTGGTATAAAAAAAAACTAGCTATTGCGTCGGCTAATATAAATCGGCTACGTTTGCATTTAGTTTTGTGAGGGTGAAATAGGGCATTGAACTTACTGGATAAAGAGGCATAACACTTTAGTCCTCAGAATGGTAACACACGGAGGCTACAATCAGAGTCACAGTGTTCATGACAACAGCAGATCACTTTTCATCAAGTAGAGCTTTAGTTTAATAATTTAAAGTTCAAACGTACCAAAGAGTCGCAACGAACGCAGCAGTGGCGTATAGCGGGTGTCTGTGCTCAGGGGGTAACACCATCGCAGCCGCCAATAACAGCACAGTGGCGAATAGCACGGTGGCAGAAGCCCGCGCGTGCGCCGCCCCGCGTCGCTTCAGGGTGACCTGCCAGCTGATCAGCCGCCGCGAGTCCGTACCACGCATCCAAACCGCGCGTGTACCCATGACGGACACCAGCTCCCATGCGCCGGACTCCGAAACTGTCGCTTGCTGCTAGTAAAACATTTTCAGGTTTCCCCAAAACTGTTATTGTTTGGCGAATTTGATATTAATTTTAAACTCGTAAAGCGAACTGAAACTGGAGGTCCTGTGCCTCCAGCTACAGTCTGTTTAAATGTTATTAGGAAAACTGCTTTTTCTTACAAAGAGAAAAACTTGAAGCATTCCTTTGATACTCGTAATTTTTTCAATAATCAATAGATTTTACTTCAGTGTTAGTCTCATAATCATTTTATCGTAATTCAAATCGTATTTGCATATAAAAAATATTTAGAGCATCGCCAATAGTTAATGTGCATTAAATTTACCTGATCATCACTCAACTCCAACTCCACCTGTTCCAAGGTATATCCTCTAGAAGCGAATTTGAAGGCGACTGTTTGCTCGTCGTAAGGCCAGTCTTTAAGCTGCATAGCAACGGGTACATTGACGTCGAACCTCGTATGCCAGGTGACTCGGCCTTCGCTGGTGAGACGCGCCCGTAGTCCAGCTTCGTCCCCGGTTGCAGCAGCGTTTACCAACCCTACGTCTGGCAACCAGAGTCTTTCCGCTGGAGCCAGGGCACTCTCGCACCCCCAGTCTGTCGAGTTCCACGTGATGCGACTGTCCTCCCAAGTCTGAATTAAAGGTAGTCTTTAATATTGTGTGTTGTGATTTAAAATATCTGTTCCACATGTATTTCATAAAATCATCTACTTCGAAACAGAACTTAACAACGCGCTAATCATTAAACTTTTTAGTTAGTAATGCGTCCTGTTTACAAATACTATTTTTATAATATTGTATGTATGTAAATAATACCTATCTAATAATATTCCCGGAACAAAATAAACCGACATAATGAAGTAGTTAGTGGAAATGTTTTGTACAAAACAATACTTACCTGATCTAACTGAAGAAAGGCAACATAGTTTTAGTATCTTTATGGTATTGAATTAATTAATATACCGATAGGCCTACAACAGTTACATTAGGGGCACATGATAGAGCATCTAAGCATTTTTCGCCATGTTCAAGAAGTTGATTATATGTATAGGCGACGGTTACCTCTTCTCACAACTGGTTATGTATTTCAGACTTCTGCTATTTGTCATTCCAATTAGTAAAGGCAAATCATTCGAAGGAAGATAGCAAACAAAAACACACCATTCGCAAATCAGCAAGCATACGCGCTGTAGACGTGTCTTCTTGGATGGAAGCATGCCTGGGGTCGAGGTCGAGCTCGATGATGACGAGGGAAGCCGGCGGCGACTCGCGGTCGTATTCTGCCAACAGCGTATCCAGCTGCGTCGAGAACTGCGTTATATTGTCGCAGTCAGCACACACCTCGCACCCACCTGTATGTTGTACGAACTTGCTATTCTTTGTACATTATATAGGTTTAAGCACTTTTACTTCTGGCCATTACCAGAGATCCATTGTTTTGAAAATGGAATGAAATAATATAAAATTAGTAAATCACAGATACTAGTTTTTTTGTTTACCATAGAGAAAGATGAGATACGTGAGCACTAGGACGGCCGCCTGCGACTCCATTTCGCAAGAACTAGTGCAGCGTGCCGCGTGGTATCAGGCACCAGGCCCTGGTACGGGCTCGTCAACCTTGTAGTCTAGTATACTCACATATGTTTAAAAAGTTTAAATTAGGTTGGTTGTATCCTTTGATTTCCTAGTTCAGATATATGAAAGGGATAACCGTTGTCTATAGACATGAGCAACACCATAGGCATCGCAAGATGTCCATGGCAACATCCGAGCATTGTTATTCCTGTGGATAGATAAATAGATAGATACTCTTTATTGTCCCCTCCAAAGGATTACAATAGTACCTAAACTTATTATATATCTATAATAAGTTTAGTATATTTCCCAAATCTCTTCCTGAAGCGAAGTGTTCCTCTAATGTTGTTAGTATCTGAGCTGCAGTAAGCAGTTACCATCAGGTGAGCCATATGTATAGAGGGTAGAGGTAAGGAAAACTATCATATATGCAGGAAAATACAGAAAAACAAAAGTGTTCTTCTGTAAATAATAATTCCAAATCCCTGCGAAACGGCGTCAGAGTGGCAAAATTGTTTGAAACTAATTTAGTAGTTATTGATAGAAGTGTATTGAAGTGAATTAATTAAATATTATTGTTTATTTACCATTTAAAGCATAATTAGGTTTAACATCGATACATACTTAATATAACATTAATTGTACATCACATAATTGTTTTTCTATTTTAAATTTTACTTTTAATAGTGCATTATTAAAAAGCGGAAATTTTACTTTCCTTAGTTTTAAAATTTACACACTTTTTATTCTAGGGCCACTTTAATTTTTCACGCTTTTTCATATACAGAGATATTTTTCTTTACCTCTACTCTTTATAGCCAAATGCTCGTTGCCACCCTTTCAAATAAAAAAAGTACTCATGGAAAATGTTGGCGAAGTCTAAGCGGCGCGTGTTGCGTAGGCGCACTATCTGTACAGTCTTCCGGCGCCGCAAGGGCACTAAGATTCATTATTATATTTTTACATTCCAGATTTATATTATTTGCTATCAATGTGCGAATGACGCATGACATCCTAAACATTCGGTGCCTAAACATATGGTAAATTCCATTATCAGCGAAAAATATTAAGACAAACATATACACTGGCAATATTTTAATAAGTATTTTGCTGACAAAATTTTTTTGTGAAAAAGTGTTTTTCTAATAACATCAAAGAGTACTTAGTTATGTATAATACACAAGAAGAATTATATGAAACGATGAATCGGTATAAATTCGTAGGTTTTGCTGGATAAAAGACCAGAGGGAGACTTTGTACAAAAGTCGATTGCTTGGGTACCTCTGTCCCATTCGTGTTTCAACCGTGAAGCAGTTGTGTTTGCATGGCTGTGTTTCGGTTTGAAGGGTGGGATATGGTGTGTATTTACAGGGTACAGAGGAATAACACCTGAGTACTCAGGAATGGCAACGCATGGGGGGTATCATGGGCGAAACAGTATACTCTGTTATGTCCATGGTACTGCTCATGTCTACTGTTTCACTCATAATCCCTCTCCCTCCCCCAAGGAGGGAGGGGGATTATGAGTGAAATAGTATACACTGTTATGTCCACGGTACTGCTCATGTCTATAGGCGACGGTTACCACTTTCCATCAGGTGGGCCGTCAGCTTGATTGCCATTCTAAGTTGTATAAAAAAAAAATAAGATTCTTACTAAACTATCTATTTAAGCGAGTAGCGGCTCCATTACTAGCAATATAAGGTATATTCGACTTCCATGCGGTCTACCCTAGAAATCATAAAGTGATTAATACTTGTTGATTTCGTCACGATGAGCTAACTGTCTTCCTTTCATCCTCACTTAGATATGCAGCGTTACCATTTCATTATTATCCATTAAAAAAAATCGCTAATATCAAAAGAAAGCAAGGTCATGAGAGGAGTTTTATTGCCTAAAATTAAATTAATAACAAATAATATAATTTTAAAGGAACTTTAATTCAAAATAGTAACATCCTTAATAATAATGTAACTCACACAACAATAAGTATAGTTTGTACACCACTCAATTAGTACTTATTTGTAAAACAAAATTTTTAAAAACTTCTAATATTTAATCGTGTTAAAGTTTTAGTCTTTTCTGACCTAAAAGGATATTATCCTATGTCACAGATTAAGAGTACGTATTTTATAGAGAATGCTATTTTTTAACTGTGTTCGACGATCTATTAAATTAGGTGATAGTACTGATATTTTTGCGTGTACTCTATAGAAATGAAGGTAGACACTTACACAATAACTTTATTATTATAATTTTATTAAAACTTATAAAAAAAAACATACAACAAATAAAACGAATCTATCAACATTTTCTACAAGTAATTGCAATATGAAAAAAAAGTTAACAAACAACACTACCTACTTGTCTAAATTAAAAATAAAAAAAAAAACAGTTATTCTACAACTTATACACACTAAACGCTAAGAATACGTAAAACATACAGTTTTTTAGTAGGTACTAATAAATTTGTTTAAATTAAATGACCGGTAGACAGTGTACTCGAAATATTTTCTTTGCCAAAGATAGAAAGCTTTTCAAAAGTTTTCTATTTTTGACACGGTTTGAAACGGTTTCACTTCACTACAGGCACCTAGACACATATATTTATTTGTCTTTTTTATATAGAATAATGTATATTAAGTAAAATTAAAAATGAAATAGTTTTAAATGCAAACAAGAAATAAAGACGATAGAACAATGAGACCACAAACATATACTCAAAACCCCCTTATTTATAAAAAAAAAATCCAATATCTTGTTCTGTTATTTTTTTTATACAACTTAGAATGGCAAACAAGCTGACGGCCCACCTGATGGAAAGTGGTAACCGTCGCCTATAGACATGAGCAGTACCATGGACATAACAGAGTATACTGTTTCGCCCATGATACCCCCATGCGTTGCCATTCCTGAGGACTCTGGTGTTATTCCTCTGTACCCAGTAAATGCATGCCATATCCCACCCTTCAAACCGAAACACAGCCATGCAAACACAGCAAACACAATTCTATACTTTCATGTTATTTACTCATATTTTAAATACACTATCGGGATTTAACGCAATGAAAAATGTGGTGCAATCCACGTCGAAACGTCGGCAATAAAGAAGTAGCGGGTCTACCATGAAATGAAATTCCGAAATTTCGGACTCAACTTCGTGTTTTTTTTTATACCAAAATGGAATCAATAAATGGAGTTTAACATTTCGTTCGTCATACATCCTATCATAAAAGTCCAAAGGAACAATATTTTAACATTTTTAATATTTCCAAACGGCATGTATTATGAAATTTTAACATCAAATTTCTGTTTCTTTCGGCTCCGAAATTTCGGAAAACATTTTATGGTAGGGCCCTCAGGTTATATAACCTATCTATATAATATCTATATAGATATTGCAAAAATTTTCATAGCATCCCAATAGTGTATTTAAAATATTTTGTCTTTGTTATATCAAATTTCTAATTCGAAAGAAAATGACAAAAGTGTGTAACAGTCCAAATAGACTTGTAGGTTTTAGTTTTTTTTTTTTTTTTTTTAAATGAGGGAGTACGTAATACTTTCGAGGGAGCGGGAAGAGATTTTTAGTAAAAGGATACAATAGTTCCATTAATATCAATATAGGTCAGGTCGACCTCCTCGCAATTCCCGCTAGAAATCATGATTAATTCCTGATGTTCATAACAATGAGACAAATTACCTGCTTTCATCCTCGCCTATCATCTCTCACTGGTGCCCAGCCAGTGTATACCGATATCGCAGGCGGAGTTGCCATTCCATTTTTACCTCCTTTTTTTATACAACTTAGAATGGCAAACAAGCTGATGGCCCACCTGATAGAAAGTGGTAACCGTCGCCTATAGACATGAGCAGTACCATGGACATAACAGAGTATACTGTTTTGCCCATGATACCCCCCATGCGTTGCCATTCCTGAGGACTCAGGTGTTATTCCTTTGTACCCAGTAAATTCACGCCATATCCCACCTTTCAAACCGAAACACAGCCATGCAAACAAAACTGCTTCACGGTAAAAACACGAATGGGACAGAGGTACCGAAGCAATCGACTTTTGTACAGTCTCCCTCTGATGAGGGAGACTTTCTCCCCCCCTCCTCCCTCCTATAAAAAAAGTATTGTTATGGTCTCATTTTCAAGAGTAGAGGTTTACAATAGTTTTTTATAAGTTTGTTTCTATTTACTCATACTTTATAATTCATGTAATACCTATTAGTTTTTTTATTATTATTATTTAGCTATACATACATAGATACATACATTGCATTCTCTAAAAATATTCTGTTGAGGTTTCATAATATTTAGCATCTACTTAATATTATTTAGAATCTACACAATAATATTAGAATTAATCTTAAAATCTTAGATAATTTATAACATTTATTTTATACAAATATATATAGATATATTACAATAAATATTTCGCTGAAATTAAAAATTGAAATTTTAATTTTAAAGAAATGAGACTACAAAATCGTTTATTTGCACGTACTATACAGTGACTGGTGCTTTCCAATATCTACGTTACCCATTGCTGTGTTTATTGTTGAGTAATATATTCTTAAATATGTTCTTGTTAGAAAAATACTAAGAAAAGGTAACTTACACCGCTATGGCTTTGATAAATTATTATTGTTCTAATAATTCTAGAAATTATACATATTTATTCATAAAATAGTCCACATAGTATAAAGAAAGTTATAGCATTATAATAGTAATTTATTATTATATAATATCTAACAGTATCTAACAAAGTGAGGTATTAAGTGTACAATATACGATAAAATCAGTAATATAAACTAAACGTACTTACGTAGGAAGGTAAGGTACACATTATTTATATTATACGAATGCCTATTTAATTTCAATAACAATTTTGTTTCATTTATTTAACAAAAAACCTACAGCGAAGTCTAATCTAATCACTGTTTACCGCCAAAATAGTTTTTTTATTTCAATTTTGTTTCGGGCAGGCTACAGCCATAGAGTACTCTGCCATGACAAAAGTAGGAAGTTATTTTTTTTTTTAAGATATTTGAAACTTAGTGAAGGCAAAAGATTATATTTATACAAATAGATATTTGAATTAATGAATAAAAACTTTTTATTGTTCCGTCAAAGAATGATGTAGATTATAAAGATTAATAATACGAGTATGTACACAAACAACATTAATGAGCGCGGGAAACGTTTAAAAAAGCGGGAGTGTTTTTTGATCTTCTTTAAATTAATTTTATTTTTAATTATATAAGGATTAGTTTTATTTATATATTGTGTATTAGATTGTATATATAATTGTATATTTTGTAGTAATAGTGTTTGTTGCTGTAAATATTGGTAAGTAAATTACCTATATTAATTAGACATTATGGATCCACCTATAGACCCTGGGGGGACAACCCCCAGGTGTCTGCAAATATAACTATCCCATTTAATAATAGTTTTGATATATTGGGTGAATCTAGTATGGACACAGATGGTTCTAGCGTTGCAAGTTCTAAACGTAAGCGAGTACGTGGCGAACGTCGCATTTGCAAACATTGCAATAAAAAACGAAGGAGGCACACCAAAGGTCTCGAATCTAAAATTAAAGATAGTGATTGTCAATGTATTGAGGATGAGAATCAAACTCTAGTATCAATACCAGTTGTAAATAATACCGAGTCTGTTAAACCTGCTTCTCCACCTAGTACTTTAAGCAGAACTTTGTACAATGCCGAGGATGTAGCTCCTTATGTCGTTCATGTACAAAAAAATGAAACACATCCTAATGATAACACTACATTACATCCTATTGCATTTGGTCGCTTTTTACACACTAATAAGATAAATAATATAGTGAATGGTAGCCTCAAAAGAATAGGAAGAAACCGTTTATCGCTTTCTTTCTCAAATTTTGAAAATGCAAATGCATTTTTAAATAATAGTCACTTAGAAACACATAATTTTAAGGCATTTATACCTTCTTTCCATGTAACCCGTATGGGAATTGTGAGGGGTATTCCTAAAGATTGGACAGAAGAGGAAGTAATCCAAAATATATCAGTACCTATAGGTTGTGGGAGAATTCTAAAAACCAGAAGAATTAAGAAAAAGACCATTAATGAAGGACAACCAAGTTTTATTAATACTGAAACCATTGTTATTACTTTTGATGGACAAATATTACCAAAAAGAGTATTTATGTTTTACACATCATTAACTGTAGATTTGTACATTTACCCCACTATCCAATGCTATAACTGCTGTAGGTTCGGACATGTCAAGATGCAGTGTCGTTCAAATCCTCGGTGTTATAAATGCAGGCAAAATCATACAGGTGATAAATGTGAAGTAGATGAGGAAAATGTTTCTTGTATCTTGTGTAATGGTTCTCATTCAGCAATTAGTAAGAAATGTCCTGAATATGCACGTCAGAAAGCCATTAAAGAAACAATGGCCCACAGTTGTGTTTCTTATGCTGAAGCATCAAAATTTCATCCTCCCACTTCTAAACTATATTCAGATGTATTAACATCATCATCTCCGTCCAATAAATCTCATTTTCAATCTTCTTTCCTCAAAGAGAAATCATCATTACCACATATTCAATCATCACATAAAAAAACAGTTACACTTAAACCACGCTCTCCTCAAAAAGCACAACAAGGATATGATCGTTCTGCCCATGAAGCCATAGTTAAGGAATATAATATTCCTGCTCCCTCTAATGGTTGTGCATTATCATCAAATAATATTGACAATAATCAATCCATCTTTGATATTATTCTCATGCTTATTAAAGTGTTATCGCAATCGAAAATGATACAAACAACTTTACCACCGTCCAACGATGCCATTTACAATGTATTTTCTCAATTATTAACTTCTCACAATGGATTACAAAGTCCTAATAATTCAGTGGAACTGTCGTAGCATAACAAACAAGAAATCAGACTTATTTTATTTGATTAATAAATATAATCCTTTTATAATAGCTCTCCAAGAGACTTGGTTAAAGCCAGGATATCCTTTTAGGATTTCAGGCTTTACAAGTCTCCGTGATGATAGAGCTGACGGATATGGCGGTGTTGCCATATTGGTCAAAAACTCCCTTCCTTTTTCTTCTTTTTCGCTTCCTGTATATAGCGGCATTAATGCAGCTGCTATAATTATAAATGGTATCTGTTTTGTTACTTTATATATTCCTGATCCTACATGCCAAATATATTCACAACTAGAACAATTATTTTCAATTTTACCTCAACCTTTTCTCGTAATGGGCGATTTTAATGCTCAACACCAATCGTGGGGCAGTTCTACTTCTAATTTTTATGGTGGAAAACTCCTGACGATAATTGACACTTACAACTTATGTATTATTAACTCAGATGTACCAACACGTAGAACTGCACCGAATGAAGGGTTTAGTGCTCCTGACATTTCAATATGTTCTTCTGATTTAGCTTCTTCACTGTCGTGGTATCCTCATTCCTCTACTTTCGGAAGCGATCACTTTCCCCTCATTCTTTCTTTTCCAATTTCCATTCCCTCAAGTCGAAAGAGTGGTCCTCGGCTTAAATATAATTTATCAAATGTAGACTGGAATATTTACAAACAATATTTAGATAATAAAATATCGGAGTTACCTATTGTTTACCATGGAAATGAACATCAATGTTGTAATGACTTGATGATAAATATGAAGGAGGTTGCTGATTTATTATTTCCTGTTAAAAATAGTGCTTCAGGGAAAATTCCCTCGCCACCTTGGTGGGACAAAGATTGTACGGAAGCAATTAAAAATCGTAAAGAGGCTGAAAAAAATTATAATAATTACATGACACCAGAAAATTTTGAAATTTACACCGCAGTTTCACGTTCTACTCGAAAACTACTGAAAAAAAAGAAATTAGAAGGCTGGAGAAGATTTTGTTCTTCTATCTGTCCAGAAGTTAATTCATCAGTCGTTTGGAATAATATTAAAAGATTCAGATCTGCCTTTAGTGATCATACATCACGTTCTGCACTCGATTTAACTTTAGCGAATAAATTTTTAGATCGTCTTGCTCCTAGTTATGTGCCGGAATGCCTTTACAATATTTCTCTATCCGTCTCTGACGAATTATTCGAACTTGACTCTCCTTTTACTCTAGTAGAACTTAAAGGTGTTCTAGCTTCTATTAAAGACTCTGCACCGGGAGAAGACGGTATACCGTATTCCTTTTTTAAAAATGCTAGCGATGCGACATTAATTTACTTTTTAAATATAATTAATTCCATAATTATTTCGGGAAATATACCTACTTCATGGAAGTCTCAGATTATTATACCATTTCTAAAGCCTCATAAACCACCTTCTGAACCATCTTCATACCGTCCTGTTGCACTTTCCTCTGTCTTACTAAAGCTAGCTGAACATTTAGTGAAAAACCGTCTAGAATGGTTTTTAGAAAGTAATAACTTACTATCCCCGAACCAGTTTGGTTTTAGGAAAGGTAAGAGCACCTTAGATAATGTGAGCATTCTTATTTCAGATATTCATATAGCTTTCTCACAAAATTTGTCAATCCTCTCAGCCTTTTTAGATATAAATTCTGCCTATGATAATGTAATAATTTCTATTTTAAAAACTAAATTACAAGCTCTAAATGTACCGGTAATGCTTTCTAATTTCATTATTAATATTTTATCAGAAAGAACAATATATATGAATTTAGATGAAGATACCAAATTATCTAGAACAGTATGGAAAGGCCTTCCACAAGGATCTGTTCTCAGTCCAATCTTATTTAACATACGATCTAGAATTATTCCTTGATAAATCCGTCAAAATTTTACAATATGCTGATGATCTTTTATTATATTTTATTGCGAAGTCCATAGAATCTGCTTCTGCCAAATTATCTGATTCATTAGATTTGTTAAAAACGTGGTTAGATGCAAATGGTCTTAATCTTTCTGTAACCAAGAGTAGTGTAGTTTTGTTTTCAAGAATGAGATCACCGCAACAAATTAAGGTGCTTTATGATAACTCATACATTCCTATAAAGACTGAAATTAAATTTTTAGGTATCGTGCTAGATAATAAATTAACAGGTCTGTCCCACTGTAATTATATTTCTACGAAAAAGCGTAACCTCAACATTCTTAGGTGCCTTGCTGGAGTTTGGTGGGGAGCACATCCCGTTTCACTAAAACTTGCTTATAATGGTCTTATAAGGAGTGTCATTGATTATGGAACTTTTTTGTTAGCTCCAGGAAGTTCATTTGCTTTTAAGAAATTGGATTTAATTCAATCAAAGGCCTTGAGGATTATCTCTGGAGCAATGAAATCAAGTCCAATCAATGCTTTACAGCTCGAAGTCGGTGATCCACCTTTGGTTTTAAGAAGACAATATCTATCTGATCGCTTCTTTTTTCGTTGTTTACAATTATCTGATCATCCGCTTATTCAAAAGTTATCTCAACTACATATCTTTATTTCGTCTTCATCTTATTGGAAACATAAAAAACCTCCATGTTTAATACAAAGTTATGAAAAATATAAATCCATAGAATCTCCCACTTTTACATCGTCCTGTTTTCCCATTTATAAATGCTCATATCAATCTTTAGTTTTATCTCCTAATATTAAATATGATTTTGGGTTATTAAAAAATGATTCAGAATTGAATGCCAAATTTATGTTTATAACTGACATTGAATGGAATGAATGGCACTACATCTTTACTGATGCATCAAAACCAGACAATAGCGGTTGTGTAGGTGTGGGTGTGTTTCATTCACAATTTAATATCGTTCAAAAATTAAACTTCCACCGGAGTCTTCAGTTTTTACCGGGGAATGTTATGGTATTTTAAAAGCTGTAGAATATATACTTTTAATGAAATTACATAAGGCAATAGTTTTCACTGACTCTATGAGCTCTTTGCAAGCTCTAGCCAAATATCCGTTTAAATCAAAACCAGTTTATCCCATTATTTGTGACATAAGACAAAGTCTTTATCTTTGCATGTTGAGAGGTTATTCCGTTTCTTTTGCCTGGTTACCAGGACACAGTGGTATTAGCGGCAATGACAAAGCTGACCTTATTGCAAGAGAGGCTGTAACTTGTGGTGATATGTATCCGTATCATAATTACTGTAGTGACCTAGCTTGTCTCCCAAAAATATATTTAAGGTATGCCTGGAAGGAATATTGGGAAAAAACAAGTACAATAAAAGGAAGATTTTATCGCCTTATACAACCCGATATTCCTTTCAAACCATGGTTTTGTAAATTAAAGCTTGGAAAGACCGCAACAACTATTATAACTCGTATGCGTCTAGGTCACGTATGCACACCTTCTCATTTATACAAGCTTGGTATTGTACAAAGTTCGTCGTGTAATTGCGGTGCTGAAGTGGCGGACTTGAATCATATATTCTTCTCATGTTCTAAATTTGACCACACCTCCTTTTTAATCATCTCCGATCCATCCGTGTTCCATTCCCAACTTCTATTCTTACTCTACTTTCTTCCAATGATCCTATTATCTATAAAATACTATCTTCATATATATATGATAACAATATTAAGATTTAGTTATATTACATGAATACATTTATAGTTGCATCAATTGCTTTTCCTATATATTTATAAGTATATTCTCATATGTACAAGTATATGTTTCATATCCTATAAATATCCTAGACCTAATCCTTATCCTTTCTAAATTCGTTTGTGTTAGGTATTTTTATTACTATTATCGTTTCCCCGTTTTGTTCTTGGCAAAATACCCTAATATCGGGGTGAACGCCACAAAAAAAGAAAAAAAAAAAAAAAAAAAAAAACAACATTAATAATTAATTAGATAAACTTAAATTTGAATTCCACTTAAAAATTATATTATTGGAATCAAGAACGCATATATCTGTCCCCAAATTTAACTATCTATCACTCAATGTCACAATACAAGTAATAGATAAGATGTATAGATCGAATGAAGTATACTTATCAAAGTTGCGTTATTTTTAGGAATGATTCCAAAACATTACAATATACATTTTATTTTTAAAAGAATTATTGATAAATTGATAAGAAAAATTGTCCGATTTAGCATTGCGCCATGTAAATTAGGCCAGTTCGACAAGCTATTGAACATCGTTGGGAAAAGTATATCGAGTTGAAAGAAGATATGTTGAAAAAAAAAAATTCGCAATTTTTTTACTGTTTTCTTTATCAGGTCGGGTACTTTTGAGCCTTCGTATATTTTATCTTGATATACCTATTTAGAAGTGATCTATTTAATTTGTTTTCATACTTCCAAAATCCATGCATACGAAGTTGCAGGCAAAAGCAAATATTATTATATTACTGTTCTAATGACGGCGCAGGTGGGTCCTGTCGCTGCAAGTCCCGTTGTCCTGGTGGCTGCGATGCATGCTGCTGCGACTGAGGAAGGTAATACCAGTAAGGAGGCGCGTCGCTAGCCTGCGCCTGGCACGCGGCGGTCAGCCCCCGCCAGTTGAACCGGTAAGCGTAGCGTTTGCCGTGAACCTGATATAAGGAAATCGCAGATTCTGTTGATACTGAAGAATTGGCGATTGATGGCACTAGTCTGTTCAAGAATACTGTGATTGATTGTAGCTTTGTAATTTTTTTTATTTTCTTTCTTTTTATCAATACGAAGTTTGTGATAGTTATTTTATCCATTCACATTTTTGTTGTAAACTTAATTTTTATTTGAAAAAAAAAAGCAACAGCTGCGTTTCTTGCCCGTTCTTCTCAGCTGAAATATCATTCCAAACTGGGCGATATACTCATAAATAAGTTACTCATAGATGCTCATAATTATGTTTACTGAATGAAAAATATTTGTTATTTATTTATTTATTTACACTTTATTGCATTAAGTAAAAATTATTATTATTTAGTGAAATTTAGTATTCATATTTATAATAACACTTGCACTAAGTACTTATACATATTTTAGTTTAAGAAAATCTATAAAAATATTACCTACGAGTGTTTTCTCACTTATAAAGATAATTTCAAATTCAAATCATGTATATTCAAACAAACTTATTTATAAGCACTTTTAAATTATCCTTTTTGATCAGTGGATACTTTTAGGGTCAGTTTATTAATCTACTGCGGGATTCGGAAAGTTGTTATCTTATATCATTATATTCTATATAATTCAATGTATCAAAAATTTACCTATTAAAGCTAATATATGATACCGATTTTTCTTTTTATTTATTTAGCCGTACATACGTACGTAATAGCTCTGAATATAGTGTTCATTGAAAATATAGAACAGTCTTTGAACCTCAGTTTATACAAAAGCCCACATACCTTATTTATTTATTCTTTATTGACTACATTACAAAAGAATATTCGAGATAAAAGGCGAACTTATTGCTATATGTATAGCATTCTCATAATATTCATACCTTGCTCATAATATTCTTGTCGTAGTAATACCGTAGTGCACGCGACAGCTTGTCATAGTTCATATTTGGTTTCTGCTTGCGGCGGCCCCAGCGGCGCGCCACCTCGTCCGGATCTGAGAGCCGGAACTCACCCTCGTTCTGGCACTGCCTCAACACATGCCTTTTGACACTCATCACAATACTTTATCGTAAATGTAATTGAAACTCCCACGATTTTAAATATATATTTAGGAAAATGATACCAAAGTCACCGACAAAGCCAGAAGGATAAGCAAGTGGCAACTGACAATCGATGGGGTAGAAAGGTTCTTGAGTGGGAACCCCCAACTAGATGGGGTGACGACTTCAAATGCATTGCAAGGAGTTAGTGGGTACAGATGGCTCAGGACCATTTCTTATGGCACTCTATGGGGGAAGTCTATGTTCAGCTGTGGATAGATAATAACTGGCATGATGATGATGATGATTTAGGAAAGACCTAAAAAGACATGGATGGACTGTGTGAAAGATGATATGGCTAAAATGGGAGTGAATGCGGAAATGACTGTGAATAGAGAACAATGGAAGAAAAAAACATATAACATTGATCCCAAACAATAATTGGGACAAGCGTAGGAAGATAGCGATAAAGGAAAATTAATTTCTCTTTATCAAAAAGTTACGTGTATATAAAAGCGTAGAGCACCCACTAGGCTGTTTGGAAGCTGGCGCCCTTAAAAGTAACTATATAATCTATATAATCCAGGTACACAGGTATATCTACCTCCCAGCAGATGCCAGGCGAGCCGTTCGCCAGTTCTTCCAGCAGAAACTGCCACAGCTGCACCTGTCCTCCGGTGGTGCGCGTGCACGAGCTCAGCGCAACATATGGCTCTGTAACATAAGATAAAGTAGGTAAAACATTTACCTCTACAAACATTGATTAATTTCTTTATTCTTTATTGTGCAATAAAATTTGTGCAAATTTTTTTTTATACAATTTAGGATGGCAAATAAGCTGACGGCCCACCTGATGAAAGTGGTAACCGTCGCCTATAGACATGAGCAGTACCATGGACATAACAGAGTATACTGTTTCGCCCATGATACTCCCCATACGTTGCCATTCCTGAGAACTCAGTGTTATTCCTCTGTACCCTGTAAATTCACGCCATATCTCATCCTTCAAACCGAAACACAGCCATGCAAACACAACTGCTTCACGGTAGAAACACAAATAGGACAAAGGTACCCAAGCAATCGACTTTTGTACAAAGTCTGGTGAAATATAAATTCTTAAATTTAAACAGAATTATTTACACAATGGATTTATTTCACTTTAGACGTAATTCAAGCTCAAGATTTGGTTCTCATTTCTCATTTATATTTTCGATAAAATATTATCCTACTTCCGCCTTCACCAACTGATAGATTTTACTACATAACAATTCAGAAATATATATTTTGCACTATAAATTTTAAGTAGTCAATATAGTTATTTAAATAACTGCATATGATGTAGATAGATAGATACTCTTTATTGTTTCCTCCAAAAGATTACAATAGTAAACTTATTATAAATACAAACAATTACAAGAAATAATAACAATGAGAAAACAATGGGGGACCTTATCGCTAAGAGCGATCTCTTCCAGACAAACTTTGGATGGAGAGGAGTAATTATAAAATATAGCATACAATAACGTTTTTATTATGTTTAAGAATGCACATATCTTGCATGATATATATACAGAAAGCCGTCGAATTGTGGATATCCTCTTTTAATAATAAAAAATTCACGAACCAAGTAATCAAACTTCGAAGACATTTACTTATTTATTTACTTTAATTTTAATTTTCTTTGTGGGAAATATTGTTATTAGAGAATCCAACATCTTACTAAATTGGCAATAATAACAAATTATTAATATAGGCTTAAATTGTTACAAATTATCAAATTGAAATTATTATAAAAAAAATGGTTACTTGCAAATGTTTTTTTTTTTACAATATGAACTGATTTTCTGCTTCTTGACATTTTTTTAATAATGAAATTATAAATTATTTTATTAATATATAAAATAATCATAAATATTTTGTAAATGTGATCATGCCGTGTGTGTGACATCGCCGTGTGGTGCCGGCATAGAATGGGCCACCCTGTTCTTTCCCGTGAGCGTCGTAAGACGTGACTAAGGGAACAAGGGATGGGCAGCACTGTCCCTATAAAACTTCACTAAAACTACGGTTGCCAATCCGTCTGCCAATTTTTTTTTACAATACAGGGGGCAAACGAGCATGCGGCTCACATGATGGTAAGTGACTACCGCCGCTCACGATCACCCACAACAACAACGGCATTGCAGGTGTGCTGCCAGTCTTTTAAAAAGGAATATGCTCTTTTTAAACAACTATTGTCAAACCTCCCTTTATGGGAGAGGCCTATGTTCAGCAGTGGACAGTTAATGGCTGGTATAATGATGATGACGATTTTATTGCTACTCTAAACTTCGATGACGACTGTATTTTATAACTATAAAATAATTAATGCTTATTTTCTTTTATTTTTTTATTTATTTAATAAAGCTCACATACAACTTTTACATTTTACATGCTGCTTAATCAATAACACAAAAAATAATTTTGCCTAATGTAAAAGTATTTTACAGGCGAACACCACATGCACTATTATAATATTTAATTATTATTAATGCTAATGTTATTTATGAAGTAATGGTTTTTTTTTAATGGTTGATAATGGAATGGTAACCCCGCCCGCGCTATCGGTATACACTGGCGGGCCACCAGTGAAGGATGATAGATGAGGATGAAGCAGGTCAGTTAGCCCATTGTGACGAATTCAAATTTAATTCACGATGGTTTCCAGGGGGAACCACATGGAGGTCGACCTGATAGTGTATTGCTAGCAATGGGTTCATTAGACCCCATTACAAACAATCCCTTCCCCCCGAAGTAATGGTATTGTATGCCCGATATATGGGTAAGTTGTGCAAATCTCCTTTAAGACGTCATGAACATTTTCGAATTATTATAATGCACTGCTATCAATGAACATCTATTCTATTCTGTGACAACAAAGTTTTTTTTTTACAACACAAGGGGCAAAAGAGCATGCGGCTCAACTGATGGTAAGTGACTACCGCCGCCCATGATCACCCGCAACACCAACGGGATTGCAAGTGTGCTGCCGGCCTTGTAAGTTTAAACAAAATAGACAATAACTGACCGTGGTAGAGATGGTGAAAGCGCCGATGATGGTCTGTCGCACTCAGCCACAGCATCACGCGGGTACATCACCGCACCGACGTCGTCGTGACATCACACAGCCGGTGGCCATCACAACCCGGTGAACGCGGTGAACATGACCGATATGTTATATTCTCTAACACATCACCAAGTTTATACGTTTTTTTTTGTGTCCTTACAGAATGGTAACAAATCAGAACTTAAGCCGACGGCGTTTGCGACTTCACTTAAGTAAAAAGTTTTTAATGCTCATATATTTACAGGCCAAAATCGTAAGTTTTGGCATTTTTATAAAGAAATATCCTACCAGTTAAACTGGAAAGTTTTTTTTTTCGAAAAATGTTTAATCTTCCATACTCGAAAAGGCCCGTTTTTTAGCCGACTTCAAAAAGAAAAATTCGGTTGTATTTTTTGTTTGTTACCTCATAACTCCGTCAGTTTTAAACCGATTTGGAAAATTATTTTTTTATCTGAAAGGATATAGTTACAGTTTCCTATCATAGAAATTTTATCAAAAACAATTCAGTAGTTTAGTTTTTAAATCAAAATTTTTGCCACATTAGAAGTGTTTTTTTTTTTTTTGTGAAACATAATCTTATGTTGTTATTCAATCACTGCTTATTTGAAATAAAAAAATAACTTCACTGATAGAATATTTCCTTAATAATTAGTTAATAAAATGCATGTAATACAAAATAGCTGTTTAAAACTATTTTCTTCTATTATTAATATGTTTTAAAGTCAATAAATACGACACGAAAACTACATGTGTTCACGTTTCCTAAACGAAAACATTATCATGCGTTAAATTTTTCTTTTTTTTTTAATTAAAACTGAGCCATTTTACTGAAACACAATTCGAATACAAAATGTCCGGATACGTCACCAACTTTATATTTTACCGGTTAATGCAATTGCAACAAGATCCGGATATGCGGGCGGATGCGCGACCGGAAACGAGGTAGTGACGGTCGAGTCGAGATCACGGGTCGAGCTCGCGCCGCCTTCGACCCCCGCCCTTTTACCAACCCCACACACAATACAATCACATGGGGTATATGAAACCAGTGAAAGATTTAAGTCGTAAGAGCCCTCTAAATCCCCAAATTGAATCTTGGTCTTTGGTTGAAAAAGTTTATGAATATGAGGATATATTGTAGTTTTTTGTAACTATATATATATATATATATATATATATATATATATATATATATATATATATATATATATATATATATATATATATATATATACATATATATATCAACGCATACATGGGGTATATTTAAGAAATATTGATATCTGGGAATAAAACTTAAAGAAGCCAAAACGATTTTATTTTGAAATTTGTCCGAATTTGATGCGGTTGTCACCGTTGTATCCCTGAAGATCGAACTTAAAAAGTGGTATATGTTTTACCTTGATGTGCCATTAGGAAGTGGACGCATTGTTTTCCACTTTTGATTTACACGTTACGAAGTATCGGATATAAAACTACGAGTAATTTGTAACCAAATTAATTTTTTTATACAACTTAGAATGGCAAACAAGCTGACGGCCCACCTGATGGAAAGTGGTAACCGTCGCCTATAGACATCAGCAGTACTATGGACATAACAGAGTATACTGTTTCGCCCATGATACCTCCCATGCGTTGCCATTCCTGAGGACTCAGGTGTTATTCCTCTGTACCCAGTAAATTCACGCCATATCCCACCCTTCAAACCGAAACACAGCCATGCAAACACAACTGCTTCACGATTGAAACACGAATAGATCAAAAGTACCCAAGCAATCGACTTTAGTACAAAGACTCCCTCTGGTATAATGTAGGAATCTCGCGTTATTTAATCTCATATTTCTCTTTCGTAATTATAATTAGGTACTTCCTGTGATATCGTTTTATGGACAATAGATATTTTCCATTCTACTCCATTCTATATACACATATGGTCTAGTCACAATTTTACTATGACGAAATTACAATTGGAATATTTTTATTTTGCAGAGCAAAATTTTTATTTATTACAATCGTTACAGTCAATTGAAATGAATCGTTGATATTCTGCAATAGATCGAAGGTTGAGATATAGCAGTGATATTACAGGGTACAGAGACATAACTTAGCCCTCAAGAATGCCAACGCATGAGAAGTATCTTGGGCGAACACAGTATACTTTGTTTTGTCTATAGTACTGTTCATGCCTATAGGCGACGGTTGCCACTTTCCATCAGGTGTACTGTCAGCTTGATTGCCATTCTAAGTTATATAGCACCTAAATACCAGCTTGAACCCTTCGACTCGTTGCAACGACAAGCTATGAGAATTGTCGATGATCCCAGGCGGCAGATGATTACAAGCGGTATCGAACCCTTAAGTCTTAGGAAAGATTTTGCCTCACTCTGCGTGTTCTACCGTTTGTACAACGGATTGTGCTCAGAGGAATTGTTCAATATGATGCCCACGGCCACTTTCTATCCATCGTACGACTCGCCATTGACAGGGAGTTCATCCTCATATCCTACAGCCTCAATGGTCGCGTACAACGCGGTTTAACCACTTACCATCAGGTGGGCCATATGCTTGTTTGCCACCTCAGTGGTATAAAAAAGTATATAAAAAAAAACAATTGCAAGTCATTAATTTCCTTCCAGTATCAATAGCAATCTCTTGATCCCAATGAGATATTAAGTTATTTAGTGACTGTGTAAACCGTGTAGGGGGCGCGGCGGTTGATTGCCGGTACATGCATAATGCATGTATGTCCCGCAGCGCGCCATGGTGGGCATTACGCGAACCCCTCCGATTTCCAAGTGATGAGAACTGATGATAATCGCCTAATCTATTATTCAAGTAATATCTAATCATGAGTCATCGTGTGATGTGAAGGAAAGATTATTGTAGGAAATAATCATTTTTCAACTGTTTTCGAAATGACGGAGGTTGTTAATTCAGATGTAGGTATCTTTTTTATGTTGGTTACCTCATAATGCCGTCAGTTATAGACCGATTTGGATTATTCTTTTTTTTATCTGAAAGGATATATTTACAGATTACTCCCATAAAAACTTTATCAAATTCAATTCGGGAGTTTAGTTTTTAAATTTTTTTTTATATTTAAATTGTTTTGAGAAAATTTTTGTTTTTATTTTTCAAATGTTGTCTACATTGTTTTAAATTTTTAAAGATATGAATTAATACAATTATTTGAATAAATTATTTTATCAACTGTAATTTAAGTTTGATAATTATACTATTATAATATTTTTTAAAACTTATCGATACATATAAAATTAAGCAAAATGCTAAAAAACACTGATTAAAAACTCAAATAATATCTAGGAACTTATGATACATATATTTTTGCCTTTTTTTCTTTTTCAAGTAACTTGATTGTTATTTTTTACAAACACAGTTTTATTATATGTTACAATTAGATACTGTTAAACCCCCTTCCCCACAACTGTACTTTTTTATTTTCATGTTAAATAAATTTTTAGTGACATCACTAAAGAATAACATTAAATACATCTTATTTCGTCTAATGGTAAATAGTTATGTAGCCTAGGTCCAGGCAATTTTGCAACTATATATATATATATATATATATATATATATATATATATATATATATATATATATATATATATATATATATATATATATATATATATATATTCAGTTAGCCCATCGTGACTTTTTCAACAAGAACACACCATTATTATATGGTAAATAGTTACTGTAGCCTAGGGACCAGGCAATTTTGCAACTATATTCCCTAAAATTAGGTGACTATTATTAGGTACATATAATTTACAATTACAAAAAAATAGTCATATCACACTCACCTACGGCATATATAAATTAAAAAAATTAATAGCAAAGTTATATTACTTACAATTTTGCTATTATAAGCTTTGCTTACTCATTAAAAAACCGCTTCAATTAATTAAAAAAAAGTAGTTTCGACTTTCTATTTGATCTCTTACTAACCTACTTATATCTACTTCCTTACCTTTATACTTTAAAACTTTGATAATCCAATTAAAAGAGTTTCCACGTGTGATTTATTGAATAACTATTAATAACTGCGGTACTATATACTTTGCGGTCAACGATGCGGTACAAATTAGTAAAAATGAATTACAGAGGGAGACTTTGTACAAAAGTCGATTGCTTGTGTACCTCTGTCCCATTTGTGTTTCAACCGTGAAGCAGTTGTGTTTGCATGGCTGTGTTTCGGTTTGAAGGCTGGGATATGGCGTGAATTTACTGGGTACAGAGCCATAACACCTGAGTCCTCAGGAATGGCAACGCATGGGGGGTATCATGGGCAAAACAGTATATGTTATTCCATGGTACTGCTCATGTCTATAGGCGACGGTTACCACTTTCCATCAGGTGGGCCGTCAGCTTGTTTGCCATTCTAAGTTGTATAAAAAGAAAAGACCTACATCGAAAAATCAATATTATTTTAATTACTCGTATTTATAATACGGGACTAAAGATAAGTTAGAGTATAGGATTTGTCTATTATAGAAGTCCACACTGATATTTTCAGGTAGATCAGAGGGCCTACCATGAAATATTTTCCGAAATTTCGGGCACGAACGAAACAGAAATTTGATGTTAAAATTACATAATACATGTCGTTTAAAATTATTAAAAATGTTAAAATATCATTCCTCTGGACTAAAAGGATAGGATTTATGATGAACGAAATGTTAAGCTCCATTTACTGGGTCGATTTTGGTACGAACAAAAACACGAAATTGAGCGCGAAAATTCAGATTTTCGTTTCATGGTAGACCACCTGGATACACCTACGAAAATTTCTTATCGACTCGTAAATCCCGATTACATTAATCATTAGATCAAACAAACTCGATTAATGGTCGATTTATAACGCTTACACATAATGGCGGGTTCTGAAAAACACGTAAAAAACTTAATTGAACGAATCCACAGCCGTAAATAATGCGGTTAAGCGCGCCGCGTGTAAATTAAAAACTCAGACCCGACAGAACTTCTTGGAAGTGTTTCGTAGTTGTCGCAAATCACAAGCGATTGGAGAATTTTAATTCATAACTTTTTGAACAGTTTTAGGCACAGACAAGATAAAGATATTATTAATATTTAATTAATTTGTTAATTAGATATTACAGATATATTAAAAGATACATAAGAGAGTAGCGTAACTAATTAATTATTCAATCTCATGATGAAACCTCTAAATTCGTATGTCTTCAAAGGTGAAAATGGTAAAAAGATGAGCTTTAGAGAAAGGATTTTTAAAGATTTTTCAAAATGTTTTATGTTTTCACAAATTGGATATTTATTTGAGTAAGAGAGTAGGTGTCAGATACGAGTATTAAAAAAACGTGGTGGGTAACCTAGTATAACAGTACCATTATTGATTAATAAGTAAGATCAAAGATAACCAAACTGTTATTCACCAATAAAAATTTGTTGTCAGTAACACATTGATAGTAAATTAACTACGAAATTAAACTAGCAAATTACAGATTTGTTATAAAAAATCTGGAAACATTAAAATCATTGATTCATTAACTAGCGGTTTCATCTCGGCATTTTAAACTAAGTAGCAAAGTGAACTACGTATTACTTATTTAGGTATGATTTCTTTCTTGTATCTCAAACTCTTCGTTTGACCCTTTAATATGTTTTCTTTTTGCATTTTTTGTGTAAGATATCTAAAATTAGATGTAGTCAAGCAAATTTATTTTTTTGGCCTACAGATTTTAGTACACACGAAAACATTTAGTGCCCTTACAACACAATGTTCTTTTTACAGCTTGAAAATAGCGGATAAGTAGATAGGCGATTCTCCTTTTTAAATATGTATTCGGGTTCACTATATTACTACTTAAATATAAGTAAAAGACCGGATCATACTTTTCACAGCTGCTTTAATTGTCTACAACATGGCCGCCTCTCTAGTCTTGCCCTCGCTCAAGCATAGCGTAAATAATACAATATACATATACAACACTCCTAATGGAAAGTAGTAATAATTTCTTATAAACATGAACAACTTCATTAAAGTCACAAAATAGATAGATAGAAAGATAGATAATTTATTTGCATTAATTACAGCACATAAATTACAACATACATATACAAAAGAAAGCGAGATAATATAAATAATAAAAAAAATACACAAAGCTAAATACAATTTTCGTTTATGAGTGTGCCATAGCAATACAAAATGGCCACAAATCAGTTTATTGCTTCGCCCTCAAAAGAGCAAAGCATTGAATGAATATACTACGGAAATATTACTAATACTAATGAATGCTACGGAATGAATATAACTACTAGAGATGTTATGCGTCGGTATTCTTAACTGTCCACTGATGAACATAGACCTCCTCTATAAGGGGAGTTCTGACAGTTACCGCCATGTTTGGTTGGCAGGTTGACAACCGCAGTTAGACTTTGCTGATGATTTAAGAGGGACGCTGCTGCCCTCGACTATTAAGTTTCCTTAGTCGCCTCTTATGACAGCCTATCCACCCACACAGCAGACCCATTATATTCTCATATTAATTTCTCGTTTTTTTTTTACAAATACAATAAATAATATGTATATTTAATAATAAGTGATATCGCTTGCGCTCATACAGTTAAACCACACGGCACTCGATGTAGGAGTGCCGGGGCGGAGTCGCCACTAGGAGGGGCCTTCGCCGACCCGCCTCTCGACGTGATACGACTCGGTATACACCACTTGATGGTAATCTACAGTAATATAGCCCTGGGAAACTCCAAGACTTACTAAAACTCCGTCACCTTAACGCAGAGACAAACGGCAAGAAACGACTCGAGTGACTCACCTTGTATACACAAGTGCTTTCAAAGGATTTTATTTAAGAAAGTAGAAAATATTTATTTTATTACAAAACGTGTTTAGTGATAAACACGATAACGTTTTGATTGCCTTTTTAGAATGTCTATATTACGAAATTTAAATAAATACATAAATATCCGGTAATACACGGTAATTTAACAGCTCTAGTGTTACAATATCTGTGACCGGGGGGGGGGGGATGGGATGGGATTGTTTATAATGGAAATTAGAAGTCCTATTGGTAGCAATATACTCTTTCAGGTCGACCTCCACGCGGTTTCCCCTTGACACCGTCATGATTAATTCTTGTCGAATTCTCCACGACGGGCTGAAACTGACCTGTTTTCACTTTCACGATCCCTCACTGGCATCCCACTAGTGTATACCGGTAATATAGCACAAACGGGCGCCACCGTGGGACCATCAACGATACCATCAGTGGTTAATGTGGCAACTGTTGGTAGCTTAATGGTTACTCTTAATAGGTTAATAGGTACTCTTTTTTTCTGGTCATTTTTTTCACTTTTGTAATTTTGATCATGTACTTACTTTTGGCGAGATTATTTTGTGGCCAATAAATATTTTATACTCTAATCTATTTTTTATAGATTGACAGAAAACAGACAAATCTTAAAGATTTTCAACGAAATTAATCAAATTTCATTTCATTTCAAACATTGGGTTGGATATACCTCAACTGTACACATTTTATATACTAATTCACGTAGGCAAAGCCACGAGAATTACACATGATTTATTTATTTGAGAATACGTAACAGATAAAAAAAAATACAATCGAATTTAGAACATTTTGATGTACGTTAAAAACTGAAATAATTGCTACTTTAAAACAAAAGAAGAATATAATTAAAACCATATAATGATGTCAACATTTATGCATTCAATTAATGAACATAACCAGAGAGTACTGCATCGAGCTATCCTGAAAGCGACCGAGCAAGTCCGCATTCTTGTCTATGATTCAGAGGCAAAACGCGCGGCTCGAGTACGCTTGTTCGCGCGCTCGCATCAGGAATGTGAAAGCGAGGAATCCGGTCGCGAACTGTAGTTCCCAGGGACAGGTGGTTACGTGGTGCCCTCTAGTTCACACACGTTTATTGATTCGATTATGGTAAATTTTTTTTTATTTACTTCCAACCCGCTCTGACATCGTGCAAGTAGCAAAGCGGAGAGGTAAATGCATACATTTTTTCTGACGTAATGTCATACGTAGGTGTACTAGGCGACTCGGGCTAGTGAAGCTTCCAGTCGCTATAATATTTTCTAATGTCTTCAACAATTTGAGCTAATTTATACAAAAATATTTAATGAATTCTAATGCACCTATTAATTATGAATCACCTTCTTCATGAATCACTTTGTCCATTTGTGAACCAACCGTATGAAAATACGTTTAGACGGTAAATTATATAGATAGAGTATAATATAGAGCATCGAAAACGGGTCACCTTTTTGACAATTAGATGACTTGTTTTTTTTTTATTAATATTCTATATACTTACGCATATAGTGTATCTTGGTACTCTAAGATACACTATATGCGTAATACTTGCCTCACGGTAGAAACACGAATGGGACAGAGGTACCCAAGCAATCGACTTTTGTACAACGTCTCCCTCTTAGTCACAATTTTTTTATATTATTAAGATTTTCAATAAATATGTTTATATTGATAAGTACGTTACTGTTTTTATACGAAGCAAAATATTTGTTGTAGTATCAGGTACATATTTAATATCATATATATATAGGATTATATATTGTATATATTTAATAATTTTATTTTTTGAATTTCATAAAGGTACTTATTATTATTTTCCTTGATGTTTAACGCTGTTAACTTTCTTAATTATACAGTACTATCATACCTACTTGTACAACAATTAGTTCATTACCCTAAGGTTGTCTTGAAAAGATTGCTCTCAGCAATAAGACCGCCTTATTTATTTACTGTACTTATACAATTGTATCGTTATGTTTGTAAATTGTCTTGTTTATTTCCTATATTGTATAATGCAAATAAAGTATACTCATTCATTCATTCATTAAAAATGCATTCTTACTTAGGCATAACATTATTTGTTAATTACTAGCTATTTTGCTCACGTGAATTAATCTAAAATATAGCTAGATAATTTATATATCCACGCAGAATATGATTCATCTTTGTACAATTTTAATTCAAATCCATTTAGTTTGAGGGAAAGCAGAAATTGATTACTCAGGTATTACGTTAAAACGGAATACTTTTGTACTCGTTTGCGTAGGAAAGTTTACATTCCTTGGCATTCGTTCGCTCACCGACAATACGAGTAGGTTAAGCACCAAATAAGAATTCCATAGATAAGGCCGTAAGATTTTAAATAATCAAATTTAATTATGTTAATATATTTTGCTTCGCTCGCTTATTGCAATGAAGTAAGAAGAGATTTTTCAATGACACCTTCCCTTCTTATAAATGAGATTTGACGTAATTTTGTCGGACCCCTCCCGTCTAACGCTACTCTTTTCAAGTTCACTTACAAGACCGTACCTGTTATAAAATAACACAATTAAACTAATATTATAAAAAGGAGAGGTATTACTTGTATTTGTAATGTATCCAGTGCTTTTTTTTTTTTTAAATAAAATAAAATACGTTATTTGCTTTGAAAAGGTAATGACCAAGCTCTTATACAATACATATACGGTTCCATATTCAGCTAATATTAAGCATAAAGGATAAAAACTTATAAAAATTTACTTTATATCAGTAACATGAACTGTATTTTATCTTATTAATATAATAAAATTGTATCTAGACAATATCTGTATATGGGAGGTATTTAAAAGAAATTATTATAAGGTATCATAGTTTCAATTTATTTTAGACAACTTGGGTCCATTTTTGTTAGTAATTGTACGTAAAAAGTATATTAATACTTAATCTATATCTATACTTATAATAAATCTGTATAGAGGTCAATTCTGTACATGAAATATATTTCCAAAATAACTATCAGGGGGTGATAAGTGATCGATACTGATGCCAAAAATGCAATCAGTAAAATTTTTGTCTGTCTGTCTGTATGTTCGTTATAGAAACAAAAACTACTCGACGGATTTTAACGAAACTTGGTACAATTATTCTTCATACTCCTGGACAGGTTATAGTATACTTTTCATCACGCTACGATCAATAGGAGCAGAGCAGTGAAGGGAAATGTTGGGAAAATGGGAGAAATTACTCCATTTTTAAGCTTCCGTCGCGTGTGCAGCCTTAATGGCCACTTTTTAAAATGTAAAAATGTTCACCCGTGCGAATTCGGGACGGGCCACTAGTCAATAATAAACATGTCACAAGACAAAAGTGAATTATATAAAGAAATCGAGTTTCAACAGTAGGTGTTTGCACAGCAGGAGACCATTTGCAAGTCAATGTGCAAAGGGGCACGTAAAGGGCGCAGGGCAGGGCGGGGGTGGCGACCCGGAGCACCATCTTTCACCCGGGATCATGGTGTCATAACCCTGACAGCGGGGATTTAGGTTGAAATGCACACCTCTTACTGGGATTTCACTTACACTTCATATTAACTTGAGAAGGTGGTGATTTCGTGGTAGCGGAAGTAAATTTGTTTTCTCTCGTTTGCTCGGAAATTATTCTGTTATACTTAAAACATATTTTTAATTCTCGAAAAAATTTACTTCAATTAACATATAGGAGCAAATCCTATCGATTGCTCGATTGATTTGTGAAAGTCTAAGCAAAATGGTATCATAATCGCATAGCACAGGGGTTCCCAAACTTATTTTGTCTACTGCCGACTTTGAGAATAAAATATTTTTTAGCGCCACCAATTTTTTCGCCTACTTAAAAACCACTATTCAAGATCAACGAATCACCCCCCAAGCCTCTATACAACGCCTCCATTTTTTTCTGGGTCTCTACGCTTTCTGGGCGTTATTGCCTACTTTGGGAAAAGCTGGCATAGCATAGGTATTCGTAGAATCATTTATTATTATTAACCAACTTTAGAAAGAAGAACGTTCTTAATTCGGTTATATTTTTTTATACTTTTTACTTTATAAGTCCATCAGTTCTAAGCCAGAAAAATTCTTTTTTTTTTATCTGAAAGGATATACTTATAGATTGGTCTTATAGAAATTTTATCAAAATCAGTTTAATAGTTTAATTTTTAAATCAAAATAACTGGTTTTGTCAAAATTTTAACATTTGTAAAAAAACATTACTGTACTGTATAAATTAATGTAACATTGTTCATTCTCTGTAATGTGTACCTATAGAAATAAAATAAAAATAAATTGAAGTCGCTTTGTTTGTGGGACACGCTCTTCAATTATAAATTATTATTATTCTATTTATGAACATACGTATATATATATATATATATATATATATATATATATATATATATATATATATATATATATATATATATATATATATATGATTTATATACACCTTCCCTTCAATTTAAATGAATTAAATATAATATAATTCGCTACCTGTTATAAAATAACACAATAAACTAATATTATAGAGGTTTATCTTGTTCTTTTTTTTTTTAAATAAAATAAAATACAGTATTGTACAACTATCTACCCACTCATATTTATGTTCCTTTCCACTTTGGATTCATTAGAAAAGAACTCTATTTACTTCCCACAGTCATATTTCCGGATATATGATTAGTTTTTACAGTTAAGTATAAATAAATAAATAAAATTAAACAAATTAGGAATTGTCTTCTTAAGAAAGTCGTTTAAAATTGACTTATAGCCATAAATAATGTGATTTGTCAGCTGTGACATTTATGAGTCCACTTAGCAATTACATTACGGAACTAAGTTGTTAGTGTTTGCTCTTATTTGGCTGTCTGTTGCCAATCGTGGGGGTTTCGGTAACATAAGGCGTCGGATCTAACTGCAACGAGCAGCTATTGGCTGGCGGACTATTGGCGCCAATCGTCACACCCACGGACGGTTTGTTATTATTTTTAGACTTCGTAGAATTCAAATTTGGAATCGTTGATGGCTTTCAATATTAGCTTAATAATTAAAAAAAAATCAGAGTACTTAAAATGGGTGTCTCTAAAAAGGTTAATACATAAACATAATTTTCAATTGTGACAAAATCAGTTATTTTCATCTAAAAACTGAACTATTGATTTTAATAAAATTTCTATACAACCAATTTGTAAGTACATATATTCTTTCAGATAAAGAAAAATAATTTTCTAAATCAGTTTAGAACTGACGGAGTTATGAAGTAATAAACATAAAAAATATAACCGAACTGAGAACTGCCTTCTTTTTAAAGTCAATAGAAAATGAAAAAAAAATTAGAGTTTTTTATACTAATACGGCGTATCCACTTGTTAATAAAATTCACGAATTTTCTATAGAAGTTTTACATACCGCGCTCTTCAATTATAAATTATTATTATTCTATTTATGAACATACGTATATATATATATATATATATATATATATATATATATATATATATATATATATATATATATATCTATAAAAATATACGATAATATTGTTCACAAATTGTGTCAAATACAAAATAACAGCTTAAATAATTTATTATGTACCTAATATCACTTAAAAAAATATTTTCTAAATTATTTTGAAGTAGGTCGGTATTTCGCTTATCTGTGGGTGGCAAAAAACATACATTGTGGGTGGTACACAGATACTGGCATAAAAAGGTATGCTACAAACCTAATGGGGGCTGGACAAGGTCATGTCGGTTGTGAACGACATTAACATATGAAAAAATATATCACGCACTGAATTAATAAAAATAATAAAAATTATATATACCAGACACAAACAATGAGTATACATTTATTAAACTGTTTTAATAAAGTCTAATATATAAATGATTGATTTAAAAATATTAGTATAGGTTAGTTCCAATATTTTTAAAATGTAATTTTCTTGTTTTTTCAAATATGCAGTTATATCTATAAAAATAGTAATATTGTTACAAATTGTGTCAAATACAAAATAACAGCTTAAATAATTTAAGTCCTAATATCTTAAAAAAAAATGGTAATTTATTTTGAAAGGTCTATCTTATGGGCAAAAACGATATAGTGGGTGGTACACTGTTATGGCGTGGTACTGCTAATGCCTGGACAAGGCGACGGTTGTGAACGACACATATTATATCACTGAATTTGAGAAATAATAATCGTAAATTATATAATATGTCAGACAATACACTTGTTTGCCATTCTAAGTTGCGTAAAAAAAGGTTAGTAAAATATTTAAAACATTTATTAATATTACGCTATTAATATCTACTCCTAATACTGATGTGGGTACTAGACAATTCTGGCACGGGCACGGCCTACCCAGTTCGCCTTAAGTATGCTAAAGAGTACTCAAAAACGAGTATTGAGCGGTAAGTATATATTTATAATTTTACAAAATTTATTTCATATTATTTTAAAAAATACGGTTGCTGAGCAACTAGAGCTTCAGAGCATTGGGCAATGAAACAGTGTGCGCATCATGTGCGCCTACGTAGTTCTTAGAAGCAGGAAAACGGTATGGCCCCGAGGTTATCTTCTAAGAATCACTACGGCGAGGAGGCGCCGTCTACTGTCTGAACTACCAATTGAGATAATGTCCCAACCGCAGACGTGATAGAGTTAGATGACGCGAGAACTTCCATTTCCAAGAAGTTTATGCGTGCTACTACAAAATAAACATAGGGTAATTTTTCATAATGACAGTTAACCGCCATTGTCTCCTAACTAACAGGGAACAGACAAAATTTTACAAAAGACTCGGAAAACATCCTATTTCTAAATATATGTCCTCAGATATTAAACGTCGAAAAACTACTTTACTGAGAAAAACCGTTCCATAACAAGTACGTACCAAAATGTCATCTGTAATAACGTCTATACATATACATGCACAACGTAAATTTAACGAGAATTCGATTTCATCCGGAAATCTCAAAATCCGGAAAAATCTAAGTTTTCTTCAGAGGCCGTACGGCCCTTTACGTCATAACATCTCGCCTCTCACTAGACGAAGTCAAAACAATTGTCGGAAACGACAAACACAGTAAGGTCGTCAAATTCACTTTCTGCATATATATAAACATTGTATTAAAAAATTATCATAAATTTTGAATAGTATTGCAATATTTTTTTTTTTTGTATAATAAGTTTTAATATTTGCATGCTTACATTGTGGCGGAATAAGATTGGACTATAATTTTCTTCTGATGTAATATCTTATATATAAAATTCTCGTGTCACGGTGTTTGTTACCAAACTCCTCCGAAACGTCTTTACCGATATTTATGAAATTTTGTGTACATATTGGGTAGGTCTGAGAATCGGCTAACATCTATTTTTCATACCCGTAAGTGATAAGTGTGACCCACACCAAAATATTTTTTTTTATTTTTTTGACAATTTTTTTTATTTTTATTTTATTACAATTTATCATTGAAAAATACATACTACTTTAAATTTTCATCGTTTTGCGATCAAGCCCTGTATTTTAATCGCGACTTTTATATTTCGCAATAAGTGATAAAACAACGTTTATGAGGTCAGCTAGTTATAATATAAAATGTACTATAAAAATGTACTTTAATCTAGCAAATAAATGAATACTAATTCTGAAAATAATATTCATAATTTAAAACTACTACTCGTGTGAAGCTGTTGCCCTCTAATGTCAACAGTTTCTAAGCCACCCTTGTTATACATGAAAGCTTCTTATATGAATTAAGATGGCCATATGCCCTTCGAAATTCGAAACAAGTGACTATCATTTTTAAATTATTCAAATATAAATTTGAAAAATTCAAGCGCTCTCAAGTCAATTCCATTTCTAATTCTCCCGACCGCAATCAAGCATCGTCCCATTATATTTTCAATAATATATTCAAATAGGTTAATAATTTTTTCTCTTGAATGACCAATTTAAAACTAAAATTTGACACGCGAGGCACACATGCATTTACGACATCTATTTAAATCCAATCTATGTCTGTGGCTCCCAGAGGCAGCTGCCAACCACAATCTAACATGGTCTATGACAAAACATTGTGTACAGCACCTAATATTCATATCATACATATTTATAGAGTCACAGTCATTCGGAGACAGGGATTAGATGCTAGTGATACCGTAATCAGTTAATACTTTCATATTTTTCTTCCGCGAAGTCACCGAAAGGTTTACATAGTATTTGTTGCAATGTAACAAAACAATCTCTTTTGTTATTCACTCTTTTTTTTTATATACAATTGTGACTTCATTGTACATAATTATGATTATTCGTATTTGTTCTATGTTCTAGCCAAACATATTTATTTTTTTAACCAGAGGGACACTGTACAAATGTTGTATACTTCGGTATCTTTGTTCCATTCGTGTTTCTGCCGTGAAGCAGTTTTTTTTTTTTTTTATTATTTATTAAAGGTATACACAACAGGTTACAATCAATAACATTACAAACATTATATAAAGGCAATAGTTTGAACTAGATTGAGACCCAGACACGTGTACACACAGCATGGTTAAAGCAGTCGGCAAACAATGTTAAATTATAAAGTTATATAAAGAAAGCATATGAATGTTGCATTTGTGTTGCATGGCTGCATTTCGGTTTGAGGGATGGGATATGGCAGTGAAATTTCAGGGTACTGAGGCATACCATCTTAGTCTTTAGGAATGACGACGCATGAGAGGTATCATGAGCGACACAGTATATTCTGTTATATCCATAGCACTGTTCATGTCTATATGCGACGGTTACCACTTTCCATCAGATTGATCGTCAAATTGTATAAAAAAAATATAATAAAAAAACTTTTGAAAGACATGGGATTTTTTTTTAAACACAGCGGGCAAACGAGCATGCGGCTCACCTGATGGTAAGTGACTACTGCCGCCCATGATCACCTACAACACCAACGGCATTGAAGGTGTACTGCAGGGAATATTGAAATCTTCCGTACAAACAGACTCTATTTAATGTTTTGCATTGTTTTAATTCAAAGTTAATTTTTCGGCCACCAGCTTCATCATCAGTCTGTTTTCTTAATCTAATATTATATTCCTAACTAACCTAACCTCTCATTGTGGGGGAAAGGGATTGTTAGCAATGGAAGTTTGACAGCCCCATTGCTAGCAATATGCCTTATTAGGTCGACCTCCACGTGGTTCCCCCTGGAAACCATCGTGAACAATTCTTGTTGAATTCGTCACGATGGGCTAACTGACCTGCTTCATCCTCACCTGTCATCCTTCACTGGTGCCCCACCGGTGTATACCGATAGCGCGGGTGGAGTTACCATTCCATTATCATCAATTAAAAAAAACAACCTCTCATTGTATTTAAAAAAATAAATATTTTTCGAATTTCTTCCTTGAATCGAATTGTTCAATTTCATGAATACTATCGCATTTCAAAATCCAAAATTTAGGTTATGTTTTTTTTGTATTATATATAAATTCAAAAACAATAACACTGCATTTATGATAATAAATAAAATGTATTTATATCTCTATATATTCTTTCATTATTTTTTCATTACTTTCTTCATTAATAAATGCACTTTGTTTATTCATATAATATTCTGTGTACACAAATTTTACGCGTACAGCTATTCACTGTTGGACATAGATGATAGATACCTATACACCTATATACATTCTCACAACAACTGCTTACGTATTCGTCCAATTCCGGAGCAGCTCGCAAAAAGCACGCTGTCTCACCAATTATTAAAAGAGATAGAATTTTTTATATTTTCATATTTAACTACAAGTATTACGTTTTTATTGATGAAATCCTATTATTTCCTAATACTGTTAATATGGGGGTGTTAAGTCCATTTCCGTTACGGAATTTTTAATGGAGTCTCCGCGACAGCCGCGATAATTGCTATACAATAGCTTAAAAAATAATTATTTTTCGAATTTCTTCCTTGAAGCGAATTGTTCAATTTCATGAATCGTTTAGGTTATTTTTTTTTTATTTGTGGTTAAACATTAATAGAACAGTTTATTTTTTAAATCAAGTCCGCGTTCCATTCATTCGTCAAGATGGACTAACTGAGCCGTACTTCAATTATTTATGGATTTTTTTATATTTTCATATTTAACTACAAGTATTACGTTTTTATTGATGAAATCCTATTATTTCCTAATACTGTTAATATAGGAGGAAAGGGATTGTTAGTAATGGAGACTAAGAATCCCATTGATAGCAATATACCCAACCAGGTCGACCTCTTCGCAGTTCTTCCTGGAAACTATTATGGTTAATTCCTGATGAATTCATCATGATGGGCTAACTGGCCTGTTTTCATTCTCATATATCACCCTTCACTGGTGCTCCGCCTGCGTATCCCATTAGTGCAGGCGGGGTTACCATACCATTTTCACCCATCAAAAAAAATATATTGTTAATATAATAAATGCTAAAGTTTATAACGAAAAATGGATGGATAAATGTTTATTGTTCTTTCATGTAAAAACTACGTAACGGATTTGAATGATATTTGGTACAAAGGGTAGTTTATATCCTAACCTAGCACATACGTGTTTCTACCGTGAAGCAGTTATGTATGCTGTGTTTCGGTTTGAAGGGTGGGATATGGCAGTGAATATACAGGGTACAGAAAAATAACACCAGAGTCCTCAGAAATGACAACGCATGGGGGGTATCATGGGCGGAACAGTATACTTTGTTATGTCCATGGTACTGCACATGTCTATAGGCGACGGTTACCACTTTTCATCAGCTTGTTTGTCATTCTAAGTTGTATAAAAAAAAAAACATAAAAAAGTAATAAACGTAAAAGCTAGTAAGAAATAAAAAAAAAAAAAAAGTTTTAAGGCTCCACATTAGCACGACGCTTCCAACAGCCTAGTCAGTATGAAAAGCTACTGATACAAAATCTTAAAACAATTACAGAATCAAATTAGGTAAGCAGCTCTAAATTAAAAAGTCAACATGAAAACCCAAATAGTTTACAGTAAAACGACAAATATATCTACAAGAATTAGTCAAATATTTGAATAAAGCTCAGCGTCAAATGTACTTGTATGTGCATTACCATATATTCGTCAACATTCCGTAATTTCTCTATGTACTTCATGATACCACATTAATTATTTGATTTATATAATACCACCACTACGTATTTCATGATATCATAATATGTACCTACAACTTGATACAATGACATGAGTTTGTTTGCTTGTTTTATTCAAAAATAATTTTATTGTCATTATAAATGTAAATAATAAATAATAATAAAAATGTGAAAATATAAGGATGGCTACAACTAACCTAACCTACGGATAGAGGGGGAGGGGGGAAGGATTGTTAGCAGTAGAGTTTGACAACCCCATTTGCTAGTAATATTAGGTAGCTATTAGGTCGACCTCCACGTGTTTCTCCATGGAAACCATTGTGAACAATTCTTGTTGAATTCGTGACGATGGGCTAACTGACCTGCTTCATCCTCACCTATCATCATTTACTGGTGCCCTGCCAGCGTAACCCGATAGCGCAGGCGAAGTTACCATTCCATTAACACTCATTAAAAGAATCTACGGGTAGGTACCGAATACCATTCAAATCCGTTCAGTAGTTTTTGCGTGAAAGATTAACAAACATTATCGTTATCGTTACAAATTTTAGCGGCGTTCAAGTATTATGTCACGATATTTAGGGGTCTATAAAGCTCGCCCAGTATATAAAATAAATAAACTAATAAAAAAAAACGTTACGATAGGTATGTTACAGAGGGCCTACCATGAAATGCTTTCCGAAATTCCGGATTTTTATGATAGGATGTATGATGAAAGAAATGTTATACTCCATTTATTGGTCCGATTTTGGTATAAACAAAAACACGAAATTGAGTCCGAAATTTCGGAATTTCACTTCATGGTAGACCCGCAGAGCGGGAGGACGGTTCGAACAACGCATTACGTAACTGTTCAATTAACAACTGGTATACAAACTCCTTGTTGGCTCTTTATACAAAAAAAGAAAAATAATGTTTTTTTTTTTTAATCTGACACTTTTAAATGTGACGTTTTCGTACAAATATAATAGACATATTCAAAATCAAGATTCGACTTTATTTTTATTCAGTAACTTTTTTTTATTTAAATAAATAAATCGAGAATTAAAATCTTCCTAGTTGACAAGCCTTTTCATTTGTTTCACAGGGAATGTCTTGAATGTATTGTACGTTCTTTTTAGTTTATTTCCGTTATCAGTATTTATTAGTGTTGTGACGTTTAAGTAAAAATTGTCACTTGGGTGTCACATAACGTTGTTCAGAAAAATGTTACGGCGCGTTACACGAGTGGGAGAGAGGGTCGAAAACGTTCAAAAATTGCGATACGCAATACTTCAAGTATATATATTTTTGTTCTTTCGCATTTATTATATTAATAGGACTAAGGATTTAGATTGTACCCATAGCGCTGTATACGTTTTAAATTAATACAAATGACACATGAATGACAAATATTATGAGTTCGTCATTTGTGTGTATGGATTATTTCGTATGTTAACGTTCTAATATCAATATTACAACTAGGCCAATGTCTCAGACGCATACTATGACATAGT
The DNA here is from genome assembly GCF_026898425.1 of Galleria mellonella. NCBI lineage: Eukaryota > Metazoa > Arthropoda > Insecta > Lepidoptera > Pyralidae > Galleria > Galleria mellonella. The sequence continues at coordinate 2,215,582 of NW_026442112.1, forward strand.
ATAAAAAAATCTAACACGTAAACATACTTTCATGATAATGTTATTTTTTTTTGTTATTGTTTTTTTTTCTTTTTATTATATTTCAACAATGTAGGTATGTAGTATGGTAAACTAGATTTCCGATGGCAACAATCGTGGCACTTACCACAGTAAGATATTTACTTACTTAAATAAATATCTTTCCTATGGTATATTAAGATCAGCTTTTAATTGTCCACTGCTGCACATAAGCCTCCCCCTAGAGAGCTTTTGCCAGTAGTTATTATTTATTTATTTATTTAATTCTTTATTGCACCATAAATAAAAATATACAATGACAAGTGAATAATTCAAATGAAATACAGTAACATAAATACAGATTGAAATATACACATGGGCTTTGAGACCTTTGTTTTGACGCAAGAGTGAATTAATAATTTTAGTTACCACGTTTGGCAGACGGATTGGCGACCGCCTTTAGAGATCCCTCGCCCCTCCCTTAGTCCTCTTAGTCGACATACAACATCCACTGGAAAGGAAAGGGGTGGCCTACTCTATGGTGGAACCACATGGAACTGTAGCATAATAGAAAATCAAAATTAAATAGGTAAATCTTTTTTCATTTTTATGTCTTCCCTTTAAACAAATTGTAAATTTTCAATACTTATATATAGTCAACTTTTAAAATACTTTTCGTAATCGAAGGAAATTCAACCATATTATAAAAAAAAAAAAACATGATACGTGATATACTTTTCAAAATGAAATAAATATGTGATCAAATATTGTCTGTAAAGATTAAACAATTTTATTAATTAGTTATTTTAGAGGTTTTTATGAGACGAATTATAGAATCAGCTCCCTGCCGAGGTTTTCCCAAGAGACTACAGCATGGGGTTCTTCAAAAGGGGAGTAAAGAGGTTTCTTCAGGGTCGGCAACGCGCGCGTAATATTACCATTAGGTGGGCCGTCGGCTTGTTTGCCATTCTAAGTTGTATAAAAAAAAAAGGTTTTCTGAATTGAAATACATGGTGTTATATGTATACATATGTATAAAAATACATAATATTATAAATGTAGAAGTAACGATCGATGGATGGGTATTTGTTGCTCTTTCACGCAAAATCTACGGAACGGATTTAAATGCAAGTTGGTACACAAGTAGGTTATATCCTAACTTAGCACATAAGACTTTATGTACTGATTTACGCGGGCGGAGCTGCGGAATACAACTAGTACAGAATACTCGACATTTCATAATAATAAAGTCGACTAACTTGATAGCTATTTCACAGGTTATCATTTTGCATATATTATATTTACGATTAATATATATATATATATATATATATATGTATGTATATATATATATATATATATATATATATATATATATATATATATATATATATATATATATATATATGTATGTTATATATATATGTTATGTGTCTTATACATTTATATATGTAGTATATACTATCATAAGTACTTAGTGGTATTCATTATTATGGTATTCATATAATTATTTGCATATGTTTTTTTAACACGAGCGTTTTTTATTAGATGTACTTATTGCGTCAAATAGTTACCGCCTCTTTCTTTTTTCCTTTACCCAAAGGTTATCTAGAAGAGATTGCTTTAGCGATATGATTGCCTTTTGTACTTCATATGTACAAAATTATATATTAATTATCCTTTAAATAGTACAATAAAGAGTAAACATATAATTACCCTTGTCTTATTAAATGAGCAATGTTTCTTTTATACAGTTCTAAGAACTTTATTATAATTTCTACAGGGGTTTCTAACGAGTTATTAATTATTTGTCACGTACGTGTATTTATGAATAAAAACGCTAATAAAAATGGCACTAAATATGATACTGATATTTTATCCCCCTTCCCCAAGATAGAATAGCATACCGTATCATCTGTTAACTGACCATTGCTGAATATAGACCTCCCCCATAAGAGTGGGGGGAGGGGGGGGGGGCAAGTAATTGCCACGTTCGGCAAGCGGATTGGTAACCACAATTGGGCTTTGGTGATGATTTAAAAGAGACACTGTTGCCAATCTCGACCATCAGGTTCCCTTAGTCGCCTCTTAACGGGAAAGGAAAGGATAGCCTATTCTACGCCGAAATCACATGGCATAGAATCACCCCCAATCAAGAAGTAAGGGAAGGCCCTCACCCCTTCTGTAATCCAAACTGATATAGTAAACGAAAGAATATTACACAAATACAAATACATTGCAACATAGCGTGCAATGCTATGCTAATTCTACTCACGCTCTCCCACGAAGACGTCATTTTTTGATCTACCATGAGTCGACGCCGGCGCCACTACAAGATGTGTACGTTAATCGAGCTTTATAGACAATTATACACTCTATTACTAACACAATAACTTCGAAAACTAGTTGATGGTATTTAACGAGATCAAATATTGAGTCAACGCAATACGGAATTACGGAACCTCTGAATCATTGGTTCCGAGTAAATATTGAATCATTTCCGCTAAATAATTATACGTTTTATTGAAATAGACTTCGATAGGGGTTAACCATATTCTTATTTTGTGAGAAAATATTAGTCAAGCTTGGCGTGTTAAATTTTGAACTACGGTCTAACCGCAGTTCATTTATAATTTAATAATAGGGGGGAAAAGAGATTGTTAGCAATGGAGATTGAGAATCCCTTTGCTAGCAATACACCCAACCAGGTCGACCTCCTCGCGGTTCCCCCTGGAAACTATCATGGTTAATTCCTGATGAATTCATCATGATGGGCTAACTGGCCTGTTTTCATTCTCATCGATCACCCTTCACTGGTGCTTCGCCAGCGTATCCCGTTAGCGCAGACGGGGTCATCATTTCATTTCTACCCATCAAAAAAAAATTAATAATAGAAAAAATATTTTAGATACTCTGTTGTACCGTGTACGTATCTAAAATTAGTATGAGTACCTACTTATAAAATCAGTCATGTGTCTTCCAAATTTGAAAAAAAAGTTTCTTTAAAAATAAATTGCAAATTAGATTATAAAATGTAAATGCCAAGGTACTTAATAATAATAAATCACTTTATATATCAGTTTTTCTACTGTAATTACCGGTTTTTTTTTTATCTTATGGAAACTAAAACTCTTCAACAAAAACAAGGTAAGTACTTAACATGATAGTATGTACTAACCCAAGCTGCAGCTTGTTAAGCATAAAACTGTAAAAGTACTTAATACGTAATCTTTTTTTTTTTAATATAAAATACCAAATTGAATATAATTTTATTTATTTATTGAAATTTGATTGACCAATAAAATGTGATACAAAAGGCGGACTTTCAGCCATTTTCCGTCCACTGCTGGACATAAGCCTCCCCCATAGACTGCCATAAAGAACGGTCCTGAGCCACCTGCATCCACTGACTCCTTGCAATGCATTTCAGGTCGTCACTCCGTCTAGTGGGGGGTCGTCCTACACTGCGTTTACCCGTACGCGGTCGCCACTCAAGAACCTTCCTTCCCCATCGATTGTCGATTCTTCAAGTTATGTAACCAGCCCAATGTTACTTCAGCTTCCTTATCCTTCCCCCAATAGTAAAAATAAACATACATATTAATAATTAGTAATTAGTAGAAATTGAATGTGTACCAAATTTAATTCAAAGTATGATTGAGTAATAAACATCTATACGCATATATGTATGTTTGTTGTAAGATCACATCACTAGTGTATATGGGACATCACTAGAGGTGGACACTGATTGGTTGATTAAATAGTATTGTGTAATAATGGCTGTCTGAGAAATGAATAAAGGATATGCAATAATTAAATAAACCGTCTATTATTAAAAGACTATAAAAATATAACAATGTTTAATTAAACATTTCTATACACTTTCTTATTTATGAGACTGGCCATTATCGAAACTTACACACTAGGTCAACAAACATCGCTAGGTATAATGACCTCGGCTATAAATAGTACCGCGACCGTGGCGCCTACCTATACACGTAATTATTTACAAGATTTAGCTGACAAATGTGACAAGTATTCGGGATGATCTGTCACATAGCACAGCACATAGCTAGCATTCAGAGAGCACGCGAACGCGCATTCCTCAATCAAGAATCCTGTATACGCTGCCAAAAAAGTTCACTGAATCACGAATCGAGTTTTGTACTTCTAAACTCGTAATAAAAGGAAATACCTAATAGTGATTTCGTTTGATGGATCTACTACAACGATTTGGAAAATAGTTATTTATTTATCTATTTATACTAACTTTAGAAACATCACACCGGCTGGTGGAAACCTCTGGCGTATCTCTGGGAATACTTTCAGGCATACATATGTACCAATCGACTTAAATATATACCATATTACACCAACTGGAGTTTTAATATAATAATTATTAATAATAAATTTTATTTCCTTAAACAAAGTTAACCTATGGTACAATATAACTATGATTCCACACTAGGCAAGGCCTGTTTCGTGGAAGTCAAAGCTAGAAATTTGACAGTTATGGTGCGGCGAACAGGGTTAATTTAAATAATAGAATATATTTTTTTTATACAACTTAGAATGGCAAACAAGCTGACGGTCCACCTAATGGAAAGTGGTAACCGTCGCCTATAACCATGAGCAGTACCATGGCCATAACAGAGTAGGTATACTGTTTCGCCCATGATACCCCCTATGCGTTGCCATTCCTGTGGACTCAGTATATAAGTAATTAAAAATCTTATATTTCCATATTGTTAAGACCTTAGTGGTTTTATGTCTGAATATTGATTAACGCTTTCTGCATAATTTAATTAGTTTTATATTAGTTTCTTAGAAAGGGACCAAGCTAATCGAACGCTGGTATGCGAATGTCATTTATTATAAAAAGTTTTATAGTCATTAATATGTATTCATTTATTTATTAACTGTGTTTTTCACGGTATTATAAATGACTAATTTTTCACTACAGAAATTTAAACAAAATTCCAAAACGAATTGGTACATTGGGTATGCAAAAAACAATCACATTACTTGGGATGTCCGTATAGGAAAGTTGCTTTCTACCTAATTAGGTCCAATTATGGACTTAGGTATATTTAACAAATAAATTTATTAAATTATTAAAAAATCTATACTTATAATAAATCTGTAGAGAGGTCAATTCTGTACATGATATATATTTCCAAAATAACTCTCTATTTCCAAAATAATAACTCATGTCTATAGGCGACGGTTACCACTTTCCATCAGGTGGGCCGTTAGCTTGTTTGCCATTCGAAGTTGTATAAAAAAAAGCAATGTTTGCAGAAATGGTCGCCGCTCAGTTATACTGCAGTCGAGGAGTAAGGAGCTATACCCTATACTGATCCTCAATAATATATAGTCGATTTTTGTGCAAAATTTTATTGAAATCTGCTCAGCTATTATGCATGACCCAAAGAGTGTAGAAGTCAGTCACAGTAACTAAACTTTTACTAAGTAGTTACTTTGGTTTAAGTTAGTTTTTAGTGCATCTTGCAGATTTATAATATTTATTGTAGAATATTTTGTTTCTACCGTGAAGCAGTTATGTTTGCATCGCTGTGTTTCGGTTTGAAGAGTAGCGTATGGCAGTGAATTTACCGGGTACAGAGGAATAATACCTGAGTCTTCAGGAATGGCAACGCATGGAGAGTATAGACTCTATTATGTCCATGGTATTGCTCATATTTATAGGCAACGGTTATCACTTTCCATCAGGTGGGCTGTCACCTTGTTTGCCATTCTAAGTTGCTTTAAATAAAAGTACAAATTTTTAAATATACATTTTTAGAAATACTTTTAACAATTTGCAATTATATAAATATTAATTTAAAAACTATTTATCCGTTCCATTACCACATATCTCGGGAAACAAATAAAGATAGCTATGTTAATGTAACGGCCAGCCATTGCATGGGCGCGATTGAATCATTACACTGGCTCGGTTTTGGGGCACTTTGCGCCATTTCAACTGCCTCCAGGGAACATTATACGTTATCTTTAATCGAATAGAACTATCATCCTCGTTAGGGTGATAGTGCAACAATGATTCCCAAACTTTTATGAACCGTTTTAGTAGAATTGAAACAATTTGAATAAAAACTGAAACAATGCTACGTAGTTTATAATAAATGTGTAATATATTGAATATATTATATGAAATATATTGATTGAGTGTTAGTTTTTTTTTTTTAATTAATTTTTAAGATTGTTAATGCTTGTTTGTGCAAATTTTCTGACTATTAAAACAGGTCAAGAATTAGGTTTAGAAAAAAATATGGAATAAAGAATAAAGAAAAATGATTTAGGTAGATTCTGAGGTACCATACCTCAGAATTTATTTGTAAAGTGTATAGAGCAGGGGTGGGCAAATATTTTGATAGTCGGGCCACATTGCAGATGAAAATTTGACCCCGGGGCAAACAGTTTTTTTTTTTTATAATTTTAAGTTTAATAATTGCTAAGGATGTTAATTAATGAATTTTAAAACCAACATTTTTGAATCAAAATATTTATTAAGCGCTGAAAAGAGCGGTTGTCCGGGAGAAAATTTTGGCTCTCACCGGCCCTGATAATGTGTTGCTGTAATATAAAATAAATATTTTATGTAAAATGTTTTATGCGCCAATTTATGTTAGACAAAAACTAATATTTGTGTTTTTAATAATATAATATATACAATGCTTCAGGGGCCAGACATAATTCTACCGCCGCCATTTGCCCAGGTCTGGTATAGAGGTATATAAAATATATGAATGTATGTTACGAAAAAAATTCCTAGATAGCGTAAGTAAATTCCATATTATGTTTTTTAAAAATTTAATTAATTTCGATAACTAGTCGCAAGCACAGTCATTACTGTAATAAATTATTTAAAGTATTAACCGAATGGCTATTCTTGGAGATCCCCCACAACTGTGTTATTTAGTCGGTCTTTCAAAGAACTCTCTATGACCGTACAAATGTCTGTGATCTCTATTTATTATGAGTGCCGAAACCATTCTGCCATCACGGTGATAGTCGATCGGCACGTAATTACAGTATGTAACAATCCATTTCCAAGAAACCATGAGTCAGGTGATGCGGGGCCAAAGATGAATGGATCTTGCCCGCGGCCACCGCGCTGACTCATTGCGCGTCCATTCATGATTTTTTCCCGCGCTTTCTATAATAATGTCTTATAACGTCGCTAGATGGCGCGATTTAGAATTATGTCGCTACATATCCGTATAATATCTACTTTGATATTAGGTACATCAAAATCTTTATTTTTAGGTCCAATATAAATAAAATTATAATTAAATCAATATAATGCCAATATAATTAAGTAAAACCCACTATAACTCTTGTTGGTCAATAATATAAAACAAGTATTTAGTTTCCCGGAAACTATCCATTTACAGTGGCCATAGATCTCAGTTTTATATTCAGTTTGTGATAACATAATGTTCATTCCATAACAAATTAATATTTTAATGTCAGAGTCAGAAATAATAAAAAAATTCAGGACGCGATGTTTTCCAATACGATAATAATATTTTAGTAATTAAATAGATGCTTTACTTAATGTCACAGTAGATTAAACAAAACCCATTCCCTAATAAAACCGGACTTTTTAATTTAAAACAAAACATTGTACAATATCCAAATAGGTAGGTATAACTGAAACGCAGAATATAGCACTCTTAATTTTGAAACCTAACTTTTACAATAAGTTTCAATGTAGGCTGAATTATAATCAAATCGAATCAATATTTATTGCAGTATAACAAAATACAATGCAGATATATTAAAAGTGTTTATCCACTTTCTATACAAGATCCTTAGATAATATAGATAGAGCATCGAGCCCTAAAAACGAGTCAACTTTTTAATGTAATTAACTCGTTTTTTATTAATATTCTATATACTTACGCACACAATGTATCTTGACGTATCTATATTTAATTATTTAATAAATAAAATAAGTATTTGCGCTTTAAAATTGGCGCAAAATTTATAGGACAAAATAAATATAGAAGTTAAGAAGGAATTACTCGTAATTATTTATCACGCAAAATTTAATGAAAAAGTTGACTCGTTTTTGTCGAAGCATTTGTATGGAGACACCCTATCTATATAATAGTAAATTAATATTGTAGGATAGGATCCTACAATATTAATTTTATAAAGCTTCGTGAACGCATGGCAATATAGCTAGAGAGCCTGACAATTCATATTTAATTAATGAATGTTACATACATATAATTAATAACATTATATGTATATTAAATTTTATCCTCTTAAATTCGTCAATATTGTATATGTAGTTATACAGTTTGTTTAATGATCTTTTAAATTTCATTACGGGAAAGTTTTTAATAGAATCATGCAACAAATTGTACGATTTCAGAGAAATAAAATTCTCCTTGAGTCAAGGCATCAAATATGCTTTCGAAATTCGAATATTCAACAATATACCAGCATAAATGAGAGACAGTCGTCTTTAGGACGCCCACAGATGAGCATTCGGTACCTATATTTATTTTAAGAAATTTCATTGCTTCAACGAACATGAATACGCGACAACTCTACGACTAATGTAACGACGAGGACCATCTTCATCTACACGGCTCATAAGCCATAGAGCCTTAACATAAAACTTTTTTTCTTTAAGAGTCGGGGCAACTAATTCGTGTATCCTTCTCAAAATATTTACATATTTGAAAATAGAACAAACTTGTAAAGAACTCACGACAGTCATCAGCGGCTGGTTGGCTCGTAGATGTACTCTGATGCTCCTGGAGCTGGGGTGGCGGCGGCTGCCCGTGAGCTCGTGCGTTCTCATGTGCGAGGAACGTGTAGAAAGTGCGCGCCGCCTTCTCATCAAACTCGCATATCTACATAGAAACTAACAGTTTGTATTTGTTTTTTTTTTAATGAATAACATCGACCAGGCTAATTTATATTGTAAATTAATAAGATTCAAAACTTTATGAAAACTAATCAAAGCCTTACTAAATCTAGACTTTAAGAAATTAATGTCTGACTGAAATAGCAAACATGGTCTCTAACGCTCCATTGCTAGCAATATACCGTTGACCTCCACGCAGTCTCTGGTAAAAATCGTGGTTTTTTTTTTATACAATTTTGAATGGCAAACAAGCTGACGCCCCACCTGAGTTGCCTATAGCCATGATACCCCCCATGCGTTGCCATTTCTGAGGACTCAGGTGTTATTCCTCTGTACCCAGTAAATTCACGCCATATCCCACCCTTCAAACCGAAACACAGCCATGCAAACACAACTGCTTCACGGTTGAAACACGAATGGGTCAGAGGTACCCAAGCAATCGACTTTTGTACAAAGTCTCCCTCCGGTAAATTAATTCTTATTGGACTTGTCACTGGCCAATTGACCTCATTTTATCCTTACCTATTTCTTACAGTTCAAGGTATACTGATAGCGCAGGCAGAGCCATCATTCCATTTTCAAAAAATAAACGCATTGCCCTTGGGTTTTATAAGTATAAACAAATGAATATTGTAAATATTGATACGCACCTCAAGCCAGTTGGCCTCTGTAAGCTGGAGCAGCAGGGCGCCGGTTCGCGGGAGCAGATGGCGGCGAGACGCTCGTACACCGAACTTGTCGGAGGTAAACCGCAACCATCGTCGGATGTCCTTCCAATTCCACACTTCAGGATCTGCAACCGAACTATGGAGAATTAGTTGTCAATATCTATTGGTACTTTTTAGTGTCCGTTGATTGGATAGAATAATCCTTCTACACTACTTTTTTTATAAATCTACCTTCCAGTTCGTAATTCAATTTTAACTCTGAAAAATGGGCAAATAACTCGGCTATTGCTTTTTTAAACAAGGTCTAATAAAATCTCACCTAATCTATTTATAGAGGGTGGGAGGGGAGAAAGCTACATAAAAAATTCACGTCAACTTTTATTCTCCTCTTATTTCACTGAAATGTAAAATAAATAAAGTACTAAATCCGCTTTAAATGAAACAATAATATTGAGGTAGGAGGCAGCGAAAGAAGTGTAAAGTGTAAGTAAATGACGCACTAACATGAGTGGACGAAGTGTAATACACGTCAATGTCATAAAATCCACAGCGGTTTCTAGACCCTCAGAAATCTCTAGAGCAATAATTAAATACAAATCTCTATGTGAGGAAATGATAAGAGAAATGTGATGATCGATAATAAGAGAAATTATTTCCTAAACAAAAGTGTTTAAACAAATAAATAAATAAAAAAAAATGGATATTATAATAGATAATTCCACGTAGAATCCTACCCACAATATCCTATATAAGTCCAAAAGATACGAGATATGTAATAACATTTTCCCCACTGAGAAAATAATATCAATCTGTACTTTGAATAAACTTTTTGACAATCGAACGTGATTAAAAACAAAAACGTAATATGCAATGATCCTAATAGGGTCAATGTATAACTGTATTCACTTATAAGATGTTTAATGTAATTCACAATAAATAATAAACATGCGGATTAAATAAATAAAGTTTGCATTGTTAGATAAAGAAGTCAACAAAATGATCTTAGGGCTTTATTTTGTTAGTATAGTTGCTTGTTAACCTTTCAAATATTGTACAGTCTCTAATCTGTTATCTTTAATTTCTTCTATGTGTTTACACTGATTTCTTCGAATTGTGCTATTTACTAGGCTATTTATATATTACAACGTCTAAATGATATCATGGTAACTGTCCCGTCTAATGCTTAATCAAACTCTAACAACCTTGCAGGATTTCTACGAAAGTTAAAAACTGCACGCAAATAGAGCTCACGCCGTTTGAATGACACGGCAGTGGCCCCGCCAAGCAAGCGCAGCTGTACCATCCTTTTCTCGAAGCGACTGCATTTATGAGGCCCTGTAGCTTCGTTGTAGATAAAACAAGAAGTTTTTTTTTATACAATTTAGAATGGCAAACAAGCTGACGGCCCACCTGATGGAAAGTGGTAACCCTCGCCTATAGACATGAGCAGTACCATGGTAATAACAGAGTATACTGTTTTGCCCATGATACCCCCCATGCGTTGCCATTCCTGAGGACTCAGGTGTTATGCCTCTGTACCCAGTAAATTCACGCCATATCCCACCCTTCAAACCGAAACACAGCCATGCAAACACAACTGCTTCACGGTTGAAACACGAATGGGACAGAGGTACCCAAGCAATCGACTTTTGTACAAAGTCTCCCTCTGGTGTTATTTATTGGTGATGAAAGAGACGTACTACAACTGCCAATATATTAAATACCTAATAATAATACCTTACCAGTATAGTTTATGAATCACGGCACTAGTCAAAGTTCTTTAATTTTGTCACCGACACATTCACCGGTTATCAAAATTCTGAGGTACTTCTAGCAATCGCAATTTTTTATTATAATCTATAACGGAAGAAAAAAATGAAAAATCCTGAAATTTCATTATTTATTTTCATTAAATAAAAATATAAATATTATTTAAAATTGCGTTCATTCATTTAAATAACATAAAGCGCTTGCAACTGATGGACAATATATTATCTTAGAAAAAAAAGAATGACCTACAGAAATAAATAAAGTCCTATGAAAAATATAAATTGTAAAAAAATTACAAATCTCAGAACGTAGTTCTTCCACTACAAACAGTAGTGAGATCTCATGTAAAACCATGTCAGTTTAATTTATAGTGACTCTATTAAAGTTAAATATATTTATTTCTATAATAATTATAATGATTTGGCGCGGCATCCTAATTAAAAATTGCTGTGTGGTCACAGTATAGAATAGGCTACCCCTGCCTTCCCCGTGGGTGTCGTAAGAGGCGACTAAGGAAACTTCATGGTAGAGGGATTGGCAGCAACGTCCCTCTTAAAACATCACTAAAAACCTAACTACGGTTGCCAACCCGCTTGCCGAGTGTGGCAACTACTAGCAAAACTCCAATTATGTTCAGCAGTGGAAACTTAACGGCTGGCGTGACGATATGATGATGAACTTATTGAGGCAGAGAGCTCAACTATTTCATCTTAATGAATAAGATTTGAAAAATTGTTCGCTACACCACGTCGATGTATCGAAACCTATTTAGAGATTTCCCTATTTTTCACAATATCTGTGAGCTGAAGGAAGGGATTGTTAGTAATGGAGACTGAGAATCCCACTGCTAGTAATATACCAAACCAGGTCGACCTCCTCGCGGTTCCCCCTGGAAACTATCATGGTTAATTCCTGATGAATTTATCACGATGGGCTAACTGGCCTGTTTTCATTCTCATCTATCACCCTTCACTGGTGCTCCGCCAGCGTATCCCGTTAGCGCAGGCGGGGCTACCATACCATTTTCACTCATCAAAAAAAAAATATCTGTGAGCTTTACTGTCTGATGTAATTACATTACTATGTTATTATAGTAATGCCATTTCGACCGATCAAATGCTATTTGTTCTAAACTTTTGCTAAATTAGCCCTAAATTAGCTATCTCGTGGGTATCGTAAAAGGCGAGTAAGGAAACTTATGGTGGGAAAATGGACAGCAGCGTCGCTCTGAAAACATCACCAAAAGTCATACTATGATTGACAACCTGCCTAGCGTAGCAACATTTGCTAAAACCAAGGGCGGTTTTGCTAGAATTGCCAAAACCTCTACAAAATGGGGAAGGCTATGTTCAGCAGTGGATAGTTAACGTCTGATTCATACATTATGCTAAATTGCCACTTTATATAACATTTTTCTTTTAATCTCTAGAAGTGCTTAAACTTTTTGACATTAAAATTATAGTACGTAAAATGTCGAATAAACTGATTGCCCTCCAGATGAGAAGCAATGACCGTCGCTTGTAAATACCACCAATATCATAGAATACACTGTTATACCCATGGTACCCTTCACGTATTATCATTTCTGAGTAATATTTCATCATCATCATGCTGCTAAATATAGAACTCCCCCATAGACTGGCATAAAGAATGGTCTTGAGCCATCTGCATTCATGTCAGTAGATAGGACATGAAGTCATCCCTGCAATGCATTTGAAGTCGTCACTCCATCTAATGCGGGTCGTCCTACACTGCATTTGCCCACTACTCAAGAACCTTTATTCTCCACTGGTTGTCGGTTATTCGAGCTATGTAACTAGCCTATTGGCACTTTAGCTTGCATCAGGGCAACCGTGTAGGACCATGTTTCGGTTCTATAGATCATCACTGGTAACACACACTGATTAAAAACTATAGTATCGCTATAATTTCATACATACAAGCACAGCTTCTTCACTGCAGAATATATATTTATATTTTACTAGCTTTTACCGACAGCTTCGTCCGCGTGATCGATATATGTTTGTTGGCGAGGTAAAAATGTAGCCTATGTCCTTCTTCGTCCCATATTCACGAGTACAAGTATATCAACAGCGTATTTTTATACAAATTTAATACATGAATTTTATATATTAATATTGCACAAATTACAGAGTGATTGGTTAAGTCGTTAAAGAGATATGAGGTAACAAAAAAAACAAACAAACTCCGTTCACTTCATTATCATCATATCAGCATGTTACTGTCCACTGCTTAACATAAATCTCCCCCTTAGAGGGTTTTGCCAGTAGTTGCCACGCTTGGCAGACAAATTGGCGACCGCAGTTAGGTTTTAGAAATATTTTAAAAGATATGCTGATGCCCATTCCTCGCCCTCCCTTATTCGCCTCTTACGACACCCACGGGAAAGGAAGGGGTGACCTCTATGTCAGGACCACACGGCGAATTTAAAAGCGTCTACTCACAATTGCTTATATTTAAAACATTAGGTAGAATAATAAATTAAAATAATCCAAAAATCACTTTATAATTTTCATTTAAGTATTTTCTGTCTATTATTTGATATTCTACAAAAACACAAAGCGCCATTACGCGCATCATATTTTTTAACTCCCAGTACGAGAAAAGGGTACTTAAAGCTTTATTTGATCAAACCTGTTGCTTAAAGAATTAAAATGATGAATGGTCCCAATGGTTCCGAAACTAGGCAAATTTTCGACCAAAATATACGTAGGTTAAACTGGTAGTTTAAATAAAAAAAATAAAAAAAAAATCATTCAATTTTCTAAAGGGAACTTAACTTTGCTGGTTACTGTTTAAGTCATACATTGTTTTACATATTAGCTCTTCTAATACTGTTAATTATTTGTTATAGTAATATTTTATGTATATATTTATTATATGTATATAATATTATGTGTATGTATCTATTAGTCTAATTATATGTTTATAATATATGAATTTATTAAGTATTACTTTATGTTTCCTCAACTCATAAATGCCCACTTAATTTTCGGTTTGCGCAATGGTTGACTGGTAGAGAACATCTTCAGTTGTTAAGTCCGTCAAATGTACATAGAATTTAATGAAATACATTGAAATTTAAATAAATAAAAATACTAAGCTAAATAAGTATCCTTGTTGTGTGGACTTAGAACCACAAGTAAGAAATCCAGTAAGTAGTTCTCCATCGTCTATCAAAGTTGAAATTAAGTAAGTACATTGAAAATTCATAAAATATTTATTCGTTTATTTATTTATAAGTACATGTATGTGAACAAATCTAACTTAACGCTAAAAGCATTCTCTCCCATTCAACCTAAAGGGAAATGTTAGAATACTCGAATACGGTTTTAGTAATAATTAATATACATATACACTAAAATTTACATATATAAACAAATAAATATATATAAATAGCAAATATACTTACACATATATAAGATAGACTGTATTGTACACGAAAATGACCACAATAGGTAGTACTTACTGCACAAATATAATATAAAAGTGAGCATAAACATTTTTTTTTAATACGGTTTAGTAGGATCGTATAGAAAAACACTCCTAGTCCAAAAAAGGGGTACAATTTTTTTTTTTTTTTAATTAAAATACCTGTTGTTTAAAGAATAAAACTTATATGTAGCTAAATTAAAGAAATAACATTATTACGTGGACTTACAATCACATACAAAAATATAGTACAGTATATAGTTTTCCGTCATCTATTAAAGTGTATTTTAAATAAGTTAATTGGAAATTCATGAATTATTTGAATTATTTATGTGTTTCGGTTTGAAGGGTGGGATATGGCGTGAATTTACAGGGTACAGAGGAATAACACCTGAGTCCTCAGGAATGGCAACGCATGGGAGGTATCATGGCTGAAACAGTATACTCTATTATATCCATGGTACTGCTCATGTCTATAGGCGAGGGTTACCACTTTCCATCAGGTGGGCCGTCAGCTTGTTTGGCATTATAAGTTGTATAAAAAAAATTTAATAATAAATACTTTTTCCTTTTGCCTTCACAATTTAGATACTTTATAATAGGAGATAGGGTTTATAAGTACTTCATAAAATTGTGTTTTACAGGAAATCTGTCTCCAATGGTGGCAATATCAATTATTTTGATTTAAAGACTAAATTACTGAATCGATTTTGATAAAATTTCAATGAGACCAAACTGTAAGTATATCTTTTCAGATAAAAAAAAGAATTTTCCAAATCGGTTTACAACTAATGGAAATAATTAGGTAACAAACGTAAAAAATACAATCAAATTGATAACATCCTTCTTTCTGAAGTCAGTTAAAAATCATGTAAATTTATTTATATTTTTATGAATGCTTCTTTATTGATAAAATTAATTTATTTATTAAGCTTTTCGCCACTTTGTTTTACGCGCGATTTGAAAATAGGAGAACAAATAATATAGAGCGCGGGGAGAATGAATAGTTAGTAATGGAGATTAGCAATCCAATTGCTAGCAATATACCCTATCAGGCAGACCTCTACGTGGTACCTCCTGGAAATCATCGTGATTGATTTATTGTTAAATTTGTCACGATGAACCAACTAACCTGCTTCATCATCACCTATCATCCCTCACTAGTACCCCGTCGGTGTAATACCGATAGCGCAGGCTACCATTGGGGTTACCATTCCATTATCATCCATTAAAAAAAAATTGTCTATTTCTAAGTAGCGTGTTAAGATAGGACATACACAAGATTTTATGTTCCGCCTTCAGCAACACAACTGTGGAAACCACAATAAACTTGGTGCTAATTTTTTGCGTGATATCAGAACAAACATACAGAGAGACAGACCAAAATTTTAAAAATATTGTTTTAGCTTCTATTCCCCTTATTTTTACTCAAATATCTTTTATGTACAGGCATTATCTAGTTTCAATATTACCTATTTAGATTTATATTGAATTATAAATATTTAGATTAGATTGAAGATCTGAGAACGTATCACTTTAATAAGGTGAAGTTATTTTTTTTTTAATTTAGCATCAGAATTATTAATTTAGAAAACAAATGTGTTAATATTTTTTTACAATAAATGTTAGACCAATATTACTTTAATCACAATTAAATTCTCTTTTTTTGAAAAGCAAAATCCACCGTGTTACACACCTATTCACCCAAACTGATATTTATTATAACGTAATGTTTTTTTTTATCACTTATTCTAATTAACTTTTTCTAATGTCTCAATAAAATAATGAAAACTGGGAGTAAAATCTATCCTAAAATCGATTTAGAACTTTTGCTCGCTCGAAACGAAAAAAAAAATCCCGCCAAACGAAGGCTAAATAAAAATCGTTAAATTTTGCATCAGTTGCATAGTATATTTTCCAAAATACTTACTGAAAACTTAGGTATATTGTAAACACCAATAAAGCGTTCTATTATTAATAAATATCTCTGGATACAAATATCTAAGCTTTTCGCCATACGTTAGTTGCTAGCAACATTAATTGAAATGTATTTAGGCCTACACTAAGGCCTACACCTTGCATTATGTTATCTATCTACTAAAACAATTTAGTAGTGACGTTTAATTATTTATTTTTATTATAAATTATTATTTTTTTAATTAAGTGATGTGTATCATTTTGTATTTATAAGGCCCACTTATAATATTTTTTGATAGAAATATATATATTAAGAAGTAAGTCTTCCTAATGTCTCACAGCTAATTACTAAATTTGTTTGTTTTCAAGTTCTAATAAATGTTATATTTAATTTCAAAATGTTTATTTATTTGAAAATTTCTCTAGGTAATAAGTAATATAAGTAAATAGATATCTTACTTATCTACTTATTACTGCAAATAATCGAGTTAAACTTTTATTAGGTTATGTTTAATCTTATTTTTCTCGTTATGCATTTTTCGCGTATGTACATTATTGATTTTAGATTGTACCCAAATATACCTCGAGTATAATATATCTTTAATTTCAATTTAATTTCAGAAAAATTAGTCTGTATGAAAATATTAATTGACTAACGGTAACTGCAGTTAACTACATTTTATTACTACATCGTAACTTTATTTTGGAAGTTATAATTAAACGTCGTAAGTTATCTTTACTTATCTACTTATTTTGAATTGCATTATACACTCTAAAATTATATACTTTATAAATGCGATAAAAATGTATCTTTTAATCTGTAACACTGTCACGTTCATTCAAATAATACTACGTGTTTACAATTGTTATGTACTCCGCCAAATGGAACAATTTAAATTTGACATTTCGCACACCTGACGTGAAATCCAATCGATATTTTGATAAACATCAATATGCCTAATAATTAATTAAGAATTAAGTAAATTATTTATTTCTGTATTAGTTTATGGTGGTAGCGCGAGTGTGTAGACGCTTTGAGATACGGGAACGTCCTTAGGAAATCCGCTCTCCTCTTGATAAAAGGCATTATTGATTACTTCCCACAATAAATCCTCTCCAATAAGACACACAAACACTGAATCACTTAGCCGAAAAACTGCACTGATTCACACATAACCTCCAATATGGACAATTACCGGTTGGGACGCACTCGTCGCCGGAGTCGTCACTGCCGTCGGTGGCGGAGTCCGGCTGGGCCGAGGACGTCGGGGGCTCGGCCTCCATATAAGCATGTTGGGGCGCCAGGGTGAGCTCTGCACCATACAGTCGGCGGGCCAGCACTAGGCTCCGCGGCTCGCCACCGCCACTCTTTTTATCCGCGGCCCGCGTCATCAGCGTGACGTAGCGGTTCGTCATCGCCGCTGTGACGAGGAAAACGCTTTCTGGGAAGCTGCGCGGGCGCCGCCGGCCGGTGCATGCGCGCTTGCATCGGTACGATTGATCTTCTTTTTTTAATAATAGTCAAGATGCATATTTTATGTAATGTGTAGAAATAATTCGAAATTAAACACTTATAATAACAATAACTATCTTTATTGAATTATAAATTACATACATTTAGTTAGATCTACTAGCCACCAAACTAGGCCGAGCCTATATTTCAGTGGATACTTAAATAACTTCCTTTGACTTAAAATATTTATAAAAGACGTTAAATTAAATTAAATTGCTGCAGCACATGCTGAGTGGTGACCACGTTGGCAATAACAAATGTAAAGTTTTGTTTTTTAAATTGATAATGTATGTAACTTTTTTGTTGTTGGCAATAAATGTTTTCTTTCTTTCTTTTTTACATAATCGAATATAAATACACTTAAATTTGCAATGTCCAATATAATTTTGTGTGCAACATATAATAGTTAAATGAAATGGATGGATGAATGGAATTTGACAACTCCCTTGCTAGCAATATACCCTATTAGGTCGACCTCCACGTGGTTCCCCTTGGAAACAATCGTGCTGAATTCCTGGTGTATTCATAACAATGGGCTAACTGACCTGTTTTATCCTCACCTACCATTCCTCACTGGTGCCCCGCCAGAGTATACCGATAGCGCAGGCGGGGTCATCGTTCCATTATCATCCAGTAAAAAAAGACCTCCACGTGTTCTCCCTGGAAGCTACCGTGCTGAAATTCGTGCTGAATCGAGGTGTGTTCATCATGATGGGCTAACTGACCTGCTTTTTCATTCTTACCTATCATTCCTCACTGGTGCTCCGCCAGCATATGCCGATAGCGTAGGCGATGTTACCATTCCATTATCATCCATTGTGATGAGATGTTTTCAGATATACATTTACAATATGCTAGTTTTTACACACGACTTCCTCTGCGTGACCTGGATTTGTTTACGAATGGGATAAAAAGTAACCTATATCTAAGGCCATCTTACATAGTACGTATATACCAAATTTCATAGCGATTAGTTAAGCTGTTAATGCGCTAAAACGTAACATACAAACAAACTCACTTTCTTATTTATTTATTTCACGTTTATAATGGCAATATAATAATTATTAAATACAAACAGTCGTTAACTAAAACAAATAAATGTTTAAGAGCGTTCATACAAAAAAAATTACGTCTATGTTTTTTTTTTAATGGATGATAATGATATGGTTCTTTTTTATACAACTTAGAATGGCAAACAAGCTGACGGCCCACCTGATGAAAAGTGGTAACCGTCGCCTATAGACATGAGCAGTACCATGGACATAACAGAGTATACTGTTTCGCCCATGATACCCCCCATGCGTTGCCATTCCTGAGGACTCAGGTGTGAATGAATGTGGGAGAATGAAAAGGTAGCTCAATTAGTCCATTGTGATGAATACATCTGGAATTCAGCACGATGGTTTCCAGGGTGGACCACGTGGAGGTTGACCTGACAGAGTATTGCTAGCAATGCGACCGATATTCTGCATTACTAACAATTCCTTCCCCCCACATGTAAGTATCACTGTACTTTGTTTTTTTTTTTTATGGGTGAAGATGGAATAGTAATCCCGCTTGCGCTATCCGTATACGCTAGCGGGGCACCAGTGAAAGGTGACAGGTGAGATTAATGGCAGGTCAGTTGGACTATAGTGACCAATTAAATAAGAATTAACCACTATGGTTTCTAGGGGGAACCGTGTGGAGGTCGACCTGATAGCGTATATTGATAGCAGTAAGGTTGTTAAATCTTGTTACTAACAAATTTTGTACGTAATGTCTATAAATATATAAAATGAGTCATGCTGCTGGATCTGCTTGTGGATATGGTAGCTTTATTTGTTAGTTGTTAAGCATTTAATAATAGTTGTAAGCTATATATATTTCTCCGTACTTATTGTTATACATGTATCAATATATGCTGTGTTTGCCTATAAAAAAATGTTACACTTAGTTCTATGCTCCATAATTGTATATATATTTACATTATTTTGTGGAAACAATTGTTGGTGAACCTAAATAAATAAATAAAATAAAAAAAATCCCATTCTCGCCACTGTATTTTGGTTAGGTTAATTAATCATTTTCATTATTTTTTTTTATACAACTTAGAATGGTAAACAAGCTGACGGCCCACCTGATGGAAAGTAGTAACCGTCGCCTAAAGACATGAGCAGTACCATGGACATTACTGAGTATACTGTTTCGCCCATGATACCCCCATGCGTTGCCATTCCTGAGGACTCAGGTGTTATTCCTTTGTACCCAATAAATTCACGCCATATCCCACCCTTCAAACCGAAACACAGCTATGCAAACACAACTGCTTCACGGTTCAAACACGAATAGGACAGAGGTACCCGAGCAATCGACTTTTGTACAAAGTTGGAGATGTTTTAAGAGGAACGCTGCTGCCCATCCCTCGCCCTCCCTTTATCTCTCCATTTCATTATCATTCATTAAAACTACATACAAGCTCTGCAAATACTTGGATAATATTTTACAATCAAAGTAGCGACCTAAATAAAATTAGTCATACACGGATGAGTAGAGCACATCTTGTGTAACTACCTATTTGAAGATTACTCACGCTGCAGCCTGAAAGCAGTAGGAAGTGGATATGTGTTAGTTTAACACTAAACAAAGCACGATGACACAATTCGATTGTTTATTAAAATGATCGCGAGACTAAACGGATGGTCAACATAATTCGTGTGATTACACGTTTTTATTTTGCATAACTGCCTACCTATAATGTTTGTACTACTATCATCATTATCAGCTTTTAACTGTCCACTGCTGAGCATAAGCCTCCCCTTTGGGGTGTTTTGCCGATAGTTAGTCGATTGGCAACCGCAGTTAGGCTTTGTATGTTTTAAGAGGGACGCTGCTGCCCATCCTTCGCCCTCCCTTAGTCGGCTCTTACGACAACCACGGGAAAAGAATGGGTGGCCTATTCTATGCCGAAACCACACGGCAATTGTATAGTTATAAGCCAAACTCTCTTTCAATAGAACTTAATAAAAACGTATATAAACGAAATATTGACCCGACCATACTGATATCCAATAATATTACCGGTAATATAAATAAAAAAACTGGACAGGTGCGAGTTGAAATTACACGCCGAGGGTTCCGTGCGTATAAATATATAAATATGAGACAAAATGACCTTTATTACGTTTGTCGTACGAAATAAACACCTAATAGTTATTATTATTGATACTACAATTCGTGTATTTCTTATTTTGAGTCATAATTGTGGTTATAAACAATTATATTAATAATAATAATTTGATTTTGGATTTTTTTAAATATTTTTTTAAAAAAGGTGCTAGTTAGAGACATCGTTATATTTATCAAGTAATATTCACATATGCCTTTATAAACCGTAATTATTTCAGATTTTTCACTTTTAAAACTTCGAATATAGACGGGAATTGTTTTTTTTTTAAGAGTTTCAATTATAACTAATTTATTTAGTTTATTTTATATATGTTTTACGCGTCATAAAAATAATTAAAAATCCGTTTTGATATATTATATACAAATGAAGCCCTTTCATATAATTGATTCTCCTCTTGGACTAATAGGTTAATTTAGCAATTTTAGGTTTCCGTTTTATACTCCCAAAGAAAGAAAATAAAAATATTTTGTAAATTATTTCCATTGCTATATGTGCGAGCCAATAATATATACCTAACACTATTCTTAATTTCTAATTATTAAAAACAAATATAGCGCTTTGACAGACGGAAGGACGGAAATGGACAGGATGGTAGTGTGACGAATCAATACAATCTCACTGGGGAAGAGAGTACGATAATCCCTATATCTAGCAGTATACTATTGCTTAGTGATAAGGCCACCTTCTGTATCATTTCTCATTAATATTTACTGTATTTTTTTTTTACTTGGTGCAATAAAGTGTAAAATAAATAAATATACTAATATCAGATAGATATCCAGTCGGTTCCTTCATAGAAACTTCAATATTCTTATTAATTCGTCACAATGGGCCTACTGTTCTGGTTTCATCTTCACCTAGCACCACTCATTGGTACCATATATTGATAGCGTAGGGGGAGTAACTATCATTCCGTTGTCAATTATTAAAAAAAAACACTAACTCACTTATCAATATTTACTATTATTTAAATCATCAATCTGCGCATATAAACATGTATTTACCAGTATCTATGTTTTTTTTTTATTTAAGAATTTCCTTTTGTCGAGGCAATTAATTTATGCATTCTCTTCCAGCCAGCTCTATTATATTCTATTATATCTTTGACCTCCCAATACGACATGACACCTAGTGTTTTTTTTATCTGTCCCATGTAGTTATTTCTCGACCTTCCCCTTCTTATTTTGCCCTCTATTTTTCCTTTTAGTATATTCTTTAAAAAATCGTCATTTCATGTAAGGTGGTCCAGCATTATGCCTGTGCCTATCTATGTATATAGGTACAAAAATATTTTCATGTATACATAGTGTTATGTTGGCATTAGATAGCGCTGTATCCATATCCTTTAATTACATAGTCATATCCGCCTCTTCAAATCGAAACATAGGATTGTTTATCGTATAGGATTATTTAGGTGTCGAAACACAGCTCCACACCTAAATGACAGCAGAAATACGATTGAGAGATTGTATGCAGACATTTTACCAAAGTCTTTGTCGATCTAGTTTATATAAAAATACCCAGTCCAGATACGGCAACGAATGAATGGAAACCTTGATAGGTTGACCACAAATTATAAATATTTCAGTGTACGTACGTTATTATACAAGTAAATACGCATGCTAATGCATTTGGAAAACCCGCCAGTGGCCGCGCAATTGTCATTGTTTTTTTTATCTCCGATGTTACGCATTTGCCGTACGAGATAGCTATGGCTTACGTAGGTAGTATGAATTTATGATTTTGATTCATCTTTTTCAAGGTTCCGTTGTAGAAGATCTTATAGGGCGGAATTGAAGCGTTAAGTAATCTTACTCCTATAATCGTAAACTACTTCTGTCTGTGAGAGCGTCGTAGCCTAGTTGTTTGTTGTTGGGGGTAAATTCCAAAGATCGTAAATTCTTATCTGGCCTATATCAAATACTGTGTGTTAATTTTAATTTGCAGCTTCTCTTATCACATGACAGAAAGAACTCAAACCTTTCCTGTTGTCCAACATAAAAGCCTGTAAAAGCGTTGAAAGAAATATTATCTTTAATCTATGATGTGATTAGCAAAAACCAAAGATGAAAAACAAAGATTGTCAAAATTAAAATGCGAAATCTGCAACAAAACATCAAGATGTTACAATGACAGTTCACGTAGTACTCACAGATTAGATTCACAGTTAGATTGACATTTGTTCAGCATGCCCAGATTGCATTATTTACGTACTTTTGGGTAAAATTATATGGGTTGGAGATACAACAAAATTTTTAAATTGAATTGTTGGAAGAAAGTCAAAATGATGTAGGTATATTGTCTGATATCATTTATGGTAGTAATAAGATCTTAAAAGATCAACGCAAAGAACACTATTTATTTTTTCTTCGTCGCTCATGTAATGATTATTGGTCAAAGCGAACTGAAAACTAATAAAATATAATGTTTGAATAAAAATTAAAATCTATCAATTTGAAGAACATTTAAAATTTGAAGTGAAATAAAAAATCACATCTAGCAATGCGACAGTTGTCTGTCAGTTCTATGATCAATCAATGTCAGTCACAGTTGTCTCGGCTCGAATATTTCAATATTTTGTTGTATTGATGATTTTCCATAAAATTTATATCACTTAAATTAAGAATTAAATCAAATCCAATGGTGATATACGGTATATACATCGTCAGCAAGTCTGGCGGACTTATTTACAATTACGACCATGTTATACCAAAGGTGGAAACTGAGAAAACGTTCGGGTTTCCACTTGATCTTAAACTACAATATGAAAACAAGAAGGTGGTTGTTGCTTTTGGGCAGAGGGATGGCATAAACGGTATTAAATAACTTTATACGCATAATGTATCAGTCTCGGAGCCACGTTAAAGTTGTAAAATTCAATCGCTTCTTACTAAGAAACGTCGAGTCTTAAAAAGTGTGTTCTCTAGCTAACATGTTTGCTTTTTACAGTGGGACACGTATTGCTTTCTATAAATGGAGCACCAGTAAATGGACGTACATTAGAAGATGGTAAAGATGTTTTTGAAGTAATAGAAACAAAGGTATCTAAAATAAATAATCACAAATTACATAATTACAAGATAGTTCAATTAATTTAACTCTATAAACAATTAGTATTTAAATTGTCTGAAAATCATTTCGGCTTTTTATCTTTACTCCCTTGTTTATAAACATATTAACCCTCTCATAAACCTATTTTAGCTATTGAACTATTTTATCCTTTTTGTGCTAAATTCTCAATTTGAAAAAAGAGATAATATTATTAACTCAAATAGGTTTTTAGGATGTAGTATGTTTATGAGTAATGGGGTTAGAATTTGTCATTTAAAATAAATAATGTAGAAATTAGAGGATTCATACATTATAATTTTTTTTTTGATAATTTCAATTAGAAAGATGTGTAATCTAGGGCTTATATTGTATTGTGTTATATTATATATCACAACATTTGTTACCATATATATTACCCCTGAACCTTTATTAGCTTTGTACTGCCTATTGATGTATCATTCAATATATATTTTTTTGTCGTATTTTACATTTTAGGAAAATTACCCTCTAAGTTTGAAGTTTGGTCGTGCTCGTGCCACAACCAATGAGAAAATAGTGTTGGCCAGTATGTTCTACCCGCTTTTTGCACTCGCCAGCCAACTGAGCCCTGTCCCCAAGTGTTCGGGCATTGAGTCGTTAACTGCTGATACGTTCAAGCTATCTTGCTTCCAAACATTAACAGGTACATTATACATATCTATACAAATTTATAAAATTTATATACTATTAAAGAGATAATCATGATTCTATAAATACTAGTAGTATTTTCAAGCAAGCAGAAATACCTGGCTAGTCCTACTACACACATGCTAGCAATGTTTAAATTTTTGCATGATAAATACTCAATTTACAATGTTGCCAGGCATTTCTGCTTGTATTAAATAGTATGTATCCATTGTCAGCAGATAGGGGGGTTAAGAGGTTTTTTCAGGGTCGGCAATGCACGCATAATACCTCTGGTATTGCAGGTGTTCATAGGCAACGGTAACCACTTACCATCAGGTGGGCTGTATGCTTGTTTGCCACCTCAGTGGTATAAAAAAATACAGTACAATAATGTTATTTTACAAATGTTACAATTTTGATGAAACCAGTTATTTTGGTCTAAAAACTAAACGACTGAACTGATTTTGATAAAATTTCTATAAGACCAATCTGTAAGTATATCCTTTTAGATAAAAAAAGAATTTTGTAAATAGGCTTAGAACTGATGGACTTATAAGGTAAAAAATATAAATAAAATATAACCGAATTAAGAACATTCTTCTTTTTAAAGTTGGTTGATAATAATAAATAATTCTACAAATACCTATGCTATGCCGGCATTCCCACCACGTAGGTGGCAAACAAGCATATGGTCCACCGTATGCTTGTTTGCCACCTCAGTGGTATAAAAAAAAATACTGCATATAAATATGACTAAATCTATGAACATCTAAGCAGAATACTATACTGCCTATCCCACAACATTGTGATATTTGATCACAAGCTAGCTACCCTAAACAGTTCTGCAGGCAGAATCCTGTGCAAAATTTTTATAACAAAATTTATATTTTATAAAAAACATAAGTGGTAGTCTAAAAATTTATCTGCAGTAGATCCAGCTGTACACAATTATTGCACTTACCAACTATCAGCATTTGTGGGGGAAAGATTTTTTTATTAATTGGGTTTAATAACACTATTGCTAGCATATTGCTTTCTATCACAAAACTTCCCAACCAGGGGAATGTATAGAGATGTCTAGTGGGCATAGTAAATTTGCGATTTTAGAAAAAAGTAACATGTAAATTAAATATCATCACAATAGCATATTCATTAATGTCTTTCTGTTAATAATGACTTATGATAACTCTGGCAAAAACTGAACCTATTGAATTTTTCTTAAAATGTGCTCAGTGGTTAAATTTTTGAATAAAAATAACTGATTCTCCTATAGTTGAATTCAGTTTTTTGTGGAACCCAATCTTAAAGTATTATATTTCACCAACATTTAATATAAATATGTCTCATTTTATTCAATATTTACTCAGTGACTTTTACTGCATTAGTTTTATGTGACTCATCTATTTAGGAATGAAGGAATCCTTGACATATAATGTTTTTAAACAAACATCTTGATTTTCATGAATGCCAACAAATTAGGATACTGCAGACTGTGTACATTCTGCAGAATTATATACTGTATTTATTTCATAGGCTGTGTACATTATATTCTATGCTATTTTGCTATTTGTCATTGTTAAATTAATTGGTTTTTGACTTTTTCTTTTTCTTTCTCTTCCCCAGGTGTTAAATTTATAATAGTGACAGACCCCAATATGCAGGGTTCGGAGGTGGTACTCAAACGGATATATGAACTGTACTCAGATTATGCTTTAAAAAATCCATTCTACTCACTAGAAATGCCAATTAGATGTGAACTGTTCGATACATCGCTGCACACATTGTTAGAACTAGTAGAAAAATCTGGAACTGCAAATTTATAGTCAAAATAAATGATCAAATGTATTAATAAAATTATTATGTTTTTTCACAGTCGACAATGCACATGTGTTGCTTCCAAAGGCTATGGTAACCATTTACCATCTGTAAATACCAACTATATGCCACTGTCATTCTATAATAAAAACTATTAATATTTATTACCTGAAAGTATAAAAATAAAAGTGAATAAAGCCACCATCAGATTATAATAATTGACTGTAAACTTATTTGCCATGTTTGATATATAAAAATATTTAACAATATTTTAACATCATTTTAATTACCTATACATCTTATTTACTGGTGGATGGCTCTCTGTAATGATCTACCGAAATTTAAAATGCTGAGCTCATTTTTATATAAATTTTTTTAAACATTACTAATATCAATGTTTAAAAAAATTTATATTGATAAAATTTTCATCATAATTTTAACTCATTTTAAAATGATGAAATTGAGTAGTCTCAACACAATGTATAAAGTGGACAGTCTGTTACCATTCTAGTAATATTATTAATAAAAAAGTTTGTATGGAAGGATGGATTTTTGTTATTCTTTCAAGCAAAAACTACGGAATGGATTTGAATGAAATTTAGTACATGGGTAGGATATATCCTAACTTAGCGCATAGGATACTATATGTATTGATTCACGCAGGCGAAGCTGCGCGATACAGCTAGTATTAAATATACAGGTAAAATGTTTTATTAAGTTCAATAGCGTTTTATTGGACTTTTACAATGCAATTTTTAACCCTTAAATGCCTGATTTTTTAAATCAAATTAAAAAATATATAAATTTACCTTTTACTGTGTTTACTAATGGAGAAAAATAGTAAAAAAATCAAAACGAAATTTTTATATATTTATTTTGAAAAAAACAATTGGTAACATGTAAACAGCCAAATATTAAAACAAAATCGATTGTAGGCGCCCAATGCGATTTATAACCCAGGTATCAAATTTGAAGCTTCAGGTATTTAAAGGTTAAATGCAATATTAATGAATTCAATTAAACTCGTGTTTTTTACCTGTATCTGTATTGTTATAAATGCTACTAGCAAACTATCTCTGGTTTACTTATCTTCCATTCATTGTTGTCACATCGTCTCATACTAGTTCATTATTCCAATGAGGCGAGTAAATTCATATATTTTCAACATTAAATTATTAAAATTCAATATTTAAAAGTGTATATGTACTTGTATATTGTTACCTATTTAATTTACTTGTAAGATTTATGCCTATGTAGGATTATAAGTTAATTATTTAATAATAAACCAAATTATTTTTTATCCAATTGGGTATTTCAATTTTCCCTCTGCTTTTTTCTTTTTTTTTTTGTTGTCTATGCTTTGAAGTACAAAGGAAAAAATGTTCCAAATTCCAAACTAACTAATATTACAATTACTTACTATGTGAAATGCTAAAACCTAAGATTAGATCTTAAGATGTTAAACATCAATGCAATGAAATGAAGATATCTAACGGGAGATCTGTGTTTGAACTTTAAACAATGGATAGGTCGTAATGTTAATAATGACGATATAAATTGAAAAAAAAAAAAAAAACAATTTTAGTTACAATAAAAAATTTATTGATATAATGTTATAACAATTCAAATCGGGGCGGTTCCCCACACAACTCCGATATCGTCCACCGCAATAGTCAATTATCGTTATTCGTACCTATAATAGTAAATAATGCGAGCGCTCGTTTGTACTTGCTACACACGCGCGCGCGCACGCACACGCACCCACCCGTACACACGCACGCACACGCGCTTCAGACACACAAACAGTTTATTGCCTGATATTTGGTACAGAGTGAACTCCGGGCAGTCGACAACCCTACCCCGCGCTGCATGCCACTCGCGACGCCGTACGTGCCAGCGCGGGGCAGAACTGGTGCTCACTATAAAAGCTAACTAGTATCTCTAAAAATAAACCATCAAAAAGATAAAAAAAAAATGTTAAAAATTAATACATAATTTCGTTATGGTTATAAGCGAACTGAGAGCCTATCATGAAATGTTTTCCGAAATTTCGGAGCCAAACGAAACAGAAATTTGATGTTAAAATTACATAATACATGCCGTTTGGAAATATTAAAAATGTTAAAATATTGTTCCTTTTGACTTTTATGATAGGATGTATGACGAACGAAATGTTAAACTCCATTTATTGGTCCGATTTTGGTATAAAAAAAAAAACACGAAATTGAGTCCGAAATTTCGGAATTTCATTTCATGGTAGACCCGCTGAATACATGTCGCCTCGGAGTTCTTTGATTGCATCAGCGCGTTATACTTTTCAATATACGAGTATAAAGTACTGAAGATGGCGTATAGAAAAAACATTAGGTATTTACTATATCGGTTCAACAATTATAAACTTTATTATTAATTCTAATGCAACACTAAACACAAATTATTTTGATGTTTTCTTAAAGCCTTTAATAAGATACAGAAATAAATATAACATTAACAAAAGAGGGCATTGTGTTAATTCACTAATAGTACAGACACATTTAAAATTTGTGAATTTTATCATATTTTGTAACACAAGAAATCTTTAACAAAAGACACCAAACCCTGTGTTTGAAGAAATTATTGTTATAGAAGAAGTAAAACGTGGCGAAAACTGTTATGCAAGTAACGCAGTATCACCGAAATAACATAGAACATATATGAATTTGATATAACCAATTGAATTTAGCGTTGCATTAGAACTTATACCAATATTGTTTCACACATAACATGATATTAGCGAATTTTATAATTTAAAAACTATAGGATCAGTCGCAATGGATATACTAAGAAGAAACTCACTGATATTCATTAAACCAAGGAGTAGAATTAGAATCTCAAAATAATTTTGGATACTTTTCTTTGTAGTAATAATTTGGTAATGTTGGTCACATTGAGTGTAATATGAAAGATTTTGGGGGGAAAGGGATTGTTAGCAATGGAGTTTGACAGCCCAATTGCTAGCAATATGCCTTATTAGGTCGACCTCCACGTGGTTGCCCCGTCACGATGGGCTAACTGACTTACTTTATTCTTACTTATCATCCTTCACTGGTGCCCCGCCGGTGTATACCGATAGCGCGGGCGGGGTCACCATTCCATTATCATCCATAAAACAAATATGAAATATTTAAAAAATACATTTTCAGATTCCATCTATGCTTCTTAGTATAAACTGTCCAGTTTCACGAATTCTGTCACTTCCATTTACGACATAACCGATTACCACTCGGTATATCAATTAGGACCAATCCCACATATTCAAGAACAATATCAAAGTATAACGGGCTTACGGTTCAACCAGATGAGAGATTCTGTGATCGGTACAAAAATAGAGCCGCGAGCGGTCTACTACGCTACAAAATATTCTCTGCTCGCTATAATTACCTCTTAATTAACTTAACCGAAGACTTAAAAATAGTTACATCTAGCGTCCGGCGCGGCGGGGAGCGCCGATTGCACTCCTATACTATCCATTCTTAAATACAAATAATTTTAAAAAGTGCATTTAATTATGACATTACAGAATCGAGAACTAGCAACGATCGACTACCACAAGTATTAAGTGCTGTTCATATTACAACGAACGGGTGTGACATAAAAATAATCCTGGAATACTTTGAAAGTCGTGTTTCTCTTTTTATACAACTTAGAATGGCAAACAAGCTGACGGCCCACCTGGTGGAAAGTGGTAACCGTCGCCTATAGACAGGAGCAGTACCATGGACATAACAGAGTATACTGTTTCGCCCATGATACCGCCCATGCGTTGCCATTCCTGAGTACTCAGTTGTTATTCCTCCCTACCCAGTAAATTCACGACATATCCCACCCATCAAACCGAAACACAGCCATGCAAACACAACTGCTTCACGTAGAAACACGAGTAGGACAAAGCTACCCAAGCAATCGACTTTTGTACAAAGTCTCCTTGTTCTGTTCTAACATAAGGATCATTTTACATCGCACTCACTTCGTACGTAATAATATGAACAGCCTCTTAGGTTTTAAATATTTTTATTTAAACAGTAATATTATAAGAGAACTTTCCAGAAGTAATGGCAACGTCGTGTCAACGAAAAAATTTAAAAAAATCAAATCATCGTCACAGAACACAGACAAAGGTAATTTAGCATCTGTGGCAAATAAACTTTAAGATATTATTACTATTTCACTTTCCCGAGCCATATGAGAATAATATACGAATTTCTATATTAAACATTCAAATCTGTGAGAGTTTTATAACAGTGGTGCTTTCAAAACAATGGAAGTCGCCAACATTAATAGAGTTAAAACGTTAATTTTTTTTTAATTAAAATCAACACACCAACGATCCTAACTTACGAACTCCATCCCTACCTTACGGCTAGCCTTATACTAACTTACGCACGCGCTACACTCGCGCGTCTCCCCGCTCGCGGTCGACTTTGTGTTGACATCGGGCGCGTGTAGCCCTAGTCGGGTAGACCAAATTTCATATAATCAGTTGTCAATCCTCACTACGTTCCAACGAATTCATCATTCAGTTATTACGGCGCGAGGCCGAATTATTGCACTTTGCTAGCACACTATTGCACGCACTATCACTTGTGTCTTTGAGTTTATTTAAACAAATAAAAAAAAATTTTGATATATTCCTTGCGCAGAGCTGATCGTATTTAATATATTAAACAATAACAATAATTAATGTCAGTGAAGTACATACGAATGGTTAAGTGTGTGTGTGAGAGAGAGAGAGAGAGAGAGAAAGAGAGACAAAATGACATGCAACCAGTACTCTTTCTAAAGGTCTAATTGTCTCACTTCGCATGAGCGGTTAGAAAGAGACATTGCGGTCGATTCTGAAGCACCATTCAATAAACCGTCTTAAAAAAAAACTTTTAATAGTTTCGCGAAAATACTATACTACAGCCGTATGGTCCCGGCGTAGAACAGGCTACCCCTATCTTCCCCGTGGGTGTCGTAAGAGGCGACTAAGGGAGAGCGAGGGATGGGCAACAGCGTCCCTCTTAAAACATCTCCAAAGCCTAACTGCGGTTGCCAATCCGTCTGCAAAGCGTGGCAACTACTGTCACAACCCCCCACGGGGAAAGCTTATGTTCAGCAGTGGACGGTTAAGGGCCGATATAATGACGATGATTATATTATAGATCATAATAAACTAAACTTACAATAATTTTTAATTGAATTTATTAGAAATTTAGTTCACATCGGTCCTTAGTATAAAGATTTTGCTGTAATATTGAAATTTTAATTTTATAGAAAGGTTTAGAGAACTGACGCTTCAAAATCGACCGCATTGACCGCACGCTCGGTTTATATTTTTTCGAAACTGGTCAATTTAGTGAGGCAACTGCTTGATCTGTATTCTATGTCTAAATGTTCTAAGTACATGTTCGAATCGAGTTTAAATAAACTAAATATCGTATGATGCCTACAATGAACTCGTCGGAACAAGTTTCGTGTTATAAATATACAATAATTTAATCACTCTTTTATTTATCAATCATATTGCGGGCAATTCAGTAGATATTCCACTTTGTAAACAAGTACATAAGTACTATTTTCGCTTTACTACTGGCCGGATATATTAAGTTATAGATGTGGAATACTTATTGCCGATAATTCGCTATACTGTGGCCCATGCTGTTAGTACTGATACTGGCCGTTTTATTAATCAAATTAAGAATCAATTTTCGACACATAAGATGATAAAACAGCATTATTATATTTGCAAATGAACAGAATGGCGGTAATTACCTTTTTTTTTTAATTTTTAATCGCAGATTTACTAGTAGTTTTCCACTCATCCATTCAAATTAAGAACGTTGATATAAAAACTCTAGCAGCTCGTACACTGTCAATTTTTGACAACAAAAAAATAATCTTAAATATTAAAAAAAAATTATTGTTATGTTCAATTTAATCAATTTTGTTCTACAATATTAATTATAAGTCTAAACTTAAGTCAACAAATTAAAATTGAATATATATATATATATATATATATATATAATTCACATTTTTCTTCTGAAGTTTACAAATGTTTTTTTTTTTCACCAGAAATTTGAATGTCAGTTTGATAACGATTCTATTACGTAATTCACGTTTTATTTATGATAATACAAAATTTCTTCAAAATAAATTCCTGTGAAAAAATATGTAAAATTGTTCAGTGTTTGATAATTTCACAGCTGAATCAGGTGTTGCCAGTCATGCGTGGTAAACTCTCATAGTAGACGAGCCATTTTGTTCATTTACCTAATTGCACAACGCATAGACTGGTCGCCGCTGTGCGACCATCACACGCCCACACTTCTACCAACATTCGCCTTAATTATAATAACACCAAGGAGTTTAAAACCAAAATAGTGGATGCACATTATAAATTTGATCATGTGTAATCTTCCGTAGTATCTTCCGTCTCGTTTACACGTCAATCGAATTAATAGCTAGATAGAAAGAGACGCAAACGGCCAAATCTAGATAAGGGCATCGATCTTCCATCTCGCTGCCATCCAGTGGTAAGACAGAGACGAAAAACATAACATTTTTAACAAGTATCAAATTCTTTATTCACTATTTGGTTTTAACCTTTTTGATTAACGCTATAGAACTAATTCTGATTACTAAATGCATCAAGCAGAACTATAAAATGGTAATCGCATACAGAGATAAATAACACCATAGGCATTATGGTGTGGTGCCAATGGTGTCCATTATCCATTGTCATTTCTGAGAACTAACGTGTCTCGATTCTGTATAAATATCAACTGATAATATTATAAATATATCCAGTTATTATTATTTATATGCTGAAATATATTTTCGTTTTGTCCTAAGATTTAACATTATGAATTTTCAAATTCGTCATTAACAGATTTTTAGTGTCGGAGTCGTTTCGATAAGAGTTCAAAATGAAACCTTATTATTATTGTATTTTAGATTGCATTACGTCTGGCATCGTGAGGTGACTGTAACAATAACATATACTTGTGTCCTGTCTAAATATAAATAATAAATCAGAATTAGACCTATAGAAACCTTATAATTTATTAAGTAATCACTCCTTTATATAGGGAGATAGTCGCGTTTTTTACTCACAATAATATAATAGTGTTACTTATTTGGGAGCCTGCACTATCTGGGGGCGAAAGGAATTTTCTAGACCATGGTCGCCCGCTAGGCAGCATAATAGGACCACTAAAATAAATTTCAATTGAACTCAACACCCATTTTGAGACAGCATCAACTGAGTCCTACATCACCATCTCAGGATCTGAGTTTGGAATCTATCAGCTCACAAGTGATACGTGAATGTATGATATCGACTAAATTTTTTTTATTCCTCGACAATTGCGTCGATTCTGAGGCATCGTTTCTCTAACTCAATGTATTAAATTTAAATTCAGTGGCACAGCAAAATCTTTACTCCAAGGACCA
Source organism: Galleria mellonella (assembly GCF_026898425.1). Classification (NCBI taxonomy): domain Eukaryota; kingdom Metazoa; phylum Arthropoda; class Insecta; order Lepidoptera; family Pyralidae; genus Galleria; species Galleria mellonella. The sequence goes on from NW_026442112.1 coordinate 2,249,985, forward strand.
ATATGTACTAAACTCCCAATAGGTTCAAATTAAAATTATTGTAAATTCCATTTAAAGATTATACATAAAATAGTAATTTCACAATTAGATAGAGACAAAAATAGAGAGAGATAATAATAGAGAAAATTTTCAGATAGGTACCTCAGAATCGACCGCACTACCTGCAAATAACTCTCTCATTTGAGATCAATTTATGATCCAAGGAATACACACATATCCTCAAATGCACAATAATTATAACGCACATCCAGACGGCATATCGTTGGCAATTGACAATAACGCGACATAGAAAGAGCTAAAATATCAATACAAATCTTTGGGTTCAGCTAAAGAAGAATTTAAGAGCACTTTAGTACTACACTACTAAGATTGTAGAAGTTAACAGATTAACAGATATAAACGAAGTTACGAGTTTGTGAGACGATCAACAAGAGTCTAAACTTTGACATTTCACCCGACTGTAAAAAAAAAAAAAAGATATTTTTCGATGTTCCTGATGAGTCTATGTGTGAGAACATGTAGATATTTGACGTACTGCGTAAAACTTACCTGATACGAAATTTTTTCCAAGAGAACAACAATATTGTGGTTTACACGATTTAAAATATAATTTACCCAAACGATGGCGTTAATTACAGTCTTTTATAAACCATGAATTATGCAATGCGAAAGTAAAAAGAAAGTAGGTTAAGAATATTAAGTTAAAAAATAAAGAAACAAATGCAATCAAAATGGTTCGTTCGTTCGGATACTATAAGGTACGATATTGTTTGGTTCGGATACTTTATGGTAAAGTTTATAGCTAATAAAACATAATTCTTCATTTCGCATTAATTTGGGCACGGAACTTCAGAATTAGGTTTCATGGTAGACCTATTGACGGATAGGAGGACCATTTGAAAAGGCCACAGGGTATAGAGTAGTATTAAAATAAAGAGGGATGCAATTTAACGGTTGTTTTCCAGTCGGGTTTTTGTGACATTATCATGCCCAATCCACAAATATATGAATGAATGTGAATGTGGCTTCCAACCCAATTATTTTTGGCTTTGTGGTTGGTGATTTAAAATTCCTTATCAGAAACTACATTTTACTAGTGAGGGGAGACCCGAAATTGGTCACTGTTACTATATACATAAGGTTCATTTTCGATAGATTGGAAATTCGTCGTTGAATTGTGGGCACTGACCAACCAGGTGTGTATTTCAATCAATACAATATATTTGTTCACGTCGTAACGTTCTAACGCCCGGTTTACATGATTAAAACACTCGCATTTAAATGAGTTAGTAGATGCATGTAAACGGTAGCTTTCAAGTGACTACTGTCATCTCTGCGTATATTCATCAGTTAAAGTACTTGAAACTAGTGTTTTTTTTATATCGTAAACCGGTCTTAAAGCCGTTCAGTTCAGTTGGGCGAATGTGGCCGCGTGTGGATGCGTGAGGTCGCTTGTAACCACATGGGACCGCGCATGGTCGCTTACGACGGCGTGCGAGCTCGCGTGCGGGGCAGCGGGCTAGGGCCGGGGGTCGCGGGGGTCGCGCGGGTCACGGGGGTCACGCGGGTCACGGGGGTCGCGCGGCCCCCACAGCCGCAGCGAGTAGTCGTCGGAGGCGGACACGATGATGTCGTGGTGCACCGGGTTCCAAGCGACCGCGTTCACGCAGCGCGTGTGACCCGTGATCACGGCTATGGGCTCTTCACCGTTGATGTGCCATATGTACACCTGTGACATATTACCGTAACTTAGAATGTGACTTCAATCTTCTAGTTCTCAAGCTTAAATACCCTATGTTATGTAATTAAATTTACCGTAACTCTAAAGGAAATACAAACGCCATCCATTTTCCATATTTACGTGCTTATATTTTGGGTAGAAGGATGTACCCAGTAAATTCACGCCATATCCCAGCCTTCAAACCGAAACACAACCAAACAAACACAACTGCTTCACGGTTAAAACACGAATGGGACAGAGGTACGCAAGCAATCGACTTCAAAAATCGACAAAGTCTCTCTCTGGTAAATATCTGGTAAGTGATAGTAAACATGTTCCATCAGGCGAGCTAGCTTATTAACCATCAGATGTAGCATTAAAGAACAATTATTATTGTATAAAAATATCGTAAGATATATTAACATTCGGCACGCAAATACAAATATGTACATGTGGAATAACACCTGAGTCCTCAGGAATGGCAACGCATAGGGGGTATCATAGGCGAAACAGTATACTCGGTTACCACTTTCCATCAGGTGGGCCGTCAGCTTGTTTGCCATTCTTATTTGTATAAAAAAATGCATAACACTGCTGGTATAAACTGAATATTATGGAAGAATTCATACCTTGTTGTCTTCTGAGCCGGAAGCGATGAAGTCCTGATGTGCACCACCGAAACAGGCGTGGATGGTGAAGTGCCCCTGACTGAGGCCGCGGAACCGTCGCACCAGCGCACGCGCACCTGTATGTAACAAGTTCTAGTCAACACAAAATCACCGTAAAGCAATCTCTCTCGCTATAAAGAAAGCTAGAAAATTACTATTATATATAGTTCCAGATACAGCATTTTTGGTATTGTAGACATTCACGCTTAACCCTTTAAATGCCGACGAGCGCCATCGCGCTCGTGCGCATTGCAACTAAAAGTGCCACGAGCGTAATAGCGCTCGTGAAATCAGTCGCTGTTTAGCTTGCTGTAAAAAAAATATTAAAATTGGATAATTTTTGGAGGAGACACAGTTTTTTTAGAGACAAGGGTAAATGACATCAACACAACAAAGATTTCTTTCATTAAATTTTAATAATAAGGGTTATAAGGGTTAATATTCGCAATCTCAAATCACGTGGCGATTCGAAATAAAAACTGCCCTTTCCAGTTAACAATATCTCTAATAGAATTACGTATTATTATTATTGAGAGAGCTTTTTCAGTCGGAAAAACCTGTGACACCGCGACCTTTCCATCTTTTGTGCTCGTCCTTTTTTAAAATTCGCTACTAATTTCTATCAGTGATAAAATGTAGTATTAGAAAATAGAACTTGGCCTCGGCATAGAATAGGCCCTTTCTATCCTGTGGGAGTTGTAAAAGGCGACTAAGGGAGAACGAGAGATAGGTAGCAGCGTCCCTCTTAAAACATCTGCAAAGCCTAACTGCGGTTGTCAAACCGCCTGCCAAGCGTGGATAAAGAAGAGGCTTACGTTCAGCAGTAGAGAGTTAACTCCTGATAGGATGATAATGTAGATAGGAATTTGGTAGCAGTGTCTTTTATCTCTTCATAATATTTAATAATTTAATTCCATTTTAATGTTTGTCAAACACAAGGCATGCTGTGGTTGCCTATAAATGTAAGAACAGTTGGATCTAATCCACCAGTGTATTGTATTGAAATGTTTCACTGTATCTTATGTTGGTGATCCTACAAATAAATAAATATAAAGTGTATTTTCCAAAGAAAATAAATCATTTATCTATGAATGGGCTACAACCACAAATTAAGTGCTGTGGCGTTTCTTCCTGGTTGTGACAAAATCTGCAAACTAAATATTACATATTCTAGAATTATATAACTCTATTTATAGACCTATTTAGAGATATTATACAACTGTGCACTCACGTATGTCCCACAGGTGGACTCCTTGGTTGGCGACGTTGAGCAGTAGCAGCGTGTCGTTGGCGTTCAGCGTCATCGCCATCACCGCGTGTTCCTCTTGAATCCTGCAACGTTACACCCCTTTGCATTACTCACCACTGCATTGCTGATATTTCAACGATATAGATTAGATTAAGATTTAAATGTTATTTAAATTTAGAAATGTGATTTATTTTATTTTTTATTTAATTGTATTCTTGAAATCATAATACAAGCCATGTGGTCCCAGTATAGAATGGGCCGATTCCTTCGTTTTCCGTCGATATCATAAGACTAATAAGGAAGTATAATAGTCGATGGATGGACAATCTCCCCCCCCCCCCTGTAAACTGGAGTCTCACAAAAGACTGTCAAAGTAATGGACTATTGGATAGAATATTAATAATGAACATTTAATTCACACTGATAGTAATAATTTATTTTGACATACCTCTTTTATGTACATGACTCGTTTATAGTATTTTAATCAATTTTTTCATACCAGTATTTTGGTGAGAAACATGTATCTCGAAGTGTAAACAACTGAACATCTAATGTAACCATGTTTAATGCAAATAAGGAATCTAAATCTGAAAAGGAACGGGTCAGTTCCTCGTGGCAGTCTATGGGGAGCATAATAGAGAGAGACCTATGTTCAGCAATGAAAAATTAACAGCTAATGACGATGATATCATAACATATGATGATGCGTGTGAGTGGAGAGAGTGTACGTATTGCGAGTACTAACAGGTTACGGTCCGTGAGGTCGCTGAAGTCGTACGCCCGGACGCGGTGATGAGTGTCGGCGGCCAGCACGGTGCGGCCGTCGGCGCGACACGCCAGGGCATTGACCCGGACACCGTCCCAGCTGTTGATCACGACTCCCTGTAACAAGTACGCAATTAGATTGATAGATAATTTATTTGCATTACTTACAGCACACAAATTATAACATATACAGATATACATAAGAAGCGAGATAAGATAAATTATTTAAAAAAAAAAACAAAGCCAAGTACAATTTTCCTTTTGTGCGTGTACCATAACAATACAAAATGGTCACAACTCAGTTTATTGCTTCGCCCTCAAAAGAGGAAAGCACTGATATTGTGTTGTGGCCAAAGGGAATAGGGTAACAATAAAATAATACTACCAGATTATCTATACAGTAAACAGACAGATATGACAGTCTATCTAGCAGACAAATGGAACATAGAGGTAACTTGCTGGAATGTCTAACATTTGCCTCTCAATTAAGAATTTTTTCAAATTAATTTTGAAGCTTAATTAATAACAATAGCACTATTTAAAGCGTATTGTACATCGTTGTATTTGGCGATACTGTGGTTCCGGTATACCTAGAGGGAGACTGTACAAAAGTCGTTTGCTTGGGCACCTCTATCCCATTCGTGTTTCTACCGTGAAGCAGTTATGTTTGCATGGCTGTATTTCGGTTCGAAGGGTGGGATATGGCAGTGAATTCACAGATTTAGAGAGGAATAACACCTGAGTACTCAGGAATGGCAACGCATGGGGAGTACCTTGGGCAAAACAGTATACTCTGTTATGTCCATGGTACTGCTTATGTCTATAGGCGACGGTTACCACTTTCCATCAGGAGAGCGTCAGCTTGTTTGCCATTCTAAGTTGTATAAAAGAAAATACCACAAAAATACTTTACGAAAAAAAAATTGAATGCAATGCACTATAAAATCACAAGTTAAACAAGGTGAGAAGTGATACGTACATCGAGGCCGCAATGGTAGAATTGTCCGCTGCCGCCGCCGCACACGAACTTATCGCTGCCAGCGTGCCACGCCACCGCCGTCAGCGAGTCCTCTTGTGACTGAGTCATTTTTTGGTGCAACTGCTCTGTCTGCAAACATAACAACGGTCACATTATCACCAATGGTCCCACTGTCACCTAAGGTCACATTATCACCTATGGTTACATTGTCATTAATGGAATATTATCACCCACAGTCACAATGTCACTAATGATCACATTGTCACCAATGAACAAAATATCACCAATGGTCACAATGTCACTAATGATCACATTGTCACTAATGATCACATTGTCACCAATGATCACAATGTCAACAACAGTCACAATGTCATCAATGATAATAATAATGTCACAAATAATACACATTTTTCAATGCATTTATGCAAGTGTAAAAAATGAATCTTTAATCATTCTAAAGAAAAAGACTATAATGTCTATCATACACCAATGGTACGGAAGGTAATAAAAGGTTTATCAGCATGGTAGTACCTCCATGTTCCATATCCAAAGGTCGGGACAGTTCTCCGGACCGGCGGCGATGAGGTAGCGGCCGTCGGGACTCCACGCCAGGTACGACACGCCGTACGTATGACCCTCCAGTGATTTTCTGCAATAATTATGTAATCACCATCTAATTAAAATGATATAAATATATAATATCGAATGGTCCCGGTATAGAATGGGCCATCCCTTCATTTCCCACTGATGTCGTAAGAAGCGACTAAGATAGTATATGGTCAAGGGATATATATATATATATATATATATATATATATATATATATATATATATATATATATATATATATATATATATATATATATGATGATGATGAAATATATAATCCTAATACCATTACAGAGCAATTTAGATATTAAATACAAATTTCTAAATTGCTCTGTAAATAATTTGAAAATAGAATTGTAAAAAAGAACATAAAAAATGGCTTGAAACTAATTCGGATTCAATGTCTTGTTTTTGTTTATACCAAAATCGGACCAATAAATGGAGTTTAATATTTCGTTCGTCATACATCCTATCATAAAAGTCCAAAGGAACAATATTTTAACATTTTAAATATTTCCAAACGGCATGTGTTATGTAATTTTAACATCAAATTTGTATTTCGTTTGAGTCCGAAATTTCGGAAAACATTTCATGGTAGACCCTCCGCTCTCAGTCTCTGTGTGTAAACCTTTCTACCAGTCCTTGGATGCTGTGTCTTTTTAATCGAGAGAAACGAATGCTTCACAATACTAGTAATTAAGCAGCCAATTCATTCCTATGCCTATTCAATCTGGATTGATAATTTTTGCTGAATGTCTCGATTTCCTGTTTTACCATTTTCAGTTTGATGTTCACATAGATAAATTTATTATTTATTTATTTATTTAATTCTTTATTGTACACACCAGTTATAAGAATATGACAGAGGTAATCAAAAGTACAAAGGCGAGCTTAACTCTGATAGTTTTCTTACAGCAAACCCAAAGTGGAAAGGAGCATCAATGTCAGCGGATACAGCAGTGTACAATTTTTAAACAGCCAAAATTAAATTAATTAGATTATATTTTATAGTACAAAAACACATATACATATACATAAATACACACCTACATCTATGCATATACTTACACACAACACAATATACATAATATATACATAAATAAATATATTGTTGTCTTTAAGTCTATAAAAATAAATGGATAGATATATATTACTTATATATTGTCAGGTACATTAAGTTATAACCTTTTTTTACTTACTTAATTTTCAGTCTACTACTAACAAAATAGTTAAATGAGAGAGCATTAAATGGATTTGAATTATTATTATTATTTTACTGATAAATTTAATTTACCCTCCAATAGAAATAAGTAGCTGGTTTATTTAAATAACTGAAAAACCTACCTGAAGGAGAGTCTTTTAGCGGCGGGATCGAAGTCCCATATCATGACGGTATTGTCCTTGGAGCCGGACGCGAGCTTAGTGCCATCTGGTGACCATTTGCAGTACCACACCTCGTCGCAGTGTTCATTTAACACCTACAATACAAAATATTTATTTAACATATTGCAAAGAAGATTAACACAAATACATTATATAATGGCGACAAATTTAAATGTTTCTCGTTTCTTTACCATTATTTTTTTGGGATAAATTGTCTAGTTTTTTTTTTATACCACTGAGGTGGCAAACAAGCATACGGCCCACCTGATGGTAAGTGGTTACCGTAGCCTATGAACACCTGCAATACCAGAGGTATTACGCGTGTATTGCCGACCCTGAAGAAACCTCTTTACCCCCCTTTTGAAGAACCCCATGCTGTAGTCTCTTGGAAAAACATCAGCAGGGATTCCACAACCTCATTCCCAATTCGTGGGAGGAAACATCTCTGAAACCGCGCAGTACGCGACCATTGAGGCTGTAGGACATGAGGATGAACTCCCTATCGATGGCGAGCCGTACGATGGTAGAAAGTGGCTGTGGACATCATATTGAACAATTCCTCTGAGCAATCCATTTTACAGGCGGTTTTTACTGACAGTTTTACTGACAGAAGTCACTTATTATTCCTTTAAAACAATTAAAGACTGTGTCCCACAAAAAATCAATTTCAATTATGATAAAATCAGTAATTTTAATTTAAAAACTAAATATTTTTTTTTTGAAGGGTGAAAATAGTATGGTAACCCCGCCTGCGCTAACGGGATACGCTGGCGGAGCACCAGTGAATGGTGATAGATGGGAATGAAAAAAGGCTAGTTAGACCATCATGATGAATTCACCAGAAATTAACCATGATAGTTTCCAGGGAGAACCGCGAGGCGGTCGACCTGTTTGGGTATATTGCTAGCAATGGGATTCTCAGTCTCCATCACTAACAATCCCTTTCTCACCGGATGGGTGGATATTACCCTTTCACGCAAAAACCACTGAATTGATTTGAATGAATTTTATTATACAGATATGTTTTATCTAAACTTAGCACCCAGGATACTTTAAACACTGATTTACGCGGGCAGTGTCGCGGGATTTAGCTAGTACATATATATTAGCATTTGACATGTAAAGTAATAGCGGACACACTCACCTGTAGCGAGTGTATGGGGAAGTTGTCGGCGGAGCACTGATGATCGGCGAGCAGCGTGAAGGGGATGTGGTGGTCGGCGGGCGGCGGCGCGGCGCCGAGCGCGGCGGGCGGCGGCGGCGCGGGGCGCGGCGCGGCGTGGAAGCGGCAGCGCGCCGCCTGCTGCGCCGCCGCCTGCGCCAGCAGCGCGCGCAGCCGCCCCGGCGCCATCATCAGCGCCGGCGGCAGCACCGCCTGCACACCGCGCGCACGTCTTCACTCAGCGGCCCCCACGCCGTCGCACTACTCATCACTCACTACTCATCGCGGACATGTAACGCGGACACCTCTAAGCTGACTTTTAATGCAATCGAGTTAGATTCAGATCAAATAAAGTCGAACAGATATCACCATAAAGTCTATTTAACATCTGGCCCTCTAGACAAGTAGCAAGCGAATTCGTCAATGAAATCCATTCCAATTCCAAAAAGTTGGGGGTACTCAATAAGGTGAGACGGTATTTCACGCCAGAAAACCGCCTGAAACTATATAAAGCTCAAGTGAGGCCACACATGGAATACTGTTCTCACCTGTGGGCAGGAGCGCCACAGTACCAACTCCTTCCGTTAGACCGCATTCAAAGTCGGGCAGCTCGAATTGTTGACGATCGGCGTCTTACTGTCCGGCTCGACCCACTGAAACTGCGTAGAGATGTTGCATCTCTGTGCATCTTCTACCGAATTTATCACGGGGAGTGCTCTGAAGAATTGTTCGGATTGATACCTTCTGCAGATTTTCACCATCGTGCAAACCCGCCATAAACTAAAATTTCATCCCAACCATCTGGACGAGTGGCGGTCCTCCACCGTGCGTTTTTCAAGGCACTTTCTCCCACGCACAACCACTCTTTGGAATCAACTTCCAGCAGCAGTATTTCCGAACCGATACGACAACATAACCTTCAAGAAAAGAGCATATTCCTTTTTAAAAGGCCGGCAGCACACCTGCAATGCCGTAGGTGTTGTGGGTGACCATGGGCGGCGGTAGTCACTTACCATCAGGTGAGCCGCATGCTCGTTTGCCCCGTGTTGTAAAAAAAAAAAAATCGACATCGCTAGTGAGTCCGTGAAACAGAATGAGATAGCAACGCCGGATGACTCATTCCAACTCACGGACTCGCTAGCGATATCGATTCCAACGACGAATTCGCTAGCCACTTGTCTAGAAGCTCTGATCAATTTAATCTTAATTTTATTGCATGAAAATATGAACCTGCTGCGGGACCGGTATAAGAGTACCTGGCGCCTCTGGGCAAATTTCTGATGGCGCCCATCAACAACGGGAAAAAAAGAAGTCATCAGGGATACGCGCTGTTTACACGAAAGTCGAATTTAATGCGACTAAATGCCTTTATTAATCCTATAAGGCCTTTCTTAAATCAATAAATAATTTCGACGCCGCGGAGCGTCCCAGGACCGCCCCCCTGCCCGCTCTCTAAAGGCAGTACTGCCTATTTAATTTATAGGTAACACGACTGAATTCGCAACCGGTAGAATCACTTTTCATATGAACCTGACTGAATATTAATTGAGGGAAAAAAAGTGATAGAATTCATTCAAAGAATCAAAAATTGTAGAAAGAACATTATCAAATTACATTCTGAAAATATTACTTTGTGAGTTTATGGGTTAGAAAATGTTCCATTTTGTTATTATTTATGTCAGCTTTACTCAAGTTTTAAATTCCAAGAATACCAGACTAGTTTGGAACGCTATAAAAGCCCTATAGCTATGACACTACCTGCACGCGCGCGAGCACGGCTGCACGCGAGCGCGGGCCGGCGCCGGGCCAGGCGGCGCGCGCATGTAACTCGGCGGCGTCGGCGCACATCATGAGCGCGGACAGGCGGTGCACGCGCGGCGTGTCGTGCTGCAGCGGCGTCAGCTCGTTGCGTAGCACGTGTAGCGCGTCCAGCACGCGCCCCGCCTCCAGGTGCTCCAGGTACTTCTGCTCCAGCACCACGAATTTCATCTCCTGACAACCAGATGCGCGGTCAGCATTTCAACCACGGGCATGTTCATTTTGACGACAACTCTCCAACTATACTAAATACTTTATATAACAATAGTTCACTCAGCTTACGTTGTTTTGCTTCCTACCGCCTTCTATTGAGCCCATTTTTTCTATCAGTATAAAAATTATCCTATTTCTGAAGTCGAGGTAAACATAGCAATTCACAAATTTCAAATTTCGCACATTCATGTGAACAAACACTGTATTTTAAATATTGTGACACGAGATTTTATACTAAGCAAACAAGACTAGGTAATGACGCTCTGAATGGAGACGTAATTCGCTAGTTCTTAAGGATGACAACATTGGTATCACAGAATTATTGTTATTTATATTTGTTATTCTCATTGCAGTATCTTCCGCCATCCGGCTCGAAGGACCAATGACAAGGACCTAATAATTTCTTCAAATTTAATATGACAGCGCGCGTCTTAGAATATGTGCATTGCTGGAGTGAGGAACAATCACCGGCCGGGCCAGCAGGCGCAGCGCTCGCGCTCGACTTCGAGACCCGCGAGCACGATTGTCGTCAAGGTGGAAACGCGTAAACAGGCATGTTTGGCAGAAAGGTATTAATATATGTAATGACAGCTACCACTTTTCCACCAGACGGTCCATAAGCTTATTTGCTTTTACAAATTATTTAAAAAGTTTACTAACAGCGAGGTTGTGGGGGTCGACGTTGGGCGAGTCTCGCAGCAGGTCGTGCAGCGCGCGCAGGTCATGGTCGGCTTTCACCCAGTCGCCGGCGAGCACGTGCTGACGGAACGTGGCCGCTGCCGGGTGCTCCAGGTGCAGCCCCGACTCCTCCATGAGCAGCGCCGCGCTGCGTCTGTGACAAACAACGTAACAATCGGATGTCATTCTGTGTACCTTCATACCGAAACACAGCCATGCAAACATAAATGCTTGCATTGAAACACGAATGGGACAGAGGTGACCAAGCAAACTACTTTTGTACGTCTTCCTCTGATAAATCTATTAAAAAAGTATACCCTGTCAGGTCAACCTCCACATGGTCCCCTCTGGAAACCATTGTGCTTAAATTCCAGATGTATTCATCACGATGAGCTAACTGACTTGTTTTCATTCTCACCTATCATCACTTACTGGTGCACAACCCAGTATACTCTGTTGTCCATGGTACTGGTCATGTCTATCGACATGTCGACGACGGTTACCACTTTTCAACCGTGAAGCAGCTGTGTTTTCATGGCTGTGTTTCTGATATTGTCCTGATGGTACTGGTCATGTCTATGTCCATGGACGTCTATAGGCGATGGTTACCACTTTCCATCAGGTGGACCGTCAGCTTGTTTGCCATTCTAATTTGTATAAAAAAAAAATACTTTCCATCAGGTGGACCGTCAGCTTGTTTGCCATTTTAAACTGCATAAAAAAAAACAATTGATTGTAAGTTTCTATTTGTTACTAATTTCATTTAGGGACTGTTTCTATGTGTCCACATTCCAAATAATTAATAATAAAATAAAAGTAGATTAAATATAAAACTAATTATCAAGACTTTATTTTAAACCAAATAGATAAATATTCATTTTGTAAGATGAGACGTTTTAGCATGTGAATTCGCGTCACGTGGCGACGTAAAGAAAGGTGCCAAATACACAACTTTATGTTTGAAGCGTTAATCATCAATCGCGAAATAGATATATTATCATATGAAACAAATAATGTATCAAGTCATCTATAGTAATATGAAACTTGAGTGAGTTTGTTTCCAGTTTACTTCAAAAAATAGGAGGTTCACAATTCGATTGTATAGTTTTAGGATTCCGTACACCCAAAGAAAAAAATAGAACCATTATAGAATCACTTCGTTGTCCGTGCGTCTATCTATCAAAACCCTTTTTCTTAGGAACGCGTCAAAGTATCAAATTAATATAAAAGATATACTCAGATCTGCAATCTCTTAAAGCAATGAAAAATCAAGCTTCTAAATTGACGCAATCAAAAGGTACGGCCGTTTATGTTCCATTTATATCGCATATTTTGACATTCGCAAAGAGAATCGAAACCTATAGAGAACTTCCCGTTTACCTAGAGTTATGAAATTTGGGAAGAAGCAATGTCATGTAGCAGAAATAAAGGAAAATATCCGCATACGGTAAATTTGCGGTCATTTCACAAAAAAAAAAACTTAATGATTTTGTAGGGAACCCTCGTTGCGCGAGTCTGACTCCCACTTGAGCGGCTTTTTAAATGGATATTGCCTCATAACTCCGATAGTAGTAAACCTTAAAAAAGGAAGGAGATTCACAATTAAGTTGTGTTTTTTTTAATGGATGTTTCCTCAACTCCGACAGTAGTCAATCGATTTGGATTGGTCCCATAAAAAAAAAAAAATATGAATTTTGTAGTAGTTTAGTTTTTAAATCAAAATAACTGGTTTTGTCACAAATGAAGTCTGCTTTTTGTGGAACACAATTTAATTATTTACTTTTTGGCGGCTCGACTAATAGTCTAGTAAAATACGTATATTATTACATGTAAAAGAATAAAATTGTGTGTAAATAAATAGAAAAAAATTAAATTAATGGTTCTTTTGGAGGACACCTGCAATGCCTCTGCTATTGCGGGTCATCGTGGGCGGCGGTAGTCACTTACCATCAGGTAAGCCGCATGCTCGTTTGCCCCGTGTGTTATAAAAAAAAACTTCGAGCATTCAACTTCAGATTGTTTTTGTACTAAATATAAGTTATTTTTACCATCAAAATAACGATTTAATCAACGAATGGAAACTTATTAGCTGAAAGTTGGCATACAAATGTTCCTACATAGTGGAATGACCGCAGCATTGTGCTCGGCTTTTGTTTTTCATATTTACAAACGTCCAAGACACTCGCGTATTCATAATAGTGTATTTATTGTTTGCGTTCTTTTATCCCCTGTGTCTTGTTAATATAATAAAATTATAATTAGACGACCTCTGTACTTGGGAGATATTTAAAAAAACTGATATGAATGGGCTTCATAAGAGCAATGGAAGGCAAAACAATAATGTTTAAAAATTTCTTTTGTCTATTTGGGATGAACAGCAGTATCCCTCTTAAAATATCAACAAAACCTGACTGCGGTTGCCAACCGACCTGCCAATCGTGACAACTGCTGGATAAACTCCCTTTATTGGGGAAGCCTAAATTCAACAATGGACAGGTAACGGCTGATACGATGGGATCCTGAGGGAGAGAATTGTTGTTAAATACTTTATCACGTCGACTTCCACGCGATAACTACTGGGAACCATTGTGGTTGATTTCTTACGAATTTGTGACGATGGTGACCCATTAAATGACTTGTCTTCATTCTGACAATCATCGCTGACTGGCGCCCCGTCAGCGTAAACTTATAAATGTAGACATGATTCTATATTCACAGTGACAAAATTCCTCAGTCATCAGTTCACATTAGTCAGCTCACGACCATAATGATCCATGTAAATTATCATATTTTAACTAAATTCTCGCATTAATTCCTATCTATTTTAATTAGAAAACATGCAAATTTCAAATTCTTTGTCTTGCTAAAAAAAAAAACACTGGTGACAGATATTAGACTCACTGCATCAGTTAGTCAGGTCATTTACCCTATCGTTCGCGGTTAATTATCCAAAGAGTAAGTATAAATATTCTATTGAGTCTCGCCAGACAAATACTGGCGACTTAACTACGTGTTATACTGGCTGAAATAAAAATTATTAGCATACAAAAAAAAAAATATACGAATTGAACGATTTTCAAATGAAGTCTTCATTCGAAAATCGTTTAAAAATCGAATGGTCAACTTCGAAGCGCTATTGGTATATACTGGTGGAGTACCAGTGTGGAATATCTGATCCAATCACGATCATCGTATCAGCCGTTATCTGTCCACTGCTAAAAGTAAACCTTCTCTATAGACTACCATAAAGAACGGGAACATTCCTTTTGCCAATAATTACCACACTTGACGGGCGGATTAGCAACCGCAGTTTAGCTTTTGCTGAAGTTTTAGGAATGACGCTGCTGCCCATCTCTCGACCATTAAGTTCCCTTAATCCCTTCTTATAACACAACGAATGGAAGGTGTGGCTCATTCTATGCCGGGACCACACGGCATCGACCCAATTGAGCAGGCGAATTTAGGTACCGTGACGGGACGGATACATACATCGCATTTATTGTGACGTGATTAAATAGCAATTTTGTAACACTTAAGTAGCGATTACGCAGATATTTCGTAATGAGTTGGGACGCACTCGTGACACTGACGCCATCTACGTGACCGCGAGGTACCTAATTAAACGCATTGTCATTTGCAATGCAATTGTCATTCGTCAACTTAGGTAGACCAAAGTTACATTCTTAACCTAAGTTCACAAATGACTCTACTTTTTGCTCCACAAAAAGCAGCTTCTTCAAGCCACAAGTAAAAGCAACCGATGAATGGAGTTTTGTAGAATCAACAAATTTAAAATTATTAAAAAAAAAAAGAACGAAACTTTATTTTACAAAAATATACGACTACACCCACATACGGAGTAAAAAAATATTAAGAATTATAATAAAGAAACAGAAAACTACAAAATAAAAATAAAGAAAATTAAAAAAAAAATGCATATTATAACAGTTTCATCCAAAATGAGTGTGTGTGTGCGTCGCAATACCTGCAAAATGAGATGCGTGCTCAGCATTTTGCTGTAGTGTCAGGGGCACTACAGCGCTGATTTTCAGCACGAGCCTCGGTAACCCGTATCAGTGCTATTAGTAATGAGGACTTACTCAATACACGTAAACTGGAATGATCAAAGTGGACGCCATATTTAATTCCCGGTGAATTCATCACAATAGGCTAACTGATCTGACTTCTTTCTCACCTACCTTTTTTTTATACAACTTAGAATGGCAAACAAGCTGACGGCCCACCTGATGGAAAGTGGTAACCGTCGCCTTTAGACATGAGCAGTACCATGGACATAACAGAGTATACTGTTTCACCCATGATATCCCCCATACGTTGCCATTCCTGAGGACTCGGATGTTATTCCTCTGTACCCTGTAAATTCACGCCATAACCCACCCTTCAAACCGAAACACAGCCATGCAAACACAACTGCTTCACGGTTGAAACACGAATGGGACAGAGGTGCCCAAGCAATCGACTTTTGTACAAAGCCTCCCTCTGGTAAACCTTCCTACGCCGATACCCCGCCAAAAAAAAACTGATAACAATGACTGTAGCATACCATTTTAATTCATTTAAAAAAATAACGCGAACAGCTAGGATATATACGTTACAGATGTAACAACCTACTATCTTACAATGTTAATATTATCAGTCATATCACAATAATGGTAAGAGTCAACCTCTCAAGCCAATCAAGATTAAATAGTGTACAATATATTATGTACCTATACTCTGTTAACATGAAGAATCCATTTAAACTTAAGATATTTGTACCAGACTTTGTACAAAAGTTGTTTGCTTGGTACCTCTGTCCCATTCATGTTTCAACCGTGAAACAGTTGTGTTTGCCTGGCTGTGTTTCGGTAAATTTGAAGAGGTAAGTCCTCAGAAATGGATGAATGGTATCATTCACAAAACAGTATACTCTGTTATGTCCAAATTTGTTCTGGAATGCAGGGTACAGAGGAATAACACCTAAGTCCTCAGAAATGGCAACACATGAATGGTATCATTCACAAAACAGTATACTCTGTTATGTCCATGGTACTGTCCATGTATATAGGCGACGGTTACCACTTTCCATCAAACAAGTTGAGTTGACGGCCCACCCGTCAACTTGTTTACCATTCTAAGTTTCATAAAAAAACCTTAATCATCATTTTAGCCGTGAATTATCCACTGCTGAATATAAAATCTAATAGACAACAAATACAAATAACTTTATTTTGTTTGAAAAGCAATAAAAAGGTACCTATGAGCCAACTGCATTTACTTGTTAAACCTACTGATTTCTTGCAACATTATCAATACCATTTGAAAACATTAATTCCCCATCAATTATCAGTTGGTCAAATAATAATCTGTTTACATATACATTTCCAACAAAGGTATAATTATAAGTTTAATTGAAAATAATATCATTGCTTCACATTAGATACTTCAAAAAAATTAAATTAAACACTTATTTTGATCATAGATCAAACTGTCTTGTTTTTCATGGGTATTGTGTAGTTACTTCGACTAAAAAAAAAATAGACTCCTAACTAAAATAACTAGGCGACTATGCTAGCTTCATGTATGGGAGAGAGACTGTCAGGAAGAGAACTAGAGGCCAATATATCCTGTCATGTCTACCTTCACAAAGCTTCTACTGGAAACTCATCATCATCATCATCTTACTGCCCTTATCCTAATTTTGGAGTCAGCAAATGATTTTAATAATTTGGCTTTTGATTTCAGGACCAATCGCCAGGCTGACGTTGACTTCCCTTATGAAGGCAATTGTTAGTGTTATTCAGGAAAGGAAAAAAAACAGAATGAGTAAAGGAAGTTGGTAAAAAAAGAATGGGAAAAAAGTAAATAGGGAAATCTGGACACTGTTGTGGTAAATTAATTGATGGCCCATCAATTAATTTACCTCATCATAATTAATTTATTTATTTATTATTTATAATTTATTTATTTAATTAATTTATTTCATCCTCAACTAGCATCATTCACATACGAATTTGAAGTGATACTTTATCAATGCATGTGTCCTGTGTCACCTCACATAAACCTTTGTGCCTTTCTTATATCTCAACTGCATCCCTCTCCTCCTTAAGGGTAGTTCTACTGGTAACCCACCATTTTTATATCCCCAGTGCAGGCAAAGACACCATTCTATTAGCATCCATATAAAAATGCCTCATACATGAGAGATATTTTTTTTTAAGTTCTCCATATAAATTTTTCAGGGCAGATGGATGTTTGTGGATAAAGTTATATTCACAGACACAAAAGCTTGGTATTATGACTGCCAAAATGTATTTAAATTTATTTTCTGTATGGATATGACATAACAGAATATCTAAGCTGAAAAAATTTAATACATTGAAGCATAATATTTAAATAGAATATTTAAGTAGAATTCATTGTCTCACATTGAATATGTTAATGCATACAAAGTATGTAATATAATTTATTTATTTATTTATTCTTTATTGCACAATAAAACTTTGTACAAATGGCGAGCTTAATGCCATACGACCATTATATGCCAAATATATTATTCAAAACAATTAAATAACAACTTTAATTTTTAACAGATTTTGATAAAGAGCAATTAACAGAGTATATTCCCATATCAGTCCCACATTATTTTTGTCTTTTTGAAATTACTTTTTTGTAAGCAAAATATATATATATATAAATATATTATATTATATTATATTATATATATATATATATATATAGTGTAGCCAGTGTTATATATATATATATATATATATATATATATATATCGATAGCACAGGCCCATACCATTCCATTATCATCCATTAAAAAAAACTATATGTCCCAGCAAGCATTGTTTTGCTATGTTAACCCCTACCACTGTCTACAGCATAATTTTTTCCTTGTTAGAATAAATACTAGCCCGTCTCTTAAGGTGAGGCATGTACTCACATATGTGTGCCTCGGCTACGCTTCGGCCCACATTTGCACGTTCGTCCATCAATGCCTCAGTTGCTGGCTGCTGCAGTAATGTACTATTGTTTCACTATATAATTTTAAATGTTGTTTTATATACTGTTAAATAATGGATGTACTTTATTTATAATTGTTCCATATATTATATAGCAGGACATAGAGATACTATTTAACTGATGTAATACCTTAATTTGACCTATGATCCACAATAAAGACATTTGTATTTGTATGTTTGTTCTGGAATCACATTAAAACTACTACATCAAATTAGATGTAGTTTTCACAGTTATATTACTAAAGGTCTAACTATTAAATTGTTATTTGATAAAAGTGGCCTATTTAATTGATTTTTCCACTACTAAAATCCACCCATATGAAAAGTTTATCAGGCAAAAATTTAGTTTATAATGTTTACAAAGATTAATTAAAATCCATTTGAGTAGCTTCGTTTTTTTTTTTAATGAGTGATAATGGTATGGTGACTCCGTCTGCGCTATTGGTATACACTGGTGGGGCAGGGCAGTGAGGGATGACAGATGAAGATGAAAGTAGATCAGTTAGCCCATCCTGACGAATTAAACTAGAATTAGTCACGATGGTTTCCAGGGGGAACCACGTGGGGGTCGACCTGACAGGGTATATTGCTAGTAATAGGGCTATTTGACCCCATCACTAATAATCCTTTTCCCCCCAGTAGCTTCCATTTAGAGTTTTAAGTTATGAGAAAAGAAAAAATAGGAAGATAAAATTATGACACATGATTTTTATATTTAAAAAAGATAAAGACAAAATATTAAATAGTTATAATAATAATAGTCTTACTAAAATTATAAAATTGTAACTACACTAGTTGTATAATTAAGATAAATTGATATGGGGTATCTTATTATGGTGTCATGCGGAAACTGCTATATCAAATTGGATGCAGTTTTCACAATTGTGTTCCTGAATGTCTAGCTTAAAATGTGGCATATATTTTATCTTGATACACCATCTAGAAGAGATCCATTTTATTAGTTTTCCAAGTTCTGTTATCCATATGTAATGAAGTAGTGAGTAAAAAGCTAATTAACTTACAGAATAAATATTCACTGTTCAAAATTAAATTGTTAAGTTCTCAGTATTTCTATGCAAAGGTCTTAATCGATAATATATATATATATATAGAATATCAGTGTTTTGCTCTTTTGAGAGCAAAGCAATAAGCTGAGTTGTGACCATTCTGTGTTACTGTGGCACACACATGAAAGGAAAAATTGTTACTTATTTTGTGCATTTTGTTTTTATTTTTTGTGTATGTATTTTCTTTTTTTTTCACTGTGCAATAATATCTGTTGTTGTGTGCTGTAAGTAATACAATTAAATTATCTATCTATCTATCTATTCATAATCCTAAAATCATGGTCAAATTACATTGATTAAAGGGTTTTTTTTTGATGGATGTAAATGGTATGGTAACCCCGCCTGCGCTAACTTGATATGCTGGCGGAGCACCAGTGAAGGGTGATAGATGAGAATGAAAACAGGCCAGTTAGCCCATCATGATGAATTCATCAGAAATTAGCCATGATAGTTTCCAGGGAGAACCGCGAGGAGGTCGACCTAGTTGGGTATATTGCTAGCAATGGGATTCTCAGTCTCCATTACTAACAATCCCTTTCCCCCCTGATCAAGGAGTTATCTACTAAAACAACCCTCCTTAGTGATTTTTTAATGTTATTCATGAAATATAAGTTTATTTTTACTAATATTATAAAAGGGAATGCTTGTAAACATATTTTGACAGTTGTTACTGCTATGGTAAACAGCTGATGACCCTTGGTACACAAATATACAAACCCTAGATAACACACAGACAATTTTTTATACAAACTCAAGTAGATAAATCCATAGACAACTAATATTTCTACACAGTTCAGAATATTTATTTTAGTATCTTTATTTTCCCAGTCATTGTTTACAGTCAATTAAATCATAACAGATATTGTAAACAAATTATTATTAGCATGTTAAGGGTGCAAACCCCTTCCAAACCATACTACAACATACCAATACATATTGCACAATAGCTGTTCCCACACACAAATTCCCAGAAAGAATGAAGACACACTTTACAAAGGAAATTTGATAAAAGGGAATACCACAGGGTGGTGAGAGGACAGTATGTTTTAAGTCCTGGACATACAGTGTACATTTTAGGAATCAACACGATTCATAGATATAACTAATATTATTATTAATTTTAAATAAAAAATCTGTGTTAAATTATATTTAACAACATTGTGAACTTAAATAGTATTCCTTTTTTAAAAAATCTATCACAGACAGTCAGAACATAATTAGCAAAATAATAAAAATCTTTGTGATTATAAATATTTTGTAGGTAGGCATCATTCAGAAATATGTAACACAGGAAATTTGAATGTGCATATAAAAAGAAATGTAAGTTACTAAATGAGTAGCCCCAAGTAGAGTAGTAATGCCGTAACCTGGGGGAATAAGTTTTGTTATTCCAGTATATGCAATCCTTGCTAATATTATAAATGTTATGTGTGAGTTTGTTTGTTTGTTACCTTATAGCTTTTTAACAGTTAAAACAATCACTATGAAATTTGGAATAGACTTGTTGTACTATATGGGATGGAGAAGCATATTGACTACTTTTTATTCCGATCAGTGATCATATCCTTATTATTTGAATGAAGTTGCAAGTATAAGGTAGTAATGGTAATGAGTACATAGTAATGTTGTTTTTTTTTAAATGAAAACAGAATAGCCACTTCGCTTGCACTGTTACACTATTATTGTTTACACTGACAGATTACCTGTCAGGACAAACTCCGATTTGCTCATTTGACTGGGTATTTTTGCACTTATCCTTATTAGTGTGTCATTCTGCATAGATCTAGACTGATCTAGACTAATCTACACTGATTCAGAAAACAATTAGATCATTTATATTGATAGGAACAGGTAACAAGGTAAAACTATAAAGTGGGTACTCACTCAAGTCCAATGGACACGAGGTGCTGGCCGATGAGGCGCACGATCTCTTGGTCGGTCTGCCCCATGCGCGGACCGGGCGGCGGCAGGTCGCCGTTACGCGCGATGGCGTCGCCGTTGAGGTGCACCGGGGGCGGCGCGCCGTTGGCGCAGGGCTGGTGCATGGCCGCGGGCCGGGCCGGCGGCGACAGCCTGCGGGTCCGCTTGCGCGGCGGCCGGTGCCCGGCGCCCTCGTCGCCCGAGTCACTGGAGGCCAGGCTGCCTCCGACTTCTCGCCGCGCTGCTCGCGCTCTCCGCGCTGCCCGGAGCGCCGAGATCACAAGCGCACCCGCCGCATCGGCCTCGACGTCGCGGCCTTGTGACGTCACGGCCGCCCGCTACGCACCACCCGTACTCAATGGACCATCTCCCTTTGTTCGTTGCTATGACCCGATGCTTCCCCGATATCGTCCTTTAATGCTCCTCGTTCTCTATCACGCGCGATGGAGATACTCGGGAGCCTTAAGCTGTTACGAAACGCCTCAGTGGACAGTCAATGGATGATAGTGATAATCGTACACAAAAATCAGCTGAAAACGAAACGACAGCTGTCTTTCTTCGCTAGTACAACATCGCCCTTCTTTCTTTAGTTACGTTTCGGATGACGTTCTTGTTCGTGTTTCGTTCGGTTGCACATCGGGCGAAATCGTATTCTAATGTAATGACCTCAAAAATAAATATTGCTACAATGGAATGACCTCAAAAAAGGTAGGTACTTTTGAAAAATATTGATTTGCAAATCCTGTGTGAACACTATTTATACAATAAAAGCTAATATAAAAAAGTTGGATATAAAGAATTTTGATGAAATATATTGCTAAGTCATATATATATATATTTTTTGTAGTAAAATCCACTTTAAAGTTTTAAGTTTTAATCAAAAATAATAATAATAAAATCAATATAATGTATTAACTATAATATTTTATTTTAATATGTATAAATAATAAATAGATAATCTTATGCGATTTTAATTATGAAAATTTACGTAAAATGGAACGATTGGAAGCATTTATAAATCCTGTAATCTAAAAAGTTTTTGTCACCGATTTAATCACTTTAGTATTTATTATCGTTATTTAATTTTAATATACTAACATGCAATATATATTTCTACAATATAATACATTATTATTATTGCATTCTTGAACCTTTATATATCGCTTCGGTAAAATTGTTCAATAAATACTCTATACAATGTCATTTAGTCATTGACTGTCAAGTTCAAGTGTCAATAAAATAAATTTAATTTGATGTGATGAACTGAAAAACCTATAAATATTTAAATATTGAATGTATAAAAGATTATTTTAATTGATACAAAGAATTGATATGAAATATAAACGAATTTACTGCAATGGAATTGTTTAAAACAGTCGTATTACTATATGTACTGGCACAGCCAACAAATCTACAACTTTTAATAAATGTGAAAAATCAGGTATGGACCATTTGTTTAATATTGTTATTAACTTTTACTTGTCGTTTTAAAAGATCAAAAATTGATGGGATATGTTTATGAATGCAGGGTGGTGACGTTATGCAGGAGAACATAACGGCGAACGTATCCGAAGACACGGTAACTCTGGAGTTTCAGAGGCTTGACGGCGTTTATGTATCCCAACTCGTAGACTTCACTAATGTATGTAAAGATTTATGAAAAATTATATTTAAGTCATAGTCATTATTTAAAAAATAGTTTGCACTTAATTAGAAATCACTTCATCATGTGTAGTGACTATATGATGTCAAATTAGTTTCATTTTCTAAAGTTAGTAACCATAAAAATTTATTGTATCAGTAAATTATTAATTAGCAGCATTTATTTAATTATTAACAGCAAAATTAAAGCATAAAAGCTAAGCCTTCAGAAATGAAGACTATTTAAATATATGAGTGGTACAATGAGCTTCAAGTGGTGTTCTATGATGTACATATTATTGATGTCTATAGGCAATGATTACCATTTTCAATTAGTGGAGCTATCAGTTTGTTTGTTTATTCAAGTAAAAAATAAATCTGTTCCCTTTCTAAAGCACTAATGAATTAATGTACCTATATTATATGACTTCTAAGTAGCATAGTCATGTAGTCCCAACATAGAATGGGCCACCTTTTTCCTGTGGATTTCGTAAGAGGTGACTAAGAAAGCTTAATGGTTTAGGGGTGGGCAGCAGCATCCCTCTTAAAATATCAAAAGCAAAACTAAGCGGAAGGCCCATGTTCAGCAGTGGACAGCTGATATATTGATGAAGTAGTATTAATGCTATAAGGTTATTTAGGTAGCTAGATGGACTTTGCACATTTTGCTATACATAAAGAGATATCTGAGAATACATGTGCACCTTATTCAAGGCAATCAAAAATCCTTCATTTTGAAATAATAATTGTTCTTTTGACTAATACTTGCATATATTAAACTAGGAGGTGGAAGCTATGAAGGTTGTGATTCCTGGTGAAGAAGAGCTTGGTCAGACTGGCTACCAGACTCTATGCTTTTTATCACATGCAGCACAGGCCGATTTCATTGCCCCAGATGCTATGGCTAAACTCAGACAGGTAAAGACCACTTTAAGGTTTTTTTGGTCATATGTTAAAAAAATTGGAGTAGAATTAAGCACTTTTTCATAACCAATTTACCTAACATATTTTTTTTCCTAAGACTGTGTTGAATCAATAATATTATGTAGAGGAATAATTATTTTCCATAGAAAAATCCAGGCACAGTGCGTGTAGCGGAGGAAGACAAAGGTTGGCGGCAGACGACGGCGTCAGCGTGGGCGGGCCGCGCCACTCGGCTGCTATCAGCCGCCGCAGCCGCGCATTGCGCCGCCGCCCGCGACCGCGTCTACTTGCGGGCTGCTGATCTCACCCGCTGGGCACCCAGACCTGGTGTGCTCATTTTATAATATTTTTAAACAAATTCTAAATTTATAGTTTTCCTATTAATATATTTGCAATCAATTTAAGGGCTGAAATCAAATTTATTGAGTGACATAAAGCATTTTGTAAGACAAACATTATTTTTATTATATATAAGACATCTGCTCTCTTTAGTCTTCTGATCTTACATAGATGCAACAGCATTTTTGTGATGGAATTAGGATGAGAAACTAGACAGTCCTTACAGTTTTTCCTATAGTGTTCATTTCCTTAAAAACTATTGGCATTTGGAATGAACAGTGAAAAGTAAACTTCAAAGTTGCATGAAAACCAGAGAAATTAAGCAATGATCCTTGTTATTATAATAGCAGAAAAATAAATAAAGACAAAGAACAGAAATATCTGAATATTTTAAAATGTAACATAAGAAGGATATCTAAAAATATAGTTACATTTACTCACTTTATTTTTAGTAAACTATATCGTAATTATCTGAAACTGTTCAAGCAAATTATGGTTATTTATCAGGAATGGACCAGTCCTCTTACATGTCAGCAGTGACGCCATTCCCGGCACATGCACTGTCATCAGATGCCGCGGACGGTAAGCAGGCAGTCGCTGCTTGCGTCACAGAGACAGATATGGGCAAAGAGTGCATCTGCCACTTGGAGGTAGATACTCTATTTACTTATTTAAATAACTTGATTGACTAAATTAAAATATGGTACAAAAAATAAAATATGGTATGGTAATGAGAAAGAATAAGTCTTGACTTACCTTAAAATGAGGAAGGCTCTAAATCATCAACATCAGCTATTCATTATATGCATATAGCACTATCTGATCTAGTTAATTCACTGCTTCAGGCATACAATAATTGCAGCCTTTGATAATAACAATTTAATAAGTATTCCCCTGAGATCAGCTCCTAACACTGGACATAGTGTCTCTTATATAATGCTCTAAGGAGCAACCCCAAGCCACTTAAATATCGTTCCTTGCATTTGGGGTGTAAGGAATAAAATAGATAATAATGTAAAAGCCCAAAGATGAAAGGTTTGGCTAATTTCTAAAGATATCAAATATCCTCTAAAGAATGTGATAACGGAATAAATAAATAATACAACATTAATTACATTACAGATTTGTGTCAACTGGTACCCTTGTGGGCTGAAGTACTGTAAAGGCAAGCCCCAGGGTGGTTTGAGTTACCGCTGTGGCATAAAAACATGCCACCGGTGTTACCGCTATCACTTTTACGTGCGGCGGCGCGACGCCTGCTACAACTACACGTGACGGCGCGACCGCAGGCCTCTGAGCCCGCAGCCGCCTTCTCAGTGCCAAACTATGCATCTAGTCTTACTTGTAGTTTTCTTATATATTTACAAAAATGTAATCTAAGCTGAGACAATACTCTATTTGTAACCTTTGTAAATATTTTGCTAAATATCTATAGTATTTTTATGTAAGAAGCAAACAGATTAAATAACTTTTTGAAAATTGTGTGACTTCCATACTTATTATGATAGATCTCATATGACTTTGCAAATTTTAATTTTTTAGCATTTTTTAAGTGTTCCAACCCCTATTTTTCAACCTTCACCTGTAGTCGTATTATGGTCTCTTACAGGGTAGACAAACTAGATAATGCCTATGTAGTTGATGATAAATTGGAAATGTCAATATGGCAGTAAAACACCTGCATATACTACAGGGTATAAATATTATTAGTTCTTCTGTTAATAAAAAATCTTTTAGTTTTGACTAGATCCATTTTAAAAATCCTATTTTACAGATATCCTATACTATAAATATAAAAAATTCTAATGATGGATGATTTGATACATGTTTGTTGCTCTTTCATGCAAAAACTATGCAACAGATTTGAATGAAAATTGACAGCTAGATTATATTTTAACTTAGCACATAAGATGATATACATGCTCAAAGCCATGGAATGCAACTAGTTAAAAATAAATCTTGCTCAAAATCAAGTTCAAAACTTCTACATAATTACTATTATTGATTAAACTTATTTTATACAATCTTGGTTTATAATCTTAAAATAAAAAAACGACATTCCCTATTTACATTTATTTATATTAACTAGTATGCTAAATATGTTGAGGTAATTTGTTTTTCAGTGACATCCAGGAAATGGCTCATGTCGGTTCTTCCTAAGCACAAATTTTATTTTACGTTCCATATCTTCATTATAGATGGCTTTACATTTCTCATGATTTATGCGTCGTCGTGTCTGTAAATGTAAACATAATATACATGTTATAATTTAAATGATGAACTGTGATGACAAGCACTAATATAAAAAATATGCCTATTACGTAAAGATTATGTTACGATTTAACAGGAACTTCAAGTGTCGTATAATTATTTACTATTTCCTTCAATCTTAACATTCTATTTTTCAATCCAACGTGAAAAAAAGAAATATTTGAAATCTCAATATCCAAATATTTTAGGTTACTTGCCTGAAAAGGTTTTTCATAATATCTTGTAAGCCTAAATTGTTCTAAGATACCTTCTTTACCAAGAATTCTATTTAACAATCTACAGGCGTCGTCCACATTATTATTCTTTACAAAAACTGTACGAGCTATAAACGAAGGATGTCTATTTGAAAGTAATTTCAATGTTAGAAACATTATAGGGACGTCCAAAGTAAGAAATGGAAATAAAACAGTGGCACAAATCAATGCCCAAATCTATTTTTTTATACAAATAAATTAAAAATAATTATTACAATTGTATCATTCACAAAATATGAGAAAATATAGATATAAGAAATTCGAAGACTTCTCTGTCACTGTCAGTCGGTCAGGAACACAGATTAAGAGAAAAATTATTTATGACAATCAGTACTACGTCAGTCAATATTTGAGGTAAATTCTTCTAATATCTATGGTTAAAACATCATTATACTATATCTATGGCACTAACATTAAGTAAGCCAAATTTTTATATTCCTAATCTATGAAAATGTCTTATTTATTAAATTAACCCATTTAAAAAAGTTAGGAATAAGCACAGGCACAGATAATTATATATCTATGGGAAGAAGGCGTTACTTGAAAAAAGCGCGGGAAACGTTTAAAAAAGCGGGAGTGTTTTTTGATCTTCTTTAAATTAATTTTATTTTTAATTATATAAGGATTAGTCTTATTTATATATTGTGTATTAGATTGTATATATAATTGTATATTTTGTAGTAATAGTGTTTGTTGCTGTAAATATTGGTAAGTAAATTACCTATATTAATTAGACATTATGGATCCACCTATAGACCCTGGGGGGACAACCCCCAGGTGTCTGCAAATATAACTATCCCATTTAATAATAGTTTTGATATATTGGGTGAATCTAGTATGGACACAGATGGTTCTAGCGTTGCAAGTTCTAAACGTAAGCGAGTACGTGGCGAACGTCGCATTTGCAAACATTGCAATAAAAAACGAAGGAGGCACACCAAAGGTCTCGAATCTAAAATTAAAGATAGTGATTGTCAATGTATTGAGGATGAGAATCAAACTCTAGTATCAATACCAGTTGTAAATAATACCGAGTCTGTTAAACCTGCTTCTCCACCCAGTACTTTAAGCAGAACTTTGTACAATGCCGAGGATGTAGCTCCTTATGTCGTTCATGTACAAAAAAATGAAACACATCCTAATGATAACACTACATTACATCCTATTGCATTTGGTCGCTTTTTACACACTAATAAGATAAATAATATAGTGAATGGTAGCCTCAAAGAATAGGAAGAAACCGTTTATCGCTTTCTTTCTCAAATTTTGAAAATGCAAATGCATTTTTAAATAATAGTCACTTAGAAACACATAATTTTAAGGCATTTATACCTTCTTTCCATGTAACCCGTATGGGAATTGTGAGGGGTATTCCTAAAGATTGGACAGAAGAGGAAGTAATCCAAAATATATCAGTACCTATAGGTTGTGGGAGAATTCTAAAAACCAGAAGAATTAAGAAAAAGACCATTAATGAAGGACAACCAAGTTTTATTAATACTGAAACCATTGTTATTACTTTTGATGGACAAATATTACCAAAAAGAGTATTTATGTTTTACACATCATTAACTGTAGATTTGTACATTTACCCCACTATCCAATGCTATAACTGCTGTAGGTTCGGACATGTCAAGATGCAGTGTCGTTCAAATCCTCGGTGTTATAAATGCAGGCAAAATCATACAGGTGATAAATGTGAAGTAGATGAGGAAAATGTTTCTTGTATCTTGTGTAATGGTTCTCATTCAGCAATTAGTAAGAAATGTCCTGAATATGCACGTCAGAAAGCCATTAAAGAAACAATGGCCCACAGTTGTGTTTCTTATGCTGAAGCATCAAAATTTCATCCTCCCACTTCTAAACTATATTCAGATGTATTAACATCATCATCTCCGTCCAATAAATCTCATTTTCAATCTTCTTTCCTCAAAGAGAAATCATCATTACCACATATTCAATCATCATATAAAAAAACAGTTACACTTAAACCACGCACTCCTCAAAAAGCACAACAAGGATATGATCGTTCTGCCCATGAAGCCATAGTTAAGGAATATAATATTCCTGCTCCCTCTAATGGTTGTGCATTATCATCAAATAATATTGACAATAATCAATCCATCTTTGATATTATTCTCATGCTTATTAAAGTGTTATCGCAATCGAAAATGATACAAACAACTTTACCACCGTCCAACGATGCCATTTACAATGTATTTTCTCAATTATTAACTTCTCACAATGGATTACAAAGTCCTAATAATTCAGTGGAACTGTCGTAGCATAACAAACAAGAAATCAGACTTATTTTATTTGATTAATAAATATAATCCTTTTATAATAGCTCTACAAGAGACTTGGTTAAAGCCAGGATATCCTTTTAGGATTTCAGGCTTTACAAGTCTCCGTGATGATAGAGCTGACGGATATGGCGGTGTTGCCATATTGGTCAAAAACTCCTTCCTTTTTCTTCTTTTTCGCTTCCTGTATATAGCGGCATTAATGCAGCTGCTATAATTATAAATGGTATCTGTTTTGTTACTTTATATATTCCTGATCCTACATGCCAAATATATTCACAACTAGAACAATTATTTTCAATTTTACCTAAACCTTTTCTCGTAATGGGCGATTTTAATGCTCAACACCAATCGTGGGGCAGTTCTACTTCTAATTTTTATGGTGGAAAACTCCTGACGATAATTGACACTTACAACTTATGTATTATTAACTCAGATGTACCAACACGTAGAACTGCACCGAATGAAGGGTTTAGTGCTCCTGACATTTCAATATGTTCTTCTGATTTAGCTTCTTCACTGTCGTGGTATCCTCATTCCTCTACTTTCGGAAGCGATCACTTTCCCCTCATTCTTTCTTTTCCAATTTCCATTCCCTCAAGTCGAAAGAGTGGTCCTCGGCTTAAATATAATTTATCAAATGTAGACTGGAATATTTACAAACAATATTTAGATAATAAAATATCGGAGTTACCTATTGTTTACCATGGAAATGAACATCAATGTTGTAATGACTTGATGATAAATATGAAGGAGGTTGCTGATTTATTATTTCCTGTTAAAAATAGTGCTTCAGGGAAAATTCCCTCGCCACCTTGGTGGGACAAAGATTGTACGGAAGCAATTAAAAATCGTAAAGAGGCTGAAAAAAATTATAATAATTACATGACACCAGAAAATTTTGAAATTTACACCGCAGTTTCACGTTCTACTCGAAAACTACTGAAAAAAAAGAAATTAGAAGGCTGGAGAAGATTTTGTTCTTCTATCTGTCCAGAAGTTAATTCATCAGTCGTTTGGAATAATATTAAAAGATTCAGATCTGCCTTTAGTGATCATACATCACGTTCTGCACTCGATTTAACTTTAGCGAATAAATTTTTAGATCGCCTTGCTCCTAGTTATGTGCCGGAATGCCTTTACAATATTTCTCTATCCGTCTCTGACGAATTATTCGAACTTGACTCTCCTTTTACTCTAGTAGAACTTAAAGGTGTTCTAGCTTCTATTAAAGACTCTGCACCGGGAGAAGACGGTATACCGTATTCCTTTTTTAAAAATGCTAGCGATGCGACATTAATTTACTTTTTAAATATAATTAATTCCATAATTATTTCGGGAAATATACCTACTTCATGGAAGTCTCAGATTATTATACCATTTCTAAAGCCTCATAAACCACCTTCTGAACCATCTTCATACCGTCCTGTTGCACTTTCCTCTGTCTTACTAAAGCTAGCTGAACATTTAGTGAAAAACCGTCTAGAATGGTTGTTAGAAAGTAATAACTTACTATCCCCGAACCAGTTTGGTTTTAGGAAAGGTAAGAGCACCTTAGATAATGTGAGCATTCTTATTTCAGATATTCATATAGCTTTCTCACAAAATTTGTCAATCCTCTCAGCCTTTTTAGATATAAATTCTGCCTATGATAATGTAATAATTTCTATTTTAAAAACTAAATTACAAGCTCTAAATGTACCGGTAATGCTTTCTAATTTCATTATCAATATTTTATCAGAAAGAACGATATATATGAATTTAGATGAAGATACCAAATTATCTAGAACAGTATGGAAAGGCCTTCCACAAGGATCTGTTCTCAGTCCAATCTTATTTAACATATACACATACGATCTAGAATTATTCCTTGATAAATCCGTCAAAATTTTACAATATGCTGATGATCTTTTATTATATTTTATTGCGAAGTCCATAGAATCTGCTTCTGCCAAATTATCTGATTCATTAGATTTGTTAAAAACGTGGTTAGATGCAAATGGTCTTAATCTTTCTGTAACCAAGAGTAGTGTAGTTTTGTTTTCAAGAATGAGATCACCGCAACAAATTAAGGTGCTTTATGATAACTCATACATTCCTATAAAGACTGAAATTAAATTTTTAGGTATCGTGCTAGATAATAAATTAACAGGTCTGTCCCACTGTAATTATATTTCTACGAAATGTGAGCGTAACCTCAACATTCTTAGGTGCCTTGCTGGAGTTTGGTGGGGAGCACATCCCGTTTCACTAAAACTTGCTTATAATGGTCTTATAAGGAGTGTCATTGATTATGGAACTTTTTTGTTAGCTCCAGGAAGTTCATTTGCTTTTAAGAAATTGGATTTAATTCAATCAAAGGCCTTGAGGATTATCTCTGGAGCAATGAAATCAAGTCCAATCAATGCTTTACAGCTCGAAGTCGGTGATCCACCTTTGGTTTTAAGAAGGCAATATCTATCTGATCGCTTCTTTTTTCGTTGTTTACAATTATCTGATCATCCGCTTATTCAAAAGTTATCTCAACTACATATCTTTATTTCGTCTTCATCTTATTGGAAACATAAAAAACCTCCATGTTTAATACAAAGTTATGAAAAATATAAATCCATAGAATCTCCCACTTTTACATCGTCCTGTTTTCCCATTTATAAATGCTCATATCAATCTTTAGTTTTATCTCCTAATATTAAATATGATTTTGGGTTATCAAAAAATGATTCAGAATTGAATGCCAAATTTATGTTTATAACTGACATTGAATGGAATGAATGGCACTACATCTTTACTGATGCATCAAAACCAGACAATAGCGGTTGTGTAGGTGTGGGTGTGTTTCATTCACAATTTAATATCGTTCAAAAAATTAAACTTCCACCGGAGTCTTCAGTTTTTACCGGGGAATGTTATGGTATTTTAAAAGCTGTAGAATATATACTTTTAATGAAATTACATAAGGCAATAGTTTTCACTGACTCTATGAGCTCTTTACAAGCTCTAGCCAAATATCCGTTTAAATCAAAACCAGTTTATCCCATTATTTGTGACATAAGACAAAGTCTTTATCTTTGCATGTTGAGAGGGTATTCCGTTTCTTTTGCCTGGTTACCAGGACACAGTGGTATTAGCGGCAATGACAAAGCTGACCTTATTGCAAGAGAGGCTGTAACTTGTGGTGATATGTATCCGTATCATAATTACTGTAGTGACCTAGCTTGTCTCCCAAAAATATATTTAAGGTATGCCTGGAAGGAATATTGGGAAAAAACAAGTACAATAAAAGGAAGATTTTATCGCCTTATACAACCCGATATTCCTTTCAAACCATGGTTTTGTAAATTAAAGCTTGGAAAGACCGCAACAACTATTATAACTCGTATGCGTCTAGGTCACGTATGCACACCTTCTCATTTATACAAGCTTGGTATTGTACAAAGTTCGTCGTGTAATTGCGGTGCTGAAGTGGCAGACTTGAATCATATATTCTTCTCATGTTCTAAATTTGACCACACCTCCCTTTTTAATACTAGCATCTGTGAAGATCCTGCCACCAAGCCGTCATCCACATACAAAGCTACAATAATCTTCCCCTTATCGTTGTCTCGTACGAAGAGACAAGGATCAGCATCACAAGCTTTGAAATCCACGCTCTTGAAAAATCTAGTATTCGTTTGTTCCAACATCTCGGAGCTTGTTTCAAGCCGTACAGACTCCTTTTTAATAAACATACGCGTCCAGTGCCATCGTCATAACCTTCCGGTTGAGACATAAAAATCTCCTCGTCCAAGGATCCATACAAGAAAGCAGTTGAAACATCGAATTGCATCATATACATTTCCTCACTAGCCGCGATACTCAAGACAGCTCTAATCGTTGCCATCTTAGCTACTGGGCTAAATGTCTGATAGTAATCAATGCCTTTCTTCTGTCGAAATCCCTTTATGACAAGTCTAGATTTATACTTATCAACTGTTCCATCTGCATTAAGTTTCACTTTAAAGACCCATTTGCATGGAATAGCCTTCCTATTTTTCGGTAGTTCTGTTAAAATCCAAGTTCCATTTTCTTTTAAAGAAGAAATTTCACTTTCCATAGCTTTTTTCCATAGCTTACTTTCCGGACTTTGTATCGCTTCTTTATAGCAACTTGGTTCTGAGTAACCAGTCCATTCGGTGTTCATAATATAATCATTGAACTTAGCAGGAAGTCTAAGTAATGCACGATCTCTCAATACTCTAGCACCTTGCTCAGATATCTCAAGATCTCGAAGACCTTCTGGAATATTATTATTAATATCTTCCCCATTTGCTTCATCCAGTTCAATTTCTTCTTCATGAACATCATTTCTCGTATCATCAAATACTTCATCATCAATAGGCGAGCTTGGAGAAGTCTCTATCAAAGGACTTTCTTCTCTTGCAGTATTAATACGATCATTTGTAGCGATCGAAGCTTTCTGAAGAGGAATCTCTATCTCATTCTCTTCAATTTGTTTAGTTGACACATCAACGAACCTTGATTCGATTGGATTCTCATTGATAACAACATCTCGAGACCTTATTAAAGAATTCGAAGCTTTATTCCAAAGTCTATAGCCATCATCGTTATCATAACCAATCAAAATACATTTATCTGCTTTCTTTTGCAATTTCTTTCTTTTTTGTTTTGGTACATGTGCATAACATAAAGAACCAATTATTCTCAAATGCTTAATTTGTGGTTTTCTTTCATACCAGAGTTCATAGGGAGATTTCTTCTCTATACTCGACGGTCCAGTCCTATTTAAAATATAGACAGCCGTGTTCACGAGTTCAGCCCACAAGTATTGTGGCAACTCCTCATGCGCATGCATCATTGCTCTAGCAGATTCAACAATGGTTCTGTTGTCACGTTCACAACAACCATTCTGCTCTGGTGTATATGGCATCACCAGCCGTTGCTTAACACCATTCCTTTTTAGAATATTTTTTTACTTTTTCGTTGTCGAACTCTCCGCCGTTATCGCTGAGCAGTTCCTTGACTGTATGTCCTACTGTCTTAGCTTCAGCTAGCATATCTTCTAATTTTTGATATACTTCTGACTTTTCACGTAGAAAGTAGACATAGCGAAATCGTGTGTAGTCGTCCTTAAATAAAACAAAATACTTATATTTTGATGTAGAACTTGGGAAGGGTCCACAAACATCTGTGTGAATAAGTTGTCCAGGTGCAGTTGCTCTTTCACGTACACCAAACTTCCGTCTATGTGCTTTTCCGAAAATACAGCCTTCACAGACTTCTTCATTAGACCAGTTTGTTTTAATTCCCAACTCACGTTCGATTACACCCTTTACGTGTTTTTTACTCTGATGTCCCAATCTCTCATGATATAGTTGCAATTTATCTGTCTTGTCTACCAGATTTATGCAAGTCACAGGCAATACAGGTTTAAATTTCAACTTATATAAACCACCATACCTTTCTCTGGTTCCTTTTACGGCAATCTTTCCGTTGATTTGGACATTACAAGATGTTACACGGGACTCAAACAGACTATCAGGATTTCTGTCCTGAGCCGATAGAACCGAAAATAAATTCTTACTAATTTGAGGTACATACCAGACGTTTCGAAGATATATATTCTCTTCCTTACCATCAACATCAGCTATAACGTTGATTGTGCCTTTACCAACGGCTTTGATAATATTACCATCCGCTGTTGTAACAGTGTGAGATTCGCTCAGCCCAAAGTATTCAAAATCCTGATAGAGATCCTGACGCATTGTTACATGATTGGTAGCTCCATTATCAACATACCAGCCATCCTTGTCGATAACCGTGTCTAATGAATTTACCAACAACAACATCATGTTCATGCTTGAAACAGTCTCTTTTCCTAAGCGAGTAGACTTCTTCTTAGAACATTCCTTCATAAGATGTCCTACTTCTTTACAAAAGAAACATTTCCTTTTATCAGTAGTCTTTGAAGTCTCACCTTCTTTCTTTAAAGTTTCACCTTTTTCCTTAGTAAACTTTTTCTTCACTTTGGTCACCAGTGCTTGCCCACTAATCTCACTAGTACCTCCTGTTCCTGTAAGAGCACGTTCATGAGCACACAATTGACTAGTTAGGTTTTCCACTGTTCGATCCTTTTTTGACATCAACAACCAACTCGACTTAAAAGAAAAATACGATTCAGGCAGTGTGTCTAGAATTTTGCAAATCAGCAAAAGATCCGGTAAATTTGTATTATTTTCTGCTTTTGCAAGTTCCTGTACCAGTTTGAACCATATATTCTTCAGTTTTGTAATGTGAGTTGTAATATTATCTAAGGGATCTTTACTGTACCGGAAGAATTCCATACATAAATCATACGCTTTATTGTCATTAACGCCATCATAAAGCCTGTGTAATTCATCCCATACTTCTTTAGGAGTGGAGAATCTAATCACCTTGTCAAGTGTTTCGTCGCTAATATTATTAGTTATCAAGAGTAGTGCTGTACTCTCTAACCTGAGAAAATTCTGTAGACTCGTGATATCACCTGTGCTAACCCTATCTCCATCAGCTGATGCAGCAGCTCCAGCCACTTGCGTAGCAGCTTCTGCCAGCAGAGAAGGTCGTTGTATATTACCTTCAACAATATCAAGAAGTCCGTCGATACCCCTTAGCAAAGCGGTCATCCGATACTTCCATTGTATCCAGTTATGGTTTTCAAGTTTGGTAATCTGTATCTTGGCAAGATCCATCTTCAGCAATCTGGGCCCGTAACCACTTAAAGATATTCGTACCTTGAACCTTGTTCCTTGAACAGTAACTGAACTCTTCAATGATTGGTTGTAAGAATTAGCAGAAGTAAGCAGATAAATGTATTTTGATTGGTTATGATAACGATGATGGCTATAGACTTTGGAATAAAGCTTCGAATTCTTTAATAAGGTCTCGAGATGTTGTTATCAATGAGAATCCAATCGAATCAAGGTTCGTTGATGTGTCAACTAAACAAATTGAAGAGAATGAGATAGAGATTCCTCTTCAGAAAGCTTCGATCGCTACAAATGATCGTATTAATACTGCAAGAGAAGAAAGTCCTTTGATTAAATCTTGAAAACCATAACTGGATACAATGGAAGTATCGGATGACCGCTTTGCTAAGGAGTATCGACGGACTTCTTGATATTGTTGAAGGTAATATACAACGACCTTCTCTGCTGGCAGAAGCTGCTACGCAAGTGGCTGGAGCTGCTGCATCAGCTGATGGAGATAGGGTTAGCACAGGTGATATCACGAGTCTACAGAATTTTCTCAGGTTAGAGAGTACAGCACTACTCTTGATAACTAATAATATTAGCGACGAAACACTTGACAAGGTGATTAGATTCTCCACTCCTAAAGAAGTATGGGATGAATTACACAGGCTTTATGATGGCGTTAATGACAATAAAGCGTATGATTTATGTATGGAATTCTTCCGGTACAGTAAAGATCCCTTAGATAATATTACAACTCACATTACAAAACTGAAGAATATATGGTTCAAACTGGTACAGGAACTTGCAAAAGCAGAAAATAATACAAATTTAACGGATCTTTTGCTGATTTGCAAAATTCTAGACACACTGCCTGAATCGTATTTTTCTTTTAAGTCGAGTTGGTTGTTGATGTCAAAAAAGGATCGAACAGTGGAAAACCTAACTAGTCAATTGTGTGCTCATGAACGTGCTCTTACAGGAACAGGAGGTACTAGTGAGATTAGTGGGCAAGCACTGGTGACCAAAGTGAAGAAAAAGTTTACTAAGGAAAAAGGTGAAACTTTAAAGAAAGAAGGTGAGACTTCAAAGACTACTGATAAAAGGAAATGTTTCTTTTGTAAAGAAGTAGGACATCTTATGAAGGAATGTTCTAAGAAGAAGTCTACTCGCTTAGGAAAAGAGACTGTTTCAAGCATGAACATGATGTTGTTGTTGGTAAATTCATTAGACACGGTTATCGACAAGGATGGCTGGTATGTTGATAATGGAGCTACCAATCATGTAACAATGCGTCAGGATCTCTATCAGGATTTTGAATACTTTGGCGAATCTCACACTGTTACAACAGCGGATGGTAATATTATCAAAGCCGTTGGTAAAGGCACAATCAACGTTATAGCTGATGTTGATGGTAAGGAAGAGAATATATATCTTCGAAACGTCTGGTATGTACCTCAAATTAGTAAGAATTTATTTTCGGTTCTATCGGCTCAGGACAGAAATCCTGATAGTCTGTTTGAGTCCCGTGTAACATCTTGTAATGTCCAAATCAACGGAAAGATTGCCGTAAAAGGAACCAGAGAAAGGTATGGTGGTTTATATAAGTTGAAATTTAAACCTGTATTGCCTGTGACTTGCATAAATCTGGTAGACAAGACAGATAAATTGCAACTATATCATGAGAGATTGGGACATCAGAGTAAAAAACACGTAAAGGGTGTAATCGAACGTGAGTTGGGAATTAAAACAAACTGGTCTAATGAAGAAGTCTGTGAAGGCTGTATTTTCGGAAAAGCACATAGACGGAAGTTTGGTGTACGTGAAAGAGCAACTGCACCTGGACAACTTATTCACACAGATGTTTGTGGACCCTTCCCAAGTTCTACATCAAAATATAAGTATTTTGTTTTATTTAAGGACGACTACACACGATTTCGCTATGTCTACTTTCTACGTGAAAAGTCAGAAGTATATCAAAAATTAGAAGATATGCTAGCTGAAGCTAAGACAGTAGGACATACAGTCAAGGAACTGCTCAGCGATAACGGCGGAGAGTTCGACAACGAAAAAGTAAAAAAATATTCTAAAAAGGAATGGTGTTAAGCAACGGCTGGTGATGCCATATACACCAGAGCAGAATGGTTGTTGTGAACGTGACAACAGAACCATTGTTGAATCTGCTAGAGCAATGATGCATGCGCATGAGGAGTTGCCACAATACTTGTGGGCTGAACTCGTGAACACGGCTGTCTATATTTTAAATAGGACTGGACCGTCGAGTATAGAGAAGAAATCTCCCTATGAACTCTGGTATGAAAGAAAACCACAAATTAAGCATTTGAGAATAATTGGTTCTTTATGTTATGCACATGTACCAAAACAAAAAAGAAAGAAATTGCAAAAGAAAGCAGATAAATGTATTTTGATTGGTTATGATAACGATGATGGCTATAGACTTTGGAATAAAGCTTCGAATTCTTTAATAAGGTCTCGAGATGTTGTTATCAATGAGAATCCAATCGAATCAAGGTTCGTTGATGTGTCAACTAAACAAATTGAAGAGAATGAGATAGAGATTCCTCTTCAGAAAGCTTCGATCGCTACAAATGATCGTATTAATACTGCAAGAGAAGAAAGTCCTTTGATAGAGACTTCTCCAAGCTCGCCTATTGATGATGAAGTATTTGATGATACGAGAAATGATGTTCATGAAGAAGAAATTGAACTGGATGAAGCAAATGGGGAAGATATTAATAATAATATTCCAGAAGGTCTTCGAGATCTTGAGATATCTGAGCAAGGTGCTAGAGTATTGAGAGATCGTGCATTACTTAGACTTCCTGCTAAGTTCAATGATTATATTATGAACACCGAATGGACTGGTTACTCAGAACCAAGTTGCTATAAAGAAGCGATACAAAGTCCGGAAAGTAAGCTATGGAAAAAAGCTATGGAAAGTGAAATTTCTTCTTTAAAAGAAAATGGAACTTGGATTTTAACAGAACTACCGAAAAATAGGAAGGCTATTCCATGCAAATGGGTCCTTAAAGTGAAACTTAATGCAGATGGAACAGTTGATAAGTATAAATCTAGACTTGTCATAAAGGGATTTCGACAGAAGAAAGGCATTGATTACTATCAGACATTTAGCCCAGTAGCTAAGATGGCAACGATTAGAGCTGTCTTGAGTATCGCGGCTAGTGAGGAAATGTATATGATGCAATTCGATGTTTCAACTGCTTTCTTGTATGGATCCTTGGACGAGGAGATTTTTATGTCTCAACCGGAAGGTTATGACGATGGCACTGGACGCGTATGCTTATTAAAAAGGAGTC
Source organism: Galleria mellonella (assembly GCF_026898425.1). Lineage (NCBI taxonomy): Eukaryota > Metazoa > Arthropoda > Insecta > Lepidoptera > Pyralidae > Galleria > Galleria mellonella. The sequence continues at coordinate 2,289,044 of NW_026442112.1, forward strand.
TGTACGGCTTGAAACAAGCTCCGAGATGTTGGAACAAACGAATACTAGATTTTTTCAAGAGCGTGGATTTCAAAGCTTGTGATGCTGATCCTTGTCTCTTCGTACGAGACAACGATAAGGGGAAGATTATTGTAGCTTTGTATGTGGATGACGGCTTGGTGGCAGGATCTTCACAGATGCTAGTAGATGAATTTTTTGAAGATCTGAAAGGTACTTTCAAAATTACTATGAAGCCTGCATGCTATTTTTTGGGAATAGAGATAGAAAAAAGAGAAGACGGCCTACTGATAGCTCAAGCTGGTTACACAAGAAAACTTTTGAAGCGTTTTGGTATGGAAGATTGTCGTCCTGTTATGACGCCCATAGTTAAGGATGATGTGGAACAAAAGCACAATACGTGTGATTTAACTCCAATCCTGGAAAATTATCGGCAGATTGTTGGTGCATTAGCTTACCTTATGGTTGGCACACGTCCAGATATCGCCTATGCTGTAAGTGTTGTATCACGGAATTTAGAAAAACCAACTGAGACAGATTGCGTTAGGGTGAAACGTATTATGCGTTATCTCAAATATGCTCCTGAAGCTGGAATTTTGTACAAGAAATATTATAAGAACAAAATATTGGAAAGCTATAGTGATTCAGATCATGGAGGTTGTATTACAACAGGAAGATCAACGTCAGGAGTACTGTGCCTCTATGCGGGTGGTCCTATCTCATGGTTAAGCCAAAGACAAACTAGTGTAGCAATTTCTACAACGGAAGCAGAAATAGTCGCTGCTAGCGAAGCAGCTAAGGAATGTATCTGGCTAACTAGGTTGTTTCGAGAACTGGTAGGCTTGAAAGAACTTCCTGTGTTGAATGTGGATAATGAAGCTGCTATTAGATTAGCTGAGAATCCGGAATTCCACAAGAGGACTAAACATATTCGGATTCGTCATTTCTTTGTTCGTGAGCTTGTTATAGCTAGAGAGCCAGTGATAAAGAAAGTTCACACTGGACTACAGTTGGCAGATATATTCACAAAACCTCTGCCTAGACCTCGTTTGTGGAAAATCCTAGCGTCAATAGGTCTCCACACCGAGAGAAGATGTTAATACTTTTTGGTTGGTTCCAAAATTTAAAATGCGGTGTGACACCTATTGCGTGTGTTGCCTAGCGATTGTTGACTGTCGTTTTTATTACGAAAATAGAAAATTAGTAGGTGATTTAAATATTATTTTTATTTATATATCAAGTGATATTGTGTGTTCGTTTATATATATTTTGTGTTATTTGTTTGGACCTTATAAACTGTATAACTGAACTCTTCAAAGATTGGTAGTAAGAATTAGCAGAATTGTCAGTAGATTTCACTTATACAGTTTATAAGGTCCAAACAAATAACACAAAATATATATAAACGAACACACAATATCACTTGATATATAAATAAAAATAATATTTAAATCACCTACTAATTTTCTATTTTCGTAATAAAAACGACAGTCAACAATCGCTAGGCAACACACGCAATAGGTGTCACACCGCATTTTAAATTTTGGAACCAACCAAAAAGTATTAACACTACCTTGGGATGAATTACACAGGCTTCATAGTAATTTTGAAAGTACCTTTCAGATCTTCAAAAAATTCATCTACTAGCATCTGTGAAGATCCTGCCACCAAGCCGTCATCCACATACAAAGCTACAATAATCTTCCCCTTATCGTTGTCTCGTACGAAGAGACAAGGATCAGCATCACAAGCTTTGAAATCCACGCTCTTGAAAAAATCTAGTATTCGTTTGTTCCAACATCTCGGAGCTTGTTTCAAGCCGTACAGACTCCTTTTTAATAAACATACGCGTCCAGTGCCATCGTCATAACCTTCCGGTTGAGACATAAAAATCTCCTCGTCCAAGGATCCATACAAGAAAGCAGTTGAAACATCGAATTGCATCATATACATTTCCTCACTAGCCGCGATACTCAAGACAGCTCTAATCGTTGCCATCTGGTTAATTGTAGCTTTGTATGTGGATGACGGCTTGGTGGCAGGATCTTCACAGATGCTAGTAGATGAATTTTTTGAAGATCTGAAAGGTACTTTCAAAATTACTATGAAGCCTGCATGCTATTTTTTGGGAATAGAGATAGAAAAAAGAGAAGACGGCCTACTGATAGCTCAAGCTGGTTACACAAGAAAACTTTTGAAGCGTTTTGGTATGGAAGATTGTCGTCCTGTTATGACGCCCATAGTTAAGGATGATGTGGAACAAAAGCACAATACGTGTGATTTAACTCCAATCCTGGAAAATTATCGGCAGATTGTTGGTGCATTAGCTTACCTTATGGTTGGCACACGTCCAGATATCGCCTATGCTGTAAGTGTTGTATCACGGAATTTAGAAAAACCAACTGAGACAGATTGCGTTAGGGTGAAACGTATTATGCGTTATCTCAAATATGCTCCTGAAGCTGGAATTTTGTACAAGAAATATTATAAGAACAAAATATTGGAAAGCTATAGTGATTCAGATCATGGAGGTTGTATTACAACAGGAAGATCAACGTCAGGAGTACTGTGCCTCTATGCGGGTGGTCCTATCTCATGGTTAAGCCAAAGACAAACTAGTGTAGCAATTTCTACAACGGAAGCAGAAATAGTCGCTGCTAGCGAAGCAGCTAAGGAATGTATCTGGCTAACTAGGTTGTTTCGAGAACTGGTAGGCTTGAAAGAACTTCCTGTGTTGAATGTGGATAATGAAGCTGCTATTAGATTAGCTGAGAATCCGGAATTCCACAAGAGGACTAAACATATTCGGATTCGTCATTTCTTTGTTCGTGAGCTTGTTATAGCTAGAGAGCTAGTGATAAAGAAAGTTCACACTGGACTACAGTTGGCAGATATATTCACAAAACCTCTGCCTAGACCTCGTTTGTGGAAAATCCTAGCGTCAATAGGTCTCCACACCGAGAGAAGATGTTAATACTTTTTGGTTGGTTCCAAAAAGTATTAACATTAATCATCTCCGATCCATCCGTGTTCCATTCCCAACTTCTATTCTTACTCTACTTTCTTCCAATGATCCTATTATCTATAAAATACTATCTTCATATATATATGATAACAATATTAAGATTTAGTTATATTACATGAATACATTTATAGTTGCATCAATTGCTTTTCCTATATATTTATAAGTATATTCTCATATGTACAAGTATATCCTTCATATCCTATAAATATCCTAGACCTAATCCTTATCCTTTCTAAATTCGTTTGTGTTAGATATTTTTATTACTATTATCGTTTCCCCGTTTTGTTCTTGGCAAAATACCCTAATATCGGGGTGAACGCCACAAAAAAAAAAAAAAAAAAAAAAAAAAAAGGCGTTACTTGTTTAATACTGACTACACCGATTTCTTCAACATTTAAGCGGTCTATTTTAACGTTTCTTTTTTTAATAAGATTTACTAAAAACGATAAGACGCATTAGGAAATGGGTTGTTTCTTTTTTAATTGCATGATCTTTATTGCTCGGCATTTATTGATCGGCTTACTTCTTCGCTTCATCATCTGTAATAATTTATCCACAAATTATACACTAATGCGATGCGAATAAGGATGTATTAAAAATATAAAAAAAAATATGTAAGAAGATTTGTCTTATTTTTGATAGGTATTTTTTATCTGTGATTATTATAAGTCATTTACGTACACTAAAAATATTACACATTTTATAATTTAATTTCAATTGGATCATATCATATAATAAAATGGCCGAAAGCGATATGAAGTCATTAATGACCTTTTCGTCCAAGTCAGAGGCTAGTACAGCACTCGCGTCACGGTCACGATGGAGGAACGCCCCGTTGCATGAACGATGTACTATGGTGGACATGATTAAAATCAAAGAAGCTTTTCAGACAGCCTACAGAAACGTACTGTTGCCAACTGAGTTCCGAAATGTTTTAAGCACTTTACTCAATGTGGATTATGATGACGAGGAATTTCAAATCCTTTTCATGAAGGTGTACTTCTACCTAATTGACTTAGATTTAAAATTACATTATAAACGTAATTAGAAATAACTGTAACACAAAATATTCGTCAATTTGTTTTATAATTCTTTAATGTTGTGACAGTCTTCTTGGCTCATGTACCTATCCTATTATAAAATATACTGAATTCTCTGAGCACGTTCATACACGGTTCATTAACCTTCCTTTTTTTAAATACTAGGAAAGTAATTTTAACTAATGATCTAAAGAAAACTAAAACTGACTTGGCTGAGAAATTCGCATCAGACACACTAGGAGAATCGAGTCCCAGGCTTCTTTACTTTCTTCCCTCAATTTTATATACCTACGACTAGCTTCTTCGTTGTATTTATAAAATAAGAATGAATGAATGGTTTATTTTCGAATGAATGAATGGTTTAGATAGATAATAAAAACATAATATCAGAATACAAAATTGTATTTTAAATAATATTATTTCATCAAAAAAGATCAATACAAACCGAAACGGCGAGATCGGCTGGGATGAGCTTGTTTCGCATCTTCTGTTGGGTTACTTTGCCAATGACCCAGAGAACCAGAGAGAGTCACTGCAACCGCCGATCATGGGCCTTCCCACCGTAATGCGCTCTCAGCATCGGCATCCCATATCCAGGATATGCTTTTGTCCTGATGTGTCGAAGGTATAATTCAACGAGAGAAGTAAATAGCTTAGTCAGTTACTATCAGTTTAGAGAGTATATATTCTTTATTGCACTTGTAAGTTACATATAAAATAATCTATTTATAAATGTTGTGAGCAAGGGTGGACTTATCTCTGACAGAGATCTCTTCCAGTCAACCCAGTACAGTAAGAAAGCATTTCGTTAGCGGGCAGCTGAAGTGCCACAACTATTAATACATAAACAAATATACAGTTAAATAAAATATTAAAATATATAATAAAATATTACATAAATACATACACTATAAATATGTACAATACCTACCTACTTATATAGTATATGTTAAAATAAATTAATATACTAATAGTAATAGATAATCAATAAATTGTATTGTTTTAATAGATGATAATGGAATGGTAACCTCGCCTGCGCTAACGATATACGCTGGCGGGGCACCAGTAAGGGATGATTGGTGAGAATGAAAACTCAAGTTAGTTAGCCCATTAAGATGAATACGCCTGAAATTCAGCACAATTCCAGGTGTATTCATCACGGTTTCCAGGGAGGACTACGTGAATGTCGACCTCACAGGGTACATTGCTAGCAACGGGACTAGTAGTCCGCATTACTAACAATCCCCCCTACGTATCTGCAAGAGTAAGTACACCTGTACTACCCGTGTTTTGGAGATATTTGTCCTTATATAACTATGCTTTAGTTTGAAGAAGAATAAAGGATTGATTTTCCAACGTTCGGAGGCATAACACCATAGTCCTCAGGAATAGTATCGCATTAGGGATACTGTGGATATCAGAGTATATTTTGTGTATGTATAATATTAGAGTCTTCATGTCTCTAAGCAACGGCTACTACTTTTATCAAGGAGCCAAAGGCTTGTTTCCCAATTTCAAGTATAAAAAGAATGTTCAATTATAAATCTTCACACAGGATCGTAGTACAGACCCTATGCAAGGTACATACATAACAGCAAGTCGCGATGGCATGATCAACTGGTGGTCACTGGATATGTCGTTGCTGAGAACTGCCTTTTCGTCCAGCCGTTAGTCCTACTAATTTCTTACGAAAACTGAATTTGTTGATAATTCTTTGCTAAGCAAATTAATTTGTAAAGTTGGTTGGTTTCGAATATGCAATCCAAAATTTGTACATATGCGGAGCTAAATGATGAATCCTATGAAATTAAAGGTCTGTCACTATTCTGTCCGAAGTTCTAACTATTTTCTACAACGAGATTGTTGTGCTGGCAAGCATAGCGCATCGCAGCCCTTAAACGGGTGCAACACCAAAAGCATGCATGCTTGCCCGAACCCTTATGTGTGGCATAAAAATGTTCAATCACATTATTTAATAATTTCCCCGAAATATCTCACCTGTCAAAATAAATCACGTACAATAACCCATTTGTTGACCAAGTTGGTTGGACAGCCATACTCATGCTTCAAACCGGAACTCGCAGTCAATAGTATTATTTATTTTTTACACAGAGTTGGTTTTTGATATAGCAGTCCTGACAACTGATGATGATGATAATTGCAGCTCACCTGAAGGTCAGCACGACCTGGGTCACGGATATGGTGTGCATGCCCGACGTGAACATTGTCGTAACAAGTTCCACAGAGCGCGACCTACGTTTCTATGACTGTACTGCTAAGACATTCACCCTCAAGATAATCATTACTAGTTGGGAATACATGGTAAGCTGCAGTCTTGCATCATGATTCACAGTCATCGTTTTTTGGATAGCAAATTTTAAATGGTAAAATAAATTATAGATCTTATACTATATAAGATCCTGAATTTAAAATTAAACAAAGTGTTAACAATTATCAAATTCAACATCAGGCATATTTAAGATGGAAGGGGAGGCGTGCCTATCCCACAATTGTCTAGTGCCTACCAGTGCGAGCAAAACCTTCGGCTACGCGTAAAATGAAGTTCTAAGATATAATAATGCGTCATTTTTAAAGAGACCAGGCCGTGTCGTCCTGGAAAATAATCTTAAATAATCAAAGGTCATTCTCTTATTTTATTCGCCATTCTCTTATTTCTAAAATCCACGTAATATATATAAAATTCAAATTACACACAGATCTGCACGATGTACTACCAATATCACAAAGATGCGAATGAGAAGTGCATCCTCATTTGCGGCGACGTGGGAGGCAACGTGCGAATACTGCTGTTCTCGCCTGTGAAGCGCGGCCCCTTCCGCAACCAGGCCGGCCGTGCGCTGATCCAGTTGCGACACGTCGACCTGCAGCGGAAGGTGATCCTCCAAATTTGTGCTATATGACTGTTTGACAGAAATTACTGTGTAAGATTTTATGAAGTTACAAGTATAAAATAAGTGTCTACTTAAAACTGTAACACTGATAACTTAGAAACTGATAGACATCGTACAACCTAAATTGATGATTTTTAGGGAAATTTCCTAATAAATCTGGCAGTTTTGCCGCTTTGGACAAAAATTATATTTTCCTGCTGTCAATTTTGTCATGCCTCATTTTTGTCGCTCTAGGTATCTACCTGAACGACGCCCTTTAATTTGGCCACAGTGTAATAATCACGACATATTAGCCCCAAGTGCTGCCGGAGATGCGGCTGGTGGAGCTGCAGCGCGTGCACTCGGAGTGGGTGCGGCAAGTGTCGTTTTACGCGTCGCTGCATTGCGTCGTCTCGTGCGCCACATGCGCGGACTCGCTGCTCATGTGTGACCTCGCCGGCTCCAAGACGCATAACATGTTTCGAGTTGACAAGGTGCAACAGGGTTATTTTTAATAAGTGTAAAACTCCTGTTCAATTTTGTTTTACCAAAATTTTAATTATATTTTCAACATAAGGTCCCCAGAAAAGCTGATGCTTCCGCAATAAAGAAGAAAACGTTTTATAAAATACTTTCTTGGGACATCGATTTTTATGAAAGTTCGAAACTAAAAAAAACTCATCGAAATTAGATACGAGTAGATAAATCAGCCAACAGAATTTCAGTTTTTATGCGATCTCCAAAAGAAAATAATTATTGATTTATAAGTTTCACTGCATTAGGTAGGCGATAACGTTCAGGTCAGAAGGAAACTTTGTAATAAATATCATCTGCTTAGATATCCTTCTATGTGTATGAAGCAGCTATGTGTATATTCGATTTGAAAGATAAGACAGTAAAATTACAGGGTACGGGAACATAACATAGTTTTATGAGCTGGTATATCGCATAAAAGGTATCACGGTCTTTGTAGAATATCAGTGATATCTCTATAGTAACGTCTTCTTACTCCATCACCAAATGGTCTTAAGATGCAAATTATAGAAGATAAAAATTAGCATAATCAGTGGGAACTCGTTCCAAATCGTTCCCAAGCCTGATGGTACTTCAGGGCATTCAGTGCTTCGCGTTCGACGAGGAAGCGCATGTGCTGGTGACTGGCGGACCGGACTGCGCGGTGCGCGTGTGGAATCCGTTCGTGCCGACGCGGCCCGGTGCCGTGCTGACGGGTCACCGCGCCGCCATCACAGCCCTCGTGCTACAGAATTCCGGCCAGACCATCTACTCGCTCTCGCGCGACCGCGTCATCAAAGTCTGGGACGTGCAGGGACAGGTCTGCGTGCAGGTCAGCTTATAGTAATTTTTCTCGCAACGTATAATCAAACGTGACTTACTAATCCAAAAAGGATGTTTCTGGTGAAGTGGTAACAAATATAACAACCACTATTTATCCAGAGTTTAGATATCTCCCAATACTATAAGAAATCAAGATTGGAAAATAGTCCCAGAGTTCTATGGCACTATTATACACCTGAAAGATGCATCCCGCCCTTTACTTCATACTCATATATGCCGCATGCATTAACATTTCATTATAGATAGCTGATAAAGGAGGGTTTTTTATGCAACTTAGAATGGCAAACAAGCTGACGGCCCACCTGATGGTAAGTGGTAACCGTTGCCTATAGACATTAACAGTACTGTGGACATAACAGGATATACTGTTTTGTCCATGATAATGTGTTGCCATTCCTGAGAACACAGCTATTATTCCTTTGTACCCTGTAATTTCACTGCCATATCCCACTCTTCAAACCGAAACACAGCCATGCAAACACAACTGCTTCAAGGTAGAGACACGAATGGGATAGAGGTGTTCAAGCAAATAACTTTTGTACAAAGTCTACATCTGGTATTATGCAGAAATAACATAAATATAATGTATGTTATTAGACATACATAGACATCCCCTCGCAAATCGGCGAGCGGACTCCGATATCGGCCGTGTACAACAAAGCAACTCGAGAGCTGATCCTCGCAGCCATGAAGATAGCAGTGCTTGTCTTGGATGAGCAGCTCAACCCTCAACACACCGATGGTTTCACGCACTCGCGTGCTGTAGCCAAGATACTATACAATCCCTTATTCAAAGTCGTTATCACTTGTGGCATGGACAGCATTATTATCAATTGGGATCCGGTTACAGGTTATTGCCATAAACTTATCACTATTATATCATCATCACACATCATCACTATTATTATCATAATCATCTTAATAACTCATTAATGTTAAATACGGTTTTTTTTTATAAACAATAGGATTTAATATAGTCTTACTTCGATATTTCTTTTCTTGCACTAGATATTGTGTATTGTTTACCTAAATAACTCATAATAATTTTCGGGAAAGATAGAATATCCTGTTTTGTCTGGCCGTTCACGAAGATACTGTTTACGAAACTAGATCTAATTGTTGTAGGAAGGTTAGGTTTGGGGATTTATTTAATCTGAATCTTCATAATCCTCCACCCACAAATCAAATCCAGGATCTTTTAAATAATTCTCAACTAACTCGAAATTTGACTATCATTTCTTTCTATATATCCCTATCAATAAGTGTAATCGACTGTAAATAATTGCGTAAAGGTAAACGCAATGCGATGGTCCGCGACGCCCACACGCGACTGTTGCACGGTGAGCTGATCCCGGTCGAGATCACGGCGGCTTGCTTTGATCCTGGCTGGCAGCTACTGGTTACTGGCGCACGCAATGGCACTCTTAAAGTACTAGTGATACCTTTGCCTCTTAAACTAGCGATTCCTAATATGGCTTCCGTAAAAAAGTCTCCAGGGTTCTGCGAAATTATTTATACAGTGAAAGAATTTCATTCTTCACATTAAAAAATAAATGACGCTATAAAGTTATTTTAAAATATTTCTAATAAAAGCTTTTGTTCTTATTTAAATTACAATGTTTTCGATTTGTAATCATTTGATATGGGGTTCCATGAAATAAAAGGTATTTGGTGGGCGTTTCTTAATCTTCAGTTTAGGAACCTCTGTCTTAAACCATTTTCAGTTACATAATTTTTTCAAACATGACCATCAAGGGTTTGGATACATTCTACGTAGACCTTGATAAAAGATTATGCAGGGTTATCATGAATGAATTTGTTAAAATAATTTAAAAGGTTTGGATCATCAAAAATTAAAACAGATTTCTATGCTCAGGTATGGAACTTCAATACTGGCTTGTGTCTAAGGAATATGGCAATCGAACACATGTGTGAAGTTACGAATTGTTTTTGGGTAGAGGGGAGGTACGTAGCTATGTTATAATACTAAAAAGTGGGGGGAAAGGGATTGTTAGTAATGGAGACTGAGAATCCTATTGCTAGCAATATACCCAACCAGGTCGACCTCCTCGCGGTTCCCCCTGGAAACTATCATGGTTAATTCCTGATGAATTCATCATGATGGGCTAACTGGCCTGTTTTCATTCTCATCTATCACCCTTCACTGGTGCTCCGCCAGCGTATCCCGTTAGCGCAGGCGGGGTTACTATACCAATTTCATCCATCAAAAAAATATATACTAAAAAGTAGTTTGATAAAACTTTACTTCCTTAATCCTAAAAAGTTCTTTTTTAATATTAAAAAGGAATGTTAAAACCCGTCTGCGTTATGGGTTTACCCTGACTGGTGCTCATTATTGAGGAATGGTATTTGTAGATGAAGTCAGGTCAGTTGACTCATGGTGATGATTTTATCAGGAATTAATCACGATGGTTTCCAGGGAGAAAGGAGTGGAGGTTGATTTCACAGAGAATACTGTTAGCAAAGGGGCAATTATCGCCCATTATTAACAATCCCTACTCCCTCCCAAAGGAGTATATTAATATAGTCCAGGCTTTGTAGTTACATTTTGGTTGCTCTTTTATGCAACTTTAATATGGCAAACAAGCTGACGACCCACCTGATGGAAAGTGGTAACTGTCGCGTATAGATATGAATAGTACCATAGACAGAGTACATTGTGTTGCTTATGATTATGCCAAGGATCCTGGCCGTGGGGTGGAACCGTCATGTGACGGAGTTTGAAGACACCGGCACGGCAAGTAGCGGTAAAAGCTGGGAGACGAGGCACAGTGACGACGTGCTGGCGGCGGCTGCACGCTCGCCGCTCTCGCTTGCCACTGCCTCCTACAACTCAGAGCTGCTGCTCTGGAAACTAGAGACGGGTCAACCCTACAGGTGATACACAGAACATGTAAAGATATTTTTGTGATGTGGGGTTATTTTACCACACTTTCTTTAAATTGAGTTTAAGTTTATAGTATTTCGCTAACATATTTACGTTTGACCTGTCAAATAGATATAGGTACTCAGGCTAGGTTACTATTTCATTTTCATCCATTAAAACGTCATATATTTGGTTTCAGACGGTTTTCGTGTACAGATCCAATGCTACGCATCAAAATGCACTACAAGAAGCGAGACGTATCGCGTACCACTTCACCGACAGCCACTACCACCCGCCGCGCCTCCACGCCTCTTCTTAGGTACTGTGTTTGTATGGTTGTGTACGATAACGATTGAGAATATGCGTCAGGTGTTTTGATGCACAACACTCAATCTGTTCTTAACAGTAATTTTACGGTCGGCGTGCAGTGTATATGTGTATGTGCGTATTTGGTATAGGCGCATTTAAGGGGGAGGATTTTTTTTTGATGGGTGAAAATGGTATGGTAACTCCGCCTGCGTTAACGGTATACGCTTGCGGAGCACCAGTGAAGGGTGATAGATCAGAATGAAAACAGGCCAGTTAGCCCATCATGATGAATTCATCAGGAATTAACCATGATAGTTTCCAGGGAGAACTCCGAGGAGGTCGACCTGGTTGGGTTATATTGCTAGCAATGGGATTCTCAGTCTCCATTACTAACAATCCCTTTCCCCCCTAAGGGGGAGGGTGTATGAGCCGTGCCCATCCCATTATGGCTTGATGCCCTTCTTAGGATGTAAACGGAGCTTTTAACTATGCGCAAAGATAGGTTTAGACCTCTTTTAAACTCCCTCTGGAAAATGTGGTCACAGACTGAGCGTGCGTGAGCGTGGTGCAGTATGTGGGTGTGTAGAAAACTAGGTAAACGTGAGGTGACTCCTTGGCGCCATGTGTATGCAGCACGAGCGCGCGGCTGTCGACGCCGACGGTGGGCGCGGCGGTACACAAGGCGCGGGCGCGGCGCGTGTCGCTGGGCGCGGCGCTGCCGGCGCGCGCGCAGGCCATGCGCCAGCTGGCCGTGCACGCCATGATCTTCCTCGAGACACGCCCCTGCACCATGCACGACGGTCGGTGCCACTGTGCCTCTTTTTGCTTCATCTTAACATAATTATTTACCTATTTTATAAATAGTTCTCTGACTCCAGCACATTCTTACATTAATTTTATACTTCGACCAGTGTCCCTAATTTCTTAAACATTAAGGTTCCGCGTGCCCGTCCCAAATTAATCAGCATGAATGAATAAATTATAATTCCTAAAAGGCAGCTCGCTTTAGCACCGTTTTGCGTCCCTCTTAAAACATCACCAAAACCAAATCAATCACAAACAAAAAACAAACAAAAATGAATGGCAAAACCCTTCCTTATGGGGGGGGGAGGCCCATATTCAGCAGTGGACAGATCATGTGAAAATTTGGATCCTTATTTGGATCAACCTGTCGACTCCATCTGTATGCTTTCGTGCAGCGGCCCTGATGGTTGCGCTGGAGAACGGCCAGGTGCAGGGATGGTCAGATCACCCAGCGGGCGGGTTCCAGGGCTCGTTCCAGGGAGTCCACACTGTGGGCGATTATGTATCTGCCTTCGCTACAGACAGCGCTAATCGATTCCTGTTTACTGGCACCACAGTGGGATACATCAAAGTGTGGCTGATGACAAACTATCTCATGCAAGAACAAGTGAGCGCATAACGAATTTATAAGTACTTGACTTTATTCAGGTATAATAGATATATAATTATGAATATTAGAAAATTGGGCGTCAAATAAATAAGTTCTCGTTACTCAGAGTTAGCACACTCGTAACATTTACTTTAGTTGAGAGACTTGTGCTACGGTAAAACAATTTTGAAGTCTTTCAGATTTCTCATGCGACGCAATTTTTTAGGTAAGATATTATGGCCAGTATATCTAATATAATTCTAGTGTCCATTAACACGATAGGTTCACGTGAATATGCCAGAGCTGCGAGTGCAGTTTCCGTTCCTGTGGCGGGACCGCATCGAGGGTCGCGCGAAGCGAGCCGTACGCGACCAGCCGCTACCGCTGCTGCTCAGCAGCTACCGCGCCCACCTGCGTTCCATCACCACCATGGCCTATATAGAGCATATGAAACTGGTTCTTAGGTCTCTGTAATCATGCTTCATAGTTTGCTTGGTGAAGTTCTCGTGCCCAATCAGACAGTTCTGTAGGCCAAATTAGTATTTTAAAGAAGCTCATTTTTAAAGTTTCACTATTCCATCATCTTTACTAACATCGAACCTGTACAAAAAAATTGTTATAAATACATGACTTTTGTCGTCTTGTACCAGCATAGAATAGGCTATCCCTTCCTTTCCTGTGAGTCTCGTAAGAGGCGATAAAGTGAGAGCGAGGGATGATCAGCAGCGTCCCTCTTAAAACATCTCCAAAGGCTAACTGCGGCTGCCAATCTGCCTTCCAAGCGTGGTAACTACTGGCAAAACTCGCAGGGGAGTGGCATATATTCAGCAGTGTACAGTGAAAATGATGATGATGATGATGAAACTCATAACTAAATTTCGAAATTAAATTAATTTTTAACAAATTTTTGTTTTATCAAAAAAACCATACCATAGTTTTGCGTTCTTCCTACTTAAAATATTGGGTACGGTTGTTTGATCACAACGGCAGCAGCCTATGGCATTGCTGATGGTTCGCAGACCTTGCGATGAGGAGTGAAAGGGGAAGGAAAGAACTTTTGGGGAGCTCTACTAGTGCTCCCGGGGCCCTTTTATTACTTATGGAAGTTATGGAGCAGGGACTATTATATTGTTTTTTTATACAACTTAGAATGGCAAACAAGCTGACGGCCAACCTGATGGTAAGTGGTATCCGTCGCCTATAGACATGACCAGTACCATGGACATAACAGAGTATACTGTTTCGCTTATGATACCCTCCATGCGTTGCCATTCCTGAGGACTCAGATGTTATTCCTCTGTACCCTGTAAATTCACGCCATATCCCACGTTTCAAACCGAAACATAGCCATGAAAACACAACTGCTTCATGGTAGAAACAGCTACGCCACTGAAGCAATCAATTAAATTTCTGTTGGTGATTTTATTATCAATGCTCGGTTTAGTGGAAGTTCAGACTACAGTGTACGTGTGTGGCGGCTGTCTGGAGAGTACTTGCAAACATTGGGAAGCTTTGTGCCCTGGACATTAGATACCACCAGATTCCCGCCCGATGTCAAAAAAGTTGCCAGCTTCACCACTTTCAAGGTTTGGCAAATTTATACTTACTTATAATTGTTTTTTTATTTACATGTTTCGATACATTACTGCAAACCACAATGTGTGTCACACAGCAAAATGCCGATAGGTTCGTCCGCTGCGACGGGGTAACGTACACTGTTTGAAGACCTGATTGGATCCTAACCTCTTTTCTTTTGTGTAAAACAAATTGGACATGATTAATGGGCTGGATATATTTTGAAAGGAACTTTTCTAAAGAATCTTGTGTCTGAGGAATTCATTTTTGAGCAAAAAAATCTACTTATACAGAGCAATCACAACACATAGGTGACTTTGTCGCCAAATATAATACTTTACACTGCTTTATGATAAGGATTGTAAATATATAATAGATTTGGAGTTATGTTCTTAAAAGTTTTTTGTCTGGTTTCTTAAGAACCAAGAACACTAGATCATTTCTGTGATGATCAAAGTAATTTAGGAAATGGGAAGAGTGTTAGTAAATGAAATCAACAATATATCCTGTCAGACAAATTTCAGAGGTCTCTCATGGAAACCATCGTGGTTAATTCCTGCTGAACTCCATTCTCGACGATTCAATTGACTCAGGTCAGCTCAGGCTTATTCTCATTCATAATTCTTTATTGGTATCCCGCCAGCTTAAAATCGCGCTGGTTTATCATCTATAAATACCCGAATTTCTGTGCGTGTATAAGGTGTGGCGATCGGGCTGGGTGTCGCGGTATGTGCCAGGGCAGGTGGAAGTGGACCACCTGCGCGACATCACCGAGCAGGAGCTACGTACCAAGACGTATGGCACGACGCCGCCCGAGCCACTGCTCGGCCGCTACTTCGAGCTGCCCGCGCGGCCCGACCGCCACGACCCCATACAGCTCGATGACTCGCTACACACTGTGAGTGGGTTTTTTTTATTTTTGTGTTATGAAAGCAGCATTTGTTTTATTTATCTGTGCTTACTTTATATAATTTTATTTATTTCCATTTATCTTGTAGGTTGAATAACTTGATTATTGCAGTTTGAGTCTATGCTGATATTGTATTCATAAAGTAAATTAGGTATTAATGCAGAAGACTTGGAGAGAAAGGATTGTTAGTAATGGAGATTAGCAATCCCATTGCTATCAATATACCCTATCGGGTCGACCTCCACGCGGTTCCATTATGATTGATTTATTGTTAAATTCGTCATGATGAGCCAACTGATCTGCTTCATCATCCTCACCTATCATCTGTTACTGGTACCCCGCCAGTGTATACTGATAGCGCAGACGGGGTAACCATTTGATGATCATCCATTAAAAAACTGTACTTAGTTATCTAACGTTTATCTCTCATACCCCATTTCCGTTATCACCCACAATACTGCATACAAACTGTGATTTTTTAATGGATGATAATGGTATCATCCATTAAAAAATACAGAAGACTGAAGGGAAAGTAATGGTTAGTAATGATGTCTAATTACTCCATAATGGTCGGAAAGTGATTGTTAGTAATGGAGACTGAGAATCTCCAATATTGCTAACAATATACCCGACCAGGTCGACCTCCTCGCGGTTCCCCCTGGAAACTATCATGGTTAATTCCTGATGAATTCATCGTGATGGGCTAACTGGCCTGTTTTCATTCTCATCTATCACCGTTCACTGGTGCTCCGCCAGCGTATCCTGTTAACGCAGGCGGGGTTACCATACCATTTTCACCAATAAAAAAAAACAACCCCATAATTAATTCTTCCTGAAAACCATCGTGGTTAATAATTGATGAATTCGTCACGATGGGCCAACTGACTTACTTCTACTCACCAATCATCCTTCACTGGTGCCCCACCAGTGTACACCTATAGCGCAGGCAAAGTCACTATTTCATTTGCACTGATTAAAAAAATACAGAAGACTACTCCACTATCCCCTGAGACCACTTTTACTAATAATGTGAAGGTGTCAACTTGTGTTATTGAAAGTGTTATAAGACTGTTAGAGACGTGACTTGTCGGGCAACGAGTTTACGCGTCCTTCGAAGTGCTACAAAATGAGAATGTAACCAGAGGGAGACTTTGTACAAAAGTCGATTGCTTGGGTACCTCTGTCCCATTCGGTTTTTAACCGTGAAGCAGTTATGTTTGCATGGCTGTGTTTCGGTTTGAAGGTTGGGATATAACGTGAATTTACTGGGTATAAAGGAATAACACTTGAGTCCTCAGGAATGGCAACGCATGGGGAGTATCATGGGCGAAACAGTATACTCTGTTATGTCCATGGTACTGCTCATGTCTATAGGCAACGGGTGGGCCATCACATTGTTTGCCATTCTAAGTTGTATAAAAAAAAATGTAAATTTTGTAAGGGACCTCCCTCTTATTTCCGCTCCCCAGATCCCGCTGTACGCACACCTGCGTATGGCGTCTACGCAGCCGGTGCGGCGGCCGCCCACGCCGGAACTGGTGCGGCAAACGCGGCTGCGGAACATGCGCGCCAAGAAGACGCACTTCGAGCCGTCCGCCGTCGCCTCCGCTCCCACGCCCGCGCCTGCGCCCTCTCGCGCTCGTGCCAACGAGTAGCGAGCAACCAGGTAAAGTAGTGTAGAAAGAATAGTAACGCTGCCTGCACTATAAGTATACGTTACCAGAGTAGGCAGAGTACCTCTAAAGTAGCGAGGATGGAATCAGTGTAATTAACTCAGTGATATGAATTCAGTTGATAAAGATAACCGCAAAAAAACCAAGGTAACCGACATAGCCCGAAGGATAAGCAAGCTTAAATGGCAATGGCCTGGTCTATATTACCAGGCCATGGCTCGAAGAACCGACAATCGATGGGGAAAAACAGTTCTTAAGTGGCAACCCTGTACGAGCAAACGCAACGTAGGATGACCCTCCACTAGATGGAGTGAAGAGCTGGAATACATTGCAGGGAGTCAGTGGGTGCAGGTGGCTCAGGATTGTTCCTTATGGCAGTCTATGGGGGAGGCTTATGCCCAGCAGTGGACGGATAACGGCTGAAATGATGATGATGATGAATTCAAATAAACCAATTAGGTATAACAAAAATATTATACACACGTCCTGAAAATATCTTAGGCGCTAGGATTACACTTGTGTTGGTACATAACCAAGTGCCTTAAGGCGGTTTTCACACTATTTTTATAATCTTTTAATAATAGATAGTTTATTTAATTATTGCATATCCATTATTCATTACTCAGATCGTCATTATTACACAATACTATTTAATCAACCAATCAGTGTCCACTTCTAGTGATGTCCCATATACACTAGTGATGTGATCTTACAACACTGACCGTCAAGGTTTCTGCCGTTTGTCGCAAAGACAGTGCGTGGAATTTGCGGTCAGTGTGTCATGAAACTCAATCTAGTGTGAGTGAAGCATTTAAACATCTTTTTTAAAGAACTTTATAATAAGCATTTAGACATTCATTTTATCTTACAGGAGTATCGTGATTATTCAACGATTACTGTTGTGAAGTTTTATAGAAGATATTTAATCTAGTTTTGATAAAGTTAATATTATTGTAATTTAAATAATCGTGTTATTTACAATGATGTTTGTTAAATAAAGTTGTTAAAATAAAGTTATTTGATTTAAAAATATATTTTATTAAAAGTAGTATTAGCTTATTCGGTTCTGTTAAACGACACCGCGGCGCTTCATCGCGATGTCACATGAAAGAAATTATCTAGCCGAACATTACTCTTAAAAATGCTTTACACAAAACAGCAATTGAGTAATAATTAAGTTCAAATATACTAAATAATCGCCGTGTCGGTCCCGGCATAGAATAGGCCACCTCTTCCTTTCCCGTGGGTGTCGTAAGAGGCAACTAAGAGAGGGCGACGGATCGGCAGCAGTGTCCCTCTTAAAACTTTTTCAAAGCCTAACTGCGGTTGCCAATCCGCCTACCAAGCGTAGTAACTACCAGCAAAACCCCATTAAGGGGGAGGCTTGTTCAACAGTGGACAATTAAAGTCTGATATAATGATGATAGTACTAAATAATCTACATTATTAACTATGTTTACCACAGTAAGTTAATATTATATCTTAACAAATTTGAGTATAAACTAATCAAATTGCGTATAGGATCAGTCTTGAAACGTTAAATTCAAAATGTTTCTCTATTTAGACTTGACGGAGCGCGCGGACCGCTCGGGCCGCTTCTGTTGCTTATTGGCTCTGCAGATCATGGCCTTGTCGAGCAGCTGTAGCGCGACATCTAGCTCGCGGCTGGCCACCGGCAACTGGTTTCCAACCAGATGCACACGTAACAATCCGCTGGCCACCTTGTGAGCCACTTCGCTCTGGTACGTCACCACTTCCAGCAGTTTCACAGTGCTGAGGTAGCTTAGGCTGTTGTACGCCAAGTTCAAGTAGCACAATGTCATGTTCCCCATACTGTATACATAATTGTCGTGTAACATCGTTTCCTCGATGCTGAATGGGTCAGAGTAGGCGCCGAGCAGTTCGGTGGCCATCAGTTCTGCTTTAAGTGAGACCGTGTCGAGTACGCTCGTGGCAGTTGCTGTCAGCGTGCTTGTTATACTGGATTTCCTGCTGCGCGTTCCCGTTGCTTTCCGCTTCCCAGTGCGACTGTTCTCGTCGTGTGAGTGTTCCAGAAGCGCCGTTGTCAGCTCATTATAGTACTTGGTATACACCTCCTCTTTCGTTTTGAGGTACTTTAATTGTCGCTGTCTCTTCTTTACCACTTCGTCGCATGACAACGGGAATTCCATGAGACTCCCGAATATGCTTGCCGCACCGACGTCACCTATCTGATTTCCGGATAGATTCAGATATTGCAGAGACCGGTTGCTTCTCAAAGCTTCACCAAGCGCACAGGCTCCGACGTCACATATAAAATTAGAGGCGAGCGAAAGCATTACGAGTGTTCTCGCCGCGGGAAGTGGGTGGATCAGTTTCGAGGCGATAATTGTACAATCGTTATCGTCTATGTTGCAGCGCGCGAGTGACAGGCACCGCAACTGTGTCTGTTCTTCTAGAAGCATATAATAATTGGCTGCAGCGACGGGTGAGTCGTCAAGATTAAGTTCGGTGATATGCGAAAAGGAGAGAAGTTTCGCTACTTCATAAAGAGTAGGGCCATCAAGGGGACCCCATCGCAGCGTGAGCTTCTTAAAGTACGGGTGGTATGGAATACATAGGCCGATGATCTTAATGAGGAGACGCGGGATGTCGGGGCAGCGGTAGAAAATGAGCTCGACCAAATTACCGACTACGTCGGTCACGGCGACGATAACAATCATGTCCCTGTCTGTCTGCGGGTCTACAGAGACCGTAGACACCTTGCTTTCAGACACATTAGATATATTCTGATGAATGGCTGACTTCACTTTGTTCGATCTCTTATATCTCTCTTCTGTTTTGCTTACATATTCGTCTGTTGGTAAATGAAAATAATCAGTTGAGAGCATATTCGGTAGTACACATATAAAGACAGGAAATACCAATGCAAGGAGAAGAGATTGTTAGTAACAGGGATTAACTAACATACAATAGCACAGACCTTGAATAGAATGAATAGACCATGTTAGATCAACCTCCACGCGGTTCTCTTTGGAAATCACCATGTTCGATTTGTGATAAACTTGTTACTATAGTGGCCTATAAGCCACCTGACCTGATTTTATTTACATCGCCTATCATCTCTCACTGGTACCCTGCCAACATAATCTAATACCCCAACCATCCTGTTTTCATATATTAAACAAAATTGTTTGAGAGTGGACAAGTTTTACTTACCTATATGTTTTAACACTTGAATCCGAATCTGAAGAAAATTTTACGATTTAAGAGTAAAAAAAAAACTTTATTTCCTTAAACAAAATTAGTCTATGGTACGATATAGCTATGATCCAACACTAGGCAAATCCTGTCTCGTAAAACTCAAAGCAAGAAATTTGTTTGTTACTATCTATTTGCTTTGCACTATTTAACACGCAATTAAGCTATGATAGTAATCTCTAATATATTTAGGATTTTACAACATATTTAAGTTAGTTGGGCATTTTAAAACAAGTACCTTGAGTTCGCATAACAACTTTGACCATAAAAGGCGCCTGCAACTGATTGCACGCGTAAGGCACGAATCGCGCCACGTCGGCCGGCGTGGGACCTGCCGCGCTGAGTCGTGGCTCCGTCAAATATAGATCGGTCATTGTAACGAGTGCTGGGATCTTAATAATTGGATATAATAGCAAAATACTAATATGATTGTCACATTAATGTTTGACAGATATTGCTTACAAGTTGAGTTTGTGGCCAGTGCCAACATACTGGCTTGGAGTTTTAGATCATACTCAATAAGTACATACTTTTATGTTTGCCTACAAGCACTTTTAAGAAATATTTAACTTTTTTAGATTTCCGGAACAAGGAACAGTACAATCAGATTAATACTAGTTCGTCATCATCATTTCAGTCATTATCCGTCCACTGCTGGACAAAGGCCTCCCTCATAGTTGTTGATAAGTTATTAATGAATACTTTTTACTTCTTTTATCATATACGTCAAAATTAAGTTTATACATTCGATACTAGACAATTGATTTTTCTGCAAATATGTATGTTATCAATAGAAAACATTCAGATCAATAAAACAGACACTGGATGAATGTAAAATGTTTGTACAGTGTAGGAATTGAAGTCGGAACCATTGATAAATGGAACTGTGTTAAACCGTCACACCATTAACGAATTCGCGGTAATTTTTTTTATACAACTTAGAATGGCAAACATGCTGACGGCCCACCTGATTGAAAGTGGTAACCGTCGCCTATAGACATGAGCAGTACCGTGGACATAACAGAGTATACTGTTTCGCCCATGATACCCACCATGCGTTGCCATTCCTGAGGACTCTGGTGTTATTCCTCTACAGACAGAGGACAGAGGTGCCCAAGCAAACGACTTTTGTACCAAGTCTCCATTCATGTAAATTCAGGTAAATGGTATTAGTAATAATTTTCTTTTTTTCATAAATCTTACACGTTTATTAGGGTACCTAAATGTCTGTTGGCCATGAATGACTGAACAGAATTAAACGAAATGAAATTTCAATCAAATTCGCGGGATACTAAAAGGTGAATTAAAAAAACACACACATAATTTGGACATCAGTTTATTTCATAGTAATCCGAACTACTCGAAAATATACAAATATTCCAAAGGTTATCTAAACAGATACGATCCTAACGGTGAGTCCAAAGCGAGCTTGTTATTCATTAAAAAAATTATAATAATGGAAGTCAGACCTAAGACGTCCACATATGATAACTGCCATGGGATGATAATGTTTCGTATACGTAAATTAATTCATTTATATTTATCATATCTGACATTCCTTCATTTTAAATATATCGTCAAACAAGTAAAGTGAGTAGCGGCCACTATGGCCGACTGTCACTTTTATACACTTAAAGGAAGTTTAACGGTCTAATTTTAAACGTTTAGTCGTTCTAATCAAAAATAATTTGTGATAGTCAAAAATATTTAACAAAAAATCAATCAAGGGCTCCAATTACAAAGTAGTCAAAGTATTACATAACAATGTATCTGTACCAATTAATAACTTTAATATTTATTATTAAATCCGTTTACTATGGATTTACGTGGTTATTAGTTGTTCGTGTCATGTACAATAATTGTTACAAGGAGAAGGGAATTGTTGGCAATGCAGTTTAACAGCCCCATTGCTAGCAATGTGCCCTGTTAGATCGACCTTCACGTGGTCCCCACTGGAAACCATCGTGGACAATTCTTGTTGAATTCGTCAAGATGGGCTAACTGACCTGCTTCATCCTCACCTATCATCCTTCACTGGTACCCCGCCGGTGTATACCGATAGCGCGGGTGGGGTAACCATTCCATTATCACCTATTAAAAAAAAAGTTATTGTTACAGCGACCATATACGACCTATATTACTAGCTGGTAATGTAGTTTTCTATAGATGAAATAATGTTTAAAATCGAAAAGTATTTTTTAATTTAGCCATTACAAACAATCTTTCCTCTATTACAAAATATTACTTTAATTTAATAATAATTCAATTGCCAATTAATAGTTGTTTAGTTTGTGTAGTTTGCTCGCTGTGGACTATTATATTTAGTTGGCTGCGTCGCGCTTGGCGCCGCTGAGCACAATGTACGGGGAGTGCGTCTCGCGTTGCTTCTCCTGCAGCATCTGCAGCGTGCCCAGCGGCGTGTCCGTAGAACTCATCTTTTTCATTAGCTGTAATACGATAGGAACACTGTTAATAGTACATTACTGCAGCGACCAGCAACTGAGGTATTGACGGAAGAACGTGCAAATGTGGGCCGAGGCGTAGCCGAGGCACACATACGTGAGTCCATCAATACCTAGTTATAGCTAAGGCTTGTATAGTACTTTTCTCAAACAATGCGCGGAAATCAATAATTTTTTTATTTTATTTATTTATTTTATTTATATAAATAAATAAATCAATAAATAAATCAAAAACACAATTTTACTTTTTATGTTCAATGACGAATAACGAATAATAATAATTTTTCACGCGCCATAATGTTTCTTTGTTTTTTTTTTTAATAAACAGCTTTCTATTTGCTAGGCAGTTCGAAATTTAAATAAAACCTTTTATTAGTTACCTCCTTGGTTGTACCCATGTTTCGAAGTAAAAGGTCATTCCATTTTTAAATTACAGGACAGATATGAGTTTATTTTCATACAACTTTTGCCGGCCGCTGTTCGCATGTATCTGGCCAGTACGGCAATTTTGATTTATCTCGAAGAAGATTGTCAAAATAATGCTCACATTTTCAAGCATGTTTGAGAAAATCATATTTCTTATTTTTAGAGTAATAATTTTTTTGTAAACATACATACACATATACACATACACACATATACACACTCACACACACACTTATACATATACACACTCACTCACACACATATACATATTTATATTAAATAACAAACAATTATAAATATTATAAAAACGTGTACTAACCCCCTCTTGCACGGCCTTCTTGATGCGCTTCTCCTGCTTGTTCTTGCCAGGCCCCTTGCCGTGGAACTTGTGCGAGAGATAGCGGAACGCCTCCTTGGGGCACAGCGGGCGGCCGTCGTCGTCCACGTACTCCAGCTTGATGTTCGGTCGGAAGTTGGACTTCTCGCGGAACTCCTGCAGCGGGCCCGAGTGGCCGCCGCGCTCCCGCCGTCCGTATTTGTCATCCTCGCCACTGAATACAATACATTATCGGTTAATTTACAAACAGTGTAACGATTACGTACGGTCTAATATTAGTACAAATTCAGGTACATATAATCGAGGTTAGTGTGTAGTGTCACACTTGGTCGCGCGCTCCAGGTAGCCCTTGCTGAGCGTATAGTGTAGTATAGTGTAGTATAGTGGGGACAGGGTCCGTACCCGAGCGCCTTGTCCTCGATGGAGTAGTGGCGCGCGGCCAGCAGGTGCGCGAGGTGCGAGCGCGGCGCGGGCGCGGCGCCGGCGCGCTCCAGGTAGCCCTTGCTGAGCGCCAGCTGCAGTGCACCCGCCACACCTGCACCCAGCGCAGGCTCCGCTTCCAGCCCTACGCCCGACCCTGCGCATACAGATATTACACACTCACTAAATTATACATAGCTGTATGGACGCAGTTCCTTTGCCTTTCTGTACTGAACAAAAACGAAACAAAAAAAAAATATCGAAAACCACCGGCGGTAAAATTCTGCGACTTCTCACCACCGGGGCGACTGAGACCAGGTAAGAGCAATAAATAAACATAGCTGTATGAATAATTATTTAACACAAGAAGTTAATTAGAATAGAATAGTACATTACTGCAGCGGCCAGCAACTGAGGTATTGATGGACGAACGTGCAAATGGGGGCCGAGACGTAGCCGAGGCACACATATGTGAGCCCATCAATGCCTGGCTGTGGCCAAGGCTTGTATAGTACTTTTCTCAAACAATGCGCGGAAATCAAAAACACAATTTTACTTTTTAAGTTCAATGACGAATAATGAACAATAATAATTTTTCACGCGCCATATTGTTCCTTTGTTTTTTTTTCAATAAACAGCTATTTGCAAGCTAGTTCGAAATTTAAATAAAACCTTTTATTCGTTTCCTCCTTGGTAGCCATGTTTTGAAGTAAAAGGTCATTCCATTTTTAAATTACAGGACAGATGAGTTTACATAGTAATTTATCTGGCCGCAAAACACGACAGATATGGATTTTCATACAACTTTTGCCGGCCGCTGCCCGCATGTGTCTGGCCAGTACGGCAATTTTGATTTATCTCTAAGAAGATTGTCAAAATAACGCTCACATTTGCAAGCATGTATGAGAAAAAATATATGATAGTAAATTTGTCAAGTCCAACCTGCAGCGAGATCTGGTGGCTTTTCGCTGCCGACGTCGACGCGACTCCAGGCGCCCGCGTTTGAAGTCGCCTCCGGCTCCGGCTCGATATCATCACGCTCGAAGTCCTAAAAAAATTTGATGATATGGTAATGATTATAAAAAACTTTTTCATTGCAGAAATAGCTTTGAATGAATGTTGAATAAACAATATCATCGCCATATTGTGACACTGATCTATAAATAAGTTACTAGGGTACCATGATCTCAGCGTGGTGGTCCCTGTTGCCGGCGAGCCCGTAGGTGGGGATGTCGCCCAGCGTGCGGCAGAACTCCGCCGTCGCGTCCAGCACCATCGCGCTTCCGCTGCCCCCCATACTGTCCTCGTCCTCCTCCTCAGGCTCCTCTTTTTTCACGCGCTCCAATATCTCCTCCACCTGGATGAGAAAATGAATGTTTATTTTCTCATAAACAAGTTATTTTTTATTTTAAACAAGTGATAAATTCTCATATTGTATATTATATTTATATATTATTCTTATTTTTGTTGCTTTGTGTGCAGCGCCTTGTATCTATATTGTTGCTTCTTGTGAAAACCTATTAGTGGCTTATTTTGTAATATTAAACTGTACCTATTTGCTCTAATGTAGCCCTGGTTTTCCTATGAGTAAATAAATAAATAAACAACCTATTATTTAATTTTAAACTTTCTCGTTGTTTAAATATATTTTAAATACACAATCGGGACTTAACGCGATATAAAAGCCTTTACAGGTAAATAGTACCTACATGGTTGCATGTTACAATAATACATACCTGTTTCTTTTTTGCCGACGTTTCGACGTGGATTGGACCACGACGTTTGTGTATTTAAAACCATATTGTTTGTGTCTACAAAGCTGTTTTACTGACAAATAATATTGTTAAACAAGTTAACTGTCTAGTACAGAGATACGTGTTTCTAGAGTTAGTTTCTGCACCTTCCTACGCTGAAGTTTCCCTTGAAAATACTTATACAAGGTGCAGTGAAGAGTGTGTGTTTGAGAACTGTGTGCGCATGCTTGTGAATTCCGCGTGTGTGTGCGTGTCGGCGCTGCGTGTGACTGCGAGCGCCGCGGGCGGGTGTACGCGAGTGTTATCTGTGCGTGTCAGCACTGCATGGCGAATGCGTGTCAATACAATATCTGTACGCGTGTCAGTGTGCCTGTAGGCGCTGGGTGTGCGTGTGCGTGCGTATGCGCGTGACCTTGGGCGTGGTGGAGGGCTGCATGAGCCGCAGGCGGCGCGCGCGGGCGAGTGCAGCCTGCAGCTCGCTGTCGGGCTCCGTCTCGTCTTCGTCCTCCACCTTTATCCCCGTCGCCAGCTCCTCGGGCTTAACTTCTGCGGGTTCGATATAATAACAAATCTCAGCACACTTGTTTAAGTGTGTTTAATCAATTTTGCAGTTTTGCAAAATTGATTTCTCTAATTTGAAATTTCATCTTCGAGAAGCAAGCTATTTTATCCTTAAAATACCTCATTTAGAGGTGAAACACGTGTTGCAAAACATGGGCGGACGAAATAGCAGTTGGAGATTGATAGCTAATATGGAAGTTGTAGATCTTCTAGTAATAATAATAACAGTGAATGTTTAAATGTTGGCAGTCACACTCTTACTAATGGTAATGAAATTAAACAAAATAATGCTAATCAAATAACCAGTAATATAGACTGCTATTATGAAGTTGGATAAAAATAACTAACAAGATGAAACCAGCTACAAAACAAAGAATAATATCATAAAAACATGCTTATCTATTTCAATATGGTATCACTTAATAAGCGTAGAACATTAATAGATTTAATGTTCTTATATAAGTTGTTTAGGAACAGAATTGATTGTTCTCAGCTTCTTGCCAAATTTCATTTTCGATTGCCCGTACACTATCCTCGTAGTTACATCAGTCTAATGTCCGTGCCGTTCCGTAGAACTGTTCTTGGTGCCAACTCCACTGTACCACGTCTTTGCAAGCTGTTGAATGATTGCTAGCAACACTTGGATATTCACTTCGATACAGAAGGGGATTTCTATAGGAAAGCATTACAGGTAATTTAAATAGCTAAAAAACTTATGTGAGGCAATCATCTATTGAATCTAAAAAACTATACCAATGTCAAATACTTCAAGAGATTGTTATACCATATTATTGTTTTTGTTAATTAGCACGCTGTGTTTCCTTTAAAATGATTGTACACTAAGTATAAATAGACAGTAATTGTAATATTAAATCTTATCAGTGTAACAATTGCTAGGAGACCAAATAAAGATAAAATCAAAATCAAAATCAAAATCAAAAATTGATATATAAAGACACTTTTGAGAACTACGAGTAAGATGTGTTGTCGATGTTATCGGCGACGATTATGACTTTTCATAACACCTCTTTCTAAGTTGAATACAAAATAAAACTTATAATAATTACACAGAGTATATAATAACAAATATACAAATACAATAAAGTGATTGGTACAAATAAAGATAAAATAAAATAAAAAATTGATATATCACTAACACAGTAAGATGTGTTGTCGATGTTATACGATTATGACTTTTCATAACACCTCTTTCTAAGTTGAATACAAAATAAAACGCAGAGTATATTACCTGTGTCATCGGTGTCAAGGGGTACAGTGCCCGCCTCGTAGTCGTCCACGTCGATTGGCTCCTGTTTGGCCTTCTTTCGCATCTTACCCTGCACACAAATAATAATTGTGGAACGTTAGAATGATAAAAACTGCTATGAATTATACCAATTATATAATTGTGTTATATAAATGTACCGAACGAATGTATGGTAGTTCGGTACCTCCCTTCGTAAAACTACTGTATGAAAAATTTTTCCTTATACTGTGACATTAGTAAGAATTAGTACATGTAACTGTAAAAAATATGTATAATTAATAAGTCCATGTGTACATACCCTCTTTTTGGGTTTCTTGAACTTGGCCTGTATCTCGTGCTCGTCCATATAGTCGGAGGCGAGCTGCAGCTCGGGTAGCTGCAACGACTCCAGCCGCCGGTCCGGCCCGCCCGCCAACCGCGACCGCCGCTGCACAAACAAACACACCACTAGTGAGCGTGGCGCTCTCTGATATCAACAGTTGCTAGGTCTTATAGAACCGCACTAGATGACCGGCAACGTACCCCTCGAAGATCAAAGCAAATAACAAATTTGCATAATGATTCAGAAAGAATGGAGCATTATGTTTAATTTTAACTAAATATTATAAGGTTTTATCTTTAGCTGTACAGTTTTTACCTTCGAAAATTATATAGTTTTTTTTTTTCGATTTCTCAATAGTCGACTGGAATAACTACCCCTGTATGGGCTAAGTCCACCATTATACATAATTTTTTTTTATATGCCCAATAAAAATAAATGTTACTATATAACACAATAAATTTGAACAAACAGATTGAAACAAAAAAAAACATACTTCTAAGAGCACGAAATTTATATTACTATAATCTTTTAGAGAAAACAATAAAGAGTATTTATCTCGTACTCTATCTATTGTCCAGTAATCTTAATGTTCTTAATTTAAAACTATAGACACAGACAATGAAGTAATGTAGTGAATTAAAAAAAAATTAAAGTACGAGATCTGTGCCTCTAGACAAGTGGTAAGCGAATTCATCGATGGAATTGACATCGCTAGCGAATCCGTGAGTTGGAATGAGTCATCTAGTGTTGCTATCTCATTCCAACTCACAGACTCGCTAGCGATGTCGATTCCATCGACGAATTCATTTATCATTTGTCTAGAGGCCCTGGATTAAATGTAGAATGGATATCGTAATCAGAATATTTCTTCACAGTATTCTCTTCTTCGAGAGTGGCAGTGAAATATCATGCTATTTATGTCTATGACATTAATATTATAATTTATAACATACCATCATCTCCTTGAAGCGCTGCGCCTCGATACCGTCCTCATCACCGATGAAGAACCCTCGCTGTTTCTCCGCTTTTTCTTTGTCAATCTCTTCGTCATACTTGGCGAGCACCGGCTTCTGGTAGCCGAGGGCGGCCGCCTCCATGTCGGCCTCATCATCGTACGCTTGGTAGCCTGCTTTGGCCTTTTTGCGTTCCTCTATGTTCTGGAATATATACAATATGAATTAAAATAGATGGAACCTAGTATTGACAAGATATAGGCATTACACAATTTCCTATGTGACGCGCCACACTTAAACACTAGCGCTGAACGAAGATATGCTAAATATGACACCAACGTTCTGCCACGGATCCTCGATTGCTGATGATAAGTAACCTAAAATAGACCTAATAAGGCCCTAGTCTTAAACGAAAGCCGCTAATGAGAATTTTCTATATAACCGTCGCCGATCCACGACGTAATGCTATTACATAAATTATTAATTCACTCTTGCGCCACCTACCCACTTCTATCTGTTCTCCTTTAACCAAAGGTTGTCTGTAAGAGATTGTCCTAGCGATAAGACCGCCTTTTGTACCTTTATGTGTATATTTCAATCTGTATTTATGTTACTGTATTTCACTTGAATTATTCAATTGTCATTGTATATTTTTGTATATGGTGCAATAAAGAGTTAAATAAATAAAAATACATCAAATTGCATATAATTTGGTAGTCTTGGTCACACTGCGCGGTAGATCGGTCGTTACATTAACGGAACATTACGGAATAATCACGTCCGCTATGGTTGCCTAACGGAAAATCAGCAACTCTTTTATGTGACTCAGGAGGGGGATAAAGAGGTTTCTTCAGGGTCGGCAACGCACATGTAATACCTCTGGTATTGCAGATGTTCATAGGCTACGGTAACCACTTACCATCAGGTGGGCCGTATGCTTGTTTGCCACCTCAGTGGTATAAAAAAAAAGCAGATTGTCTGTGTTGACTGCTTGCGTTAGTAGGAATTCGTATAATGGAAAATATGTAGACTTGGCTGCTACATTCAGCTACTGATCCTTGACGCTAACTGTAATGTTTATCAACTCTGGTCTAATAAACTTAAATAATTAAGGTACAGTAGTGTTGGGGCGACTGACCTTCTTGTATCGCTCGTCGTCGACGATGTTGACGTTGACGAGCACGTCCTCGGCGTCTTCCGCCAGCACCTCCTTGTCGGCCAGCGTCAGCACGATCTCGCGCTCCTCGCCCAACTACATCACAACACATAATAACATAAGTTTAGATTATCCACAAACAAATTTATATACCTGCATTCGAAAACAACTGACTTGTCAGATATGGGAAGGGGGAGAGATTATTAGTAATGGAGGCTAAGGAGCCAATTGTTAGCAAAATACCCAACCAGGATGACCTTCATGTGGTCCCACCTGGAAAACATCATGCTGAATTCCAGGTCTATTGATCACGATGGGCTAACTGACTTGCTTTTATCCTCACCTATCATGCCTCACTGGTCATATATCAGGCCCCCGTCGGCGTTTACCGTAAGCGCGGTCGGAGTTACCCATCCATTATAAAAAAATGAACACTCGTTTGTTTGTGCGTAAATTCCATGCAACCCTTGTATACTGTACTTTCGACTTTCACGAAAATATACATAACATATATTCAATTTACATATAATATCGCACCTTAGTTATATGTTAGGAAGGAACTAATGCTAGAATGAGTGCATATATACAGGTAAATGGAGTGACAAAATTGTGAGTGTCCCATTCTACCTCAAGCATATGGTAGCTAAATATTTGCAGGTTTCAAATCTTTTCAATTTCATACACCGACTTTCCTTTAAAGGATTTTTTATACATACACACAATTACTAGTTTCTATTATTGTTTAACTTATAATTAATTATATTAGCTCATTTATACACAAATTTGCTTTAAATTTTACCCATTATAAAAAGTGCTCTTAACACTTTTCATTTATAAAAAGGAAAATATTTTTTTGTTGAAAATTTCTCATGTATGTCTCTATGGTTTGAAACCCGTATATAGTCTCAAGTGAGGTATACTGACCGCATTGACGTCGTGCGCTACCCGCAGGCCGCGCAAGTGGGCGGCACTGTATCGGTCGGCGCGGGCTTCTCGCTCCTCTTGCTCTACAAGCGCCGACACGCCGAACACGGAGTCCATCTCGTCCAGCATCGCGGCCTGGGATATCAACAACACATTATAGGAGGGAAAAGGATTAGTATTGGGAACTAATAACCCTATTGCTTGTAATATACCATACCAAGTCGACTTCGTGGTTCCAGTGATCTGCAGACCACCGATTAAGAGACATCATATAGAAAGAAAGAGATAATTTAATCAAAGAAGCATGCGGCCCACACAGTAGCGCACAAAACAAGAACAAAAGAAATCAAAATAAACAAAAGAAAATAATAATTGTATACAAATAATTAAAAGCACTTAAATTATAATAATAATCAATAATAGACCCTACAGGTATATACGAATGTGTACGCGTACGCGCGTGTGTGTCGCAATGTTCTGTGATGTAGGTCCGCATATTGCTGCACCGCTTGAAGCGCTACAGCGCTGTTTTTCAGCAAGAACCATAGCGTATTATATATACATATATCAGCTACTAGACTATTACTGAAAAATTTTTTTTATACAACTTAGAATGGCAAACAAGCTGACGGCCCACCTGTTGGAAAGTGGTAACCGTCGCCTATAGACATAAGCAATACCATGGAAATAACAGAGTATACTGTTTCGCCCATGATACTCCCCATGCGTTGCCATTCCTGAGGACTCAGGTGTTATTCCTCTGTAGCCAGTAAATTCACATAGACCTCCCCTGTAGACCATAAAGAACGGTCCCAAACCACCTGCATCCACTGACTAAGAAGTACAGCTATAGGTTAATCTGTACCTCTCGGGGGGAAAGGGATTGTTAGTAATGAGATTTAACAGCTTCATTGCTAGCAATACACCCTATCAGGTCGACTTCCATGCGGTTTTCTCTGGAAACCATAATGATTAATTCTTGTTCAATAGTGCCTTCATTCTCACCTGTCACCCTTTACTGGTGCCCCGCCAGCATATACCGATAGCGTAAGCGGGGCTACCATTTTATCTTCACTCATTAAAAAACAAACCTCTCCTCACACAAGTTAATTTAACGCTTTCCTATTGTATGTCTGTTTTGTCAATGTCTGTTTCGTCAATCTTTCACGTGACATTCTTTCCACATTGCTGACAAACATGTTACACGAGCTCACCCTCTTAGCAGCTTCGGCCTTTTGTTTTTCTATGTCCCTGGACTTCTTGACCCAGGCGATTGCATCCTCATCGTCGGACTCGTCTGCCAGTAATGTAGTCTGTAGCCTGATGAAGACATGAATATTATTAATTACTTTATAATTTAAATTATGCCATATCTTACTAACATCCATGGAAGATATTTAAGAAAAAATAATATGAGAGTCTTAATAAGACCAGTAGAAAACAAAACATATTTTTTTTAGAAATTTTGTACAGACAGCTGTATGTTTGTTCAGGCATCACATAAAAACTACTGCACCAAATTGGATGCAGTTCTCTATGTTGTGTTCCTGAAGGTCTAACTTAAATGTGTTTGTTACCTCGGAATGTCGTCATTTAAGTACAAACCGATTTGGGAAATCCTTTTTTTTTATATGAAAATTTTATCAAAATCAGTTCAGTAGTTTAATTTTAAATAGATTCCTTATACTGTAACATTAATATTATATTATATATTCAATTAATCAATAAATAGGTTTTGCCACAATTGAAGTGCTTTTTTTTTGTGGATCAATGTCTTATAAATTACTAGCTGACTCGATAAACGTTGTTTTACCATATACATTATTTCTAGAAGTATACATGAAAATATATTGTACTACAATTCGATTGTCATCTTGCAACCCTATTGCGGCATATAAAAATAGCGATTAAAAACCAGGAGTTGATCGTAAAAGGGTGAAAATTTTAATTTGTATGTATTTTGTAATGGTAAATCATAATTAAATAAAAAAAAATAAAAAAAAAACAAAAAAAAAAATAAAAAATAAATAAAAAAAATATAATTAGGGGTGGGTCACCCCTATCACTGAGGGATATGAAAAATAGATGTTGGCCGATTCTCAGACCTACCCCAATATGCACACAAAATTTCATAAAAATCGGTAAAGCCGTTTCGGAGGAGTTTGGTAACAAACACCGAGACACGAGTATTTTATATATTAGATTATAAATTCACACAGAGAACACCAAGTTTTTATCAGCTATTTGATTCAGGGTGGTCAGCGCGAATATCATCAAGGCGTAAATAACTTACTGGATTCGTTTCTGGAAGCGTGCGGTGTCCATTTATTAATCATCTATTTTTGACCTGTCAACGGAGCCGTAGCTAGACCTAAGTTTAAGGTAGGACAAAAGAAATTTTTGGTAGGACAAAATCCATAATTGACTTCTAAAAAGTCTTTGTCCTTTTAAAGTAGGGCATTGGTCATTCAAAGCCCTCAGCTACAGCTATGCCTGCCATTGCTGACTGTACTCACTTTTGTTCAAGCTTCCGTTTCTCCCGCCGCTCCTCGAGTTTCTCCCGTATCTTCTCCGACTTCTTCTGCTGTGAGATATTTGCGGCTGGTTTGTGGTAGAACTCGCCGAGATCATCTTTGATCTTGCCATCCTCTGTTACAATATATTTATTAAATTACTAACGATTCGGCTTCGCACGTGTAATATATAGCCTCTGTTAGTAGCTGATAAAGTAGCTTTCTTTAGGTGAAAATTTTATTAAAATCAGTTGAGTAGTTTTAGAATTTATCTAATACAGACAAACAAATACTTCTTCTTTATAATATTACTTTATAGTTTAAAATATTCTTAGTTCTTAGGCCCACATATACACATGTATATGTGTACCTTAGTCCTCAGGAATGGCAATGCATAGAGGGAAACAGTATACTCTGTTATGTTCAAGGTACTGTTCATATCTATAGGTGACAGTTACCACTTTCCATCAGATGGGCCGTCAGCATGTTTGACATTCTAAGTTGCATATAAATAAATCTATATACAAAATAATTGTGATTTAGTTTATGTTTCTAAAAGGTTAGATGTCGGTCAGGTGTTTATTATAATAACTTTATAATGGCAGAGTACAAGTGTTTTCGACCAACTTAAAAAATAGAGTTCTAGGTTTTTTACTTTATCGGTATACACCTATCCCCCGATTTACACGGTACTTGTTTTACACGTTTTCGCTTTTACACGGTTTTCCAAATAAGTTTTTTTTTTTGTTTTTATCGTACTCTACTAAATGCTACTGTGTTTGAACACGTGCGCTGTGTACACATATAGCGTATATGCTGACTTGCTGCACATGCACACTGTGTCTGTATTTCTTCGCATAAAATTAAAGTTTTATCTACGGAAAATTGTATTTGAGTGAAAGTTTCACAGTGTCAGAAAGATTTAATTTTTCATATTCGTAAATTACAAATGAGTGCATAATTAAGATTTTTATAAATTAACATAAATTAAAAAAAAAAAAAATTATAGCTTATAATGTGAAGTTAAAAGAAAAGTTATTTCTTTAGAAACTAAAATCGAAATTTTGGGTCGCTTTGGATCGTTTAATGTATTGTAATTAAATAAAAAAACAGTGTTTCCGTAACATATTACATATTTTAACCTGTCAATGCATTTCATTTTTATTTCTGTGTACACCTAAAAATATTGAAAAAAATCACAACTGTTAAATAGCAAAATTATGCATTTTTTTGCAAGCTTTTCGATTTACACGGTTTTGACTTGAAAATTTTTAATTTTCAATTTACACGTTTTTCTCAGGAACGTATCTACCGTGTAAATCGGGGGATAGGTGTATACTAAGGGAACATCATCATATATTAGTGGTGGCATTTGAGACATATCGAGCTTGCCTCTAAGCCTGCTACTGCCTATAAGAATGGATTGAGATTTAGATGAATTAACAAGGAGACCAAAAGCTTTAGCCCAAGAATGAATCGATGATAAATCCTTGTTTATTTACACTTTATTGTACAAAATAAAAAGAGAAATAACAAATGCAGTAAATATTAATGAGAAGTGATACAAAATGCGGCCTTATCACTAAGCAATCTCTTCTAGACAACCTTTGGGTAGAGAACGTTGAGAAAAATTGTTCAAAGCTGTGATCGTACATATTAGATTAGCTGGAGAGAAATGTCGATAATATTGAAGATTACGACCGAAAAGATAAGAGAACCATTGCAAGGCAGAAGCAAAGACATTAACAGCACGAAGAACACCAAGAAGAATGTCAAAATCGACGGAATTAAATGCATTGGAAAAGTCTAGGAGGATAATAGCAGTTCGTTTGGTCTCGTCCATGGCGGGCCGTATATCTTCTGTAATGTTGTTGTATTATATAAATCTGTGGGTACATAAGACTTACCAGCTGGTTTCTCAGTGACCTCGAGCGGCTTGAGGCCGAGCTTGGCGCGGAGTCTGTTGGTCTCCTCTATGGAGATGCTCTCCTGGGCTGTACTGCTCGCGGCCACAGGTGACGGCTCTCGAACACGTTCGCGCTCAACGTCGTGACTTTTATCCCTGTTTAATTAAAAAATAAAATATTAAAACTTTAGTTAAGTAATTTAAAATATAATGAGATTAAAGGTACGAGTATTACAAGTACACAAGTTATTCTTAACTAGCTGTATCCCGCAGTTTTGTCCGCGTGATTCAATATATAAAGTATCCTATGGGCTAAGTTAGGATATAATCTACCCATGTACCAAATTTCATGCAAATCTATTCAGTAGTTTTTGCGTGAAAGAGTAACAAACATCTATTCATCGTCACTTCTTTTGTAAGTAAAAAATCACGGTGCTTAAACATGTATAATTTTATTTTAAATATTAAATTCCTCTAGGTTTCAGCAAAATATATTATTTGATTGATTGACTGAAGTTTTTTTCTTTTTATTTTTATTTTCGCAGTCAATGTCGCGCGTTACAGGTATCCATAGGCGTACTTAAAAGGGGTGACCGGTGGGCCGTGCCTGCCCCAGTATTATCTGGTACCCACGTCAAGATGAGTAAGGAGTTTTAAGTATAAGAACAAACATGGCAAAGAGTACATGACGTGCCCTTTTTAAGAGGCTGAGCGTGGACGGATGGAAAATAATTTTATACACGTCAATGTTTTTATAACATGCTTTCTTTTAACTGTTTACAATAGTAACTACAATAGTATATTGTATAACACGATTAAAATAACGCTATTGTGATGTCTCACTATGAAATGTTACACCCAGCCAAAAGACAGAATCACACTTCACACTGCTTTACTCTATCTTTATTAATTAATCCAAATTCATCTGCTTTCACAATCTCGTTAAAGATTCATATTAACCAATCTATAGGTGATGATACATCATACCAATCTAACATCATTTAATGGAAGTGTTTTAACAGTAAAACTAAATGATTCTTCCAAAGGATGATGGATCTAAAATGGCAAAATACTTTGAATGTACTATCCAATACGTATTTTTTGTTAACGAAATTTGTCCTAACATATTTTATAGAATGGGTGGTAAAAACCCACTAAATTAAGAAAGAAAGCTAAGATGTTTTGCGTATAGCTAAAGACATAGATTTCAGCCTGTAGTTACAATGTTAAGCATGATGTATGTGGTCATTTAACTCACCCATGACTATTGGTTTCCTTGTAGGCACGCCGCTCAACACTGGTGCTGCGGCTGCGGCTGTGACTTAACGATTTAACCGTCTGCACTGCAGTCAGGTGAGAGTCCACCGGCACTTCTTCCACTGCAACAAACCATAATACTTGATTAACAACTCATCTAGGTTAAAACTATGTTTTACTATTGATTGCTTAATTACTTGACATGATAACGCATTTTATATTATCAAGAGGGAATATGGAGTAACATCTATGTTACACTATTGATTACTTAATTACTTTACATGATAACGTATTATATATAATTAAGAATAACACTTATGGTTGTGTGTGCAGTACAGTAAGAAAATATCAAATAAAATGTTATTTGTCAATTTAGCACTGCACATACTAGGTAAATGTGTTGCCCCCCCCCTTCCCATTTTAGTTAATATTTCTTTGTTGTTATTTAATATATAAGATCAATTTATTTTTAAATTTTAATATTTTTTATTTTTATTTATTTATTTATTTTTATCAAAGAATGGAAGAGGAAAACATATTACGCCGACCGCAAATAATAATTGGAAGAAGGGTAGGTAGATGATGATGATATAAAAGCAATTAAATTTGTTATTTATTGTCAGTTGTAATAACTTGATTAATACACTACATTACTAATATCGTCATAACAATAATAACTATTAAATATCAGTTACAACAACTATATATTACCCGAAACAACTACCTCAGACTCCTCAATTTATTGAAAATTTTAAAATTAATAGGATCTATAATGTTATAAAATTTGTGATGATAAATTAATAATACAATATGACACGAATCCTTTTCATCTGCAATATGTTGTTAGCGGCAACTAAAGGAAGAAAGCATAGAGTCAGCTTTAGAGGCGCACCAGCCGGGTAAATGACTAAAGCAATAAAATGTCATTATTTATACTAATATTATAAAGAGAAAAGATTTGATTGTTTAATTGTAATAAATAAACTCTAAAACTACATAATTTTAAAAATTCTTTCACCTATAGAAAATATATATATATATATATATATATATATATATATATATATATATATATATATATATATATATATTATTAGAGAAAATTCTTTGCACCCATGTGAATCCAGGCCTGGCCGGCACCTTTGATAATTAATGTTATAAAAGGTGGGAAAAATTACATTTGTCTAAAGCTACTAAATAACTAGATCAGGCACAGTCAATGAAGAGAAGAAAGGGAAAAGAGAAGGAATACTACTAATAAAACCTTATAATAAAAATTTTACGATAATGTCTTTTGTAACAATAAACTTTTCTTATATGTAGAAACCAGTGACCAGCAGTGGTGTTTAGTTTGTTATAGTATTATAAAATTAAACTAGTAAATATTATATTATTATTATTATTCTCTATTATCAAGTAATTTATATATTTTTGAGAAATAAAGAAACTTATAACAATTTACAACAATATCTCACTGCTTCTTAGTAGTGAGATATTGTTGTAATTGATAAGGTCATAGGTCATAAATGTATTGATAAGGTCATAGAAGGATAAAGCCCTACTCTTACTACAATAGTCAGATTGGCATAGAGTTTTATTTCCAGTATTCCTTCTTTTACAATATTATTACTTCATTACCCTATTTGCTTTCCTCCAGACACATTGCAAGAGCAAAGTTGAATAAAGAAAGTAGCAAAATAAGTTGAGTAATACCTTCCTATAATTACATAATATAAATAAAATATTTTCAATATTTATTCATAATTTCGTGTCTTTAAAACCTATTACTTATATATTTATTTGCCCAAGATAGATGTTTGTTTGTAATTTGTAATATTGCATAGTAACAAATTAAATATATTCTATACTTCAATATTAATAGAATATATGTAAACATATTGTGTATATAGGTACACCTCATGACTCATTCCTTCTCTGATGATGACTTTGGTCTTTTGTATAAGAAAATGTAACCGTAAAAAAACAGTCAACAATTAGAAGTTCCTAAATTGTTATTATATTAGTAAAGTATGTAATGTATCAAATAATGTTGTTATACAAGCCTTGTATTGATTTTTAATATAAAAAAATATATTTATTTATTTATAGGATTACCAACATAAGATACAGCTAAACATTGCAGTACAATACACTGGTAGATTAAATCTAACTGTTCTTACATTTATAGGCAACCACAGCATGCCTTGTGTTTGATAAACATTAAAATAGAATTAAATGTCATTAAATAAGTAAAAATATTAACAATATGAATAATAACATAATATAAATAATGGAAATATATTACATAATACCATTAAATAAGTATCATTATTTTAATTACTGAACTAGGAATTATTTTGATGATCATCTCAACTATTTTTTCATTGCTGAACATAGGCCTTCCCTTATACTGCCGTAAGGACTGGTCTTGAGCCACCTGAATCCATGTGTTATTTTGCATTATGTTATTTATTTTCTGAATAACCTTTTTAGAAAATGTGTTACAATGATTTAGACAAGTAATGTATAAAACACTATAGATAAAATAAAAAAAAATACTGAAATCACATGCCTGTCTTATGGGATGGGAACTGATCTCAAAGAGCAATTGGAATGAAAATTAATTCAATGATTTCAATGATTAGGTTGAATGTATACTGTAACATGAGGTTTTTATATGATACACAACAGATGTAGTTTTTAAAAGCTAGCTTTCGGCCATTATTCATATTCCGGCCTTAAATAATTAGAAAGTACAAGGGGAAGATGAGAAAAATAACAAAATTATAAGTTTTTGTGTTTTGTTACTTTCTGCCTACCTCATGAATTATCAGGAAAGAATGTATAGTATATGTATAATATGTATAAGGTATGTAGAGAGAAAAATAAGCTCTTATATACTAATCTATGAATGAAGAATGATAAGCACTTAAATTGACAGCAACAGAATTATTAAGACAGACTCATGACTGTTTAAATTATTGTAGTATTTATAATATAACAACAATTTAATAATAATTTTTAATACTTTTAAAAATTAAGATTAAATTTAAAGCAGTTTATTTGCTATACCAGTAAACTGACTTGCAATAAAAAATAAGTAACTGAACCATATGGCTCTAATAATATGGTTCTTTTTTATCATGTACACATCTTTGTTGCACTATATTACCCATTAATTAATTTCTCTTTCACTGCATTAGGTTGGTTGGAAGAAATCTCTTTTACAGATAAGCCAACCCTTGTTAACAAGTAGGTAACTGAAACACTGCATCTTTATATTTACAAGTGCAATATAGTACATATATCTATATTCATATAATAAAACTAGAGGTTGAATGTTAAAAAAAAAAACACTAAAATCAGAAACAGGTGGATGTGAAATAGACTTACACACTTTTTTCAAACTTTTTGTTTTTCAGTCTGTTTATCCTGTACAAACAGACTAATCTCTGAAACTATTGGACCAATTTAAATGAAATTTTGCATAGTGATACTTTACATCCCCAGTCAACATTTTAGGTACTTTTAACAATAGAAAATTGAAGAATTCCCATGGGATAGTTCAAAAAACTATAGTAACTTATACAGCTTAGTACACAACCTACTTAATTAGTAATTTTGTCCTCAGGCAAAGAGTGAGAATGACACGTCATTTGTTATATGTAGACCAGTATTCCCAGACGTATTAAATAGATAGGTATATACATTGATATATACTAAACAGGAAAAACAAATACCACGCAGACAAAGTTGCGGGCATCAGCTAGTATATAATATTGCAAAGAAGTTTTGGATAGAAAACTGCGCCTGAGCATTGTTTTATTGCTCTTCCCAACTAACATACAATACCCACCTCATCGGAGCAGCATACAAGCAGAGGTGGCCCACTCGATGCCACCTGGCTCTGAAATAACGAGCAAAATATGCCATTATCATGTCAAATGGAAGCACCGCTGGTACAGATGATCATCGCAGAATGCAGGTTTCTGGATCTGTTTTTCTAGACCAGTGTGAAGTTAGGTATACTTAGCTTAATATAAAAATACAAATAGTTATGCCAGAAATGATCATCGGTGTCCAGCGTTTATTTTTAAGTAATATAAATGAAGGAACTCACCGTCAGGGGAGCGATCTTTTTTCCGGTCTTTATGTTTCTTATGCCTTTTTCGTTCGCGTTCCTCACCGCCCAGCGGTGACCGAGATCTACTACGATGTTTCTTCTTTTTGGATTCCTTTTTATGTTTCTTCGAGGATCCCATGGCTTTTATAATTTATGGATTCAAAGTAACTGAATATGTCTCTTTTAAAGTAAATAATTAATAAAAAAAAATCGAGATATAAAATGGAATTAATTGAAAACAAACACGTTTTGCAT
The DNA here is from genome assembly GCF_026898425.1 of Galleria mellonella. Lineage (NCBI taxonomy): Eukaryota > Metazoa > Arthropoda > Insecta > Lepidoptera > Pyralidae > Galleria > Galleria mellonella. Next base: position 2,329,976 of record NW_026442112.1, read on the forward strand.
TAAGATAATCAAGCTACTCAAACAGTATGTCACATAATGCTGGTGACAAATCCACGATTACAGACTATAACTATAACAGACTATGTGTTCAACGACAGTGACAGTAAGTTGTCATATCAAAACTTTAAATATAAAAGTCAATAGTATTTCGTATTAGCATAGATAGAGATAAATAGAACGCAAAAATCTATAGATGTAGTGTTTTTCTTTTTGTGTTTATAAAGTTACCAATGTATTTGATGGAGATATAGATATAATAATGATCTATTTAAAAAGATACATGAATCTGCTGAATGGCTGGGCTCTGCAGGTTCAATGTTGCTGAATTAGGCGATGTTTTTTGTTTTTGCCTTTTAAATTATCTCGCAAGGTGTTTTTTAATGGATGATAATGGAATGGTAACCCCGCCTGCGCTAACGGTATACGCTGGTGTAGCGTCAGTGAAGGATGATAGGTGAGAATGAAAAAGCAGCTCCGTTAGTCCACCATGATGAATATACCTGGAATTCAGCACGATGGTTTCCAGTGGTACCACGTGGAAGTCGACCAGATAGGGTATATTGCTAGCAATGAGACTGGTAGTCCGCATTATTAACAATCCCATCCCGTCCTCCCCCCTGAAAAAGCAGGTCAGTTAGCTTTCGCAGGGTGTTGGCATCACTAAAAATCACTATCGGCGACAAATAACGGAAAAAATCGTATAGGTTAATAAAGTAAAATTTAACAAATTCACACATAACGTGTTGTTATTGTAATTAGTGATACCTGGTATGATTTTAAACTGTAATCAAAAATTGTGTTTACCGACAGGTATCTCCGCTAATTATGAGTCGACATTAATACTTTTTTGATTTTCTCACTTTCAGTATAATCCCATAAAAAATTCATTATATTTAATTAGATTTTAGAAAAAAATAACATTATTATAGAAATTGCTTTTATTTCCGTCGTCCAATTACATAAAATGACGAAGATATCGACGAAATGGTGAATGTTGTTATCTCATACATGTAGATTTCATGATTTATTAAAAATATTTCCGCAATTACTCTTAGTCGAGTTTTCACTGTAAGGTATACCCAGTCCAAGAAATTAATTCTAGTCTCATCATATTATAAATGTAAAAGTTCATAAAGATAACGATATATGGTTTAAATATTAATCCTAGGTTAACATTATATGATATTACTTTTTATATTATTTCATGTGTGCACTGAATAGCTAATAATAAATAAAACATTGAATTGTATTAAAATATTTTATTTTTATTTAATTTCATAATCAACATAAAATAGAATTTGGTAACAACGACATACAATTATATTACAAAAGAAAAAAATATACTAAAAAATTGAAAATTACATACTAAAAAACTTTTTTTTTATCTCAGTAGGTAGGTGATTAGCCCACTCTTTTATTAGCATTTAGTAGGTACATGCAATACTTTACAAAATATTGAAACAGAAATGATAGGAATAACTGTACACGATTTGTCATAATATATATGTCAAGCCTAAATGCAAGAATAAATTCACACGCATACATATACAATAGTAATAAAATAATTTGGTTACATGATCCAATTAATATGAATAATTTATAAAATAATATTAGATTTTGACTAAACTTCTTAAGTTGTTTAGTTTCATGAATAAGTTTCGTATACTCATTACAGTTATTCCTGTGTATATAATAATAAAAAAAAAAAATGGCGTTTCATGCTGCCTTTTTTTAATTTTTAGATATATGTATAAGAATATGAGTACTTAATTATAATAAAGGTTTAGTTTGTTCTTGGAAAAGACAATGGGCTATATTTTAAAATGGCATTTCTCTTGACCTATCTCTAACATTAAAATTTGATATCACAGTGACATTTTTTTTTTATAAATTTAGTTTACGAGTACGATAGTTCATAAAATAATAACATCGCGAAACAACCAAATTAAAATATTAAGAGTTATTAGTCAAGACATAAGTTCAGAGAAATGTTACATTAGAGTCAGTCCTAATTTATATTATCTTACAAATAGAAAAAAATATACTTGTATTAGATTGAGAACTATCAGTTCTTAATCTATTCATTTAAATATCAATAAGTTTTATTACGGAATAACATTACTTGGAATGCTTGTAGCACAATTTTAATATATAAGGCATAGTTTATACGCTAATGATATGTACATTATTTCAATAGTTATATCTTAAATATGTGTGTATAAAATTAAAAATAATAAACAAATTAAATTGAAATAAAATTAATATTCGAAACTTCACCTAGCTGAAAAAGGAACCATCGATATAGAACACCTATTTTCTAATGCCAGCCATAAACGTTACACTTAGCTATTTAAAATTGTACCCATTCAATCTGCAAGAAAAAATCGTAACCTGTATAGATATCATATACTAAAGAACCACATCTATAAGTATTAATGCAAATTGTACTCGCTTTTGGCCGATTTCATTTGGCACAATTGAATATACAATTTTGATCTCTATTTGTATATGCATATTGTATACAATATTATAAACCTGAGTGAATTAGTAAATTTAAATTAAGAATTCTCTAATATATATCAAAATTAATTATTCTTATATTACATAATGTTTTTGTTGTTTATTGTTACATATTAATAATATTATATATTTTGTTGATACCGTTTAAATATAGATCTCAGTATTGGAACCCAATCTCACGTTTATTATATTTGATACAATACTCTTTAAAGATATGGTGATAAATTACTCTGAATAGAGATATCAATATAAAATTTATACTATATATAATATTACACTATCAAATGTATGGTATCCTAAGTACAATACAAGCATATCTTAAATACAAGGCAGCAACATACACGGCGCAGTAAATTCTTTTTAAAATTTACACTACCTTAAAATTTCATTTTGATATCATATAGAAACCTTTATTCTTAGAATAATATGAATTAAATTTGTAATAAATTTAATTCAAAATTATTAAATTTAATTTATAATAAAGCATTTTTATCGGCCCCACGGCCATAGCCGGGGGGGGGGGGGAGGGGGATATTGAGGAGCAATGCCCTATTTCAAAAGGCTCAATACCTTAGTTAATTAGACAGATTAGCTTTTTCTAAATCACTTAATTATGGCTTCTGCCTTACCAAACAGTTCTTTTGGCCTAGCTTAAACATGGGTCTAGCTTCAGCCCTGAGCGCGCCTCATCAAGGTTACTGGTGATCCAAGAACTGGTGTAGCTACTTTGCGAAAAAGACGAGTTTAGCGGTCCATAGAGGTAATGTTGCTAGTATCTTGAGTACTATTTATAATTAATTGTATGTGTTGTTATTCCAAAAATTGTATAAATTAAATGTATAAAACTGAAAAATTAAAGATTACGATAAAGAAACTATTATGTTAAAATATTCGGTTAAAAGATAAGATTTAGAGAAAGGACGCCTCAGAATTGACAGCACTGAAAGTGTATGAATAACTTCTAATAATTAATATTGATCAACTTGGATACCACATCTTTGAGAGTGCAATTTTTCTAGTAAAAAGATATATTTTACAAAATATTACTTTAATATATTACTCTTACAGTCTAAATTCATTCAGACTGGTATTAGGCCGTGGTACTTACTTAGCATTTATACATTAAAATATTCAATCCAAGTCATATATCATTTGATGGACATAATTCATTATTAATAATTTGGCAATGCTGCCACGTTTAACATTATATAAACATTGTACTTTGTTACATTAAAATTTAGTTTGATTATCAAACACAATCTTTGAATCAGTCAGCAATGTTAGTGCGACAAAGTACTAAAGTCTTTTAGACAACATCGGCCTTAAGTATCATACAAATTTGTTCACAGAGTTGCCACTCTCCTTGTCGACATTTCTAATTACAATCTAAATGACATTAACAATATTTGTTTTACAAAAATATTTCTGGACAATATAAAAATATTGCTTCGTTACATTACAATTATATATTATTATTTACTTACCAATTACATACATTTTACATGTTTAAAATTTCTATTACATATAAAAAGAGTGTAACTAAAATACAGTATATGTAAAAAAGTGATAATCGACAATCTCTGATTAGTCAGAGACCAGGAAGCATTTTTACATATTCTCTTTTTTTAATATTATTATTTAACCTAACAAAGTTGTTTTGCTCCCTACTGTCATCTATCGAGTTGATTTTATCAAAATAAAAATTTGAGAGATAGGATATCTCTCAAGTTGGAGTATACAATACAAAATTTTATTAAAATCGGTTGAGAGGATTTGAGATTTTTATTTATTGAGATATATGACTTATTTATATATATATACACATTTGTTAAATATGAAAGTATATATCTATCGTACTAATTAAATTAGTTATTTTTTAAATATACACTATGCAGGACGTATTAGTTGACGTGTTTGGAAGACATACTTTACTCTCTTACTGATACATAAATCTGTTTAACCCTTCTTTGCATATTTTTTTTATTGGTGATATAAATCATGGTGATATAATTCATGATCAAAATTAAAGGAAAAATGGTTAAAAAATAAATTATACAGCTATGTTTTTTTTCTGCAATGGACATTAAAAAGGTATCCAGACACGATCAACTTAAAGTGAACTTGTTCTTTTATATAATTTTTGAGCATTCGATGTAATGATGGAAATTTCCACTATTATGCAAAGAAGGATTAACTGCCACCTTCTATCATTTACTGCCTATAAAAGTTTAATAAAATGCCGTTGATTTCTTATAAGTGTAGTTTTTATATCTCCTGTATGAAGACGAGCTAAGATTAAAAATTCAATAAAGCAGTCTTTTTTATAGCATCTAGCGAGTTAAAATATACCAAATCGCTTAAATAAGACAAAACTAAATGTGTTTACAGTCTGATAATATCATAGGGAGATTATAAGTATGATATTACGGAACCTCTTAGTGGGTTTTATTTTTACCCACAAAACATCTATTTATGTTCAAGTTCAGATGCACTTAACAATTTGCTATAAATACATAATAACAATTTTTATTAATACAGATTGTCAGTTATTTACTAAAATTAATATTATTTGTGACATATTAGCACAGCAGTGATGTGTGAAGTCATATTTATTGAGTGATAATTAGGTTTTATATGTTTATTGTCTTACCTTGAACCTTGACCTTTGGAAGCGACCTTGACCTCTATTTGAGACCTTAATACTTATTAGACATTATAAATGTGATATACATTGCACGTTTATAGCTGCCAACAACTATCCGCAGTATTGGTGTTACAGCAGCGCATGCGCGTGCAGTATCCGCGGCGCGCCGCCCTCGCCCGCGCCGCCGCCGCTCTCCCACGCCACCACCACGCCGTTCCCGTACAACCCGAACAGCAGTAGGGAGTCGCTGCTGTATGTCACACTGAAATTTAATGTTTATTTAGTGAAAACTATAAGTAATACCTTGAAATAAGCAAATGTATTATTATTATTATCTGTTTACATTAGGCATGGGTAATATGGATACCGATCTGATATCTATATATTGGGTTTATCTGGAGATTGAAAGCGGAAAAAAAGGTTATCACCCATTTCGATATCGCCTATATCGGTTCGATATTTATTTTCTAATATGTCAAGTCTTCAATATAATTTTTCGGATAAATGAAATGAAATGAAATGAATTTATTTTGCTAGAATGCAGGTAATTTTAGATGATAGAGGTTTATATTTCCCGTGTACATTCTGCCTCTATGTCGGCGTGCAAATTTTTAACAATATAATAAATTTATATATATATTCTACATTATATTTCCTTTCCTTAGTCATACAATAAATTATTATTATTTATTACAGTAAACAGAAAAAATAAAAGCCTATACAATAGTTGTCCAAATTAATAAAATATTTTAACAACTGTATCTCTAGTGTAGGTTGTGAAGTGCATTTGTTTTTTTAGCGAAATATTCATTAATGGTATAAAACCCGTTACATAACAGCCAATTTTTAAGTTTACGTTTAAACACTGTATGAGCTGTTACTTCTCTAATGTTATTTGGTAGATGGTTGTAAACTTTAATAGCCATACAGTATGCGTTTCTTTTATGTAAATCTAACCTGCACTTTGGTACATATAATTTGTCGTTTGGTCTAGTTGTACGTGTTCTCGAGTCCGATATTCTTTTGAAAAAGCCAGCATGTTCCCTTACAAATATACACAAATCTCTAATGTACGTACATGGCAGTGGAAGAATATTTAATTTCTTAAAAAGAGGGCGACAACTTTCTCTAATTTTTGCACCACATATAGCTTTAACACACCTCTTTTGCACAACAAATGCTCTGGAAATTTCTGCAGAGTTTCCCCATATTAGTAATCCATATGAAAGTATGGAGGATACGTATCCATGATAAGCACTCAGTGCAGCCTGTTCTGATACTGACAATCTTAATTTTCGTATCGCATGCACGAATCTATGGAGATTGTTACACAAGGCCTCTATATGGGCCTTCCAGTTACAATTTCTATCTATAATTATGCCTAAGAATCTGGTACTATCCACTAATTCCACTGATTGATTTTGGTAATTTATATTTATTTTTACAGATTTTGAATGATGTGTGCCAAAATGTATTATTTTGGTTTTATTTAAATTAACTTTTAAATTATTTTCTGTTAACCATTTTATAACATTTTGTAATGTGTCATTAATTTGTGTTTCTAAGTCATCTTTATTTTTACATTTTATTAATATAGTTGTATCGTCAGCATATAGTATACATTTATGTGTGATTATATTAGGCAAATCATTTATATAAGTCAAAAAAATATATGGTCCAAGAATGCTTCCTTGAGGAATTCCTACTTTATTTAATTTTGGGATAGATCTATAGATTTTTTTATAGCCATTAATAATTTTAAACGTCTCGGTACATTGTTTGCGATCTTGTAAATAGCTTTTTAGCCAACTATGTGCATTTCCTCTTATTCCGTATTTATATAATTTGTTTAGTGCTATATTATGATCTAAACAGTCAAAAGCTTTAGTCATATCCAAAAATATTGCAGCTACGTGCTCCCTATTATTCAATCCCTCCGTTACAGATTTTATTAAATCGAAACAAGCCAAAGATGTTGAGCTATTTTTCCTAAATCCATATTGTTCTTGTTTTAAGATATTATTTTTAGTCATAAAGTCATTGAGCCTTTTTAACATAGCTCTCTCAAATATTTTAGAAATTACTGGGATAAGTGCAATAGGCCTATAATTACTCATATCACTTACATCCTCTTTTTTATGTAATGGCTTTATTATAGACATTTTTAGACTATCTGGAAAATAGCCTTGTTCAAACGACATATTAATAATGTAGGATAATGGTTTACACAAGTGAATAGAGCATGTTTTTAAAATTTTTGTGCTAATTGAATCATAACCTACTGAGTTTGTATTATTTAATGTCTTTATAATATCCATAACTTCTATATCGCTACTAGGTGTCAAAAATATTGTTTTGGCATTATCATTCATACTGATATTATGGGTATAATTAGATTTTAATGTCGATTTTTTATTTATTGAATTTACGAAATAATCATTGAATAGATTGCATATTATATTTGGATCATTATGTATTATATTATCTATTTTAATCATATCAATTTGTCTATTTTCAGCTTCATTATTAATGTTATTATTAATTAATTTCCATATAGCTTTTCCTTTATTTTTGCTTTTTTCTATATATTTGTTGCATTGTATTTGTTGTGAAGTATTAATACATTTTTGTAAAATTTTACTATAGGTCTTATAAATTTTCGCATTTACTTTTTTATTGTGATTAGCATGTTTAAATTTTAAATAGTATATTCTCTTTTTGAGACAACTCTTTTTTATTCCTTTAGATAACCATATAGATTTCTGATTATTAGATTTTAATTTAATTTTAATTATCGGAAAGCACAAATTATAAAATAACAATAGCAGATTATGAAATGCATCGAATGCTTTATTCACAGTAACTTGCTCGTACAATTCACTGAAGCTCAATTGCCTCATGCTTTCACAAAATTTATTAATATTCAGTTTACTATAATCCCTACGATATTCTGTCCAGGACGTGCTACTTTTTCTTTTATTTATTTTTAGTGTGATAGTTTGTGCAGTTTCGTGATCAGATAACCCTAAGTAGTAAAGCTTAGCATTCACATTTTTTATGTTGCTTGCGATTTGGTCAATACAGGATTGTTGTCTTGTTGGATATTTTATATGTATTTCAAAATTATAACTTTTTAGTACACTTATTAATTCGTTAGATGTTTTATTTTTTTTTAAGGTGTCAATGTTCCAGTCTCCACAAAGAATAATTTTTCTATTTTTATATTTTTTTGTTACTAAATCTAATAATTCTTCTAATCTATTCATAAATATTGACGTATCCCTTCCTGGTATTCTATAAATACAAATGACAATTATGTTACAGGATATGATATCAATCCCGGAACACTCAAATAGAAATTTTTGTGATAATTGTCCTAAAGCAGAAATTTGTTTAAATTCTAGTCCTTTTTTTATCAAAATACAGCTACCTCCTCGTTTGGTATCTCGAGAAAACGAAGACGCTAATTTATAGTTGGGGATCTTTAATAAATTTTCAGTGCCCTTTCTAATAAATGTTTCACTAAGACACACTACATCAACATCCAACCTTTCATTTTTTGTTAAGTCCGTCAAGGCTATTTCTAATAGTTCCGATTTATTTAAAACGCCCGCTATATTTTGATGTAATAATGTGAAATTACTAATTTTGTCAGGGGCTTTAGGTTTATAGTTCACGAAAAAGCGTAGTTTGTGCGTTTTGTATTTCTATAATTTCGTCAGTTTGGGTACCTTTTTCTAATAAATTTGAGGAAATTATTTTTGAATTCAATACTTGATTTCTATATTTGGAATATTTTATTTTATGGTCTATGCGTAAGACTTCTCTGAGCATTAATTGACATAGGTGTAGTGCAAAAGAACTGCGTCTAGGTCTTTCATAATGATAGTGCATATCAACAAAAGTAGTGTTGTCATATTTAGTACATATAAACTTTAGCTCGTAATTTATTTTTCTTTCGTTTAAATAATAATTATATGGTATTTCGGAAATCAAAATGTTAGTATTAGATATAGATTCAATCCACTTATTTATATACATTTGAAACTCGTAGGGATTTCTGTCATTAGTTCCACCAAGTACTATCACAAAATCATTTTTATTCAACCCGCCAATAGACTTTTTTTCCGACAAGAGAACCTCTTGTAGTTTAGCTCCGGGTTTCCAGAAACAACTAACAATATACTCCTTTCCGACTAATTTTTGAAGATGTTTCTGTACATTCCTTCCTTGATCATCTGCTATAACAATAATTTTCCTTTTCAAATTATGTTCTTTCGCTTCAATTCTGTATTTCTGGCTGTCATTTGGTTTTTCTTCTTTTTCTACATTTATTAATGTTAGTTGTGAATTCATTTTGTCTTCAATAGCTTGTTCTGGGTGGTCAGGTATAAACATCTGTTGATCTTTATTTAAATTCTTAGATTGTGGACTTTGATCTAAAGTAGAACTACTTAATAATAATGACTTTGCTAGAGTGGCCGGTTTGTTTTTAATAGGATTTCTTTTCTTTCGTCCTGATAAAGGAGTTGGCGGAGATAAATGCACTTTCTTTAAAGATTCTACTAATTTGCAGCTTTTGTCGAGGTCTGATTTTAATTTAAAATTTTCAGTATTTAAATTTTCTATTTCTTGGTGAGCGATCTCTAATTCACTTGTAAGGTCTTTTATTTTTTGTGTTAATTCTGCATGAATTTGACTCTCACTGAATGATGTGTTATTAGGTAAACTCATCATAGTTGAATTAAATATAGAGGAATGAGAGTCTGAAATATTATGCAATGAACTCGATCGTGTCGGTTTTCGGTAAGTTACATTTTCATATGCCATTGTCTTCTTTATATAAAATCGGGCAATAAATCAATTAAAAAAAAATACAATTAAATAATAAAATGTCAAAATTAAATAAAAGTTTCTGCTCTTCACTAAAAATGATCTTCCTTAAAAAAAATGTCATAAAATGTTTATCTATGTCTTCTAGAATTAAATAATAATATTAATCCACACTCTAATTTATTATAAAAAAAAAAAAAAAGAACGAAAAATAAACTTTATATTCGCCTGAGATTTGAAACATCAACCTTCGGGGCACAAGTCGTTCAGCGTTGCCGCCAGACCAAGTAACTTGTTGCGTCTTAGTGTGAAACATTCAATTATAATCTTTGCTAATTGACAGTTGATGTTCATAAAAATCTTAAATTATTGGAGGTGTTTGAATTTATTGCTTATCCGCTTTGACCTTCAACCGTCACTTGCACTTGTTATTACTATATATGGAATATTTATTAATAGTTCTCTTCAATATCGCTTGTATTGTTGTTAGTAAGAATATATTCATTGCACTGTTGTCATCTTATTATTGTTGATTTTTATTAATGTGGTTTACAATCATTACTTGATTTTTATAACAACCAGATCGAACTTAAATTTTACTTTTATGTTTTCTTCAGTTTGGCTGAATAATTTTTATTACAAACACGAACACAGGATATTTAATCACTAACACACAGTTTAATCACGTGTAATTTAGGTATATTCTAAATTTTCTATTTTTATTAATAAAATATACATGAACTAGATTATACCGCTAGTGCAGTCGGTGTTAGTAATAGACTTTTAACATATTCATTATTGGATAATTTTAAAACGCTCACCCATTATACAGTACAATGTACGTGCAGGGTGCAGGATGCAGTGTGCAGTACAGCAGGGGGCGTACAGTACAGTACAGTACCTGAGTAGCGGCGCGCGTTCAGCGGGCGGTATGTAGGCGACGCGGCGCAAGTCCCACGACGAGTACAGCACCACGCCGCCGCCTTCCAGCCCGGCCGCCACGCAGTTCACACTCACGCCCTCTGGTGCGTTCGAGTAGCAAATGCTCGTCACACGTTCCGCTACCTTCACGCTACCTGTACAAGTTATAAAAAGTTACGTAAACATACACTATATGTTTATGGTTTTAAGGTTCACTTTTCAATATCAATTTAAGGTGCAAGAAAACACGTCTTTACTGAAGTAGATATATTTTCGACTATCTTATTTTATTTTTTGCATATGGGATCAGCTAAGCCGTTGCACGTCGACCCATACGGATCTTTTGTGCTTCCCCCTGCTTTATACCATCGTTTCATAGATCCTATGTGTTACCCTAACAATATATGTAGTCCCCTGGCTTTGGATAAGCCGTTCCCAGTAGACTCATACGCATACTTGCCAACGAATCACAGTTGCATATCAAGTGTTCCATGGATTCCGATTTCTCCCCGCACAGTCTGCACAGTGTGTCCGAAGATAGAACCATCTTGTGTAGTATATGCCTTATTGGCATATATCCAGTTAGGGCACTCATAAAGAGTCTTGCCTGTTGTATGCCACCGCTGTAGATGAGTTTATCCCATCCTTCGACATTATCATTTAAGAACTTTTTAGAATGTCTAAGACCCTTTTTTAAACTATTACTACCTATTTTCAACTAACTTCAATTTAATAACATTGTTTGCTTTTAAACCTACGGCGGTGAGACATTAGTAATAGAATTGCATGAAGTTAACCAGTGTTTATTTTTATTGTTGATATTATAGGTAAATTACGTTAGCACTATATTTTAATTTAATAACTACCGGTTTGAATCAACTACGAGTTGAAGGGCGATACTTTGAGCACTGTATGTACACAGTGACTTATCAACACAACTAGTGGCAATAATGACAGACAAAGAGGAAGACTACGAAGACTAGCCGTTGATACCCGAAGAGTTCCGAACGCCGTCTTTCTTATCTGTGACGATGCCGCAAGCGCCTACAGCGAGCCCTTAGCGCGTCACAGTCACTCATGACTAAGACGCGAATACAGATACGTCGAATGTGGTGCTAACTTAGACATCTGAGGGCCTACTATGAAATATTTTCCGAAATTTCTAGACCGAACGAAACACAAATTTGATTTCAAAATTAGGTAATATGTAGCGTTTAAAAATATTAAAAATGGTAAAATATTGTTCCTTTGGATTATTATGGTAGGATTTATGACGAACGAAATGGGAGGACTATGGGCCGATTTCGATATGAACAAAAACACGAAATTGCGCCCGATAATTCGTTATTTCATTTCACGGTAGACCCACCGAATAATGAAATACGTACCGACAAATGAAGCGTTCACAGTGTGCACACGTATGAGCGACTTGTATTTGTCAACGTCGTGCTCGTACGAGTCGGCGCCGGTGACGTCGTCGTGTACAGCGCCGGGCGCGCGGGTGTCGACGGGGGCGGCGCGGGCGCGGGCGGCCGGGTCGTGCACGGTGGCCACGTCGCACAGCGTCTCGCTCACCGTCACGTGCGTCACCGGCAGCATGTCGCGGTTCGGCAGTGTTCGGATGTATGTCAGTCTGTCGGATACGATTACAATTAAAGCAGTTTGCTAAGATTCAATTTTATGTTACTGTGGTATATATACGATTTTGTTCTTCATTTATATTTTACGTACATGTATTTGTGTGTACACACGTATACACAAATACATGTGCGTGTGTGCGTGCGAGTTTTTTAGTGGGTGCAAATAAAATGGTATATATAATTTCTTTCTCTTTTGCGTGTGCGGGCGTGCATGCAAGAAATATTAATAAAATGAATCATGATGAAATGAAGTGGGACATTTTCAATTAAAGAAGTATAAATACTAAGGAAAAAGAAATAAAAGTGACAATGAATTACAAAATGGAGAATATTTCCGAATAAAGAGGTATAACGGTTTAGTCCATAATGGTAACGCATGAAAGGTACGACTGGTCTCATAGAGTATTCTGGGACGGTTGTAGCGGTTGCGATGAGGAGTGTACGGGAGGCACGCACTCGTTGAGGTCCCAGAGCACGATGCAGCCGTCGCAGCCGGCGGAGACGAGCAGCGACGCGCGCGCACACACGTGCAGCGCGGCGACGGCGGCGCGGTGCGCGAGCAGCGGCCGCGCGCGCGCCGCCCGCGCCGCCCGCGCCGCCCGGCGCGCCGCGCACGCGCACGCGCAGCGCCGCCACGCGCCCCGCCGCGTGCCCCATCATCGCCGCGCACGCGCTCTCGCTGCCCACGCACGACGCCACGCACGTTATCTGCCCACAGGGGTGGCTAACATATACCAATACCTATATATTTTAGTTACATTATCTAAATAGGTTTGGCTAGCTTGGCTCAATAACGAATATATTAAATGTCTATTGAATGTTATCCAATATGTTAATATCGAAATGAAGAACTCGACCGAAATTAATATAGATATACGGCCGGTACCTTGTGGCCGGTAATTTGGAGGTGAATGTAAATAAAACATGAAATATGGCAGTGCATGTAATATAGGCACGTGTATTACCTTGTCGAGCGCGGGCACCCGCAGCAGCATGTCGAGCGCTGCGTCGCGGCGGCGGCGCACGCGCACCACGTCGTCCGCGTGGTCCCATGATATTACTGCGTACGAGCTGCCCGACTCACCTACCACGTAGCCAGTTTTATTTCACATAGTAATCATTTATTCGAAACTTGAAATGGAAATAATGAATCAATGATCAATGATAACATAAAAATGGCCAATAGATAAAACAGCCACTAGTAAGCTAAAAATAATAGTAACTACAAAGGTAATAAGCTGGTCGTACATATATCTTGAATTAACAATTTATCAGGTAATTCGAACTAATAAATTCTGTATAAAATGAATGACTTTATTCATGACTGGCCTTGGTCTACCTGACACCTTTAGGCAAGTTTTTGACATCCTCCTTCTCCATTTTATTATAGCACCTTATGTTACGACGCTGTTTTTAGATCAGGGCGTATCAAGCGCTGTTTACCACTCTCCGCCTTGTTTTAAGACTCCTTCACTGATGGAGCCATAGCTTCATATGTGTTGCGGGGAGTCAATTAATGCAGGCCGCCTTAAGGCTATTTACTATGACAGTCTACAGAGGGAGCTAATGTGAGGATAATTAACAACTAAAATGATGGTGAACATATACTTCTTTTTTTTCGATCTTAGTTATTGCGAGAGAAAGTTATTGAATTCTTAAAAATGTGTATGTAATGTTCGAAATAAAAAATAAAAAAAAAACTGTATTCGTGTTTGTTCATACAAGACATAATTTATAATGGCGTTAGTGTGTGTGTAATGTATAAGTTCGGGTACCTTGTATGGTGACAAGCGCGCTAGAGGGCGGGGCGTACGCGACGGTACGCGCGTGGGGCAGCGCGTACAGCGTGCCCCCCGCCCCCGCCAACCCCGCCCCCGCCCCGCCCGCGGTCGCCAGCGAGCGGCGCGCGCGCGGCACGGGCGGCGGCAGCGCGGGCGAGCCGCACCAGCGGCCCCAGCGGCCGCCCTCCACGCCCGCCCACACGCTCGGCTGCGCGCACAACACAACTTATCAACGCTCCAACGACACGTTCTCACCAAGCAAATAAATAAACAACTAGTCGAAACGCTTTACAAATAAACAATGGACGCAGCTTCTCGTCCGTTTTACGATAACAAACAAACAGAAACATTCATAAAAGTATCCATTTGTGTGATAAATTTGCTTCGGAAGCTAAACAGCTAGCAGTGAAATGTATGAATATTTATAATATTACTATATTATATACTATAACTTGTGGATTACAATCTGCGATTGGGAGCAACAATCTAGCTCATTGAGGCTAGTACCATTTTAGGCTAATCGGTCGCATGTTAATGACGACAGAACTAACGTCACATTCGACGGAGGTATCTTTTTTCTAACCGTCCATGCTGTTGGCCGCAAATGACCTTTACAGCTTCACCGGACGCGTGCGCAGGGCGAATGCAGATGACACTCCAAGCCCGCGAGAGGGGAGCGGCAAAGTGTCAGGTCTTTCTTATGAACTGCGGCGTGCACTCAAGAGCATCAGAGCGGCTCGAATCTCGGCTTAGGCCACCGCACTTTGACCCCTATCGAGGGGCGAAAGGTCAGGTTGTCGTGACGAGTACGGAGGTATCTTCGACCACCGAACCTTGATGCATCTAATTGCATACAATTAGCTGTTCTCGGGTATACTGCGCCGAAGATTAGTCATTATGTTTAAGTAACGTCGCGGAATGCTTGCACCCGGTCGTCGAGGCTCCGATGTTTCGTCGGCGGAGGATGGGCAGCGAAGTCAGCAGCGGGCCGTACCTGGTGGGAGGCGCGGTGCAGCAGGTCGGGCGCGCGGTGCGGGTGCGGCTGGCGCAGCAGCTGGCGCGGCGCCTGCCCGTACGTGCGCACCATCGCCTCCGCCGCCGTGCGGTCCACCTCGTCCTCCAGCGCCAGCGGGTCGAACCCGTAGTACGTCTGCACATGTTGTTACACGCACATCACACCTCTCAACCCGCAACATACCAAAACGTTAGCTAGTGGTAAATTTAGATCATATGTCCCAACATAGAATGGGCCACTCACATTTTATGGCACATCATATGGTTGTTAAAGACAACTAGGGGAACTTAATAGTCGAAGGATGGGCAAGCAGTGCACCTCTTTAACCATCATTAAAGCCTAACTGTAGTTGCCAACCCGCATGTTAAGCGCAACTACTGGCAAAACTCCCCAGTAGAGGAAGAACTATGTTCAGCAGTAGTCAGTTAACGGCTGACAAAACGATGATTAATAATAATAAATGGGATACGTACACATGCTGGGAACACATTGATGGCGTCGATGGCGGGCTGGCCGGTCTGCTTGTAGCCGAAGATGAGGTCGATCCAGTGCGGCAGCATGTCGGTGACGTGCGGCGCCTCGAGCGCCTGCCGCAGCACCAGCGTGAACAGCCGCGCGTCCGCCGCCCACGCGGGCAGCTCCACCGCGTCCACGCCCGCGCCGCACTGCCGCACGCCCAGCGACAGCCCTGCCGCACACCACCAGCGGAATAGAAATCGCTGCTTATAGGATCTAACAAACCTAATACTAGCAATATACTCTATCAAGTTGACCTCCACGCAGTTCCCTCCTGGAAACGACCGTGGTTATTTCTTATGGATGGACTAACTGACCGGCTTTCATCTTTACCTATCATTTCGCATTGGCTCCCCGGTCAGTGTATACCGATAGCGCTGGTGGTATTACCGTTCCAATATCCATTTAAAAAAAGCCACACAGCACAGTGTCAACTTTGCATGCCGCTATACAAAGATTATACATGGTAAACTTAGAACAAGGGCACAACCTTCCCCCCCTACATAATACTCATAATACTAATCTTACACCACGCGATAACACTTTACATTATGTTGGACCTACTGGCACTGGCGCCATATTGTTTATAAAGGCACTGATGCACGCCCAATAACATTACCGTTCACACTATATTCCCAAATGCCTTGTACGGGTTTTATAAAAGCGAGTGTTTCTCACTCATTTAATGTCTAAATTATTGATATTTATTGCATTTTTTATATACATTTGTCGAGAGCGATTGATACTTGCGAGATCTCAGTCCTTTGCTTCCTTAAAGAAGTTACGTACATATACATATTCTTCACTTCCTCAATGGCAACCGGTCGCCATTTTTACGACCATTTCTGCCAGCATCATGTATAAGACAATTGTAAGTCGAAAATTATATTTTTTTTACACATAATATTCAAAGGGCGTCACAATCATAAGAAACAATTACGCATTGTATCATCGCGTATGTATACTCAAACTACAGCTCTTCAATTTAAACTAAATATTCACCGTTCCCGCCATTTTTTTCTACATGTACATATTATCGATTATTTATACGTGGCGCCACTGACCTTCATTGTTATAGAACAACTCTGGCAAATAGAAAAGCTCCGGTATGAGTTCCTTTACGTCGGTGGGCGAGTCGTTTGTGATTAGCCGCCACGTAGTTACCAGCGAGTGGAACGTGCGGTCCGGCATATCGAAGTTGTTATCTGGAAATAAATTGGTGATGAATGAGGAAGCAATTACTGTGGAGGATACAGTGTAGCCAATGAATGTCTAAATCAGTGTCACGTGTACGCTGACAAATTGAAACCCTTACTAATTGATTCTGGTAATCTTATGATAAATGAAACATCAAAAAAACTGTAGAAGGTTGAAAGGGAAAGTTTTTTTTGTATATGTTTTGTTGTATTTCTTTAAATATGTACCCATAGCTAACATTATTAGTGTACCGTAAGTGATACAAATCACTACATAGTATAAAACAAAG
Organism: Galleria mellonella; assembly: GCF_026898425.1. Classification (NCBI taxonomy): domain Eukaryota; kingdom Metazoa; phylum Arthropoda; class Insecta; order Lepidoptera; family Pyralidae; genus Galleria; species Galleria mellonella. The sequence continues at coordinate 2,347,332 of NW_026442112.1, forward strand.
TCGCTGTCGCTGTCTGTCCGTCCCTATGTATGTTTAAATCTTTAAAACTACGCAACGGATTTTGAAGCGGATTTTTTTAATAGATAGAGTGGTTCAAGAGGAAGATTTATATGTATAATATATGCATAATATTGTAGAGAAACACTGATAATTTTAGAGGTTTCTAATGTGATGTAATGTGCACCCATGCGAAGCCGGGGCGGGTCGCTAGTAAAATCTATTTATCTATCTAAGTACGGGAAGTTAGTATGAGAAGTGATTTACAATCAATAAACAAGTTAAACAAGACAAACAGTTAAATGGTGACACTTACGAATTCAAAACAAATGCGTTGTCTATTTCTCTTTATGTCTATGTATCGCGCCGACGTGTACAATACTTACCCTGGTAGTTGAGGAAGAGCTCTGTGAAGGGCGGCAGACGCACGAGGTAGTGTAGCACGCCGCCCGAGTTGGAGTACAGCGACGCGTAGTGGTGCGGCTGCTGCGACAGTGCCGAGCAGCCTGCCCGCCGCGCCGCCGCCAGGTCCTGCAACCGGATCACCTTGCTGGTCATCATCTTTCACCACATCACAGAGGCTGGCGATAGTCTTGTTCAGAGGCGAGTGGTAAACAGCGACTTTAAATCAATCTTCGGTCGTCGATCATCCGCGACGGAACGCTTATATACCAATTTACATATAATTTGCTACCCTCAGTTACACTAAGTAGATGTCATTACATTGAAACGTCGCTGAGCGATTGTGTCCGCCGTCTGTTCGATCATTGGCGCGCCGATCTTTGAATGATGGAAGATCGGTAATGCTGCATTGCATCTTTATGTAATGCCATCACACTTGGCGGATGATCCGCATTTCTTGCTCACGCTCACGTGGCTCCAAAACTAATACGTTTCGTATTACAATTTCGAACATACAATGAAATAAAAAACGGAAAAAAAGAGACGGTATAGTGATGCATTGTTTATCATATTCCTACCCATAAAGTGTTCAAACGATCAGAATCCAAAATCACCAATCAACTTCGAAATTTTCGATAGAACGAAGAGAATATATTAACAATAATGTTTTTCTCTAGTATTCCTGACTTCGGACTATTAGGAATATATTTACTTGGAAACGTGAGAATTTTATCCGTTAAATAGTGATTACACTTTATAAAAAGTCCGTGAAATAAAAAATTTATGGAGACAGATGTTGCGGGTTGATTTAAAACGACCAGGTTGCTAGAGACGTATATTTCAACTGCCTAGTAGTTTTATTATATTTTCTTGTTACTTATAAAAAATATTCAACACAATGAAGTATTGTTACGAATAAATTGAATTGAAGAAAATATTAAACCTGTTATTTTTTTTTATATTACTTAGAATGGCAAACAAGCTGACGGCCCACCTGATGGAAAGTGGTAACCGTCGCCTATAGACATGAGCAGTATCATGGACATAACAGAGTATAATGTTTCGCCCTTGATACCTCCCAAGCGTTGCCAATCCTGAGGACTAGTGTTATTCCTCTGTACCCTGTAAATTCACGCCATATCCCACCCATCAAACCGAAACACAGCCATGCAAACACAACTGCTTCACGGTAGAAACACGAATGGGACAGAGGTACCCAAGCAACCGACGTACTAAACAATTTCCTTACTGCACTGCACGCATAAACATAGATATGACTCGATAATAGACAACTTACATTGTAAGTGTTTATATAGTGCTGTTCCCGGTTTTTGTTTTGCACCGCCATCGGCTTGCTGAGGTCTCGGAACGAGGCCGGGTTGTTGAGGTCCAGTATCCGCGAGGTGTAGTCAGCGATTACGAACGGAAACACCGGGTATTGCATCAGGTCGTTGTACGAACGGCCGCCGAGGCAGTTCAGCCGCATCAGGTACTCCCAGTTGGTGATACTGCCGGATCGCCATTGGGCCATCGCTTCTGACAGAGTATCGGGCTCCGAACTAATATAAACATTAATGTAGCATTAGTCGAGTAGAATAGGTATTTATGTAAAGGTAATGTAGCATTAGTCAAGTAGAATAGGTATTTATGTAGAGGTAATGTAGCATTAGTCGAGTAGAATAGGTATTTATGTAGAGGTAATGTAGCATTAGTCGTAGTAGAATAGGTATTTATGTAAGTTTTTTTAAATAAGTTAATGGTTTATTAGAAGTGGAGATTATTAGAAGAGAAGAATGTGATAATAGTTATTTATAGATATGAATAGCGTCATGAACGTAATGAAGTGTTTAAGAACTGTATTTATGTATAGAAATTTTAGTTTTGAAATTAGAAAATAGAATTAGATACCAGAGGGAGACTTTATACAAAAGTAGTTTGCTTGGGCACCTCTGCCCCATTCGTATTTCCATTGTCAAGTAGTTGTGTTTGCATTGCTGATGTTTCGGTTTAAAGGGTGGGATATGGCAGTGAATTTACAGGGTACAGAGGAATAACATCTGAGTCCCTGGTCCTTATTAATGGCACATGAAGGATAACATGAATATTATACTGAACAACTAGTTACCGTGAATTAAAAATCTACTACCGATGAAGGTGTATGTGTGTGTGTAGGTCACAAGGTGTTTGTGTGCAGAAATTTAGAAATTAAATGTATTTATGTGTATTATTATTTTTATATATATGTTATTGTACTGATACTGAATATTTCCTGTGTGTATGTATTGGAGAAGTGTAAAGCTCGGGCCGTGGACGTAATGTAATGTGATGTGATAGCAGCGCGGCACCTGGCGGGCGGGTGGCAGGCGGCGAGCGCGCGCAGGAAGGCGGCGCGCGCGGGCTCGTGGTGGAAGGCGAGCAGGTGCGCGCGGCCGCCGCGCACGAACACCTCCACGGCGCGCTCGCGCAGGCACCAGCGCCGCGCCGCCACGCGCGCCACGCGCCACAGCGGCCAGCTCAGCGCGCCGCCGCCGCCCTCCGCCGCGCCCTCGCCCTCGCCCTCGCCCTCGCCCTCGCCCTCCTCCTCTGCCGCGCGCGCAGACAAATCACGTCAGATTACTCCCTATTGCTCTCAATACGCCCTATCGGGTCCACCTTCAGGCGGTTCCCTCTAAAAACTATCGTGACTAATTTATCGTTGAATTCGTCTCGACGGGTTGACTGACCTGCTTTCATCCTCACCTATCATCTATTACTGTTGCGCCGTCAGCGTATACCTATAACGCAAGCGGGGTTACGATTCCATTACCTCTCTCTCTCTTTTCATTTAAGAGTTTCCTCTTATCGGTGCATTCATGCATCTTCATCCAGCCAGCTCTATCCCAGGCCATATCCTTGACCTTCTTATATGACATGATATTCCATTACCACTGATTAAAAAAAAACTATTGGTAAAGCCTTCCAAGTTATGGGGGAGCATATATTTCAGTAGTGGACAGATAATGGTCGATATGATGATAACGAATTGCAGCAAGGGTTTCCAAAATTATTTTGTCTACTGCCTTCTTTGAGATTAAATTATTTTTTAGCGCTCCCATTTCTTCACCTACTTAAAAACCACTATTACTTCAAGATCAACAAATCACCCTTCCCAAATCTCTACACAACGCCATTTTTTTCTGTATCTCTTACCGCCCCTTTAGGCCTGCAGCACCCACAAGGGGGTAATATCGCCCACATTGGGAAAGGCTGTGCTACAGTGTAGCGGCGTACCGTCGGGCACGAAGTGGAGACAGCGGTCTGTGAGCAGCAGGTCGCCGCTGGTCTCGCGCGCGACGTGCACGTGCGTGACGCGTGCGGCGTGCGCCAGCGTCTCGTGCGGCTGCAGGCGCGCCGCCGCGCCGCGTGCGCCTTGCGCCGCCGCCAACACGCGCTGCAGCGGTGCTGGCTGCCGCCACAGCTCTACAGCACACAAACAACAATAAACATAAATGCACAGTGAAAAAAGAAAACAATTACACGCATTAAACTCGTTTACACACTTGTGTGTAAACCATAATAACCGTGCAGCTCCCGGCATACAATAGACTACTTATTCCTTTCTCATCGATATCATACGAGGCGACTGAGGGAGTTTATGATGGACAGCAGCGTCAAAAGGTAAATAGCAGATACCGTCCCGCCTGCTAAGCGTGGCAACTCCTAGCAAAACCCCCTTATGGGGGAGGCTATGTTCAGCAGTGGACAGTCAACATCTGATACAACAACACACTTGTGTAGATCACGATACGACAGCAGACAACACGAGTGTGTAAATCGTGCTCCCTTAAAAATAAGCGTATTACTTGAACAGGTTATGTATATGACGTGTATTTTCGTATTGATACATAACGTGTAAATACATGTGTATAGACACTAAATTCTAATTACATTAATTAGGTTTTTTTATATACAAATAAATAATTATGAACGGTTGTAGCTGTAACTTGTACACGTAATTTATACTTGTACAAATAGTCTGTCAAATTTACGTCATAAATGTAAAAAAAAAAAATACACAATAAATGTTACGCCTTTGCCAGACATAATTTTAGTTTTATCTCTCCATATATGCCTCATATAGAAGAGATCTTTATTTAGCAATAAGGCCGCCCATTGTTGCCTCTTTGTCTTGCTTCTAGGTAATTAAGTTTATGTAATTAACTATATATTTTGTTTGTGTACATATTGGTAATCTTTATAATCTGTATTATTGTTTAAAATAAGCAATAAATAATTTTCATTCATTCATCCATTCAATAAATTAATCTCAAGACAAAGTAGAATAAAGGAATTGATAACTTGACAACTTAAACAGCATGCATATAATTACGTACGAAAGATGATGAAATAATGCGACTCACCGGCCTTGTACCGGTGCTCGGGCTTGAGGAAGCGCGGCTGTATGCGCAGGTGGGCGCGCCGCAGCCGCACGCGCACGCGGCCCGCGCCCTCGGTGGGGTCGAGCTGCCACGACTGCGGGTAGCTGCGCGCCTCGTGCCACACCCCTACGCCACGCAACGCATGCGCTCGTCAATATACCAGTACTCCAGTACACGCACACATCATCCCCCCCCCCCCCCCCCGCCGCATACACATACCACAACAATAGCGTCCAGCAGGGGGGAAAGGGGTTGTTCCTAATAGGGTCTACCATTGCTAGCAATATACTCTATCAGGTCGACGTTCACGTAGTCTCCTTGGAAACCATTATAGTAAATTTTTGTGGAAACAGTATATATTCTGTTATGACCTTGGTACTGCTCATGTCTATAGGCGACGGTCACCACTTTCCATCAGGTGGGCCGTCAGCTTGTTTGCCATTCTAAGTTGTATAAAAAAAATAAAAAATAAAAAAAATTGTCACCATGGGTGAACTAATCTGCTTTCTCACCTATCAACTTTTACTGGTAGGTATCCCGTTTCCATAACATATAACAAGTTTCCACTTCTTTGCACTAATGTATTTGCTTTGTGATCCTAGGGCTAATATTACAATTTAATAAGAACTTTATTATCGTTTATTCAAAGCAAATAAAGTACTCCATTTCATGTAATAGATTTTTATGAGATCCTATCGGACGTTTCTACAGGGTTGGTAATGCGCATCGAGTATCTCTGGTAATGTAGATGTTTATAGACTACTGTAAACGTTTACCATCAAGTGGGCCGTATGCTTGTTTGTCACCTCAGTGATTTATAAAAAAAATTGCCGCACGAAGATGTTTTCATCATCAGAAGTGTACTTAGATTATACAGATGGAGTATCTACATACAAATGCTTCTAGAAAAGCGGGTCAACTTTTTCATACAATTTTGCGCGATAAACAGTTATGTAATTTAATAATTCCTTTATAACGCAAAAACTCATTTTATTTAAAAAATAATTAAATATAAATACGTCGAGGTACATTGTGCGTGTAAGTATATAGAACAATAATAAAAAAAAATGAGTGAGCTAAATGATTGCGTACAACGCGATTTCAGAGATGTTTTCTCCCACGAACACTGAGGTTATGGAATGAGCTCCCTGCCGAGGTTTTCCCAAGAGACTACAGCATGGGGTTCTTCAAAAGGGGGGTAAAGAGGTTTCTTTAGGGTTGGCAACGCGCGCGTAATACCCTTGGTATTGCAGGCATTCATAGGCTACGGTAACCGCTTACTATCAGGTGAGCCGTATGCTTGTTTGCCACCTCAGTGGTATAAAAAAAAATTTGATAATTAGCTGATAAAAAGTTTAGTCGTTTTGCAGGGTCGGTGCTGTACTGGTAGTGGTAGTGGTGCTGGTATGTATATAGTGTGTGTGTATACGCACCCTGCTCGTGCGCGAGGTCGGCGACGAGGCGGCGCAGGCGGCGCGCGGCGGCGGCGCGCGCGGCCAGGCGGCGGCGCAGGTGCTCGAGGAAGGCCTTGCGCGCCGCGTTCTGCGCCTCCACGGCCGCGCGCGTCATGCCCATCGCCGCCTCCGCCGCGCGCGCCGCCAGCGCCTCCCTGCTGAACACCGCCCTGCGCGCGCGCACACGCACTTTACATTAGTCTCTCTCAACACATAACCGGTAGGGGTAGGCGAACAAGCTGACGTTCCACCTGATGGAAAGTGGTAACCGTCACCTATACACATGAGCAGTACCGTGGACATAACTGAGTATACTGTTTCGCCCATGATACACTCCATGCGTTGCTATTCCTGAGGACTAAGGTGTTATTCCTCCGTACCCTGTAAATTCACGTCATATCCCACCCTTCAAACCGAAACACAGCCATGCAAACACAACTGCTTCACGGTTGAAACACGAATGGGACAGAGGTACCCAAGCAATCGACTTTTGTACAAAGTCTCTCTCTGGTGTTTGTTTTTTTTTTTGTTTCGGAAGTCAACGGTTATAGATAATCTAAAATAAATCACTATCCCTCGCTTGGTCAAAATATACTGCACTCGAACGGAGCTTTGAAATGAGCAGTCCTCAGGAATTGCAGCGCATGGGGGGGTATCATGGGCGAAACAGTATACTCTGTTACGTCCATGGTACTGCTCATGTCTATAGGCGGCGATTACCACTTTCCATTAGGTGCCATTATATGCCATTCTAAGTTGTATAAAAAAAAAAAAAACATGGAAGTTTCCTGTGCTGCATGGTCATGTGCCAACTCCACTGGCAGTATAGTCAGCAGTAGTGTGTATATGTGTGGAATGTTGGATAACTAACTTGGCGATGGCGGGCTTCTGGCGAGCGGCGGCGCGTGCGCATCGTTCCCGGTCCTGGCGCAGCAGCACGGCCGCCTCGGCCAGCAGCGCGTCGCCGGCGAGCCGGTCCGGCAGCTCGGCCTGCATGCTGAGCGCCCAGCCGCGCGCCCAATCTAAAATGGGCAGCTCGACCGGCGGCTGGCCGCCCGCCTCCTCGCCCGCCGCGTGGATGTGTTTCAGCATCGTCAGCAGATACACCGCCAGCTAAACAGTATACCTACTCTGTATTGGTTGTTTACTGTGTTTAAATGAGCCTTTTGGCTCACCAATCAGGTCGCCGATCACCCGCGTTGATTAATTTATGTGAAGAGGCGATCTTTCATTGACGGATGCTTGTACTCGCGTCTGTTTGGTGATCGGCAACGACATATATATTTTCTAATGATATACACTACATCAACAATTGTACAATGACATTGATTGTAAATCGGATATTGACATATTCTATCGGAAATCTTCATCGTATCGAATCATTTTAGATACATTGATGACCTAATAGTTTATAAGCGTAGTTTGGTAGTTTTGTTTTTGATTCTTGTTTTGTATGTAGTTTTTCATTCATTCTTTTTGTGTATTAAAAATCAACCTATTCTGTTTCATCTCTGTGAATGTTGAGTACAATTATAATTGGACTGCAAACTTATAAATGCATTGTTATATTCTCTTGTTGAAAGTTTTGTTTGTAATCTGTGTTTGTATCACAAGAATAAATAAATGAATGTGGTGTACGGTCGAGGTTGACTGCACGTTGTAGAGTAGTAAGGGAAGGCATTAGAGAGTAGTTGCGGGTGCGGCACCTTGCGCGTGGAGGGCGGGTCGGGCCCGGCGAGCAGGCGCAGCGCGGGCGGCGGCGCGGCGTGCAGCGCGCGCAGCAGCGGCGGCTGCAGCGGCCGCACGCCCGCGCCGCCGCCCGCCCACCAGCACAGCTGCTGCAGCGCCGGCGCCCACTCCGCGCCGCTGCTCGCCCACCACTTGGGCCGCTGGCTGTGCCCGCCCGCCCCGCTCACCGCTGCCGCCAAACGTACAAGTACATGCACAGTCTCCTCATCGTTACATCATAAACACGACAAATGCCTATTATTACGAGTATATATCGTTTCCTTGTTTTTTACTTGGTTATTTCAGATATAAATGCATCGTTTAATATGAAAAAAAAAAACACTATCATTTTAGTTTTTAATTAATCACTGTTAAATATAGATCATATTCATAATTTAAAAATTTACAAATTTTAAACAAACATGTGACTCAACAGTTCTACTAAAAGTTTTATATTTCAGAAGATTATATCTTAAAAATGTTCATGTCTCATAATGGATGCAATCTTCTGCAGTGACGTAAATGAAGTAGTAAGTGAGACGCGCGCACGGTACAAGTGCGCGTACGCGCAGGTAGCGGTGTACGCACCTAGCAGCAGCGTGCGCAGCAGGCGGCGCGCGAGCGCGGCGTGCGCGGGCGAGGGCAGCGGCTGCGTGGGCGGGTGCGCGGCCAGGAAGGCCACGGCGCGCGCCGCGGCCGCCGCGTGCCGCCCGCCCGCCTCCGCGCGCTCGCCGCGCCCCGCGCCCTCCGCGCCCAGCGACACCGCCGACGACAGCACTGCGCCGCGCAACACCACACCAATTACAACAATAGTGCGCCATCGCGTCGCGCAAGTTTCAACCCATGCTCGCGTACACCACGGTTACAGACATGTTCCCTCCCACGAACACTCAAGTTATGCCCCTTTTCCCGCTATCAAACTTCGCCCATAAGAGGGTTTCGCCAGTAGTAGTTGCCACGCTTGGCAGGCGGATTGGCAATTGCAGTTTTAAGAGGCTTTTAGTGTAGTTTTAAGAGAGACGCTGCTGTTTATTATTAGACCATTAAATTCCCTTAGTCGCCTCTTACGAAACCACCGAAGGAAAGGGTGGCTCGTTATTTGCCGGTATTATAATTACATATATTAATTTTTTTTTGCCGTTAGATTTTTAGGTTTCCAGTTATATACTATTATTAACCTATGATATACCACAGCTAGCCAAAGGTCTCTTCCATTCCTTATTTTTTTTTGATGGGTGAAAATGATATGGTAACACCGCCTGCGCTAACGGGATACGCTGGCGGAGCATCAGTGAAGGGTGATAGATGAGAATGAAAACAGGCCAGTTAGCCCATCATGATGAATTCATCAGAAATTAACCATGATAGTTTCCAGGGAGAATCGCGAGGAGGTCGACCTGATTGGGTATATTGCTAGCAATAGCATTCTCAGTCTCCATTACTAACAATCCCTTTCCCCCCATCTCCTTATTAACTTGACGAATTTAACAATGTCTATTTTGACTTCATAATGTATACAATACATAGACACTTACCGGTTGTGAAATAGTTGGCGTACTTTGTATGCGCATTGTAGGACGAGTGTAGCCGCTGTTCTAAGTACTCCAACTGTACATTGAACAAGGAAATCTGAGCGTCCCGCGCCGCCACGCGGACCCTCGTGCCTGCGTCGTCGTCCACTGCTGTCGCCTCCACGTAAGTGAGCATGTGATGGATGTCCACTATTGTCTGGGGACGTAGGAACAAAATAGTAAGCACAATGTTTTTTTTTTTTTATACAACATGCAATAACAAAAAATGGCAAACAAGCTGACGGCCCACCTGATGGACAGTGGTAACCATCGCAGATATGTGATTACTTTACAAGGGGGCAAGGGATTGTTAGTAATGCGGAATATCAGTCCACTTGTTAGCAATATACCATATCAGGTCGACCTGCACGTGGTCTCTCCTGGAAACCATCGTGCTGACTACCTACTGATCTACCTTTTAATTCTCATCTATCCATCCCTCACTAGTGCCCCGACAGCGTATACTGGGGTTACCATTCCATTATCATCCATTGAAAAAAAAAAGTATACTTTACAGATATTATAAATCGCATATTAATCTATACAAATATATGTATATATATATATATATATATATATATATATATATATATATATATATATATATATATATATCTTATATATAAAATTCTCGTGTCACGGTGTTTGTTACCAAACTCCTCCGAAACGGCTTTACCGATATTTATGAAATTTTGTGTGCATATTGGGTAGGTCTGAGAATCGGCTAACATCTATTTTTCATACCCGTAAGTGATAAGGGTCACCCACCCCAAATTTTTATTTTTTTATTTTTCTGACATTTTTATTTTTATTTTATTATAATTTAGCATTGAAAAATACATACTACTTAAAATTTTCATCGTTTTACGATCAACCCCTGTATTTTAATCGCAACTTTTATATTTCGCAATAAGTGGTAAAACAACGTTTACGAGGTCAGCTAGTATATAAAAGTAGTAATACTATATATAAAAGATAATGCTGAGCTGATGACTATCTGACTTATATGCACAGATTCAACATTTTCGGCTGAAATTGCTGATTTAAAAATCTTGAAATTTTACAAATAGATTCTTTATATAGCGTAGGTGAACAATAAAAAAGGAATTTTGAAAATTCGATCCCTCAGAAGGCAAAACGGGGATTGAAAATTTGTATGGAATTTCCTCAGTTTAGAAATTAGACACGTGAAATTTTAGGTTTGAGTTTTAGTATTTCGATCCTGACGTCACGTACGCCATGGGCAAGTTTAAATTATATGCACGTGTGTGTAAAAAGCATAAACACTAAAAAATCGGCATATGTATTTTTTTTATACAACTTAGAATGGCAAAAAAGCTGACGGTCCACCTGATGGAAAGTGGTAACCGTCGCCTATAGACACGAGCAGTACCATGGACATAACAGAGTATACTGTTTCGCCCATGATACCCCCCATGCGTTGCCATTCCTGAGGACTTAGGTGTTATTCCTCTGTACCCAGTAAATTCACGCCATATCCCACCCTTCAAACCGAAACACAGCCATGCAAACACAGCTGCTTCACGATTGAAACACGAATGGGACAAAGGTACCCAAGCAATCGACTTTTGTACGAAATCTCCCTCTGGAAATGTATGGCATAGGAGACAATAAAAATATATACTATGATGTATATTCACATTTATTATCCCGTATATTAACATATATTATTGTATACTTGAAATGGCATAAGACATCGAGGTGCACTACCAGTACCTGTGTGGCGTGGGACGCGGCAAGTGCCTTGAGCGTGAAGTGATCGAGCAGTTCGTACAGATGGCGCAGCAATTGGTTTCGGCCGTCGCCCGCTGGCAAACCGCCCGCCGCACGCACTGCCTTCACACACGTCTCCGGCAAGCACACGTCGCACAGCGCCTTCACGGTCGCCTGCGGATACGCATTGTTACAACCCTAGCATATATATATATATATATATATATATATATATATATATATATATATATATATATATATATATATATATAACAAATATATTTATATATTATATATATAAACGAATAAATATTTATTCGTTTATATATGTAATTTTAGTATGTATGTATATCAATAATTAGTAGTACCGCATTCGAGTATTCTGATACTTCTCTATGGTTGACTGGGAGAGAATGATTTTAGCATTAAGTCCGCCATGTACACATATTAGTACTAATGAATAAATAAATATGATGCGACCCTTCCATGAGCGAAATTTTAGAAGGCGCCTGCTAGCTGCTTCTGCTTCAGGAAGAAAAACAAAAGATCACCAAGAATTCACTGGTCACTCTAATCGATTTACATGCGATATTGAGCTTCTAACCTTCTACACCTCAGCGTTATCTGGAACCTTGGCGATATAGGCGTCCCCAACTGCTCTCCCCTCCCTCTCTGACTATACCCTAGTTAGATAAACACATAATATGCTTTAAACCTAATGGATAGATGGAGAGCGTCGGGATACAGCTAGTAGTTACAAGTGTCGCTTGGTGGTCGCTGAGTGAGAGTGAAAGCCGTGTACCTTGTCGATGAGGCGGTGCAGCAGCATCGCGATGTGGTGCACGAGCGACGGGTCGCGTACAGCGCCGGGCAGCAGCGCCAGCAGCGGCGGGCTGTACTGCACCGCGCTCTCACGCACGTCCGCCCATATGTCCTCCTACACACCACACACCAATTACTGTATACTCACGATAACTACTTCATATTTTTTGTGCAACTTAAAATGGCAAATAAGCTGGCGGCCATCTTAAAGAAAAGTGGTAAGCCTCGCCTATAGACACGAGCAGTACCATGGACATAACAGAGTATACTGTTTTGCCCATGATACCCCCCCATGCGTTGCCATTCCAGAGGACTCAGATGTTATTCCTCTGTACCCTGTAAATTCACGTCATATCCCACTCTTTAAACCAAAACACAGTCATGCAAACAACTGCTTAATGGTTAAAACACGAATGGGACAGATGTATCGAAGCAAACGACTTTTGTATAAAATCTCTCTCTGATGAAAAAAAAAAAGTTTAACAGTAGAGTATAAATTAAAATTTTGGTTCACGTTATTCGGTCACGACAATCTCTGACATGTCTTAATAGATTTTTAAGAAAATTTTGTAAATGTATATTGTTTGCTCCGAATTGAAAAGTTTTATTCCGATAAGACAATACGAACTCGGTAGATGGCGGTAGAGGGCAAAACCAAGTTTAACGAATCGATTACTAAACATTGTATACAGCGCCAACTATATGGACACTAGATAGTTTATAGACATGTGTAGCTTTTTTTAAGCCTCCGGAGTGGAAGCCGGGGCAAAGGGGTACGCCCCGAAGCCCCTACCTCGCCCGCCCACACTATATGACGGGCACGGAGACGACCGGATTGTTTTTTTTTAATATTTAAAAATAGCCATAAAAATACAAACAGATATTGTATTGATTGTTGGCTATCAGTACAAGTATTTTTACATTAATGGAAATATTTTCACTGACAGGGGTTTTTTTTTTATACAACTTAGAATGGTAAACAAGCCCACCTGATGGAAAGTGGTAACCGTCGCCTATAGACATGAGCAGTACCATGAACATAAATACCCCCCATGCGTTGCCATTCCTGAGGACTCAGGGGTTATACCTCTGTACCCAGTAAATTCACGCCATATCCCATTCTTCAAACCGAAATACAGCCATGCAAACACAACTGCTTCACGGATGAAACACGAATGGGACAGAGGTACGCAAGCAATCGATAACCTATGACCATGAAGTTATGATGTATTAAAACCATCAAGGTGAGCGCAAAATCGTAATAGTTATTGATTATTTTCATTGAAATCAAATAAGTTATATGTAAATTTTATCTAACACTAGCGACCCGCCCCGGCATCGCGCGGGTGCACATTACATCACGTCACATTAGAAACCTCTAAATTTGTCCGTGTTTCTCTACAATATTATGCACGTATTATACATATAAACCTTCCTCTTGGATCACTCTATCTATTAAAAAAACCGCTTCAAAATCCGTTGCGTAGCTTTAAAGATTTAAGCATACATAGGAACGGACAGACAACAATAGCGACTTTGTTTTACTTATACTATGTAGTGACAACGCATGCTATGGTTGCTTCTAAATGTAAGAACACTTAGATCTAATTTACCAGTATATTGTATTGAAATGTTTCGCTGTATCTTATGTTAGTGATCCTATAAATAAATAAATAAATAAATAAAGTATACGAATTGGTATACATTAAGTTGGTCCTCGAGCGGCACGTCGCACTTGGTGATGAGAGCCGCGCACGCCGCCGCCAAGTCCCACGTACTCTTGTACAGCGATATCTGGTGCAATGGAAACTTCATTAGACAATAATCAATCTAAAATAATCAAGATTTACATCTAGATACAGTGCCTCACTACAAACGGTTTGCATTAAAAAATAACTGTGTAATTTATTAAACTATTTTAACTTATCAGTTAAGAGAATCCTTCCTGATTTTATAGTAAGTAATGATATAAAGTTATAAATTATATATAATTATACTTATATATCTATTATGTTTATATAAAACTATATATAAATATATGTTCATTTACTATATTAATTTATTTTCTTTCCCAACTGTCCTGATCCTGTAATTCTATCCCTATATTTTTTACCACTATATTCCAGTTTTGATCTGCGTCGCTTTCCCTGCTTTTTAATTAAACTTGAAAATGGGTAATGGCTACCCTGAAAACCCGAAGCTAAAAGAAGAAAAAAACTGCGCAATTATTACTCTTAATTCAAAAAGCGAATGTTCTAAATTGGTCAATTTAGTGTATGTGTGCGCGGCACAGCAGCGCCCCCATACCATGCCATATGTACCTGGTTGGCGAGGTGCAGGTAGTAGTGTCGCGCGAGCAGCGTGCGCTGCAGCGCGGGCGGCGCGCGGCGCTGCAGCGCGGCCAGCACGCGCAGCACGGCGGCGCGCACGGCGCCCACGCGGTGGTTGGCCAGCACGGCGATACTTTCCGCCGGCACCGCGCCACTCGCCGCCTGCGCACGCACACAAATAACAAACTCCTAACAAAAATTAAACGACAGATTTAATCCCTAAATGTAAAAATAAGTTGGTTTATTTATTAATCGATAGTGTCTTAAAGGCTTAACCGTTCGCTATTAAATTTGATAAAAGTATTATTATATGGGTTGGAGAAGGATATAGGCAATTTTTTATCTTTTAAATATATCGTGGTCACGCGAACGAGGTGGCGGGTAAATACTAGTCGCTAAATAAAAAAAAGTTGTGTGGTTTTGGCCCAAAATGGGCCACCCATTACTTGCCCGTGAGTGTCGTAAGAGGGAACTAAGGGAACATAATGGTCGAGGGATTAGCAGCAGCGTCTCTCTTAAAACAATCACTAAAGCCTAACTGCGATTGCTAACTCGTCTATCAAAGCATTTATTTTTTATTAAAAAAACATCAACAGCTAGAAAATTTCATAATAAAAAATATTAAAGACAAAAGTCAATTACAAGTTTTTTACAAATAAAAACAATATTTAACTAATACACATGACATTTAATACAATCAACTATTGTCTAAACTCTCCTTGTGAGGAATGCCTATGTTCAGCAGTGGATAGTTAACGGCTGATGTAAGAAAACATAAAATAAGTAACAAGGCGGCACCTGCGCGAAGTCGTGGTCGGTGAGCGCGAGCAGCGCGTCCCGCAGCGCCAGCAGCAGCCCCTCGCACGCCGCCCAGCCCGGGCCCGCGCCCGCGCGCACCCGCCGCTGCCGGAACACGGACACGTGTTTAATAACAATAACTGTCACACCACACAAACCATGTGGCTCTCAATCTAAGCCAATACAAAAGGTTATTTGCTAAATTGGTCCAACCGAGAATTGTACTCGTGTGCACGTTGCTTTACCTAAATGAGCTAATTTATGCAAACTACGCCACCGAGATCGTCGAATGTACTTTATTGATATAAATTTTTAAAAAGATATGAATATGTAACATAGCCATAGCCATGTAGCCGTGTAGATCCGCGCATAGAATATATAGAAATATATAGAACGAGGGTGTCGTAAGAGGCGACTAAACTTATGGTGGAAAGATTGGCAGCAGCGTCCCTTTTAAAACATTATCAAAAGCCAAACTGCAGTTGTCAACCCGCCTGCCAAGCGTGGCAACTACTGGCATACCTCCCTCATGGGGCAGGCTATGTTCAGCAATAATACAATATATAAAAAAATAATACAAAAAGGTATTACATATTATGGTATACATAAGTATACATATAGTTGTTACCTGTTGATAGATGCCGCTAGTGTACACCTCGACGGTAGTGTGCTGTATCTCGTCCACGTCCACAACAATATACTCGCTGAGCTCGTCTTTCCCGCTTCTCTCTGAAACACCCTTGCCCGTCGTCTTCTCCTTAGTTTCACTTTGCTTTCCAGTCACATTCTCCTCTACAACCTTCTCTTTATCGTCTCTGGGTCTCTCCGGTATACCCTCGTCTATTGTTTTTTGATCCTCCGCTTGCTTCTCCGGTACTCCTTCGACTGTCGCCTTCTTTTCATCCCCCTCGTGCTTCTCTTGTACGTTCTTGTCCGTGATCTTCTCATCCTCCGCATGCCCCTCCGGTATATCCTCAATCGTCACTTTGGCCTTGGTTTCGGTCATTTCACTGCCACCTCCCCCTTCATCCGATCTTTCTGTAACCAGTATTTTGCATTTTAATAGGCAGACTACGAGAAATTTGCTGCTTTTCGCTATAAATGTAAATGTGAAGCATTAAAAATAAGACCATAAAGTTACAAATATTCGTATGTAATGTATAGAAGTGGATCAGTTCGATGGGGTTGTGCCTACATGTAATACTGCACAATGATTATTCATAATTTCAAAGCGAACTTTGCACCGTTCCCTAATTTGTAAGTGACCTAAATTAATCAACGTAACTTGAATGTTTTATCTTATACACATTCGCGATACAACCTCTGTGCTAAGCAGTCCATTCAATATACAAGTGTACATTATATATATATATATATATATATATATATATATATATATATATATATATATATATATATATATATATATATATATATATATATATACTTTATTGCACTAAAACATACAGTAACAACAATAAGTTAATAACAATTTTAGCAAAGGCGAACTTATCTCTAAAAGAGATTTCTTCCAGTCAACCTAACGCAGTGGCATAGGAAGTAGTGAGTGGGCAATAGTAGTGCAAGACAGAAATCTTGAATTATTCGTCGTTCGTATTACCATCTCCACAAAATGCATCGAGTTTTCTTAACAACATCAGCCTCAGTGTTAACTAAACGGCAATTTACACAGATTTGGCGTTTTAAAAGTGAGCCTTATTAAGATGTTAAGAATCCCTCATTACAATTACAATAAAACAAATATGTTAATCCTTACCAACAGTTGCGTCTGAGTTTTTTGAGGTAGACGATACGTCATGTTTCCTGCAAATTAATAGAATAGTCATGTTATTTCATTGGAATGGATTGTATTTGTAATGCATGGTTAAGACGGATATTTTAGGGTTGTTTACATCTTTTCTACATATTGGCAGTTTCGAATGAGTTCCTTGAACAACGACGACAAATACTTGAGTAGCAGCCATATATAAATTTGATAATACGAGTGAAGCGATTATGATATTTAAAATTAAAATGTTTATTTTCACGAAATAGGTTTCTTTCATTAAAAAAAAATACATACCTATGCTTCTTGATCTGCTTATTAATAATTCCTTTTAATTGTTTGGTGTTTTCCCTTCTGCTGTTAGGATCCCCTTCTGATAACCTCTCTACATTCTCCACGTCCACGATTACATTCGATCTACTTCTGCTATCACTGGTAACGTCTTCGGACAGTGTGTTTGACTCGCTGGGTCTATTCTCCGACCTCCTGCTGCGTCTACGTTTCTTAACGGAGGTATTGTCCATGAAGTCGCTCATATCTGGCATCTCCGGAGTGATGAGGAAGTAGAAGTTAGCTCTTGAGTGAGTCACGAATGTGTCGCTCGCCTGTGGTAAGAATGCCAAGTTCATATCAGTAGTTGACACTTAAATAACGAGGAAATATCTACAATAGAAGAGCGTACGCAGCTAGTACAGCCCAGCGGTACGTACCTGGTGCATGAGCAGCAGGAAGTCAGCGAGGTGCGCCAGGTGCGCCAGCAGCGGCGGCGAGCCCGGCGGTACGTACCTGGTGCATGAGCAGCAGGAAGTCGGCGAGGTGCGCCAGGGGCGCCAGCAGCGGCGGCGAGCCCGGCGGTACGTACCTGGTGCATGAGCAGCAGGAAGTCGGCGAGGTGCGCCAGGTGCGCCAGCAGCGGCGGCGAGCCCGGCGGTACGTACCTGGTGCATGAGCAGCAGGAAGTCGGCGAGGTGCGCCAGGTGCGCCAGCAGCGGCGGCGAGCCCGGCGGTACGTACCTGGTGCATGAGCAGCAGGAAGTCGGCGAGGTGCGCCAGGTGCGCCAGCAGCGGCGGCGAGCCCGGCGGTACGTACCTGGTGCATGAGCAGCAGGAAGTCGGCGAGGTGCGCCAGGTGCGCCAGCAGCGGCGGCGAGCCCGGCGGTACGCCAGGTGGGTGCATGAGCAGCAGGAAGTCGGCGAGGTGCGCCAGGTGCGCCAGCAGCGGCGGCGAGCCCGGCGGTACGTACCTGGTGCATGAGCAGCAGGAAGTCGGCGAGGTGCGCCAGGTGCGCCAGCAGCGGCGGCGAGCCCGGCGGTACGTACCTGGTGCATGAGCAGCAGGAAGTCGGCGAGGTGCGCCAGGTGCGCCAGCAGCGGCGGCGAGCCCAGCAGCGCGCGCACCAGCTGCACCAAGCTTGCACTCGCGCTCTCCCCCAGCGACTCGCACTCAGAGTTCAGGTATCGCTCCTGTATAAAGTTATATGGCCATTGTTTTAGTCTCGAAAGATGAAAATTATTATACATAGTGTTTGTAACTTCATATATTAGACGTACTTTGCAAACGAGCAGCAGGTGTGCGAGCAGGCCGAGGCGCTGCATCTGATAGAGGTTGAAGTCGCGGCGCGGGTGCTCGTCGTGGACCAGCGCACACATGCAGCGCAGTGCCAACGCCAACACGGACCCGCGTTGCGTATCCTGCCCTTCCTCTTCCCATTGCACTTCCTACATAAAAATGTTTATTAGATATTTACACAACCGAACGCTTTTTATGTTGAGAATGTGAACCATGATCAACGATATAAAAAAATAATATGGCTGGCTGTAAAGTTACATGTGCTCTGTACCTGGTCGGGAGAGTCGTCAAGGTGCCTCCAGGCTTGTAACAACAGCATCAGCAGGCTTGGTTCAATGAGGGCGGCGTCACCATGGACGATCGTCACGGCTCCGGTAGTGCTCAGCAAGGGCGCGCTGCATGCTGAGTCCAGGATTACCTGCCACATGGTCAGATTAATCACTCACTCTAAACAAATTAAAACAATGCTACTATAAAGCTTAAACGAAGCGGTTAAGACAACAGGCAATCGTTTTGCGTCTCTTGCACTCATTACCACTATCGCCAGCGAGGTGGCGACTGTCCACAGGAGAGTGATCACCTTGAGCATATGGTGCGAGAAGAGACAGGCGGGCGCAGCAAAAATGGCTAGCAGCATGTCTAGCGCGTCCGACGCGAACAGCGTGGCGTACAGGCGCCCGTCCACGTTGCACGCACGCAGCAACACCGACAGCGCCGCCGCCTGCTGTTCCGCCGAACCCTCCAACTCCACCACCTGGAAGGAACAAACATGAACCTAATAGCTAATATCATCAGATAACGAAAAATTTTGTGATAATGTGACATTTAGTTGAATGCCTATCGTGTAAGAAACCAATACAGAAGCAGCTATCACGACATGTCTCTATAAGAATCGTGTCAGAGTAATGTGAAGGATTATTTCGTACATGCAGCATACATACCCTGGCAAACATATAGAGCAGGTGGTGCGGGCCGCCGAGCAGCAGAAGCGCGGGCGCGAAGCCGCTGTGTCGGTTGGCTAGCGGCGCGCCCGCCCACGTCAGCCGCAGCGTCGTCGGCGGCTCACCACCGCCGCCGCCGCCGCCACTGCCACAGCTCATCCCCACGCGCGTCCCGAACACTGCCAAATAGAGTATCTATCCTTTTACATCTGTATACTATCCCGTTATAGATCAATGAACACATATTTTTAAAAGAATGGCAACGCAGCAGTGCCCCCCCCTCTCATATTGAAAGCGTTGATAGATAAGGAACGTCAGCCAGAAGGATCGTGAGCCAATTTACAAGTACAGGACAGTAGCCAAGTAGAAATTGGTGGACAGGAATTTAAGCAAATTACTACAATATTTATTTTCATTTACTTATTTAAATTTTAATGCACAGTAAAATTCTATGCATATTTGGCGGACTTAATAATGGACGGTGTTCTCTATCAATCAACCCACTGGGCAAACCGAATATTGTAGTTTCGATTCCATTTTCTTTTTCAGGTTAGGTAAAGAACCTACTTTACAGTGTCTCATCACTGCATGCGAGGTATCGGTACATATTGAGATGAAATCGTACGGCATAAGCGCTGTATTCACTTTCAAGAATCTTCCTGCCTGAAGAGAGACTTCAAGAGCTAACGATATACGTACCGGTGGGTAGGGCGACGGGCTGCTGGTACAAGTTAATCGTGTCAGGCGCATGCGCAGAGAACGACAGTAACAGATTGTCGTGCAGTTCGCGCAGGGACGTGTGCGTTATCTCGTACATCTGGCGTTTGAAAATTAGTACAGTCAGAAGAGAAAACTTATTAAAATTACAAAATTCTTTTTATTAGTAGTGACATTATCGTTAGCCAATTAACTATAATGTAATCTCACCTGATCCCAGTCCATGTCTGTATCTAGAAGATTCGTTGTCAAGAGTAGTGAATAATTGGGCGTTTCGCATCGAACCTGAAAATTATTTTTTCTTATTTAATGTGCCTTAGTTACTTACTCCTCTCCATCCAAAGGTTGTCTGGAAGAGATAGCTTTTAGCGATAAGGTCGCCCATTGTTTTCTCACTGTAATAATTTCTTGTAATTGTTCGTATCTTTAATAGTTTTATTATTGTAGTTTTTTTGGAGGAAACAATAAAGAGTATCTATCTTAATTTAATAAATATTAAATATTTAATGTGTTATAATGCAAAATGCTATTGGTGTTTCTGTAAATAAATAAATAGTAAATCTTTGAATATATGAAATGTTCTATCGTTGGTGTCGAAGAATTGCAGAAATTAAACACTATGGCACAAAGTATATCGACATCAGTATGTTCAGTTTCCAGGGGGAACCGCATAGAGGTTGATCTGATAAAGGCAGTTAGACCCCATTACTAACAATCCCTTTTTCCCCCATACCGCTATGGTACCCTTGCACGTGTAATGTGTGACGGCGTGTAGTGCGTGGTGCGTGGTGCGTGGTGCGTGGTGTGCTGGCACCTGGCAGGAGTGGTCGGGCCCGTGTGCAGCGAGGTGCAGCGCTCGCGGCCGCGTCAGCAGCGCCGTGCGGTACAGCTGCACACCAGACACCAGGTATGCAGCGCCGCCGGTCTCACCGCCCGTGTGCCCTACCAGCACATGGCTCGGCGTCACCTTGCGGACCAGGATACCTGTCCCACAATTGCAATTGTCCTATTTTGATTCTGAATATAGCGAAAGATTCCGAACACGTGCGTAGCTCGAGATAAAAAAAATTACTTTTGGAAATATTTTGTACCAAAAAACAGGGAAAATATCTCTTACATTAGAACATGCTTTTAAATTGGTATTTTTTGATTGACTGGACCCCGACACATCTATATATTAAAAAAAATATATATAAAATCAATTACCCAAGTTACCTTGCAACGGCAGCGATACAGTCTCGTGCTCGTAACCGTCTACGTACATCGTCACCTGTAACAAAACGAACGGTCATTAGTAAATTAACTTAGACAAGTGACAAACAAAACAATCGGTAGATACATTTTCGTTAGCGTACTGTTACAACCTTTTTTTTTTATACAACTTAGAATGGCAAACAAGCTGACGGCCCACCTGATGTAAAGTGGTAACTGTCACCTATAGACATGAGCAGTATCATGGACATAACAGAGTATACTGTTTCGCCCATGATACTCCCCATGCATTGCCATTCCTGAGGACTCAGGTGTTATTCCTCTGTACCCAGTAAATTCACGCCATATCCCACCCTTCAAATCGAAGCCATGCAAACACAACTGCTTCACGGTTGAAACACGAATGGGACAGAGGTACCCAAGCAATCGACTTTTGAACAAAGTTTCCCTCTGGTGACCTTAGCATATAGACATATTATTGCTGACTATCAATATCATTTATTTCCATTAAATCTGCAGTATTATGCCTATATGAACTCATACAAACTGTAAATCAATCAGTCGTAATTTAGCCTAATTACTGCCCTGCTACGGACCTGGTTTTTGCCCGCCGGTCAGGCCAGTAAAACTAACTAGTTAGATTCATCCAGGCTCAATATAACCCTGAACCGTCGGTGAAGGTTCACTTTGACGCGCGTCGCGAGTCAAAGTGAACCTTCAAATTAGTGAAAGGGTTACTATTAAGCTGCGTATAAAAGAAAATATTAAATAAATAATTTCGGTGTGGGGGAAAAAGTTGCTTTTTTTTATATTAAACAAGTGTCCCACACTAAGAGTACGCATGAAGAAACCAAGATGCGGGATGTCACTGGCTCGTTTAATGTCTGTCTAATTTTGTTATTTCGAAATGGTAAAATGCATTCCAACTTCCAGGTTATAATAAGGCCGCTGCTAACTCTTATAACGTAGTGATTACTTGTTCTATGGCCTATACGTTTCATTACCGACCTGTACGTATATGCGGCGCTTGATGACCCTGTCGGTGACGTTGAGCGCGACGCAGAGCCAGCGGTGCGTGGGCAGCGGCCCGCCGCGGCTCTCCGCCACCACGCCGCCGCCGCCGCCGCCGCCGCCGCCGCCTCTCGCCGCCATCTCCGGCCGCGTCAACCGAAATATCACCATGCCTGTAGCGAACAGTGCAAAAAGATAACCACTTATCATTTGGACAGAAGAAGGGATATTTGTTTATTCCCGTATTTGTTTAAATCCTGATGGAAAGTGATAATCGTCACCTACAGACATGAACAGCACCATGGAAAGAATAGGATCCAATTGAAATTATATATAGAATTATAGTAAGTAGTTAATATAACTGTATTTTTCGTATGTAAGAGCATATATTACACGACTCGGGATCTCTATTTTTTTTAAATAAAATACAACCCATGATAATTGTAGATAATATAGCTTTTTTTTTATACAACTTAGAATGGCAAACAAGCTGACGGCCCACCTGATGGAAAGTGGTAACCGTCGCCTATAGACATGAGCAGAACCATGGACATAACAGAGTATACTGTTTCGTCCATGATACCCCCCATGCGTTGCCATTCCTGAGGACTCAGGTGTTATTCCTATGTACCCAGTAAATTCACGCCATATCCCACCCTTCAAACCAAAACACAGCCATGCAAACACAACTGCTTCACGGTTGAAACACAAATCGGACAGAGGTACCCAAGGAATCGACTTTTGTACAAAGTCTCCCTCTGGTACATCCTTAAGAAGATGCAGGTGCGCTACTGCGAGGGCCTGCCGCCTTCGCGTCTATACGTTTTGGATCAGAGAGCCAAGCTGGTGCTATTGTAAACAGAATCGGCTGAAAGAATAAAACGGGGTGTGAAATAAACAATAAGTCGTCGATCGTACGGGGCCGGATAAATGTCGCTGGTGGGGCATGAGTTATGTTAGGGAAGATGATTGGAATTGGCAGCCAATAATTACTGAAATATGACTTGTGGAAAACCGTCTTCGTGGGTCCTCTGTCCTATCATGTTTCTGCGGGGGGAAAGGAATTGTTAGTAATGGAGACTAAGAATCCCATTGCTAGCAATATACCCAACCAGGTCGATCTCCTCGCGGTTTCCCCTGGAAACTATCATGATTAATCTCAGATGAATTCATCATGATGGGCTAACTGGCCTGTTTTCATCCTCATCGATCACCCTTCACTGGTGCGCCGCCAGCGTATCTCGTTAGCGCAGGTGGGGTTACTATTCCATTTTCATCCAATAAAAAATAGAAAAAAAACCATGTTTCTGTCATGAAGCAGCAATGCTTGCTTGTGCTTCGGTTTGAAGTCTGGTTAGAAGATGTAAGTTAAACTATAGGGTACACAACAACAGAATTACCTGTGGTGGGTTCGAGCCACAGTTCGAACATGAGCGAGTCGTGTCCGACGGAGAACACGTGCAGCGGCTCGCCGGCTCGCGGCGGGCCACTCGCCGGCACCTCCGTCTCACTCGACTCGTCCTGCCACTCGTCTACTTCATCTAGGTGGTAAGACACTGTGTTACATACACA
This sequence comes from Galleria mellonella, assembly GCF_026898425.1. Lineage (NCBI taxonomy): Eukaryota > Metazoa > Arthropoda > Insecta > Lepidoptera > Pyralidae > Galleria > Galleria mellonella. Next base: position 2,371,395 of record NW_026442112.1, read on the forward strand.
TATTTATACCTAAATAACTAGACTGACTCCAATGTATTTTATATGATATTTTAAACTGTTGTTTATTTATTTAATGTAAATCCAAATTATTGCATGACAAATTTATTTTAAAATGAACAATTATTTATATGTTATTAATTTATTATTTTATTAATTATATGTAAATAATTAAATATAATCTGACATTTAAATTGACATAAATGCATGTATAATTTAAATAATTCAATATAATTAATTAAACCGTCTTTCAATAAAAGCGTTCACGCTCACTTTCTTACTTTATCCGAGCGGTAAGTGCTTTATATTATTCTCAATTTCGTGTATAATATAGTATATATCATATAGGTGTCAGTATATTTGTTATTTATATATATTTATTCGTTTATATATATGTAATTTTAGTATGTATGTGTAAGCGATGCACCTCGCACCTCGTAAAATGTTATAATTGTAACCACTAGCGCCATCTGTTAGCATTTGATTGAATTAATGCCGGCGCGCATGCGCCAAACGATTGTCCCGTGACACGTGTGTGTACGAGTTGTTAGTTGTTGTTGTTAGTTCGTAGTTTTGCTATATTTTGTGAATTGATTAAAAAAGTGTCTTGCAAGCGTCCGTTTCATTTTGATAACTACCAAAATAACATTTTCCAACAACGGTCTGTTACATTCGCTGTTCCATCGAGCCGGATCCTTTGAAGAACAAGCAAGTTAGAAAATGTTCGTTACGACGCGAACTCCGCGCAAAATGCAAACGCGGAGCGCCATTTTGAAGTCGCGTGAACAAAGGGAAAAAGTTGTACGACGTGTTAAAACGGATGCAGACACGATGATTTCCCACAGTAAACATTCCAGCAGCTCCACGTTGGCGCGTAAAAAGCAGCTGGAATGGGAAGCAGCTCGAGCTAAAGCTGAAATTGAAAAGCAGCTCATTGAAAAGAAACTGGCCGCTGACATCGCCGCCCTGGAAGTAGAAAGTTTCAGAAGTACCAGAAGCCAACACTCGTTGGTGAACTCCAACACCAAGATAGAACAATGGTTAGATCGCAGTAATCTGGATGCACCTGAGCGCCCGCACTGTGGTGGGTCGCTAACGGAGGCGCCGGCAGTGGCCGCGTCAACCGACATCCAGCAGTTGACCTGCGCTCTCAGAGACGCTATCACCACTGGAGTCCACACGAGTAACCGGCAACTTCTGTCCCGATTGAGTACTTCAAAAGACTTACCTCAGTATTACGGCGATCCCTTGGAGTGGCTCCAGTTCCATAAATCGTACCAAGAATCCACAGAGTTATGTAACTACACTAACACGGAGAATCTGTGGCGTTTGAGAAAGTGTCTTCGCGGAGAAGCGAAGGATGCCGTGTCCTCTATGCTCATCGGCAACACCTCACCTGATGTGATCATCGAGACCTTGGCACTTCAGTTTGGAAGACCAAAAGTAATAATAACAAAGATAGTCAACCAATTAAAAAAGATAGCACCGCTACCACCTGCATACCACAATGAAATAGTGACCTTCTCCACCAAAGTGAGAAACTATGTAGCAGCAGTGCAGGCGATACAGCAGTCCGATTACCTACGGAGCCCGGAATTAATGACAACCGTGATCTCTAAGTGTCCTAGTGTTCTTATTACCAAGTGGGTCGATTATTTATTTAGTCATTCATACGAAAATAGAACCAAATTGGAATTATTTGCCGAGTTTTTACACATCGAGGCGACCAAAACGGCAACCGCCGGTGTGAGCAACATATATAGTCATTCTGAAAATAAAAGAAGACACGAGACTGAATATAAAAAACCGAATAAATATTACAATGTGCATACAACAGTCGAACATGTGATGAACACCTCGACACCAGTGAATGTTTGTAAATTCTGTAATAAGAGTGAGCATCGATTAGACGAATGTACTCGCTATAAGCGAGCGATGCGCCGCGACCGCTGGAATTTCGTAAAGGTAAACAAACTTTGCTATAAATGCCTAGCGGCCGGCCACCACAGTGAAACGTGTAGAGCGGACAACTGTGATGTCGACGGGTGCCGGCAGTCGCACCATAAATTACTGCACTACGTGAAGTCGCCACCTGCAAAAGAGACAAAAGAGGAAGATAAACCTGTGGAGACCGTCGCACATACATATGCACTATTAAAACCTAAAGTGCTACTGAAAGTGGTACCTATAACCGTGCACGGCTCGAAACAGAGTGTACAGACGTACGCTCTACTCGATGATGCCGCGACCATTTCACTGATAGCGGCCGATATTGCAGACAGCGCCGGACTCCAGGGGCAGACTACAACTATGCGCGTGGACAGCGCATGGGATGCTGGGCACCTTACGTGTTCAGTAGAGAATGTGAAGTGTAGTGTATCAAATAGTGATCGTGTTCGTTTCGATTTAAATGTTTGCAAAATGCGAGAACTTAATCTCCCAGTGTATAGCGTGTCCGGTCTTAACGTACAAAAGTATAAACATGTGAGTGAAAATACCTTTATACCTAAGTACTCTAGTGATGTTAAACCTAAGTTATTAATAGGTCAAGATAATTATCATTTAATTGCACCGCTCGAATGTTATGGTAGTAAAAATGAGCCTTATGTAACAAAAACACAATTAGGTTGGTGTGTACATGGATCTGTCTATAGTAAAAATGATGTAAATAATTTCTCAGTTTGTTCATTATTGTATAATAATATAAAATGTGATCCGAGTAGTGTAAGTGGGTGCGAAGGTATGTATGAGGGTGCGTCGCCTAGTGTTGGTGTCCGTGACTCGTTAGCGCGCGAGTGCGGCCCTGTGCGCGCTTCGCTCAGCCCGTCCGTCGCCGCCATCACCGCTCAGGGACAAAGGTCAGTGCATTATTGTACCTACAGTGATATTTTATTTCAAGATGAAATGAAACGTTTCTTTTCGTTAGAAACAATAGGTATTTCGAATATACCACGACAGAATGCGAACGATTTGAAAGCTATTTCAATATTAGATAAAACTGCTAACCTCATCAATGAACATTGGGAGGTAGGGTTGCCTTGGAAATCCGAAACCTCAATGCCGAATTCATATCCAAATGCCTTGAACCGATTGAAGTCTGTCGAACGAAAAATGAGTTTGAATAATGAGTACGCGCTACGATACAGAGAACGCGTAAACCATTTGCTCGTAAACGATTATGCTCAAGAACTTGTACCCGGTAATCAAAGTGCACAGCGAGTTTGGTACCTACCGCACTTTGGTGTAGACAATCCTAACAAAAATAAGTTAAGATTAGTTTTTGACGCAGCGGCCACATGCAAAGGTTATTCATTAAACGATTATTTATTGCAAGGCCCAGATTTGTTGCAATCTTTATTAGGTATTATGATGCGATTTCGTGAGAACCCAGTAGCGGTAACGGGAGACATAAGAGATATGTTTCTACGCATTAAAATTAAACCAGAGGATCGACACGCACTACGGTTTTTATGGCGTGATAACCCTAGCGATGAAGTTAAGGAATATATAATGACTTCGCTTATTTTTGGCGCGAATTGTTCCCCATTTATTGCACAGTATATAAAAAATAAAAACGCTATTAGATTTGAATCCACGATGCCGGAAGCTGTAAAAACTATTTTACAAAGTCACTATATGGATGATTGCATTGAGAGTTTTGAAAATATCGCGATTGCTATAAAAGTAATAAACGAAGTCATATATATACATAAGAATGGAGGTTTTCATATACATAATTGGATAAGTAACTGCGAAGAGGTCATGCAAAATATACCGGAATATGCCTTAGGTGATAAAGCCGTAAGGTTCAAAATTGAGAATCAGCCGGAACGTACACTTGGATTAATGTGGCATCCCTCTAGTGATACACTAGCGTTTGACGTATCATTGAAACGTATCTCGGAGGATATTTTGAATTTAGTGCGCAGGCCTACTAAACGAGAAGTACTTAGTATAGTAATGTCTATATTCGATATTCACGGTATGCTCGCTCCATTCACAATTAAAGCAAAAATATTAATGCAATTAATATGGAAATCCAATATTAAATGGGATGAAAACATCACAGATGATTTATACAATTTATTTTGCAATTGGTTAACTCAGTTACAAACTATTGAAAGCATTCGTGTTCCGAGATGGTACTTTCGTACGTCGACCGATGGTTCAAATTCCTGTGACAGCGGACGTAACTCTGCCACTTCAAGTCACGTGACCGCGGTCCCCGCTGATCGCCTACCGACGCGCGCGCTATGCGAATCTAATCCGTTCCAGCTTGAGTTGCACATCTTCTGCGATGCTTCGCCTGCTGCTTACGCAGCCGTGGCCTATATCAGGAGAGTATCGCGCGACGGAAACATATTAATATCCTTTGTTGCTAGCAAAAGCCGTGTCGCACCTGTGAAACCAATTTCTGTGCCAAGACTAGAGTTGCAAGCAGCACTTCTAGGATGTCGCCTTGCTGAAATTATACAGCGCGAACATAGATTTAAAATAGACAAGCGATATTTTTGGACCGATGCGTCCACAGTGTTACATTGGATACGAAATAACACACGAAATTACAAAACATTTGTGGCGAATCGCCTAGGTGAAATTGATTCACTGTCAAAGATGAATGAATGGCATTATGTACCTACACACTTGAATATCGCGGACGTAGCGACTAAACAGAATAATTATGTATTAAACAATGAATGTGAATGGTTTATTGGTCCTCAATTTTTGTATTCCACTCGCGAACAGTGGCCATTGGAGCCTGAAAATCTAAATAAAAATTGTAACAATGATGTAGAACATGTACATGCTGTATGTAATATAAACGAAAGAGTAGACTTACCTGTACCGGATCCCAGTTGGTTCTCGAGATGGTTGCGTTTGCTGCGTAGTACTGCGGCTGTACTATTGTTTACTGAAAAATGTAAGAAAAGTATTATATATACAAAAATTGACCGTAGATTACTGGACCGTGCCGAAGTGTTGTTATTGAAGTATTCGCAAGCTGAATCCTTTCCCTGTGAAATAGAAGATATTAATCAGAACAAAGAAATAAATAAAAATAGTAGATTACGTACCTTAACTCCTTTTATTGATGAAGAAGGATTGATGCGCGTAGACGGCCGTATAGGTGCTGCAAAAAATATAGATATACAAGTAAAAAATCCTATAATTCTTGATGGTCGAAATCACGTTGCACGATTGATAGTGAAGCATTACCATGAACGTACTGCTCACTCCTGGAATAAGATGGTGGTGAATGAAGTAAGACAAAAATACTGGATAATTAATTTGCGACCTACAGTCCGTACCGTTGCTTCCAGATGCTTGTTGTGTCGTATAAAAAAGGTTACTCCTAAACCATCTAGATTAGGTGACTTACCTGAAGCCAGATTAGCCCATCACTTAAGGCCCTTCACTCATTGTGGCATCGATTTGTTCGGTCCTCTTGAAGTCACAGTAGGACGACAGAGACCTAAACGTTATGGAGTGATATTCACCTGTCTGACAGTCCGTGCGATACATATTGAAGTAGTGCCTTCGCTGACAACGGATTCACTCATCATGGCTCTCAGAAGAGCAGCTGCACGACGAGGGTGGCCACAATGCATTTATTCAGATAACGGCACCAACATGAGAGGGGCAGATGCTGAATTGAAGAAAGCCTGTGCTGAAATTATGAACAATGATATAGTCCAATCAGAACTCGCACACAGAGGAGTAGACTGGCATTTCATACCGCCGGCTAGTCCACATATGGGCGGAGCCTGGGAGCGCCTCATTCGCAGCGTGAAGTCTACACTTCGCGTTGTGCTGAAAGAAAGAGCGCCGCGTGAGGAAGTTCTTGTTACTTTTCTCGCAGAAGTAGAGAGTATGGTGAATAGTAGACCACTGACTCACGTATCGGTGGATCCTAGGAGCCAGGAGACACTGACCCCTAACCACTTCTTGCTTGGTTCCTCGTCTAACTTACCTGTGCTCGGTGACTTCGACGACAGTGACCTTTACCTGCGCCGTCAATGGAGAGTAGCTCAAAGGTTATGTGATATGTTCTGGCAGCGATGGCTGAAAGAAATATTACCTGTGCTGTTGCCGCGTCAAAAGTGGTACCACGATGAAGATTCAGTCCGTGTAGGAGACTTGGTTCTTGTAGTGGACCCGAACTTACCTAGATACAGCTGGCCTGTAGGAATTATAGAAGCTGTATATCCTGGAAAAGACGGGAGAGTGAGGGTCGTGGACGTGAGAAGCAACCGGGGCGTGATGAAGAGACCGGTGACACGAGTGGCACCGTTTCCGCGAGTTGATGAGTGTCGCGACACCGACACTAGGGGGGAGGATGTAAGCGATGCACCTCGCACCTCGTAAAATGTTATAATTGTAACCACTAGCGCCATCTGTTAGCATTTGATTGAATTAATGCCGGCGCGCATGCGCCAAACGATTGTCCCGTGACACGTGTGTGTACGAGTTGTTAGTTGTTGTTGTTAGTTCGTAGTTTTGCTATATTTTGTGAATTGATTAAAAAAGTGTCTTGCAAGCGTCCGTTTCATTTTGATAACTACCAAAATAACATTTTCCAACAACGGTCTGTTACAGTATGTATATCAATAATTACTAGTACCGCATTCGAGTATTCTGACACTACTCTATGGTTGACTGGGAGAGAATACTTTTAGCATTAAGTCCGCCATGTACACATATTTGTACTAATGAATAAATAAAAAATAAAATTTTGCTACACCCAAACAGGATTTCATATACTTACTCTTTATAAGAGCATTGTAACAACGCTATATTATGTACGTGAATGCAATTATAATAATGGACGCAGGTGGCTTAGCATAGTTCCTTACGGCAGTCTATGGGAGAGGCCTATGTTCAGCAATGGACAGATAATGGCTGAGATAATTATGATAATGATCTATCTACTTATTTCAATTTAATTTTCATGTAATTTTTTAATTGATTTCACTGAAGAAACCATTAGTAAAAAATATATATTATTCTTTGATACCAGTGAGGTATATATTATAACAATATGTGGACGATCACAGGTTTTCGACACAATCTCTACTTGTTTATGCTACTATTTTAGTAATCAATGTGAACACTTCTAAAGAACTTTTAATGTATAGATGTGCAATCTCGTTAAATTTATTGAGCGCTTATTGACAGCTGAAAGGATGTGAATGAAATTAAGAAAACATAACAGGCAATATCCAAATAATTTTTCTCAACTTTCACATTACTAATAGTGTTAAAAATTAATTTATTTCAATTTGTATGCCATTGATTTCTTTTTAAATACTAATAGTATGTGTATATGTAGAATTAATAGTAGGGTTCATATTGTAAATAAATTGCCAACAATCACAAAGCGCCTGCGCGACCTGCGCGCGCATCTTGCGAGTGAGTCCCGTGACCAAGCGTTATGATATAAATATATATATATAACAAAATGTTCGTTTGTCTGCTTGTTTTTAAAAACTTAATTATATTATAAAAGTTTACATATATTATAAACATTGGTGAGTATTATCTCACCACATATATGGTAACCAAAAAAAGAGTTCGCATACTAGTGTATTAATTATTTTTATCTCGTTTTTGTGATTGCATTGTCATCAGTTTATTAGTACGTATTACTTTATACCTACTGCCTACGTTCACACACGATTTTTTACTTAATATAATAATAATCTATGCACTATGACCCAAATTGTCATATTAGTATATCTTCTAAGTTCAACTTAAAAAATGTCACGTACTGTAGTTAGAGAGAAATGAAGGCATAAATAAATTGAAAATAAATAATAACTTATAAATATCACTTGATGTATTACACTGTACCATTAAGTTACTTACTAAGTAAATCATGTACTTCGGATACTAGATAATAGATACATAAAATTGTAAAAGGTACTTACCCCATCTGGAGCGCGAGTGTGGCGAGCGTGTCGAGCATGGTGAGCGTGGCGAGCGTGAGGCTCGCGCGTGTGTGAGTCGCAGCCACAGCAGGACGCCGAAGCCAGCCTGCCACGCGGCCCAGCCCGCGCCGCCCACGCAGCATCGCGCCGCGTGCCGCGACCACGCAGACGCCACGCCTGCCACCATGCACTTACTTAAGCATCACATTAATCTGGCTATACCTCGTATCATTTGAGATCGAAGCTATATACAGTGCGAGATAGAATCAAGATGTTCTACTGGTGAAAAAAAATCTCAAAGAAATATGAATCGTAGAGAAACAACAAAAAAGTCGTTTTTCACATTTACATGGAGTATTCAGCTATCAATTTATGAGTAGTAGTATGTAAGGCACATTTTATTTATATTTTTATTTAGGATATTTTTGTCCTAATATATTCTATATCATTGGTAGATTCCAAGTTTGACGTACGGCTAATGATTTTCTTTACATCTGTATTTTTTCTACCACATATGTATATTTACTTACAACATAATTATTTCTATATAATGAAGGAGTGTGACTACAATGTGTCCTCAATCATTTTTATATAAAACTGAAAAGAAATCCACCTGGCCACCTACATTACATTAAATTAATGTTTTCAAGATCTGACCCTCAAACTAATACTATATTATATTATGGTAAACTAGTAACCCAATATATTGAAGAGCAACCCAAAATACCTACACTCTTGAGCTTTGATAGAATTTCCAGATCTAAGAATGAACCAATATGAACTTTACTGAATTGCCCTTTAATGTGGAAAAGATTAGAGACTTTTTTTTAACTTTTTTCATAATATTGTAAAATACCACAAAAATCCCACACCATATCCTTTACAGTGTAGACTTTGGAACTTCTTCCAAATGATACCAAAATGGGCCAGAACGTTCATGCTCTCAAAGCTCAATCAAAAAGATTTTAAGTGTTCTATATTCAGTTATTTATCATTTTATTTTTGGACTATATATATATATATGTCACGCAGTACATACAACCACTTACCATCAGGTGGGCCGTATGCTTGTTTGCCACCTCAGTGGCATAAAAAAAATACAAACTCTACAGATACTTTCTTCTTTCGGGGTCTAAAGATTGACTGAAAGAAATCCCTTGAAGGAATAAGTCAGTAAGATAAGTGTACATTTTGGTTATAACTTGATGTCTATAGGTAGAAAAAATTCATTTCCAAAAGCATATAAATAAATAGATAAAAATAAAACAGAGTACCATACAAAACAATTTAGAAATAACATCGCTTTTATAAAATAAATTTTTGATGTTAAAGCGTTATTTGTTTCAAACATTACTCACACTAAGTTCCGGGAAACAAATTGAAATATGAACAAAAACAGTTTAAAATGAACTCACCCGCTGCAATATGGCTCTCCCGTAATTTCCTTGTTTGCGCTTCTATTTGATAGTTCACCGATAAGTTCACATCGTCTCCCGCCATTTGCATGGTGTCTGTAAATAGAATAATTCTTATATTTTATTATCAATTAAAAGTGTATAAAATACGAGCTAGAACAAAAAGGGAGTTTGTGAAATAAATGAATGCATGAAACGAACGAATGTAAACTGTTTACTATTCCCCTTTATGAAAGACACAAGGAAATAAAATATGTATACAAGAAAAATATGTACTTATTGTTGTCAAGTATAAATTTTTCGACTCTTATTTTTACTAAATATGACAAGTATATTAAAATTCCCATTGTATAATTTATGGTTTTTAAGAGAGCCACCTCTTTCCCGTGAGTGTCGTAAGAGGCGACTAAGGGAGTTTATGGTGAAGAGATGGACAGCAGCGTCCCTCTTAAAATATCATCAAAAGCCAAATTGCGTTTGCCAACCCGCCTACCAAGTGTGGGAACTACTGGCAAAACCAGGTCAACAGTGGAGAGTTAAGAGCCCTTAACTGTCGACTGCTGAACTGGTATTGCTACATATTACATACAACAAGAGATGACTATTTAGCTGAAATATATAATAAAGCAGTGAAGGATGATAAAAAAGGACAAAAACATATCTGTTAGCTCATTGTAACAAATTTGAGAAGAATTAACCACAATGGTTTCCAGGGGGAACTGCTGGAGGTCGAGGTGACAGAATATATTGCTAGCAATGGGGTTATTAGATCATATTACTAGCACATTTTACCCAGCATAGGTATATTAGTTAGTACGTGTTCAGTGTCAGTTAGTACATAACCCGTAGAGTTTAATAGGTATTTCGACCTAAGAGCGTAATATTAAGGGAATAGTACATTTATATGGGCGGGTTATACAAAGCCAATTCTAATATGGTGGATTTTAAGGTAGAAATGTCGAAGATCTCGACAATCGATATTATGTATGAATCAGTGCAGCAATAGAAACCGACCTGCAGGCTGAGCTTCCACTGGAAACGTGAGGAAACAATCAGGTGTGTTAGGCACAGCGGCCGCCGCCAGCCGCTGCAGCGCTGGAAGCAGCAGGTCCAGCGGCGGCTGCTCCGCTGCCAGCAGTTTCAGTAGCTCCCCCAATTCTACTGGGCTTATACTTTGAGTCGCGGCCGAGTGGATTAACTCCAAAATGTTGCGCTGTAAATCTGATAAATGAATGTTGTTTTAATGAAGAGTTAATACTGTGAAAGCTGATATTTATGTTGCGTTCGCTTATATATATCTTAGAATATAGTATATAGATAGAGCATCGAGTCTTAAAATGGGTCAACTTTTTGTCAGCTAATTGTTAAATTAGCTCACTCGTTTTTTTATCAGTGTTCTATATACTTACGCACATAACATATCTTGACGTGTCTATATTTTTTTAATAAATAAAATGAGTTTTTACGCACTAAAAAGGTGGAAAAATTCAGAAGAAAGAAAGAAACTTTAAAAGAGAAGAAAAGAAACCTTAACCTGTTGAAGAAACCTTCATAACTATTTATCACGCAAAATTATATGAAATAGTTGACCTGATTTTCTCGAAGTATTTGTACGAAGACACTATCTATAATATATAATCTAAGATATATATATATATATATACAGAATATGTGTCATATAGATTTTATAAAAATATTGTTGTCAAGCGAGAGCGTTCACTGTTGTGTTATAAAGATAGATTGACGTATACACAAGTGGCGGTGATGGTGATGGTGATGTTGGTGATGGTGGCGAGTGGGCGACCGACCTTGGAGCGGCGGGTGGTGTGTTGCGAGCAAGGCTCGCACGGGCGGCGCCAGCAGGCGGCGCAGCAGGCCGGCGCGCGGCCGCCGCGCCGCCAGCCGCCTGCACAGCCGGCCGCACCGCGCGCCCGCGCCGCCGCCGCCTTCCACCGCCCTGACACACACGCACACAATAGTACATTTAGCTGGGGGGAGAAGGGATTGTTAGTAATGCAGATTAACAGGCCCATTGCTAGCCATATACCCTATTAAGTCGATCTCAACGCGATTTGGCCCGGTGATAATTTTTATTCTATCATTTCATATTACAGAATTAAAATGAAGGGACATAGGGGTTGTGGGGGTACCGGCCGGGGGGCCGTTGGTGCTATTTAGTATTACACCTGTGCGAAGCTGAGGCGGGTCGCTAGTCATCCGTTAAAAAAAGTACCTTTTGCTTTGAAAAAAATTACAACATTCGTTAATATTAAAACGTACGCTGATAATTGACGAAAAATAAGTTGCAGGATAACCTGATACAACAGTTGACTAGCAACTAACAAAATTAACAGAAGAAATGTTTTCAGTCTGTGACAATTGATGCGTTCTGTTGTTTGTTGTCGATAGATCTGTATAATTTGACAGATGCTTACAGTTATTTAAGAGTTGGACTTTATTTGGAAAATATATTTAAATATTCAATCATCGAGGAGTTGTGTTTTCCATTATCAGTTCAGCAATATGAGATAATGACTACCGCATGCAAATATCTAAACAAATTTAGAAAAATATGAATCACCATATATGTGTCTCTAAAATTTAGGGTTTGCCCTCGATTTTTCTAGGTCCCATCATAAGAGCCTGGCTTGGTGACAATGGGACCGCCTCAGGCGTATACTTTTTCGAATAATAAATGAATTATTGAAATCGGTCCAAAATTGACGGAGAAATCGATGGACATACATGAAAGAAATATATTGTGGACAAATAACTCCCTCCTTTTTTAAAGTTGGTTGACAGATTAATAATAGTTCATACTTACATCTGTATGAGTTGTATGAGTATGTCGACGACTATGATGCACAACTCCGGGTGGGCAAGTTCGTCGTTCTTTATGTACTCGCTACACTCCACAGTCGACTCGAATTTTTTTTGGATCTTAGCTGGCAACAACATAAATAAAATTAAAAATGTTTTCCACAGAAAAAAAAAGACTTTAATTGTGTAAAAACCAGTTATTTTATTTTTAACAGTAAACTACGAAAACCGATTTTGATAAAATTTCTACGGGACCAATTTGTTAGTATATCCTTTAGAGATAAAAAAATATTTTCCAAATCGATTTATAACTGATGGAGGTAATAAGAGTATACATAAAAAATACCTCCTTTTTTGAAGTCGGTTGAAAATTAATAAATATGCCCAAAAGTATAATCTCTAAGTTTTTTAATCCTTATTAATATTACAAATGTGAAAGTGAGTTTGTTTGTTACCTATTACCGCCTTAATTACAAGCACGGTAATAATTTAATTTTTATTCAGTTAAAAAAAACTCCTCTGAGCTATCTTCGACTTGTTCGAATAAGAAGGAACTTACCATAATTGCTTCCCGTAGAGGAAAGAGAGTCAGATATTTTCTTCAGCTTGTATGACGTCATATCCAGTTTACTTATTTCGACATCAGCCTGAGACACACAACAATGCACATCGTAAATAATTCATATTAGGTACATTTACTAGCACTTATAAATTTAATAAGAATTCTGGTAAATATGACAAATTCTGAGGATATGCAGAGTAGATTTGATCTGAAATGATAACAGTGCTGAGAAAAAAGCTCAGCTCCTAGATATTTAGCACTGCAATAGAGGATTCGGTCTTCCGGGGAAGGAGGTGACAGTTATGGTAACATGCCACACAAGTGGAAAAATTAATTCAGTACGAATATACATACATGATAATTGACTTGGTTCAAAATTATAAAAAGCTGCAACTATGTATTTTAGTTTGGAACGGCAAAATAGACTTAACAGTGAATATATCTACAATATAAATACGTTATCGCTACCGCAAGCAAGGTCTTGCGCGTATGCACTGTCTCTACACATAGTTGAAAGCTTTCGCTTGTATCTGGGAGCTGGCTCCTCTTCTTTTATAATGGATGATAATGGAATGGTAATCTCACCTGCGCTAACGGTATACACTGGGAGGACGGTATACAAAGTTATATGAAAAACCATATCTGTCGTGTTTTGCGGCCAGATAAATTACTATGTAAATTCATATCCGTCCTGTAATTTAAAAATGGAATGTTCTTTTACTTCGATACATGGCTACCAAGAAGGTAACTAATAAAAGGTTTAATTTAAATTTCGAACTGGCTTGCAAATAGAAAGCTGTTTATTGAAAAAAAAAAAACAAGGGAACATTATGGCGCGTGAAAAATTATTAGTATTCGTCATTGAATTCAAAAAGTACTATACAAGCCTTGGCCACAACTAGGCATTGATGGACTCACGTATGTGTGCCTCGGCTACACCTCGGCCCACATTTGCACGTTCGTCCATCAATGCCTCAGTTGCTAGCTACTGCAGTAATGTACTATAAAGACAGATGGGGACAGCAAGGTCCGTCACGAGGGCGCACTGCTTTACTCACCTCATAGCCGTCGTCGGGGCGGGGCGCGTCGCTGCGGTCGCTGGCGTAGGGCGCGGGCGCACTGTCCTCGCTGGACGAGCACGCTGGTGAACTGCTGCCCGACGGGCACAGCAGCGGCGGTACCTGAACGACGCCACACCATCAACGCTATACCATTGTTTCCAATAGGTGATAATAAAATGATAACACAGCCTACCCTATTTGTACACGCGGGCGGGGAAGCAGTGAGAGATGATAGGTGAGGATGAAAAAGGTCAGTTGGCCCATAGCGATGAATTTATAGAGAATTAACTAAGATTTTGGTTTACAACGGGAAACGTACGGATGTGGCTTACAAGCGGTATCGAACCCTTGAGTCTTAGGAGAGATTTTGCCTCGCTCTGCGTGTTCTACCGCCTGTACAATGGATTGTGCTTAGAGGAATTGTTCAATATGATGCTCACAGCTACTTTCTACCATCATACGGCTCGCCATCGAAAGGGAGTTCATCTTCATGTCCTACAGCCTCAATGGTCTCGTACTGCACGGTTTCAGAGATGTTTCCTCCCACGAACATTCAGGTTTTGGAATGAGCTCCCTGCCGAGGTTTTCCCAAGAGACTACAGCATGGGGTTCTTCAAAAGGGGGGTAAAGAGGTTTCTTCAGGGTCGGCAACGCACGCGTAATACCTCTGGTATTGCAGGTGTTCATAGGCTACAAAAACCACTTACCATCTTGTTTGCCACCTCAGTGGTATAAAAAAAATGTGGATCTGCGAGGGTTACTCTTAATATAAATTACAATAGCTCGATATTCGATATATCGATAATGTGACAGAAAGTGACCTCTCGACTACCCCTCATCTTATGGTATCTGTTATTTATTTATTTAGAATAGAATAGAATATCAAATGGAGGCAAATGTAATGGACACACACAATGTATTTTATTTATATTTCTTTTTTATTATTATTTTTATTAAGGAATTTCGCGACTGACCCTTGGCCGCAACAGAACATCAGTGTTTTGCTTTTTTGAGGGCAAAGCAATAAACTGTGTTGTGACCATTTCGTGTTACTATGGCACGCACATGAAAGAAGGAAAATGTTTTTTTATATACTTTGCTTTTTGTTTCTTTTTGTTGCTTTTTTTGTTTTTCATTCTTTTATCTCTTTTACTGTGTATGTCTGTATTATGTGTATGTTTGTATTGTAATTTGTGAGATGTAAGTAATGCAAATAAATTATTTATCTATCTATATTGGAATTGAGACGTTTTGCATTTTCGAATTGCAATACTAGCGATATAAAAGTATCACATTGTTCTTAAAGATACATATTAGTGTAACTAGCCAATGCATACTATTGCAAGTTAATCCCAATTCTAAACTCATTCCTAATTGTTCTTAATAATTAACAACCTTAAAATGATTTGTGCATAATTCTATTCATGATCATCATATCAGCCGTTAACTGTCCACTGCTGAACATAGGCCCCCCATATAAAGGGGGTTTTGCCAGTAGTTGCCACGTTTGGCAGGCGGGTTGGCAACCCCAGTTGGTGATATTTTAAGATGGTCATTGCCCATTCCTCGATCATTAAATTCCCTTAGTCGCCTGTAACACGCCTCTAGTACAACACCTATGGGAAAGGAAGGGGTGGCCCATTCTATGGACCCGTGTGGTCCATAGAATAATAAGTATAATAGGCAAGTATAATAAGTTCCAATAAATTCGAAAGTTTGTTACGATCGATGGAGTGATATGCAATTATAATATACATTGTATCTACAAGAAGAAATCATTGGCATACATTTAAGGGCGTGTTCTATCAATGAAACTAAGTAGCTATTACTCAAAAAGGAAACATAAAAGTTCGTTAATACTCAATTTTCTCTGCCTATACCGTACAGGTTCTGTCATGAGATGGATTTTAAATGATGAAACCGTGGCTTTAATGGCTCAAAATGATTTTTGTCGTTCATAATCCAGAGATGACGAGATAAGATGACGTGAAGCAAGCGGCCGGTCGTAAAATGAAAAACCAAAACCTTGTCATATTAAAAAAAATTATTGGCATAATAAAAAATACAAAATAATTGGGATAAGGGCAGGAAGATAATAATTATCCAGGGAAAAATGTAAGTTTCCCTCACAGACAATCAAAAATATTATGATATTCACAAAATCTTATTTGTTTTATCATAATTTCAAAGTACGACTAGGTAACGTAACTAGCTCGATTTATTTATTTACTTGTATTTATATAAAAACTTTTCACTATCCAAAGAAGTACCTAAAAAAATATTTTTATTATAATATAAATTTTTACCGTTTGTTCATCCATCTTTATGTACAAATAACATCTTAGTTTCACTTCACATTATTACCACATTTATTTTCTTATAGATATCAAGGAAATTAAACACCATTGAACCACGGGGAAGGTACGCAAAATTACGTGTTTTATTAACGTGTAACTTTGTTATTTAGAGTTCACGTGCATTGCCTCCAATCGAGTGCATGTGTACGGACGCGACCGGCGAACGGACTACGTAGCGGCTCGACCACAAAGTACCTGGGTACGGTACGATATTGGATATCTTAATAAATTCCTATACTTACATATGTTCATTGTAAACTAGACACCCGCTCCAACTTCGCACAGATAGATAATTAAAAGACGTCTAATTTTTTTTAAATAAAATATAAACCAAGTGACTATCAGTAGATAATGTTAGAATTGATAGGTGAGAGATTTTTAAAATTGGTACTTTCTAAGTTTATCCATTACAAATAATGAAAATTTTTATTTCTCTTTTATAATATTGTTTTTTTTTTATACAACTTAGAATGGCAAACAAGCTGACGGCCCACCTGATGGAAAGTGGTAACTGTCGCCTATAGACATGAGCAATACTATGGACATAACAGAGTATACTGTTTCGACCACGATACCTCCCATGCGTTGCCATTCCTGAGGACTCAGGTGTTATTTCTCTTTACCTGTTTGTAAATTAACGCCATATAATATTAGGTAGATAGATACTCATTATTGTTTCCTCCATTAGTTTACAATAATAAACTTATTATAAATACAAACAATTACAAGAAAATATTACACTGACAAAACAATGGGCAGCCTTATAACTAAGAGCGACCTCTTCCAGGCAACCTTTAGATTTAGAAGAGTAATTATAGTTTAAGTGGAGAAGTTCTGTTCGTTTAATTGATAGAGCGGGGCTCTTGATGATAATATTATTGTGATAGTTGATTACTAGTATGATAGTTACACATTTTTTTTTTTTTTTTTAGAATTTTAGTTACACATTCATATAGTAAAATGCGGAACCCTGCTTGTATCTAGCAAGACATAAAAGTGCTGCCACCAAACCGGTCGCCGTTAATTCGATAATGTCGCGCACATTCCTATGAGACGAAATATGGGAATTTCTTTAGTTTGATTGGACGAACGTTTATTAAATTACTGGTAGAATGTTTTTTTTCTATGTTTTTTTTAACGAGACGTCGGATGCCGATGTATAAGAATATTTGTAGGCAGTAGGAATGTATTTGTTTTAATTAATAATGTATAAATTGCGCCACAAGGGTCCCGTTCTATTGTAACACATTTAGTTCCATTAATATTTTAAACTAGCTTTCGCCCGTGATTTCGTTCGAGTGTAATATTTGATTTATCGTGGATTTTGTCAAAGACATTAGGTTTTGTACAATTCATGTTTTAAATATTTACTTAATACATAAATCTCTTAGAAAAAACAGATAAGAGTATTTTCAAAATAGTATTGGCTAGTGGACAATGAATGAGGGTTACCTTTGCATGAGGGAGCGTGGGCATGCAGTGGCGGGCGCTGGGCTGCGCGGCCGCCACACGCAGCAGCGCCTCGCACACCGCGTGCAGCCCCCCGCCCTCGCCCGCCGCCACCCCCGCGCCGCACAGCACCGCCCGGATCAGGCTGCAGCTCGTTTCCTTAGACCGCTCCGAGGTCACATCTATACACCGGTATGGAAACCACTGTTAGACATGAGGAGACTAATTCTCATTGCCAACAATATGCCCTGTCGGGCGGGAAAGGATAGTTAGTGATGCGGACTATCAGTCCTATTGTTAGCAATATATCCTGTTAGGTCGACCTCTACGAGGCCCCCCTGGAAACCATCGTGCTGGATTCCAGGTGTATTCATCACAATGGGCTAACTGACCTGCCTTTTCATTCTCACTTATCAGGGTATAGCGCATTACTAACAATCCCTTTCCGCCGCTAGCTTGTTTGCAATATTGCAAAAAAATCTGGCACAGGTTTAATAATTTTACTATCATCATCACATTATATCAACCGCTAACTGGCCATAGCTAAAAATATGCCCCGAAAGAGGGTTTTTGCCAATAGTTGACACCCTTGACAAGTGGATTGGCAACTGCAGTTAGCTTTGGTGATATTTTAACAGGGACGCTGCTACGTATCCCTCGACCATTAAGATTCCTTAGTCGCCTCATACTGCATCCATGGGAAAGGAAAGATCAGCTATGTCGGGACCACATGACAATCTTATAATTTTACTGTAATAAAATAAAAGATTCTTTCCGCATTCCGTTTTATTTCTTACCGGCTGAATGAACATGAATAAGAAACCCGATCTAGTGTGTAACAAACTTCTATAATGCAGACAGATATCAATAGTTGCAATGCGAAATTTAACCTTGGGGACATTGACATAAGGATGGTGCGCAGTTGACAACGTATAGTGTAGACATCAATACTAAGGTATCCGATAACAGGCCGGTCCTAGACTCGATGTGTATTTTGAACAATTTGTAACATTAAACTGAGCTTCAGAGTCAAATGTCAAGGTTCGAGGGGTCATCTGTTACGAGTCAATGTTCGCGATTTCTGTTTGCATTTTGTTTATAACTTATCTCTACTTACATAATTGGAACAAAAAGTATAAGGAAGCCTCCTTTCTTTACAATAATAAGACAGTAAATTACAGGGTACAGGGGAATAACAACCGAGTCCTCAGGAATGGTAACGCATGGGGTATCATGGGCGAAACAGTATATTCTGTTATGTCCATAGTACTGCTCATGTCTATAGGCGACGGTTACCACTTTCCATAAGGTGGGCCGTCAGCATAGCGTTTAGCGACAGGTAGTGAAGTTACAGCTTACAGAAGTATAATCAAGAATGGCAATAGATGTAACAAGGTATTCCGAGATGCCCATAGGAATTCATGTTTATAGGAGTCTATTGCAACTTTTCATAAGGCTATCAGCTTGTTTTCCATTCTAAGTTGTAATATAAATATAAAAAAAAAAACTTATATTAATCTTATATTATTATCGTGTTATGAAAATTCGAACAAATGAGATCTGAGCATTTAACCTAAAACGCTCAACTAAGGCCGTTTAAAAAGTTCGATTCCAACCGAGAATTGAACTTCGGATCAGACATTATTTACTTAAAGCAATGTGCTTTAATTTTGCCCAATGACTTTATATACAATACATATTTTATTGTAATAAAAAATAGACTCACCGGATGCAGCCAACTGCACAGTTAACAGTGCCTCCAGTATTTTGATCAGAATCCGCGTCTCGGCTGGCCCGCACTCACAGTGACACAGGTAATGAAGCAGTAGCTTCAACAGGCCATAACTGTCTATGAACACGCTCTCACTCACAACGTACTCCCTAAACATAGGGCTATACAGGCATAGTTCTGCGCAAGTCTTCCAAAAGGTCCATATGTTCTTCAGCACCTCAATGTAATCTTCTATAGATTCTTCGATCACGCCCTCGTTTGAAGCAAAATCGCTTTTTACTTGTGGCACAGAAATCCGTCTGGATTGCACGTACTCTGAACCGGGCGTGAACGCTAACATCTCTTTTTCTTTGGTCAAATCGCTCAACTCGTCAAAGAGTTCATCTGTCAGTTTTAACTTAAATATTTTATAACACTTGTCAGTCATATCCGATAAAGACTTAAAAAGCATCTGCACAGAGGCCAGAGTACTTATCTCCCTGTAGTATGTTACTTCAGAGTTGTCTTTTATAAACTTGAATATTTCAACTGTGATAGCTATTTCGAGGATGGAACAACATTGATTTGAAAATTCAGACAATGACACTAATTCGAGAACATAACTGAGTCCGCCTTTTTGTATGAACTGTTCAGCAAATGGTATAGTATTTAGAAGGCTCGCAAATATGTTCAGACATGATACGGTGAGGAAGTAAGCGGACTCTTCCGCTCTTAATATGTACCTATGTTTAGCGACGATGAAGCTCGGATAGATGACGCTAAATAGAAGTTCATATTTCATTTCTGAGCGACATTTTGGTGTTACCCGCAATAAGTGACTGACCGTCGCGTGCAATACGTTATTATGGTTATCTAATTGAAGTAAAGAATTATAATGGATAAGAAAAGACCACACGCTCTTTCTTTCCATTGGACCGATCCCATGTGAACATTTTCTACCAATATCTCTTTTGTCTTCGGATGGTTCACAAATTGAGCACGGCAGCTGATCCGTAACTTTTGGTACAAGCACGCTCGCTCCTAACTCTCCATATACAGTATGCTCCAGTACTTGAAGACACAAGGAGGCTACGCTGTTATGCGTTAACATAAGTCTCACAATGCTTTCCATGAGAGTGCCTGGTGAGAAACAACAACACACCCCACAGTTCAACATTACTTTCAGAAGTTTGTTTCGTAACGCCGGTTCTGCGGATACCTCCTCATCTATTACTAAAGCAGTCAGCGTTCCGTACAGCACAGATATGCAGCACGCAGAGGCTATGGGCAGGTCGATGCTGGCCTCGCCCAGGATGTCGTGGTGGTGGTACATGCCAGCCGCCACCCGTTGCCGGCACGTTTTATGTCTACTCCTCGGACACGCAGCAGAGTGAATTACTTCACTCCTCACTCGTTTCATACCACAAATTAGTTTACCGACCGTCTCAATTAACTTCTTGATTAAAGTCACTGTCTCGTCATGTTTTACATCAGGTATCCTTATCATTAACTCTATGCAGTCTTTCAATAACCCACCTTTAAGGCACTCGGCATATAACCTAAACTGTTCTGTAAATTCTCGAAGTTTCTCCACTGTCCGGCACTGCATTAGTAGGCAATGGAAGAATGCAGTTATCGAATATGATATACCAAATACGAAATTGAGCAAATTTTCCGATTCAGTCTTATTTGATGTTTGAATATCTTTGGCACGATTATCGGTTTTCCGATATTTATTGCTAGATTTACAGACCACGTCTTCTAAGATTCGTAGCAGCATCGGCAGTATGCCGTTGTTGATTAGTTTGGCACATAAATCTGGATGCACGAGGACTTTGTCCAACGACACTATGAGTAGTTCCGTTAAAGCTACTTTGATTTCCGATGCTTCCTCTACGTCCTCCGAGGACTGTGACGGCACTGAACTAAACTGTAGAGAGCAGAGATTTCTCAGGGAAAAATTGATACACTGTACTGATATTTGTGATCCTTCCGCGCCGGATAAACTACTTTCAGCTCTGCATAGTTCTTGTAGCAGATCTATTATTAATAATACAAATTCGAAGGATGTTATTTCTGAATTGAGTATTTCTTTATGTTTGTCTGTCATATAGTCATCCACTTTCGGCTTGTCTTTCCGTGGCGTAGAGTAAGTATCACTATGTAGAGTTTCAAGAGGGTACTCGGCGGGGGATCGTACTGGGGTATTGAAATAATCGAAGCTATCGTCAGGCGTACAAACTTTAATGCCAATGGATCGATTCAAAATTTGGAGATCTTGATTGGAATCACTATCTTCTGTGGAAGGATCACTATGTTTAATTAATTTTCTTTTGCTTTTACTTTCTGCAACGTCGGCTTTACTTTGAGCACCGTGTCTGGATCTAATATGAAATAGAATGCAGCAGATTAATGATTTATTTTAATTTAAATAAATACAGAATCAGACAAAACAAAACTTACTTTCCAATAACGGAACCTTTCTCTGATGATGCTGCGGAGGTCACTTTGGATCCTTGAATACTAACAGGTTTCTGTTGTGACCATATCCTAAAAAGAAAAATATTATTAGCTACGTCATCAAATCTAGGGCAGGCTTCAAGTTAGAAAAGGCTGTGTTAAGATCGATGTGTCTCTTATGTGTGTTATTGACGAGAAGGGAGGAGATTTTCAATATTAGAAACTAATTGCTAGCACACCTGCCGTCTAGAAATCATTGTTCTTGATTTCACTTATCATTCACAAGTAATCTGCCATTATATATCGATAGTACAGATGGGTTTGCCATTCCATTATCATCTCATAAAAAACATACATGCAGTTTAATACATTGTAATACATAAAAAAATAAATAAATGAGATTTATCTGGGGAAATGTCTATGTAACTTCCATCGTATCTTTACAACTAGCTGTTTATCAAAACTGAATAAAAATAGGCATACAGGTACAGCTTTTTTACAGTCTGATAATCATTACAATAACTACGCGTAAAAATATGTTATCAAAAACATTATAATCATTCTTTTTATCTCTATACAAATTAAAACGGTAAATGTTTGGGTAGTTAAAGCTATTTTTCTTATACACAAGAATGCCTTGAATTTCATTATAATACAATAACTGGCAAAATAAACAACGAGATGCCGTGAGTCACGCACATATAGAAATTATATTTTGGCAATCCCAATAATTATTATCAATTAGCAAATATTGTGAGGCCACATGTGTTTCGGTTATCGAATAGAAGTACGCGTTTGAAATTTAACACCAATATAATCTCATTATCTCGTTGCCGTGAGGTCCCGGTATATAACGGGCCACTAATTCTCTTCCCATGGGTGTCGTAAGAGGTGACAAGAGGAACTTAAATGTCGATGGATAGGTATCTCTCTTAAAACATCATCGAAGGCTCACTGTGGTTGCCAACCGGTCTGTCAAGCGTGGTAACTATTGGCAAAACTCTCCTTTATTGAGGAGGCCTATGTTCAGAAGTGGATAGTTAAGCGCTGATATAGTACAATGTCGTTAAATCAGGGGGAAGGGGGTTGAGGAACCGTTTTTGCTTTGAAATTTTTGTTATAAATCTGAATAATGTATTCCTTTTCGCTCTTTTGTGTTCACAAATTATTGGTTTAAACAAATAAGTTCAGTTGGAGTAAGGTACATTCTCGTACATAGATAAAATCTCAAATACGATTTTGTTGGATCGAATGTAAATTAGGTACCTACCAAACAATAGAAACTAAACAAGTTAGTAGAAGATTCCCAAATATTTGCCGGAAGCTTCAATTTTGTTTATTTGTGAGACTTTAAGGTAGTCAGTGGAGTCAGATGGCTCAGGACCGTTCCTTATGGCCGTCTATGGAGGAAGCCTATGTTCAGCAGTGGACATATAATGTCTGAGAGGATGATGACGAAACTTTAAGACTTCCAAACCAAAAGCTTTCTCAGAAACTTAACTGTTATCATCTAGCCTGAAAAAATAAAGTCAACTTGTGGAAATCCAATCATCCTGCTCCCTCAGATTTCGTTCTGATCAGCTGAACACCTGCCTCCGGATGGCGACTTGCAGTGGACAATCTGAAAATCGCTCAATAGACTGCGAATCTAGGTTGGACGCTGCAAGTACAACTTGATGAAATGGGGTATTATTTCTCAAAGGGAAATTATTTCGCAGAGCATGTCTCATCTCCTGTCCTGTCTATGTATCCTTGATCCTGCACGAAGGAGGATGTGAACAAGACATATCACAGAAAAATAATACCTTATCAATTTATGTATAGTTTGAACTACTTACTTGTGTGAGAATAGCTGGTGTATGGGTGTCCGTGACGAAGCTGGTGAAAGACAACGCTGCTGGGAAGGTGATGGAGTGCCGCTCAGCTCGCCGTACAGCCAGATCAGTACCGAGCTCAGCTGTCTGCAGCAGGATAGACCCTGGATAAAAAGACCAGTGAATTGTCAAATTGTCTTCAATCAATCAAATAATTTCCATTACTAAATAATTTTAAAATTTCGTTCCACGAAAAAAAAAACAGCCTCGTCAATGGTGAAAAAATTAATATGAATCCAAAACAGGAATAACTCTCGCTTATAAAAAGAATGACCAAAATCGGTAATTTCGGAATTAGTGAAGGTTATGCGTAACTTATACATACACTTACAAATATACATATGCACCATTAATAAAAAAAAAAAATTGTAACATCATCTGTACTAATTTTATTCTTTCTTTTTAAACTCGAGGGTTATTCCAAGTTAATTCCATATTAATACCTTTAGCATTAACGTAACTGATCTGCTTCATCCTCACCTATCATCACTTACTGGTGCCCCGCCGGTGTATACCGATATATGTATAACGCAGGTGGGGTTACCATTCCAGCATCCATTAAAAAAAATCCGGTCACGAGAGTGAAGTCGCGGGTAAACCATCACCTCTGCCCTTCATACGCTCTCTGTTTTTACCTAATAATTAGCTGGTAGAGAATGCCATATGGCATTAAGCTCGCTATTTCTACGAAGTTTTATTGTGAATAAATAAATAAAAGCTAGTATCTTCATATTTTCAAGAGAGACATGACAAAGCCATTTGCTTAATTGTCTCCTGTAGAGATTATTCTAATGTCTAAAGTCATTTATTTATTTTTGGTTATTTTTGGTACAATAAAAAGTTAAATAAATAAAAATTCAACTTCTGCTAAATAAATAACCAACTTTAATAATTGACGATAACTTCAAATTATGCATACAGACATGTTTCATTGATAAAACTTAAGAGAGCATACATATTTATATGTATACATGTTTATCATATGTTAAATGTTATTTATCAATAACTGTGTATAATGCGGCCGGGGCCACGGGTCAGCTCCTCCGAATCATTGTATCGGTTCATATGAGGACATTGACAATAATACATTATACAACTTTTGTGGGCATTTTACATCTAGATTAATAAGAATCCTTGTTTGCCATTCTAAGTTGTATAAAAAAAAAAATCAATGATACATAATATGCCAGCTACATTTTTTTTATTGTAACTTCGAATGGTAAACAAGTGGATTGTTCACAAAGCGGTATCCATTGTTTATAGACATGAACAGTACCATGGACAACAATATAGTCGATATTGCGTCGTCCATGATACCCATTACGCGTTGCCATTTCTGAAGACGAACATGTTATGACTTGCCTACCAAAGTTACGATATAAAGTACCTATGTATTAATCTACAACGGTTTATCAAAGTTTAAAACTATTCAGAAGAATGACTGAGTGTTTTGACACTCAGTACTACCATTAGTAAGGTATCTGTCATTTTAAATTATTACTGATGGTACTTTTGTATGAGCGTCGAATGTACGTGCTAACACATTATTTCGGGGGGAAAGGGATTATTAACAATGGAGTTTGACAGCCCCATTGCTAGCAATATGCCCTATTAGCAATATGACCTCCACGTAGTTCCCCCTGGAAACCATCGTGACAATTCTTGTTGAATTTGTCACGATGGGCTAATTGACCTGCTTTATCGTCACCTATTATCCTTCACTGGTGCCCCGCCGGTGTATACTAATAGCGCGGGTGGGGTTACCATTCTATTATCACCCATTAAAAAACACATTATTTCAGCCGTGAAATAAAAACAATGAATTACAATATTGTATCCTTACCTCAACTCCTAAGGCTCTGAGCAGAACGAGACATCGCCAAGCGACTCCACCGAGTAAATACTTTCTGAGAATCTCGGCGGAGGACTGTAAATTGGCTATCGTGAAAAGGCTGGTCGGCTGCACCCTCGCGTCTTCTGTTTTGATCTCTGTATGAAGGCAAATCACTGCTTCAAATTTCTTAAAACTGTATAATAATATTCTGCATTTATTCCTTAATTAGAACATTTATTCCTGAATTAGAGTTGATATCAAGTAATGTAATTTATACTACACCTACTATTTATTGCCTCTAGAGCAATTTTGTGGTACCTCATTTCGACATTATATATTCGAGAAACGCTATTATATATATATATTCTTTATATATTCATGGTAGACTCACTGATATATATATATATATATATATATATATATATATATATATATATATATATATATATATATATATATATATATATATATATATATGTGTTGCAAAAGGGACATTTAATGCGAAATTAACATTTGTTTTATAATATATATATACACCCCTAGTGCTTTGTTTCTGGTATTCATTTATGTCTTTAAAGAAATGTAGTCCAAATTCAAAAATAAGCACATGACACGATAACCTTGACACGATAACTACTCGTATTTATCCTCAAGCGAACTACACGAGCAAACGAACAAACGAGCAAATAAAGTTATCATTCATTCATACATACAATTTCCATCAATGTTGTGGTATAGAGTATAATGTAACTAAATATATATTTTGTAAGTTGAGTGTTTATTTGAAATATTTATCTGGGGACAAGATTACCTGGCGGTGTAGGTTCGGGCGACTCTTCGAAGACGGGCGTTTCCTTCCCTGAGCAAACGGTGTCGAGGCATGGTAGCGGCACAGTATAATGCGTGTTGATGGACGAGGTGACGCGGTGGATGCCGCATAGTAGCTCGCAGCCGACCAACGTCACCACCCCACTGACAGGGCTGAGAGATGAAAATCACAATAGCCTAATGTGACGACAACTGTGATGGTCACGATTTGGCAATCCACTGAAGTTCTTTAGAGATAGATTTCATATAAAAATTCCAAATTCAAATTAGTGAAGGGAGATTGGTGTTATTAGTAACGAGTTAGTCTTCAAATAGAGCCCTAGGAACCATATGAATTTAATTTCATTCACCATAACCTAAGTCATAAATATCAAGAATATATATAAACTCAGCCACAAACTTACAGGTTACATCCTTATCTATCCACCCACACTTCGCTAAAATCAGTCCATTTTTTTTTTATTTTTGTAGTTGCGATTTGTCAGTGTGTGTGAATAGGGATACCTAAATATTGAAATAGTAACAACGAAAAATGACGTGTTTTGTCTAAAAAAGATATGCATCAGCCAACATTTGACTATTTTTTTAAACATATTTTGACAGTTGACACTCCATCAAGATGCATATTATCTGCGTACAAGGTACTTTGTACAAAAGTCGTTTGCTTGGGTACCTCTATCCCATTTGTGTTTCAACCGTAAAGCAGTTGTTTGCATGGCTGTGTTTCGGTTTGAAGGGTGGGATATGGCGTGAATTTACAGGGTACAGAGGAATAACACCTGAGTACTCAGGAATGGCAACGCATGGGGGGTATCATGGGCGAAACAGTATACTCTGTTATGTCCATGGTACTGCTCATGTCTATAGGCGACGGTTACCACTTTCCATCAGGTGGGCCGTCAGCTTGTTTGCCATTCTAAGTTGTATAAAAAAAATCTTTTAAAGATCCATCATATTTTTCTTACCAAAAGTTAATTAGTTCCTTAGGATTCGCTCCGTCATTTGTTCTTATCAGGAATTCCGCCAAGAACAAATCGAGCCAAGTCGATTTCTGCAACAAAAAGTCTCGTTAAAGATACGGCGGTGAGCATCAATTAACATTTATATTCTTAGCCAATTCAATGTAATAGTTCATTTCCGCGCATCGCTGGAAGACATTTGATCATGTATGCAAGCTGAAATCGAAATCGATAGTAGTATGTAAAATTAAGAATTCATATATATCTATGTATATATATTCTTTATTGCACTAAAACATACAGTAACAACAATAAGTTAATAACAATGTTAGCAAAGGCGAACTTATCTCTAAAAGAGATTTCTTCCAGTCAACCTAACGCAGTGGCATAGGAAGCAGTGAGTGGGCAGTAATAGTGCACGACAGAAATTTTAATAAATATTTATATAAATTATAAATAATTATATATATACATATATACACACACACACACACACATACATACATATATATATATATATACATACATATACACACATACATACACACGTTAAATACAACATATAAATATCAAATACAAGAGAACACAGTGATGACAGTCTTCTAATCATTTTTATTCATATCCATGCAATAAAATTTAGATTCCTAAATTACTTGTGTTCATAGGCTACGGTAACCACTTACCATCAGGTGGGCTGTATGCTTGTTTGTCACCTTAGTGGTATAAAAAAAAAACTTTGGCCAAGAGATCATTTTTCCAAAATGAACTAACTAATGGACGGTCGTAAAACTATAACCCAAATCTTTTTGTAATATGGATAAAAAAAAAACATATTACGCCGACCCCAAATAAATTGGGATAAGGGTAGGAAGATGATGATGTAATCTTACCTTTTATCTCTTTTTTTGTATATCTCGATATGTTATTATTTGTGTTTTTTTTCATACAACTTAGAATAGCAAATAAGCTGACGGCCCACTTAATGGAAAGTGGTAACCGTCGCCTATAGACATGAGCAGTACCATGGACACACCAGAGTATACTGTTTCGCCCATGATACCTCCCATGCGTTGCCATTTCTGGAGACTAAGATGTTATTCATCTGTACCCTGTAAATTCACGCCATATCCCACTCTTCAAACCGAAACACAGCCATGCAAACACAACTGCTTCACGGTTGAACACGAATGGGACAGAGGTACCCAAGCAAACGACTTCTAACTTGTGTGCTGCAAGTACTGCAAATAAATTATATATCTTTCTATCTACCTCATAAGTGCCAGTCTCTGCTTTGAAGAAATGATCCCAATACGTCTTGAGAGTGTTTGGTTCTCCTTCCGTCGCCATGTTCACCAAGTGCCGTCCTGTAACAAGGCTTAAATTGTAGTAAATAGTTCCCATGAGGTCATACCAGGGTCATCCTGGCATTGAATGGACCACCCCTTCCCTTGCCCGTAAGAGTTGTAAGAGGCATCTAAAGGAACTTGTAACTTGGCGCCTCTTTTGGGTTTGGCGGCTGCGATCGCGTATTGGATAAGGTGTATTTAGGGGGGGGGGAGGGAGGGATATTAATAGTGGGGACTAATAACCTCCTAATAATATACTCTATAAGATTAACTTTTACGCGATTTCTTCTAGAGGCCATTACGGTTAATTTGTGGTGAATTCGTCACGGTAGACTAATTTGACTTCTTTCACATTTATATACGCGTTTTACACTTCATTGTCACTCATAAAAAAGGTAGGGCATAGCATGGAATGGGGCCACCGGACCATATTGTGGTTATTGGTGGTTGTTGGTTGGGGGAGGGTTAAATTAGTTATTTAATCTAGGTCAGAATGATTTTATATTCGATGTTTATATACGTGCACAACGGTAATTTTGTGAACTCACTGTGTTTCTCATTTCTGACTTCATTCAGAAGTCTTCTACAGGAGGCGTATAGCGCTGTGCAAATATTTCCGTCGGGCATATAAAAAAATAATATATCATAAAAAGATTGAATATAAGTTTTAGAAATAATATTGATTTTATTTCCTCTTAATAAAGCTGAGATATTTATTGTTATAGGCTACCGCAAACAATACGGAGCGCCACAGCACCGTTATCTGTGTGCCCTGCTAGCTACAGCCCTCTATCAGGGTTTCTATTGTTTGTTATAAACTACTTGACGATATATTATCATTGAGCAAACAACAAAACGTTTCTAAGCTTATTGTGGATCAAAATACCTAACTGCATTTTTATTATGCCGTGTGGTCTTGGCATAGAATGGGCCACTCCTTTCTATCCCCTATTTCTGAGTCGTAAAAGGCGACTATGGGAATTTAATGGTCGAGGGATAGGTAGCTGCGTCTTTTAAAACATTACGAAAGCTTAACTGTGGTTGCCAACCCGCTAGTCAAGCTTAGCAAATACTGGCAAAATCTTCTCTTATAAAGGATGTTCAGCAGTGGACAGTTAACGGCTGATGATGATTTTTAACAAGGGGGTCTGGATGGAGGCCGCCTTTAAAGATAATAATGGGAGTTAACATACCCATTAAAATTATCGCCATTTCTACCCTGATTACAGAGTAGTGTTACCAAATGTTCATTGCTTGGTTTTTCGTCATATTTCTTTTTGAAAATTAATTATAATCTTCATTCGGATTTAAAACGAGTTTTAAATAGTATCTTTGTTGAGTCACTTACATGTGTACATCGAATAAATATAATTTCTGGAAGTCACAATATACTTTCTTATGTACTCATATATCTAGGCAGAAGTAATTACATTTTAGACAAGTTCATATATTCACCATATATCTGTACCCATCGTTTAAGAACATAATATTGTATAATTATTAATAAAAATTTGAATTATTATTATTACCTATCAAAACTGCGAAATAAAGTTTACGTTGGGGAAAGTGAAATTAATCTCTTACATTTTAGAAGACATAGTACAGGAGGTACTAATGAACAAATCCTGAACATAATAATACAAAAATATATTGATATTAAATATAATTTTCATGTTTTAATAATACTATATTCTCAAATAATAATAATACCTTTTTATTGTTATTTTTTGCGTATCTAATATAGTAAACACGTGAACTGAACCAGTAATTTGGCGGGAAATCTCGCAACGTGTTTGCCGAACGATCGACCGGACGGCGGGGCGGCGACTGGAGGAAACCTTATCGTGCCGGTCATAACTTATAGGATAGTGAGAAACGTAGATAATTGTATTTGTATATTATTATTTGCCGACTTCTTAGATTTTCATGTAATATTTACACACAGTAGTAGCTATATTGAAACAGTAGTTTAATTCATTCTTTGACAGAATATAAATATTTTTAATTTAAAATTGATATTTGGTTTTTAAATAAGTTTAACAGCAGTTTATATAGCCAGTTATAATCTTAACTTAAACAAGTCTAGCATTCAAGTCACTTAACAATCTGAGGTTACTTTCACATTATAATGCTGGTTACAGTTCTCAGTTTGATCTTGGTCTAATAAAATACTATCATGTAAAAAATAATCTGTATATTCGTATTATCTGTAACAGCATATACAGGGGGAAAGGGATTGTTAGTAATGGGATGAGATTGGCCCACTGCTAGCAATATATCCTATCAGGTCAACCTCCACACAGTTCCCCCTGGCAACCATCCTTGTTAATTATTGATGAATTTGTCAAGATGGGCCAACTCACCGATAAGTGAGAATCATCCTCACTTCATCTTTCACTGATGCCCGACCAATGTATTTTGATAGCATAGGTGAGGTTACCATTTCATTATCATCCATTAAAGAAAAACAGCATATACATATATATCAGCCATGATCAGTTTCAAAGTGTTCATCAGACATTATACTTTGCTAATTTTCTGTATTTCTTACTAAAACACTGTATCTTCCATTTGTGCTCGTTGCTGATTGATTTAGACACTACATAGCTAGTTTAAGACAAGCTTGTTGCTGGCAACACACACTGATGATGCTAGCTTATTTATTTAAAAAGTAAGTACCAAATTAATTACTTCTTCAATTAATGAATTATAGAAAAATTACTACTAGTCAATATAGCTAGTACTGCTATTTTTTTTTTTTTTTTACAACACAGGGGGCAAACGAGCATGCGGCTCACCTGATGGTAAGTGACTACCGCCGCCCATGATCACCCACAACACCAGCGGCATTGCAGGTGTGCTGCCGGCCTTTTAAAAAGGAACACACTTTTCTTGAAGGTTATGTTGTCGTATCGGTTCGGAAATACTGCTGCTGGAAGTTGATTCCAAAGAATGGTTGTGCGTGGAAGACCGCCACTCGTCCAGATGATTGGGATGAAACTTTAGTTTGTGGCGGGTTGTACGGTGGTGAAAATCAGCAGCAGGTATCAATCCGAACAATTCCTCAGAACACTCCCCATGATAAATTCGGTAGAAGATGCACAGAGATGCAACATCTCTGCGCAGTTTCAGTGGGTCGAGTCGGACAGTAAGGCGTTGACTATCGATAATTCGAGCCGCCCGACTTTGAATATTGCTATACATATTTTATGCATATTAAAGGCAAAAAAACCAACGGCCCACCTGATGAAAAGTGACAACCATCGCCTAAGGACATAAATAGTACCATGCAATACATGGTGACATCCATGGTGCTGTTCATGTATTACCATCATAGGCATATATAGAAATGGGGGCTGGGTGGAACATTCCTATGCTAGAATTGCCTAGTGCCAATAATATAATAATAATATCGAACTTTGAGGAGATACAAGGGTACATGTGGTGTTTTTAAAGTTTCAAGCCAGCTATTTAACATGATCTGAAATACCCCAATGATTGCCATTCCTGAGGACTATGATGTGTGTAATTTCAAATTTCATCTTTCAAACTGAACCATGCCAGTATAGTTGTTTAATTTTTTTTTTATACCACTGAGTGTGAGTGTGTTGCAGACCCTGTAGAAACCTCTTTACCCCCCTTAAACATGGCATTCATGAGAAATATGTAAGAGAGAGGTACTCCAGCAGATGCCTTTTGTACAAAGATGTAGCATAAAGTGTCATCATTTTGTAAAATTATATAAAACATTCAACCAGTGAATATGAGAGTTAGATAAGAGTAAAACAAATTTACATCAAAACCTACTTGGGATTATATATATTCTTTATTGCACTTGTAAATTACAATGTTAATGCATTTATAAATATTGTGAGCAAGGGTGGACTTATCTCTGACAGAGATCTCTTCCAGTCAACCCAATGCAGTTAGAAAACATGTTGCTAGCGGGCAGCTGAAACGCTACAACTATTAATATTTAGTATACATAAACAAATATACAGTTAAATAAAATATTAAGATACATAATAAAATATAAAATAATAAAATATTACATAAATACATATACTATAAATAAATATAATATCTACTTACTTATACAGTGGATGTTAAAATAAATGAATATACTACCTAGAATAGAAATTTAGTTCAATGATTTCAAAGTTTGACAGTTCAATTATAAAAATAAATAAATTATGACTCAAAGGAAAGAAAATGTAACTTCAACCTTTTCTTGAAAGAGGTAATTGAAGGGCTCTCTTGTTTGTGGGAAGGGAGTTTGTTCCATAATTGGGCAGCTCGATACGAGAAAGAGTTGCCCATAAAATGTGTTCTAGACAAAGGTAGGTCGAGAATCCTGGACTGAACTTGACAGGAGCGTTTAGGACGGATTGGTGGTGGTAATAATTTAAATCGAGAGCGGAGGTACGAAGGAGAATTGGGGTTATTAAGTATGTTATAAAGGAAAGAAAGGATGTGCATATCACGTCGAAGTCGGATAGGAAGCCACTTTAACTGGTTGCGAAAGGCAGAAACGTGATCATATTTACGAAGACCAAAGATGAACCTAATGGCCAGATTTTGTAATCGTTCCAGCTTGTTTAGAAGCTCCTCAGTCACATCCAAAAAACAGACGTCGGCATAGTCAAGTATTGGGAGTAGTAGAGATTGTGCGAGCATGATTTTAGTATTTACTGGGAGAAAGTATTGAAGTCGCTTGAGAGAGTGAAATGTAAAGTGCATGCGTCTACTGAGCTCATTTATATGACATGTCCAAGATAGAGTGCCGTCCATTATGAGACCAAGGTTCTTAACCTTCTCGCTATATGCCACTGGAACTCCATCGTAGTAAAGTGGCGGTATCCCGGTCCAATTCAACCTGCATCGCATCCTGCTGCTGCCAATAATGATAGCTTGTGATTTAGCAGGATTTACGAGAAGACCAAATGTGTTAGCCCACGATTGTATTGCAGATAAATCCGTATTTAAGACAGCAATGGCATCAGACACTTCGGACAGTGCAAAGTGTCTGTAAAGTTGTAGATCATCCGCATACAGATGGTAGGGAGAATTAATGATCCGAGAAATATTGTTTATAAAAATTGAAAAGAGTGAAGGAGACAGCACGCCACCTTGAGGTACACCGGCAGTGAGTGGAGACCAATCCGATGAAGCATCATTGGCTCTGACACACTGCTGACGACCGAAAAGATAGGAAGAAAACCATTCAATAGCAGGAGAGGATACGTTTACTACACGGAGCATGGCAAGCAAAATGTCAAAATCTACTGAGTTAAAAGCGTTAGTAAAGTCAAGAAGAACAATAGCTGTGAGATTAGTGTCATCCATGGCACGCCGAATGTCCTCAGTAATATTAAGTAGTGCTCCAGTAGTGCTATGGGATGGACGGAAACCTGATTGGAAAGGGCATAACAGGTGATTGGCAGTGAGATACTGATGTAATTGATGGTGAACTACTGATTCAAGGACCTTAGAGAGAATGGGGAGAATGGATATGGGACGGAATTGGGAGAAGCTGGTCGGATTCAGAGTTTTGGGAAGTGGAATAATAAAGGCCTTTTTCCACTGTGTCGGGAAAACATTGCATTTCAGTGAGTAGTTTATAATGTGTGTGATTACGGGCAATATCTCATCCAACACCGGCAGAATCATATCGA
Source organism: Galleria mellonella (assembly GCF_026898425.1). Taxonomy (NCBI): domain Eukaryota; kingdom Metazoa; phylum Arthropoda; class Insecta; order Lepidoptera; family Pyralidae; genus Galleria; species Galleria mellonella. The sequence continues at coordinate 2,405,671 of NW_026442112.1, forward strand.
GGCTTAAGTTGTCACTGCCAATGGCTTTGGTAGATATGGAACAGATAATTTTTCTGACAGCATCTGTGGACACTATACGGAAAGTAAATGAAGGGCAATCAGGCACTTCGGCATCAGAAAGATATGAAAGAGAGTTGGCCCTAGCAGAATTACTTAAAGAAGAGGGAGGAGTAGAAAAGTGAGTATTTAAACCATTAAGGTCCAAGTTATTAAGAGATTGACTAGAGGATTTGCCTATGCCTAAAGATTGCAGAAATTTCCAAACTTACGGTTGGGAGAGGTTTTGAATGGTAAAATGGATATAGTGGCGTTTGGCATCCCTACACATTCTGTTGCAGATGTTACGTAGTTTCTTATAAGCCTCAAAATTAACCTGAGACCTGTCGCGCTTATACCATATTATATTATATTTCATAATTTAAAAATAAAACAGAGAAAAAAGTAATAATAAATTAATAAAATTAATACAAAAAAAAAATTAATACAACAATCTTTGTAGCTATTTCTTTATTATAAAAAAATGGCTGTGCAAGCCATTTTTTTATTGAGAAGATAAATTTTAAAAATTCAGTAAGTGGATACCCTTAGTTACTTAATTTTTTTTTTATTTACTTATTATGTACCTGAAAGTGTTTTTAGGTATTTAATGTTAACAGAAGCACATTTTCTCTGTAGAGAAATAACAATTTGAGTATCAGCATGTTCTACCAAATACAAACAAAAATCCCAAAATTGATACAAAAGATATAGCAAAGGATAAACACAAAAAATATATATTAACTGAAAACCTCCCATTCCTTTTGAAGTTACTTGAAAAATATAAATTGTGAATAATTTTAAGGTAATCCTAAAAGGAATTTCGATATGTTTTTAACAATTACATCATCTTTTGTGCATTTCTTAGACTTTGAATTACAATTTTATGTAGGTAATTATTTGTTGGAAATAAATACAATTATAAAATCATAAGTAGAATTATTTATTGCTTTCATGCAGTTGTTTGTAAACAAAACTAAAAATAATAATGCTCTTTTTACAGTTTTTAATAAGTCTAAAATTAACGAGATGATTTTGCAAGAATGTTTATAAAAAGGAAAATATCGTGTTTTGTTCAGTTGTAAAAAAAAATACTTTTACCTACATACTTACATGAAAACTTGTTTGTAGTCGAAACTTTATTTATGTTGAACACGCAAGCAGGTTATATGTGAATTTCCAAAATTAAATATATTACTTAATAAATCACTTTATTTTTTATCGCATATGCTCATAAATTAAAGAAAAATAAACGACACATTAAGCAGCGAAGGATAGTTATAAATTTATTTAGTTTACGCAGGGTAGGTAAGACGTTTATAAATATTTTTATGTCAATTCAATTGGATTCCCAAGCACTACTTTTACAAGAATTGCCTGACGGGACGATAACTTTTAAATAAACATCTATAGAAAGTAATTGAAAATTTTAAAATATTTAATTTTTAGTGAAGTTTACCTACAAAAGGAATAATCCCAATTGCACTGCCATTTGACAGTGACATTTTAAAAAGCCTTATTGCCTACATAGATAAAGATTTTCAGGCTAATTAATATATATAAAAAAAAATTTTAGATTTGTGAAATCCACTTAGTTCACTAAACAGATAGATGAGATAAGGACAAGAACAAGAATAATATAATAAGAATAATATATATCATGTTCCACAGAAAAACTATATTGATATTTCTAAAGAACTAATCTAAAAAGAATACTTCAAATCGATTTATAATTGACGGAGATTAAGGTAATAAATAAAAAAGCTACCGAATTGAAAACCTCTTCCTTTTTTAAATCGGTTGAAAAGAAGTGTTCTAATAGGTATTAATTATATTGGTAATTTCATTTTAGCTTTATTATAAGAAATTGCTAAATTGTCAATTAGTTTATTTATTATATAAAACACAGAATTCTGAACAGATTTTTATTTCTAGAATATCACAAAATAATGACCCATATTTTTTTACATTCTATATTTAATTAAGGACAGAATTAAAATGAAAAGCTATAATTTGACTTAAGAGGCCATATTGGCACAAATGGCTCGAGTTACCAGATCTAGTCAGCTGAGAAATGACAACTGATCTCATTGACAGACAAGTTGATAAGAAAAATGACAATTTTACATTGTGTTTTAATAAAACTACTCTAATGAAATTCTCTCTAACAGTCGGCTTCGATTATCACTAAATACGCTCGTTAAAAGTGAAAATTATATGTTCAGTGAAAATTATAAAGTTTTACAAATGAAGCATTAGTTTAGAAAAGAAACAGAAAAATGTGGGACAACGCTATCGAATATTTAAAAGATCCTTTACTTGTAGTTAAAGTTCAAAACTTCTTCGGTGTAATTTATAAAAGTGTTCAAAAGAATGAATCATCCGAGGTGGTGCATTCTGAGAGGCTGGAGCGTGTAAACGAAGAGTTTGATATTAAGCAACATAAACGAATACCAAGTAATATCTCTAGTAGTTCTGGTTCCTCGTATGAAACTGATACATCGTCGGAGAGTAACAAGGACGAAGTGGAGTGCACGATAAACAACAAATTTTGGTACTATGTGTTCGTAGTGGGCACCGCCTTTGGTGACGAGATATTCTATGCTACTTTTATACCATTTTGGTTTTGGAACATCGATAGTGCCGTTGGTAGAAGGGTTGTTTTGGTCTGGACGGTCGTTATGTATATAGGTATGTGTTGATTCGCTTATTTTAAGGCATCTATCACGTGATTGGTTTTGTTATGCATCATTACTCATATGCTGAAATAACAGAATATTCTAAATGTATGTCAGTAGCCTTTAAAACCTCTAAAACAGAATGCCAAATTTTTGAAAATTAATTACATCCAGGGGTGAAGGTATTGTTAGTAATGGCAGCCTTATTATCAGTAACATTAAATGTCAAATCAACTTCTATGTAGCTTCAATTGAAACCATAAATAATTTCTAATGAATTTATTCATAGGAGCCAACAAATTTTTGTAGTCACATGTTTTCTCTCGCTGGTACCCTTGTCAGTATAAATTATTAGCTATTATTTACTAGAGGGAGACTTTGTACAAAAGTCGATTGCTTGGGTACCTCTGTCCCATTCATGTTTCAACCGTGAAGCAGCTGTATTTGCATGGCTGTGTTTCGGTTTGAAGGGTGGGATATGGCGTGAATTTACTGAGTACAGAGGAATAACATCTGAGTCCTCAGGAATGGCAACGCATGGGGAGTATCATGGGCGAAACAGTATACTCTGTTATGTCCATAGTACTGCTCATATCTATAGGCAACGGTTACCACTTTCCATCAGGTGGGCCGTCAGCTTGTTTGCCATTCTACGTTGTATAAAAAAAAATCTAAAAAACTGTTTACTTATCAGTCACTTCATTATACTCTTAGGCAGTGAATATACCTATGACTAGAAATAATCAAGAAAGAGATTGACAGGAAAAAAATATTGTATTTTGTAAATAATATGTAACCACCTTATTCATTATAAAAACTAAAACTTACAACAAACCTATTTTAACTATTATAGTATTTAGTTCTTTCAAATTGAGCCTAGTGCAAAAGAAAGAGACAAAACAGTAAATAGCTTAAGTAGATTTAGAAGACATTTGGCATTTTTATGAATAAGCATGTTAGTCTCTACTATTGACATATTGGGGACTTTCTAAAATCTAAAATATACATGACTGTTATAGATTTTTTTATTATTTTTATTCTTTGGTTAAATGAATTTGATTTAACAAAGAAAATCTAGTTTCAGTTAAGAGTTATTGCAAACTAATATTATTTTTAAATAATGTTAACAGAATTGTGATGCAGACTTTGGACTCTAATTTACATATTTATCTTTTAATTTGCAAAATTTACATATTATCGTTATTTTTAGGACAAGGCTTCAAGGATATAATACGATGGCCTAGACCTGGCTATCCTGTTAAGAAGTTACAGACAAAATGGGCAATAGAATATGGTATGCCGTCAACACATGCCATGGTTGGTGTGTCAATACCGTTCTCCGTATTACTCTACACCATGGATAGGTATGAGTATCCAGCGCACTGGGGTGCTCTCTTAGCTGTCTCCTGGTGCACCCTCATATGTGTCAGTAGACTGTATCTTGGAATGCATAGTGTGTTGGTAAGTTACTTAATTTTTTTTTTTTATTATAAATTTGGTGCCATATAGTAAAAAGAGCAGCTGATTCCTTTCCATAATAAAAATTTGTTTTTATGAAGATACTTTTAACTATTTATAACCCATGACCGCTCATAATATGAATAAAAATTAGCCTATGTGTTTATAAGGATCTATTTGAATACTAAATTTCATTCCTTTTAGCCATAAAAAAGTTTGTTTCAGTAATCTAATTAACTTTAGAAAGTTTCACTTTAATACTATTAGTAGAGTTATTGAATTTATACAAGTTAATAAAATATTTAAATTCTTGTATCTATAATAAATTTATTATGGTAATCTTGTGGAGGAAACAATAGTTTGTCCTTCTAAATATTTTTTATCTACTAAAAAATATTCTCTCACTTGCAATTTCATACCTAGTCTAATACCAGTTTTATTTTTTTCTATAAGTAAGGGTGGTTAATAAAACAAGCTCTGAAATTTAGCCTTGTACAAAAACTATCAACATATTGTGTAACCTTTTAATTCAATAAGACAGAAACATTGAAATTATTTCTACCATTGGTGTTTTTATTACAATCTTTAAATTAAAAATGTATGGTAAAAGATAATTTTTTTTTAAAAAGACAGATCAACAAATACAGTAATATCGAAAATATGGCTATGTTTTATTAGATATTTGTGGTTTTCTTAGATATAGTGGAGTAATAGAAAATCAATAACATTAGAATTTAATAAAATCCTTACATTACAGGATATAGTTGCAGGTTTGCTCCTATCAGCCGCTCTGTTAGTAGTGCTGATACCAATTGTTGACTGGCTTGATGGTCTCATACTTACTTCACACTATGCACCCTTAGTGATCATAGCTATCTCTATATTGGTGATAGTCTTCTATCCAAATGCCGACAAATGGACTCCAACAAGGTGAGATGTAAATGTAGAAACATAAAAGAATAATTTTTAAACTTATTTTTTTTATATTTATGATTCCACTGCCCATAATTTTTTTTATAGCTGCCAGTCTATCTGATTAAAATTGGTTATTATTGCCTATATACATGGTCATCTCTGTAGACTTAACATAATGCATTGTAACATCCCTGTACTACATATACACTCATATATTGTCCTTTATGAATGCAGTAATGCCATTATAATGTAAGTTTGTTCGCTCACGAAAGTATTAAAAGTACATACATAAATACATACATATCTGTCCCGCCTGTCTCCTATTAGGGTAGGCAGAAACAATGGAACGCCAAATGCTTCGATTCAAGCAAACCTCTTTCGCTTCTTCTACATTCAATCTTTTCATACACGCTCGCCGGTTAGATATAATATTAGCCTATCAACCTCAATAGATCGTGAAAGTGTGACGTCACGAGTCTATTGTGGTTGTGGGCATGCCTATCGTACCCACAATGATGCATTTGCGGTTGCTTCCTCCCTACAGTTGCTTGCTTCTACAGAGCACTGTCCATTGAATTTGAGGAGGCCAATGTTCAGAAGTAGATAATGAATGACTGAAATATTGAAAAACGTGTGAATGTTTATCTAACTATTATGTACACAATATAGTACGATAATAACATTCATTATCTTGACGTTGTCATCTACTCCACTGTCTCTATTTGTGTTACTAGGGACTCGCTTCGATTATTGTATTTAGGAATAGATTTGGGGGGGAGGGGAGGCTTAACAAGACGCATATGTGATCTCAAACTTGGCTTTGCCTACATTTGATAACTTCGATCCTCATTCTGGGGTGGGCACGAGACACTTCCTGGATGGTCTTGGCCCATCCGGGCCACTCTCTAAATACGCCTATGGCTCTGACTTAGTAGGTATGCAAATTAGGATGTATTGTACATACAAAACGTCAATAAAATATCTATACTACAGTGAAACTCGTATCAAAATCCGTCGGTGGTAAAAGAGCGAGAGATGTGTACAGCGACTTTATTTTATACTATTGTATTGTAAAATCTTTATTGTACATAATTTACATTGGACATATTAAAATATTTAATATACAATGGCGGACTTTTCCCATAGAGGGATCGTCATCTTAACCTTTCCTTTCCCGTGGGTGTCGTAATAGGCGACTAAGGGAACTTAATGTTCAAGGGACAGGCAGCAACGTTCGTTTAAAAATATCAAAGCTTAATTGCGGTTGCCAATCCGCTTGTCAAGCGTGGCAATTACTGGCAAAACTACTCATTATGGGGGAAGCCTATAGTCAGCAGTGTACAAGTAACGGCTGGTATGATGACGATTCGCTATATTCGTATACCTTACTCATGCGCACCTCATATCATAGTTATTGATAAACTTGAATGTTATCTGAACAATGTTGGTTTTATTACGTAATCTATACAGAGCCGTATGTTAACCGTGTTGAGGCTACGAGGCAATACATGTTATTTTTTTTCTTTACATTTAATTTGTTTTTTTTTTTTTTGTTTTTTAACATGTCAATCCTATAAAATCTAAACAGGTTATTTACTATTATAATTATAAGGCAATACACATCTTGGTCATGAAAAAAAAAACTTGGCCCTATTACCTCCTTATTCATAAAGTCGTTAAACCTCTTATAAACTTATTTTATATATTGAAATATTTTGTCTCTTTCTTTTGTGTTAAATTCTCAGTTTGAATGAAAGTGACAAAACAGTGTAATAGGTAAAGTACCCAGCCGTTCCTCTCTAACCTTACCAAAAACGTTAAAAGGGTCGGCAACACGCGTGACAATTAGAGATGGGCAATCCACCTGGGTGGGTTTAAAGTCTGGTGGGTAAAAACCGGGTGTTTTGGGTTTATTGGGTTTAAACCCCATAAACACCCAAATTTTTGGGTGTTTATGATTTTGTACTTCATCATCGTCATCTCAGCCGCAAGACGTCCACTATACTGGACATAGACAATATTATTATGCAGCCTACAGAATAAAAAACTTTTAATTTGATTTTGAGTTTATTAAGAAAGAGATGAAAGTAAAATGTAAAACTACAGTCAATCACTGTCAGATTCAGAGTTATTACAAGCGATGAATTGTATAGGTTCGATAGGCTCTATTTCGTCTAAACTGTTATGTTCATTTACTTGCTCAATGAAAGCTTCTAAGGTATTTTCTTCATTAAACTGAATGTCCTCGCATTCAGCTTTATGTTTAAGATTCCAGTTATAACAAATGAATGAAATTTTTTCAGTTCTTTCAGTTGTAAGTCGATTTCTTTTGTTATTATGTATGTAGCCTTGGATACTAAAGGAACGCTCAGTGGCTGCCGAAGTACAGGGAGCTGATAGAATACGAATCGCTACTTTGCTTAACTCAGTGGAACCACAAATACCTTTCCACCATATTAGGGGCTCAATCCTTGGTGTTACAGGTTTGCTACCAAAGTAGTATAAAAAAAGAGCTTTAACTTTTTATGAAAAAGGGAATTAATGTACATAAATATAATAACTTATCCGGCGTTCCGTTTTGAGTTATACGTATACATAGACAACTTTGGTGGTGTAGCAAATTTAATATACTGACTCACCTTCTGATTTGATGGTCACGGGGTTGATCCATTGAAAATATAGTATGTTCGTAAGTATTGGTCTGGGTCAGGGGTCAGCAACCTGCGGCTCGTGAGCCACCTGCGGCTCTTTGGATGTGACGCTGCGGCTCTTCAGTTCCATACGCAAATATTATTCATTTAAAAATAAAAAAATACTCTGAATCGATTAACGAGGATTAGGCATCAAACTTTGTATATGAAAGTACTATTTTTTGTTGGCAAGAAAACTATTTGTGGCTCTTTAAAAACTTTGAAATTTTGTAAATTATTGTTTTGATGAGTGAAAATGGAATGGTAACCCCGCCTGCGCTAACGGGATACGCTGGCGGAGCACCAGTGAAGGGTGATAGATGAGAATGAAAACAGGCCAGTTAGCCCATCATGATGAATTCATCAGGAATTAACCATGATAGTTTCCAGGGGGAACCGCAAGGAGGTTGACCTGGTTGGGTATATTGCTAGTAATAGGATTCTCAGTCTCCAGTACTAACAATCTCTTTCCCCCCATTTTGTAAATTGTAATTTTATACTCTTCCGACTTAAAAGGTTGCCGTCCTCTGGTCTGAGTGTTTCCTGTGTTTATAAAATGAAACTGGTCAAATGCTAGTTGTAATAATATATCGTGAATTCCGACATATAATAAATTTGTAACTAGCAATATATGATAGATTTACCTTATACATATATAATATAGTGCTTCTTATCTGAAATGTCAAGCTTTGGGCATAAACTGTGGTTAGAAACCACAAACGCGTTCCATTTTTTCCTTTAGACCTACGGAACTCTAAAAACGAATTACTGTAGCTAGTATCCCAACTTAACACATAGAATATATACTGTAGCATATATGTAAAGCCGCGGGAAATAGCTAATGTGTTATAATTTTAACATCGACAGAGGCGACACCACACTGATCGTGAGCGTGTGCGCGGGCATCCTGACCGGCTCTTGGACCAACTATCAGCTCGGGAATATGACGGCCAGCGCTGAACGACCACCGTACGAGATCATCTGGCCGTCAATCGAGATGCTGGGCTGCACCATACTGAGAACTATCCTCGGCTTCTGCGGAGTGCTAGCCACTAGGGCGGTGGGCAAGTCAGTTTCCTATGCGTTTGTCTGCGCGTTACTAGGGAAGGACAAGAACGAACTGAGGAACTCTGAAGATAGTCTAGATAATAAAAATAAAATAATTGTGGAACTCAGTTATAAATACTTCACGTACGGTATGATAGGATTCAATACGACGTACGTCCTTCCAAATGTATTTGATTTGCTGCAAATCAATAGACTGACATACTACACAGAGGTATGATTCCCATTTATTCGTGATATGAACAGTGATCATACGAATGTAAAACAGTTATTATAAATCGAATTCGTCCAAAAATATGTAGATATTAGTTAGACGATGTAGTTATCTTATTAATATAATAAAATTGTAACTGTATAATGTCTGTACATGGGATATATTTGAGAACAATTAATATAAAAGGTCTTAATAATACTAAAACAATATTTTTTTGAATTTTTGTCTGTCTGTATGTTTGTTCCGGCGTCACGGAAAAACAATTGCACGACATTTAAGTGTAGTTTTAACTTGTCTTTCTGAAAGTTTTACTCAAAATCTTGATACGTCGTCTGGAAGTGGTCAATTCTATTGTTTTTCCTACTTCTGAAGTACACGCGTCAGAAGTAGCGGGCAAAAAGCTAGTTTACAATAAAATCAGTGAAGTGCGTGTATATAGTGCCTGAAATATTTTGTTAATTCTTTTTACTTCTAATAACATATACAGGGTAGAAGGGACAGGTTGGTCAAAACGAAAACGGCTGATTCAAATGAATCATCTGAATTAGATTGTAGATTATTTTCCTACCGGAAATGCACCACAACTATATAATTAACAATTTTTAGTGTTGACGGCGCGCAATGTATTTGAAATTTTACGATCCATACGACGCGCGATACCTACATCGCCCATTCAATGGCACTTCTTCGTAGGTAGTCTCGTACACTTTTGGCGTTGATCTTACACAGCTGATTCCGCGCGTTGTGGTGGGATTTTAATAAGAAAATTACATTTCTGTTTTTGGTATTTCATAGTGTTTCACTATATGTAAAATATTATTATTTCTTTGTATTATGTCAATAATAACATAAATTACAAGATTTAAAATTAAAATATAGGAAAAAATTGAAAATTTTCTGAAAGACTTTCCACTGGTTTTCAATTCAGAAAAGTGGTCTGAATTCATTGTACCAACCTGTTCCTTACACCCTGTATTAATACTTATTTAATTTTTTTTAAATCTATCAAATATGCTAAACATTCACGATTATCCGTTGAAGACAAATATCGCAGAGAAATGAGGGTATTAAGGATTTCCCAAAATCCCTGTATATATATATATATATATATATATATATATATATATATATATATATATATATATATATATATATATATATATATATATATATATATATATATATATATATATATATATATATATATATCATAATTTTCCTGCGAACTACATAATGTTTATACGTGATGATATAATGTATATAATGATATGTTTATTATAAATATTTGTTTTTTTTTTTTTATTATAGGCAAAATGGATCAATCAGCCAGTCATATTTGATTTATTGCTCGATCGATTATGCCTATCATCGTATCAATGTGATGATTAATTCATTAAATGGTCGACTACCATTTGCTGTGTTACCTGTTATTTTTAAATTACTTCTATAAAATTATTTTTATGATATTAAATTTTATTTTTAACTTATCACTTTTGGGTTTTGGTATCTGTATTTTTCCTGATGGAATTGTATGCTAATATCGCCCGAGCTATTGGTATGGTCTGGCGGGGTACTAGTGAGGGATGATAGATGTGCATGGAGGTAAGTCATTTGGCCTATCGTGATAAATTGTGTGTGTGTTTCGGTTGGAAGGGTGGGATATGGCGTGAATTTACAGGGTACAGAGGAATAATACCTGAGTCCTCAGGAATGGCAACGCATGGGGGGGTATCATGGGCAAAACAGTATACTCTGTTGTCCATGGTACTGCTCATGTCTATAGGCGACGGTTACCACTTTCCATCAGGTGAGCCGTCAGCTTGTTTGCCATTCTAAGTTGTATAAAAAAAAAATCACTAGCGTTTAAACTCACTAGTGGTTTCCAGGGAAACCGTGCGGACGTTGACCTTCGACATGGTATATTGGGGTGAAGGGCATTTTTAGAAAAGGATGGAACCGCCACATTGCTTATAATATGCTTAATATGTCAACCTCCAAGTAGTTCTCTCTGAAAATCATCGTAGCAAATTTTTATGGAATTTGTCACAATAGGCTAACTGTTCTGCTTTCATTCTTCCCTTCATCTGTCAGTGTTGCCTCGCTAGTCTAAATAGATAGCAGAGGCGGTGTTACCATTCCATTTCCACCCATCAAAAAAATACAGGGTATATTGCTCTAGCAATGAGGTTTTTAACCTCATCAGTAATCCTCTCCCCAATTTTTTTTTTTTATTAACAATAAAAATACAAAGTTACAGAAATTATGTTACATTAGCATTCAGAAATCACGTAGGTTTATATTAATACTAAATACATTAAAACTATTTAAATTGTATTAAAACCATGCAAGAAGTATCGTTTTAATTTACACTTGACGTTGCTAATAGCAATGTTATCTCGTACATCGGTGGGTGGTTCGTTAATAAATCGAGGAACCAGGTAGTTAGCCGTACGCTCACCATAACAGTCATTTACGCGAGCGCTTTTCGGTTTTGGGTTTAGTTTGATAGTTTCTTGAAATTTTTGTATGTGCAAAAAGGGATTAGCCCAAAGTTTTTTCAACATATAATTAATTAGCGACCCGCCCCGGCTTCACACAGTTGCACACTACATCACGTCACATTAGAAACTTCAAAATTATCAGTGCTTCTCTACTATATTATGCATGTATTATACATATAAACCTTCTAGAATCACTCTATCTATTAAAAAAAAAAAACCGCATCAAAATCCATTGCGTAGTTTTAAAGATTTTGTTTTTATTTCGATTTATGCACACATACATATATACATATTATATATATGCTGATATGCATACCTATAGCAGATCTAAGCATACATAGGGACAGACAGACGGGAAGCAACTTTGTTTTATACTATGTAATGATAGCGATTAGTATTATTCAAACTCGGGCAGATTTGTAGTTGCGTGCGTAGCTAGCATTGGTAGGATATTTTTTTCAGCTTTCGAGTATATAAATATAAAAGTGCCATTTTTAAACTTACATTGATATTTCCCAGTGTTTGGATAATACATGTGTATATACATATATGAATGAATGAATAAATGAAAACTCTATTGTTCCCTTTAAAGAATCATTTTCTTTTTTTAATCTTTATTTATTTAGGGACTTTTGTCCTTTTAGCCTCGTCAGTCCCATCGTACCTTAATCAATTTTAGGACATCATTGGATATATTTTAACAATCAAAAGACACCACCAAATCAAGTAATATGAACGAATGTCGTGGGACAAAAAAAAAACTTAATAATCTATGGTCCGATGCAGGCCTCAAAAAGAGTCATAAAAGTTTATAAAAATTAATAATATGTACTCAATTTACTGTGATATTTTGGTTCCCCAGTGACTCATAGGACACTCAGGTGATGAGTGAACATTTATTCATAACCATCAATCATGTCCCACTGCTGGCCATAGACCTATATCTATCCCCATAAAAAACGGATACAGCTTTATTACCATATTGGCTAGAATGCTTATTTATTATACTTTTCAAGTTGTTTGATTCCGAACAAATACGACATAATGATTATTTCTTCATACGCTTGGGGATGAAAAAGAAAGGTGCTAGTAATGCCCGCTAGTATGATATTTAAAAAAATACAGATTTGTAAAGACGATCCGTATATAATGTATATAATTATAATAAAGGTATTGTAAGTACTGGGGGTCTACCATAGAATGAAATTCCGAATTTTCGGGCTCAATTTCGTGTTTTGTCCGTACCCAGTCGAAATCGGCTCAGTAAATGGAGCTTAACATTTCTTTTGTCATAAATTCTATCATAACAGTCCAAAGGAACGATATTTTAACATTTTTAATATTTCCAAATGGCATGTATTATGTAATTTTAACATGAAATTTGTACATTTTTGTTCGGCCCCGAAATTTCGGAAAATATTTCATGGTAGGCCCTCTGGTTTTAATGAACAAACAATATATTATTAAGAAGAAAAGAGAATAAGACATTCTGTGCATATGAGTTCACAAATAAAGTTCTAAACATGACAATGATGTTTAATACCTACAGTAGGATGGTGGTTACAGTTTTCCGATACGTTTACTTAACACCCTGTATATTAAATTTCTCGAATATGAAGTCTGCTTGTTGATGAATTGATATGATTATATAAGTGTATGCCATATTTATTTAACCCTTAAGCCTTAGTTTATCAGAATTAATCTGCACCAGTCACGTGTCAAAGTGATGACGTTTTGCATTTTATGTATCTAATACTACTGCGTACTGATATGCACTAAGCACTTGGTCTAAGCTACTTTTAAATGTCGTCATAGTCGTAGAATACTGACGGATCTGACAAATATTACATATATAGATCCGTCAGTATTCTACAACTGTGACGATATCTTCTTTTCATTTAAGAGTTTCCTCTTATCGGTGCAACTAATTCATGCATTTTCTTCCAGCCAGCTCTATCCCAGGCCATATACATATCCTTGACCTCATCTCATACGACATGACACCTAGTGTTCCTTTTATCTGTCCCATGTAGTTATTCCTCGGTTTTCCTATTTCTCTTTTGCCCTCTATTTTTCCTTCTGCTATGCTCTAAAAAAATCGTCATGTCGTATAATGGGGCCCAGCATTTTGCCTCTTCTATTCTCTATTATTTTAATTAATGTTCTATTCTCTATTATCACTCTTTTCAGGACTTCCTCATTCGTTAGTGTGAGTGAACATTCCTTTTCCACAATACTTATTTATTTATTATTTATTTAGTTATATTTGTAATCGATTTTTTCATATCAACCGTTTTTTTTAATGGGTGATAATGGAATGGTACTCTTCGCCTGCGCTAACGATATACGCTGGCAGGGCCTGGTGCTCCGTGTGTGGGATGATAGGTGTGGATGAAGGCAGGTCAGTTTCAGGTTCAGGCAGGAATTCAGCACGATGATTTCCAGGGTCCCTACCCTGGAGGTCAACCTGACAGGGTATTTTGATAGCAATGTGATTAGTAATGCAGACTACTAACAATTCCTTCCCCGGCCATATTAGCCGTTATCTGTCCACTTATGGATGTAGGCCTCCCTCATGGACTGTCATAAGGAACAGGAGTGTTCCTTATGGCAGTTTACCATCGGGGGGATTTTTGCCGTAGTTACCACGTTTGGCAGGCGGATAGACAACCGCAGTTAGGATTTGGTGATGTTTTAAGATGGACGCTGCTGTCCATCCCTTGATCATTAAGTTCCCTTAGTCGCCTCTTAAAACATCAATGGGAAAGTGGTTCATTTTGCGCCGGGTCCATACAGGTAAGGTAAAATAACATAAAAAAAAATACAACCGAATTCAGACCTCTTTTTGAAGTCTGTTAAAAGCGTAGTAATCATATTATTAATTTGATTAATCCCCTTTTAAATATGTGTAGGTATATCTTACCCATCGCGTTATCTTTACTTGAATGTTACCGAGCACGTAATCGGATTATAATACTAGATCACAATTAGTATTTACTATTGCGGGTGATAACAGAAATGAGGGTATGAGAGATAAGCGTTAGATAACTAAGTACAGTTATTTTTTAATGGACGATAATGAAATGGTAATCCCGCCTGCGCTATCAGTATACATTGGCGAGGCTAATGAGGATGAAAAGGTAGGTCAGTTAGCCCATAGTGATGATTTCAACGATAAATTGATAGTTTCCAGGAGGAACCGCGGAGAGGTTGACCTAATGGGGTATATTGTTGGCAAAATAGTTATAAATCCCCATGACTAGTAATCTCTTCCATCCCGAAGGGCTTGCCATGTTAACTTAGACATGGGGGGGGGGAAGAGATTGTTAGTAATGGTATCTAACAGTTCCATTGCTAGCAATGCACCCTATCAGGTCGACCTCCACGCGGTTCCCCCTGGAAACCATCATGGTTAATTCTTACGGAATTCTTCACGATGGGCTAACTGACCTGCTTTCACCTCATCTATTACCTTTCATTGGTGCTCCGGTAGCGTGTACCGATAGCGCAAGTGGGGTTACCATTCCATTTCCATCCATTAAAAAACGTAGACATTGGGGTCGATTCTGAAGCGTCATTTCTCTAAATATATCTTTAGGATTAAAATTTCAATTTGATACCACAGCAAAAATCTTTATTGTAACGACCAATATGAACTAATTTTCTAATAGATTTAAACCAAAATTATTGTAATTTCTAATTCCCAGTAAATTCATCACGATGGGCCAACTGGGCTGCTTTTTCATTCTCATCATCTTTCTCTGATACTCCGTCAGCGTATATCGTTTGCGCAGGCGGATATGCCATTTTATTATCACATAAAGACGTGGTACCCTTTGTTTGTGTTTGTGAGGAAAGTAGCGGTCCGACCATAGGAGTATTATATTCCTTGGTTGAAACCTTGTAAATGTTTTTACCCACACATTTTTAATTCATTGGATTTTGAAGTAATTAACTCGACTTTAGATCAGTCTACTGATGTCCAATAGATAGTACAAATAATAAAATGATTAATTATTTAAATATATCAATTTTGTTATATTTATTTAGAGAGTGTTTTTGTAATAATTTCAACAAACTTGATTACATTTTAGTTAATTTCTGTCGAATTACCCTCTTATTTATAATAACTTAGACATCATACAAATCTGTTTTAACTCTTAGAGTGTTTTGTCACTGTCTTCCAAATTAAGAAACATAAGCAAAAGTCAACACTTAATAAATAAAAATAATAATAAAATTATTATTTTTATAATAATTAAGTTCATATGCAATTTGACATTTTTATAAATAAGGATTAGATTTGAATATGAAATAGTTTTTTGAGAAAAATATCTAGTTTCATTAGTAGAACACTCATTATTTAGTTTGCATGAGTAAAATGAATGCACATTTATGAATTTGGCGTTTGTAAGCTACGGAAACTGTTAATCATCTGACGGGCTTTTGTGCTATATAATAAAAATATTTACTGTAAATCTATACTAGAATGCTTTAAGTTCTCCTGAGGAGTGAATATCCTCAGTATATATATGTATATATATATTATTTCTTTTTTTCTATATTTTATACTAGATATACTAAAGATTTTAAATTAATACTTGGTTAGTAATTAATAACGGGTTTCCGCCAGTTTCTATTTACTTAGATATATAATAGGCACAGTTGTGTTCAAAATGTAATTTACATCACTTCCAAATATATAATATTATTTATAAGCACAGATAATAAATATATAGATACTAAGAACCTAATAGATATTATTAAAAAAAAATCTATCTAAAAAAATCTATGTAAGAAACTTAATTATTACAACCAAAAATATTATCACAAATAAATATTATGATATTAAAATAATTTCTATTTAAATAAATATTTATCTATTTTGTTGCTAAAGGTTTTTTTACACGTTACATTTTTATTTAAATGATGAAACTGGTTTGTACTTTTTTTGTCTCTCCTATCAGATTCACGTAGAAAATAAAAAAAAAAACCTCTTTAAAAAAATAAAATATAATTTATAACTAGTATTTATCTATGTTTACTACTGTTCTAATCGTCTATCGGACACAATTATATGACAATTGATTAAATTATATCTGAAAAAAGCAGTTTTTTTTATGTTCTTTTTTTTATTTTTTACCTACTTATGTAAATTATATTTATTTATTTTTATTACGAATACCGCTGGCACAGGATTGGATAATTCAGAGCCTTAATAAGCTCTCAAGGAATATTTCTCTGAGAGCTATGTGTTATATTGTTGACATAATGTACCTGCTTTATACGAGTATATATTAATTTGTTTATATACATATATATCTTAGATTAATCTAATATATATATGTATATAGAATGTATGTATTAGAAATTTTATGAACTTATTTATTTATTTCCAATGATAATTGTTAGAAGTTCATAGAATTCTTTTAAAAAATAATGATTAAGTTAATAAATAAAATATTATAAATTTTATTTACTTTTTACCTGCGAAAAAAAAATGTACATACCTATTTCTTTATTGCTGTCGTTTCGACGTGGATTGCCCCACATCATAGTTACGACAGGACCATTAAGCTCTGATAGTGTATTTAAAATACGTGTAAACAGAGCCGTAGATAGACCTATGTTTAAGGTAGGGCAAAATTTTTTGGTTGGGCAGAAGCCATAATTATGTAACTTTTAAAAAGCGAATCTTTCTAACTTTTTGGGGCTCATCATTTTACGGTAGGGCATTAGGACTTTTAAGATAGGGCATAGCCCCTCAATACTTCCGCCTGCCCCCCTAGCTATGACTATGTGTGTAAACAACGTGAAAGTTTAAAATTAAATATTTTTGCAACATGTATATCGAAAATAAATGTGTATGTGTATATATATATATATATATATATATATATATATATATATAAACGAATATTAATGTACTCGCTATGTTTACAACTTCTGTTTAAGGGCTCTGTTTAGATTAATAATTGTGTGGGTCCTGATAACCTTATTAAATAATTTATTATATTTTATATATTATTAATAATTAAATAACCTGCCAATTAATTTAATAATGCGTATATTCTAATTAAGTATTTATAATTAAAATATTTGTGATTAAAATATCATTCCAGTGCCTCTTTATTACCAATGTGATAGTTTGTTATGTGTCTTCACCTGAGCACGTATAAGCGGCACAGCGTATATAAATTAATTATAATGATACATACAGATTAGATAGCTCTGTTTATATAGAATATAATCATCATAATTATTTCAGCCATCAAAATATAATGCTCTTACAAAATATTAGAGAAGTCAGCATGACTGTTTTATTATATCTCGAATAACCTATAATCGCGTTATGGTGGCGTTTGAAAAGTCAGTAAAATAATACAATATATATACCTAGTCCAGCTCTGTTACAAATGAAAATACATTTTTTTTTATGAAGTAGTGTAATATTACTAAAATTTTTACCTACATATTCATTAAAGTCTCAGTACAAAAAAAAATCTATTCAAAATGCCCACCTTTGCCTTTTATACAGGCCTTTACTCTGTCTGGCCACGAATCTATGGATTTACGCACTGTTTCCAAGGGAATGTCCAGTAAATTACAATAGTATCTCGGGAGAACCGCGTGGAGGTCGACCTGATAATTTTCATTACTATCAATCCCATCTCCCCTATGATGGTGGTTAAAACAATGTTGCAGGTGTCCATAGGCTACAGTAACCGTTTACTATCAGACGAGCTGTATGCTTGTTTGCCACCTTATGTTTATACCATAAAAAAAATCGCGTAATTATAACTTAAAAGAGGTAATTTTAAAGAAATGCCACCTTAGAAACGATCCCATTATATTAGCATCCTTAATCCGCTTGGTGAATTAGTACCTTGTTATAATGTTTAATAATTATGGTCTAAGTATTCTATTGTTTATGGCAAATGTGATAGAATGTTACTGTTAATAAAAATTATTTGCATCACAACTCTTTGTTTATTTTTAATCTCCATCGTTTCCCTAATTTGTAGGAGTTTAAATAAACTATATTGCAATTTAAAAAAAATAATTATATTAATATAATAAACGCGAATTTGTAAGGATAGATGTATGTTTAATACTCTTTACATCCATCTATCCAAAAAATACTAAACAGATTTCAAATTAAATTTGTTACACGGGTACATAGGATACTTTGTATGACTTTTGTACAAAGCATCCCTCTGGTAAATACCTCCTTTGATGTCTATGGAGATGTTGGGATAATTAAAAAAAAAGAGGTTTCTCATTTATAATTAATATAATAAAGCTAACATAACAAATACATAGATTTAAAACAATATATATCTTATACTACATACTATAACAATTACATACATGCTGTACTATAAAAATAAACTACTATATTACACATACAATATATTTTATTAATTTTGAATCTGCATCAATTATTAACACTTAAAAGCCTGATTTTTCAAATTTAAATTAAAAAATATATAAGTGTACCCTTTGTTTTTTTACTATTTTTCCTTTAAATAAAAAAAAATAGTAAAAAAAAAAATCAAAACGATATTATTATATATTTATTTTGAAAAACCATTTGGTATCGTTTTTGATACTTTAGGCATTACGGTAATCAAAATATTTAAATTTATTTAACAATGAAACAATGCAAACGCCGGTATCAAATTTGAAACTTCAGGTGTTTAAGGGTTAAGTTTTATATTCCCTTCTAAGATTGGCAAGTGACAATGCACCTGACGAGATGAATTGGAGCTAGTTATGCAGAAAACTATTGGTATTCCGTAAGAGATGATATTTTTTTTTTTAATTTCAGACGACTGTCTTGTCCGTGAGGGCATAATTCTTGTTTGCCGACTTCGTCTCATATTTTGACACTAACACAAAGCGTGCTATTTTAACAGTCAAAAACTACGCCCCAGTCCTTTGTTTATAATTACTACAACAGTTCTTTGTCTACACCGGTCTTTTTATTGTAAATATTTCATATTTAGATCCCAAAGTACTAACTCGTGGATTAATAAATAGATTAAGAATAGTACTCATTCTATGTAATATCCTTTATTTGTGTGAGGGGCATATTCCACAGACAAAATCGGTCTAGAAGGTAATTTTACTTTATGGTTCTATTAAATGCAAAGTTTTTGGACCATATAATTATTGCATTTAAACACGTCTAACAAACGGGTAGACTTATGGCATAAATTTGAATATTTTCTATGTAGAGCGAACCCAATTACGCATGGTTACATTAACAATTAATTAATTACCAATTTATAATAATATAATTATTAAAAAAAAATAACGAGGCAGTAAAAAAGTAATAACGAATTTGCAGATACTTGACTTCTTCCTTTTTCTGTATGACTATTAAAGTTTATCTATATCCATTTAAAATGTCAAATTTATTGTTTTACAAATTTAACAGATAATGTAAACGATACCAGTTTTATGATTTAATCCATTCTTTTTTTAAACGATTTAGTTATAATTTGTCATAATGACGTGACTTAGTTGCTATTTTCACACGAAAGTCAGAACAAGGCACGTAAAAACGATCATTTGATTCTCATACAATCTGAATTCTTAAAACCATGCTTACTACGATAAATTTTGATAAAACATGTAACGGAATCATCTTAATAGGCAATAATTGTGGATTTATCAGACTTCACTTACATTGTTAAAAAAGATATTTAACAAAAATTTCAAAACCACTCGTAGCGATCACGGTTTACAAATTACCTGTGATCAGTTGATGGAAGTAAAATTCATAATAGTTTAATCAAAAAGATCATTAAAAATACAGTTTTTAATAATAGAATGACAACTTCAATAACTGACCATATTAAGCATGTACCTTCAAATTTGATAACAACTTCAACAAATTATAATGACAATATTGGGAAAATAACTTTCTGTTTAAATTTCTATAGATTTGTAATTTTAATAATGGGGCTAATTCTATAGTACCATTTTTAAATTTAAAATTTCAGTTTGATATTACAATGTAATCTTTATAGAGTCAGTATTAGAGTTGAATTTAGTTGGTAATTGGGTTTTGTCAGATTTAATATTTTGTCTATTTTTGACATAGATAATAGCATTTCAGAATCGACCCCGCTAGCGTACTCTCACATACTTGTTTACTATAACTGCCTCTGTCAACGTCAAAATACTGTCATGTTGGCTGCATTGTTAAGTCGTCGATGTAAGTGTGTAGGTACACGGTAGATCAAATGGTGCCAACATAATCATTTCAACGATTCCAGAAACACAGTTATAATTGACTTTTGGACAACTGTATATAAATTTTCAAGCATTTACGAAATAAGGCGCCATTAGTATCAAATGATTTAGATTTGAAACCGTTAAAAATACACTTTGAAAAACGTTTTTAGTAGTATTTTTTTAATGCACTGTATTCCTCTTCCCCCCAAATATGATACGGTGCCTTATATAGTAAATATTTAAAGCAAATAATCGTCAATTATCCTGGACAATTTATTAAATTCTAAATGAATTGGGTTCATTGCTCACAGACCAGTTCAGGCAGTCACTCGATTGTTGAATTTCTGACTGTAATACTTTAATTAGCATACTTTAATCTTAAGATTTAATAAAATGTATTTAACATTTCATGAATTTATATGTAGATAGAATGAAGTACCGTAACTATACTCTCGGAAGACATTTTGCCTTGGTCTTTATATCTCAATTGGTTTGCATTGCCTCGTAGTAATTTCTAGAAACTGAATTTGGATGCTTTCATTACATTGGAATTACTGTCAGGAATATTAAATATTAATACCATTATAAATATTTAAAATATTAAAAAGTAGGTAAAGGCGTAAGCCTTATATATTTATTTAATATTATTTTTAAAATATATATATATATATATATATATATATATATATATATATATATATATATATATATATATATATATATATATATATAACACTTTTATAATTGTAAATTGTACACATAAATACATATTTATTATTATTTATTATAATAAATCCACCCTTCCTTTCCCCCAAATATCTCGTTTGATTGCCTAAACCTCGGTACTAAACTTATTTCGTACTTTAATAAACTTCGGCGTTATTGATCACGGAACATATGACCAGACGCTGCAGTATCAACGTCGCCAAAAGGTCCACGATTGGTTTTATTACATTGGATCTAAAGTTGAATTTTTACATTGACCATTTTAAGGCAAATTATTATAAATAAGTTATAACCATCCAAGAAGGAAGGTAGTAAACATTTTATCTACTATACGTCTGGCAGTATTATTGTTTTCATAAAATTATTTCGTATTCATACGTTTATGAATGTTCAGTTAATTATATTAATATATATTGACGACATAGTTACTGTACTGCCCGAACTGGCCGGTTAAATTCGAGTCTTTATCATTAAATACAAAATACTCGTAAACGACCTCTGTTATCAACACACTACAGTTTATCGAATAAATATATTAGTAATATATTTATAAATGAATTGTTCAGCTGCATACTTCTATTTTATACATAATCGACTTTTTTTTTTTTTTAAGAAAAAAAGGGAGAAATTATCTATTTGCTTGTGGCTTTAACTTATCGGCGTGTTCATAGACAACTTATGTACAATGACACATGTGCAATTTCAAAGCGACATTCTACGTAGTCGAATTGGGATCAAAAATTGGGAAAATAACATCAAATTTAAAGTAACATTTGAAATTTATTCGATGTGATTCAATTCGGTTGTGTAAAAAAAAAATCACAACACTTATTGGGTTCAATAAACGGTACAAAATGAATTTATAATAATTCCCCATCTCGGCCACACTTGTCATGGACACTCGCACATTCATTCGGTACAGTTACATCACTACGGGTATATTACAGAATAATCCATTCGTCCAACGTAGTTCACTAGTACTTGATTTACTATACACACATATAATTAAGGGTTCCATTTTGGCTCTGGAACCGTATGGATGAGGCAACGGAACGGTGTCGACTGTGCCGACGCGGTGTTCTTCATTCGCGGCGTTCCTCGGTAGGCTTTCTAATTAGCTGGTAGTGTGGGTGATTAGGCGACGTTTATGGGGTTGAGGCTATCGCGCAGCTTATCAAATAGGCTCTCGTTGTCGCTGTCATACATCTGGAAATAACGAGAAATTAGGGTAAGACATTTGTTTAATCATTTTTTTCGGGCAGCAGCGTCCATGTTCAAACATCTCTAAAAGCCAAACTGCGGTTGCCAACCCGCTTGCCATGGGGGGAATGGGATTGTTAGTAATGGGGTCTAATAGCCCCATTACTGGCAATATACCCTCTCAGGTTGACCTCCACGCGGTTCCTCCTGGAAATCATCATGTTTAATTCTTGTCGAATTCATCATGGTGGGCCAACTGACCTGCATTCATTCTCACCTATCATCTTCCACTGGTGCCTCGTCGGTGTATACCAATAGCGCGGGCGGGGGGGTTACCAATCCATTTTCACCCATTAAAAAAAACCCGCCTGCCAAGCGAGGTAACTACTGGCAAAACCCCCCTTATGAGGGAGACCTATATTCAGCAGTGGGCAGTTAATGGCTGATATTATGATGTACTTACTAAAATTATAGATATATTTTTTTTTTATTTTTCATTAGGAAAAAACAGTACAATTAACAGATAAAATATTACATAGCAAATAATAATTAACCAATGAAGTTTCCACTAATTACTATTACATACAGAGCAAATAAAACTCGAAGTACAGCAATGAATAAAAAAAAAAGAAGAATACACTATGATAGAAGATTTATAAAGTTATTTGTTACTTAATAACGCTTAAAAACTAATTCGAACTAAATTTGGTACAACAATTAATACATAGGAAAATTTTATTTTTATTGCGCGGGAAAAGCCGCCGATTTACAGCCAATAAGGATATTTGTTTTTGGAATTTTTCGGCATTGTCGACAACGTTAACTGCATTCAATCAATGAATCGATTAACTAACAATAAAAACACGTCAAACACGGGTATAAAGACAATACGAGACGCACGGACATGCAGTCGTATATAGGCAATGAACGTCATTTGCGGTGGCACATGCAAAATGATGGACACCGCTATAATTCAAGACCTGAATACAGATTACTTTGCCACTCACCATCTCTAAATAAATCAATTATCTTAAACTTTCTTTGATAAATAAATCGTTCAATTTTTTTTTTTATTATTATATAGTGATATAGTGATAATGAAAAATACATAAATTTGAGATGCGAATAACTTCGCGAGTTAAGGGATAAATTGGAAATCTTATAAATGGATGTTTATTACATTATTTCTTGCATTTTTTTTTGTTTATTTGACCTCATCTACTTATATTGACGCGCCGTCATTTAATAAACGTCTTACGAGAACGACCTTGTAAAATTCGCTTAGAAGCGCAGCGTTTGATGTAAATCGTGCATTATATTTTATTTCTTCTTCAAGGATTGCTCGTAATGAGGGATGTTGCTACACTTGGCAGGTAGGTTGACAACCGCAGCTAGGCTTTGATGATGTTTTAAGATCATAAAATCCTCTTAGTCGCCTCTTAAGACACCCACGGAAAAGGAAAGGGTGGCCCATTCTATGCTGGAATCACACGGCAGCACTCATTAATATTCTATTTTAATCTAATAAAACTTACATCATCATCGTCATCGGTGTCGGTGTCGGAGTCGTCGGCGGGGTGCGCGGCGAACACCCGCGCGGCGGACGTGCGGCGCGCGAGCCGGCGGGCGGTGCGGCCCGCGAAGTCGCGAGCGGCCCTCGCCACGCCCGCGCACTGATCCAGAAGGTACTGCGCCAGCCGCGCGTCGCCGCGCCGCGCCGCGATGTGCAGCGGCGTCCAACCCGCTAGTCCTTCCTGAAAAAGCACGAATCCATGACAGACAGAGAGTGTTTGTGAAAAACTAGGAAATGATACCAAGGAGGGATGGGGATTTCTCGTGATAGGAATTAATGACCCCATTACAAGTAGTATATCCTGTGAAGTCGAACTTCACGCGGTCTCCTCTAGAAAACATCCGTGGTGGAATTCACCACGGGGTGGGTCAACTGACCAGATACCACCTCAATGGTGATACCCTGCCAGCGAATACCGATAGCGCAGGCGGGTTTATTATTCCATTTTCATTCCATAATAAAATGGCAACTGTTCTTTATATATAGCAGTGATACCAATTGTTTTTTTTTTTTAGTTTTCTTTGCAGGATTCTATCCTTGAAATAAGTTATATAATAAACATAAAAAAATTTAAAGATTCGAAAACTAGAGATAGCGAGAGCACAAAACGATTTCCCCGTTTCGAGAACACAACATTTTAAAACTATAAATCCTAGCTGGATAAGAGTAGGTAGGTACATATGCTGTAAATATTTGGCCATAAAACAGTCAGATTTAGAGCTTATCATATTTGCGTCTTGTTTGAACAACTCGTAAATTATTTAAAAATATTTTATACTACATTGCCAAAAGCAGTAAAATTATTTAGGCGTCGAGCCAAAGACTCGATCTTGAAAAATGTGGAAAACCCCACAGTGTCGTGACAACGAAAGTGTCATTAGACGAGTGATTGCTGCCGCGTCGCGTGATTCCCGCACATTCCTCACCAATGTCACCTCTGTATATATCTACTGAGTATTCGGATCGCATATATATCATCATCACCATAACAACAATTAATCAACCATGGCTAAACCATAGGGCCTATCCTTTGGGGTTTTTTTCAGTAGCTACCACGATTGGCAGGCGGGTAGGCAACTACAGTTAGATTTTGGTGATGTTTTAAGATCCGTCTTAACTGCTGGGATTTCCTCGACTATTAAATTCTCTTAGTTGCCTTTTACTACACCTAAAGAAAAGGAAGGGGTGGCCTACTCTACGCCGGGACCACAAAGCAAGCACAGCACTCTAAGCATAGCTAATTTGATCGTAGAAACACGAATGAGGCCAAGTTAAAGCAGCCAAGTCTAAGCAGGCGACTATATATATATATATATATATATATATATATATATATATATATATATATATATATATATATATATATATATATATATATATATATATATATATATATATTTTTTTATACAACTTAGAATGGCAAACAAGCTGACGGCCCACCTGATGGAAAGTGGTAATCGTCGCCTATAGACATGAGCAGTACCATGGACACAATAGAGTATACTGTTCCGCCCATGATACCCCCCATGCGTTGTCATTCCTGAGGACTCAGGTGTTATTCCTCTGTACCCAGTAAATACACGCCATATCCCACCCTCCAAAGCGAAACACAGCCATGCAAACACAACTGCTTCACGGTTGAAACACGAATGGGACAGAGGTACCCAAGCAATCGACTTTTGCACAAAGTCTCTCTCTTTTGTACATTTACTAATTACTAATTTATAGTATAGATATTAGGTTCTAGCAAGAATGTACACAGGCGGACTTATCCCTTAAAGAGATTTTCACAGTCAATCTTAAGAACCTGAAAGGAGAAAGTGTCTATAGGGTTAAAATGGGCATTTTTTAGTTGCTTATCGTATACGCGAACAATATGAAGATTTACTACCTTTAGGTAAGAATTCTGTGACAGTGGTGTCATTATAAAATTGGAGGTTATGCGAAGAACAAAAAACCCATTCCGTATCTTATCAGCTGATTACAACAGAAGTGGGATTTCCATTTCATTTACGACTGTGGTAATCGCGTCGGCCGCCGCTTTAATGTGGCTATTACTTAAGAGACCGCCCATGCTAAGAATCGAAAAATTCTCTTAAGGCGACCCCTTTTCTTCTCCATTTCTTAAGGCGATTTATTATTATTGTCATTCATATTAATATACTAAAGTGGAAGATCTTGTTTGATTCTTTGAACGCGTTAATATCTGAAACAATTAGTTGGATTTTTTTTTCTAAATTTATTAGCTCATTTTTTGAGTAACGATATTTAACATTACGATTTGACTACGCATTTGCATTATGGATGCAGGTGACTTAGGACCGTTCCTTATGACAGTATATGGGGGAGGCCTATGTTAAGCAGTGGACAGATAATGGTTGAGATGATAATAACGATGCGCCCACGAGCGCAGCCGCGAGATACAACTAGTTAAATATAAAATATTCTCTTTGAATCTGTTCACTGGTCATAAAATTGTATAACTGTACTATGAATACAAAATCGTCGTTTGCAATTAATAAATAATGACAATATAAAATCAATCTCTGATGTTAATTGCAGTTATATCTTTGTAAATATATCGATTTTTTATCATACGCACAATGCCCCAAATGAGAGGCTAAGCGCGGAAAAGAGAGTCCAATTTTTTTTTACATTTTACATTGATTTTTTATTTACAGTACCTACAAATAGTTTAACAAATACTTTGCGTCATTAAATAAAAAAGTTTTATGAAAAAACTTTAATAAAAAAAATTCAAAAGTCCTCACTATGTAATTATCTTAGTAAGGTAGGCTGCTTAAATATTATTGTACATATATAAACAATTAACTACTGGGTCTTACCTAGTTGTACAACCTTGGGGAAATTGGTTAGATTGGGTTAATACATATTATTGAAAATATTGTAATTTCCATTGTCACATTTGCGTTTCACGACATACCTATAATTTTTTTTACACGCAATCAAGCTGACGGCTCTTCTGTGTTTTTATACAATTTGATATATTAAACAAGATGTTGTATGTTCTAACCTATATTTATATTAGAAAGGGGAAAGATTTGTTTGTTTGTAATGGATAAACTCAAAAACTATTTAACCAATTTGAAAAATTCTTTCACCAAGTGATAAGTAATAAGCTTTCACAAAGTACACTGAGACCTCTATAATTAAATTATTAAATTATTTGTTTTTTAATATATAATTTTTTTTTGCCTGGAATAAATTTTTACCGTCTTATATCCCAATATTTTGTTATTTGTATTTAAAATACTCATTTTGTTTGTTGATGGCACATCTGTTGGAGAAAAGCTGTAAGCGTATGTAGACTTAACATTAGCGAGGCACTCTCACCGATAGCTAGTCACTGATTCAAGATATTCTAAGAAAACATGGTATTATTTAGAGAATCGACGGTACTCATACATATATATGGTCACGAGTTCACGAGCTCGCTTGCGTCATGCTGACATTCATCTGGCAATTGGCGACGAATTAATATTTACAATTCAGATTGACGAGTTTGTGACGTCTCTTGTTTATATACCATTTAGTTATTACTTATGTAACTTCATGCGTTATGGAGAAGACTAACTGCGTTTAACTACGTATCCTACCAGTAAAACCAAAAAGCAGACTTTAATTGTGACAAAATCTGTTTATATTTTTATTTAAAAACTTAACTAGGTTTTCCCAAGAGCCTACAGCATGGGGTTCTTCAAAAGGGGGGTAAAGAGGTTTCTTCAGGGTTGACGACGCGCGCGTAATACCTCTGGTATTTGATCAGGCTACGGTAACCGCTTACCATCAGGTGGGCCGTATGCTTGTTTGTTACCTTAGTGGTATAAAAAAAAACTAGTCAATTGATTTTGTTATAATTTCTACAGGACCAATCGTATATCCTTTCAGTTATAAAAGAATTCTCCAAATCGGTTTACAACTAACGGAGATATGAGGTAACAAACATAATAAATACAACTGAATTGCAAACCTTCTTTTTGAAGTCGGTTCAAAAGAAGATTTTTAAGATCTTAATAAAAGCAACATAAGCTAAAACAATAATTTTTAGAATTTTTAATTGACTATATGTTTGTTCCGGGTTCGCGCAAAAACTATTGCACCAAATCGACTTCGGTTATCATCGTTTTCTCCTAAATTTCTAATTTAAAACCTGTTGTTTTATCTTGATACGTCATCTAGAAGTGCTTATGTAAAAAAATCCAAATTAATTAAAAAAAAATCATCAAAAATTGCAGAAAAATCACACTTCTAAGTTACGGACAAAAGTTTAAGAATAAGTACATAAAGGAACATTCTTGTACATAACTTAATTTACCTTTGTTATAATATGGCAGGTAGGTACGCGTTATTAATATTTGTCGACGACTAAATTTACAAAATTTCAACGATATTTTAATCTTGTTACTGCTAAGCGTAATGAAACCCTAAAATATATGATGTAAAACACATTTTCGTATGAAAACTCATTACATTCAGTTTCGACCTTGTGCAGCCACTACTGGCAACTGTGTACCGGGCAACCTTAAATTAGATTTTCTATTCATCTATTGTGCGTTTAATTGATTAATTTTCTCACTAATCTCATCAAATAACTGAAGGTAAAACATTGGATGGATGGGTATATTGGAGAGTATAAGAAATAAAGTATTTTATTTATTTGTTTTGTTTTATTATTGAATATTACCGCTATGAATCACGATCTCACCTGATGGAAAGCGACAATGTGGTCTAAGATGGAGCTTGCGGGCCCACAAACAGTTTATTCACATTTGTAATAAATTGGTGCACATTATATTTGATTTGAAAAGCATAAGCAGAGAGAGAGTTCCACTCCTTGGCTATCAGGGTGTTCCGCTCCTTGGTCATACGCATGATGAAGGAAGACGCAAAGCGCTTCTTGCATATAAATAGTATTTTTTGCTGGTATTTATAATGACAATTTTAATTCTGATATTTTATTAAATAAAATCCACGTATTCGATTCTTTCCCTCCAGCGTATACCGTTAGTGCAGGCGGGGTTACCATTCCATTATTATACATTAAAAAAATATTGGAAACTATAAAAAAAAAAAAGCGAGACTAGTACAGAGCTATACGACGTTAATGGGTTACTATGATGATAATGAAATAGATGAAGTACTAATGACAGGGCAATACTCACTCTAACATTGATATCTGCGCCGTAGTAGACCAGCGTCTGTAGTGTCTTGATGTGTCCAAGCTTAGCTGCAACGTGGACGCATGTCTGACCTGCAATGATTGCGAAATATGGTTATTGTTTGTAAATAAAAAATATTAAAGGAACGAAACGATATGATGACGTTTTCAATGAGCAACTCATGAGGATGGAAATAAAAAAGCTATGATATATAAAAAATAATGTAGATTTCACAATATATAAAACGCCATTGTATCTATCTTGCAACCACCGTTGAAAATTATACTAATTAACTCGTTCATAAAATAGATTCATAAAATCTATGTATAAAAATATCTAACTGAGCGAAATTAATTTCATATATTATATATATGTTGCCAATACTGATTGAAAGACCGATCCGATTTTTATTAACATTTTTACAATTATTTATTTTCATTTCAGTAGATTTTATATCTCGAACAAGTTTTATTTAAATCTCTTTTTCTACTTTTCTGGTTCAAAAGATGTAATCCAAATTTTAAAAACTTGCTCTGTAGCTGTAATATTAAGGTGGACTGACGATGAAGTCGAAAAGTAGCCAGAATTTTATAATAAAACAAAGCAATAGTTTGGGCTTTGAATTATCTCGCGAGTTTATTCAACCGACATTGAACAGGGTCTGATCATGAAAATTGTAGATTAACAAGATCTACGTATAAAATGTTTCTAAATTAATCGCTTGAAAGATTTGATCCAATACTGAAGCCTTTTGTAAAACTAAAAAAAAAAAATATATTAACCAGAGCACCATTTTTTTTGTAATACCTATGCATTGTCGGTTGGTGTTCTAAAATCAAATTATCCTGTAAACAAACGTCGAGTTTCTATGTGGGGAAACTATTAAACAATCTGTGGTGTGGGATTCCACAAGCGAAGCGTTCGTTTTTCACAAGCGATTCCCTGAACGCGGCGTGAATAATCGTAACTCGAAATCGAACAGTGAACTCATTTGAAAAGCCCACGGAAAACATCGTTAACCTTTTTTCATGCGGGTTTGTATACTGAACTTTGTACAAGAACTGTACACTAAGGAGCCAAATTAATAAGAGATATGACGGCTTGAATGAGATTAGACCGGCCGTCTTAAAACATCTCTAAAAGCCTATCTGCGGTTGCCAATTTACCTGCCCAGCGTGGCAACCGAATGCAAGTTTGCTGGGCGGATGTGGCAAAATTTTTAGTAATAAAAATTACACATATGAAAATCTTCATGACGGAAAGTATTTGGCACCAATAAAGTTGTCTATGGCAAGATATTTAATACGAAACTAGTTGCTGTTAATTAGAATAATATTAATAAAGTATTGTAAAAGACCGTGGCCTAATAATCCCGGTCTATAGCCGGAATAGGCCACCTCTTCTGTTCTTGTGGGTGTCGTAAGAGGCGACTAAAAGAGGGCGAGGGATGGGCAACAGCATCTCTCTTAAAAATCACTAAAGCCTAATTGCGCTTGTCAATCCGACTGCCAAGCGTGGCAACTACTTTCAAAACCCCCAAGGGGAGGCTTATGTTCAGCAGTGAACAATTAAATGCTGATATGGCGATGATGATTGTAAATAGGTGTTTATAGCGATTTATAGCGATCGTTGTGGCTCATAAATTAATTACTACGGACTACGGAGGCACGGCTAACTGGTTTTGCAGGAATTATTTGCTATTTGAATGAACCAACTAATGAATGAGACTCTTTCTTATTCCTTTCATAGGGAAGGAACTTTTATAATTCGTTGTAATGATACACAAGGAAAAAGAAATGTATAAAAAATCACTTGTCAATTTCGAAGTTTTGCCTCATAACATCTCTAATTATAAAATAATAAACAAAAACCACGAGTCTCGATTCTAGAGTCATCTAGTATTTCATGTCCAATTTTATTTAGTGACCAAACACATTAATATAATAGTAAGTTGTTTTTTATGTGAAAGGGTGGCAAACAGGCATGTGGCTCAACATCATCATGAGTCACATACTCCATCAGGTTACCATCAGGTAAGTGATTACTGTAACCCATAGACACTAACAACACCAGAAGATTTGTCTATTTTAGAAAAGGTTTTATTTCCTTGTTATATCGAGACAGTTAAAGCCAAAGCAATACCATGCCGATAAAAGCATCCAAAGGACAGTCACATAAAGCATGTAACGAAAAAAATATTAAGTATCTGCTTTGTTTTGTGAACACGGCTTAAGAATTCGCCCAATCTCGTGTACGGAATTGAGAAACACGGAAATTCCATTGGTATTTATGTTGTGGGTTTACCCCTGTGGGGCAGGTAAGGCGCGAGGAGACAAAAGGTCGAGGTTCTATATCCAAGAAAAACCGGACAATTTGCACGTCGACTATTATAATTGCAGTGAATCTACGTAAATGCTGTAATTAATAAAAATGTTCTATACATAACAGAAAATAAAGTCGAATTTTGAACAAGTGTTTTATATAAACATATTCTTTAAATGTAGGGCTTCTGAAACCACAACCGACGAAATAATCAATCTTACTTGTTTTATATAATTTAATAATAAGTATTACTAGTACTATATGGTATAACAATAAGAATTTTTATATTCGAGGTACATATAACTCTATAAACTTAACTTTAACTATAACACTGTTTTGTTACTTTCTTTCTAATTTAAAATTTGGTGTAAAAGAAAGAGACAAGACAGTTTCAATAGGTAAAATAGGTTTTTTAAGAGATCTAACATTTTTATGAAAAAGAAGATAAGTCTGTACTGATGCTGTTAATTGTTTTGTTGTGAAGCCAAATAAATAAATAAATATACCGTTGATGAATCCTATTGTACATTCGCGGTGTCCTGTGACATCTAGAAGATGCGATGTGACATCACACATAAAAAGTAATAAATAAATGACGTAATCATTATTTTCCAAGTCGCAATGTTCATTAGAAGTTCAACGATGATGATGGCGAACAGCGAACTGTTTTATTTGTTTAAAATCATATTAAATTATTGTCTCATTTAATATTCTCGCCCCCTTCAAAACTAGTTGGGCATAAAAAATGTTTGGCGTGATGTCACTTTAACGGGTTTAAGTAATATTATTATATTGAATATCAATCATTTACGTGGTTTATGTTTTGCGGGTTGGTTTATCTTTAATTCTGAAATATACAATGTAAGTATTATGATGGATGAAGTTAGCAAGATCCAAGTGTGAGTCCTTTCATTTATCATAAAATTTTCATTGGACGCTGTATGCTGCTGTATTGCACATAAGGGATATATCGATCATAATATTAATGAAATTAAAGTAAAAATAATGTTTTTTAGACATTTTTCTCTATTCATAGGTTTGTTGCGTCATTACATAAAAACTACTGCACCGAATTCGATGTGGTTTCAAGTTTGCTCCTAAAGGTAAAATTTAAAATTTGTTGAACGAATTATTTTGGTAGGCCGTTTAGAATACATACATACATACATATCTGTCACGGCTGTCTCCCATTAGGGTAGACAGAAACAATGGAACGCCAAATACAATGCCGTTTATAAATGTTTTATTTAATTAGTTCTTCTGCTTCCACAAGCATATACGTACGAAGTCACAAGCATATACTAGTTGAATATAAAAATAAGCTAGAAAACCGAACATTCTAGCAAGTAGCTTACAAAAATAAAATTATACAGTGTACAAGAGCAAAAGAAAGATAATTTTTTATCCATATTTCACCGCACAGATGGAAATAATCTGTTACTGGTTTCTGATAACATATAGTGTCCTAGTTTGAGGTCCATGCGATTGGTGTAATTGAGTGGCAATTAATATGAATTGAGAATTGATTTCTCGATGGAGAATATAGTATATAGAAAGAATAAAAATATCTGCTGATACTAGAACACCGATTGCTGTTTAAGATCATAAACCAAAAAAAAATATTGTCGCCTATTTCTAAACCAGTTGGGTTTTTTTTTTTTTTTTTTCGTACAGTTTTTGCTGTTGGCCGCAGATGGCCTTTACAGCTTCACCGAGCGCGTGTGCAGGGGCGAGTGCTGAAGGCACTCCAAGCCCGCGAGAGGGGAGCGACGTGAGGCGTCAGCTCTTTCAGATGGACTGCGGTGTTTGCGCCCGAGGGCGCCCTAGTGGCTCGAACCTCGACTCAGGCCACCGCACTTCGGCCCCCGTCAGGGCGGGGGTCGGTAGATCGCGGGGGGGGGTCGCCGCCGTCGACGTTGGCGGACGAGACATACGAACGGCGCACGGGCAGACGTCTGCCCGGTCGATGACGCGAACCGGGTGTGCTGGGTCCTCGTCCCCGCCGGCGGGGACGGTGTGTGCGATGTGTTGGCGTGTGTGTGCTCGCGGAGAGACTGGACGAAGGTTCCGCGGAAGAGGTCCCGCTGGTGTCATTCACCGCCGTTATGGGGTCGTCGGGGTCGATGAGTGCGTGCCTCGGGCGTCGCCGTCGGCGTTTATCGTTCTCCTTAGGGGTGTACGCACACGCTTTAGCGATGAACCAGTTGGGCATAAAAAAAAAAAATGTTTAGCGCGATGTCAATGTCATTTTAACGAGCTTAGGTAATATTATTAAATAGAAATAGTTTACATATATTTGAAAGTGGAATAGTCGTGAAAGAAATATATATTAAGAAATATTATAGTAGATAATAATTATTTAAATCTTAAATCTGTTAATAATGACTTCAGTGATGCAATCAACGTGCTTATCCAACGATGTATTCATGTAATTGTGAATTATATGTATATATATATGTATATATATATATTTATATATATATATATATATATATATATGTATATATATATGTATATATATATATGTATTCTATTAGTTGTTTTTAAAGATATTTAGTATTGTGCTTTACAATATGGGACGTTATTATAAGTATTATTTCATTTAAAACAAGCTAAATTCTTAATTATAAAGTGAGAATAGACATTAACCGTTAAAATAGTTTTTATATTATTTACATTTAATATTGAAAAAATAAGTAATAATAAAAAAATCATATGAATTGCTTTGTTAACAGCGATTGAATTGGACGTAAACAAGAAAACTTCCGTACATTTTGTAAATATTTTGAAGCAATAAGGAAAAACAAGAGTAAGATGATGCAAGGCCATTATGAAGGTACTGTTTACGCTATTATGTTTACAATGATCAGTTACAATACTGATGAGTATTCTAATGCCATTATTCATGGGGCTAAAATGTTGTTAATATGAATAGTAGATATCATATTCGTACAGACTGTAAATGTCTATAAATTTACTTGAACTATTGACGTCATTACCAACGTCATCACTCTATGTGGAAAATCTGTGTTTTAGTTTAAGTTTTACTAATCGATCATTTATATTGTACACATACTAGAGAATTTATAGTTTGCGTTCGAGTTGAAACTTTTCGCTAGCTGCTTCAGCCCCGTATTTCCCAAGGAGCAAGATGAAATGTTTACAGGGAAAATTCATGAATGTTTAGAGATGTGAGGCAAGTATATTCGCTCCGGCTCCGCTGGACCATCTCCAAGTTTATTTAAAGACGTGTAAAAATAAATGCACAGCTACGAAAACGGCCAGGGCTTTATGTACGTATATTTGGGTTGCAAGCGTACAGTTTGAAATTGCTTTTTGTCTAACACCGTGACGCATAAGGTCGCGCTTATTCCGGATGTTTTACGGTGTCACATGTTTTTATGCGAACAGTTTTTTTTGTGAAGTTAATAGAAGAAAATAGCGCATTCTATGGGCTCGTCTCGATGTGACTGACGTCATGTGAGCAACTTTAGTCGGCTCTGAATTACGTTAAACGATTCTACAGTTAGGCATTTGCATGAAAATTCACATTTATAGGTATTGTACGTCAACATTAGTCTGTAATGTACAATGATTGTGTATTATATATTGGTGAATGTTGAAATCTCCTAATAGCCAAAGCCGTTTATGCCAAGGTCGAAACAGTCCCGAAGAACTTTTAGTGTCGTTCAGATTCTTACTTCATCTCTATTCTGTCTTTTTTGTTTGCACTATTTTCTCAATTTGAAGGACAGTGACAAAACACTCTAATAGTAAAAAAAGGTTTGTAGGACGTTCGAGATTATTTAAATAAGGAGTTAATAGTGTGCTACAAAAAAAAAATAGCAATAAAGGGGGAAAACTAATATTCGAAACTTTTGGTAAAAACCTAAAGGGAAAACAAAAAAAAAAAACACGGCAACTTTAAAATGGGAAAACAAAAGGAAACATCAAACTAACAAAACCAATACCTAGTCTCGGTAAATATAGGTACGATAATATAAATACAGTGTTTATAGGGATATTTACTGTACGACATTTCATGAATAGGTTTGCGGATAGAATTATGACGCAAGAGAAGGTTTTTACATTTGTAACGCATTGGTCACCGTTCTTTTTCTCAAATGGTGGTTGCCAAAACTTTTAAACAATTAGTAGGCACTAGCGATTTTGTGGTTTACGCCTAAACAAATATAATATACGTAACATGTTTGAATACATTATGTATACACTTTAAATTAACTTACATATGTAACGACAACTAATATATTACATAAAGTGTAATAAGAGAAAATGTTATGTATTTTAAATGAGGAATTTATATAATCTAAAATAACTTCTATGAATTAAGATTGTTTATGCATTAAATAGGTTAAGATTTTGCATCTACCAAAGCATTTCAAAACGTTTAATTATTTACATTAATAATTTATTATGATATTGAATAAATTTATGTTAATATTATATTAACATTTGTTGTTAAACATGTTATAGAAACATTCCGTTGTAGTCATCGATTTGTAATAGTTACGTATCGTTAATACATTTTAATCACTATTCCGTGGCAAGCAAAGTAACTAACAATATTTAATTGAACGTGTCTATGAATACAATGCCTACTGAAAATCAAGTAGGGAGGTAGATAGTACGAGATGGTGGATACTGTATCAATACAAGGCACTAATTATGCAAGCAATAGATGAGAGTAAACAGGCAATTGTGTGCGTAAACTGTAGTAACGTGGTAGTAAACGTGTGTGTGTGACGTAGTGGCGACATGAGGGTCGCACGCGCAGCCGACGGAGAGCTACGGGGGCCGGGTCGGCGTGCGGCGGGGAGCGGATGGGGTTTTCCCAACAATGTGGACCGCTGACTGCGACTCGCCGTTGAGCGCTGTCCTCGCCAAATATGGTTGGCAACGTCGCATTTTCTCGCATATTTCTGTCTGTTAGCGATGTGTCATTTTTATTACAGTTTATTTCCATTAGAGATTGGATTAAACATCTCTAATTAATTTGTGACAGAAGTCAGTAAAAGTCATTTTTATTTTTACGTACAATTATTGATAGATTATTGATAGTTTATTTATTTACAATTTGTGTATGTTTGTTGTATTTACATTATTTTTACTGGTACCTTTCCTGCACTAGGTTACCCGCCAATTAATTATTTTCTAACTACACTGGGTTGGCTGGAAGAGATCTGTTTTAGAGATAAGCCCTCCCTTGCTAACAAGTTGTTAAACTAATCGCTATATGTATTGTTCAAGTGCATTAAAGAATATATAATAGTGACTTCATAAAACATAAATTCCTGATAAGTGTTAGTAATTCACATTTATTAATAATATGTTTAGGTGTTATTGTAAAATCTTTATTGTACATAATTTACATGGGACAATTTAAAAGATTTAATATGGCGTACTTACTTCATCGTGTTGGAAACGGTTCTAGCAATATTTATAAAGCATTGAATGATGAGTCAAACGATTAAGTAGATGTCAAAGAACGTATTGATGAGGATAACAAATACCCATAAAATACTTAGCGAATGATGTGTAAAAATATACTCAATATATTGGATAGGAAAACACGACAATCAACTTAAGTTCGTATTTGTGTGCCAGAATTGTTACATGGTACAGAATATTTGATATATTTAAATTGTAATTACATTTTTGATGCAAGAAGATTACTGCAGTATTTGCAGATATGCAATTGACGAAACAAAAGTACAAGGCCTCACCATTGTAGCTTCAATAATGTGAAATTTATAAATAGTACATTAACAATCGTTAATGTAATATTATTTTTTTTTAAATTTGTCATTTATAACATACCAGAATGAAAAATAAATACGATAAAACGAAAGCACGTTCGAACACACGCAACACGATCGAATCTGTGCTAACGTGTCGACCTGGGAGTGGAGCGCAGCTATATTCGGATTCGGAAAGCCCCAAGTTTCATAAAAACTAATAGTTTTTAGATAGCATTAATTGTGTGATACTGTCATAACGATTTATAAGTTATTATAGATGATACATGGTACATAGATGAAACTAATTCGTACGGTACGACTGTTTGATGAATTTCAATCAGCTTCCGGTAAACGAAAAAACCAAAACACCTTGGATTGTAAGTACATATGTGAAGGTTAGCTAAATAAATATATTTTTGATGTAGTATCAATTTCATTAGATGGATGTAAGCGTTTATTGGATAATGAAATTGGATAACTGTATTACAAATATAAAAAATGGTCAGTAAACATTTGTAAAGATATTGTGTCAATTTATTGGAATACTAATTGTCGTTCGCAATTATATCATAAAGTTAGCATTCCAAATAAACAGTAACGGATCTCCCAGTATTTGTTGAATCATAATTAATCAGAACACTAATATTGTAAGGTCCAAAACAATAACACAAAACATATACGATATTGAGGAAAATGGAAATTGAGAACGTTTTATGACTAGGTTGAAAAGATTAGTGAATGCGACGCTTCAATAGATCAAACTGATAACAAGTGTGCGCACATTCTAAAGGGAAATTCCAATCTCGTGTCACATACACTTTCACGTGGGTTTATCCCAAATAAACACAATTGGCCCCATTGTATTCTAACCATCGAGGGTTTTACGGGACGACTATAAATATATTGCGGTTTTCCCACATTAAAATACCTGCATGCTCTATGGTATTCCTCAAGGCACTATTACAAAACTAGGCCATGACACAAACCGACGAGCTAGAAGTAATAGTAACGGTAGGAAGTGATGGTATAAACTTGTACGCTGTAAATGAATTCTAAACTGGCATTAAAAATGAAACTGTGTTGTGTCGAGAGTGAATGACCGTTGATACACTCGTAAAGCGAAAGTTGGTGATGGAAAAAAAAATATTGATATTATATTTAAAACTATACAGGGTTTTTTTTTAAATAAAATACAGCTCATGTTACTCCCTAATCATGTAGCTTTATATAGGTAAAACATTTCTGAAAATGAAACATTAGATACCTATGATAATATACGTGAACTTGTCTCAGGGTATTTAATTCAGGGAGACTTCTCGAGATGTAATTTATACAGAACCAGAACGATCGAAAGATAAACGAAGAAGGGAAACCCATCTCATTAGCATACAGACGTAACAACTTCAATTAACGTCGGAACAACGGTGGGATATCCCAAACGATGCTTTCACTCCGAGAATGGCAGTCTGTTACGCGAACGGACTGCAAAATGTTGGAAATACCCAGGGGCCGACTGTAGCATTCAGGTGATCGTCTCGAAAAGGTTACTGGGAACTTGATGTTACCGTTCCTTTAATGGAAAAAAAGAAATTGCTTTTTGAACATTGCATTAGTTTTGTTTGTATTGATTTTTTTGCGTTAATTCAAGGATTTTACGACTTTTACATGGCATCTTTCTTTCCATTCAAAAGCCGATAAACCCACCTGCAAATATGCTGTTTTATATTATTATCATAAATTTTATAATAAAGATGTCTAGTAAAGTAACATTAATGTACATTGGATTGAATAACATTTTGGAAAACCCAGAGATAATGTGTAAATGACTATTTCTACCGAGACTAACGCCTTTTATTACGAGTGGAAATACCAACCAGCTCGTGTTGTAGCATTCTGCGCATTTCATTGATCTAGGGAGACTGATCAAACAAATGAACGGAATGGATACCTTGAAGGACACCAAGAGGTGCGGTGCGTTTACACGTAAACAATGCCAGTTTAGCGAGGCTCAATAATCACGATAATGAACTAATTCAAGACGGATACTGCGGATAGTATACGGATCCTAGATACAAGTTCTAGGCACGTGATAGTGTGGTGTGATGAATGCCGGTTTATGTCCGGATTGTTAGCTTCTCAGAGGACAATGCCATCATTGAAGGAAAACCGCAATCACACGCCATTCTCTGAATGGGTTCAGAAATAAAAATAATACTCCAACATCACTCTACGGATTTTTCGGATGCAATTTACAATATTCAGGTGAATTCTTTTTAAAATAAATTTTTAGGAGGCGTTTGTTATTTGCAGAAGACGTCTGATTAGATGTTACGCAGATAAATTGCATATGTAAGTTTCACATATATGTCTTATGGTTGTAAATGACGTAATACAATAACCAGTTTATGATACATAACAATAATCAAATTATGACTATATTAAAGTAATCAGATAATTTTCTAATGAAGTATGATAGTTGAATGAAATCAAAGGATTGTTTAAATGGATAAATTAATATTTAATGGAGACAAACAAGCAGAACATTAAAGGGTTTTATATAGATGTTTTCAGGTTAATTGTAAGTAAATTTTCTCACAAGATGAGTGTGTAGAATAAATGCCTATTGTTAGTAGTCTATAGTGAGGATCCGGATTCAATAAGAAAAAACTATGATACTTCGATTTGACAGCTACTTTTTGGCAAGTATGCGAGTAAATCTCCTAGAAAAATCTTATCTTAAGCAAAAACAAAGCATATCTAAAATGAAAAAGAAATTTTAAAGCTAATAGATAAACAGCATACAATTTCCAATCGATTTTAAAAAGATTTTCAATTCGGTTGTACTTTTTTTTGGTTTGTTACCTCTTAATTCCGTCAGTTCTAAACCGATTTGAATTTTTTTTTATCTGAACAAATATAGATTGGTTCCATAGAAAATACACGTCATAATATGTAGTTAATGAGAATCTTTGAATTTATATTTACGACAGTTGAACATTGAGGGTAAGTAATACATTGAGCGGAGGAGAGGTATGCCGCCGACTAAATTCAAGCTACGGTGGTTTTAATTATCCTCTCTGGTCACCACGGCAACTGAGTTTCACTTCACAAGTTAGGTATCTCTGTAGATGTTAGTTCGAAGCCTTTATAAGTTATTTTTCATGCAATCAATCGACAATACTGATGATTCTTCATATATGGCGTCCATTATATTTTAATGATACACGACATAATTTTTAACTTTTCAATATGCCTACCTTTTGAGTAGGTTTAATGATGTTTTAGTGACAAAAATAGGCGGTAAAATAGAAGATACCTAAGAGGTACAGTTGGGGAAACCGCTGTGGGTTTTTACACACTGATTCAATAACGCTTCGAGTCTGGTGCAGTGACTATTTCTCATATATTTTTATTATTAGGTAGCATTCATTTAAAACATTTAATATACATTGCATTTAAACACGATTAATTAATTTAATGGCCAGTTCCCGGTGAGACGCTATTTGAATAGAACGCGACGAATTTGAGCCTATGTTACAATGTTTAATGCAATGTTCTAAAAACAAGATTATTCATAGGACTATGTATTCCATTAATACAAATTATATTTATTACCGAGAATTATTAATAGTATTATGCAGTACGGTCATCGTCGTCATTATGATCTTGTCCATATCCTATTGTTCGAATCAATTCGAAATATAAATTTAAAATAAATGTACCTAGTAGTATCCGTATTCTTAGGCATAAAATATTTATGCCTAATAATTTAAATATTCAAATTTATTCCTAATTATCTAAATATATTTAAATTGTATGTCCAAATGTATAATAAAAGTAACGTAAAACATTTACCAAAGACAAATTTGTGAAAATATTTTAATAGTGCCGATTATTTCTTGGCAATTTGGATCGTTAATGTTAGACTTAAAATAAATATAAAAAAATACAAAAAAATCAAAATTAATACACAATGCTGACTTTATTGTTTTGACTGAAACTATTTTGTTAAATAGAAAATTGTACAGTTTTTATTTTTACAAAAATCAGTGCTATATGAATGGATCGTATAATTTAATTAGCAGTTGATATTAACGCGACAAATAAAATTAAGCTTTTCGTATTTCCTAAGTTCTGACTTTCTTATATATTCTTTAAATATATATATTTTTTATTTTGTATTTGAACGTAAGATTTGAAGGTAAGATAGAAGGAAGAAGGGGAAGAGGGAGAGCGAGATATAGTTACATCAGGCAGATCAAGGAAGGAGTTGGTGTCGTGTCGTATCAAGAGGTGAAGAGACTCGCTGAAAACCGTAGTGAGTGGCAAGAGCTTCACCGACAAGAGCGCAGCTCTTAAATAGGATAGATAGATTTGAACGTAAACATTTCCTTGTCTTTTCCTCTTTTTTAATTAAAAGACATGATTAAAGATAATTAAATTAACTATTAAAAAAACTAACTTCAATTGTAGCAAAACCAGTTATTTTGAAACTAAACTACTAAACCGATTTTCATAAAATTTCTATAGTAACAATCTGTATACATGTTCTTTCGGATAAAATAATAATTATCCAAATCAATTTAGAATTTTTAATACTGTTTGTTTTTTAATACGGTTGATTATTAAAAAAGACCGACAATATTAGATTGTCAATTAATAAAAAATATACACTTACCATTATAATTTTTCTGATTTAATATTGTCGACATTTTTCTAGTTGGGTGTTCTTTGACTGGTTGCAGGAGGGCTTTGAGGCACTCCAATTGATTCGTTTCGGTGGCTATGTGTAAAGGTGTTTTGCCCGATCGGTCTCTCGCCCCCAACGACGCTCCAGCCAGCACTAGCATCCTCGTGACTACTGGAAAGCCGCTCATCACTGCCAGATGGAGAGCAGTGTGTCCGTAGTCATTCGTCAAGTCAAGCCACGACTTCTCTGGGCACAATTTGATGAGCATGCTGACGGATTTCTCGCAACCGTGAACAGCGGCCACGTGTAACGTTCTGAAAAACAAAAGATCCTATAAATATATTATCATAATATAGTTTTTATTTCTACTTCGCTTGAGAAACCTTTATTCAAGTCTTTTTACATATATATTAAATAAATAAAAAAGAAAGAAACAAAAAAGTGTGGACAGCAAACAAAAATACCCATTATTACAGACATATATTTCAAATGTGAAAATCAAATTCTAACATTTATTGTCATTTAAAAAATATTAAAGCCGACGTGATTGGAGCAATAATGTGCATAGCAATTTGTAATTAGTAAATTTCCAAATAATAAATTAATATTTAATTATTCATAGGTCAATATAAAATATCTAGAGCCATTTATGAAATGTCATTTACGAAAATTAAAACATCCACAATAAGGTAAGGAAGTGGTTTATTTAATTCTAAAACCCAATTTTTTTTTTACCTAATTCTTAAATAAATAATATTAAATTTTACCTTTTATACAAACAGAATTACAATTGCCTGTAATTTTACTTATTATTTATAAGTATCGATTGTATATTTTTATGCTAAAATATATTTTGGCAGTTGACAATGAAATTATGATATTTAGTAGAATAAGAAAAAAAAAATTAAATACTTCAATAAAAAAAAAATTATAACAAAGTAATAATTTGATT
The DNA here is from genome assembly GCF_026898425.1 of Galleria mellonella. Classification (NCBI taxonomy): domain Eukaryota; kingdom Metazoa; phylum Arthropoda; class Insecta; order Lepidoptera; family Pyralidae; genus Galleria; species Galleria mellonella. The sequence continues at coordinate 2,448,876 of NW_026442112.1, forward strand.
TAAGTTAATATCAGTAGAAATTGATAGAAATATTAAAGCAATAAATAAAAATTGTTAGATTTTAATATGAGTTTCACTATAATTTTGTTTTTTTTTTTATGTAAGGTTTATATAGACAATTTGCACTCCTGCAAAGCCAAGGTGGTTTTCTAATACTCATATTTATAAAAAAAAAAGAAATATTGTAAATACTGATAACTTTTTATATAATTAAAACTGCAAAACAGGCTAAATGAGAGTTCACTTTCATTTTTATCAAACTGACATAGAAATTCACTTTTTAATTAGTGGTCAGTCACTGTAATCAATGCCGTGAATCTCTCCAAGGAAATTATTTTTATAGTTTTAAAAGACCCATAGAGCTCTTTACAGAGCTATAATATGTATTAATAAACTAAGTAATGTATGTATAAAGTAACCATATATATTTTTGCACTTATAAACTTTATGGTCTGGAGGGAAGGGATTGTTAGTAATGGAGACTGAGAATCCCATTGCTATCAATATACCCCACCAGGTCGACCTCCTCGCAGTTCCCCCTGGAAACTATCATGGTTAATTCCTGATGAATTCATCATGATGGTCTAACTGGCCTGTTTTCATTATCATGTATCACCCTTCACTAGTGCTCCGCCAGCATATCCCATTAGCGCAGGCGGGGTTACCATACCATTTTTACCCATCAAAAAAAAAAAACTCTATGGTCTTAATACTTTTTTTATATACCATAAAGGTGGCAAACAAGCATACAGCCCGTCTGATGGTAAACAGTCACAGTAGCCTATAGACGCCTGTATCACTAGGGGTGTCCTGTGCACATCGACCCTGAGGGAACCTTAATATACACTTTTTGAAAAACCCTATACTGTAGTCTTTAGGGAGAAACCTAAGTAGGGAGCTCATTCCACATCGCACACTATATCACAACATATTTTTATTTATTATAATATCATTAATCATTGCAATTATTTCTGACAGAATGTACCTATTCAATGAAATTATTTCAGTCATAATGATTATATTATCATTATGGAGCTATGCTTACATTTATATGTATATGTATTTTTTTAATAATTGTGGTCAGTTATCATTATCACTATCATTATCACATCAAATATAATTTTTGAATGAAATTATTTTTAGTTATAAATATAATAGTCCAATATATATTATATTATAAGATATTTATTATGTCCATAACTAACATTATAATTGTAAAAGTAAGTATGCTTTCACATCTAAATCACTGATTTGATTATGATAAATTTTGATCTCGGTCATGCTGACAAAGTCGCGGGTAAAAGTTAGTACTGTATAAATAGATGTGCAATTTGTATTTACTTGAACAAAAATATTAATAAATAAATAAACTTTATTTCCTTAAACAAAGTTATCCTATGGTACAATATAACTATGACCCCACACTAGGCAAGGCCTGTCTCGTGGAAGTCAAAGATAGAAATTTAACAGTTCTTACATTATTAATTAATTGTGAATGACTTTGGCAGTGTAGCAGTTTAAGTTTGCTATGCAGCATAAGTTGCAGATTCAATTCATATGATATTAATATAAATGTTTATTTTCAGAAATATATCAGTTGGTATTTGTTATAGATATTGAAGTGGGTACTTTAAAATTTTGTTAAATAATAAAGTGTACTAATGTGGGGAGATACAATATGACATAAACTGATTCAAGTTACACAGTATGATTTATTTCATAATATTTATGACATATTAGTATTTATCAGGGTGTTCTTAGTATGTATTATTATTATAAAACTAAATAAATAAAAAATAAATGTTTTATATAAAACAAGTTATTACACAAATGTCTAGCAATTGTTTTGCATTCATAGTACCTCTTATATATTTTTACAAAAACAAAGCGGAAAATCTTAGACATAAGTTCTTAATCTACTTATTATTCAGATAATCTTATTGTTATTGTTAATGATTTATTAAATATTATAATAGTGCATGTTGTTTCTATAAAAGAATTTTACATTAGGCAAAATTATTTTTTGTGTTATTAAGTTGCATGTAAAATGTAAAAGTTGTATGTAAACCTTATTAAATAAAAAAAAAAAAACAATTTGAAGGTGCTGTGTGATACTAGGTTAGATTCTGAAGTGTCATTTCTCTAAAACTAAAATTATTAATTTAAAATATTAAACTATACCACATTTAATAACAGTTAAAATAAATTTAACTAAACTAACTTTAAACTAAATTAATGATAATTTTAAATGATATCTATTCGAAATTTAGTGCATTTAGAAGTTTAGGGCATTTAACTATTCTTTAGAATTAAAGTACCTCTCGGATATCAAATTAAAATTAATATTTTAGAGATTCATTTATATACTTAATATGGATTGCAATAATATAAATAGATCAGTATATAAAGAAGTTTGATAGAAATTTATTTGTCTACCAAAATTTGTTAGTAAAAGTAAAATAGAAAAATATAACAAATATGAAAAATCATATTTTAAAAATAAAGAACTTATACAAAATACTAGCATCATCATACAGCTTCGCTCATGTGGATTACTATTAAGTGCAGAGTTAGGATAGTATAGTCTATCAAAGTATCATATTTCAGAAAGTATCATATTTCAAATCGGTTCAGTTGTTAAAGCAAACTAGTGTAAGTAATAAAAATTCAAATATTCTATACTTTATTATGTGATAAGGGTCTTCATCAGATATGAATTAACTTTGATAACTCTTGTTACAATCAATAGTGTTTATTTCTGTACCCCACATACATATTGTTACAATTATAGTCATTGGTTTGTGTAGATCAGAGCCTTTGAACAGACATTAAAGGTTGTTATAATAATTCTTCAAAGTCATGCAATAATTTAATTTTATAATACTCCAATATATATTACTTTAGGGAGGTAGTTGTATTCACTGCTAAGACAAACACACACTGTCATGGCATACTTTTACTACTACAATATAAGCATGTGAAAATTCACAATTTTACAATACTTACGAATCTCCGTCATCGTCCTGTTGGAAGTATAATAATGAGGTAATGTCTTTAACATCTACATGTGGCGGTAGCGCCGTGGGTGTCACATCCAAATCCAAATTTGATAAACTTTCCGTTAAACACACTACCCCACTGTCAAGGTTCGTGTCTGCACTAGAACTATGCACTTTTTTTTCATCACCACAATCCACTGCACCGCTATTTAATTCACCAGAGAACAGCTGTTCTCCAGACAAGAAACCAGAGTCCGTATTCTCGTCTTCGGGAAACTTCGTTTCAAATTCCTTGTTGGCACTCATTTTGTTTGTTCACTAATTTCACTACACTATGTTATTATTTTTAATAATTTGTTTCAAATACAGAAACGATACGAAATCATTGTATAAAAAAAATAAGTAGTTACGCGTTACGACTACCGTTTCAAAAGAATAGCGAACACATAATGATAATAAAATGGAACAAATTTATTAAACATAGCAAAGTTGAGAACGATGATGAAAGGAAGGTATTTCCGTACTTTTTGCGTTCGGATACAATCACGAAACAAACGTATTGATGTGACTATTGATAAAATGTTTATTTCTTATTGGTGTATTCGATCAATAATAATTATAATTGAATAAAATAGTTTTAGGAATTTAACTAAATTTAGTTTTAAAAGTAGGCACAAACACAAAGCAATCGCATGATTTATATGAACAAAGATAGATAATAACCTTAATGTAATACACAATAAATAATTTACCATTTATTAATACATCAAATTAAATAAAAAAAAAAATAAAAAAAAAAAATAGAAAATAAAATAACAGAAATATGTACGAGCGCACGTCTGTCGGGGAAAAGGGCTGTATTCTGGCTTCCTTTGGCTTATATAATTTCGGTATCTAGTGAAGATGACACTGTAGAGAGATACTGTTAACAGTAATATAATTAAAATTAATATTTTTTTTAATAGTAAAATTGAATTGTTGAAATTTGTTAAAGTGCAAATTAGGTACTAATAAAATCTTCAGTGAAATTTGAAAATAGAAAAAAATATATTATTACCTAGTAACGTTAATACATGTGTTGTGTTAAAAGACCGATTCGTGTTTTTCAGGGAGGCTAATAAGAAGTGAGGCATACTTATCATTATAGATATAAATCACAAGTATTCGAAGATAACAGATAACAGTTGTTCTTGTGACATCATTATATCTGTTAAAAAATATCTATTATAATTCACCATACTCAAGTTATTCAACCACTACCAGCAATCAACATTTTCAGTATTCGTTAACAGCTGGCCATTATCATAGCTTGAAATAACAGAACAACTAATAAAAAATGAAACAACTATTCTTGTCTTTGTTTTTTGTATAATATTGTCATAAGCTAAAATGAGACACACCTAGTATTTATTTGAAATAAACCAACATTATAGTAAGTCGTTTCATAAGAAGAAATTCTCTTTGAAAAACGAATTCTTAATTATATCATGTTATATGTTATTTCGTTGATTTATCTAGCTCGTTCACACCTATTTGATATACTGTTACTAAAACGAGAAGCACTTAGTATTATAACCCGAAAAATAGAAATTGTAATCTTACAGAAAGATCCTCGAAACGTCACTTCCTAATTAGTTCGTGTAAACTGTTATTTCGTAATTTATCTCGCTCACACCCATTGTATATACTGTTGCTAAACCGAGATGCAACTAATATTATACTTAAACTCATATTTGTATGTTATTTCCTTACGACCTATTGGGCCGTGGTTGAAAAAAATTTCGGATGTTATTTAATAAAAAATGTACTGGTGTCTTCAGCTACAGGCTCTAAGAAGACCTAAATTGAGAGAATTGACGAAATGTAGAAAGTCAAACTGCTCTTTTAGGTAGCAAGGAAAGGAAAAGTTAAAAGAGATATTGTGGAGCAGTGAAACAATGTAAGTATTCTGGTGGATTCGAATAGTTGAATCGAATCGAATAATGATCATATTTTCTAAGACTGTTTTATTGTTGGTGACCATAGTCTGTAACTTTATGTTTAGGTAATATAAATATTGAAGTATTATGTTTCACTAAATGTAACTGACATAATATTTAAATTTATATAAATATTGCAGTGATTTTATGAATTGTTCAAATTTAGTTTATAACATTTTGTGTATCAACAAAATAAATGATAATTCTGCTATTATCAGTCAGCTACTGAAATTAAAATTAAAAATAGTTTAAACTAATTATATGTGCATGAACGCACTTAAACATATTTATCGCAAATTTGAGTGTGTATCTGAACGTTATAGCATCAAATAATTGGCTGTCAAATTCATGTGTCAAATTTACTCATGTCAAATCTGTCAATATCAGTCATAAATGTCATAATAAACAAAACTTTAGAAATACGTCTTAGAAACAAAACTGAAATATTTGTATTTATTTAAAGTTATAATAAATTAAAATACATGAATAAGATTAAAAATCATATTAGGGTTTATTGAAAATGTTTGCCGAGAAAGTTATTGAATTACTGAAGGAAGCTGAAAGAAATAAAGAGACGATTGATCAGTTTAATGCAAGTATTTTAAACACGTTTTTTTATTCTTAAAAGCTAATATGTAGCTTTATATACTATTATAATTTATATTAATATTTATATACTATAATTATAATTACTTATATTATATCAATATGTTTCAGTTTCACATTAATTATTATACATTTAATTTTTTTAGGATGAGAAAATACGTCAAATTCTGGAGGAGATGCATATGCTGTTTAATTTAAATATGACTGATGCGTAAGTATTTTTTTAATAGTTGAAAATGGAAGTAACCCCGCTTGTGCTATTAGTATACACTAGCGGTGCTTAGAGATATTCGTACCTTGAGCCTTGTACCTTGAACAGTAAGGGAACTCTTCAAGGGTTGGTAGTATGAATTAGCAGATTGGTCAGTAGATTTCACTTTTACATTTTATAAAGTCCAAACAAATTACACAATATATATATAAATGAACACACAATATCACTCACAGTTTAAATAAAATAATATAACATCTATCTATTTTCTATTTTGTAATAAACAACAATCAACAAGTGCTAGGTAACACAATAGGTGTCACACTGCATTATAATCTTAGACTAAAAAAAAGTATTAACAAGTGGACCACCGGAGAGGTATGACAGGTAAGGATGAACATAGGTCAGTTAGCCCATAGTAACTAATTCAACAATAATTAGACAATGATTTCTAAAGGTAGAATAGGGCAGTTAAATCCTTTTACTAACAATTCTTTTCTCCCATATAAATAATTTGTAAAAAAAATTATGGCATCCAACTTTATTGACATTAGTCAATAACTCTCCATGTTAGGGGAAAAGGGATAGTTAGTAATAACAATCCCTTTCCCCCCAACTCTAACAGTCCCATTACTAGCAATATACTTTATCAGGTCAACCTCCACATGGTTCCCTCTGGAAACCATAATGATTAATTTTTGTTATATTTGTTATGATGGGCTAACTGATCTGCCTTCATCTTCTCCTGTCATCTCTCACTGGTACCCAATGGGCGTATATTGATGTGATGAATGCAGGTGGGGTCACTATTCCATTTGCATTCCATTATAAAATAGCTGTTAGGTAAACATGCTACAAAGATTCTTTGACTAGTTTTAGTTTTTAACTTTATACAAAGTTCTTACATATTTCTACTATGATGTAACTTTCAGCTGGGGTACTCTGACTGTACATTTTTATATCTTGTTTTCTTAATGGATGACCATGGAGTGGTAATTTTGCCTGTGCAAATGGTATATGTTGATGGGGTATCAGTAAGAGATAATAAATGAGAACAAAAAAGCAGGTCAGTTAGCCCATTGTGATGAATACATGTGGCTGTCTTTTTCAGAACTCAGCACAATGGTTTCTAGGGGGGACCACATGGAAGTTGACCTGACAGGGTATATTGCTAGTAATGGGACTGGTAGATCATATTACTAACAATCCCTTACCACCATTATTATAAACAAAGACTTCTGACTTAGCATACCCGATATTAGCTTTATGTGCCCTCAATGCCAGCAAGTGACATTTATTTTTAAATAATTTTATCATGAATTAGAAAGTTTGCAGCTTCTAATAGGTTTATCCACTGCCATGTTGGATTTTAATTATGTTTTAAAAAATGTACATCTGTCCAGTGTTAACCACAGTGGCAAGAGTTGACAAATGCCTTTAATTACCCCAGTAGAGACTACAGTTGAGAGCATAATATGTTTTTGTTCCAGTTATTTTTAATACGTTATAACCAAAGAAACATCTAACATTTAATAACATCAATTAAATTATATTACTATGCCTGAGATAGGGTTATGTCTATTTTTTTCAATGTCCTTTATTAAAAGGTCTAGAAGAAATTGCTTAGCGATAAGGCCGTGTTTTGTATCACTTCGCATTAATAATTTATTAATTATTTTTGTAATGGGTGTAATGAGTACAGTTTGGGGTTTTTAAAAAAGGATACATTAAGATTTCTTTAGGATCGGCAACACACTTGCGACATGTCTAGTGTTGCAGGCGTCCATACAGTGACCGTTAACCATCAGATGGGTAATATGCTTGTTTGTCATCTTTGTGGTATAAAAAACAGTATGTTCTATTCTCTATTTATATATATATATATATATATATATATATATATATATATATATATATATATATATATATATATATATATATATATATATATATATATATATATATATATATATACTCTGTGTTACGATGTTCGTTCACGATAATTTATGAAACCGTTCAACAGATTATAATTAAATTTGAAATGTATATTTTTTTTATGGGTGATAATGGAATGGAACCCCGCCTGCGCTATCAGTATACGCTGGTGGAGTAGTAGTGAGGGATGATAGGTGAGGATGAAAGCAGGTCAGTTAGCCCATCGTGACGAATTCAACAAGAATTGTTTACGATGGTTTCCAGGGGGAACCACGGGGAGGTCGCCCTAATAGGGCATATTGCCAGCAATGGGGCTGTCAAACTCCATTGCCAACAATCCGTTTCCCCCCTGAAATGTATATTGTGGGTTCCAACTTGAGTGTTATTTGAGATTTCATCCAGCTTCATTCATATATTTCGGTCACATAGAAACAAAGTTGCGGGTCAAGTTTAGTATATAAAATAGCGTCGTTAATGATGCTTTTAATTCTAAAAGAATATTAAAAATTTTAAAGTTGCATTAATTCTTTTTTATTCTACTGTAAATGTGTAATTTTTTGAAAAGCAGTGTATGTAATAGCCATAATTATGATTACATAGATACATTGTCTTGTCTCCGATGTCTTTAATGGTTAAAAGTATTTTCAAATAACTAGAAAATTCATAAATAACATATTTTGTTCTTGGTATATATTAGTTAAGCCTGATTATTATGGGAAATTGTCATTAGAGTGCGAACTTTGTAATCAATAAAGCGCTTACAGTTTTAAAGTACATTTTGGGACGGCGATATTTCATCCATAAAAAAGTACGTAATACACTACGTACTTTTTTATGGGTGAAATATAATGGTATCAGTGAGTGTTAATAGGTAACGTTAAAGTCGGATGGTTCATCATGATGAATTCATTACTGTGATGATTCATTATTTAGCATCGTTCGATAGTACTCCGCTAGCGAAAATCAATAGCACAGGAGGCTTTACCCTTCTATTTCGACCCATTAAAAAGATGGGGGATATTTCCTTAATAATAAGCACCACATAGGGGTCACATAAGATATGGGCAGCAGCGTCCCTTTTAAAAGATCACCAAAGCTTAACTGCGGTTGCCAATCTGCCTGCTAAGCGTAGCAGCTACTGGCAAAACCAATATTAAATTTTACTAGTGTTTTTTGTTTTCCAATAGCAATAAGAAAAAGCTAGTCTCTAAATTGATTATTTGGAATTATTGTTTTCCTAGTAATGCTGCGTTAAGGTTTACGTCATATTTACGTCTGAAAACATGTAAATGGAAATACTACGTTGTATAAATACACTCGTAAAAATTATACCTAAGATACAGTATTACGCGAGACATTTTGTAGACATAAACAAGGACATTACGCATAGAAAAACCATGCATTATTTATTTATATTATAGGTATACATTACGTACAATAATATTACAATCACTTATATTTACTTTGTTACAATATCATAATAGAATGTTTTAAATTAATCTATCCATATTTTAACACTACGCTCTTCCGAAAACCTTTCCCTTATGACTACTTCTCATTCCACTAAATTTTATTATAATTCCTTCACTGCTTCTAGAGCTGAGTTATGGTATTCATTACCTGTAGTCATTAGAAGCGCAAAATTAGGGTTATATTTTGTAAGCCCCATGTACTAGTACAGGAGGAAAGCCTCAGTTGGGAGCTTATTTCCTAACTTAAATTACAAAAAAAAATCTTCAGTTTGGATTTAATTTCTCAGGTGAGACAAGGTCTGGTGTTGTAAACTATTGAAATAGCAAACGACTTGTTTGCTATCGTCACACTAGATATTCTCTATAGTTTATTAAGTGTAGGTGAATGATAATGCCCACGTTACTCTTTTTGCCTTGCTATTTTGGAGAACGTGTATGTGGTGTTTTACCTCTATACCCAATAATTTTAGCTGTTTTCGTAAATCATGATTTACACACACATGCCATTTACCACACACAAATAGTACATGGCTTATTTGGGCGTTGACAGGTTGATCGAGTATTTCTAAAAGGCATATTTTATTTTCAGGAACGCTTCATCAGAAAACAAATCTCTTTGGACTGCGGTTCAAATTAGGCATTCAGCGTTGGAGCGGAACAAACGGTGTCTATTAGCTTATCTTTACAATAGAATGCAGAAAATTAAAACTCTCCGCTGGGAGTTCGGCTCAGTGCTACCTACGGATGTGAGAGAGTTATTATCTGATGATGAATACTTGTGGTTCACCAAGTATTCTACCAATCTAGCGTCGTATATGCGATCCCTTGGTCAAGATATAGGCTATAACGGTATAGATTTAACAGAGAACCTGAAGCCACCAAAGTCTCTGTTTATTGAAGTACTCTGCATGGTGGACTATGGGAAGTTGGAGTTAGAAGATGGTGATGTGATAATGCTCAAGAAGAATAGTAGACATTTTTTACCTACCTCCGAGTGCCAAACATTAATACGACAGGGTATTTTAAAGCAAATAGTGTAACTTGTAATAAAATATTGTTTATGCCATTATTTTTTATTCTTTTGTATACCTAAGATATCAATGTACATTCTTATATATAAAAGTAAAAATCATAGTCTATCGTGCATCTATTTATCCGCAATGTAGATACAAGGCAGTAAAGTTACTTGTTGTGATTACAACTAAGTAGAGACAATGGTATAATACGATTTTGACTACCCCATTAATAGATATATGAGAAAAGAGGAGGCCCATCCCTGAATTTTTTGGTGACCATCTCTGGATGTGAATAAATCATCGCAAAGATATATAGAGACATAGAGAGTACATATATGTTCCACTTGTCAGCCCAGGAAATTAATACTCTAATGAATAATGAAGGATAGTAATGAAAGTTCTGAACGCTTAATTTAGAAGTTATCTAGTTGGTTATATACTGGCTATATTAAATGTATACCTATTTACGTGGTTGAGTAAAAACATCTAGACATCTAAATATCTTTATAAACTTTTCCACTTATAATATTAGAAGGGCACTGTCCGAGACTATCAACCTTACTTATTACACGACCTAAATAAAAGTATTGGAACGAAATTGGACAAAGGTCGAGGCGAGTTAATAGGCTGAGAACAAACTCTTCTGAAGTGCTGTATTTCCGAGTTCACATTCGTTATCTATCTCGGAGGAATAAAGTGTATAAACAATGCCTCGCGGCGTTGCCAGATTGGGTATTTTTTCGCGATTTTGGTTAAAAATTTATCTGTTAGATACATTTTGGAGAAATAGTATAGTGTAGTGGGAGAAATTTTGAGTGAAAAATGTAGTGAACCGTGGATAATTTATTTAAAAGGTTTTGCACTTAACTGTATTTTCTTCTAATATTATAAATGTAAAAGTTAGTAAAGATATTTGGATTTTGTATGTTTATTGCTTAATTAAGCTTCAGTTGAAAAGATCTCAATGAAATTTAGTACACGGTTATAGATTCCTATAACATAGATATCTTAATATATTGAAGTACGTGGGCAAAGCCGTGGGAAACAGATGGTATAATTATATAACAATGTAAGCACTAAGATGATGTTAAATTTTGCAGTCCGACAGGGAGGATGTTTTGATTTTGTTGCTCATAATAGTCATTATATGATAATTTGTAGTTATTCGATAACACAAAATGTTTATTTGGGTAAAAGTAAAGGAAATCGTATCATTTTGCCAGTATCGCCCTTTTTGCCGAAGTTCATGCCAGGAGCCAGGAATTTGAAGTTGGTAATTTTCATCGGGACTGCCTTCAGGAGAAAGTGTCCCATGTTTCTAGAAATGTAACACCTCCGATTGGGGGAAAAGGGATTGTTTGTAATGGAGACTGAGAATCCCATTGCTAGCAATTTACCCAACCAGGTTGACCTATTCGCGGTTTCCCCTGGAAACTATCATGGTTAATTCCTGATGAATTCACCTTGATGGGCTAACTGACCTGTTTTCATTCTCATCTATCACCCTTCACTGGTGCTCCGCCAGCGTATCCCGTTAGCGCAGGCGGGGTTACCATTCCATTTTGATTCATTAATAAAAAAAAAATCACCTCCAATTTGTGGATCAGCATTGTCAGCATACGATGACATTTTTATCTCAAGAGTATCATTAAAATTAAAAGTCCGGTCCTGCATTATGTAGAATTAATTTGTGGAGAAATAAAAAAATGTATTTGGCAACACTGGCTCCGGGCGATCCACGCGCTCGCGGCCGAACTTCGCTATAGGTCCCAGCTCAGCGTTTTACCTAATAAGATACTACAACTTCAGCTATAATTTAATTTTATGTGACATTAACGTGTTTTGCTGATAAATCGACGGATACCACCGTCACACTTCTTGCTTTCCTATTAATTTACGGGATATGTACTATTTACATCGCGGTGAAGCTTTTTGATTAATTAATCTCTTAGGCACGCTTATGAAATATCTTGTGTGGTTTTGGAGTTTCTAAAGGTAGTTATATGTTACCAAATATTCACATTCTTTCCCAAAGGGGCCTGATTTAAAAGAGACATTTATTTATTTATACTTTATTGTACTCAAAAAAATTATATTCATATAATTTAAATTAAATAAAGATGTACAACAGGCGAGCTTAACTCTGTAAGAGTTCTCTTCCAGCAAACCGTAAGTGGAAAAGAGCATTAATTACCAACGGGCAGTGTGCAGAAATAATAAATATGTTTACATAATATACAAAGTAACTTATATACATTAAAACACATACATATATATGTATTTTATATGACATATTTTCTACTCTCAGATAAGTCTTTGTGTATAGTTAAAATCTTCGCTGACAGCCTGAAGTGAGCATTTGACAATTTTTGTCTTGTAATTCATTTTTTTTATACAACTTAGAATGGCAAACAAGCTGACTCATATTTATATGTTGGATTGAAATAACAAACAAGTTGACGGTCTACCTAATGGAAAATGGCAACCATTACTTATAGACATGAATAGCATATTCAAGAGATATGACAATACACTGTGACGTCTACGGTACTCCTTATGCATTGTTATATGCGTATACGTGTTAAAAGTAGTTGATTTAGTAACGATATGTCTGAGCACTATTAAGCAGGGCAAAATCGAGAATGCAACAGTATATTTTTTTCTAAAAATACGAAAGGAGCAAAACTTTTCTTGTTTTTATTTCTTTAATATAAATCAAAATTTTGTTTTATTCTTAGAACACTATTTTACCATAAATGTTTATAATTCAAAATATATAATAGCAAAATGATTTACATTCAAGTCAAACCCCAAATAAAAAAAGTATATACTTTTAAGTTACTTTTAAATAAAATAATATCTTAAGATTTTAATTTCATTCTATGTATATTATAAACCGGTGTTTTCCAATAGATATCTAGTATTTCCGCTAACTGTTACCAATTACTGGAAATAAAGAATTATTAGGTCATAACATAATAAAATTACACGATGTTATTAAATGCGAATATACGTGAGCGATTGATATTTCCTCTTAGGGAAAAAACCTACCACAGTGTTATTAAGTATTTTCAATATATTTCAAAAGAAATAATTTCTCAATTTGGTAATACTTTTTTTTATGTCTTTTATCTCACAACTCCGTCAGTTCTAAACCGATTTGGAAAAGTCTTTTGTTATCTGAATAAATACTTAGTTTTTTTTTTATACAACTTAGAATGGCAAACAAGCTGACGGTCCACCTGATGGAAAGAGGTAACCGTTGCCTATAGACATAAGCAGTACCATGGACATAACAGAGTATACTGTTTCACCCATGATATCCCCCATGCGTTGCCATTCCTGAGGACTCGGGTATTATTCCTCTGTACCCAGTAAATTCACGCCATATCCTACCCTTCAAACCGAAACAGCCATGCAAACACAGCTGCTTCACGGTTGAAACACGAATGGGACAGAGGTACCCAAGCAATCGACATTTGTACAAAGTCTCCCTCTGGTACTTAAAGATTGATCTTATAGAAATTTTATCAAATCAGTTTAGCAGTTTAGTTAACTGGTTTTGTTACAATACAGGGCACTTGGGATGCCTCTAGTGTTGCGGGTGATCATGAGCGGCGGTGGTCACTTACCATCAGGTAAGCCGCATGCTCGTTTGCTCCCTGTGTTATAAAAAAAAATTGAACCTTTTTTTTTGTTAGACACAATCTTTAATATAATTCTGAAGCAACGTGCTTACTCTGGGGTTTTCTGAATGATTCGGTGGACTAACCTTGGTGGCGTAGTGGGTTTAATACATTGCCTCATCTTTCGATGGTCGCTGGGTCGATCCCCGCTATATGGGTATTACACAATATTGTAATGAATCATTATCGATATTAGCATATATACCATGTTTGGCTCAGACTATTTTTTCGAAATATTAGTAGTGTAACTTAAGAAAATACAGTTATGTATTTACGAATAAATCTCATTTCATTTCATTTTTAATTTTTCTTTTTAAGAATTAATACATATAAATAAAAAATATATATTCTTTATCGCACTAAAACATACAGTAACAACAATAAAATATTAACAATGTTGGCAAAGGCGAACTTATCTCTAAAAGAGATTTCTTCCAGTCAAATAATAGCCGACTTAAAAAAAGGCGGTTCTCATTTCTGTTACTCCTGTTTAATGTCTGTTGCCTCATAATTGCATCATTTATAAACCGATTTGGAAAATTACTTTTTTAATTGAAAGAATATCCTTTTACTTTCGTCTCATAGAAATTTTATTAAAATCGGTCCAGTAGTTTAGTTTTTAAATAAAAATAAGTAAAGTATTCGACGATTGAAGTTGGTGTTTTTTTTTGTGGAATAATATCTTAAATTATTATTATGATAGATTCAAATGCAACTTTTTTAAGAGCGAGAGAAAGAGGGGGGGGGGGGAGGTTCTTCTGACCTGGATGATTATTTTCTATATGTATTAGTATTTATATCGTCCTTACAACACGTGTACTACAATTGCTCCCTAGTTAGGTTATATTATTTATCATTATATTTGTTTGTTTGCAAGATCTTTTTCAGAGATAAGCCCACCCTTGCTCACAAAATTTGTAACTGCCTTATCTTTGTAATTTACAAGTGCAATAATGAGTATATACATATAAACAATATCTAATATATAAAATTCTCGTGTCGCGGTGTTTGTTATCAAACTCCTCCGAAACGGCTTTACCGATTTTTATAAAATTTTGTGTGCATATTGGGTAGGTCTGAGAATCGGCCAACATCTATTTTTCATACCCCTCAATGATAAGGGTGACCCCCCCCGATATGTTTTTTTAATGGATTAGAAAAATATTCTCCAAATAATGTATATATATATATATATATATATATATATATATATATATATATATATATATATATATATATATATATATATATATATATATATATATATATATATAATACTAATATATATGATTGAATAATAGCACACATATAACTGAAACAGCATGCTTTAAAGGAAGTGTTCTATCAGCAATACTGAAGATTTTCATCAAAGGAACATCATTTAAATAATTAAAATCAACTAAAAAAATAAACAAACATATTTTGGTCTAAAAATTAAACGAATTAATCGATTTCGATTAAATTTCTACGGGACCAATCTATAAGTATATCCTTTCAGACATCAAAAAGAATTTTTCAAATCGGTTTAGAATACGGATTCTTTGATAAAAAAAATATAACTGAATTAAGTTCTTCTTTTTTCGTTGAAAAAGTTCTTTTTCACTTGTAAAAAAATTTATAATAATTCTTTGATTTTCTGTAAGTATTCGTAGAAAAAAATATTCAAAAGACAATTAGGCATTCTTGAAGTAAAAGTTTTTGCATTAGACTTAGGATTGTTTTTGTTTTGACTTTTCGCAAAGTTAGTTCTTTTAATAAATTCTAACATAACCTAATAATAACAGAAATTATTATATTGAAATTGCTTCAAATACCTATGTATTTTAAAGTTATGGACGTAGTTCTTGTCTGTTTGGTTACAGAATGGTTTATGCACATATTTACTACATTTCGATTTATATAGCGTTCTGTCTTTTAACCTAACCAATGTTGTTGGCATAGAATGGGCCATCCCTTCTTTTCCCGTAGGTGTAGTAAGAGGCAACTAAGGGAACTTAATGGTCGATGGATGGGCAGCAGCGTTTCTCTTAATATATCACCATTAATTTTAACTGCGGTTGTCAATCCTCTTGCCAAGCGTGATAACTGGTGAAATCCTCCTTAAGGGGGAGGTCTATGTTCAACAGACGTCATTTTTTTTAATGGGTGATAATGGAATGGTAACCCCGCTCGCACTATCAGTCTATGCTGGCGAGGCACCAGTGATAGACAATAGGTGACGATGAAAGCAGGTCAGTTAGCCCATCGTGACGAATTCCACTAGAATTAACCACGATAGTTTCCAGGGAAAACCGCGTGGAGGTCGACCTGATAGGGAACAGACTGATATGATGATAATGATCTTACTAATATTAGTTTTGGCCAATGACTGTAGACGACAAATGTTTATGTTTTTCAACGGAAATCATATGACTTTGTATCGATGATCTGTCCCATTCGTGCTTCAACCGTCAAGCACTTGTGTTTGCATGGCTGTGTTTCGGTTTGAAGGGTGGGATATGGCGTGAATTTACAGGGTACAGAGGAATAACACCTGAGTCCTTAGGAATGGAAACGCATGGGGGATATCATGGGCGAAACAGTATACTCTGTTATGTCCATGGTACTTCTCATGTCTATAAGCGATGGTTACCACTTTCCATCAGGTGGACCATCAGCTTGTTTGCCATTCTAAGTTGTATAAAAAAAAATGTTTTCTTTAATATAATTTTTGTAACGGCTAATGAATGGAATGACAAATGGTAAGAACGAAATATACGCATTTAATTACTTATTTCGGTTTTTATAAATGACTCGGGATGATAAACAAGCCCACAGCCCACGAGATGGAAACAAAATATACCTGTCTACTTACTAGAAGGAATGTTTGCGGTTTTACCCGCGCGGAGTCCGTTTTCCACGTTATATGGCCTTTCCAAGAAATCTTTCTAAAAGTGGAAAATAATGCCATTTGCTTAGGCCGTATGGTGTTAACTTTACCATTTTTATTTGCGACTTTGTCCGTGTTTACTATTATATTCATTGTGAATAAATAGCAGATTTTATTTTTTTATTTTGCTGACCATTCGAAACCCCAAACAAAACCTTACACGCTCTTGAAGTCGATTGCTTGGGTACCTCTGTCCCATTCGTGTTTCAACCGTGAAGCAGTTGTGTTTGCATGGCTGTGTTTCGGTTTGAAGGGTGGGATATGGCGTGAATTTACTGGGTTCGGAGGAATAACACCTGAGTCCTCAGGAATGGCAACGCTTGGTGGGCTTCCATCAGGTGGGCCGTCAGCTTGTTTGCCATTCTAAGTTGTATAAAAACAAATAAAAAAAAATAGTATTTAAGCATTGGAATTACACTTGTATTAGAGAGCACTAGAGGAATTATGTATGCACTATTTAAATCAAAAAATTCTTTTTTAATTATTATTATTATTGTAAATTTATGTGTAGAAGTATTAGTAAGGCTGCAAGGATTATACTCAGTTATGTAGTCGTATTAAAGTTCAATAAATAAATAAATAACCTGTCCGACACCAAAACTTCGTATGTCAATTTCAATTACTAAGGCAACTTCGCCGGTGATGCCAAATGCACAGCCATCAGACTAATTAATTTGAAAGATGGAAGTGAGCTCGGCGAATGTTGCCCGCGGGCAAAGCCGTTGGTTTATTAGTTTTAACGGCGCGGTTTTACTTGCGTGAATTGGGTTAAATAGTATATGTACTACTAGCTTTCACCTGCGACGTCGTCCTCGTGTGTGTTCCGGGATGTGTTCATTAACATTAATGAGTGATCAGGATGGACAAGGGTTGCTTTACCCTTTTCCATCCCATGTAATAGATCATCTCAGCCATTATCTGTCCACTGCTGAACATAGGATTCTCCCATAAATGGCCATAAGGAACGATCCTGAGCTACCTGCATCCACTGACTTTGTTGCATTTGAGACTCCATCTAGTGGTGCTGTCCTATATCACGTTTGTCTGTAGAGGATCAGCACTTAAGAATCTTTCTTCCTCATCGGTTGACGGTTCTTCGAGCTATGTGACCAGCCCATATAGGAGATATTTTAGAAAAATATATATGAGAGGGTTTAATGAGAGCAATAGAAGTCGAATCATTGTTTTTTAAAAACATTTTTTGTCTGTTTGTATGTTGTGGCGTCACGCCAAACTTATAATATATTTTTTTTTCATTTGATTAGGTCGCGAGCAAACACTAGTCAATATTTCCTCATCGTACTAAATTTAATACAAATCTGTACAGTACGTTAAAGCGTAACTAAGTAAAGAACATTCAAATATCTCAACTTCCAAGTATCTCCACCAACTTTCAAATTTACAAATAAGTAGGACAAACAATTCTCTTACTAACATGAAGTTACTTACCGTATCTGTTTAATTATTTCAGTACGTATGTACTTCTTAATTATATATAATTTTATCTTTCGCATATACACGGTGAAAACAAAATCATTTGCTAACTTATAAAGAGGAGGGAGGAGGGGTTGTTTGTTTTTGAAATTCATATTTAAATCATCTGTTTTCAAACCGACTTGTTTACAAGCACTTTTAGATTGTCATTTTGTAAATCTACTGCAGATTTCAGAAAGCCGTTGCCTGCTGAGAAGAACCCTCAAGAAATAGAATACACTTACTCTTTTAAATCTCTGTTTATTTGTAATTAAAAAAAGACATAACAATTTAAATAAAGTTTCTGTCCTTATAGATATGTAGCATTGGTAGATTCTTAGTTTTATATACGTCTAAAGATTTTTGTCATTCTGTATTTGAACAACTAGGTACCGTAAATAAAAAAATTGCTATTGATGTTGTAGGATAAAATAACTAAACGATCACTTCAGTAAGAATTGTAGGGAACTTTAATATTGTTTTTTAGGGCAAGTCATCAAATCCAGAACATTAATTAACAACGCCATATAGTAACTAATTTCAAAATTAAAATTTTTATACACTGATCTAATAAATGTGAAAATTAAAGAGAACTAAAAGTCTGCGTATTGACTAAATAAACTTTACTAGTATATAATAAACTGTTGTATAATAAACAGGACCGACAACCGTTCCGCGTGACGATCTAGCCAAAGTGAAGTCCCGGACGTCCTGCTGGCCCACGAACAACAAGCTCCTATAAGCTGCATTGTTTACAATTGCATTTCTTAAACAGTAATGAGTGGGAGGAAAGGGATTGTCAGTAATGGAGGCTAAGATTCCCATTGCTAGCAATATACCCAACCAGGTCGACCTCCTCATGGTTCTCCCTGGAAACTTATGGTTAATTCCTGATGAATTCATCATGATGGGCTAACTGACCTGTTTTCATTCTCATCAATCACGCTTCACTGGTGCTCCGCCGACGTATCCCGTTAGTGCAGGCGGGGTTGCCATTCCATTTTCACCCATAAAAAAAGAGTATTGAATATTGAAGATATATTATCTAGATTAAATAGGGAAAAAGAGAATGGTGTGTTTTCCTCGTATACGTCTATATCTATATTAATATTAAGTATAAAGAGAATTGATTAGATTGTTTGTTTGTTTGTAATGGAAAAACTCATTACTAAATATGCTGTTGGGACTTAACGCGATGTGATTGCATGTAAATAGTACCTACATACCTGATTTTTATTGCGGACGTTTCAAATATTTGATTATTAATTTATAACGGAAAAACTCAAAAACTACTTAACCGATTTTAAAATTTCTTTCTTATATGGAAAGCTATATTATCAGCGAGTAACACAGGATATATATTATTTAAAAAAAATCTATTTATTTATGCGCATCCGGGTCGGATCACTAGTCATTTATAAGTAGGTTACTGAACTAATAACAATTTTATAACATAAGTAAGTATATAAAATATACAATCAACTAAATATATCATATATAATGTAGATATTCGGATCTAAGCTTCAAGTGTTTGGTTTTGGTACATGTGCATATGGCGGGCTAATATCGACAGATTCTGCAATTTAGAGACGCTTGCCGACCACGCTTCCCGCCAAAATTGGTTGTATAGGAAGTAGGTAATTGGATATGTTAGGAGCGAATTACGTACACATCACCTTACTGCGGTCACAACACTAGTTACAGATTACTTACCATTAAATACACAGCAAGAATACAATGTATTTCTACTTTTTTGTATTCCCACAATGTCTCAAAAGACTAGATAATTGAACAAAGTTCAAGGAAAAAACTAAGTTTTTTTTTGTTGCTTTGGTCCTTTTATATCTACTTGTTTCGTTATTGTGTGCAATAATTGTATATATATATATATATATATATATATATATATATATATATATATATATATATATATATATATATATATATATATATATATATATATATATATATATATATATATATATATATATATATATATATTTATACAACTTAGAATGGCAAACAACTGACGGCCCACCTGATGGAAAGTGGTAATCGTCGGCAGTAGCATGGACATAACAGAGTATACTGTTTCGCCCATGATACCCCCAAGCGTTGCCATTCCTGAGGACTCAGGTGTTATTCCTCTGTACCCAGTAAATTCAGGCCATATCCCACTCTTTAAATCGAAACACAGCCATGCAAACACAACTGCTTCACGGTAGAAACACGAATGGGACAGAGGTACCCAAGCAATCGACTTTTGTACAAAGTCTCCCTCTGGTAAATATATACATATATAATATATATAATATTACAATATGTATATATCTAAATGTATGTATGTATATTTATTTATGTGTATATACTATTATAAGTATTTATATATAGGTAAGGTATGCATATGATTTATTGACATTAGCGTTTTTTATTACATACATTTCTTGCACCAAATTGTCACCCTATTTTCCTTTTCTCCTCTACTCAAAGATTGTCTGTTAGAGATTGCTGTAATTATAAGACCGCCATTTGTATTTTATGTGTAAAATATATTTTTTTATATTATTCTTAAAGTGGTGCAATAAAAAGTTAATAAATAAATAAATAAAATAAAACTGGTTAGTCAATTAGAATTATTTTGTTTAATTCCGCTACCATTAATATACCTGCATTAAGCTTTGATTTTATTTTCTTTTTTTTTATACAGAATTGAGGCAAAAGCATGTCATATAGTAGGCCATTTTGCCTTTGATTGTTAAGCGGCTGAACCAATCGGACTATCTAAATAGTATTCTCTTTCTAGTTGACCAGTATTCCCCGGGCTCTGTTCTCGCAGAGTCGTACACACCGCTGACACCAGGAGGATTAGAACGCTTCGACAAACGTTTGTAATCCTTTGTATGCACGTTATAAGTCAGTGAATAATAGCAGTGTAAATGCTAAATAAGGCAATCCATGAGGCATCTATACAGCTTTATGTATTTGTTGAATTCGGAGTTCGTATTGAAGTTTGGTGTTTTGGTTGGACCCTTATTTTACCTAAGTTTGTTGTTAATTTGTTACGACTGTAACCTCAGATCGGGTATTGACAGATTTTTTTTGGATGATAATGCAATGGAAATTTGGCTTGCGCTATCGGTATACACTGGCAGGGCACCAGTGACGAATGATAGGTGCGGATAAAGCAGGTCAGTTAACTCAGCTTGATAAATATTTATATTGATTTTTTTTCTTTATCAAAAATGCACCGCCCACATATTTCTCGGTCTGCCCAATGGTTGACTGGTAGAGAACAGCGTCCGGTTTAACACCGGATGGTGTATGCACATTTAATTCTAATATTTAATTTAATTCTTTAAACAAATCTAAAAACATTTAATTCTTTAAGTAAACTTTAATGCACAGTAAAATTTAAATTTAAATTTTACTGTGCATTAAAGTTTAAATAAATAAGTAAATTCAACAATAAATTAATCATGATAGTTTCCAGGGGTAACCGCGTGGAGGTCGACTTGATAGAATTTATTGTTAGTAATGGAGTTACTAATCCTCATTACCAACAATCCCTTCTCCCCCCGGGTATTGGCAGTTAACCGCTAATAACTAGGTACTATATGCCATGAGCTCCGGCATAGAATAGGTCCCCGCTTCCTTTCCTATGGGTGTCGTAAGAGGCGACTAAGGCAATTTAATGGTCGAGGGATGGGCAGCAATGCCCCTCTTAAAACATCACCAAAAGCCTAACTGCGGTTACTAAACTGCCTACAAAACTTGACATCATCATCATCATTATCCGTCCATTGCTGGACATAAATCTCCCCCATAGACTGCCGTAAAGAACAATCCTGAGCCACCTGCATCTACTGACTCCCTATAATTCATTTCAGGTCGTCACTCCATCTAGTAGGGGGTTGTCCTACACTGCGTTTGCCCGTACAGGGTTACCACTCAAGAACCTTTCTTTCCCATCGGTTATCGGTTCTTCGAGCTATGTGATTAGCCTATTGCCACTTTAGCTTGCTTATCCTTTGGGCTATGTCGGTTACTTAGGTTCTTTTGCTTGACAACTATTGGCAAAATTCTCCCATATGTTCAGTAGTAAATAAATAAATAAAAAAAAACTTATATGCAAATAATAGGTAGGGCGGTGATAGGTACAATACATCGTATTCTCTCTAACACTAATTCCAACCACGTCCACAAAATCCGAACAGTGTGTCACAAATATCTGCGTTCATTCGGCGACAATTCGATTGTGCCTTGTCGCACCGACCTCGATACACATAGCTAATCCTCTTTCAACTCAGCCAAACAAAGGTTGTAACAAACTGCAATTACTCAGTTTTTGCATTGTGTTCAGTAAAAATTATTGCTTTCAGTAAAAATAAAAAATACTTTTTTTTTGTATGCAACTTAGAATAGCAAACAAGCTGACGGCCCACCTGATGGAAAGTGTTGAAGTATAGTTTATTGTGAACTTTATATAGCAACCCTAACTTTGTTTATGGTATTATAAAAATAAAAAAAAAAAAAAAAAAAAAAATTCTTGTGTGTCAATGACAGAACTGAAAAAGGTTGTTTTTTTATTTGTCTTCTCCATCGTTAATAATCCATTTAGTTGACTTGTAATAACATATTTATTTGACGTGTAATAACAATAATAATCATAACAGGTTATGGCCCATGATTTTCCATATATGGTATTGTAATTATTCGTACAAAACTAGAACAATTTCCACAAGTCACAGCCGCCATTTTTTTTTTCCGGTTGAAAGTTTTTTGTTCAGAACTTCTTGAGGTACTTGTCAATAATGTCTGTGCGATTAGATAAAATCACAGTGGACAAGTTGGAGGGTCTAATTGGATTTCATGGTCGATATCTACAAATAACCCTACATGGAGTTGAGGACCATGTGACCGGTGTAGCGCAACAACCAAAAGATGGAGAAGAACCAAAGTCTTTCAAATTATACCATGAAAAGGAATCAATTGCAAGGTATTTAATAGGTTCAACAGTACAGAGAGCCGAAACAGCACATTTTAACCTGCAAAAGTGCGAAAGAAATGTGGGATACTCTTCATGCTGTGTATGAACAGAAAAATGAAAGAAGACTGGATCTTTTGTACTGCTATTTACGTATAAAAAGTTACCAGAGGACAGAATAATGTCTCTAAGTTACAAAGACTGTATACTCAATTAAACTTAGAATTGAAAAATGAAGGCAGTACTTTGCCTCAGTCCTTACTTTTAAACAGAATACTGAATACATTGCCTGTTAACTATCTTGAGTTCAAAAATGCATGGGAATCTGTCACTGCATCGGATAGAAATGTAACCACATTAATGGAACGTCTTCGCTTACATGAGCAAAGATTGAATGAAAGCAAACCTGAAAGTTTCTAGTTGCAAAGACTGAAAAGCGTATATATAATAAAGGTCCAGTTTGTAATTATTGTAAAAGAAAAGGACATATCAAAAAACATTGTTTTAAATTTAAAAATAAACAAAAATCTGATTCTACAAATGGACATGCTTTTGTTGCACATAGTACCGTGATAACTAAAGAGGACTGGATAATAGATTCTGCAGAAAAAATTGTTTGCGATGGGTGCATGTTTGGTAAAATGTCTCGCTTGCCTTTTCATACAAGAAATATCAGAGCACAGGTACCAGGACAAATTATTCATGCTAATGTCTGTGGCCCCATTGCTGAAGTATCTGTTGGAGGTAGTAGATATTGTATTGCATTCAAAGACGATTACTCCAAATACAGAAAAGTATATTTTATAAAAGAAAAAACAGCAGTTTCAGAAGTAACAAAGAACTTTTTACGACAATAGGTCATACAATAAAAGAATTAATAACTGATGGAGGTAAAAATTTATGAAATGCAAGCCATATTGTCATCATTTGGAATTAATCATCGCATGACCATTCCATATAGCCCACAGCAGAATGGAGCTGCGGAGCGTGAAAACAGAATATTAATGGAAGCAGCTCGGAGTATGCTACATGCAAATAATTTTGATAAGCAGCTATGGGCATAAGCTGTTAACACTGCTGCATATGTTCTGAATAGGACTGGTCCAACATGTTGATGACTCATCTACACCATACAGTTTATGGTTTTAAACAAAAAGCTGATATAAGTCATCTGAAGATATTTGGCACAAAATGTTTTATTCATGTACCTGCAGAAATAGATAAAAAGGCAATAAAGGGAAACTTTTGGATATTGTGGAGACAAAGATGGGTATAGAATATGGATTTAGGACAGAAAGATAGTTTTATCTAGAGATGTTAATTCCTACCAGAACAAGTATGTGTTGATATTTTTAAACTGTTTGAGCAGCAGTCTAAACATCAGAAGGAATCTTCGAAAAATCATGATTTTGTGAATTCCTGATGCTGATGAAGTCAACAATGAAGTTAGAAAGTGACAAGAGGACATGCATCATCGTCTATGGCCCTTCAAGGGCTGTCCCGCTGATCTCAAGCATGTGACCAGGTTCCAAGTTCAGGTAAAGATTTTATACATAATTCATGTGATAGTGATCCTGTGTTCTTAGACTGTGATAATTTATCAGAAAGTGAAAGTGAGTCAGTGATAAATGTGGATCCATTGTGTAGTGGTAACAGTAATGGAAATGTCGAAAGTGAAAATTCTCAACGATATCCATTGCGTAATAGAAAGGGTTTCCAGACTATCATGTGTATATGTGCATGGAATCTGATGATGAAATTTACATTTTGATGATTTTGATAATTTACCAGCTTGTTGGAAAGATGCTATTAATGCTGAACTTTCATCATTGGATATTAATAATACTTGGTCTATTGTAGATTTACCAAAGTGTGTAACCCCTATAGATAGCAAATGGGTATTTAAAATAAAGAAAGACAGTGACAACAATATTGTCAAATATAAGGCTAGGTTAGTTGCACGTGGGTATAATCAAAGATTTGGTATTGATTATCATGATACATATTCACCAGTTGTTCGTTCTAGTGCACTTAGAATTCTTTTTTCTTTGGCAATTCAGTTTGATTGGTTTATAGACCATTGGGATGTTGTTACTGCTTTTCTTCATGGAACATTAAATGAAGATGTTTTTATGTATATGCCAAAGGGCTTGTTAATTGATAAAGGTAAAAATGATAATGTGCCTAAGGTATGCAAACTAAACAAAGCTATGTATGGACTGAAGCAGGCAGCCTCAAGTTGGAATAAAGAGTTGCATAATGCTTTGATTAATATTGGTTTTAAGCAGTCTGTTCATGAACCATGTATTTATATTCTCAAACAAGATAACCTTTATTTAATTTTAGCAATTTATGTGGATGACATTTTTGCATTTGTAATAATCAAAAGAAAAAGCATGATATATTTTCTCTACTAGATAGTAAATTTAAATTAAAGAATTTTCCCATCGCCCTAAGTTTGAGAATGTCGGTTCAGAATTAATTGTTGATCAGAAAAGGTATATAGAAAATATATTAAGTGTGTATTGCCAGATTCAAACCTGTAAATTCACCAATCCAGGTTTGAGGATGAGTAAAAGTCGTTGATCCAAAAATTCCATATTTTACTTTGATGTATATTTCTAAATACCAGACCAGACATATTACATGCAGTTTGTGTATTACTCAATATAATAATTGTTATACAAAAGAACATTTTGTACAGGAAAAAGGTTTAGTATCTGAAAGGTACAATATATAGTATATAAGAAGTCAAAAACAGTTTATATGCAAATATGTTGATGCGATTGGGATAGGTACAATACATCGATTAGTGTTTCTCTAATCTTATTGCCTTTGAAATAAAAAAGCAACTTGTGTTTCATTATCATCAACTGAATCCGAATAGTGTGTCACAAGGAGGCTATTTTCTTAAAGAATATTATTAAAGAACTATATGTAGAGATGATGATGCCTTTATTTTGTATAATGACAACCAGTCATGTCATAAGATACTGCTAACAAGGTAAATAGTAATAGGATAAGCACATAGACATTAAATTTCATTTTATTCAGTTGAGAGTAACAAAATAGAGATTGTAACAAATTGCTGATATGTTAGCCTCTGAGTTCTGTAAAAATAAGTAATTTTATGAAAGATATTTTGTGTATCAGAAATTAAAGTTTAATTATGGTATTTTTTTTTATGTTTGAAACAAAATATAAAATACTTTATATTTTTTTTTGTAAAAAAAAAAAAAAAAAAAACTTGTGTGTCAATGACAGAACTGAAAAAGGTTGTTTTTTATTTCTCTTCTCCATCGTTAATAATCCATTTAGTTGACTTGTAATAACATATTTATTTGACGTGTAATAACAATAATAATCATAACAGAAAGTGGTAACTGTTGCCTACAGACATGAGCAGTACCATGTACATAACTGTAGGTATACTGTTTCGCCCATGATACTCCTCAAGCGTTGCCATTCCTGAGGACTCAGGTGTTATTCCTCTGTATTCTGTAAATTCACTGCCATATCCCACCGAAATACAGCCATGCAAATATAAGTTATGAGTGATTCCTTTATAACTTATATATTTATTTTGTCTTTCATATTAAGCACTTTTTAATGCGCAAAGATTCATTCTTTTTATTAAATAATTAAATATAGATACGTCAAGATATATTGTGTGAGTAAATACACTAATAAAAAAATTAGTCAGCTAATTAGCTGACAAAAAGTTTTTCAGGTTCGATGCTCTAACTATATAATCTAAGACTTATATCGT
Source organism: Galleria mellonella (assembly GCF_026898425.1). Lineage (NCBI taxonomy): Eukaryota > Metazoa > Arthropoda > Insecta > Lepidoptera > Pyralidae > Galleria > Galleria mellonella. The sequence continues at coordinate 2,475,935 of NW_026442112.1, forward strand.
TTCTAAGTTTGTGTCTACGTTCATATTACGGATTGTTAGATTTGGAAACAAAACAACTTCGAAGAGAACAAGACAAGGAAGAACAATGGGCCTGTAGGCACGAACACAGGATTGTTTTTAAGGGTCATTGTAGACGGCATAATTTCCGTTCTAGATAATATATCTTTGCATTTATCTCTCAATTAAAAGAAAAGAGACAAATTATAAGAACTATTGAGGACAGAAGGGAAAAAGTGTTGGGACACTTGATATGACTCGATGAACTTATGAACATTATAATAGAAGGTAAGATAGAAGGAAGGAGGGGGAGAGGGAGACCAAGGCATAGTTTTTTTAATGGGTGATAATGGAATGGTAACCCCACCTGCGCTATCGGTATACACCGGCGGGGCACCAGTGAAGAATGATAGGTGAGGATGAAACAGGTCAGTTAGCCCATCGTGACGAATTCAACAAGAATTGTTCACGATGGTTTCCAGGGGGAACCACGTGGAGGTTGACCTAACAGGGCATATTGCTAGCAATGGGGCTCTCAAACTCCATTGCTAACAATCCCTTTCCCCCCACCAAGACATAGTTACATCAGGCAATTCTAGGAAGGAGTTGGTATTAAGTAGTATCGTATCAAGAGGTGAAGAGACTCGTTGAAAATCCTAGTGAGTGACAAGAGCTCCACCGACAAGAGTGCAGCTCTTAAATAGGATAGATAAATAGATATCTTTTTTATTGATGTACCTAGTTATAAAAATGGCCATCGGTGGTGTAGCCTTAAGAGTATTACGTTTCGCGTCCAAACTGGACTTTATTTGCTCTACAAATCGTTCATTTGATTACCAAGTATCTCCATTCAGAACGAGCATTTGTAAGATTTTCCCAAATTGTGCATTTAATACTGAGACTGTACAAAAGTCGTTTGCTTAGGTATCTCTGTCCCATTCGTGTTCCTACCGTGAAGCAGTTGTGTTTGCATGTCTGTGTTTCAGTTTGAAGGGTGGGATATGGCAGTGAATTTACAGGGTACAGAGGAATAACACCTGAGTCCTCAGGAATGGCAACGCATGAGGGGTAACATGGGCGAAACAGTAGACTCTGTTATGTCCATGGTACTGTTCTGGTCTATAGACAACGGTTACCATTTTCCATCAAGTGGGCTGTCAGCTTCTTTTCTATTCTAAGTTGTAAAAAAAATTAGGTTAGAAAATAGTTGAATGTATTTGTGACGATTCAAGGGTTTTAAAGGAAGGGCGTTAATGCATGTTCTCCGCGTGTATATAACGCCGTCCGTATATAGTCCCTGCTCTAAGCGGTATTTCTAAACCTATTTATTAGGGATTACGAATTCTTACACGAAAGAAATCGCAGACGGAAGCTATTTTTGCCTGACTGGACGACTGTGGAGGTAAGGAGAGTATATTTATCCGGTATTTATTTGTATGCAAGTATTTATTTATGTATGAACGATCAGATCCTTGGGGTAATGGAAGCTTAAACGGCTGGATGGATTTATATAAATGAGATGTTATTCATGTGATATCGATGTAAAATCTATGGTGAATTTAGCATTGGCGTATTTAAAGGGAGGCGGAGTGGGCATTGCCCACCTCAGAATTGTCTGGTGTTTACACCAGGATCTTAACGAAGTTTCACAAAGACAAGTTTGAACACACAAGCCTTTTTTAAGAGGTCAGGCCCTCCCTGGGAGATGAAATGTTGTTATATATTTTCCGTAAATATGTAAGCGTTTGCTCTATAAATCTTTACTAATATTGTAAATGTGAAAGTGAGTTTCTTTTGTCTTTTTTTTGTTTGTTACTTCTTGACTCTTTAACCTATCATCACAAAATGTGGCATATACATTTTATTTGGCATAAAGATATTGATAAGATGAGGAAGAAAGGTTCTTGAGTGACGACCCCGTACGGGCAAACGTAGTATAGGATGACCTCCCACTAGATGGAGCGACGAACTCAAATGCATTGTATGGAGTCAATGAATGCAGGTTCCTCAGGACTGTTCCTTATGGCAGTCTATGGGGAAGGTGTAGGTCCAGCAGTGGACGGATATTGTCTGAAATGATGATGACGAAGAAAGATATTGATACAGACTGTTTTTTATTTTAGCCAATCAATATAGCCTGGTGAGGTAAACAAAGTCTCGTGTAAATACTAGTGGCCAATAAAGTTAACAAATAAATACATTACAATCTAGTTTCCTTGGGGGGAAAGGGATTGTTGGTAATGGAGACTGAGAATCCAATTGCTGGCAATATACCCAACCAGGTCGACCTCCTCGCGGTTCTCCCTGGAAACTATCACCCTTCACTGGTGCTCCGCCAGCGTATCCCTTTAGCGCAGGCGGGGTTACCATACCATTTTCACCCATCAAAAAAAATCTAGTTTCCTTTATTTGTCGCGTCCATTTGCAATTTACAGACAATTCGGCTCAAGAATGCAACAGACGATTTCAGTAGGTACAGTTTAACGTCAGTGTGTAGTTGAAAATTACCGAACTACCTACATTTATTAGAATAACTACAATAGGAACAGCTAGATTGGGAGTTAGTTTACGACCGTTGGCCTAAGTGCTTTACGAGCCAAGTTGGCGTTCGGGCCCAACTATAAAGTTACACGGGTCGGGTATATTCGTAACAAGCGGATAAATGTATGTAGTATCCAACGTGGATTTTTCAGTGTTGGCCGCCGTCCTCCAGAGAGTTGCGAAGTCAAATAGCAATCTTTATTAATAATTAATTAGATTACTCTATTGCTAGTGAGTTGTCTATTTGTAGAATAGATGCTTTAAGAGTTTTTTTTTAATGGATGATAATGGAATGCTTACCCCGCCTGCGCTAACGGTATACGCTCGCGAGGCACCAGTGAGGGATGATAGGTGAGAATGAAAAGGCAGGCCAGTTAGTCCGTCGGAGTCTCGGACGAGTTCAAGCGGGGTCCCCGCGGCTCCGGCAATAGGTGGACGAGGAACACCGGGGGGTTTTAGCCGGTAAGAGTCCTGCAGTACCCACATATCTCCTCCGAGCTATGTGGGTCTGCATGAAGCATTTCCCCTCGACAAAAAAAAAAAAAAGGCCAGTTAGTCCATCGTGATGAATGCACCTGGAATTCAGCACGATGATTTCCAGGGGACAAAAGGTAATATCGTACAGCAATTTTAAAATTATGTCAAAGTGTATATATCAAAATATTTCCAGTAATTATCAACAAACAATATAATTACGCATAACGTCATTCTCATCCGTGTTCAACGCTGTATACGTAACATAGTACTGTTACTCTGAGTAATTCGACACAAAAATATCGCCGGTGAAAACCTAAAGTTTGTCAACTGCATATTTACTCTGCGTCACGTCACTAATACTCGGTACATTCCGTCATACTCATTGGGAATTGTTACGTTTTCTCGTGACGTCACACAGTAGGTACTGAGTCATTCCTTCTATCCGGATTCTGGTGATTACGCGGTGGGAATTCTGTGTGATTTTATAAAATCCGTATGAATGAAAATCATTACAGTAGTTCGAAGAACTAATCTCTATCGACACAGTCAGTACTTTGCTATCGATGTGAATGATTCTGCGTGTTATCTTATGTTCCATAGTTTTACCCGAATATAATCGATTTATGATTTTCAGATTTTATATATATATATATATATATATATATATAAGGGCATTTGAAAATCCCAATGCCCTTCTAATAATTATTTTAATTTAATTAAATTTTCCCCTTGTACTTCGCATATAAAGAATTGTATTATAACGCATATAACGTTTGAGCGCATTTTATTAGAAGCACTGTGTGTGATAGTTAAATATATATAAATATGTATGTATTTAGGTCTATTATACTTACATAATAATATATCAGGGGAAATATATATATAAATATAGTTTGTATAAGTTTATTATTACGTGTTATTAAATGCCTTTAGATTATCTATTATATTTACCAAATGTGTTTTGAATGAATTAGTACTGTTTGTTTGTAAGAGAGTATGGTTCCGTAATGTTTAATAGTGATTTTCAGAATTGAGATTTGAATTAGAGTACACCTATCCCCCGATTTACACGGTAGATACGTTCCTGAGAAAAACGTGTAAATCGGAAATTAAAAATTTTCAAGTCAAAACCGTGTAAATCGAAAAGCTTGCAGAAACAGTTGTGATTTTTTCAATATTTTTATTGTAGGTGATTTTTTTCAATATTTTTATTGTAATAGTTCTTATTGTAGCTTCGTTCATGTTATATGATTTTGCAACATCTACTACTCTATCTCCCTTTCGTAAGCGATCCAAAATTTCGATTTTAGTTTCTAAAGAAATAACTTTTCTTTTAACTTCTTTCGACATTATAAGCCTATAATTTTTTTTTAATTTATGTTAATTTATAAAAATCTTAATTATGCACCCACTTGTAATTTACGAATATGAAAAATTAAATCTTTCTGACACTGTGAAACTTTCACTCAAATACAATTTTCCGTAGATAAAACTTTAATTTTATGCGAAGAAATACAGACACAGTGTGCATGTGCAGCAAATCAGCACATAAGCTCGGGATTCCCCGTGAGATGTGTACACAGCGCACGTGTTCAAACACAGTAGCATTTAGTAGAGTGCGATAAAAACAAAAAAAAAAACTTATTTGGAAAACCGTGTAAAAGCGAAAACGTGTAAAACAAGTACCGTGTAAATCGGGGGATAGGTGTATATTATAGAAGTCATGTCGTGTGATTGCTGCATAGAATAGGCCATTCAATCCCTTCCCGTGAGTGTCTAAGGGAACTTAAAAGTCGAGGGATGGACAATACTGTCTTTATTAATACATCACCAGTCTAACTGCGGTTGTCAACCCGCCTGCCGAGCGTGGCAACTACTAGCAAAATATCCTAGAATGGGGGAAGGTATTTTTTTTATTCAACTTAGAATGGTAAACAAGCTGATGGCCTACCTGATGGAAAGTGGTAACCGTCGCCTATAGAAATGAACATGTACCATGGACATAACAGAGTATACTGTTTCACCAATGATACCCACCATGCGTTGCCATTCCTGAGGAATTCAGGTGTTATTCCTCCGTACGCAGTAAATTCACGCCATATCCCACCCTTCAAACCGAAACACAGCCATGCAAACACAACTGCTTTACGGTTGAAACACGAATGGGACAGAGGTACCCAAGCAATCGACTTTTGTACAAAGTCTCCCTCTGGTATGTTCAGTAGCAAGCAGTTATAGGCTGGATGATGATGTTCTATATAAAATAATAAAAAAAAAAAATATGACAGTACCTGTTTGTTTTTTAATTGATTGATTAAGTCTGTCCCCGTACAAGTTGATGTTTCGTCTCGCATCTTTTGCCTTTTCCTGTTTGTGCAAATACGAGCATGTATAATTAATCAGAACACCTCGATTGATGAATCCCATGATATTTCTTTCACAACAAATTTTACTTATAATTTATTTTTGATAAAAGAAGAAACGAGTATTATAAATTACCATTGTATTTCTATTAAAATAAATAGTCTTTAAAATTTATTTCAAATTGGGGCTGATGTCGCGTAGGTACTTAATATAACTATAATATATATTCTTAGATTATATAGATAGAGTCTCCATACAAATGCTTCGAAAAAAGCAGGTCAACTTTTTTATACAATTTTGCGTGATAAATAGTTATGAGTGATTCCTTTATAACCTGTATATTTATTTTGTATTATAATTTCTGCATCTTTTTATTACGTAAATAGTAATTTTATTTATTAAATAATACTCTATAATATATATTTTTGAGACTAGAGGCTCTATCTATCTAATCTAAGTATATAATATTCTGACATTTTCCTGAGAGAAAATGCTTTTAGCATTAAGTCTGCCTTGTACTCATACATATACTAGTGAATAAATAAATAAATACATATATATATATATATATATATATATATATATATATATATATATATATATATATATATATATATATATATATATATATATATATATATATATATATGTATATATAAATATGTTGTTGGTTTAAATTTTTTGGTATGTCTGTTACCTTATGTTTTAAATACTATTAATATAATAATTATATTCAATTCTGTTATTATATAATAAATGCGTAAGTTTAAAAGAATGAATGAATGGATGTTTGTTGCTCTTTCAAGCAAAAACTACTAAAAGGATTTGCATGAAATTTGGTACACGGATAGGTTATATCTTAACTTAGCATAGGATACTATAAACACCGATTTCCGCATATGAATTAGCGATAAACAGCTATTTACGATATAATCTACCTATGTACAAGATTTCATTGAAATACATGATTAAATAACACATAAATTCTAATTGTTGTGCCCGACAGGGTTTACAATGTACTATACAGGTTAAGTTTGTAACTGCAAATAAATACAAGTGTGTGTCAGAAATATAAATAAGTAAAACAGCGAAACAAATAAAATTAAAAAAAAAAACTACATCAATTACTGACATCTTTTATAATAATATTGTGGAATGCAATAAATAAACTGAATTGAATTGAAATAGACAGAAAATTTGGTAGTTTTCTTAATCTATGTACGTGATAATGACTTTTAGGCAACATTACTACATACCTATATATTTTTGTTATATGGAAACACGTCAGTAGAAAACGGATATGGAATCTTACATAAGTTGTGTTTTTTTTTAATCGCAAGAGGAATAATATGTATATAATTAAAAGTCTCATAGATTGGTTACGGGTATTTCTTTTTTTTTTTTTTACAACACAGGGGGCAAACGAGCATGCGGCTCACCTGATGGTAAGTGACTACCGCCGCCCATGATCACCCACAACACTAACGGCATTGCAGGTGTGCGACTCTATGGGGTTTAAGGTTTAATAGCATACGTAGAAATGATCATTAGTTTTAGATAAAAGTTGGTATTAATTAATATTAACGGGTTTCTAAAAAAACCGACTTTATTTGTGGGAAAACTAGTAATTTTTATTTAAAGATTAATGATTACTGAAACGATTTCGATAAAATTTCTGTGGATCCAGATTGTAAGTATATCTTTTCACTTAAAAGAATTGTCCATATTGGATCTTGAAAGGTCGATGGGTCGATGGACCGCTTGTAAGGTCGAAGGTTCAAATTTCGTCTTATTTTCCGTCTTTTGATAACCTATCAGGTCGACCATCACGCGGTTTCCCCTGGAAACCATCATGGTTAATGTTGAATACGTTACAAAGGGCTATCTGATCTGCTTACATACTCGCCTATCATCCCTTACTGGTGTCATGCCAGTGTATACCGATAGCGTAGGATCACTCTTTCTTTATCGCCCATTAAACAAAAGTACTGTGATTTCCAAGGAGGGTTGTATGGAGGTCGATCTGACAGGATACAATTCTAGCAATGGGAACACTAGTCCCCATAACAATACTTTTCCCCCACTGTCACATTACGAGTCACGTGATGCCGCTTATCGTCGCACGCGAAATTTACGTGGTTACAAATGGATTTTTGATTCCTAATGGCCGTATTCGTGGTTCTTGTAACGGAAGGAATGCTTTGTTACACTTTTATTTTATTCACAAGTATATTTTGTTAAAAAAAACTGCGATTTCAGGAGTGTTTAAAAGCTATGAATTTATTATTTATTTATTACATCAACTGGATGAGCTTTACAGTCTCCCAATACGCTCACCCAGAAAAACATCAGTACAATAACATATATTAAAAAGGATTAATACAAATAAATACAAGGAATAATTTATTTATTTATTTATTTATTCATTAGTACAAATATGTGTACATGGCGGACTTAATGCTAAAAGCATTCTCTCCCAGTCAACCATAGGGAAGTGTCAGAATAGTATATATATATATAAAAAAAAAAAAAAAACTTAACTAGAAATAACGTTAGAGCCTAAATCTCTGAACACAGACACTCTGTGGTCATCCGACGAAACTCTAGCATTTTATGTAATACCTCTGTCTATAATATTATGTAATTATTAATTAGGCTATATCTGTTAGTACTGTAATTAATCTAATCAAATTGCTATTAATTATGTATACGAAATAAATCGTCGAAATAATTGTCAGAAAAGGTAAATATAGTAACTATATTTCCGTTATGCATGTATATAAACATTATTAAAAAAAATTGACATACGTTTTAAAAATAATAAAATAAAATATAAAATAAAATTGGCATTGGCGGAGTAACAAATAGAGGGAGAGTTTGTACAAAAGTCGTTTGCTTGGTATTTCGTTTGTTAAAATTGTCCCATTTGTATTTCTACCGTGAAGCAGTTGTGTTTGCATGGCTGTGTTTCGGTTTGAAGTACATGACAGTGAATTTACAGGATACAGAAGAATAACACCTGAGTCCTCAGGAAACGTATCATGGGTGGAACAATATCTACATGCATTATGTCCATGATACTGCTCATGTCTATAGGCGACGGTTACCACTCTTCTTTCTATCGTTTACGTCAGTAGTCTTTTGGGAAAACCTCGGCAGGGAGCTCATTCCATAATCTGAGTGTTCGTGGGAGAAAACATCTCTGAAACCGCGTTGTACGTGACCATTTAGGCTGTAGGGTATGAGGATGAACTCCCTGTCGATGGCGAGCCGTACGATGATAGAAAGTGGCCGTAGGCATCATATTGAATAATTCCTCTGAGCACAATCCGTTGTACAAGCGGTTATACTTCGGTCATTACTTGTAAGAACATTTTATTAGTTTATCTATGTTACAGAAAAATCTGTGGTTTCATAAATGTAGACAATTCTGGGTAAAGTCCACAGGAACATATGCGTCGGAGGCGGACCGTCATTAGATAATATTGCGTTATCGGCCCTAAAAACCAGAACCCTAATTTCCTGTCAATTTCATCATCAGATACATCACATTTGACGTTGTTTTGTGTTGCAATGTTTAAATTTACCGTCTTACGATATGATATTTGCTATAGCAGCGATTCCTAAAGTGGGTTTTGCGTAACCTAGGAGTTCCGTCAAAATGTCACCAGGGTTCTCAGAAATTGTTCATACAGTGAAACAATTTCATTCTTCACATTAAAAATGAAAGGAAACTGCATGTAAAGTAAGGAATTTTAAAATATTTCTAGTAAAATCTTTTGTTTTTATTTAAATTACAGTGTTTTTGATTTGTGTGTGTGGTTGATATGGGGTTTCATAAAATAAAAGATATTTGATGGGCGTTCCGTTGTCTTAAAAGGTTAGGAACTCCTGTGCTATATAGAGTATAGGTATCATTAGTTGTATATTTTGAAAATATAATGGTACCCCGCAATTTCTGTTTTTGACTTGTGCTTAACAATGAAATAGACTAAATAAAATATAATTTTAGTACTAAAATAATGAAAATATATCGTCATAGTCGTAGAATACCGACGGATCTTTATATGTAATAATTATCAGATCCGTCAGTATTCTACGACTATGACGATATGTTCTTTTATACCTACAGCCTCGGATATATACGAAAACAGGTTTATCAAGGTTTTTACCGATTGTATTTCTTTCTTTCTGGATTGAAAATTAAAGTGAATATATATTATTTTTGTTTGTACCTGCGACTTCGTCCACCTAACTTAGATTCATCGGAATGAAAACTAGCCTATGTCCTTCATATGAAAGTTTTAAAGAATTTCATTGTTTCTGCCTATCCCAAAAAGAAGACAGTCTTGATATATGTGTGTTAACAATATTTTCTTTTTGTATTCATACAAGTATTGCAAACAAAATTTTAGGAAAATGGCAGTTTTATAAATAAGTGACATACAAGCGGTCATTGTGAAACAGGACAAGGGTTTCGTTTTACCTTTTAGTTATGAAGGGAACTATAAATAGATTATACATGCACTGAAACGAATAAAATATGAAGCTTTCATAAGAACCTTTTGTTGGGGACGCGGGGTTGAGTTTGGAAAAAATGCTACGTTACTCGTATGTACTCGTAGTGTGAATGGGTTTATGTTTTCAATGGATTGACCATTGTAAAGATGAATTCATCTATGCTATATAATATATCTGTATTTTTTTATATATCAGAAACCTTTGTAGTGTAGTGGATTTCAGAGATTTAAAAAAAAAAAAACTTTTTGCATGAAGTTGAATTACGAGTATTTTTTTTTATACAACTTAGAATGGCAAACAAGCTGACGGCCCACCTGATGGAAAGTGGTAACCGTCGCCTATAGACATGAGCAGTACCATGGACATAACAGAGCATACTGTTTCGCCCATGATACCCCCCATGCGTTGCCATTCCTGAGGACTCAGGTATCGAAATGGGATTATCTTGTGACGTTCATATCACTGGTTATTTGATTAGAATTATTTTGTTAAATTCCGCTACTATTTGCAGTTTGGGTGTCGAACGGTTAAACACTAGGTTTTGAGCAGCGACCTAATAATTTGCCTGGAGGGGGGGGCAAGGGATTGTTAGTAATGGAGACTGAAAATCCCATTGCTAGCAATATACCCAACCAGGTCGATCTCCTCGCGGTTCCCCCTGGAAACTATCATGGTTAATTCTTGATGAATTTATCATGATGGGCTATCTGGCCTGTTTTCATTCTTATCTATTACCCTTCACTGGTGCTCCGCCAGCGTATACCGTTAGCGCAGATGGGGCTACCATACCATTTTCACCCATCAAAAAAAAAATAATTTGCCTGAAGATGCCTCGTTTTATGTGAAAGACGTATCGTAAAACGTATATGAACAAAGTGGCAGTCGGAGATTGTTAGCTAAGATGGAAGGTTATGGAACTTCTGGTAGTAACAGTGGCGGTAAATCATCGGGTGTACCAATAGCGCAGGCGGGGTTACTATTTTATTATCCTCACTTTATTAATTAGTTAGCTTTTACCCGCGATTTTGACCAAGATAAAAAGTAGTAGTTGGTTAAGGCATTATGTCGCTATAAGGTAACAAATTAACTCACTTTCACAGGGGGAAAGGGATTGTTAGTAATGGAGACTGAGAATCCCATTACTAGCAATATACCCAACCAGGTCGATAATTCCTAATAAATTCATCACGATGGGCTAACTGGCTTGTTTTCATTCTCATCTATCACCCTTCACTGGTGCTCCGCCAGCGTATACCGTTAGTGCAGGCGGGGTTACCATACCATTTTAACCCATCAAAAAAAAAAACTCACTTTCACATTTATAATATCAGTAAGAATTAAGAATGAAAAATGTAAGCATAATAAGGTATTTGTTGAAAAGATTGCTCTCAGCAATAAGACCGCCTTACTGTACATATACAATTGTATCGTTACATTTATTTATCGTCTTGCTTATTCCTTATATTGTATAATGCAAATAAAGTATACTCATTCACTCACTCATTGGTCGGACGTTTTAAACACTGATTCCACAATCTAATATTTCAGATAGCAAACTTTTACTACTTAAGACTACAAAATACTCAAAGGAAACATCCCAACGATTCCCTCTTTTGTCTAACAAGACGGACCTACATTGTTGAAACCAGAAACTTCGATTTAATGTTTCATAGTTGTTTCACATACTTCCTGCCGCGTTCTTTGGGGATCTTAACAGTTTCGGTACGTTAGTACATCTGTATTATAACAAAAGCCATAGCGTATTCATTTTTCGTTTTCAAAGAAAAAAGAGCAAGCATTTTTTACACGACTGATTAAAAAAGGAGTGCAATGTTTTCAGGGTTCACGTATGTGAGCTTCTTTGATCCACTGTGATTTCCAAATGTGTGGACAGATTTGGTTTTTAAGCGAAAATTCGTTTATTTATTCATTAAAAGAATTATGACAGCAAAAGCAAAAATCAATGTTATAAATCTAGTGTGCTAAAATGAAATAATGACCTCGCCTGCGCTATCGCTATACACTGGCAGGGCATCAGTGAGGGATGATAGGTGAGAATGAAGCAGATCATTTGGCTCATCGTGGCGAATTAACCACAACGGTTTCCAGGGGTAACCGCGTGGAAGTTAACCTAATAGGGTGTATAGCTAGCAATGAGGCAGTTAGATCCCAATACACAACAGATTTGGATGTATAAGGTATTGTTAGAATCCTTATATTATCTCGACCCTCACAGGCGGGGGGAATGGGATTGTTAGTAATGGAGACAGAGAAACCCATTGCTAGCAATATACCCAATAAGGTCGACCTCCACGCGGTTTTCCCCTGGAAACTATCATGGTTAATTCCTGATAAATTTTTATGATAGGCTAACTGGTTTGTTTTCATTCTCATCCATCACCTTTCACTGGTGTCTTGCTAGCGTATACTGTTAGCGTAGGCGGGGTTGCCATTCCATTTTTCCACATAAAAAAGACCCTCATAGGCTATAGATCTATATATATGCTAAACGAAATTTTAATGAACTTACTACGTTTATTATTACTGAATTTCTTCTTCAGGGGGCAAACGGTGCATTACGTCACAGCGTTTAGTCTCACATTGCAGGCTGCAGCTAAGATCGACATAATTGTTGGAAACAACAAAAATAGTAAATTACTCGTATATAGACATCGTTCGCCGTGTGGTCCCGGCATAGAATAAACCACCCCTTCCTTTTTCGTGGGAGTCGTAAGCGGCGACAATGGGAGGACAAGGGATGGGCAGCAGCGTTCTTCTTGGAACATTACCAAACCTAATTACGATTGCCAATCCGCCTGCCAAGCCTGGCAACGACTGGTAAACCCTCCCAAGGGGGAGGTTTATGTTCAGCAGTGTACAGTTAAAGGTTTATATTATGATGATGAGATATTGGTAAAAAATGAACAAAACTTTTTAAAATAGTAAAAAAAAATAGGCTACAGATCTCTTGAAAATAGTTTTTGGTAGTACAATCGTGAATTTTTTTAATTTCTGCAATATAACTTGTTAATTTAACTGCATTTTTTGTGTAATTTAAATCTTAATTAATTAGTAAACGTGACAACTTAAAACTATAGTCATTATAAAAGTATATCCTTCAGTTCACAGTCTGCCGAAGATACTGCGTGACATACGCACAAAATACAATCGAATTCAGAGTTTCACTGTTATAACTACCGGTTTAACTGATGTGTAATTGGATCGAGAAAACTCAATTAGTTTCGGGATCAATTTGTAATCCTTAATCATTAAGAGTTGCCGATAGTGTTACCCGTGTCTATAGGCGCGGTTTATTTGTCGTATCAAGTATTAAAACAATACTTTCGCTTAAAGACAAAAATATAAACTTATAAAGAGAAAACTTTGGACTTTTTGCTTGTAATGGACACACACAGAATATATTTAATTGCTTTTAATTTTTTTCATCTATAGAAAGCTATATTATCAGCGAGTAATATAGGCCGTATTTATTTAAAAGAAATTAAATTTATATATCTACCTACGGCCATATTGTCCGGGTGTAGATGGGCTACCCCTTACTTTCCCGTGGTAGTCGTAAGAGGCGACTAAGGGAACTTAAAGATCGAGGGACGGGCAGCAGCATCTCTCCTAAAACATCACCAAAACTTAACTGAACTGCAGTTATAGATTTTTCCGTCTGGTTCTGGCATAGAATATGCCAACCCTTCCTTTCCCGTGGATGTCGTAAGAGCCGACTAAGGGCACTTAAAGATTAAGGGACTGGCAACAGCGTCCCTTTTAAAACATCACCAAAGCTTAACTGCATTTGCCAATCCTCCTGCCAAGCGTGGCAACTACTGACAAAATGTCCTTTTTGGGGATATGTTCATGAGCATATCCCCAAAAAGGACATTATATACCTCATATGTTCATGAGCAGCGAATAGTAAACGGCTGATATGACATCTACCTGCGGGTCACTAATTTAGATGGATAAGTTTACAGAATTGTACTATAGAAACGATCAGAAATTGCGGACTCCAATAGTGTATTCAACACAGTTTAGCTTAGGTTTTTTTTTTCAAAATGAATCCTAAGAGTGCAATGGGGAGTACTAGAACGTGATTGTACTCTATGCCGTTTACGATGACCATAAAACGCTTGTGTACAGAGTCGTAGGAGAAGTTTATTGCGTTGTAAATGTGTACTCAGTACTGAACAACATTGACTTCGCGCTATCAACATTTGAGTTTACGGCAGTGAAATTCATTTCCCATGTTACAGCGATTATGTTAACCTAATTATCTTAATGCGAGTATTAAAAAAATCCCGTATAACCATATTCGTTCGCTTTAATCTATAAAAACCGCTCGACGGATTTTAATCGAATTTTGTGTATGTGTATCTCATTAAAATATAAAATGTAAAAAAAAAGCCAAGTCTTACAACGCAGTTCTTCCAATACAAAAAGTGTGATCATGTAAAACCAAGTCAGTTATTTTACTTAGTGTTTATGCAAGCAAGTATTGACATTTAATCAATTAACATTTATAATGACAATGTCAATATTAGACATCTTTATTTCAATTGCGTGGCAATAAATTCTACTATTTTTTTTTATAACTTAGAATGGCAAACAAGCTGACGGTCCACCTGATGGAAAATGGTAACCGTCGTCTAAAGACATGAGCAGTACCATGGACATAGACATATGGAGTATACTGTTTCGCCCATGATACTCCCCATGCGTTGCCATTCCTGAGGACTCAGGTGTTATTCCTCTGTACCCTGTAAATTCACACTTTATTCTTAAGTGCACTGTTTAGATTTACTTAATAATCGAAATAGTTGATTTTGTATTAATGTCTTTTATAATTATGATGCCATGTCATACAATATGCAAGGTATAGTATGTCCTGTTAATCACTAAAAATTCTTAAAATTTCTTACTATGCCATATTCACACGAAGTTACAGGAGGTCAAAAGTACTATGAATTGCTTGGACAAAAGAATAGTACATCTGTGATCGACTTGGCGGGATCACTACTGTACCCCCTGATTATTTGATCCACTTTGAGATATATGGGTAGTTTTAATCCAGATAAAAAAAAAATGGATCTGGTAGGAACCAGAACAATGTTTGTCAGAGAGTAGAAATTATGTAATTCAACAAATAGTGAAGTTAGTATTTTATGTGTGTATGTATATTTTTTTGGGTCAAAATGGAATAACAATCCCG
This sequence comes from Galleria mellonella, assembly GCF_026898425.1. Lineage (NCBI taxonomy): Eukaryota > Metazoa > Arthropoda > Insecta > Lepidoptera > Pyralidae > Galleria > Galleria mellonella. The sequence continues at coordinate 2,491,056 of NW_026442112.1, forward strand.
TCTGCGCTATAGGTATACGCTAGCGTGGTACAAGTGAGAGCAGGTGTGATAAATTCTACGAGAATCAATTACGATGGTTTCCAGAAGGCACCATGTGGAGGTCGACCTGATGGAGTATATTGTTAACAATAGCTTTGCAAGAACTTTTTAGTATTAATCCCTTTTTCCTTGTATATGTTGCATGATTTGAAGTTGCTATTTCTTTACGAAGCAAAATCCAATATTAAAATAAAGGGCACACTGCAGTGCAAATGAACCATATAAAGGTTTAACTGTTAATGGTTAAAGTTATGTCCTACAACAAAAATAAACCGACTTCAGTTGTGATAAAATAGTTCTTTTGATCTAAAAGTTGAATTTTGAACCTATTTTGAATAAAACTATCTGATATTATATATATATATATATATATATATATATATATATATATATATATTATTATTATTATTATATCTATAAGTGTAGCCTATCAGAAAAAAAAATTAAAACCGATTTAGAAACTTACGGAGTTATGAGTTATAACAAACATAAAAAAACACGATCGAAATGAGAACTTTCTTCTTTTTGGAGTCGGTTGAAAATAAAATAGTGTCCCTTTTTTATTTGGACAAACATGGTCAATGAAAGTCGTTTCGTCTCATACAACAATATGGCACAACGTGCTTTAACAAGTTTTAATTAACAAAATTTAATTTCCATTCGTGTTCGCGAATAACAATAAAAGTATTGCCAGTTTTCCGTCCGTTTTCCTTCGTCTGTGAAATCATCGATTTACTAACAATGTTGTGAAGACATATCGTGTTACAGGTGACGGTAGTAAAAGTGTTATAAAGTAGGTACAATGTTATTAACTCTTTGACTGCGTATTTTTTTTTTACTTTATTTTCGCACATCACTTTTTTTATGGATGATAATGGAATGGTAACCCCGCCTGCGTTACAAATATCGTTATAGTCGTAGAATACTGACGGATCTGACAAAGATTACATGTAAAGATCCGTCAGTAGTCTACGACTATAACGATATATATTGTATATACTCGTAGAATTTGTCATCGAGGGAAGATGAGGATGCTCAGGTCACTTGTAGGCCCACCGTATGAATCTAACAATAAATCAATCACGATGGTTCCATTTTCACGTAAAAAACATGACATACATATACATACACACATAAAATACTAACTTCACTATTTGTTAAATTACATAATTTCTACTCTCTGACAAACATTCAGAGATTCAGGATCCAAAATTTTTTTAGTTTTAAAGATGAATAACTTTAACTTCTTTCGAGATTATAAGCCTATATTTTTTTTTATTTATGTTAATTTATAAAAATTATATATAAAGATCACTTGTAATTTACGAATATGAAAAATATATCTTTCTGACACTGTGAAACTTTCGGGGCATCATACAATTTTCCGTAGATAAAACTTTAATTTTATGCGAAGAAATACAGTCAGTGTGCATGTGCATGAATCTAACAATAAATCAATCACGATGATTTCCCGTGAGATGTGTACACAGTCGACCTGATGTGTTCAAACACAGTAGCATTTAGTGGGGATAAAAACAAAAAAAAACTTATTTGGAACAATCTCTTCTCTGTAAAAGCGAAAACGTGTATATATATATATATATATATATATATATATAATTATTATTAAATTTGTAGGAATAATTCAACACGTTTGGCTACAAATGTCACTGATGATTACACTGCGCTTTACTTTGGTGTTATTTAGTCCTTGATTGGGTATCGAGATATTAATATTATTCTCTTAAACGAATCAAGAAATCGATGGTGGAAAAAATTCATTCACTGGCTGTTCGGATAAAAAACGATGAAGTAAAGTGCTTGGTAAGGATTAACCATTAATTATCCTGTTATCAAATTAAAATCCAATCAATCAAAGTGCGAATCCTAGTCCTCGATGGACTGGAATGAAAAAAATAGAAAGAAGAAGAAAAAAGAAATATTTATTTATTTATTTTATTTATTTATTTAAATTTTAAAAGTTTGTTTTTACATTTCAATAACCTTTTGTGTACAATAAAGAATAAAGAATAAAATTCTATGTACATTTGGTGAACTTAACACCGGACGGTGTTCTCTACTAGTTAACCATTGGGCAAACCGAGAAATAAATAGGCGGTGCATTACTGAATAGAGGACAAATAAAGCAATTATAAATATATTTATATAATATAAACATACACCAAATACATTAAATAAATAAATATATACATACAATAAATACATACATGAATAAGTACATGAAATATTATTATATAAAACAATTAGATAAAAAAACTGTAATAGAAGAGCAAATAGCAATCTATTCTTATGACCTAAACACAGTAACCAGCAGGAGAAGTTTAAAGGGAAAGTGATTTTTCTTAGAAATAGGTGCGCAGTTTGTGTTTAAAAGCTAGTTTGTTTAGGGTGGATCTTATGTCAAGCGGGAGTGTGTTCCAGTGTTTAATAGCTTGTATTGTATATATTTGTTTAAATGTTGGCTTAAAACATCTTCAAAGCCTAACTGCAGTTGTCAATCCGCTTGCCAAGCGTAGCAACCACTGAAAAAGCCTTGCAAGTGGAAGGCTTATGTTCAGCAGTCATAGGCTAATATAATAATGACGATATTTAATTAAAAATTTAAAATAACTCTTTATTGTACTAAAAATAAAGAAATATACAATTGAAAATCCAAGTGAAGTAGAGTAGTATAAAAATATAGACATAAAGGTACAAAAGGCGGTTTTCATCGCTATAATTATTAATTTAATTGTTTTTTTTTTCGCTAGGAAAAACAATTGATAATCTAGAAAAACATATCTTTTTATCACGTAGGCCAACACGTTGGTCCTACTAGATACGTAACAGCCATTAAATTAATATGAACGATGCTTTAAGGTTGCTGTAGACAGAAACAAATGGAGGAGCACCATTCATGAGAAGGTGATACCTGCTGGAGGTTATAACTCATAGCCATGAGGATACCAACACAAGAAGGGGGGGGGGGGGGATATTAAATAAATTAAATACATTTAATAGAATTTATATGTTTATTAATCATAGTACAATTTTGAATTCAAATTTCAACGTTCTCGATTTTTCTTTCTTGTATATCTATTATGTAAACAATTTTTTTGGTGATCTTGTTACTTTTTTATTTAATTTTGTTTTTCCTTATAATAAAAATGTGTTTTCTTCAAATAAGAAAATTTATTTACTTTAGAAAACGGACAAGACATTGTTAATGTTTCAGTTAATTATGATAATATTTTGGTTTAAAGTTTTTAAACATTAAATGTACAAATTTTTGGAGTAATTTAATATTGATCTTATAAAATAATTGCTACTTTCAACAACAAATAAACAGCAATGCTGCAAAAGGCGTTGATTATCTAAATTAATTAAAAGGTATGAATTGATTGTATCCATAGGCTCGTATCTGTAGAATGACCCTCCACTAGATGGAGTGACGACCTCAAATGCATTGCAGGCAGTCAGTGGATGCAGGTGGCTTAGGACCGTTCTTTATGGCAGTCTATGGGGGAGATCTATGTTTAGCAGTGGACGGATACCAGCTGAAATGATGATGATGATAATTGGCTACAGTTTACCATCAGAAGAGCTGAATGCTCAAATGAGCATTCAGCTCTTCTGATGTTTGATATAAACCACAAAGGTGGCAAATGCCACCTTTGTGGTTTATACCAAACATTCATTAATTTCTTTTGTTTTTAATTTATCATTAATATTAATTAAATAAAAAAGTAAAGGTCGATAAAATATAAATAACTTATTTGATTTTGCCTTGTATAAAGGTAAATGATGCAAACGCGGGAGCAAACAACCCTTGAGTCGGCTGTTTTGGTGAGGCGTCGGCCCCGGCGCGACTGAAAAACCCAGAGCAAGCTCATTGTTTTTTTCTTGGAACATTGCCAAAGTGAAAGTCGAACGCCGGCTATGCGAATCAATATTATTTAAGTTACTATAAGTATCTATGCTGTGGCGAGGCAAGACCTAAATTGGATGCGGGCAAGATACATATTGCGCGAGGATCTCTTAAGAAGCAAGAAGAGTTTAAAAAACTTAGGTTTTTTTATAACACAGATGGCAAAGGAGCATGCAGTTCATCTGACGTTAAATAACCATCGCCGTCCATGAGCACACACCATACCACAGGCGTTGTAAATGTGCTGTCGGCCTTTTAAAAAGGAATAGGTTCTTTTTTCGAAGGTTACGATGTCGTATCGGCTCTGTAATGTTGCTGCTGGAAGTTGATTCCAAAGCGTTGTTGTGCGTGGAAGAGAGTGCCTTAACACTAACTTATCGACATTTCATATATACCTAATCCTACCATGGGCGGTCAAATGACCGCTTTAAAATAAAGTATGTATCTTAATATAGAAAGAGAAATTTAGCCAATTGGATAGTAAAAAAGTAAATAATAGTAACTTGTAAATATTGAATAATGGGTTGTATGTATATTATAGGAAAAGTCAATAAGTTACATGGTGATACAGTAATGTTATACATGAATTTTCTTTTTATACAACTTAGAATGGCAAACAAGCTGACAGCCCACCTGATGGAAAGTGGTAACCGTCGCCTATAGACATGAGCAGTACCATGGACATAACAGAGTATACTGTTTCGCCCATGATACCCCCCATGCGTTGCCATTCCTGAGGACTCATGTGTTATTCATCTGTACCCAGTAAATTCACGCCATATCCCACCCTTCAAACCAAAAGACAGCCATGCAAACACAACTGCTTCACGGTTGAAACACGAATGGGAGAGAGGTACCTAAGCAATCGACTTTTGTACAAAGTCTCCTTCTGGTAAATTTTTAAAACTAAATTTTAAAACGGTCCTTTGATCGCGCTTCATAGGTTTAGTGTTAAAGACGTACGGTGGAAGACCGCCACTTATCTTTGGGATGGAACTTTAGCTTTTTAAGATTTAAAAAAAGAAATTAAACCGTGAGATTGTCGTTCAGGTCGTTTTTACGCCGCCTCTGCTTATTAGTTACCTGTGACATATTTAGATTGTTACGAGTATAATGCATTTACTGAATACTAGCTATCTAACTCGGCTTTACATAGAATTTTTGAAAATAATATATAGCCCATGTTACCCACTAATAAGGTAGCTATCTATAGGCGAAAGTATTTTTAAAATACATTGAGTAGTTTTTGAGTTTATCCATTACAAACAAACAATCTTTCCTTTTTATAATATTAGTATAAATTATTGATATTAAAAAAGAAAATACTAAAGATCCAACGACACGATGATGACAATTTTTTTATTTGCAATCGAAAGGATTTAAAATAAATTTTAACAATTCAATTATGTACTGTAACAACTTTTTTTTTTGTTTTTTTTGCTTTGATGTGTACAATAAAAGTTATTTTTTGCATATAACATTATAAATATTAATTGAAATAACAGTCGCAATTACAGGAATAGGTATTAAAAAAAACAGGAAAACACCTAAGAAAAATGTAGATAGGTTTTTAATGAGTGAACAAATGTACGATAATATTGGAAATACCAGGATGCGTCAGTCACGGAGAGATGTGTTACATATGCATCTGAGAAAATCTGAATATTATTTCATTTTACCCTAAAACTACGTAAATTAAAATATTATAGACTTTTTCCATGTAGCCTGTAGTTTTCCATGAGTTGTGGCCATTTTGTATTGCTATGGCACACTCACAAACGAAAATTGTATTTAGCTTTGTGTATTTTTTTTTTCATTTATGTTATCTTGCTTTTTTGTATATGTATGTTGTAATTTGTGTGCTGTAAGTAATGCAAATAAATTATCTATCTATCTGTCTAGCCGTATGGTCCTGGAATAGAATGGGCCACTCTTTCTTTCCCGTGGATATCATAAGAAGCGACTAGGGGAATTTCATAAATGAGGGATGGGCAACAGTGTCCTTCTTAAAACACCATCAAAGAGAAATACGCTCTCTTTTAGTAACTTATTAAAAAAAATTAGAAATATGTAACGTTAAAGATGGTGTATACGAAGACCAGAATATAGGTGGAATACCGTCATTGCCTTGGCTTTTGGATTAGGGGTTACATATATATATATATATATATATATATATATATATATATATATATATATATATATATATATATATATATATATATATATATATATATATATATATATATATATATATATATATATATATATATATATATATATATTTTAGTTACCATATCTATACACTGGTCCAATAACGAATAGTTAAATGTATTGTTATATGTCAAAAGTCTGTTATTCAGAAAATAATATTGGATAACAGACTTTTAACATATTCGAAAATAGATATCCGACCGTTATTTTTTTTTATTTATTAATCCAAAGCACAAAATACATTGTATAGGATAGATACTACATAATAACATTACAAAAATTATAAATTTACAGTCAATAAAATTCAAATTATCTTTTTATAATTATATTCAGGTCACTTCATAAGTTTATGTAATCAATACATGCAATGAATACAGTTATACAAATAGATTAATTATTTCACACATACTTGTGGACTTATGGACGATATCGAAATGAGCGATGACCTTTTTGACCAGAGGAATCCAATATATACATAGATATCGGATCGGCCCATATTACCTAAGCCTACTTTGGATGTATCGAGCGCTTTCAAATGCCTTTCCACGATTGCTGCTGAAATGTGTACCCTATCGCTGTAAATAAATACTTAATTCGACGCGATTACAGGTAAATACTTAACTGTAATCGCATCTATTTAAATCTCGATCGTAAATTTAAAATAAGTAACTACGATTCAAAATAAAACATTCTTTTATAATTTACAAAATTATAATTTATAGATTGGTAATGTGATTAAAACGATCATAACTATTTTTGAACCATTTACAAACAAATATATTTTAATTTTTAATTATATATGTATTTGATTGTAAACACTGTTTGTTTATTTAATCCTTTAATTATTTTTCATAGATTCTGTGTTAGTTTCAAGTAAATATTTGCTTGGGCATCTCTGTCTCATTCGGGTTTCTACTGTGAAACAGTTGTGTTTGCATGGCTGTGTTTCGGTTTGAAGTGATGTAAGGGATATGGCAGTGAATTTACAGAGTACAGAGGAATAACAACTGTTTCTTCAGGAATAGCAATGCATGAGGAGTATCATGGGCGAAACAGTATACTCTGGTATGTTTATGGTACTGCTCATGTCTACAGGCGACGGTTACCACTTTCCAACAGGTGGGCCGTCAGTTTGTTTGCCATTCTAAGTTGTATAAAGAAAAAAGGATGCTACATGTCTAGTTTAAAACTTATGTCATGTTTTAAGTTACACAATTCTATTAATATTCAAATAAATATATAATTACTAATAATATATTTATTTTACTTATTTATTTTACACTTTATTGCATTAAGTAAACAGAAAAATAACAAATACAGTAAATATTAATGAGAAGTGATACAAAGGCGGCCTTATAGCTAAACTATGATAAATAATATAATTTATAATTTATCATATTATTTTTGCATTATATACGTTATGGTTTATTATATAAACCCTATTGATACTTTCTCCTTTCGAGTTCTCAAGGAAGAAATCCTTTTAAGGGATAAGTCCGTTTGTGTACATTTTTGCTATAACCTAATATCTATATTTATTTTTATTTTATTTTATTCTTTATTGCACAATAAAACTTTGTATAAATGGCGAGCTTAATGCCATATGGTTATTCTCTACCAGCTAACCATTGGGTAAAAACAGAAAGCGTATGAAGGGCAGATGTGGTGAAAAATATGTGACAATTATAGTAACACATTAAGGTAATACACAATATAAATATAATATACACATATAATACATAAACATTATTATAACATTATTTTAATATATCTATATTATAAGTAAATGTACAAAAGCATATAAATAAAATAAATAAATAAATAAATTTTGTTACAACATTTTTTTAAGACACTGTTTATTTTTATTAAAGTCTTATACCATATTTTTCCAATACATATTTGTCACGTCTGCCTCCTATTTATCTCCTTATGTTTTAAGTTTATTTGTTTTATATGTGTTATTTAAACTCGTAAAATCGTAATTATACAAGGCAGGTAAGTATGTTTTATTACCATAATATTTGGTAGTGATGATAAGTATGGCAACACTGTTCATTCCGGGAATGTACCCACGTTTGTTTTGTTTTTTATATAATCAACATGCTTTACTTTGTACGCGTGGGTTTCAGAAGTAGAAAAAGCAACGAAATAGGTCAATTCTAGATGGTGTATCAAAATAAAAAATACACCAGTTTTTAAGTTAGGTCTATATAAATATAACAGTTAAAATCGCAAACATACCGACAGACAGATAAAATTCGTAAATATTGTCGTTTTATCTTCTATCGCTTCTATTAAAGCCTTATCATTTTTTTACATCTTTTATTAATTTTATTATAATAGTAAGCTTGTGGATAATTTTATTTATAAATCGAAAACATGGTACATTGAAATAATATGGCAACCTTATCTATTATTTTTATTTATGATACTGAAAATTACAAACATGTTGACGACCCACCTGATGGTAACCATCGCCTATAGACATGAACAGAACCATGGACATTCAAAACATGACATATTCAAACCTTTCAAATTGTAACACAACAATGAAGGAAATCGATTTCCTTAGTTTATCAAAATCCACGTGAACGAAGTCGCGGGCAATAGCTAGTTGAATATAAAATACATAATGGCAAATAGAATATGTATTTGAAGTAACGGGAAAATTGTTTTATAATAAAAGCAAATCTGTTCGTGCTGAAACAATTACCTGTCGTTTTTCTATCGTAGATATTTACAAAGAACTTTTTATAATGAATGTATGGGTATACGAGTATGTGGAACCTGTGTGCAGAATTCTAAGTTACTGGGTCCAGTATTTCTGTATCAGTAACACTATTTGCCTTTTTAGGAGGTAAGGGTAATATGGATATTGATCTGATTATATATATATATATATATATATATATATATATATATATATATATATATATATATATATATATATATATATATATATATATATATATATATATATATATATATATATATATATATATAGCTATGCAAACACAACTGCTTTACGGTTGAAACACGAATGGAACAGAGGTGCTCAAGCAAACGACTTTTGTACAGTCTCCCTCTGAGATTGATACATTTAATGATGAATTTAATAGATTTTCTAAATGTTGTTTAAAAAGTTTGTAAAATGAACCTAACTACACGTTTAGAGGTACTGTAAGTGTAGTGAGCAATTTATAAATAAATAAATAATAAATCAATTTATAAAATAAGAACTTCAATAGTCAAGACCAGGTACATTTGCTCTAGACGCGCACTTCACTATCTTGTTTGTAAACCATCAAAAGGAAGATTTATACTCTTGCATCTTACAATTGTAGAAATAATTTCTTTTTCGCTACATAGTGAAATAAAAGAGATTTATGTGCAACTGTGGGTCGAGTTCGTCATTTGGCCATTTGTTATTTGTCGAAATCAAGGCAATGTCGATTTTTCGGCAACAACTTTTTCGATTTGTCTGATGGTAAATTGTCGAATTGATTTTTCAATGTCGTTCACCGTTTGCACTGCGTTTGTTTTTTTTTTTTTGTTTTAATGGAAAATCACATTTTTCTCGGCTAAGTCAATAGTTAAGCCTTCTCTGATTGTGAGCGCGCATTCTTGGCTATTTACAGATATGGGATCTAACATCTAATCAGAAAGGGATATAAGGAAATGAAAATTATATTACATAAAGTCTTACAGATCTATATTTTTTTTAACAATATATTTTTTTGTATCAACCTTTGTTTCGTTTTACAATAAGTGATTTTTCACTTACATTATATATATATGTATATCTGTCTGTCTGTATAAGTCCATGTCTATATTGGTGATTTGTGTGTATGTATTTAAAAAAAATAAACCTTTAATACATGTTCTGCTTAGTTTGGAAATAGATGAATTCAGATGATATTATTTATTTATCTTTTTGTTATACAACTTAGAATGGCAAACAAGCTGACGGTCCACCTGATGGAAAGTGGTAACCGTCGCCTATAGACATGAGCAATACCATGGACATAACAGAGTATACTGTTTCGCCCATGATACCCCCCATGCGTTGCCATTCCTGAGGACTAAGGTGTTATTCCTCCGTACCCAGTAAATCACGACATATCCCACCCTTCAAACCGAAACACAGCCATGCAAACACAATTGCTTTACGGTTGAAACGCGAATGGGACAGAGGTACCCAAGCAATCGACTTTTGTACAAAGTCTCCCTCTAGTATCTATTGTAAATATGTCAACGTGTGCTCCCGACATAGAACAGGTCACTCCTTTCTTTACAAGATACATGATAGGCAACAGTGTCCCTTTTAAAACATCTGAAGCATTCTCAATAAAATACCTGGCAAGCATAGCAACTACTGGAAAAACCCCCCAGGAAGCGATTTTTTGTTGCCGGACACTTTATACCTGGACATAACAAATAAGATGTCACTAAGTATACATATAAAAAAAAAAAACTGCGATTGACTTTTTTTTCGTGACTTTTTACGTCAAATCGTTTGATGTAGTAATTTCTACATATGGCTCTGAAATATAGCCAGGTCTCGACGGCAAGTAGCCCCATTTATTTTCTCGTTTATTTCGACAGCCCATCTCTCCCACCATTAATAATATTGTGATATGAATTTCAATAAGTTGTGAAACGAACGCGTGTAACGAAGTATTATTTTCGAATGTTCTCGACAAACACGAAGTGCTTAAATCACGCGTCCTAATTGAATTCCTGTCGGATTGCTCGAAATCAACGCATTTGAGAGTTTCACACGGTTGGCTAAACAGCAAATAATTTGTGTACCGCATTCTTAAATTAGGTCAATTTGATCTTATTTCAATTATTGTGGTAGACATACTTTTTTTTTCTTTTTTGTTATGTAACTTAGAATGACAAACAAGCTGACATATATCTATGGCACATACTTGCTAAAGCTTACCTATTTACATATCATTTGATTGATTGGCTGAACATAGTAAAATTATAAACCCAAAAGCCAATTTAATTTCATGGGGTCCCAGGATAAATGTTAAAAGCTTTAATTAATTTAATTATGTTCGAAAACATTTAAATCATTTTTACTAAGGCGTTCGGAAAAATGTGTTTTTCATTTTTTGATAGAAGAAGGTAAAATATTGTTTATGCTAATGTTAAGGATTAGTGGAACATAAAATGGTGCAGATACTAGTGAAAGATGATAGAATAAAGATGAATTTTGTAAATTATCATTGAGATATAATTAATTTTAAGGATAGGCCTATCCTTTATTGGCTCTTTTTAAAAGTTACATATGCTTTTTTATAACACAGAGGGGCAGACGAGCATGCAGCTCACCTGATGGTAAGTGACTACCGCTGTATAATATCAGAGGAATTGCAGGTGTGCTGCCGGCCTTTTAAAGAGGAATATGCTCTTTTCTTGAAGGTTACGATCCTCTCAGATATATATATTTTTGCGATGCTTCGTTATTATTTGTATTATATTATATTATATTATCCTTCCCTCAAATAATCCTATGCAAGTAATGAAAATAGATTTTTTTTTATTTATTTTTTTATACAACTTAGAATGACAAACAAGCTGACGGCCCACCTGATGTAAAGTGGTAACCGTCGCCTATAGACATGAGAAGTACCATAGACATAACAGAGTATACTGTTTCGCCCATGATACCCCCATGCGTTGCCATTCCTGAGGACTCAGGTGTTATTCCTCTGTACCCAGTAAATTCACGCCATATCCCACCCTTTAAACCGAAACACAGCCATGCAAACACAACTTCTTCACGGTTGAAACACGAATGGGACAGAGGTACCCAAGCAATCGACTTTTGTACAAAGTCTCCCTCTGGTAAATGAGTGTATCTTGATCCATCGTAATACATTTTTTTATTTAAACTATTAACTGTCCACTGTTGAACATAAACCTTTACCATAGGAGAGATTTGCCAGTAGTTGCCACGTTTAGCAGGCGGGTTGGCAACCGTAGTTAGGCTTTTAGAGATGTTTTAAGAGGAACCGCTGTTGCCCATCCCTTAACCGTAAATTCGCTAAGTCACCTCTTACGACACCCACGGGAAAGGAAGGGGTGGCCCATTCTATTCCGGGGCCGACATAGCGGACTACGTGATGCATTTGTTGTGTATTAATCACTTTAGTATCGAGGGAGACAGCGCGGTTATCTAACAACTTATTTAGGAGGGGAGAGAGATTAATAATGGAGACTAAGGGCTCTATTGCTAGCAATATACCCAACCAGGTCGACCTCCACGTGATCCCCATGGAAACCATCGTGAATAATTCTTGTTGAATTCATCACGATGGGCTAACTGGCCTGTTTTCATTCTTATCGATCACCCTTCATTGGTGCCCCGCCTGCGTATCTCGTTAGCGCAGGCGGGGTTACCATTCCATTATCACCCATTAAAAAGAAAAACAACTTGTTTAGAACAGAGTATAAAGGGGGTAAGGGATTGTTAGTAACAGGGTCTAACAATCCCATTGCTAGGAATATAAGCTATTAGGTCGACCTCCACGCAGGTCCTCCTGGAAATCATCGTGGTTAACTCTTGTTGAATTTCAATCAACCAGCCTACAGACAAACTTAGGGGGGGGGGAAGGGATTGTTAGTAATGCGGACTATAAGCCCCATTATTAGTAATATACCCTGTCAGGTCGACTTCCTTGTGGTTTCATCATGATAGCCTAACTGACCTGTCTTTTCATACCCCACCTATTATCCCTCACTGGTTCCCTGTCAGCGTATCCCGTTAGCGTAGGCGGGGTTACCATTCCATTATTATCCATAAAAAAAACTGATTCACTTTCATCCGTACCTATCATCTTTCACTAGTGCCCCGCCAGCGTATACTGATAATCAGCGTATACAGACAGGGTCATTTATTTATTTTTACTAATAAAAAAAATAAAAACAAGGTATATTTTTACTAAAGGGGACTAGCGACCCAAACTAACGAGGGCGGCAAAATTGAGATTGAGGGCAGCTCTTGGCAAAAAAAGCGTGAAGCGAGAAGGTATTGCGTATTGGTAGGCAAATATCATGTTTGCCTGGAGCGGTAAAATAGCTAGCTATGGGTATACACCGGTGGGGCACCAGTGAATGATGATAGGTGAGGATGAAGTAGGTCAATTAGCCCATCGTGACGAATTCAACAAGAATTGTTCACAATGGTTTCTAGGGGGAACAACGTGGAGGTCGACTTAGTAAGGCATATTACTAGCAATGGGGCTGTCAAACTCTTTTGCTTAATTAACAATCCCTTTCCCCCCCAACCTCTTAGTGGGATTTCATATTATTATATACAGGTGTCCACGTAATTATATTCGTATTAGAAGCATTTGTCGACTGTTGCTGTTTTGCTTTGCTTCATTTGGGACTAGATGGCGGTGTGTAATATCAGTATATCAAAATATTTATTTATTTAACTCTTTATTGCACCATAAATAAAAATATACAATGACAAATGATTAATTCAAGTGAAATATAGTAACATAAATACAGATTGAAATATACAAATAAAGCTACAAAAGGCGGTCTTATCGCTAGAGCAATCTCTTACAGACAACCTTTGGTTAAAGGAGAACAGATAGAAATGGGCAGGTGGCGCAAGAGTGAATTAATAATTTTTCGTGCATAAAATATAAAAACCTGTAATGCACAAAAACATCAAATACATATAATTTATTAAACTACTTAATATAACAATATATATATATATATATATATATATATATATATATATATATATATATATATATATATATATATATATATATATATATACATACAAAATACATAAACATACACATATAAATACATACATAGCACACACAAGGAAATATGATCTATATCATATCATCTATATGAACGATAATCTAGTCCTTTTAATTCTAGTCTATTTAATTCTTTTTACACATATATTTTCCGAAATTTTTGGTTGGCGGCAGAGTTGTCAGTGTCATGGTAACCTCGCAAGCAACGGTGATTGATGTAGGTAAGGAAATGCGTCTATCGAGCCTGTTTAGTTAACGATGTAAGTCTCCTGGAAGAGCCAATGTTATTGGAACGCAAGAAACAGAAAGATATAATATATTTATTTTTGTTTAGTTTTGTTTGCTGTCAACCCTGATATAAGGAGACGAATATCGTAATCTAATTGATTTGTACAATTAATTGTTTATAACTGCATACATACATATATACATACATATCTGTCACGCCTGTCTCCCATTAGGGTAGGCAGAAACAATGGAACGCCAAATGCTTCGATTCAAACAAACCTCTTTCGCTTCTTCCACATTCATCAATCTTGTCATACACGCTCGTCGGTTACGGGTACTTTTAATTTGGCCCTTCTTCAGCACGTCGCCTATTTGGTCGACATACGTCCGTCTAGGGCGGCCCCTACCGACATCTCCATTCATTCTTGATCGATAAATCTCTTTCGTAATTCTTCTTTCATCCATCCTCTCCAAATGACCAAACCAACGCAACATTCCTTTTTCAATTTTTGTCACTACATCGTCTTTCAGTCCACACTTCTCTCTAATCACACTGTTTCTTACTCTATCTTTTAAAGTAATACCACACATACTTCTCAAAGCTCTCATCTGTACAGCATTTATCTTACTTTCATGCTTCTTCTGCCATACCCACGATTCGCTTCCATACATGAGTGTTGGTGTCAGTACTCCTTGAATTATAGCAAGGCGAGCTTTGCTCGATACATTTTTACTTGACATAATCGAGAGCAGTGCACCGTTAACACTGTTTCCCGCTTTTACTCTCCTCTCAATATCTCTGTCACACTTCCCATATCGTAAACAAAGAACCTAAATATAGAAACTCACTCACTTGCTCTACTTTTTCATCTCCTATCATAATCTGGCATGCCGTTAAACTTTCATTCCTCTCAAAACCATTACCTTCGTCTTCTTCGCATTTATTTTCATACCTTTTCTTGCATACGCTTCATTCATTATAGTCACCATTTGTTGTAATTCATACTCCGACGATGCAAAAAGCACTTGGTCGTCGGCGTATAAAAGAGTCTTAAACAGAGACTCATTCATCCTGAATCCACAATTAGATCCTTTCAAATCGGTCAAGCAACTGTCCATAAATAGGTTGAACAGCCAAGGAGACGCTACACAGCCCTGTCTAACACCGCGTTCAATGCCAAACCAGTCTGTATAGACTCCATTTATTCTGACACAGGCATTTGAATCCTTATATAAAGATTTGAATGCCCGTATCAAATGGTTGCTCACCCCATACACTGCCAGTGTTGACCACAGTTCATTCCTCTCCACTCTATCATAAGCCTTTTCAAGGTCAATGAAGGCGCAGAAAACCTTCTGATGTTGAGCTAAGGTTTTCTCTGTTATGCACCTTAAGGAAAAGACTTGATCCGTACATCCCATACCCTTTCGAAACCCTGCTTGCACATCCCAAATTTTACTTTCCGTCTCATTCATCACTCTTTTAATCAAAATCCTAGCATACAATTTGCCTACAACACTAAGAAGGCTTATTCCGCGGAAATTTTTGCACTCCTGCTGTGACCCGCTGCCTTTATATAGTGGCACAATAACAGCTTTGCTCCAGTCACCTGGAACACAACCGGACCGCCAACATTTATTGAACAGCAGACACAGCAGGTTTACAATGATTTCTCCACCTTCTTTAAGCATTTCGGCAGATATTCTATCGAATCCCGCTGCTTTACCAAATTTCATAATCTTCATTGCATTCATTACTTCATCCATACTTATATCACTTTCACTGTTAACTTCTTCGTCCATTATTTCATTTTCAACATTCTTTCTTTCACTTCCACGTTCAAATAAACTTTCAAAATATCTCTTCCAATGATCTAAGACTTCCTTTTGTTCCGTGATAACATTACCATCCATATCCCTTATCACGCCCATTTTCGGATCTCTCTTTTTACCTCTAGCTGTTCGAACTAAATGCCAGAAAAGCTTTTGATTAGCTCGAAAATTTCTAGAGAATTTCCTTTCATACTCATCCTTACAGTCCTCTTTCTTTTTGCTTACTAATTCTTTAACTTTCTTTTTCATTACATCATACTTCTCTTTTGCAATTTTTTCAATGTCACTTACATTACCTTGCATTCTCTTATTAGCTTTGGTAGCTAACAAATCCATCCATGCCTTTTTCTTTAGAGCCACCATTTCTTTCACTTCGCCATCCCACCATACATTCATTCTCATCTTAACATCCTTCCTCTTACTTACACCACAAACTTGAGTAGCTATATCAAAGATTCCGCATTTAAATTCCTTCCAAAATTCTTCTATCTCATAGTTATCTTTCTTCAGTAGCTCTCTAAATCTTTCATTCAATCTTTCTTGATACTGATTTCGAACCTGTTCTTCTGTCAGTCTCTCTACTCTTACTCTTTCTATTTCTGACATACGAACACGTGGACGATGTCGCCATTTATTGAATAAGCCACCTATTCTCGATATCACCAAAAAGTGATCGGTTCCGACATTCGTACCACGATAGACTCTTGTATCCTTCACTTTCGCTCTCAATCGTTCATCCACAATTACAAAATCAATCATACTTCTCTCAGTTTGCCTTTGCCATGTATACATATGAATCAGTTTGTGACTAAACAAAGTATTAGTCACCATCAGATTTCTCTCCAGGCATACTTCTAATAAACTTTCACCATTTTCATTCACTCTTTTATCTCCAAACATTCCTAAATTCCTTTCATATCCATCGCGACGGATTCCCACCCAGCCATTAAAATCACCTATCAAAATAATTCTTTCATTCTCCTTACATTTAGTCATAATCTCTCTTACACTATCCCAGAAATCCTCTCTGACCTTTGGTGGCTTGGACATATCCGGGGCATAAGCGCAAAGGAGAAAAATACGGGTCAAACCAACTTTCAGTCGTATAGGAGTCTAGGACTTACAAATTCAAATTCTTTAACAGATGCATTCATTCTCTCTGACAAAATAACTCCCACTCCTTGGCTGCTTCTTTCAGAGTCATTAACTCCAGACCAGTACCCAGTATATCGGTCATAAGTAGTAATAGAGCAGCCTTTCTTTTTTGTTTCACTTACTCCTAATACATCAATTCTTCTTTCACTCATCATCTCACATACTTCGTCTATTTTACTATTCATACCTCCACAAACATTCATCGTTGCAATTTGGCATTCCTTTGCCCTCTTTTTGCCATTTGGGGAAACAGGGGAGACATGACGTGACGTTGTTTATAACTGATATTATAAATATCACATAGCTTGAAGAATCGACAATCGATGAGGAAGAAAGGTTTTTGAGTGGCGACCGTGTACGGACAACCCCCCACTAGATGGAGTGACAACCTTGAATGCATTGTAAAGAGTCAACAGATGCAGGTGGCTGAGGACCATTCCTTATAGTAGTCTATGGGGTAAGTCTGTGTTTAACAGTGGACAATAATAATAATAATGAATAATATACATAACCATGTGCGTGAGCATGCACATGCACATGCACGCATGGGCGCGCACACGCACACACTCAAAAACTCACACACTGCACTTACTTGGTCCCGGCCCGTAAGTGCAGTATACGCAAAGTAGCGTATATACCAGCTAGCGCTGAGTAATAAAGTTTACAAAACAATAATAATGAATAATAATAAAGTGGATAACGGCTGAGATGATTATGATGAATGTTTTAAATATGAAAGCTTGTAAAAGCATTTGTTTCTCAATTTATGTTAATTTTGTAATGAGTAGGTATATATACTTATAGTCACATTTAATTTCGTAACAATATTTTTGAGGTTATTGCGTTGACGCAATTGCGTATCTTGATATAAGTCATGTTCACTATAATGCGCAGACTGGTGCGGCGTGGTGGGCCGGGGCGTTGGGTATATAATATGGTTGAACATAATGATGGTTGCCTTATCCGTCATACTCGTGAACGGGTGCTGCTAGGGATTCGTTTGTTCAATAATACGTGATTTAAAGTAGCTTTTTATCAATATGAATTTTATTTTTTATTTATTTATTTATTCATTAGTACATATATGTGTACATGGTGGACTTAATGCTAAAAGCATTCTCTCCCAGTCAACTATAGGAAAGTGTCTGAATACCCAAAAGCGGTACTAGTAACTATTGATATAGGAACATACATACTAAAAATATTACATATATAAATGGATAAATATATGTAAATAACTCACATATATATAACATATACTATATTATATACGAAATTGAGAAAAATATAATGTATTTAACGCTCGGATAAAGTAAAAAAGTGAGCATGATTGTTTTTTTTGAAAGACGGTTATACATATTTTCTTTTTTTTATAAATTCGAATTTACTCTCTTTTTTTTCTGGTATCACATTCCATCAGCTAGGTTGTCAGCTCGTTTGCTATTCCAAGTTGTATAAATAAAAAATAAACTACGCTCAATTGTCCTTTCCACTGCAACTTTAACGCCACTACTTGACTGATGCCAGCCGATTTTGTATCGAGTTAGGAGTCGGTTTCTCGGCAGCCATCGATTACGCGCCGCCATGATAGATACGCCGGCCATTTTTAACCGTAATGGAACCGTCCCGCTATGCTGCTAGTCACATTTCATTCATTTAAGTTCAGCGGCTTGTTAGTACATTATTCATCGTTCGATCGATCAATTTATTTATTTATTTATATTCTTTTGTATATTCACTTTTAATATAGGTATTAGGTTCGCTGTGTGGTCCAGGCATAGAATAGGCTTCTTTCTAGGTGGGTGTTGTAAGAGGCGACTAAGGGAGGATGAAGGATGGGCAGCAGCGTTCCTCTTTAAACATATACAAAGCCTAACTGCGGTTGCTAATCCGCCTGCCAAGCGTGGCAACTACTGGAAAACTCCCCCAAGGGGAGGTTTATGTTCAGCAGTAGACAGTTAAAGGCTGATATGATGATGATGATTAGGTTATAGTAAAAATGTACACAGACGAACTTATTCCTTAAAGAGATTTCTTCCAGTCAACCTTGAGAACTCGAAAGGAGAAAGTATCCATAGGGTTTGTATATTATAACACTATTTTTTTTATTACATTATTATTATATTATTACCTAATAGTTTATAAGTATAGTTTGGTAGTTTTGTCTTTGATTCTTGATTTGTACCTAGTTTTTATCATTCATTCTTTTCTGTTTCACCTTTGTGAATGTTGAGTACAACTATAATTGGACTGCAAACTTATAATGCTATTGCTGTATTCTATTGTTAAAAGTTTTGTTTGTAATCTGTTGTTGTACCACAAAAATAAAAATAAAATAAAATAAAATAACAATATATCGTCATATTTGTAGAATACCGACGGATCTTTATATGTAATATTTGTCAGATCCGTCAGTATTCTACGACTATGACGATATGGTCCAAAAATAATATGATAAATAATTAATTATGTTTTTAGTAACTATATATTTTTTTGGGTATTGATAGAATTGTGTAGATTGAAACATGACATATAAGTTTTAAACTAGACATTTTTTTACAACACAGAGGGCAAACGAGCATGCTGCTCGCCTGATGGTAAGTGATTACCGTCGCCCATGATCATCCACAACACCAATGCACACCTGCATGCATGCTATGCAGCGTTCTTATTTTATTCAACCGACTTCAAAGAAGGTTCTGTGTTTATTACTGCATATTGTAGATAATTTATTTTGGTCACTTTAAAAAGATTTTATATACAATGGCGGACTTATCGCATAAAGGGATTTTTAGTGGAATAGAATCTTAAATTATTTAGTAATCTATGTCGTTATCAAGTATTGATGGCTACGTACCGTGAAGCCGCCAGTCACATTTCATTTATTTAAGTTCAGCGGCTTGTTCCTACATTATTTATCGTAGGGTCGATCAATTTATTTAGGTATTGATACAATTTTGCTTCTCATGTCGGACGCATGTGTCGAAACGTGACATATCAGTTTTAAACTATACAATTTTCTTAATTTTTACGGTTCAATATCAAAATGTGTGATCAATAATGAATTTTATAGGCAAATTTTTAGAGACATTTTTGTAATGTTTGTAGGATTTCTAATTGTTTTATAAAAATAACATATAGCCTATATTACTCGTTTTCTATTTACATTATAAAATATTTTTTAAAATAGATTTAATAGTTTTTGACTTTATCCATTACAAACAAACGTATATAAATTTATATATGATCCCACTAAAAAAAGCTACCTCTTCCTTTCTCGTAGGTGTCGTAAGACGCGACTAAGGGAATTTAATAGCAGAGGGATGGGCAGCAGCGGCTCTGTCAAAATATATATATTCTTTATATAATATTAATTATAAATGTAAGTGTATGTAAATATTACAGAAAAAATAGGGTATTTTTTATTTATTTATAGGATTACCAACATAAGATACAGCTAAACATTTCAGTACAATACACTGGTAGATTAGATCTAACTGTTCTTACATTTATAGACAACCACAACATGCCTTGTGTTTGATAAACATTAAAATAGAATTAGATTATTAAATGTCATTAAATAAGTAAAAATATTAACAATATGAATAATAACATAATATAAATAATGAAAATTGTAATTAAATTATTTTAAATTATAAATAAATATAATGCAATGGCGAGGTACATCAACATTTTAATTTAGCCATGAACACAGAGTAACAATCGTTGTGAATATCAAGTTTACATGCAAAAAAGTATTTATCTCCAAAAATTTCTTATTGCATTAAGTCTCGATAGTATATAAAAAAGTAAACTCACTTTCACATTTATAATACTAAGTAAGGGTATGTATGTTATCTGTATTTAGTTAGATCGATAGATTCTTTTTTACTAACAACAATAATTATAGGTAAAAATAAACAACTATAAAAAGAAAAAAAAAATCAATACATTTTACTGACAATGGGAGCCGCCTCAGCTATTGCTATATATGCACACCTCCAGCGAGATATACCTATATAGTGCTGATTTTCAGGTGACCCCTTAACTCATTTATGGGTACATGAGTTCAATATAATAATAATAATAAATCTTTTATTTTCAGGCATATACCTATTGTTTACAGTTGTTATGATTAAAATTTCCTTTTAATGAATTAAAATTTTTACATTATTAATTATACGTACAAACTATTATTATTATTTTTAAACTATACATTATTTACAAAATACCAATTTAAATATATTTATTATAAAATATTTTGTCGTCAGGTATGCAGTGAGGAATACAGTCTTTACAATAGAATAACTTATTGTCATTAATCTTTCATGAAATTTTGCCTTACATTTAGGTAAAATAGCAAAAAAATCATTAACCCTGTTCTCTGCAAACATGCCAGACGCACTACACCGCTATATAATTGTTACTTTATTAATAACTCACGTAATTAATTCGCAACAATAAGTACTGAAAGCGTAACATATTTTTAGCACTGTGGCAACCCTGGAATCTCGGTATGACTGAGTTTCCATACGATGGGGGCAGATATTTTTTGTTTGGGCTGGGTTCAATGTACTAACAGCGCGTTCCAGCCGGTCTTTACGATCCTTTCTATTCTCATTGGTAGGGTAAATGTATTAACCGATTTGAAAAATAGCACTTTTCTATTTTTATTGGACTATGTTTTATGTGTATACATGTATTTAATTGATTTTTCTACTTTTGTAATTTTGTTGATTTTTCTAAATAGCGTAATGAAATGAATTACGCACTAGATTTTAAGTTACACCTTCAGAGACACAAGTGTGGAAACTACATCCAATTTGGTAGAGCAGTTTATGCGTGATGCCGATACAAACACACAGATGGACAAATTAAAAAAATATATTGATTTAGTATCTATAGATCTTATTAAGATTAGTTGTATTAATTTTTAATTGTCAATGCATAAATTAATCAGTTCCCATCAAAATGTGACACTTGCATGCTATTCTGTAAATGGCTAAATAGGCTTGAAACTTTATGTTTTTTTTATACAACTTAGAATGGCAAACAAGCTGACGGCCCACCTGATGGAAAGTGGTAACCGTCGCCTATAGACATGAGCAGTACCATGCAGAATACTGTTTCGCCCATGATACCCCCCATGCGTTGCCATTCCTGAGGACTCAGGTGTTATTCCTCTGTGCCCAGTAAATTCACGCCATATCCCACTCTTCAAACCGAAACACAGCCATGCAAACACAGTTGCTTCATGGTTGAAACACGAATGGGAAGAGGAATGGGAAAAAGCAATCGACTTTTGTAGAAAGTCTCCCTCTGGTGTTAATTAAGTTTAGTATTACTTTCTGAAGGGAACAATTACATACAAAACAGTTTACATACAATCAGAATACAATTAATATAAGACAGGAATAAATATTACTATTTGGGAAAAAGAAAAAGTATTTTTGACAATTTTTTAAAATTGTCAAAGATATCGAAATAATTTAAGATTTTGTCTCAGAAGAAAATCAACTTCAATTAATAAAAAAAAAAGAAAACTAGTATATAATTATACGAATATTAGAATTGTTGAATATATTGATTAAAAAAAATACAGTTAATGTGGTGAAATGCATCTCTTCATCTCTCCCAGGACACCTGTGATAATAATGATAGCAATGGTATTTGTAGTTATGCTTGCTATGTTGGCAGGGCGACTAAGGGAACTTGGGTTAAGTTCCCTTAGTTTCAGTTCTGACCTGGGGGGAAAGAGATTGTTAGTAATGGAGTTCGACATTGCTAGCAATATACCCTATCAGGTCCTCCTCCTGATACGTGGTTCCCCCTGGAAACCATCAATGAACAATTCTTGTTGAATTCGTCACGATGGGCTAACTGACCTGCTTCATCTTCACCTATCATCCCTCACTGGTGCGTCACCGGTGTATACCGATAGCGCGGGTGGGGTTACCATTCCATTATCACCCATTAAAAAAAAACCCTCTGTCCGCGTATTTTTTTTCGCTTCATTTTCGCACATCGCTTTGACAACAAATAGCATTACGAGTATTTAGCCATTTAGCGAGATTCTGAGAAACAATATCAATACATCAAAACAAAAATCGCGGGATAACAACGTTAATGAACATAAAAAATGCGAGCACGTCGAAATCGCGGGATGCGTAAAATTAAACTACGTAGTTGATACTGTACGCGGAATATCGCAGCAGCGTCCATCTTAAAATATCAACAAGCCTAACTGCGGTTGCCAACTCGCCTGCCGAGCGTGCCAACTACTGGTAAATCAGGAGGGATTTGCCAGTAGTTGGCACTTAAGCATCTTAAGCCAATTTAATACATAGCTAATTTACAAGGTTGTAAAACTTCTGGTAATAATAATAGTGGTCAGTTTTCGAGTGTTGGCAGTCGCACGCATACTAACGGTAGTGGAATTAAACAAAATAATTGTAACCATATAACTTAGTAATAAGGACTTTTACAAGATAACACCTATCTATCTATCTATTTATCTATTTAAGAGCTGCGCTCTTGTCAGTGGAGCTCTTGCCACTCACTATGATTTTCTGCGAGTCTCTTCACCTCTTGATACGACACGACACCAACTCCTTCCTTGATCTGCCTAATGTAACTATGTCTCGGTCTCCTTCTCCCCCTCCTTCCTTCTATTTTACCGTCTATTATAATGTTCATAAGTTCGTCGTGTCGTATCAAGTGTCCCAACATTTTTCCCCTTCTGTCCTCAATAGTTCTTATAATTCGATTTAATATAATTAAACTGCGATATTTAATATGAATTTTTGTTTAAAACACCAAAAATTAAGGACATTAAAAAATAATAACAGCGAAAACTTTTTTTAGGAGTCTATCGCGTCCACTTATTTTAAAACTGCAAGGAACTTTATTTAAAATTCTAGATTTAATTAATCAATGTCTACGAACGTCTAGTCTAGCCCTCTGCCGCCTTAGTTGGATAATTAAAAGTTTTGTCCGCCTGGAAGCAATAAACCTTTGGAATCCTCAGTTCTCTTCATCCTCGCCTGGCTGGAGCAGTGAAAAAGTACTCTGTAACTGAAGGTACACTAGTTAATTCTGATTAATTCTTGGCCATTTGTTATCTTCTGGAGTACTATGTCAAATCTAGATTCTATTTTAATACAATTTAATGATATTATAAATACAAGTTTAATGAGAATATCATAGAAATACTCGACACAGTATAACAAATTATATGTTGTTATGTCCATAGTCAAAAACTATTCACATCTGACGATTACAATATACTTTTCATCATCGTGAACAATTCTTGTTGAATTCGTCACGATGGGCGCAGCTCACCTTCTTTTGACATGTGTAAGTTGCATCAATTGAAAAAAATCTATAGAAAAATTTTCAGCGAATAACATAGGCTATGTTATTATTATTTACTATTTCTTAGTCCTTACAAATATCAACGAAGTCGGGACACTGTATAACAAATTATATGTTGTTATGTTAGTCTGTAGTGAAAATCAATGAATCTGTTTTTAAGCTTATACTTCTCGACCGCGTATCGATACGCGGTCATGATACAGTTCAGCAAACGTGATATGTGTATATATCAGAATACGATACGAAGGAAATGGTCAGTATTTATCAGGAAATGATACAATCGATTTAACAACAGCCATGCAATGGTGTGTCGCATAATTGCGTATCATTCCGTATCAAATAGCAGTCCATGATTATGGATACAGATCCGATATCTATATATTGTGTTCCTCTGGACATTGATGGCGGAAAAAAGGTCTTAATCCATTATGATATCGCCCATAACGATCTGATATCTATTTTCGAGTATGTTAAAAGTCTGTTATTCGATATTATTTTTTTGGATAACAGACTTTTAACGTATTTCTTATTAGAGCAGTATATAGATAGATAACTAAAATTTTCGATATTTTTTTATATTATCTAACCCCCCTTTTTTTTGATGGGTGAAAATGGTATGGTATCCCCGCCTGCGTTAACGGGATACGCTGGCGGAGCACCAGTGAAGGGTGATAGATGAGAATGAAAATAGGCCAGTTAGCTCATCATGATGAATTCATCAGGAATTAACCATGATAGTTTCCAGGGAGAACCACGAGGAGGTTGACCTGGTTTCTCCTAACAATGGGATTCTCAGTCTCCATTACTAACAATCCCTTTCTCCTCTATCTACCCCTACTCATGATACACGTCAATGATACACAATGAAGGTACGATACATTAAAATGCTTTCATACTGATCTATCATCTGTTACTGGTGTCCTGCCGATGTATATCGATAGCGCAGGCGGGGCCACCATTCCATTATAATCTATAAAAAAAAAAAACTATAGCGTAGCAGAAACTTTGTTGTATCATTTTTTAAAGCATTGATAATAAATGTACGTTTTATTCTGTAAATAATTTAAGATTGTTTCATAAAAAAAAAGACTTTAAATATGGGAGTACTAGTTCTTTTAATTTAGAAATTAAACTACGGAACCTTTTTTGATTAAATTTCTATAGGACCAGCCTGAAAGTATATTATTTTAGATAAAAAAAAAAATTCGATTTACAATTGTCGAAGTGATGAGTTAACTGATATAGTAAAAAAATTAAAACATAATTTTAAAATTACTGGGTACAGAGGAATAACACCTGAGTACTCAGAAATGGCGACGCATGGGGGGTATCATGGGCGAAACAGTATACTCTGTTATGTCCATGGTACTGCTCATGTCTATAGGCGACGGTTACCACTTTCCATCAGGTGGGCCGTCAGCTTGTTTGCCATTCTAAGTTGTATAAAAAATAAAAAGATAAGTTCGCCTGTATACATTTTCGTTTAAACCTGATATTAATATTAAAAGTGAATATACAAAAGTATATAAATGAATAAGTGAAAAATAATCTGTGTTGAAAAATAAACTCATTCTTTTTTGAAATCGGCTAAAAATAAAAACAAGTATCTAAATATTTCCGTGCATTGTTAGAAAACTATTTATTTGCAATCCGCTACAACGTCAGCGTAGACAAATTTTATTGGGAAACGGACGGAAAGCATGTGACTTCGGTCCAAATTGGAAACAACTTTTTTTAGTACGCCGATTTGCAACAAAGTATGTCAGCTAGAGTGATGGCAAACGGTTATAGTAGAACAGAGGACCTAAATAATAATAATAAAAATATTTTTTACTCGAAACGTTCAATCGAGAAGACGGTTTCAAAGTCTCGGGGAGCTGGAACCCAGTAATATGAAAACATTACCTGCTGTAGTGTCATTATCATTGTTATTATTTTAGCCGTTAATTGTGTTCTTTTTTTACAACACAGGGTATAAATGAGCATCGGCTCACCTGATGGTAAATTACTACCGCTGCTCATGATCACCCACAACACCAAAGGCATTGCAGGTGTGCTGCCGGCCTTTTAAAAAGGAATATGTTCTTTTCTTGAAGGTTATGATGTCGTATCGGTTCGGAAATATTACTAGTGGTTGTTCGTTGATGTTCTACTGAATATAGGCTTCCCTCTATTTCGAGTTGGTTACCGTAGTTAGGCTTTGGCGATGTTTTAAGAGAGACGTTGCTGCCCATCCCTCGACTGTTAAATTTCTTATTTGTCTCTTACTACATCCACGAGAAAGGAAGGGCTGGCCCATTCGATGTCGGGATCACACGGCGACTCATTGTAGTGTGCAGTTGGTAAATGACTCGAACAAAGATACGGTTAGTGTTGTATGCAGAAACCTTTAATATAGTGACATATTTGCGTGAGATATGGGACAATTAGTGGGTAGAGGTAAACACTTCTGCCTCGGAAGCAGAGGAGCATGGGTTACTTTCAGAAATTAGAGAATACATTTCCTTCCAAATTTATACAATAAAATGTCATTAAACCGAAATGCAGCAGTGAATTCGTTAATTTATTACCCCACCAGTCTTGTTCCAGCTTAACCGACTCATCGGAATAGGTTGTGCGGTTATCGACAACAATTCAGATTGTTCAAACTGCGAACTAAAGTGCGCTGGACACTGGCCAAAGTCCGACTGAACGTTTATTGGATTTAGGATCATCGCGTTTAGAAATGTAATTAACTGTCCAGCAGTTGGTAGCCCTGCGAAATGGTCGCCGATTGAATTTTTATCTTCGTTTTTGATACTGGACGACGGGAGAGCGTATGAAATACTTTTTCATAGCACAGAGTAGGGTTGTCGATCGTATCGATGTAGTATTTATTAGACCAATTTGAGTTGGTATGCCGGGCGATAAACGAAGTTGGGCGAAGCACCCTTTTTGTGCTACTTTTTTTTTGCTTAATATTTGCTTACTTTATATGCATAGCGTGTTTGTTCTCCTTTAACCAAAAGTTGTCTGTAAGAGATTGCCCTAGCGAGAAGACCGCCTTTTGTATCTTTATATATATATATATTAATCTGTACTTTATGCTACTGTATTTCACTTGAATTGTTGACGGTATTGCTTATGTTTCTTGTACAATAAAGAGTTAAATAAATAAATAAAATAATAGCGTGAACAATTGCTATGCTTGAGTCTTCATTTTCGTGATTAGGTTTTTTCTCCAAACTCCATCTAGTAGACGACCCCTCGTCCTACACTGCGTTTGTCCGTAAGGGGTCGCCACTCAAGATCATGTGACCAGTCCATTGCCATTTCTGCTCACTTGTCTTTCTGATGGAGTTATGAGGTAACAAGTACATATAAAAAAATACAATCGAATTAAGAATCTCCTTTTTGAAGTCAATTGATGATGATTTCATGATGTTTGGTTGAGTAGTCATAACGATAATCATATAAAATCTCTTTCACATTTAATAATGTACTTAGATAATATTCCGAGAATTACACTTTGCAAATATTTCTCCGATTTACGGCATCTGTCGCGTTCGAGCCGCGCTGGAACACTTGATATTGTATTTGTTGGGATATTACGTAGTTTACGTACTTATATAGATTTGTCTGCAAATGACATCTACTGACGAAGGTAGCCAGATGTTTTTGAAGTATTTCTTAGTATGTTTCTCTAACTGTTCTGCTATGTTAGCTTAGTTTATACTAGTTGTATCACGCGGTTTAATCCGCGTGGATCAAAATAAAGTATCTTATATAATAAGTTAGGATTTAACCTATCTGTGTACAAAAATTTATTCAAATCCATTCACTAGTTTTTATATGAATGAGTAATAAACATTCATCCATCTAACGTTGCAAATTAACACATTTTGGGGAAGGAATTGTATGTAATGCAGATTACCGGTCCCTTTGCTAGCAATATACCCTGCTAGGTCGACCTCCACGTGGTTGTCTCTGGAAACCATCGTGCTGAATTCCAGGTGTATTCATCACGGTGGGCTAACTGACCTGCCTTTTCATTCTCACCCGTGATACCTCACTGGTGTCCCGCCAACGTATACCATTAGCAAAGGTGGGGCTACCATTCCATTGTCATCCATTAAAAGAATTGTTACATATATTATATTAAATGGATTATAAAATACACATATATAATAAAAAGTACTTTTTAATACTCGTATGGGTGTATCGTTCTTTGGTATCAGAAGATTCTAGGTTGCCTTCGTTATGTTTTACTCAGATATGGTGGGGGATAAGGGATTGTTAGTAATGGGGATTAGTAGCCCCGTTGCTAGCAATGTACCCTGTCAGGTCGACCTTCTCGTGGTTCCCCCCGGAAAACATCACGATTGATTTATTGTTAGATTCGTCACAGTGGGCTAACTGACCTGCCTTTTCATTGTCACCTATCATCCCTCACTGGTGCCCCGCCAGTGTATACCGATAACGCAGCTTTCCCTTATCATACATTAATAAAAAAACTCAAATGTGGTTTTTTGGACGACGGTTCACCGTGCCATGAAGAAGTCGATTGAAAAAGAAGAAAGTTCTCAATTCAGTTGCATTTTTTTTAAAGTTTGTTACCTCATAACTCTGTAAGTTGTTAAACCGATTTGAAAAATTCTTTTTTTTACCTGAAAGGATATTCTTATAGATTAATACTATAAAAAATCATTAAAATCGGGTCAGTAGTTTAGTTTTTTAATCGAAATATCTGGTTATGACACAATTGAAGTCGGTTTTTTTTTGTGGAATCTTAGTTTTACCAGAGGGAGACTTTGTACAAAAGTATTTTGCTTGGGTACCTCTGTCCCATTCGTGTTTCTACCGTAAAGCAGTTGTATTTGCATGGCTGTGTTTCGGTTTAAAGGATGGGATATGGCGTGAATTTACTGGGTACGGAGGAATAACACCTGAGTCCTCAGGAATGGCAATGCATGGGGGGTATCATGGGCGAAATCGTATACTCTGTTATGTCCATGGTACTGCTCATGTCTATAGACCACGATTACCACTTTCCATCAGGTGGACCGTCAGCTTGTTTGCCGTTCTAAGTTGCATAAAAAAAATTAGCTTAGTGTTATGTTTCCGTTTTAAGTTGAAAATTTCATAAGTTCTTTTTTAACGGTTATTTACGTTATAAAATACACATATATACCAAATTCAGTTTTATTAACAAATTTATTAAGTTAATAAACTTAATAAATTTGACTGTGCGTTGACAGATAGTAAGGACAAAAGACTTTATAAATATCGGATATCGAATACCGTAATGTGGTTTCCTTACTTCCTTTACCTACAGGAAACTACAATCTCGATCCGGAGTTCTCGTTAAACGGCGGCACAGTTTAGCGGGACTCCCCTGGGTAATTAGTGGGATCTAATTACTTGTTTTTGTACCGACACAGCCACTTAGGTATAAGCACTGATACGTGCTTGTCTTAGCTTGGGTTTAAATTGTTTTTAAGCATAACTAGCTTTTACATGCGACCTTGCGTGCTAGGACAAAAAGAACGCTGTGTTCTATTTCATTTTAAATCCTATCAAATTTCATGAGCCGTCAAGGCTGCAAGAGGAACTAAACAAACAAACAAACTTACATATAATGCCATTTTCACATTTATAATATTAATAAGGATTATTTAACAAAATTAGTAGATCATTTAAAGAAGCGTTCATATTTATTGTAGTAACTAGCTTTTTGATGGAGGTCGCTTGATCGGGACAAAAGTAGTCTATGCCGTTTTTCTGGCCACGTGGTCCCGGCATAGAATAGGTCACCCCTTCTTTTTCCATAGGTGTCTTAAGAGGCGACTAAGGGAGAGCGAGGGATGTGTAGCAGCGTCCCTCTTAAAACATTTCTAAAAGTCTAACTGCTGTTGCCAATCTGCCTGACAAGCGTGACAACGACTAACAAAACCCAAGGGGCAGGGCTGTGTCCAATAGTGGACAGTTGAAGGCTGATATGATGATGATGACGACAATGATGATGAGAATAAGGATGATGATGATGAAGCCTTTCTTCATCCTATATTGTATGTATACAGCAAATTTTTTAGGGATTGCTTAGCTGTTAATGTACTAAAAGGTAAAATATATTTTTTATTATTGTTCTATATATTTACGCACACAACGTATTTTGATGTATCTAAAATTAATTATTGAATATATAATAATAATTTTTGCACATTAAATATGTGTAAAATTTTTGAAATAATTTACCTGCTTTTCTTGAAGCATTTGTATGGAGATACCCTATCTACATAATGCAAGGTATACAATCAATAATATATACATAAAGAAAATAAAACATGCACACACACACCCATATATATGCGCGTACACACACACACACACACACACACACACACGCACACGCACACACACACACACACACACACACGTACATAAAGAATACAGAAGAATTGACTACATTCTCCCCTTGAGAGGTGGCTTCAAAATTTTCTTGTAGCTATTAAATGTAACGGCATGCCTCTCACGTGGCAGACTATAAGATCGAATCATTAACGTGTGCGAGTCTCTGTTTAAAGTTGAACGCGGGAAAGTTTGATTAGCCAGTTTTATCTGCGGGGTCAACCGGGGGCGGTCCATTTAACAGAGTGCCCGCATTTGCCGGCCGCTCACGTTTCTGGATGAGTCGTGAGGTGTCGGTGATGAGCGGTGGGCGAGAAACTGGTAGATCTTAGCTGATCTTTGATACTTTTTGTTATGAAATATGTTAGATTTAATAATCACTAGCGGCCTGGCCCGTCCCAGCTTCGCAGGGGTGGACATTTTTACATTTTAATGTGGCCATTAAGGCTGCACACGCAACGGAAACTTAAAAATGGAGTAACTTCTCCCGTTTTTCCAACATTTCCCTTCACTGCTCTGCTTCTATTAATCGTAGCGTGATGATAAGTATACTATAACCTGCCCAGGAGTATGAAGAATAATTGTACCAAAATTTCGTTAAAATTCGTCGAGTAGTTTTTATTTTTGTAACGAACATACAGACAGACAGACAATAAATTTACTGATTGCATTTTTGGCATCAGTATCGATCACTAATCACCCCCTAATAGTTATTTTGGAAATATATTTCATGTACAGAATTGACCTCTCTACAGATTTATTAGAAGTATAGAAGATGAATACAGCCGTTATCTGCCTACTGCTGAACATATGCCTCATATATATATATATATATATATATATATATATATATATATATATATATATACCATTAAGTTACCTTAGTCGCCTTTTATACAGCCACAGGAAAGGAAAAGGTGATCCTTTTTATGCCGGGACCACACGCGGTCGATTTATTAATATTATAATAAAATTGTGGCTTAAAAGCTGGCTTGTTTTTTTTAAATTTCCAGTTTGTATACCTTTTTCGATTTTTTATTCAGTAATATTTTTATTTTGTCATTTATGCTTCCCAATCATCCATCCCATTCATGCTTGCATTCCATATCTTTCTAACGTGGTTCATTTTGCAGCCAAGTTAAAGCTGGCTTGTTTGTTTGTTACTATTTAGCACCTTAACGGCTTAACCAATTAGTTTTGGTATACATGTAATATATGCGATGGGGGAAGGCAGGCTGTATATGGCTATATATAGCAAGTCCCGGTTACCCAGACGAAGTCGTTGGTAAAAAATAATACTAATATAATAAAGCGGAGAAGTTTGTTTGATTTTTGTTTTATATAATTTAGAATGGCAAACAAGCTGACAGACCACCTGATGTAAAGTTTTAACCTTCGCCTATAGACATGAGCAGTACCATGGACATAACAGAGTATACTGTTACGCCTATGATACCCCCCATGCATTGCCATTCCTCAGATGTTATTCCTCTGTATCCTGTAAATTCACGCCATATCCCATCCTTCAAACCGAAACACAGCCATGCAAACACAACTGCTTCACGGTTGAAACACGAATAGGACAGAGGCACCCAAGCAATCGACTTTTGTACAAAGTCTCCATCTGGTGATTTTTTTCCCTATCATCTTCTTTGGTCATCATATCAGCTGTTAACAACTGCCTACTGCTGAATATAGGTTTTCCACATAAGTGATGTATTGCTAGTAGTTGCCACGCTTGGCAGGCGTGTTGGTAACCGTAGTTAGAATTTTGGTTTTGTTTTAAGAGGACCACTGCTGTCCATCTCTCGATTATTAAGTTCCTTTAATGATCGAGGTGTTGTAAGTGGCGACTCTTATGACACCTACGGGAATTTATATTTTTTTATATTTATATTTCTATATTTTAATTTAAATTTTCATTTTGAACTAAAAAGACCAAGAAATATCATCCAGATCAATAAAAGATTAATTTGAAAATATATATATATATATATATATATATATATATATCGTTATAAGAACCCACCGTTTGAGTACAGCTCGCACGAATGCATTCGTGTTAATATTTCGGCACCGCGTCCGCCTGTCGCCGGCGGCGGCAGGGTGCGCACTCGTCGTCGGCATACAAATGCATCTGCAGCCTGTGTTTGTTGCCAACTTTGTTCTCCTGATACCTATAAATTGCGACGCCTCCACCGCTCCTCGTTTATAGAACATACGACTGTGCTTTCATGAATGACTTGCCAATGTATATTTTAATTAAACATTAAAATAGTTATTTATAATTATTATTTAAGTCGTTAACTGTCCACTGCTGGACATAAGCCTTCCGGTTGTTGCTACGTTTGGCAGGCGGGTTAGCAACCGTAGTTAGGCTTTTAGAGATGTTTTAAGAGGGACGCTGCTGCCCGTCCCTTGCCTTCCTTTAGTTGCCTCTTACGACATCCACGGGAAAGGTAGGACGACTTATTCTATGCTGGGGTATACACGGCGAAAATAGTTATACTCGCAATTAAATGGCATGAGGTGATAGGGGTATTTGTGATCTCGAAATGCAGGTTAAACTAAAGGGATTGGTGTTTTTTTTTATGCACTTAATGATACTACTTAATGACAATTGTCGCCTAAAGACATGAACAGCACCTTGAACATACTATAGTATACTGTATGTCCATGGCATGCTTCAGGCGGTGACATTTCTGAAGACTAAAATGTTATGCTTCTGTACCCTGTAATTTCATTGCTATATCCTACTCTTCAAACCGAAACACAGCGATGCAAATACAACTGCTTCATGGCAGAAACACGATTGGGGCAGAGGTGTCCAAACAGACGACTTTTCTATAAGGCTCTTTCTGGTAAATGATTTACGAATCTACCAAAGTACCAGTGTTTTTGTAAAGTAGCGAGATAAAGCCTATACTTTCACGGCAAGTACAGGATATCCACGTTGAAAATGCTGCACTGGATGTGTGGACTTACGTGAGCTGATGTTGTCCGTAAAGAACACATTCACGGTAGTCTTGATATACGAATATGTGAGATATGACATAAAATACAAGAAATCCTTTTGTACTGCTATGGCCATGTCATGTGGAAACCGAAAGATTACATTAGTCCAAGATACGATGGATAGATGTTGTGACCGAAGACATGCGAGCTGTGTGTGGAATAGAAATAATAGGAAAGCCAATCTTGGCTACAGCCGGGATTAAACTAGGACAAAGAAGAGAATACGACTATAATAATTTATCTACCTTTAACCCCCCCCCCCCCCCCCCCCCCTAAGGGAGAGGCTATGTTCAGTCAATAGTTGGTTCAGTTAAAATAGTTGATTCAACATAGATAACGAATCAAATTTTTCAAAAACTTGAACATTTCAATTTGCATAAAAAAGTATATCAACAAAATTGCAGTTTATGATTTTTCAAAGTCATGTTTATGTTTCTTCGGAGATTTTTAACAATTTTAATTTTGGTGACAACCTGTGAGTAATGTCTGCTTTAATATCCTTCAGGGAATGTACATAATTAACAACTTTTACGTCGACACGGTCGTAGCCTGAGGGTTTGTTATCTCGAATTAAAAAATCTGAGATCGTGGGTGGAGGATTGGTTAACATCAAAACTTTGTTGCAACTTTAAAATTTTTGACCAAGTAATAAAAAATTAATAAACTCAACAATTGGAGCAGTAACAATAAGTTTCGCAACGATCAACCGGATCCACAGATCTTAACTAGATTGTATTTTTAAGCGAATTTGAAGAGAAAGAGATTGTCTATTTGTTTAAACTTCTTTTGCGCTTATATCGTCGGTTGAATTTCACAATTTTTTACTTGATAGGATTCCTCTTTTGTTGACCCTATTTTAATTTTTTTACGGTTGAAGCTGCTGTTTTTCATTGTGGAGTAAAATTTACTTTTTCGTAATTTTGCATTCTAAATTTAAATATTAAATGTAACGTATCTGTAAGAAATCTCGTCGTTCCTAGGTATGTGTGCACTTGTGATTAAAGAGTTTCTTTTTATTATAAAACAAAGAAAAAACGAACAAATGAACTTGTTTTAACTTTGTCGTTTATTTACAATTGTTATTTTATACTCGGATCAACTAACAATAAATTAATCATTAGATATTTTATTATCATGTAATAAGAGTCCGTTTCTCCAAAACCCTTTAGTATTTCATTATTGAAGTGTGAAAATAACTCCTTAACATCAACTTAGTAAATGATTTGTTTCTTCAACCTTATCCGTCTCGGATAAATCTCATCAGAAGTAATTCCCGTAAAAACAAGTTAAATCTTGTATTCGGAAAGCCAAGATTAACCAGCTTCTTGTAACAGAAATAATTATAGCAATTTCTGAGAACTGTATTCAAAATCAGTCACCGTATTATGTGGGAGTTTTCTCAAAGAAGCAGAGACAAGAGACCGAGGAGATAAAAGAGATTAGAAAGAATTTTTTACATAAGTAAATTTAATTAAACAATTTTGAATAGTTCTTTTTAGTGCTTCCATTGCCATATTTGACAGCGGTTTCAGCTGAGAAGAATGGCTGGACATAGGACGAGTTTGATGTCCTGTTTTACCTTGTAAATATAGCAAAAACATATCTATCTATAAATTTGTTTGTCATAGGATAAAATTATTAAGATATCGTGTCATCACACAAAAAATACAGAAGAACTTTCTCCTTTTCTAATTGAAAAATATACAAACTTTACTTACGCACCGCTTGCCATCGATAGAGAATTCATCTTCACACGCTTGAACCTAAATGGTCACGTACAGTGCGGTTTCAAAGAAATTTTCACCCGCGAATGCTCAGAGTTCTTCTAAAAGAGTATATTAAGGTTTATTCAGGGTCAGCAACGTGCACGTAACACCTCTAGTGTTACAGGCGTCCATAGATTATAGTGACAGTTTACTATCAGACGGGTTGCATGCTTGTTTGCCATCTTTGTGGTATAAAAGAGACTTTAACTAACAACTGAGTTTCATAAGCCGATCACGAATAGTATTCGCTCATAAAATATTTGTGAATGTTAAACAGAGAGCATTGCTCTTTTATTATTTCCATATGAGACATAAATTTTGTACGTTAAATGGGAAGATACCAATTTGGCGTATCCACTTCCAATTTGTTTCGCTGGCGTTTA
Source organism: Galleria mellonella (assembly GCF_026898425.1). Lineage (NCBI taxonomy): Eukaryota > Metazoa > Arthropoda > Insecta > Lepidoptera > Pyralidae > Galleria > Galleria mellonella. Next base: position 2,527,180 of record NW_026442112.1, read on the forward strand.
AAATGCCTTTAGGAATCATTACTTTGTTGGAGACATTACATATTTCATGGAAACAGGTGTGAGTGTTCTTTGACAATATGGCTGAAGGCCATTTTTAGATTAATTCATTAGCTGAACTGTTAGTTATATTTTAGAATTGCTTAAAAGGTTGTGAAATGATAAAATAGGTATACAGGTTTAACTATGAATCTTCTCTTATTATAAATATAGCATACCTTATTTTTTAATGAATAGAAATGGATTGGTAATCTCGCTTATGCCATTGGTCAACGTTGGCGGAGCACTAGTGAGGAGTATAATAGGTGAGTGTGAAGCAAGTTAGTTGACCCATTTTGATGAATTCATCAAAAATTGACCACGGTGGTTTCCAGGGGGAATCGCATGGAGGTCGACCTGTTTGGGTATATTCCTAGTAATGGGAATGGTAGATCTTATTACTAATAATCCCTTTGCCATCAATATAATGTACTATGCATTGATAGATTGGCAATGCAATCTTAAAAACGAGACAAGAAAATAGTTACACTAGTGTGCGTGTTATGTAAATATATGCATGTATTTGTTCGTTCTAAATTTATATGTAATTAAAGTTGGAAAATAGCGAGATATCATGTATTTGTTATAATTTAAATTTCGAATCGTTTACGTTCAAACCTTTATTTTGATAAATTAGATATTTCTTGCTACCAATTCTTGTATAAAATGTTTTTTATTAGTCTATTATTGTGTTTAAAAAGATACACGTTTAAAGCATATTTACGTAAGGAATATGCAATTTAGTAGTTCTTTTTCTAATTCGTGTTATACGAGTATCAAGGTACAGTACATTTAACTTTAACTAGCTACATTCACTTAAAACTATTTCCATTTCAAAACGTAAAAATAATTAGAAAATGTTGTTAATTCTGCCAAATCAGCTTCAAGCTTACACTGTGCGAGTGTTTTGCCTGTTTATCTCATCTGTACATGTATGTTATTATGTTTTTTCTCTTTTAAATTGCCAATTTATTTACTTTATATTTTAGGGCCCACACTATAAACATATAATAGTCATTTTATTTATAAATATTTATATTATTACCAGAGGGAGACTTTGTACAAAAGTCGATTGCTATGTCCCATTCGTGTTTCAACCGTGAAGCAGTTGTGTTTGCATGGCTGTAATTCGGTTTGAAATATTATATCAGTTATTTTATTTATAAATATTGTCCATATTATATACGACGGTTACCACTTTCCATCAGGTGAGCCGTCAACTTGTTTGCCATTCTAAGTTGTTTTAAAAAAATCATTAGATGTCTATTGTACATAGACGTCAGTCATAAGGATGTATTGCGAGGGACTCTGCTACCTATTTCTCGCTCTCCTTTAATTGCCTCTTACGACACCCACGGGAAAGGAAGGGGTATTCTGTTCTATGCCGGGACCACACGGCGACATACATATATTTGAAGTAATTTATAAATACTTTTCAATTGACATTTATATTTATTAATTAATTTATTAACATACGTATATAAGAATTATCTTATATACTAAATACAAAAGAGACTACCAAACAATTAAGTGCTTTATATTATTCCCAAATTCGTGTATAATATAGTATATATCATATATGTGTAAGTATTTTTGTTATTAATATATATTTATTCGTTTATATTTGTAATTTTAGTACGTATGTATATCAATAATTAGTAGTACCGCATTCGAGTATTCTGACACTCCCCTATGGTTGACTGGGAGAGAATGTTTTTAGCATTAAGTCCGCCATGTACACATATTTGTACTAATGAATAAATATATATATATACATACAAACAAAGGAAATTAAGATAAAAATGGTGGGTGACACAGCCTTAACATAACCTAGTACGTGCAGTGCTAAGTTAACAATTATTAAGTCTCTTAATGAAGGAATAATTTTCTAACTGAACTGAACATAAAAACATAGATACGACTCCATACTGAGTTATTATTATTGTTATGTTTTACCCCATTAAGCCAGTCCCAATTGTCCTTACCAACGTTTCCCCACTGGGGGGTAAGAGTGGAATTCCATCTATCTCTATTTGGGGAGATGAATGGAAATTTATTTCCACTTATGCCTACCGAACTGTTTTTGTATACATTTTTATACATATAAGTAACATCTTAATTTGGCAAAAATGTTTAGTTTCTATGTTGTAGAATTTTAAAGTGTAAATAATTTAAAATTGTTACAAAACCAGTTATTTTGATTTAAAAACCTAACGGCTGAATCAATTTTGATAAAATATCTATAACATCTAACTGCAAGTATATTCTTTCAGGTAAAAAAAGAATTTTCCAAATGAGTTAACAAATGACGGAGTTATGAGGTACCAAACATAAAAAACATAGAACCGAACTGTGAACCCCTTCTTTTTGAAGTTGATTGAAAAACGAAACAAAGTACAAGTGTTTTAAATAATATTATATAATGGAATAACTTCTGAATTAATCGGTTCAAATTTCACTGAGAAATCTATTTTTGAAAGCGAGGTCGGTTCTGAAGCATTATTATTATTCACTAAACTTATGTATCTCTAAATTCGTAATTTCGATTTGATAATTTATCAAAACTATTTTGGTTTGGACCATCGTGATTTAAATGAAGAATAGTTATAATGTAATTCTACTAAAATTAGTTTATATCTACCTACTGGATATTGGAATAATTTTGCTGTAATATCAAGTATTTTTTTTTAATGGGTGATAATGGAATGGTAACCCCACCTCGCGCTATTGGTATACACCGGCGGGGCACCAGTGACGAATTACTATAAAAACTGTAACACGGAGTTCTAAAATATATGCACTCAGCGTTTATAAGAACAATACATCGTATTATAACCCGCTCATCCGTATGTGTCGTACTTTTAATGAATTTTCAGCTAAATGTCTTCAAATTGATATCTTCAACTCACGTCTAAACACCTTCAAAAACATTTTACAATCAGCATCAAGTCTCTTTAACTTGTCATATTTTTCTTAATGACTTTTCAAAAGTGCTTCAATGTAAGTTTATTTGAATAAATGATTTCTATTCTATTCTTTTATATATTTTTATTATTTGCATGTACTTCATTGTTATTTACTAAATTCATATGCTTTCTTTATATAACTTTATAATTTAACATTGTTTGCCTCCTGCTTTAACCATGCTGTGTGTACACGTGTCTGGGTCTCAATCTAGTTCAAACTATTGCCTTTATATAATGTTTGTAATGTTATTGATTGTTACCTTTAATAAATAAAAAAAAAATCAACAAGAATTGTTCAGGACAATTTCCAGGGGGAACCACGTGGAGGTCGACCTGATATCGGGCATATTGCTAGCAATGTCGAACTCCATTGCTAACAATCCCTTTCCCCCCCGTAATATCAAGTTGAAATTTTAATGTTATAGATACAAAATTTAAAGTATGGACACGTGATGTGCAGGGATGAGAATCATGTATTAAGAATGAATGTAGGTAGGCTATAAGAGACCTAAGAAGACATGGATGGACTGTGTGACAGATAATATGGCCAGATTGGGAGTAAATTCGAAAATGACTGCCAATAGAGAAGAATGGAAGAGAAAAACATATTATGCCGACCACAAATAATAATTGGAAGAAGGGTAGGTAGATGTAAAGAGTATCTATCTAGATGATAATTTTAAATATGACCGATTTATAATCTTCATTCCTATTTATTTATTTTTATTTTTTTTTCTCACTTTCTCACTTTAAAGTTAACTTTGCTGGTTACTCTGTTTAAGTCATAGATTGTTTCATTTGCTCTTCTAATACAGTTAATTGTTTGTTATAGTAATATATATATTTATTTGTATATATATATATGTTAATATTAGTGTAATTATATGTTTATAATATAAGAATATATTAAGTAATATTTTTTATATTTCCTCAATTCAATACTTCGTCTTATTTTATTTAATAATCTACTTATTTCTCGGTTTGTTCAATGGTTCACTTGTAGAGAACACCATTCAGTGTTAAGACCACTATATGTACATAGTTTTACACAGTGCATTAAATTTTAAATAAATAAATAAGAATAAATACAAAGTTATTTTGAGCAGGTGCTTTAGGATTGTTCCTTATGGAAGCTTATGGGAGAGACCTATGTTTAGCAGTGGACAGGTGATGACTGATGTGATGATGATGATGAACAGTATTTCGGCATCGAGTTTACAGGTAAAAAGCATAACAACAATGATGCAGACTTCACGGTTGCGACGTGCATTTTAAAAAAAGCTGAGCACGAAACTAATAATAAATGAGTCAGAACAAAGTTTGCTTCTCAGACAGCGCTCTGCAAAAATAAAATTATACAGGGGAAAAATAAGACCGGGTTGCAAGAGCTACCTAAATCTGCAAGGCTTAAAATAATACGCCACTTATAAGAGAAGTCGGAGGGATTTTGTTGACAGTGTAATTTGTAAATATTTTTTAGTTACATTTTTAAATACAAACACATGGAAACGAAGTAAACAATTAAAAACGATCATAAAGTATAAGTATATATAAAATACCTATATTACCTATGCTATCGGAAATTGGAGTATATCGGAGGATAAAGTCAGGTTAGTCGGCCTTTCATGATTAGTTTCATCATTATCTTGCCTTTTCCTATTTATTTGAGGTCGGCACAGTATGTCTTTGTCTTCCATAAATCCCTGTTAGCTGTCATTTCCAAGCTCACTCCTCTTTTATGTATATAATCTTTCATACAGTTCACCTTTTCTTCATTCGTTCCCTTCCTTTACTCCACTTTCATATTTAACACTTTCTTTAAAACATCGCTATCATTTCTGCGGATGATATGACCATACCAAAACATTCTATTGCTTTGCAACTTCTCCGTTATTTCCGTCATTTCGTGCTTTCATGATTAATTTACTAGGAATTAATCATGATGGTTTCCAGGGGAGACCACGTGGAGGTGAACTTGACATGCTATATTGCTAGAAACGGGACCGTTAATGCCCATTATTAACAATCCACCCAGCAACTACAGATTGGTAAGGATTCCCCTCGAGTGGTACGGTGAACACGCCAGCCACCCTATCTTAAGAAAGAAAACCTGCCCATACCATCAGGGGGCGGGTCGCTGCCGTCGGAGATGTGAGTGCGAAAGCGAACTCATGTTTCCGACATATGACGCCTCGAGGGTATATCGTCTGGTTTTTGGTGGGTACACCCCTGCCTAACAAGGGGATTCCCACAGTACCCATTCACCTCCCAACCAAGGTGTATGGGTCTGCATAAAGCATTTTCCAGACATTAAAAAAAAGGTTGGTAAGGATTATGATGAACACACTGTCCTCCCACTATGTGTATACAAGATTGATTGAAACTCAATCAGCTAGACCACAGGCTCTTGGATTAATTAAATTTATTTGTGGTTGAAATCGACATCCAATAGTTAATTGGAATGTTCAATTGACACAAGATTTGAGGTTGATTTGGGGGCATGAACATTTTGAATTTGCATGTCGAACTATCTAACTTTACAAAAAAAATTATACCTTTTGTAGCTTAAACAGAGTAACAGTGATGTGGCAGTAAATAACTTGCATGGCATAACATGGTATAATGCTGAGCGTTGGCCACGTTGGGAATTAATTGTTACAAATTAATATTATTGTTTTTTTTTGTTTCGTAATTGCAGTTGGTCGTCAATAAAGCATTCTTTCCTTCTTTTTTCTTTTTCTTTAACTTCACTATTTTTCTATAAATTCAGTAAAATCAATTTTTAGATATTTAAAAAAATACAGTATTTATTAAATACAAATAACAGTTTTAGCAAGTGTTTTTTTTATACAATTTAGAATGGCAAACAAACTGACGGCCCACCTGATGGAAAGTGGTAACCGTCGCCTATAGACATGAGCAGTACCATGGACATAATAGAGTATACTGTTACGCCCATGATACCCCCTATCAATAAATAGGCCAGTGCGTTCTATAAATCTAAAGAAACAAATATTTCACGATATGGTAAAACCCGTGCTATATTTAGGAGAGAATACGCGTATATATTAATGTATATTCCGATTGGATGGTGGGACGGTCGGTCGCCGTCTGGGGTGGATTGCGTTTGTCCTCAAAACATTCAAATATATGCACATGGCTAAGTAATGGAATGCCGTACTATGCTATGTTGGTACTTGTATCGATCGCATAGCTTACTGATCGAGCTGATCACAAAGCTTTGGAACATCTGCATATCAATAACTTGTTAACGTCTAAATGACAGTTCAGAAGCTTAACAGCTTCGCTTCTTGAAGACATGTTATTTGCATATATTGGGTAAAGTCATACGAATAAATCAAAGAATAAATACAGTGTAAAAGTAACATTTATATACATTCAGAATGCTGCAATGAGGAGTAAATGTAATGTCTTCTCTTTTAAAAAATCTTATAGATTTTTTTTTAATGGATGATGAATGGAGTGATAACCCCGCCTGTGCTAACGGTATACGCTGGCAGGGTACCAGTGAGGGGTGATAAGTGAATAATGAAAAAAGGCAGGTCAGACAGCCCATGGTGATGAATACACCTGGAATTCAGCACGATGGTTTCCAGGGGGAACCGCGCGGAGGTCGACCTGACAGGGTATATTGCTAGCAATGGGACTGGTAGCCCGCATTACAACGATCCTTTCCCCCCCAATCTTATAGATTGAGCTAGTTGTTATGTCACAAATCAAGCAATCGGAGTTAGGCTTTGTTAATCTTTTATTAGGGTGTTAATGGAATGGTTAACCCGCTTGCGCTATCGGGATACGTTGGCGGGGCACCAGTGAGGGGTGATAGTTGAGGATGAAAAGGCAGGTCAGTTAGCCCATCGTGACGAATTCCACTAGAATTAACCACGACGGTTTCCATGAGGAATCACTTGTGTCGACCTGATAGGGTGTATTGCTAGCAATGGGTCAATTAGACCCCATTACTAATAATCCTTTCCCCCCCTAGGGATGCTGCTGCCTACCTCTAACCATTAAGTTTCCTTAGTCACCTTTTATGACACGCACTGGAGAAGAAGGGGTGGCCCATTCTATACTGGGACTACACGGCTACACCTAAAATAATTTACTGTAATTCAGATAAATTCTTATAGTTTACATAAATGTCCGTGTGGTCCCGGCATAGAATAGGACACCCCTTCCTTTCCCGTGGGTGTCGTAAGAGTCGATTGAGGGAGGGATGGGCAGCAGCGTCCCTCTTAAAACGTCTCTAAAGCCTGACTGCGGTTGCCAATCCGTCTCCCAAGCGTGACAACTACTGGTAAAACCCCCCAAGGGGAGCCATGTTCAGCAATGGACAGTTAAAGGTTGATGTCATGATGACATAAATGATCGCGTTAATTTCCGTTTCTTGTTAATTTTAATCGACGTTAATATCCAATTAATTATATTTTTTTGAATCATAAGAACTTAATCAATTATTTTTTTCGTTCCCAATTCGAGGTACACATCCCTTTCATTTGATATTCACATTCGGGAGCTTGCATATAAAATAATAATGTGCGATCTTACAGTATCTACATTGAATTAATGATGATGCTGTCCATCCGTTGAGTTATTGATGTCCCTGTGTTTTTTATTGGAAGGCCACGTAATCTATAAAAGTCGAAATAATCCAGGACGAGTTCATCGACCTGAACTTGTCAGTTAGATTACTAGTAGACTTTACAGGATTCATTGTGACGTAAGTTGTTCTGCTTTTGTTATTATTCCTGAAAAAATTTTGTTTTTTTTTAAACACAAACACAGTCTAAAATCTTCCTATTTCTGATTTTTTTGCTGATGTCCTACTTGCTGGAGAGTGGTAACCGTCGTCTACAGGAGGAAAGGGATTGTTAGTAATGGGGAGGTTAGTCCTCATTGGTATCAATGTACTCCGACAAGTCGACCTCCACGCGGTTTCCCCTGGAAACTATCGAGACTAATTTATCATTGAATTCGTCACGATGGGCTAACTGACCTGTTTTTTCATCCTCACCTATCACCTCTCACTGGTACCCTGCTAGTGTATACCGATAGCTCAGGTGGAGTTACCATGCCATTTTTACCCATGAAGAAAAAACCGTTGTTTATAGATATGAATAGTATCAAGGATATAACAGGCTATACTGTGTCGTCCATGATACTCCTCACGCGTTGCTATTTCTAAAGATTAAGGTATTATGCCTCTATACTCTGTAATTTCACTGCTATATCCCACCTATCCGTGGCTGGCCGTATGGTCACGACATAGAATAGGCCACCCCTTCCTTTCCCGCGGTGTCGTAAGAGTCGACTTAGGGAGGGCGAGGGAGGGACAGCAGCGTCCTTCTTAAATCGGGCTGAAGCACGCAGTTAGGCTCGTGCTCGCATCACAGTCGCTCATGACTAAAGATCGTGAATTGATTCCGAAACTAGTCAAGCTTTTCGATCTATTTACGCATAATTTAAACCGGTAGATATTACATTAAAATATTCTATTAATATTTCGCCTCCGTACGGATATATTCCACATGCTTGGCATACTGTAGCCAGTAACAGTGATCAATGTAATAAGAACTTGAAGAATACCCTTGGGTCCGCCCGTCATAAGTTGTTGGAGAAAGTTATTACCATTACTCAAATCTAACACTTAATAAAAGTTCTTGGTAATGATGCATCGGTAACTAAAAGAGGATTAATGGAACAGACCGGGGAGTTATCTCGGGGCCTGATCGGATTATGCTCAGAGTATTGGTTTTTTGAAACTTTTATTATTTACTAAAGGAGGTTGTGGTTTGCTGGTTTATTGGATGCGCTACTTTATTGTCTCAGTGGTCGTTGAGTTCGAATCGGGGATGATTTTGTGTAATCACTTTCACTATGATTAGACATTTAGCAATCAGATCAATATGAACTTTATATGCTTATATAAACTTATATGAAAAACTGACGATTCAGAAGAGCCCTAAAAGTCTACTTAGACTTATTTAAATAAAAGCTCTTTTAAATCGTCATTTAGTTTTAATTCTAAAACAGTAAAATCATAAAAGTAATTAGTTTTGGAATGATATCCGTAGAAAAGAATATCGGTTAACATTATATGTACTTATTTAAATGTTAGATTTGAGCTACTAATATAATGAGAAAATTTGTAACAATGAATGGGTGGATGTTTGTTTATATTTCACGCAAAAACTACTGAACGGATTTGAATGAATTTTTGTATACGGATAATGACTTAACTTTATAAATCGTCAGATAATTTATCGTCAATTTTAAAAATCGGTTTAGAATTAACGATGTAATTATATAATAAAATTACAAAATATGTAAACGAACTTAGCACATAAATGTCTGTACATGGAAGATATTTAAGAAAAATTTATATATAGTTTTGGAATGTTAGAATCTGTCTGACAAAACATATAAAGATCGTTTAACATGACGATGTGTAACAACTGATGTATATTTTATCTAGATATGTCATCTAGAAGTTTAGTTAATTTACAATTTTCGCGTTTACACACATTTTAAATACACAATAATGAGAAAATTTGTAACGATGAATGGATGGATGTTTATTAATCGGGTGACTCATTTCACGGACTCGGTAGCGATGTCGATTCCAAAAACTACTGACGTTTCGACGTGGATTGCGCCACGATTTGAATGAAATTTTTGTATTTACTTGTAAAGATAGGTTTCCCGATGTATTTAAAATATAGAAGTGGTTTCTTTTTAATATCCGTAGAAGAGCCATAAGTGAAAGACATACGCCAAAGAATAAGTAAGCTGAGGTAGCAATGAGCTGGTCATATAACTTGAAGAACCAACAACTAATGGGAAAGAAAGGTTCATAAGTGGTAAGCCCTTACTGAGAAACGCAGTGTAGGATGACCCCTAACTAAATAAAGTAACGATAGTTGCATTGTAGGAAATCAGTGCAGACTGCATAATTTCCTTCCTACTGCTACCAAAATTGCGCTATCCCAATCGCTTTTAGTCCCAATTCTTGATTACGCCGATACTTGTTATTTGGATCTTACAGAAGACCAGCTTAACAAACTTGATTATCTTCAAAACGTTTTTATCAGACTTATTTCCGATTTAAGAAAATATGATTACATTTCCCAGTTTCGCGCTAAGCTTAAGCGGCTTCTTATTTGTTTTCGCCAAAATACATTATTTCACTACACCACAATATCCTTTTTAACTTTTTTTTCCCTTGCTACCTGAAGGAGTGGTTTGACTTCTTACATTCCGTCATTTATTTTAATCTAAGGCCGTCGGAGGACCTTCAGCTGAAGACACCAGTACATTTCTCTAGTCTTTATAATAGATCGTTTACTTTGCAAGCTGTATGGTTATGGAATGGTTTACTAGTTTCTGTACGAAATATACAATGTTTACCAAGTTTTAAAATAAAAGTTAAGGACTTTTATTTGAGCAAGTTGTAATTTTCGTAATTTGTTTGTCTGGTTGGTATACTTATTTTTTTTCATATTTAATAATTTTATAACATTGTGTTTTAGGTATGTTACCAGAGGGAGACCTCTGCTTGGGTACCTCTGTCGCATTCGTGTTTCAACCGTGAAGCAGTTGTGTTTGCATGGCTGTGTTTCAGTTTGAAGGGTGAGTTATGGCAGTGAGTTTACAAGGTACAGAGTAATAACACCTGAGTCCTCTTGAATGCCAACGCATGGGGGTATCATGGGCGAAACAGTATACTCTATTATGTCCATGGTACTGTTCATGTCTATAGGCGACGGTTACCACTTTCCATCAGATGGTCCGTCAGCCTGTTTGCTATTCTAAGTTTAATAAAAAAAATGTGTATAGATAGGTATATAATTACTGCATGTATAACATCTTCAAACCTCCGATCTTCCGGTTCCAGTTTTTTTCGATCAAACTGTTTCTCTCTCTTTCCTCTCCATCCTAAGATTGCCTAGAAGGGATCACCTTTAGCGATAAATTCGCCCGTTGTTTTCTCAGTGTGATCATTTCTTGTAATTTGTCTAATTTGTCTGTATTTACAATAACTTTATTATTGTAATCTTTTGGAGGAAACAACAAAGAGTATCTTTTTATCTATTTATAATAATGATGTGAAACTGAAGTATAAATGTTCTAAACGTAACTGTTATTTATTACTATCCTGCACCCCAATGGGTGATAACAATTTGTAACACCTACAGCGTTGCAGCTTAGAAAATTTGCTCGTTAAACAAAGTGAATGTGCAATTTTGTTAAGTACTGGCGTCAGACAAGTTAGCTCGCTTTTAAGTTTAGTGTACAGGCTTTGTGTGTTAAAACTGGAAGGTTTATATTCAGCAATATTTATATTCAAACTATCGGACACCTGAGATCTAAAGTTTATAGCGATATTGTATTTTAATTTTTTTTAATAATTAATAGATAGATAAAGTTATTGAACTAATTATTATAAATACATAACATTTTAATTTTGTAATGAGTAGGTATACTGATTGTCACATTTAATTTGGTATTGATATTTTTGACGTAATTGCGTATTTTGAAACAAGTCATGCTCGCTTTAATATTCAGATTGGCGACGGCGTGGTGGGATGGGTCATTGGGCTTCCTATAATATGGTTGAACACGACGATGGCTGGCTTTTGCGTCATACTCGTGAACGAGTGCTTCTAGTAGGGACTTATCTATTCAAGAATACTGTGTTTGATTGTAGCTTTGTAGCTTTTAAATATGAACCGATTTAGAACATTCTTTTTTTATCTGAAGTGCATCCTACGCTTACATCTTGGTCCCATATAATTTTTTTTAAAATCACTTCTGTAGTTTAGTTTTTAAATCAAAATGACTGGTTTTGTTACAACTGAAGTTAGTTTTTTTGTGTCTTTAATTATGTTTAATTCCGTACCATTAGTATGCTTGCGACTGCCAATACTGTCTCACTACTATTATTTTTAACTCCAATACTGTCTTGGCATACGTTCACTATACGTTGTCACTTAATCTATGTTTTCACACTTGATGCATTATCTAGTAGCACTTGGCGATAGGCGACAAGTACCCCACTTGGCACTAAAACTGCTACTGGTGTTAACTACCCACCTCCCACACCACTCTTGGTAACAGTGAAATCTATTAATTATCTCAGGCCATAGATTATCTGAGAGTCATCCATTAAATTATCCGAGACATTAATATGGCCTATCTTGAATATAGGATTTTGTTGAGTTAATTTTTTTTAAATAGTATAATAAAAAGTCCCCGTCGTGTCTGTATTTCTTTTAATTTATGCAATGGATCTTGTTACATAAAGATGTTTAGATGTTTGATAATGATGATGGTACACGAATAGATTTTAACGTAGTTTAATAGACATGGCACTTAACATATTATAGATAGGGAATGTCTATGAAATTTGAGATAAGGGCATAAAGCTACTACATATATACTGGTATTGTGAATGGACGAACGGAGGTCTGTCTGATGGTAAACGGTCACTGTAGCCTATAGACGTCTGCAATACTAGGGGTGTCACGTGCACATTGCGGATCCTGAAGAAACCGAAACAAATCGAAAATAAAAAGTACACACAGTAATACATCTTTTTTGAAGAACCTTATACTGTAGACTTTAGTAATGGCTAGTTATAAAATAGTAAATTTTAAACTTTCGCGTTGTTTTTACATAATATTAAATACACAATCGGGAAATTGTACCTACATACCTGCTTCTTTATTGCCGACGTTTAGAATAGTAATTATATAATACTATATAGTTCATGTACCGCACACATGCACACGTCGACACACACACCCACGCATATACAAACTCACACTAAATGTTACATGTTTAAATGAACCCTGTTCGTCGCACCAAAACTGTAAACTTTCTTGCTTTGTCTTCCACGAGAAAGGCTTTGCCTAGTGTGGGGTCATAGCTATGGTGTATCATTGGCTAATTTTGTTTAAACAAAGTCTATAGGATATTGTGAGTATGATAGCAAACAGGCTGGACTGTGTGTACGTTAATCACTGCTGCGCAATTTCCAATGGAATTGTACAGCGGTGATTATCTGTATACTATTTAATATATTATGTGTGTGTGTATTAGTATGTGTGTGTGTATTAGTATGTGTGTGTGTATTAGTAGGTGTGTGTGTGTGTATTAGTATGTGTGTGTATGTACTGTGTTTGTAAATTTCCTAACATTAGTTTTAAGAAAATTGTTACTAATAAATATTTAATTGACCAAAAAGTCCGAAATAAAAATGATTATTATTATTGTTACCACTTTCTATCAGGTGACCAATCAGCTTGTTCGCTATTTGAAGTTTCATACAAAAATACTCTGTACAGAGAGTTAGGAGAGGTGTACAAGTGAGTGAAATTTTCGAATTCTTCCCCAAGCTACGTAGGGTAAAAAAACTTGTGAAGTACTTACTAACAGCTCGTAAATTGTTGTTATACTTAGCACTAAGTTTTTCCTTATTCGATATTCACCCGGCACAAATACGTTGACGGAGTGTAGGCAGCGCTCCGTAAACTTGGCCGAAGGGTTTGCAAGTTTCGAATTGTTAGCACATTGATCGCTTCAAGTAGACTAGGGGCTGATGTTGGATTGTTTGCGGGGAATTTTAAATATCTCAAAACTGAACATTTCTGTCTGAAATCCACTTACACCCAAGTAAGTAGAAATGTAGTCTCCTGGAAAGAATATAGGAGAAAATTGAGGGTTATATGAAGCTAAAAAGTAATGGCAAACAAGTTAACGTTTCGCCTGATGGATATTAGTAACCGTTACCTAAAAATAAAATAAAATATTTTTTTTTGATGGATGAAAATGCAATGGTAACACCGCCTGCGCTAACGGGATACGCTGGCGGAGCACCAGTGAAAGGTGACAGATGAAAGTGAAAACAGGCCAGTTTGCCCATTATGATGAATTCATCAGGAATAACCATGATAGTTTCCAGGGGGAACCGCGAGGATGTCGACCTGGTTGGGTTTATTGCTAGCAATGGGATTCTGTCTCCGTCACTAACAATCCCTTTCCCCCCAATAAAGTATATTACAAGTTACTTACGCGTTACTGTTCCTGAGAAATATGATACGAGAAGGTCATAGAAGATAAGGCAAATGTAAAGCTCAAGGTAAAAAAAAAGTATGCATGAGTGGACCTCTTTCTCAAGATAGTCGTGATGATCATCAATTTCCATTAAAAGATCGCACCTGTAGAAGAAAATATCATTATTTATTGAACCATGGCTCCGTGTTAAAGTTCAGATAATTTTTTTTATACAACTTAGAACGGCAAACAAGCTGACGGCCCACCTGATGGAAAGTGGTAACCGTCGCCTATAGACATGAGCAGTACCATGGACATAACAGACTATATTGTTTCGCCCATGATACCCCCCATGCGTTGCCATTCCTGAGGACTCAGGTGTCCTCTGTACCCTGTAATTTCAAATTTATTAAAGGAATGAGTCTTCCAAGTATCGTTGCCAATAATACATACAGTTTTTGTTGAACATTTTAACTCATATGTAACTGTGCCTGTAATAAAAAAATCAAATCATGTGATATCAAAGCCTAAATGCGGTTGCCAACCCGCCTGCCAAGTAACAGCTGGATATACTCCTCTAAGGGAAAAGCTCTTTTTTAGCAGTGGACAATTAATAGCTTTAATGATGATGTAGAATGGAACCTGAATTATGATGAATATGAGAAACTGCTTTAGATTATATGTAAATATTTTTTTTTTTTTTTACAACACAGGAGGCAAACGAGCATGCAGCTCACTTGATGGTAAGTGACTACCGCCGCCCATGGTCACCCATAACACCTACGGCATTGCAGGTGTGCCGCCGGCCTTTTAAAAAGGAATATACTCTTTTCTTGAAGGTTATGTTATCGTATCGGTTCGGAAATACTGCTGCTGGAAGTTGATTCCAAAGAATGGTTGTGCGAGGAAGAAAGTGCCTTGAAAAACGCACGGTGGAAGAGCCTAATTAAAAATGTATATGTAAATAAGCATAGAATTTTCAACAAAAAACTCTTGAAGAAATTTATTTTTATTATTATTATGTACTTATACATTTTACTAATTCATCGATAATTATTATATATAACACATTATATGCCATATATTTATCTAAGGTATATATACATAAATAAATGTAATAAAAACTTACTGTAATTGTATAGTTTGCATGAATATGTTTCTATTCTATATGTCAGCCGAGCACTTAATGTATCACTATGGCTATATCATATTTCTGAATTATAGAATATATATATTACACAATGATTGATTCTACGAATCACACACTAGCCTGATGTAAAAGTGTTTTTGGTAAATAAATCTTATTTTATTTAATTTCATTCATACATAACAACAAAATGAAGATTATAAAATAGTATTATTAATTATATATAATACAAAAATTAAAAGGGCACATTAGTATAATAATTTTTGCAAGGACTTAAGACGTGTATATAGGAATAACTCCTGAGCCCTCAGGAATGGCAACGCATGGGGGGTATCATGGGCGAAACAGTATACTCTGTTATGTCCATGGTACTGCTCATGTCTATAAGCGACGGTTACCACTTTTCATCAGGTGGGCCGTTAGCTTGTTTGTCATTCTAAGTTGTATAAAAAAAAAGGTAGAAGCTGATGGTATAACAACGACATGCTCTCTTGGTTCGGTCACGCGTAGAGAATGTCAGATGAAAAGTCGAAACATATTACGAAACACGCCAATGATATCGTGTGAAATTGTTGAATACTGGAAACATTTGTGTATACAAGGACACCAACATTCTATCAGTTTATTTATTATATATAAAAAAAAGAAAAATAATTTACAATAATTCTTCTCAACACTTCATCTCCTGTACTACATTAAGAATTTGTTGTGTTAAGGTTTTATTAACTTCAGTAGCTTGGCTCAGCGATAATGATTAAATCAGCTCTCATTTCTTTATAATATGAACATAGATATGTGGTGAAGTAAATGACGAGGTTAAATCTCCATCATCTTATATATATGCATGTCACAGTTATCCAACTTTGTAAGACTGTACTTAACAACAACTGTATTTAACGGCGACCTGTTAGTCCTAATTGCAGTTAGTTGAGTGAGAAAACTTAAAATTAATGGACGCTTAATAGTCACGTTTATTATTCTAGTAAACTTCTGTATTTCCATATTTCAGTAGTGGAAGGAAACTAGTTTTATTTCATGATCATTTTGGCCTCTATATATCTGCTTTATATAATACTTTCTTCCATTTGCGATCATCTTCTTTTTAATTCTGTCCTCTTCTTGTCTTCTTAATGTTATCGGTTAATTTAGAAGATCAAAATCGTAATGGTCTATGGTTATGTATGGAGTTTTTATTCTAAGACTTTTCAATGATCTGAAAGGTCTTGGAGTAAAATTCTGAATTTGTGTGAAGATGTCTCGTTTAGAGGTGAAACACGTATTGCAATATATGCGCGGATTGAATAACGGTCGGAGATTGATGACTAATATGGAAGGTTGTTGAACTTCTACTAATAATAATTGTAAATTTTTAAACGTTGGCAGTCGCAAGCATACTGATGGTAACGGAATTAAACGAAATAATTCTATTCGACTAACCAGTCTAAGACTCTAAGAAAGTTTAGGTGGAAATCTAGGGTACTTGTTTACTATATGGGATGGTACTTGTTTACTATATGGGATGGAGAATGATATAGGCAAATTTTTATATGTATTGTATTTTGGTTAGTGAACCTATCCCGGTTGGCAAAAGCAAATAATGTCTAATTTACAATGGATGCTTCGGTTTGAAGGGTGGGATATGGCGTGACTTTACTGGGTACGGAGGAATAACACCCGAGTCCTCAGGAATGGCAACGCACGGGGGGTATCATGGGCGAAACAGTATACTCTGTTCTGTCCATGGTACTGCTCATGTCTATAAGCGACGGTTACCACTTTCCATCAGGTGGGCCGTCAGCTTGTTTGCCATTCTTAGTTGTATAAAAAAAAAGTTTTTGTATAAAAAATATCATTTGTGTGAAAGATGATGATAGTGGATACAGAAATTACTGCGAATAGAGAAGAATGGAAGAGAAAAACATATTATGCTAACTCCAAATAATAAGTGGGATAAGGGCAAGAAGATTATGATAATGATGGATGATAGAGATTTTTTTCCAAATTGGTTCATTCAAGACTGGAACATATACTGTTTTTCATATAAAATAATCTAACGATATATGTCACGGATTGTTCTCGGATTTAGTGCTAAGATGTTGGAATCAATTTTGGAAGTAGTCGACTATGATCGTCTAATGAAGTGTCAGGGTAGCCTGTACTCAGACTGTAGGTAGGTATAGCTAAAGGAAGTCGGTGGAATGGCTGCCGAGTTCGGAATTGTTTGCGCATTGATTGCCTAAGATAGTCAGAGAGCCAATATTCAATTTGGTCACCGTGAATCTTCACTGTGATATATCTCTAATTTTTTAAATTGTTTATTTATATATAAAAATAAAGTCAAATATTCGATAATTCTTACCATGTGGTCTCGGCATAGAATGCTTCATTCCTTCCTTTCCGTAGGTGCCTTTAGACGCGATTAAGTGAATTTAATGGTTGAGGGATAAGCAGTATTGTCCTTCATAAAATATCCGAAAAACCCAACTGCAGTTGTCAACGCACCAGCCAAGTGTTAAAGTCAAACCCCTCCACCATTTAAGGAGGCCTATGTTTTTCTTACCGTGTGGTCTCGACATAGAATGCTTCATTCCTTCCTTTCCGTAGGTGCCTTTAGACGCGATTAAGTGAATTTAATGGTTGAGGGATAAGCAGATTGTCCTTCATAAAATATCCGAAAAACCCAACTGCAGTTGTCAACGCACCAGCCAAGTGTGGCAAGTACTGGCAACCCCCACCCCTCCACCACCTTATGAAGGAGGCCTATGTTAGGATAATTCTTACCGTGTGGTCTCGACATAGAATGCTTCATTCCTTCCTTTCCGTAGGTGCCTTTAGACGCGATTAAGTGAATTTAATGGTTGAGGGATAAGCAGTATTGTCCTTCATAAAATATCCGAAAAACCCAACTGCAGTTGTCAACGCACCAGCCAAGTGTGGCAATTACTGGCAACCCCCACCCCTCCACCACCTTATGAAGGAGGCCTATGTTCAGCAGTGGATAGTTAACGGCTAATGTATATTTGATAGATCTAGACTTTTCGATTTTTAAGATTTCTGTTGGCATTCTGATAGAAAAAGTGTCTCTATATTTAGTAATAATATTTCTATAATTCATACGATGCCTTAAGTAAAATTGTGCTGTTTGTATATCTCTTTCTCTTTTTTTATGTGTGTGTATGTTTGTGCATTTACAAATGGATTACTATCATGATGATCTCGTTTAAATTTTGATACTTTTGAGGCCATCGTTTTACTTTCCTTGCCACACGATTTCTCAATCTAAATATTTATCACGTATGTTTACGGAAAGTTAGTGTATTTTTTTTTTATTTTTAAGTTACGGTTTCTTTTAACATGATCATTACTAGATAGTTAGAATTTACTGGGTGCAGAGGAATAACACCTGAGTCCTCAGGAATGGCAACGCATGGGGGGTGTCATGGGCGAAACAGTATACTCCGTTATGTCCATGCTACTGGTCATGTCTATAGGCGACGGTTACCACTTTCCATGAGGTGGGCCGTCAGCTTGTTTGCCATTCTAAGTTGTATAAAAAAATAAAAAAAATTGTCATCGTTCAATTAAATTGTAGTAGGTCATCGTGGTATCATCACCTCTCCTACTATGTCACTCGAAAAGGTCAAGAGGTTATATATATTTCCAACACGAGCTGGAGCGGAAATTTGGACAAAGGAAGCTATAGCATTTCTGATGGATACCATCTAGATAGGCGCCTGTCTGACATAAAACATTCAATATTAGGTACGGGCTTCACTTACCCTACATTCACTTGAGGCCGTATAGACACGCGATGTATTAGTGGCGCGTAACACGTCAATGTCTAGAACACAAGTGATTTTTATACATCAAATAGGTAAGTTTTTTTTTATCTACATAAATTACACTACTTTAGCGGCGCGCGAATCCGAATGATTTTGTTATTCGAATAATTAGTAATTACTAATTTTATAGATTGACTACTTAATTAGTAGTATACTAATTTTCGTATTCGAATGATTTTATTAATTAGTAACTTACTATGTTACTACAGAAAACAAAGTCCTTTTACTGTATCACCTATCTTATCAATAAGTGATAAAGAATAGACGGCCAAAAAACAATTTCTTTAGAAATAATTATACTTTTTTTTGTAATATTAAATCAAATAAACATCTCATCATTCCAGCGGTAATTAATATTTATAAAAAGTTACTTTCCTACTTATACTATTTTATTAATTGACTAGCTGTTGCCCGCGACTTCGTCCGCGTTTCCGTTGTTTTTCGTAAAATAAGTAGACTATGTCCTTCCTCACGGCTCAGTGGTTTTGATGTAACAGACACATTTCCCTTCACTGCTCTGCTCCTATTGATCACGCTTGATTAAAAGTATACTATAACCTGCCCAGGAATATGAAGAATAGTTGTACCAAGTTTCGTTAAAATCCGTCGAGTAGTTTTTGTTTCTATAACGAACATACAGACAGACAGACAAAAATTTTACTGATTGCATTTTTGGCATCAGTAACGATCAGTAATCACCCCCTGATAGTTATTTTGGAAATATATTTCATGTACAGAATTGACCACTCTACAGTTTTATTATAAGTATAGATGAGTATCTAAAGTTGCTAATTTTTACCAATTATACTAAATTGGCAACACTATTTTATACAAAAAAAAAAACACATTCAGTAAAGATACGTTGTGTGCGTAAGAACACTAATAAAAAACGAATCAGCTAATTTGAAAAATAGCTGACAGAAAGTTGACCCGTTTTTGAGACTTAATGCTATAATCTTTATAATAAATATAATTTATATAATCAGTGATGGTAATAATATTTTTTTGAGGTTAGCAATTATGGACCAAGCCGTATAGGACATAAGAGTTACATTCATTTTAATCCTGTTTTCATCATTCTTAGAACAAAAACTAATTTTCGTTGAAAATAGCAAAGTTACGTGTTCTATGTAATAACACTAGGTTAAGTTAGGTTAAGAATATAAGTTAGGCGAGCAACTTCGCCAGTTGGAATTTCATATGAGTTAAGTAGTCGGTTATTCAGCAAGTTTCACTGATATCTACTCAGTCGCTTCTGCGTCTTCGAAGTAAATTGATGTTAAAAGGTCTTTGTAAAGATATTGCGGTGTATATGGTTTTAGAATTAATGTAAATTATTTAGAATATTTTTTATACAAGAACTTAGAATGGCAAACACAACTGACGTGTCACCTGCTGGAAAGTGGTAACCGTCGCCTATAGACATGAGCAGTACCATGGACATAACAGAGTAACTGTTTCGCCCATGATACCCCTCATGCATTGTCATTCCTGAGGACTCAGGTGTTATTCTTTTTTTTATACAACTTAGAATGGCAAACAAACTGACGGCCCACCTGATGTAAAGTGGTAACCGTCGCCTATAGACATGTGCAGTACCATGGACATAACGTAGTATACTGTTTCGTCTATAATACCCCCCATGCATTGCCATTCCTGAGGACTCAGATGTTATACATCTGTACCCTGTAAATTCACTGCCATATCCCACTCTTCAAACCGAAACACAGCTATGCAAACACAACTTACGGTAGAAACACGAATGGGACGGAGGGGCCCAAGCAAACGACTTTTGTACAGTCTCTCACTGGATAGTTATATTTAGTGATAAGCCTTAAATAATCTATTCATATAGGATAAAGAGCAATGTTTTATTTTTTAAAGTAGTCATTCTTACCTCAATAATAAAAAAAAAAAAAATGTAAATATAAAATTAGTCTAAGATTATAATATAGTATCATATAATTTATAACATATTTAGGCCGGTAGCACAACTTCCAATGCCGTTGGTGTTGTGGGTGATCATGGACGGCGGTAGTCACTTACCATCAGGTGATCCGCATGCACGTTTGCCCCCTGCGTTGTAAAAAAAAAATATTTAAATACATCATAGGGTCTTAACGCGATTTTAAAGCCCTTACAGGTAAATAGTACCTACATACCTGCTTCTTTATTGCCGACGTTACATTTCCTTTCACGTATTGCTGTATTTCTTGAGGAAGGTAAAAAATTAAGGTCATTCAACATTACGACCATGGACCAAGACGCGGGCAATAGGTATTTTTCTGTAGAATTTTATAGGTCTTGAAAAAAGGGAAGTTACCAGTTTTACAAAATTGAATATTAAAATTTTTGTATTTACTCTTATATCTTAAGTGACCGCGTACATACAATTTTTTAAGTTTATCTTTTATACAACCCGCCATAAACTAAAATTTCATCCCAACCATCTGGACAAGTGGCGGTCCTCCACCGTGCGTTTTTCAAGGCACTTTCTCCCACACACAACCACTCTTTGGAATCAACTTCCAGCAGCAGTATTTCCGAACCGATACGACAACATAACCTTCAAGAAAAGAGCATATTCCTTTTTAAAAGGCCGGCAGCACACCTGCAATGCCGCTTGTGTTGTGGGTGACCATGGGCGGCGGTAGTCACTTACCATCAGGTGAGCCGCATGCTCGTTTGCCCCCTGTGTTGTAAAAAAAAAATACACATTATAATTA
Source organism: Galleria mellonella (assembly GCF_026898425.1). Taxonomy (NCBI): domain Eukaryota; kingdom Metazoa; phylum Arthropoda; class Insecta; order Lepidoptera; family Pyralidae; genus Galleria; species Galleria mellonella. Next base: position 2,548,973 of record NW_026442112.1, read on the forward strand.
TTACATTGTTTTCAATCATTTGGTTTAAATACTAAACTAAAAGATTGTCCTTACACAATACAACTAATTATTACAAACAGCAATATGTATTTATTTATAATGCATCAGGTTATGTTATAAAAATCGGTCATGTCAGGTACAGGTCATATTATAAAAATGTTAATATATTATTTTATCGTCTACCTCTCTACCTGAACCCTGTTGGTATTGCAAGTTTCATATACATATAATCGTCAGTTATATAAATCTATAGTTATATAATTATATAATAAAATATAGTGAAAGATAGTCACAGTCTGTGAAATATAAATTATATTAAAATTATTGTTCTGATGTTTCTTTCATGAAAATAGGATTAAATGTTGCGATTAATTACTGAAGAATATATTAGGTATTTTTTATATTATAAAATTTTAAAAGTCTATTTAAAAATATTTAAAAATATTTAGTGAAATATATAATTCATTAAACGAATACATCGAAGACAAACGTGTGCTGAGTATTATTCGATATTACGTTGGAAAATTTTATTTTTTAAATATTAAGATGTGTTAGACCTCATACTAAATAAAATAGGGCACATATTAGTTTTATTTATAATTTGGGCCAATGAATATGTAAATAGATAAATAAATAATTAATTCTTAACAGGCATTTGATAGGATTTTGAGGTTTCTTGTCAATCTTTTGCTCGATTTCTTACAACCTTTATAAATTACATTAAAATTGTAATAAAAAAGTTGATTTAAAAGATTTGATTTTAAAAAGCCCATAAGCCTTTCTTATTTCTTCGTTAATGAATAAAAAGGAAGATATTTTAATGTATAACTTTTTATCTTGATAATAAAAGCTTTAAGAGATTAAGAAACTGATATTGAAATTTTAAAATTCAAAACCCGCCAGCTCGTTTTAGGGCGAACTCTAAACGAAGATAAATCCGTAACTTAGATGGATGACAATCTTAAAATTATTGGGTGATTCTTTTCTTATTTTTTCTTCCATACCTTACAACATTTCATAATCTTTGCTAGTCAGGACTGGTTTTAGTTATTTATTTAGTACCTTAGTTACAACTTAGTTGTTACTGGCATCCCGGAGCTAATTTTAAGGGCGCTTCGACGTTGAAAATAAAGGTCATAGCCACTGGCGCGTCGTCTGATTCGCTAATTAGTCTAGCTGTTCAAAACAATCAATGTAGTACTGATTTCATCCTTTATCGATGGCTCTTACATCCTTAGGTTCTGATTCTTCTTCTGTTCTCTTAGGGCATACTACCCTCTAAGGCTGGGATGAAGTCCTATTAGTACCAGAATAAACCAATAGCGTAAGTAATGTTGCCATTCCATTTTCAACTTAGATACATTGTACTTAAAATTGTTCATTTAATTATGTTGAAACTTGTAATATTAACGCTTGTATTGTATATAGAAAATCTTAGTTTGCTATGATTTTCGATGTTCCTAGGCTTACAAGTGGTTTCGAACCCTTAAGTTTTAGGAAAGATTTCACCTCACTCTGCGTGTTCTACCTCTTGTACAACGGAGTGTGCTCAGAGGAATTGTTCAATATAATGCCCACGGTTACTTTCTACCATCGTACGGCTCGTCATCGACAGGGAGTTGACTCTTATACCCTAGAGCCTAGATGGTCGCGTACAACATGGTTGCAGAGATGTTTTCTCCTACGAAGAACACTTAGGTTATGGAATGAGTTCCCTGCCGAGCGTTTCCAAGAGATTTTAGCATGGGGTTCTTCAAAAGGTAAAGATGTTTCTTCAGGGTCGGCAATGCGTGCGTATTGCAGGCGTTCATAGGTTAGGGTAACCGCTTACCATCAGATAGGCCGTATGCTTGTTTGTCACCTCGGAGGTGCAAAAATAAACCATTATGTCTACTGCTGTAGACAGGCTTTTCGCATAGACTGCCATAAGATACGGTCCTGAGCCACATACATTAGACCTTAAGATATTAGGAGTTTTTAAGTAATATGGATATGTGCAATATAAGTCAAAATAATATTTTTTTTTATGCAGCTTTCACAGTTGTGTTTCTGAACATTAAACTAAAAATCTGGTGTATATTTTATCATAACGCAATAAAAGTATTATTATTATATACAAGGTAAAGAAATATGTTTATAATTGATTCCAAAATTTACAAATATCTATTTACGAAGGCGAGTGTAAAAGTTAGTAGAGAGACAATAAAATAATAAGGACTATTTACACAGTACAATATATGTGGCACGAGCACGACATCTCCCCCCGCCTCGGATTACCCACGTTCCCTCCGACGTGTCTTATATGAGCATGTCCTTGAGCCAGATTATCTCGGGTCTCGTACAATTGCTTGCTTAGAATTGTTATTTTGTTAATTCCCTCCATTTTTCCTTTTTTTTTTTTTGGTAAAGAAATGGAATTAACGTACATTCAACTTTACGAGGAAACGGTAACTAAGAGCGAATAATGATACGCGAGTAAGCATAATGGAACGTTAAAATGTGGTTTTGATCAGATTTGGTTTTTGAGAGCAAATATAGAAAGGATTTAGACTTATCTAATGTAATCTCTCATACACATTAGTGTAATTACTACTGTAGGTTCTAATGCTAATCTATCTTTTGTAGCGTTAAGTCTTTTGAGAGATAGACATGGAGAATTGATGTAAACAGTACTATGGAATTGTAAAATGTATACGTATTTGTAATTCAATTAAATCCAAATTATGTTTGTTTAAATAGATTTGTTTACAAGCACTTTTAAAGCGTCATTTCTTTTAATCTACTGCATGGTTCGGAAGGTTATCTGTTGAGAAGAGCTCGCAAGAAACTTAACAGTTTTAAATCTTTGTTAACATATGAAGCAATACATTTAATAAAGTCGTATAGAAGATATATAAGAACGATTATAGGGGATTTTTATGAACATTTTGATATTTTAATATGAATTGATAAATTATTAAATTAAAATTGTTATTTGAGCAATTAGGTTTTTTTTTGATGGGTGAAACTGGTATGGTGACCCCGCCTGCGCTAACGGGATACGCTGGCGGAGCACCAGTGATAAGAGAGTGATAGATGAGAATGAAAACAGGCCAGTTAGCCCATCATGATGAATTCATCAGGAATTAACCATGATAGTTTCCAGGGGGAACCGCGAGGAGGCCGACCTGGTTGGGTATATTGCTAGCAATGGCATTCTCAGTCTCCATTACTAACAATCCCTTTCCCCCTGAGCAATAAGGTTAGACTGTCATATGAACATTATTAGTCAGTCCAAGTGCCACTATGGTTGCATCCTTCCACTTTAATGTGATAGTCGTATATCTGCTTCGACAATTTTTCCATCTGAAATTAATTCCACACATCCGAAGTTATTAGTAGATTTTAGGTCCTTCTGAATCAAGTATCTAATTCTAATCGCTTGCTAGGAGTACAGACTGGCTGATGAGACAGTTTTTTATATTATCAAAATGGAATGAAAGCCCCATTTGCGCTATTGGTGAACGTTGGCAAAGGAGGGATGAGAGGTAAGAATAAAATCAGATCATATTTTATATACACAATCGGACTTAACGCGATGTAAATGCCTTTATAGATAAATAATATCTAGTTCTTTATTGCCGACGTTTCGACGTGGATTGCACCACGTCGTGGTCACGACAGGACTGAAGTGAGCGGTGCCTTCGTCTGGCTCGCGCTGTTTCTTTGCATATTTGAAATATTTTGTATTTATTGTGTAATTTTTTTTTATCTTTTTTATTTAGAGGCTTTTTTCCTATAAGGATATGTTTTAAATTTATAAAATACCTAATTTTATAAAATACGTTACATACTTATAACATTGATACATAAATAGATAATACATAATAGCTTAGTAGTCTATTTTGATAAAGGGAATTATTGATACAAAAATATAGTAATTAAAGATTTTGCTATTCCGGAATGTGGTTCTGCGAGTATATTTGAAAATAAACCAATCTCCTGTCTATTGAGACTATATTTCTGTATCAATACTTCCCTTTGTGTTTTGTATTTCGTACATCAGATATCATATGGTGAACATCATCTATACTATTGTGTATTTAAAATACATATGTGTGAACAACGCGAAAGTTTAAAATTATTTAAAATCAAATCGGTTTGTTCATTGTGACGAATCAACTAGGGACTCATTATAATCGTTTGTCCGGAAACCTAAAAATCCTACCATGATCTTATAAAAAAACCTTGTCGATTGTGTGTCTAAGTTAATTTACCATCTAACTCATTCATAGACAATAATAATCGTTAATAGTTGGCTGGTAGGGAGCTGGTGTTCTCTATGATTACTACTGAATGGTTCCCATGTTAAGTCCATCAAATGTTCTTATTACAAATAATTCCAATGTGCACTAAAGTTAAAAAAAAAAAAAAACTCAATACAGCAGAGATTTTCTGTGATGCTTAATAAAAGCAAAAAAGTTTAAGTATTCCTTTTTTAACAGTTGAATTTTATGCAAAGCCGTTGTAAGATAAAAATTCAATTTGCCGTTGAATTATAATTTTAAAGTCACTAGTACGCCGGTAAAATTTGTTTTTATCGTCGATTATCCTTTGAGTGGGCAAGGTAAGAAGATAATACGGGCACTTCGGTGAATTTAAAAGCGTTCCGTCCTTTATAAAGGCCTTTGTACAAGACAAAATAACCCTTATGGGGGTTCCAAAGAAGTACCGCAATGATGCTAAGTGGCCACCGCTAGCCATAGTTAAAATCCCTCCACCATGACCTTTTCCATCGACGCCGACTCGAGTGCATTCGAGTTCTGAGTGCTTACTGCTGTTAAAATAAATGCATATTTCAAATATTCGTAGTAGTGTTGCTTAACAAATAGTTGGGTTTCGATTATTATTCGATAGTTTGATAGGTATAGAAAAATTATCAAATATTCGATTATGAAACAGATAATAACTTATTTATCAATCGAATAATCGTTTTTAACAGTATTGTTTGTACGGACCTACTAGAACAAAACTATCGAGTAGGTATCGGATTAATTAAAGGTCAATATTGTTTTACCATCTGTCGATATTTATATAATCGAATCTATTCATAGAAATATTATAATTATTTATTAGTAAATTGTAATAGATACTGTTAGACAAATTATTATAGATTAATTGATTGTGATCAATTAAACTTCATATCGTTACAATCGATAAAACAATCGAAATTTACATTATTCGATTATTCTGACTGAAAACTCTTTTTCAATCGCAATCGATTACTAAGCAACAGTATATCGCGTCGAGGCGATTGGTAAACGTATTTTTCTAGATTTTAATATTTTATTTACAAAAAATATGACTGTATAAGGTTTCATATATGTGAAACGTAGAGAGAGCATTCAAAGCATTTCAAGAGCATTTGAAGTTTTTCCAACGCCGTTGAATATTTCCAGCTCGCTGGAGTTGAGTACATAGTATGATATTAATAATAATATAAGCCTTTATTAAATAAGTAATGTAATAAATAATTCAATAAAATTTAATATTCAATCAGAAACTATTTTGTCACTCCTTTCTTGTCCGAAGACAAAGGCCTCAAAGTGTGTTACCACAGATAATATAATATGATATTACTAAATGTAATACAAGTATTTTCCGGGGGATAGGATTGTTAGTAATGGGGAGGTTAGTCCTCATTGCTATCAATATACCCTATCGGGTCGACCTTCACGCGGTTCCCCTTGAAAACTATTGTGCCTAATTTATCGTTGAATTCGTCACGATGGACTAACTGACTTGTTTTCATCCTCACCTATCATCTATCACTGGTGCCCCGTCAGCGTATACCGATAGCGCAGGCGGGGTTACTGTGCCATTTTCACCCATTCAAAAAAAATATAAGTATATGCGTGTAAGTGTAAGAAAAGGTGAGTATAAATTGAGGGTTTATTATTATAAATACTCGAATGAGGACCGCGTGACTTTGAACAAAAAATATTTGTATGAAAACTATGCAACCATATCAACAAATTTGAAAAATTTACACTATAAAAGCCTTTTATGATTGCTATGGATATCTATATTTTGAAGAGATATGTATTTTATAAATATTTGTTATTTCTATTCACTATTCATTTATTTTATAGTTTCGATACTTCTTGATGGTTGCATACATTTATTTCCCAGTTTCGTTAATTTAAAGGCAGTGGCAACTCTTAAAAACACAGTGAGTATTTGCTTTGGTTTTATAGCTTGTACCCGCGATTTCGAGTAATCAGGGTATGTTAATTAACTGGGATAAAAATTGCTACTGTTTTTTTTTCATCCCTAGTATTGCGAATTAGCTACAAGAGACGCCAAGAGGTAACGAATAAACTTACATTTATAATATTAGTAAGAATATTGAATTAAAAAATATCCATAATTTTTTATCATCATATCAGCCGTTACCTGTCCACTACTAAATCTCCTCATTGAAGGGTGTTGTTAGTAGTTGCCACGCTTGGTAGGCGAGTTGGCAACCGCAGTCGGATTTTGGTGATATTTTAAGAGGAACGCTGTTGTCCATCCCTTGACCTTTAAGTTTCTTTAGACGCCTGTTACGACCTTCCCATTAAATTAAGGTGTGATCTATTTTATACAAGGACCACATGGATGTTATAAATATTATAAATATATAAATATATTTTTTGATCAATCTTGAAGTATTCATAGAAAAATCAAGCGATTGCTATAAAGAAAATGGCCACTTATTTCTTTTATTTACTATAAAAGGGGGTTGCTTAAGTACTTTTGAAAGATACGAGTATTAGAGAGTTCAGTTACTTATTCCAATTGCCCTATAATAAAATAATAATAAAAGAAAATACATCAAAATATGAGAATACAGACAGAGTACATCTGGGGCTCAATTCAGATCGTCCAGATCCGGGCCAGTTTTGTGAAGTTCGTTTCCTAAATTGGCCATAACTTTTCAGTTAAGATATGCCTTAAAGAAATCCTAAAAGAACTTGGTTCATTAATAATATTAATTTATCTCGCAACGTGGCGGCGTCCGGTCAACTTTTGTCGTAATTTAAAGGCAATATTCCTTGGGGAAAAGTGAAAACTAAGTAGCTGGGTGTTACAAATATAACAAACCAAAGTCCGTTCTTCTTATATTTAGAGGTTAGTTGTTTCCCACGGTTTCACCCGCGTGAATTAGTATACAGGGTAAATTAAAAGCCTAACTGCGGTTGCCAATTTGCCAGCCAAGCGTGACAATTACTGATAAAATCCCTACTTATGGGGAGGTCTATGTTCAGCAGTGAACACTTAAAGGTTGATATTATAATATAATAAATATAATTTATATCAGATACTTATTTATATCAAATACTGCCATGTGGGCTCGACATAGCTTAGGCCAACTTTTTCTTTCTCGTGAGTGTCAGAAGAGGCGACTTAGGGAATATAGAGATCGATTGATAGGTAGCATTTACAGAGGGAGATTTTGTACAAAAGTCGATTGCTTGGACACCTGTGTCATATTCGTGATTCTACCGTGAAGCAGTTGTGTTTGCATGGCTGTGTTTCGGTTTGAAGGGTGGGATATGGCGTAAATTTACTGGGTACAGAGGAATAACATCCGAGTCCTCAGGAATGGTAATGCATGGGGGGTATCATGGGCGAAACAGTATGCTCTGTTATGTCCATGGTACTGCTCATGTCTATAGGCGACGGTTACCACTTTCCGTCAGGTGGGCCGGCAGCTTGTTTGCCATTGTAAGTTGTAAAAAAAATGCAGCAGAATTCCTCTTGAAATATCACCAAAAGCCTAATTGCGGTTTTCAACCCGCCTGCCAACTATGGCAACAACTGGTAAAACTTAATTTATGGAAAGGCTTATGTTCGGTAGTGAACAGTTATGATAATGCCAAGTACGAATAGTGCGAACTGCTAAATTTGCGAATAGACAACGCTTTGTATTGTCACAAAGAAAAAAAAGTCACAATTATTAAAATTTGTTTATTATTACAATTTTTACTTTTAATTAGAGTTATTGCTTTTTAACAGAGTATCTGACTTCACTTATCATTTCTTATTGGCAGCTAGCCAGCGGAAACCAATAGAGCGGGCGGAGTTATCAATCCATTATCGTTCATTAAAACTAAGAGCTTCGCTGTATTTTAATAAATGAGATGTCTTATACATCTTTTTGGATATATATATATATATATATATATATATATATATATATATATATATATATATATATATATATATATATATATATATATATATATATATATATATATATATATATATATATATATATATATATATATATATATATTACGCTTAAGACAGTAAATTAAATATGGCGATCATATAAAAGAAATATTTATTTATTTAAACTTTAACGTACAGTGAAACAATGTACATATGACAGACTTAACTCCGGACGATGTTCTTTACAAGTCAACCATTGGACAAATCGAGAAGTAAGTAGGCGATGCATTATTAAATTGAAAAATATTATGAAGAAAAAAAATAAAGGGTCTTGTGACGTTCATTTTTAAACTTTAAATGTTTCAAAAATATTTTAAAAAATGTATTTATTATTAAATATGTTTTAATGTATATATTTTTTTTTATACAACTTAGAATAGCAAACAAGCTGACGGCCCACTTGATGGAAAGTGGTAACCGTCGCCTATAGACATGAGCAGTACCATGGACATAACAGAGTATACTGTTTCGCCCATGATTGCCCCCATGTGTTGCCATTCCTGAGGACTCAGGTGTTATTCTGTACCTAGTAAATTCACGCTATATCCCACCCTTCAAACCGAAACACAGCCATGGAAACACAATTGCTTCAAGATTGAAACACGAATAGGACAGAGGTACCCCAGCAATCGACTTTTGTACAAAGTCTCTCTCTAGTATTTATATCATAATAATTATATAATTAAACAATGGGATTGGAAATGGCCGTGGGGTCCATTGAATAAGCCACTCTTAGACGACTAAGGGAAAATAATAGTCGAGAAATGGGCAACTGCGTCCCTCTTTAAATATCACCAAAACCTAACGGCAGCTACTTGCAAACCCTCTCAATGGAGGAGACTTACATTTTGACATACTCTTTGGAATCAACTTCCAGCAGCAGTATTTTCGAACCGGTACGACATCATAACCTTCAAGAAAAGAGCATATTCCTTTTTAAAAGGCCGGCAGCACACGTGCAATGTCTTTAGTGTTGTGGGTGATCATGGGCGGCGGTAGTCACTTACCACCAGGTGAGCCGCATGCTCGTTTGCCCCCTGTGTTGTAAAAAAAAATACAGCAGTGGACAGTTAACGGCTGATGATGATGATATAAACATTTGGATATATCGATTTCAATACAAAACAGACCACTAGCTTACAGTGTCAAGTGGGTGCAATACTCTTAATCGAATTGTGCTAAATTAAATATTTAAATGAGCCGCTTCCTTAATCCCGTTCAGGGCGCACTGATTTATCGCGCCATTCCACATCAGGTATGCGAGCAAAAAGGTATATTTTTCTTGTTTTTATCGCGTTTTTGCCCTGAATGTAACAAAAGCGGTAAGTAGATGTTTCAGCAAAAACGGAGGCGTGGCGAGATATCTCGTTTTTACGGTTGGCCGTTGATCAATCATTCTGTTTGTTGGGACCGTCGTGATACCAAATTGGTGATACCAAAACCGATTTTACTCGTGTATAAAGATAGCTTGTAAAGCTGAGACAAATTAAACATATACGTCACTTGTCAATTCGTTAATATGACTTCTTCTAAATCATTGATTTTTCTATGCTGAAGCGACGGTGCTTGCATGAATGTGTTACTATTTGAAGGGGGGATAAAACAGGGAGATTATAAAGTAAGGAACTACGGACGAATAATGTCAATGTAAGAGGGGCTATGTACGATTATGGGGGTTATTATATTAAGGGGATAATCTGCATTGTTTATGGTGCTGTTCATGGCTATACTTAACGGTATTTGATAAGGGTTACCATATTCCAGCAGTTGTCACTTTATTATAATTCTATATTTTATAAAATAGTATATTTTTTTGATTTTTGAATTAAAGTTTGAGAACTAAATAAGATCAGCTAATCTCATTGGCTGTTGATCAATCATTCCATTTGTTGGGACCGTCTTGATATCCAATTGGGGATGGTATTGAAACTGATACTACTCATGTATAAAGCCGGGGAAAATCGTATAAATAAGTAGTATATATAACATACATTATGATAAATACAAATAAGTTTAAGTAAGATTTATCTTGTATTGATCAAATATTTTTATTTCCTGGGGTCATAATGATTTCAAATTAACGCGAATCGAAGCAAAGTGATACTGATATCAGCATAGAATAGACTGAGGTATGGAGTATGTATTTTGTCAGTATATACATATGTATGTAGAATGATCGCTATACTCTGCGAAGTCCACTACCACGGAGTCCAGTTGGAAATGGTTTCCAAGTTGTGAATTTTTTATTAACTCGTCATGATGAGGAAACTGACTTGTCAATTTCTTTATTCGGTATTTTTTATTTATATGCAAATTTTTATTACTAAATAAAAATAACTGGTTTTTGACACTATTGAAGTTGATTTTTTGTGGAATGCAATTTTAAATTATAGACCCTTTGATCCAAAATAAAAAAGTTTCTTCAATAATTGGCGCACTAAAACTCCGGAATTTATTATTGGGGTCTATCTGCGCAGTGTTACGTCGTCGATTTTTTGGTCAAGCCAATTTATTTTGTACACGAACACTTCTTAAGTTCCAAGAAGGAGAGTTTGTATTAAAGGTCATTTATATCCTTTGCCTCTGTTCCACTCATATTTCTGTGCTAGCTTGGCTGCATTTCAGTTTGAAGGATGGGTACATAGCAGTGAAATTTATTTCTTAGGAATAGCAATTCATGAAGTTTACTATGGGCGTCTCAATATATATAGTGCGTACTGTATTTTTTTATGCATATAAATGATGGTCACTACTTACCATCAGGGGGTCATCACTGTTTTCTTGCAGAGTCAAAATCTATACCTACGACGCTATTTCCACATTCAAGTTTTTTTTCAGTCTGGTTTATTTTATGCTGGACTAGTTATATGCCGTGATTTTATATACATCAGTAATCAGTAAGTATATGAAGTGTTTACGTACTAAGTAACATTTAACCTACCTGTGTAACAAATTTCATTCAAATCTGTTTAGCAGTTTTTGCGTGAAGAGCAACATCCATCTATCCAACCTTTATTACAAAGTTTCGCATTTATTATATTAATAGGATTAGGATACGTCATAATCTAGTCCAGGAGTTATAAAAAGCATATTGACATGGAATTATACTTGATATACTTGTATATTTTTTGTAACATTACTAATTTACGTGAAAGAGTAACAAAGATCCATCTATCCATTGTTACAAACTTTCGTATTTACTCATATTATATCACAATCCATGAAAAACTATGATAAAATATACTTTTACCAAAATTCGGTATCGGTACCGAAATTAAAACCGTAACAACAGTTTCACTTATGGGTATCACATCACTAATTGTATAAAATCGGGGCGAAACGTTAATGAACGCGTTGTTTTTACCAAAATTATGAATTAGGCCGCCGTCTGCGGATCTTCGTGATTAATTATCTGTTACTAATGAATTTTAACTAAAATAACAAATCAAGCTCTATTGTCTGAGAGACTGTTCAGGAGTAGTTGCTATTTGGTTTTTGGAGTATATCAACGAAACTATTTATTACTAGCCGCGCCACGCGGCTTTACTCGTTTAAATCAGTATATAAAGTATTCTATGATGTTGCAGCCTCTTTGACCGGTTTTTTCGCTGGCCGCTAAGACATCCTACCAATAAAACCGACAGTTTGGGACAAAACAAAAGGACGAGACAAAAGACCGAAAAGAAGACGACATAATTTTGATGACAAATTTGGCATTTAATTTTTATTATTTTTTGACGACAAATTCGGACCTTCGACCTTACAAGCGGTCCATTGACCTTTCACTATGTTTTAAGACATAATTTTATTACTAAGTTTCATTCAAATTCGTTCAGCAGTTTTTGCGTGAAAAAGTAACAAACATTCATCCATCGTTACTATCGTATTTATAATATTAATAGGATGTGGAAGTGAGTTTGTTTATTTGTTTGTTTGTTATCTCTTATTGCTTTAAAGGTTTAACCAGTTTTAAGCAATTGTATAAAAATATTTATGTAGTTAAGTTATTCTCACAGTTTATGTTATACTTTATACACTTTATCTTACATAATTTGTATTTGTTCATTTCTATTAAATTTTATAATAGTGTTTTTGGCATAATTTTATTTAACCATCATTTTAGTGCCTTTTCTTTTTCATTATATTTTATTTATTGTTAAATATTTTCTATTAATATGTGTTTTTTAATGTGAAGTTAAGCACTAAATAAATATTTCTTATTTCTTTCAATTATTGTAAAATTTGGTGCAGGTACTATATGGAATAGAGAAAGATACAGGTTATTTTTTATCTCGGTTAAAAATAATAACAAAAAATCCATGTCTTCCATTAAAAAAATAACAAAAAATAATATTTTTAAATGTTCATTTATTTATTTTAATTCTTTATTACACCAAAAATATAACAATATACAATGGCAATTAGAAATTTCAAGTGAAATACAGTAGCATAAAGTAGAGATAAAAATATATATACATAAAGGTACAAAAGGCGGTCTTATCGTTACGGCAATCTCTTACAGAGAACCTTCGGTTAAAGGAGAACAGATATCATTATATTTTACTGTTAAAAGATTCGTAATTACATATTAAAGATGTAAAGAAGAAAGAAAGAAAGAAATATTTTTATATAAGTACATTTACGTTTAAGCAATTTTTTTTTTATTTTTTTCATTACTGCCTGTCCGGAACGCAATTTCAATTTCTATTTTAACATAGTAATAACTGATTTGATCAGTGATGATGAAGATGATAAAACATGTTTGAACCCAAATGTACAGTGCAGTTACAAAGGAATTTTCTCCCGCTCATTCTACGCTCAAGCTGTAGAATTGCCACTTGCCGATGTTTTCTCTAGGGATTATAGTATGGGGTTCGTCAAGAAGGGTATATATATATATATATATATATATATATATATATATATATATATATATATATATATATATATATATATATATATATATATGATAGCCCATCTGATGGAAAGTGGTAACCATCGCCTATAGACATAAGCAGTACCATGGACATAACAGAGTATACTGTTTCGCCCATAATACCCCCCATGCGTTGCCATTCTTGAGGACTCAGGTATTATTCCTCTGTACTCTGTAAATTTACTGCCATATCCCATCCTTCAAATTGAAACACAACCATGCAAATAACTGCTTCATTATTGAAAAACGAATGGGACAGAGGTGCCTAAGCAAACGACTTTTATACAAAGTGTCCCTCTGGTAATATATTTGTAGGTCGCATATATGTGGAAGCAAGAAGTTAGATACTTAACAAGCATGACACGATAAATAAAATCGAGCGACGCGTCGTGACGAGTAGCTTCCTTGAATTAATCATGTGTTCGAAGTGACGATTTCGTTGGGCTTCCCTCGAATGGGGAAAATGAGGGGAAATAAGTTATCGATTTATAAATTATCTCACATTTGCATCGGTGTTTTTCCTTGATAAGTTATTTCTTGTTTATTGTAATGAAGTCTCTTGCGCTATTTTTTTTTTGTGGATGAAAATGGAATGGTAACCCCGCCTGTGCTAACGGGATACGCTGGCAGAGCACCAGTGAAGGGTGATTGATGAGAATGAAAACAGGCCAGTTAGCCCATCATGATGAATTCATCAGGAATTAACCATGATAATTTCCAGGGGGAACCATGAGGAGGTCGACCTGGTTGTGCTATGTTGAGTATGAAAGTAGGTGAGTATGAAACTTACCTATTTTCATACTCAATTATCATCTCTCACTGGACCCCTGTGATACATATTAAAGGCGCCGACGGGGTTACCATTCCATTATCATTCATAAAAAATTGTACTTCGCATTGCAAGCGTAAGTTAGCTCCCAAGAACAATTCCATGTCATCCATTAAAAAAAAAAATATACAGCCACTGAAGCTTTTTGGTAGCCGTTTCATTTGGGTTTAATTAGTCCCAACAAAAAGTGTTATTTTTTTCCACTATCTCCAGGCCAGTGGAAAGGTTTTAGACGCGAGAAAACTCCGCGGTAGTGTCCGCAATTAACCCGAATCTCTGTACTCAAAATGTCTTTATACCCACCGCTGTTTTGTAATTCAGATGAAGCAGGAATGGCTCTGATTAATCGATGGCCATTTGTAATTTTTACTCGGCAGCTACGGGTAACAGGTAGGTACATTATAATAAATCACGGACAATGGGCCGGGTTGAGGCGCACTTACCCTGTTTGCACAGCCCGTTTCGGAGCGTTTTCACACCTGTCAAATTGGAATGTAAACGTCATATTATGGAGGTAGAAATAGCTGTGTGGGCAGGGCCCTTTGCCTTTTGCCTTTGGAGATAAACAGAATGAAAAAAAAAATGGAGATAGAAATTATGTAATTAACTATGGTTCATCACATCATACGTTATCTATCCACCACTGAACATAATGTTTCCTCTATTTAGCCAACCCAATGCAGTTAGAGAGAAAATAATTAGAAAAATTATGTATAGTTTTTTAATTGACTCATGTAAAGCCGAGGCGGGGCGCTAGTCGAATATATTTGAAGACTGACCTCTCTGAAATTCTAGCTGACGTCTCATTTTATTGAACAAAGCTTCTCGCACAATACGTACCAATTCGACAGGCAGTGAATTCGTCTTGTTTTATTATTTCACCCCCCATTAGCCCCAATTTAGGCGGAGCCCGTTAAAACTAATCACCCGATTAAAGCTTGTTTAATTGCAGCCGGGCTATTTTGTGACATACTATATACCTACTCTGTAATTCTGTATCCGTTATAACTCTGTTATAACTGAGATTTGAACGATTATTATTTATGAGAGACATAATGGAATAGTCTATCTAACCTGATGGTACACTTTGGGGGGAAAGGGATTATTAGTAACAGAGACTGAGAATCCCATTGCCAACAATATACCCAACCAGGTCGACCTCCTCGCGGTTCTTCCTGGAAACTGTCATGGTTAATTCTTGATGAATTCATCATGATGGGCTAACTGGCCTGTTTTCATTCTCATCTATCACGCTTCACTGGTGCTCCGCCAGCGTATCCCGTTAGCGCAGGCGGGGTTACCAGACCATTTTCACCCATCAAAAAAAAAAAAACTGAGATTTGAATGATTATTATTTATGAGTTACATAATGGAATAATCATAATAAACATAGTTGTCATTGTTAATAATTATTAAATACATATTATAATAGTGCACGTGGTGTTCGCTTGTAAAAGACTTTTACATTAGGCAATATTATTTTTTGTGCTATTGATTAAGTAGCATGTAAAATGTAAAAGTTGTATGTGTAAGTGAAGCTTATTAAATAAATAAAAATCTATCTAAACTGATGGTAAAAAGGGGAAATATTCGGTTTTCTTTTTTTTTTTAATGTATACACTCAAAAAAGTTACTAACCGATTTTCAAAATTCCTTCATTTATAGAAAGCTATAGTATCAGTGTGTAATAAAGAATGTTTTTTTTATAAATTGAGAGAATGAGAGAATTTTATGAATTTCGGTGCAACACTTCGAATATATATATATATATATATATATATATATATATATATATATATATATATATATATATATATATATATATATATATATATATATATATATATATATATATATATATATATATATATATATATATATATATATATATATATATATATGTATATAAGACGCGAATCTTTTTTTCGAAGTTCTTGATAATTGTAAAAATTATGTTACTATTAGAATAAATTTAAAAATTTCAATTCATCATCATCATCACATCAGTCGTTAACTGTCCACTGTTAAATATAGGCCTCCTCCATTAGGGGGGTTTTGCTGGTAGTTGCCACGCCTGGCAGGCTGATTGGCAACCACAGTCAAGCTTTTGGTAATGTTTTTAGGAGGACGCTGCAGCCCATTCTTCTATTAAGTTTCATAGTCGCCTTTTACGGCACCCACGGGAAAAGAAGGGAAAAATAGTGTAGCTAAGCACAATAGCTTTTTGAATGAACATTTTCCAACGCTAAAATCTTGAATATCCTTATAGTCCAGTTATCCACTGGGAGGTTGAATTTTAAATGTATGTACTTTATGTGTTTGTACATTATGAAACACTGTTGGCATAGAAATTTCATACTTAGTTCCAGCTTTTGTTGTTAAGCAGTACTGAGAGATATAATATTGTAAGAGAAGTACAATACATTCTGAAAGACTAGGTTTATCTGATTGCTAAGAAGTTATTCACGCAGAAAAAAAAACCCGTAGTGTTTATAATAGACTTTAAATTGACTTTAAATAAGGATGAGTTACTTATTTGGTTATATTTTTTATGTTTAAATCTGTGTTTTTTATCTGAAAGGATATCCTTATAAATTGGTTCCATAAAAACTACTAGATAATTTAGTTTTTAAGGAAAAAGAAACTGATTTTGTCAGAATTGAAGTTGGTTTCTTTATGTGAAACATAATCTAATCTTATGACTAAGCTTGTATACTTGTAACTTTTCTTATAAGAATACTGTCTACCCTTTGTAGCCTTTAGCTGTCCACTGCTAATTATAAACCTCCCCCTTAAGGGGGAGGAAGGGGGCTGCCAGTAATTGTCACGCGTGACGGGCGGATTGGAAATTGCAGTTAGACTTTGGAAGTGTTTTAAGAGGGACGGTACTGCCCATCCCTCGCCTTTCCTAATTCACGTTTTACGACACCCACGGGGAAGAAAGAAGTGGCCTAGTCCATGTTGGGACCATACGGCCACTAACTATCTACCTATATGTAAATTAATATATATGATAAAAAAACTCAGTAAAGAATAAATAATTTAGGTGATGGACTGAGTTACATGTCGGTGTCACAATAAACGATTACATATCTTCTCATTCTGGCGATATCCTCGCAGCGTCCAGCTATTGCTCCGGAGTCCGGACATTTATTTCCTCTGATCTGTAGTTGGGTCTTGTATTTGCGAACAAACTACGCGGTGTTCTTGTAATATGTCTCGGTCCTTTCGTTGTAGGGTGACTACGATCAAATACAATATTGAGACTGCCACTGTTTAACCATTTATTATTGGCAGATGGCGCTTTTGTCAGACTTAATGACGTACGAGATACGAAAAAAATGAAGAATTATGCGACTTGCACAACAAAATTTTTTCTTCTAAAAGCATTTTCACTTATAAAATTCCTGTTCGCGTCTGTTTGTTTTCCTTATTTTTTTTATAAGAACGCAACTGATTTTGACACAACTATACGTACGCCTCGCCATCGGCAAGGAATCCATCCCTACATTTGAGGACCGGATAGGTAACTCACAGTGCGGTTTCAGAGGACCTTCTTTCCGCAAACACTCAAGTTGTGGAACGATCTTCCTGCCGTGGCTGTCTCTAGAAACTACAGCATGGGATTCTTCAAAAAGGCTATATTAAGGTTTCTTAAGGGTCGGCAGCCTGTGCTTGACACTCCTGGCGTTACAGGCGTTCATATGCCATGTAATTCTGTTCAACATCAGACGGAATGTATGCTTGTTTGCCACCTTAGTAGTATAAAAAGTATAATTTCTTAATTATGTTCTTGATATTAATTATTATTTGTATGTACAATATTGAATTGAAATTTTGTAGACGTCCATGCCAAGCCGGGTTGGAGCGCTAGTTAAGAATATATTACAATCAAAGGGCAATTGAATGTTAGGCAAAAGATGATTAATGACGGCGCATGTATCGCGCGAACGACATGCACACAAAGATTAATCATCATAATCGCCTTGCCTTTGTCTCGTTATTTGGGGTTGGCGCTGTATGTTTTCCTTTTCCATCACTCCATATCAGTCATACTAGTTGTACAGATATAGGTCGGTGAATTAAAAAAAAAACGGATGTATAATTAATTATATATTATATCGTTTCAATGTAAAATAAATAGGAAAATGAATGGGCAAAATTTATTGAAAAAAATATATAGAAATTGAGAACCGCCTTTAGAATTTGGTTAAAAAAAATTACTTTTGCATAAAGATTCAGTTGTATATATATATATATATATATATATATATATATATATATATATATATATATATATATATATATATATATATATATATATATATATATATATATATAAAATATATTTGCCATTTATTTAAAGTAATATAATTATTTATGACCGTTTTATTTATGTTTTAAATTTAGGGAATAGTACGTGTTCATCAGTAGCAATGTAATTTAACCAATCTTAGAATGTAATAATTTTCATTTACAATAATTTCAAGAAAATTAAATTTCCTAGAATTACCAGAAAAAGGGTTATCCTGTCTAAGACTCCCGAATAATGCTGACCCAAAATATATTTGTCATTTATCTTAAGCAGAGTAATTAATAATTTAACAATGTTAATTTACAATTTTAATTTCATGAAATTTCCTAGAATTACAAGAAGAAGGGGTATCCTGTCTAAAATTCCTGTATAATACCGCTGCGTTTTGTATGCATTGTCTCCAAGGGAGAAAATCGAAGCAAACTCAGACGCTGTTTGAATAAAGTTTGTGTACGGATTGCAATATTCTTTAGAATGTGAACTATGAAGATCTCTCGCAGTCTGAGATTACACTATTATTACACGAACAGCTCCTCTCCGTCCTAATATATACGTGTAACGTGTTCGTTTTAGAAATCTAGGTATCTGCAGTAGTCTTGGACAATTTTTTTTATACAACTTAGAATGGCAAACAAGCTGATGGCCCACCTGATGGAAAGTGGTAACCGTCGCCTATAGACATGAGCAGTACCATGGACATAACAGAGTATACTGTTTCGCCCATGATACCCCCCATGCGTTGCCATTCCTGAGGACTCAGGTGTTATTCCTCTGCACCCAGTAAATTCACGCCATATCCCACCCTTCAAACCGAAATACAGCCATGCAAACACAACTGCTTCACGGTTGAAACACGAATGGGACAGAGGTACCCAAGCAATCGACTTTTGTACAGTCTCCCTCTGGTAAGTATGGTATATGCCCATGCCTAATCAGTGGTTATTTGAGGTAAATAATTATCGAAAATACTAGCTTTGCATATATATTGTCTTATAAAAAAAGAAAAGAACTTGTGTGAATTTCAGTTGTAACATAACCAGTTAATTTGATTTGAAAACAAAATTACTGAATCAATTTTGATAAAATTTCTATGAAACCAATCTGTAAGTACATCCTTTCAGATAAATAAAAAATTTTCCAAATCGGTTTACATCTGATCGAGTTATGAAGAAACAAACATATAAAAGAAATACAAGCTAACTGTGAACCTTCTTCTTTTTAAAGTCCGTTAAAAAACCGTGCAAAGTCAAGCGAATCGCTGTATTTTATATACTTCGAAACAGTATACTCTGTTATGTCCATGATACTGCTCATGTCTATAGGCGACAGATACCACTTTCTATCAGGTGGGCCGTCAGCTTGTTTGCCATTCTAAGTTGTATAAAAATAAAAAACTTCTTACCTTCTAGCTGTTACTTCCTTACTTTGCAAAATCTAGGCCTTACACTCCTAACGTCTACAAAATATAGCTTGGCATATAGGTCATATAGCTTGGTCTAGTAAATAAATTTAAATTAAGTGAACACATTTTATACTTAAACCCAAACTGGAAGTGTATCTTCATAAAACACGTGTGTTAAACTATGTATGGTAAACATAGCTACTTTATAGTGCAGTGAAATGTAATTTATCCCCGGCTACGGTTTAAATTAGTTTATCCAGCAACAAACTTATCATTAATCTAAAGCTGCAATTTTGCCATACAACATCGTGTGCAACTATTAATGAGTTAATTAATTAACTCAAAGCCGTCTGGACTCTGAACTCTCTTAAACTGATGCTTTACCCATACTTACCGGGGGGAGAGGGCATTGTTAGTAATGGAAATTATCAAACTCAGTGCTAGCAATATACCCAGACAGGTCGACCTCCACGCGGTTCCCCCTGGAAATTATCGTGATTAATTTATTGTTGAATTAGTAACGATGGACTGAATTGCCTTTTCATCCTCACCGATCGTCCCTCACTGGTGAGCCGCTAGTGTATACCGATAGCGCAGGCGGGGTTACCATTCCATTATCATCCAATAAAAATAAAAAACTTGCGTTTTGAAATTTCTTTTAAATTACTACATACTAGTATTAACATCACTAAAAATATGATAAAGCGAGTAAATTTTGGAATTAGTAATGAGTTTACACGATTTAAAACATAAGTAAATTGTAAAATCTTTAAGCGCACCGCCGCGCCGCGCCGTTCGCTGCGACCGGCGACGTTTCGAACTACGCCCGTAATATTTTATTAGGATTAACTTCGGCTCGTATTTTGCTGGTAGCGATAAACAAAATGGGACAAAATGAGGCTCGTATTTTGTAAACTCAATTTTGAGAATATTTATTATTATCACCACAGATTATAATATTTTTGTGTTGTTATACTTGGGAATAACATTCGATTTTAGGATTCCGGAGTTGAAGGTATGAAACGGATCTTTTGTCAATTATTTGTTTGTATTATTTATATTCCTTTCCCGTGTTTGTCGTAAAAGGCGGCTAAGGGAGGGCAAGGGATGGGTGGTGTCCCTCTTAAAACATCTCCAAAGCCTAACTGGGTTTGCCAATTCGCCTGCCAAGCGTGGCGACTACTGGCAAAACTCCCTAAAAGGGGGCCTTATGTTCAGCAGTGGACAGTTAAAGGCTGATATGGTGATGATTATTATTTGATTTAATTTACAATAGAAAATATACTGATCGCTTACTTGGTGGGATGTGGTGACAGTCAGATATGTAGATAGGTATATGAACAGTACTATAAAGGAATCGTGACAACCATGCACATTTTAAGTGTTGCCTTTCCTGAGGGCTAAAATGTTACGCTTCAGAATAGGTTTTGTTGAATGAATCCACAGTTGAAGACGGTTTTTTTAACACAATTTTTAGCCACATTTTAATTATTAGCCACAATTTTGTCCATGTGTCTGGAATAAAATTAGCATATGTCATTCTCCATCTCAAATACTACGTGCAGTTATACTAAATTTCATTAATATTTGTTAAGTCATTACAGCACCAAGATGTAATAAACCTGCCAACTTTTGTATTTAAATTATCAGATAATCATCATCATACCAGCCTTTAACTATTCACTGCTGAACAGAAGTCTCCCCCTTAAGGGGTTTTGCCAGTAGTTGCCACGCTTGGTAGGCAGATTAGCAACTGCAATCAGGCTTTAGAGATGTTTTAAAAGGGACGCTGTTGTCCATTTCTCGTCCTCCCTTAGTCACCTCTTACAACACTAAAGGGATAGTAAAGGGTGGTTTATTCTATGCTGGGACCACATGGCCACGATCAGCAAGTATGATGTCCTTAAACTGTACATAAAGTTAAAATAATCTTTAGTTAAATGATAGTATTGTTCCAGACACATTTAAAAGAGATGAAATACAAGTTGTGTTTCATATTATTAAATATCATATACCCAAAGGAGAATTTCGTCTCGAAGAAAACCGTTCAACCGAATAATAGTACGGAACCCTCATTAGACGAGGTCTACTCGCACTTCTAGATCTTTATGAGTTTAGTTGGCGTATTTAATAGCCCCTTAATGAGCTTTACGATGTAATATTTTGTGTTTCACTAAAATAAATGTACATTTATATTTAACAGGAATACATTTAATTTAGTTTCAAACGTACACTCAGTCGGTGCTAAAATTAAAATTTCAAAATTGAAATATGAATAATTTAATACAATTTGTTCACAAAATTGTTATTTTGTGTTATAATTTTAATCATACAACGACCTCTATGATGCGTTAGCAAGTGTAATTACTTTGTATGAAAGAGGACACGGGTTCTAGGTATTTCTGTCGGACCCATTTTTGGAATGAATTTGTTTAATCTGGCACGAGTGTTCAAAAAATAAAAAATACCATTTTAAAGGAGTTATTTTAATTTTTTTTGTGACTGTTTTTTATTAGGGCTATGAACATGTGAGTAGTCACAAGTACGTCATTGTTTTCCACTATCCTTCTACAAGTCATTATGTTTGTAGCCATTCATATACCTTATTTTATTATATATTTTGTCCAATAGGTTCTTTTAGGGCAAACTTATATTTATTTATCTGTTTATTTTCATGCCAAGTCCCTTGCGGAGTCTCAAAGACCTACATTATTACATAGATACATCTCTTGCTTCCTGCATTTAATAACTCATCTTATGTAGGTACGCCGGTTATGGAGATACTTGACTCTGTTCATAATAAGTTAGTCTAGTCTCCCTCGGTACCTGCATCCATCTAAGATTCGCTTTGTATATTGTTTTGTCAATATTTTATCTGGTATTCTATTTACATGACCAAAACACTGTAATATGTAGTTTCGAAGTTATCCGGTTCGAAGGACCAAATTTTTGTATTAAACTTAATCTTGATGCATGGATTTAAAAAAGTTGAAGTTTCCAACGATTTTACATCGACTCTTTCGCACACGGTTACCATTATTCTACAAATTTTGTGCAATGCTCGCATCTTATAAATTTGATTTTTTTATATAATTTAAAATAGAAAATAATTTGAAGTTCCATAAAAAAGTCGGATTATCACCAGATTTTTACTGGCATTTTAGAAGGCGGCTCATCTGATGGACAGTAGAAACTGATGAAGTAAGTAACACCATGAACATAGAATGTATTACGACATCCATGATACTCCGAATAGGTTCTTAAAGATTAATCTATATAAAAATAATAAAAAAGAAATATTGATTGCTTGTTTGTAATGGATAACCTCAAAAACTACTCAATCGATTTTAAATATTCTTCCATCTATAAGAAACTACATTACATACAGCGAGAAACATACACTATATATATTTTTGAAAATTCTATCTACACGCGCGAAGCCTGGCCAGATTGCTAGTGTATTATATATATCTGTACCTAATAATAGAACTACCATTTGCCATTCATAGCTATAGTTCATTAAAATATAATAAAATTCATCAGTCGAGATGCATCCCACCTGTTTCTGAGAAGTGCAGTTCAAGAAACTTGCCAATTGCCACTGAAATATTTAATAAGAGAGACAGCGGAGTGCAGACAGTATTGTTCGGTATTAAATAATTTCCCACCAAAATCGTCGGTCTGCGGACTTTCATCCAGGAATATTCCCGCGTTAATGGTCCAACCGCGAGGTTGATGTTTTCTTTGAAAATTAAATCAAGTGAAATTTGATTTTCTGTTTAATTAAGCCACAGACTACTCCATTAAAGCGTTTATAAACCGTTTTATCTTTATTCGTGACCTTTGAAGTGGGAAATTATAATTATTGTTGGCAACACAAGGTTTTGAACGATTCAGAATAATATGTCACATGAGAGATTTAAGATGGTGTAGGTTTTGTTCTGGCGTAAGGCCAGTCCTTGAGTATCATTCAGTCAGACAATTGTATGTTCAGATGAATATAATGAATTCAAACTTCGAGTACTAATGAATCGATAACCGATAGGGACACTAGTTTGTCTAGTAGCAATCAAGTATTGCCATATTTTAAATGATTTTCCAGAGAAGGGCTTTGTCAAATGACTTCAAAAAGAAGAAGATTTTCAATTCGGGTGTTTTTTTTAATGTATGTTACCTTACAACTCTGTCAGTTTTAAACCGATTTGAAAAATGCTTATTTTTTTTTAACTGAAATGATATATTTATAGATTTTTATTATTATTATACTTTTTATTTTTATTATACTTATTACTTTTCCCGTGGGTATCGTAAGAGGCAACTAAGGTAATTTAATGGTTGTGAGATTGGTAGCAGCATCCCTCCTAAAACACCATAAAACCTTGCTGTGGTTGCCAAGCGTGGTAACTACTGGTAAAATTGAAAAGGCAGTCTATGGGGGAGGGCTATATTCAGTACCATTATTTAACAGCTGCTATGATGAAAGAAAATACACATACCATTTTAACATCGTGTAAACCTATTTCTGAGATCGTAACAAATTCGTCATAAAATGAAGCTGCACGATGCTCGGACATGACTTTACTGTCCGCTTATGTTGCCTCGTTGCGTTTAAACGCCCCTTTATGTACATTTTCTCAGATGAATATGACGGGAAAACAATATAGTACATTATTATTCTCGACAGAGTGGCCCCGGACCTGTTAATAGTTTCATATTTGTTTGTAAGCAGTCGTGCACAGTACGTGATTTGAATACAGCACGCCGCCATCTTTATGTAGCGTGCAGTGGAAATATACCATTTGTAACAAACTTCCCATATGTGAGGGACAATGGTTGGCATGTTGAAAATTTTGACGCTGTATTTTTGCAGTACTTCTTACGAATGGCAACGCGTGAAGGCTATAATGGGTGACACAAAATACTTAGTTATGTCCATAGAATTCGTATTGTTCATGGCTATAGTTGACGGTTACCATTTTCCATCAAGTGGGCGGTCAGCTTGTTTGTCAATCTAAGTTGCATAAAAGTAGTCTATAGAGATTTTTTAGTCTAATGTTATTTTATGTTACATTGTCAATTCATTTGTTATTTACAGTGATGTATAAGACTATGTTCAGTCTGCAGTTATGCAAAATCAGTTACTTTGATTTTAAAAACTAAACTACTGTACCTACTGATTTTGATAAAATTTCTATGGAACTAATCTGTAAATATATTCTTTTTAATAAAAAGAAAAATATTCCAAGTCGGTTTACGACAGATGAAGTTATGAGGTTCCAAAAATTTAAAAAATATTACAATAGAATTGAAAACCTTCTTTTATAAGCTGGTTGAAAACAAATGGATATTGCTTTGCAAAAAAGAAATGTGACGAACCTGATATTGACTTATATTGAATAATGTTATTGTTCTTATTTTAAAATGACAAAAGGTATAGAACAACAAAAAGTTCCTTCTTTTTTTTCTTTTCCTCAATGGCTCGAAGCTACGGTGTGAATCATGGAAAATATAGGTCCCTTAATTTTTTTACGCCAAGCCAAATTGGCTTGACGTAAAAAGCGTAAATTACGCTTCATTCGAAAAAATATCTCAATTACTTATTGCAAAATATATCAATAACCGTCGCTTATTGAAGATGCGCGTGCCGTAACGAATGTAACATTCATTCTCGTGGGTATTCCATTATATTTTGACTTTTCCAGTTTTATCCATTGCAGCTCGTTGCAGGGAATTAATGATGAACATTGGTGGTTCACACTTAATTTAACGTACAATACAAATCAATCAATTTTATTACGAAGCCAAGTCCCTCGATGCGGCTTTTGTGCTTTGTGTGTAAAAAGAGTGTAGGCTGGATTAGTAAAATAATACCAGTTTTAAAAATTAATGCCTCTAAAGTATATCAAGTAAAAAATAAAAAATGAACTTAATATCCTAATGTTTCAAAATACGGCACACGTTCTCAAAAATGCGTGCGTTTCATAAGAAAGCTGTTCTCGCCGATAATGCGAGTGGAACAGTACGTAACGAGCCGTCGCCCGTAGCTAGTGTTGCCAGATTGAGTATTATTTTCGCATTTTTGGGTAAAAGTTTTTGTAATAGTAAGTTTTAAATTTTCGCATTCCTTGTATAGTAATAAAAATTTGGTATGTAGGTATTACGTATATATGTATGTACAGGCAAACGCAGTGTAGGACGAACCCGACTAAAAGGAGTGACGACCTTAAATGCATTGCAGGGTGTCAGTTGATGGACGTGGCCCAGAACTGTTCCTTACGGCCGTCAATGCCTATGGAGGCCTATGTACTCCTGTGGACAAATAATGGGTGATGTGATGATGATGATGAAGATATTATTTATCTATTGCATAATATCATTGTGCTTTAAAGTTATTTGTGTTGGAGAATGGAACTATTGAAAAATTATCGGGGAAAAATAAAATCTATTTGGTAATTTTTGGGCATCTTTTTCAGAGTTCGGTATTTGTAAACAGCACAATCATAAAATAGAACATTTCATATAGTTATGTGGTGTTAAAAGTTCAATGGTTTGTTTATTTTTCGTTGTTTTGTCGCTAAGTGTAGTGGTTACTGAGTAAAACGAAGTTTATAATCGGATAAAGATAAAATTCTTTTATTTCGGGGAAAAAATATTGGGAATAAATACAAATTGCATCTGGCAACGATGCCCGTAGCTGGCGAGATAACGCGAAAGCCACAAAATGCTTTTGTCATTTCCCAAAGAACAGTGGGTACTCGGCTGTTTTACGGTACTACAAAATTTAATCTGTCTTTAGTATGCAAATATTCGTAATATCCGTCGAAAAGGTTTAAAGAAAGCGTCAGATATAAAGTAGGCAATTTGGGGAATTTGCGGTGTTTTGCTTGGATTAGTTAGCTGGGGCGGACATTGGTTTCTTTGGACAAAGGAGAAATTGGTTTACCACGAAATGTCGTTTGCATATTGCGATGTACTAATTTACAACAAAGGTCATCCTCGCTTGTAGCAATTCGTGAATTTCGACTTTATTTTTAATCGTTTCTCGCCTTTGTTTTTTTTTTGTGTGTATGTTATGTGATACTTTTGTATATTTTAAACCAATTTCAACAAAATCAATAGAGTTCCTGGTTTGTTAAATTTAAGTAAGTATTGTTTATTTTTTATTGGAGTTACATCTACTTATTGTACAGTCGTTTAATTTAAATTTAAGTTTCCCCGGTCTCTACTGGTTATTGGTAGGGGGAGGGAAAGGGGTCGCTTTACGCTGTGTTCGTCTATACAGGGTATTCACACAAATGTTTATTTTTTCTTCTCCATCGATTACAGGTTGCTTAAGAAAAAGTAGCTGATATAAAAAATGTTGGACGTAATTATTAAATAATGTTTATATTAAAAAAAAAAAAAAAATAAACTGTCTAGCTTCCTGTTGGACACTACTGCTACTCACTCGGGTTAGGTTAAATTGACTGGAAAAGATCTATTTTAGAAATAGGTTCACATTTGCATATATTGTTACTAATTTGTTATTATTACTGTATATTTTAATGTAATAAAGAATATATTAAAAATTAAAAAGCAGAAAAAATGGTTGTATTTTCGTGTGTGGCTACATAATTTTTTTTCCCGCGTTTTTTACTACCTCTGTGTTGTATTTGTTTTTTGCGTGTATAATCTGTCAACTTATTGTTAATAATTTATAAAAAAATGTGAATTCTATTATTACTAACACAGTTTGGTGCCCAAACAAGTGAAATTTTTTTTAGCTACCTTTAAAAAAGACCTTTGATTAAGTATTGCATTTGCGTTGTCATCGGGTCGTCATCATCGTTGTATTGCAGGTGTTCATAGGCTACGGTAACCACTTATCATCAGGTGGTCTATATGCTTGTTTGCCACCTCAGTGGTATAAAAAAAGAACAAAATCACAGGCTTGACTAGTATAAATTAAGAGATAAATTCTCAAGTCTAACATAACCTTGCGATTTGATTACAAAAGCGCTGGCATTTGATGTAACGAACCATTTAATGTTTGCGTTCTGTCTGCCTTGTCATTACGACGATTCCTCTTCGTGAATATTTGCTTTGAAAGGTCGCTCTTGTTAATATCAAAATGTGTGTAATTATTTTATATTTTTAAAGTACACTTTGGGTTGCATTATTGTAATTTTCGTAGGTGTATCTAAATTTTTTTATAGTAAATTAAGGCCTATATTCATCACCATCATCATAGCTTTTATCTGTTCACTGCTGAACATAGAACCCCTATAGACTCCCATAAGGATCGGTCCTGAACCACTTGTATCCACTGAGTTCCTGCAATACACTTTAGGTCGTCACTACATCTAGTGGGGGCTCGTCTAACACTGCGTTTGCCCCTCAAGAACTTTTCTTACTCATCAGTTGTCGGTTCTTCGAGCTATGTGATCAGTCCATTGCCACTTCACCTTGCTTATCCTTTAGGCTATGTCGGTTACTTTGGCTCTTTTGCGGATATCTGTAGATACTTATCTGTAAAAGCTGTTTACGCCTCTAATTGATATGTTCATCTAGCCTTAAGATTAGAAAGAAAAAAAAAGAAATGTTTTTGTTCAAGTAAACTTAGATTTAAGCAGTATTGAGTAGTCATTTTTCATTACATACTTACTTATAATTTTTTTTTTATACAACTTAGAATGGTAAACAAGCTGACGGCCCACCTGATGGAAAGTGGTAACCGTCGCCTATATACATGAGTAGTACCATGGACATAACAGAGTATACTGTTTAATATCAGATAACAGATTATTAACATATTTGAAAATAGATATCCGACCGATATAGGTAATATATCGGAATGGGTAATGACTTTTTTCCATCATCAATGTCCAGAGAAACCCAATATACAAATATCGAATCGGCATCCATATTACCTATGTTTTTATTATAGAGAACAATATATATTTTTTAGTCCTGTCTATAAAATATCATATCTCGGTATGTGGACGAAGTCGCGGGCAAAGTCTCCCTCTGGAAAATACTAATAATGTATTTACCAGAGGGAGACTTTATATAAAAGTGTTATGGGTACTTGTGTTACTCTTGTTTTTGTTATTTTTGCATTGCTGTAATTGGGTTTAAAGAGGCGGATATAATAGACGGACAGACGGATGGACGGATAGACAGATGGAGAAATACTAAATAGATATTAATGAAATTTGGTACATGGGTAGGTTATATCCTAACATAGCACATATGATATTTTACACACTGTGTGATGGTCCCCCCCTTTGCACCCCTTACAATAACTACCCTCTGAACTAAGCTACACATGGAAAACCTACAAAGCCTAAGAAAAGCCTATGAAGGCTTAACCTAATGAAAACTCATGAAAATCTAATGAAAACCTACCATAAAGAATGACCTAACACCTTCAATATAACCCCATACCTATATTGCTTTATATATCCCAAACATCCTATGAATCATATAAACCCTTACAATAACATATAATATTGAACAGATCTTATAGTAGAACACTTGATCATTTGGCCAGATAAAAAAAAGTGTGATCGTCTAGTAATGTAGGACCCGTTGTGTGTGTAATAACCAAAAGGTTCTTTAATTGGTATATGATAGGAGTTAAATAATGAAGATGATTGATAAATCTTTAAGGATTAAGAATAATTAATGAATTACACTCATTATTCGTGTAACTAGGAAGTTATGTTAATTTAATAGTAAATTACAGAATAACTGTAATAATAAAAAAATGGGGGAGCGGTCGGGCCCCTCACACGCCCGGACCAGTGGAAGACTTTCCAACTATCTATAACTCTTCCTCCTAAAAGGTAGGGAAGGGTATTACTATTTATTAATGCACTCTGATGGTAATAAGGGAATGAGTATTCTCAGTTCCAAATCAAACATAAGTACATTTACTTCAACATTACAGTGGCTCCACCAGCCCCACGATGCTTCCAGTATAAATTAGTGTTTGCCAGAGGCAAACGGATCGGAACTGAAATCCCAGGATCACTCCGACACGAGAGCTTACTCATGGGCGATGACCCTTTCAGTCCTATATGGCGACATAGAGATCACCCACTAACAGTACGAAACTGTTTCCCAGCGTCACCCTGTTACGAGCTTACTCAATGGGGTTTCCCTTCGGCTCCACAAGAGATCAGACCAAGAAGCGAGATCACCCAGACACCAGAACTTACTTTGTTGGGACATAACCCTTCGGCCCTATAATGTGACATTAGAGATCACCTGTGAAGACAGTCCGATAGAGATGAAGATTTGTGTGATAGGGGATACCTTCCACACCCTGGAATTGGCCAAGCCATATAATGTTGATAATTGCTATATCATAACATAGCATTGTCAATTTAATATTATTTACTTAATACCAAGAATACTCAAGGTTCAAGTTAAATCTGTTGATTAGGCCGGAGCCTAAGAACGAGTAGTCCAACCCATAGGTCGAGAGCTACTAAAAGTAATGAGTGCTATTGAATGAACTATAAGTCCAGTCAATTATATATAATATTATTGTTGATTAACCACATTGTGAATTAACCAATTATTTATTCAGAGAGATATATCTAAAGGAACTATAAGTCCTTTAAAAGACACTGATTAATAACAAGTTAACAACGTCTCGTGAAATAACCAGTTGGGTTTTCTATAAGTTTGAGGACACTAAGTCCAACAAGCTATTATTGTGTTGAGAGTAATAGAGATCTTTTGTAATATTTGTAGAGGTTTGATTAATCACATTGTGAAATAATCAGATTAAATAATTATGTAGCTTTATAGAGAGGACTATATTGGTTGTTGTCATAAGTACTGATAAATTACACATTAAAGTGCCAGGTCAATTATTATATATAGGTATGTAGGAAAGACAATAAGTCCTATTTGTGTATGTTGTAGTAGTAGAGGCAATATATTGCATAATTATAATGTGAAAGATATAGATTAAATATATATTTGTATAGAAAGGACAGTAAGTCCCATACAATTATTGTAGCTGTACTATAGTTATACTATATCTACTTTCTTTTAGTGTCTTAGTAAACCTATTTACTAAGAGGATTTCTCAGATAATCAAGTGTTCTAGTGTTTAAATCCTCATGATTAAATCCCTAAGAAATTAGGTCTTTAAATAATTATCATATCATTTAAGTGAAATTTTTCATATAAATAATTCCAATATTTCCCCTACAGTTATTATAAAATAACAGAAAATTATATAAATTTTCTATAGACTTAGATATAGAATCATAACGTGTATAATCTCCTTTTGTTTGACATCTGTCACATTAATGACGTATTGATGTATTGAATTGAATTTTGATTATCTATCACAACTGTCAACGTAACAAATACTAGCAAGTTTGTTTATTTGTATTTGTTTAATATAAAATCATCATATATCAACCGTAACATACAACTAAATTATCAGTGACATAAATAATCATGGTTTACACCAGAAATAATTAATAGTATCCAGTAATGCTGCAGTTTTATATTCATATCAGTATCCAAGCTAACTCTCAATTTCAAGAATGAATTGAAGACTTGGAAATTTAACATTCTTATTGCAATTGTACTTGCAATAATATATACATACAGTACTAATTATCAAGAACATTCCTCAAATACATGTGTGGTGAAGATTTTCCAATATGCTATCTATTTGATTCCTAACCTCTAATGTAAATTTATTAAAGAAGTGAATAATCAGTGTTAATGTTTGCTTTATTAATATTTAAAGTAATTGTCCTAACTTGATATTAATAGGATAATATCTCCTTGGATACAGTCCGACATAAACATATAACTCAATAATTAAATTTATAAAATACTAATATTATATTTTACTACTTGTATATCTCCATACTATTCCCATAAATATTCAAAATATGTATATTAAATATAAATCCAATAAAGATTCACTAATTTTAACCCTGTCTGAACTTGTCTAGTCAATATAGCATGAACAAACAACACACATACAAACCTTATCGCCATGACAACTTTCTTCCTAAATATGAGTAAAATAATATAATAAATAACTCACACTTGTCATTTAGTACTAATTTTATACTGTACCTCATACCTAGTTAAGAGTAACTATAGTCAGAGAATCTTTTAGTACTTTTATTACCATTAGGAAATAAATCCACACCTATAATATCAGCATAATTAAATATTATTAATAATCAGTAATACACACAGAATTGTTATTATCAGCTTGCTTACTACAACAAATCAATATTAAAGTTTATAATAAATCAAGACAAAATATCTATTTAAACAATACAGGCTTGTTTACCATAAACATCCCACCTTTACATGAATTTATCTACTAACACAATAATGTATTAAAAGTAATACATTCACATAAAATCACTTGCAACAGTTAAGCTGTTTCTCTGTATATCTGGTGTAAAACAAATCCCCACATGTAGTCATGGATAATCAAATATAGACTAAGAATCATTAATCTGGTCGACCGAGTAATGGTATAAAAACACTTCACCATGAAGCGTTAAGTATGAACAGATATTCCAAACCAACACTGTAATAGTGTAATAAATACAAATATTTCATCATCATCATCGTCTCAACCATCACCAACCCACAACTGAATACAGGCAATTTCCACCGACTTACACAAGGAACGGCCCCACAATACCCATAAAACAGTCACTCTAAACAATGGAGGTAGCCCACACCGCACTTGCATTCACAGGGTCGCCACTCAATAACCCCTCTCTCTCATCAATGGCTGTTTCCCCAACAATGAGACCAGACCATAGTCACTTTAGTCTATTATCCTCAATAAATAAATAAATACTTTATAATAACTAGATATGAAACTAGTTAGTATTGTAATAGTTCAATAGTTGATTCAATAAGTATTTTCCAAAACTGGGCAATTAGAACATTGAATCAAATTGATGAAGTTCTATCAAACGACCATATAATTGGATTTTGTATATGAGTAGAATAACGTAAGTACGTAAATTATATTGATGTAAACTTTGTTCAAATGTGATTGCATTTAACGATATACGCATTACCTAAAGGTATATGGACTCGACTAAATACGTATTTTAATAGTTGTTGGGAAAAATATTAAGTATAGACATTGCCTGCGATCACAGTCAAAATCTAACTACGTAGTAATAAATGGAACAAGCTCACCGGATTCTCCAGTCTTCCATTCTCTCCTTTCACACACTTAATCCATAATGATACACTAAGATCTCAAACTCCTTCATCGATCCAGTCCCTCCTAGATCTATATCCCCAGTTATTTTTTTATTATATTGCGCAGTTCCTAAAACACGACCCCCGCGCCATTTTTTTTTCTTTTTTTTTTTTTTTTTTTATTGCGCAATTCCTAAAAAGCAACTCTCGCGCCCGCCGATCTGCCGGCTCTCCTTTTTTTCTTTATTTCTTTCTATTCTTTCTCTAATAACGTCATAGATTATGTCACCGAAGGGTAGATATTTCAATAATCAGATTTAGCCTATTATTCGAACTGAACTTTTCTTTAAATTCAATTTAATTATATGTTAACGTATTTTGGTATTTTATATTAAATTGATTATCGAATTTATAAAACTTTAAAGACTCTCATAAACCTTATTAAACTGTGTTGTATGTATCTTTTTTACACCTGATGATAAAAAGGTAAACTATAATTTGGTTATATATAAAATATAATATATTTTTGTTTAATTTATTTAATTTTCTTGTGACATCCACTACACTTTGGAAACACATCAAAGGAGTTTCCCTTCTGTGTCAATATTTCATATATGGTAACGTCTTCTCTGTATACTATTGTGAACCTTGACTTTAAAGTTTGTTTATATTAAATAGCTCAGCTTTCGCAGCGGTCACCCATAGGAACCCCTGTTTCTTTTCTATGTACTTATGGTATTAAACCTATTGTACTATAGGCGAACCGTCACAACTGATTCACATGGGCAAAGCCGTAGATATAGCTAATTAAATATAGGTAATTTATTTAGGAATCCTTTTCACGAATAATACGTAAGAATACTTTTTGTTTACAATTAAATTACGTAGAATTCGTCTTCCATCGACTGAATTTCAAATTAGCACTGGAAAATCAAGTAAACAACAGCTAAACGCTAAATTTCCACCCAATCACTGTTTACGAGTACCAAACGAAACTATACTGCTTAAATATTTATCCAAGTGACTAAACAACCGTGTAATCGATACAGGGTTCCGTGGTTCCGTACCAGTACGACCGTGCCACCGATAGGGGAGAATATTATTATATTTAGATAAAGTATTTTGTTAAGTCATTTTTGTTGATATAATAAAAATAGGTGAAAGGGATCGCATACTTTAATTCTAAATAGAAATAAAATCATTCATTAATAATAAATAAATATGTGGATGAATAAATAATTTTTAACCATGATATAAAAAAAAAAATAAAAATTAAAGTAACCAACGTCGAATATTTTTTGCTGAGCAATTTCAGAGTAAATACAGTGCAAATGAAGTATATCTCTAATCCTTAGGAAAGAATGATTATGATGACAATAAACGATATGTTGCTGAAATACTAAAGTTTGTTGTGTCAGTCATGGCCGTACAGACAATGTGTCTTTGCTTTTCTATATAACAAAAGAAACCGTTCAAATTTCGAATATTATAAATGTGTATTATCAGAGTCTAAAGAACTCTTTTATTCTTTTTATTTCGTTAAACAATTATTATTTACGAGTACGTGATAAAAAATGTAGAGCAAAGGGTATTTTAATTCCATATAGAAGATATGAAAAAATATTTATTATTTCACATATTTATCTTTACTCACATAAAAGCAAAAATAATATAAAAGA
The DNA here is from genome assembly GCF_026898425.1 of Galleria mellonella. NCBI lineage: Eukaryota > Metazoa > Arthropoda > Insecta > Lepidoptera > Pyralidae > Galleria > Galleria mellonella. The sequence continues at coordinate 2,583,593 of NW_026442112.1, forward strand.
TAGTGTAAACAGAGGCGAATATATTTCGCCGGGCAAATTCAGAGTCAATAGAGTGCAAATAAAATATATACCTTTCGGAGACTATATTTTTAGCAATGTAATGTGGGTATGTTATTGAAATACTGCTATTGTTTATACAATAACAATTGTTGATTGTATTAGTCATAGCTGTGTAGACAACGTGTCTTTGCCTTTCCATGATTATTATAAAAGAAACCGTTTAAATTTGGAACATTAAAAATGTATTACCGTATAGTGTTTTCGTTTACATATGTCACACAAAGAAGTTAATGTGCTTAATGTAGGGTTTTATATTCTCTATTTTTATTGTCAAATATGTGTGATGCTGTGATTTCTATCCCGCTGGCAAAGCGTGAAGATTGTCGTAACATCTTTTCTCAAAGGACTGGGGATTAGGTAATGCTGTGTAAGCTCTCGTATAAATGTTCAGACTAGTAGATGTCCTTACTGATATTGTAATGCGAGAATCTGTTTGGTGAGTTATTTTTAATTTATTTAAGGGTCGGTTTTAATCGATTTGTAGCACTATTTTATTTCCTTATTCTTTATTTTGTTATTACAAAAAATATTTCGCACAAAAGGCGGACCTAATGTTATGTTATATAGCATTATCTCCCATTCATGGTTTAAAAAAAAAAAAAAAAAAGCTAAATGAAAATTGTTGTAGATAAACAGGTACAGACGTATTTATTTATTTATTTACCTCTTTATTGCATCAGAAACAAAAATATACAATGACAATTGAATAATTAAAGTGAAATACAGTAACATAAATACAGAAAGATATACATAAAGGTATAAACGGCGGTCTTATGGCTAGTGCAATCTCTTATAGACCTATAACTTTTAGTTAAATGAGAATAGACAGAAGTGGGTAGGTTTTTTTTATACAACCCTGAATGGCAAATAAGCTGACGGCCCACCTTATGGAAAGTGGTAACCGTCGCCTATTGACATGAGCAGTACCATGGACATAACAGTGTATACTGTTTCGCCCATGATACCCCCCAAGCGTTGCCATTCCTGAGGACTCAGGTGTTATTCCTCTGTACTCAGTTCACGCCATATCCCACCCTTCAAACCGAAACACAGCCATGCAAATACAGCTGCATTGCGGTCAAAACATGAATGGGACAGAGGTGCCCAAGCAAACGACTTTTGTACAAAGTCTCCCTCTGGTAAATCTGTAAAGTTCACTAAGAATATGTATATATATTATAAATAAATAAATAAATTATTAAAAAGCTTTCTCTTGTTTTTGTATTCTGTCTAATAAGTTTTCTATAAATAACAAATTAAATTTAGCTAGATACTTTTTGCTGTATCAACTCCAAGATACGGCACGGTCAGCGGTGTCGTAAAAATATCTAATTTTAATATTTAGGCGCGTTTAGTATACTGGGCGACACAGTTTGTTTACGTCATTACTTTGTTTATGACCCAAAATCTGTTATAAGAGTACTTAATGAGATAATATAAAACACTAGGTATTTTTTTTATATGGCAACTACTGGTAAAATTCGTTTAATGGTAAACTGACAGTTCTTTATGGCAGTCTATGGGGGAGGACTATGTTCAGCAGTGGACAGATTATGGCCGAGTTGATGATGACGATTTTTGGACAATAATGAAAAATCTCTACTTTTTGGTACACGCTAGCGGGCCACCAGTGAGGGATGATAGGTGATGATGTAAGCGGATCATTTGTTCATCGTGGCAGGTTCTTCAAGAATGATGATTTACTTAATGCGCGTAGAGTTCATCCTCACACGTTTTACTACTAGCAATGGAGCTGTTAGTAGAAAAGGTGCCGGCTTCGATTCCTGGACAGGTCAATTTAGGAAACAATCTTTTTTGAGTTAGCTTGGATCTGGGTGTTCCAGGTGGCGTCCTAGATCCTGGGAGATGTGCTAATATACCGGCGCATCCCCCGAGTGGTAGGGTGAGCACACCATCCAAGCTATCTTGAGAGAAGAGACCTGCTCTTACCATCAGGGGGCGGGTCGCTGCCGTCGGAGATGTGGTGAGTGCGAAAGCGAACCCATGTCTCCGACATATGGCACCTCGAGGGTATGTCGTTTGGTTTTTGGTGGGTCACCTCACCTTACGGGGGGATTCCCACAGTACCCATTCACCTCCCACAAGGTGTATGGGTCTGCATAAAGCATTTCCCAGACGTTAAAAAAAGAGGTGGCATCCTAGATATTTGTTGCTTAGTTTCTCATAATATAGGGTATTCTAGCTCAAGGGCCAAAGGTATAAAATAGTATAAAAATTTAAAAATTCTATCTTCCCTAACATACTAGGTTTAACTCGCAACTTCATATGTATAAATTTGAAGCTTAAATTGTTTTTTTGTTTCGCATGGTTTTACAATGGTATTAAATATTTTATTAAAATAATAAATTTATAATTAGATAATTTCTAGGTGGTGGTGTGATGGGTCTGGTCGTTGAGTTCCCTAAAATATGGTTGAGTGTAATGATGGTTGGTTCATCCGTCATACTCGTGAACGCTTGCTGCCTGTGGGGATTGGTCTGCTCATGTTTGCTTTTTTATCTTCCATTTAATAATACATATGAATAGAACTTAATTCTATTTATAGACGCAACCTATGTAAATGAAAAATTATTTAGTACATATTAATTTGAAAAGAGATAGACGAGAGAAATGGTTTGAAAGAGCTTTGAAACAAGTCTGTTTGAATAAAGATTATTTCTATTCTATTCTGTTCTGTTCTATTTTATCCTATCCCATCCCACTCCACCCTATCTTATCCCATTTTGTTCTATTTATGGAAGATATTTTAGAAAAAAAAATAAGGGGTTTTAATAAGGCTATTAGTGACCAAAAAATTATTTTATTAATTTTGTCTGTCTATTTATCATTATATTATCTGTATCGTCTGGCGTCACGCAGAAGTTACTGTACCAAATTGGATGCGGTTTGCTTCCGAAGTTCAAACTTAAAATCTGGTGTATATGTGGTGAGATAATACTCACCAATGTTTGTTATGTTTATAATGTTTAATTAATAATTAAAATACAGGAATTATTTTTTTATTTAATTTAATTATTGATTAAATTTATTTACAAGATGAACCCTACCATCAATCCTACATATGTATTATCTTGATGCGTTATCTAGAAGTAATCTATTTCATTAGTTATCCTACTTTTAAAATCCACATGTACGAAGTAGCGTGCAAAAACTAGTATTTATTAATACCAGTCGTACCTGTTTTGCTCTTCTGTCAGCGGCTGCATGAAAACAGCTCCTACAACAGCAATAGAGTTGGCCCTCAACATAACACCCCTAGACCTGCACATACAGCAGGAAGCGGCGTTAGCCGCTATCCGACTAATGCATCTGGATCTATGGGGTAAAAATCACTACAGTCCCCACACTTCTATTCTGAACCAGGCAATCGAATATGAACCTTTGATTGCGGCTCCGTGCGACAGGACTCATAATCATTATATATTTAACAAAAAATACCAAATACAAATTCAAGAAGAGGAAAAGGACCAATCCGGTGTACATGAATTACGCATATACACCGATGGCTCCAAAACCGAGAACGGTTCAGGAGCCGGAGTCTTTTCCTTAGACCTGAATATAAACGTGCACATACCGCTTGGCGTACACAGCTCAATATTCCAATGCGAATGTGTTTAACCGAGGCTGCTGCAGCTGTACATAAGCTAGGAATAAATGGTTTTAGCATTAGATTCTTATCTGACAGCGCAGCAGTACTAAAAGCATTACGAAACAACAAGACAAACAACAAATTGATAATTGAATGCCACCATTCACTGGATAGGATATCTTCCAATAACCGAGTTATCCTCCAATGGATAAGAGGGCACAGTGGATCTTATGGTAACGATGCCGCAGACGAACTGGCTAGAAGAGGCTCAGGAACGAGGGTGGTAGGCCCGTATCCACTTCTTCCTCTTCCGTTCTCGCAATTTCGAATGTGGATTCGTCAAAGATCCGCTGACATACAAAACCAAAGATGGATACAGGCTACTGATTGCAGACAATCAAAATTGGCCGTACCTACGTTGAATCAACGACTATCAAAACGTTTATTACATCTAGATAGAAAAAACCTCAAAATAATGATAGGGACAATAACGGGTCATTGTCCATTAAACAAACATTTATACACAATAGGAGCCACAGACAGCCCTCTATGTCGAGGCTGTTTCGACGCTGAAGAAACGGTTGCTCACGTAATCCTGGAATGTGAGGCTGTGGCCCATCAACGTTTAGAAATCCTCGGAACGGTGAGGTCGCTCCGTGAAGCCTGTGAAGAACCCAGGAAGCTTCTGCGCTTCTGGGCGGAGCTAGGTTGGCTGTACTAGCCACGACTCACACGCACAACGGCCCAAATGGGAGGCTAAGTGCGGAAAACAGAGTCTTTCTTACATTACATTACAATACCAGTCGTAACCTAGACGACGACAGGCCCCTGTTAAACAATAATTTGTATTAACTCTATTTTGGTTTGGTGACAGTCAACTTTAAACCCGCGACCTTTTCGAATTGCTTGCAGAATAATTTAAATTAAAGCTCTCAGTCACGGCGCATATGATATGCATAATTATATTAAAAAAAAAACAAACTAGTTCCTTTACGAGTACATTAGCTAATAGAAGTGTACGAAGTAAAAGTTTGTCCAACTCTCATTCCGACTAGGGTGTCCAACTTGTCATGTGTGTAAAAAGAACTCGATTTAGTATTTAAAGCTGGTTAGTATCTTAAAAATAACTAACTTGATATTTCTTTTTATACCATTTAGCTAAATACATATCTATTTTCTAGTTAGCATTTATATATTTTTTTATATAACCTAAAATGGCAAATAAGTTGACGACCTACTTGATGGAAATTAGTAACAGAGATCTATAGACATGAACTAGTGAAGTACCATATACGCATATGCATTTACTAGCTATATTCCGCGGCTTTGCCCACGTGAATCAGTACCTAAGTTATTCTATTTCCTAAAATAGGTTCTAACCTATCTGTGTACCAAATTTCATTTAAATCCATCCAGTATTTTTTACGTGAAAGAGTAACAAATAATTATTCATTTCCATAAATTATATCATTGTATCATTGTATTTATATATGATGGAAGATTATTATACATACATTATATACATAGAATGATAACATATTCATCATCATCACTCTATCACCTATTTACTGTCCACTGCTGAACATAGGCTTCGTCAAAAAGGGAAACTAGTAGTAGTTACCACGCTTGGCAGGTGAATTGGCAAGCGCAGTTAGGCTTTGGTGATGTTCTAAGAAGGACGCTGCTGCCTATTCTTTGACCATTAAGTTACTTTACTCGCCTCTTATGACACTCACGGGAAGGGAAGGGTTAGCCTATTCTATTCTGGGACCATAAATATAATATATTAAGATTTTACACAAGCAAAATCTGCTCGCCTCTTACGACACTCACGGGAAAGGAGGTGGCCTATTCTATCCCGGGACCACACGGCATAATATATTAAGATTTTACACGAGCAAAATCTCAGATTGTGAGTAGAAACATAAACTTCAGCGTCAAACATTTAAATAAATTTACATATCCACTTTAAGATATTTACCTTATCTGTTAAATCAATCTGCTAAGAGCTACAAGGGACTAATTAATTAACTGTTGAATTACTAAACATAAATGGTCTTACTATAAAAAAGTTAAACTTGCGATAGATAGGTGTTAAATACATGTTCATAAGTCTTACTTACAAAAAGGTGTTTAACATTTTTTTTTATACAACTTAGAATGGCAAACAAGCTGACGGCCCACCTGATGGAAAGTGGTAACCGTCGCCTATAGAAATAGAAACTCAGATGTTATTCCTCTGTACCCTGTAAATTCACTGCCATATCTTCAAACCGAAACACAGCTATGCAAACACAACTGCTTCACGGTAGAAACACGAATGCTACAGAGGTACCCAAGCAATCGACTTTTGTACAAAGTCTCCCTCTGGTCTCATTAAAAAGACGTTTAAAGCAATCCTGTTTATTATATTAATTTATAGATTTTGGTATATAAAACAATATTTAATTAGTCATAATTTTGTAAATCTATTAAGAAAAATTGATTTAAATTATTTTTGTACTAGAACTATTATTACTATAAAAAAGTTAAAATTGCGATAGACAAGTGTTAAATAATCAATGGCATTTGCATAAATCGTATATGCAATATAAACATCAATTAAACAACGTTTACTTGATTGGACAGTGATTTGTTAGACAGTTTTAAATTATTTTTTATGTAACGGTTTTACCGTTAGTTAATTGACGAGTTATCTCTAAGAAGGGAAAGCGTGGCTACCGTACTTAAATATACCGGGCTGGGTGAACTAACCGCCCCAGTTCAGTTTCCAGAGCCAGCCAATAACAGTTAAACTTCAGAGACACCTAAAACTTAGTTACAGCATCTTATTATCTCCTGTTTCATATTATATCTGTAATAATAATATATAATATAATAATAATATAATTTGTGTATGTTACAGTCGAACTATTAACTGGCTAAAAGTAATTTTGAACAGGGATAAATATGTTTATATTTTCGATTATATTTATATATTATTAAATCGACGTTTAAAAAACTGTACGTACTATTAAGTATATATGTATATATGTATATATATATATTTTTTTTTTTTTTGATGGGTGAAAATGGAATGATAACCCCGCCTGCCTAACGGGATACGCTGGCGGTCCACCAGTGGAGGGTGATAGATGAGAATGAAAACAGGCCAGTTAGCCCATCACGATGAATCCATCAGGAATAAACCATGATAGTTTCCAGGGGGAACCGCGAGGAGATCGACTTGGTTGGGTATACTGCTAGCAATGGGATTCTCAGTCTCCATTACTGACAATCCCTTTCCCCCCATATATATATATATATATATTTGTGTATATTAGTATATATGTAATAGTGCGTCACTTTGTCTTTTTTCTCCATGCCCTCTACTCAAAGGTTGTTTGGAAGAGTCTAGAGTAAATGGTGTAATAAATTGTAAATAAATAAATATATATAAAGGAAATAACTTTATTCATATGTCTATTGACATCTAAAAATTTGTACAATTGAATGTGAAATTTTCTAAAATAAAAGAAACCCACAAACACATACTCTAGTATATAACTGGAACAATTAAAAAAAAATAGGTTTTGATTATAAAAAAAAAAATGGTATTTATTGACATTTATTAAGGAAAAATAAAATAACATAATTATATTAGTTATTGTATTTAGAAATACAGCAAAGATGACCTTATTATCTACAAGAGATCTCTTTTAGTCAACCACAGTGGTATAGTAAGTTTTGAGTGGCCTTCAGTAGTACAAGAGAATGATGAGAACATATATTTTGATCTACCATCATCTCTATCATCATCATATCAGCCTTAGAGGGTTTTGCCAGTAATTACCTCCTGGGATTGGCAACAACCAGAGGGAGACTTTGTACAAAAGTCGATTGCTTGTGTACCTCTGTCCCATTTGTGTTTCAACCGTGAAGCAGTTGTGTTTGCATGGCTGTGTTTCGGTTTGAAGGATGGGATATGGCGTGAATTTACTGGGTACAGAGGAATAACATCTGAGTCCTTAGGAATGGCAACGCATGGGGGGTATCATGGGCGAAACAGAATACTCTGTTATGTCCATGGTACTGCTCATGTCTATAGGCGACGGTTACCACTTTCCATCAGGTGGGCAGTCAGCTTGTTTACCATTCTAAGTTGTATAAAAAAAAACTGCAGTCAGACTTTAGATGTTTTAAGAGAGACGCTGCTGGCCATCCCTCGTCATTCCTTAGTCGACTCTTACGACACCCACGGGAAAGCAAGAGATGGCCTATTCTATAGTGGAACCGCACGGCGACCACAAATATTACCCACGGCTATTGATTATTATAAAAAATATATTATTTTTAACAAAAACACTGTAAAACTCCATGAAAGTTGGGGGAGAAACTTGGAATTACCATAGTTCTGACACTGACGCGGCAATTCATCTTATTCTAAGAATATTACCACATACTTTGCGTCACAAGTTTCTAAAACTCCACACTGGCTCGGCTGCAAAATGTCATAAACGTTACATAATGATTAATGTATTTCATTTAATTAATATCATTAATCTTATTAATTTAATTTGTATCATTAATTCGACCCCTTTTAATGTTACACAAACACATTTACGAGTAGATGCAAAAAATAACCGTAATTTTAGTGGATCCTTATACTAGTTAAGATAGATAATGTAATGTAATGTAAATTGGACTCTATTTTCTGCACTAAGCCTCTTATTTGGCCTATTGTGCATATGACTCATGGCTAGGTCTGCCAGCCCAGCTCCGCCCAAAAACATAGAAGCTTCCTACGATGTTCCCAGGCATCACGCGCGACTTCACAGTTCCACATTCAAGGATTACGTGAACAGCCATTAGTTCAGCGTTAAAACAACCTCGACATAGAAGGCTGTCAGTGGCTCCTATTGTGTATAAATGTTTGTTGAACAGGCAATGGCCCGTTATTGTCCCTATCATTGTTTTAAGGTTTTTCCCGTCTAGATATAATAAAAGTTTTGATAGTAATTTATTCAACGTACATTGGAATATCTTAATATGTTGGTGTTTCTATAACTATTTTAATATCATATTTTAATAATAATAAGTGTCAAGTAATACTAAATCTGCGATCCCAAAAAAAACAAAAACAAATTCCAATTATTGGTTTCTCAAACCAATATGGGATACACTGTCTTATTATAGACGGAAAAAGTAAAAAATGTTTATTACTATCCTATTATATTAATAAGTATTTTCCATAGTAGGGGAAACGGGTTGTTAGTAATAGTGATCTAACAGCTCCATTGTTAGTAATGTACCCTATCTGATCGACTTCTACGCGGTTCCCCTTAGAAACCATCTTGGTGTATTTTTGTAGAATTCGTCACGATAGGCTAACTGACCTACTTTTATCCTCATCTATCACCCCTCTATTGCCCCCGCCAGCGTATACGGATAGCGATCATTCCATTATTACCAATTAAAACAAATCTTTCTATACTACGCTTTTACATCCTTTAATACTCAACTATTTGAGAAATGCTTGGAGTCTCGAGTTAGATTGCTTTTAGAGGTACTGAATTTTATAATTGCATTTTTCGCATTAATTTTTTATTTATTAATATATTTTTATTTTTCGTCCACTAATGGATTTATTTTTTTTGTTTATTTCACATTAAACAGTACATATAAATAAAACTCAATGCTAATTATAACCAGGGTATTCACACAAAATGTAAAATTATCTGGAACATAAACGGATTGGAAAGAGTAACTGTTGAATATTTTTGAGGGTTTTCTCAGTAGATAACAGCATTACAAATATAGCAGTAAAATCTTAATAAATAGGTCTTAAAAGAGTCTGTATTAAAGTTTATTTGAATAAAGATTATTTGGTTTCTATTCTATTATCAGAGAGAGACTGTACAAAAGACGTTTGCTTGGGTACTTTTGTCCCGTTCGTGTTTCTACCGTGAAACAGTTTCGGTTTGAAGGGTGGGATATGACAGTGAACTTATAGGGTACAGAGGAATAACACTTTAGTCCTCAGAAATGGCAACGCATGGGGAGTATCACGGGCGAAACACTCTGTTATGTCCATAGTACTCATGTGTATAGGTTACCACTTTCCATCAGGTCGTCGGCTTGTTTGCCATTCTAAGTTGCATAAAAAAAAGAATAACTACATGGGACAGATAAAAGAAACACAAAGTGTTACGTCGTATAGGGAGGTAAAAGATATGGCCTGGAATAGAGTTGGCTGGAAGAGAATGCATTTTTTTTTTTTTTTTACAACACAGGGGGCAAACGAGCATGCGGCTCACCTGATGGTAAGTGACTACCGCCGCCCATGGTCACCCACAACACCTACGGCATTGCAGGTGTGCTGCCGGCCTTTTAAAAAGGAATATGCTCTTTTCTTGAAGGTTATGTTGTCGTATCGGTTCGGAAATACTGCTGCTGGAAGTTGATTCCAAAGAGTGGTTGTGCGAGGAAGAAAGTGCCTTGAAAAACGCACGGTGGAGGACCGCCACTCGTCCAGATGGTTGGGATGAAATTTTAGTTTATGGCGGATTGTACGATGGTGAAAATCTGCAGCAGGTATCAATCCGAACAATTCTTCAGAGCACTCCCCATGATAAATTCGGTAGAAGATGCACAGAGATGCAACATCTCTACGCAGTTTCAGTGGGTCGAGCCGGACAGTAAGACGCCGATCGTCAACAATTCGAGCTGCCCGACTTTGAATGCGGTCTAACGGAAGGAGTTGGTACTGTGGCGCTCCTGCCCACAGGTGAGAACAGTATTCCATGTGTGGCCTCACTTGAGCTTTATACAGTTTCAGGCGGTTTTCTGGCGTGAAATACCGTCTCACCCTATTGAGCACCCCCAACTTTTTGGAAGCTATCTTAGCTTTTTCCTCCAGATGACCGCAAAACTGGACGTCGCTAGATATATCGACGCCAAGAATCCCCAGACTCGACTTATTATCAAGGGAAGTGCCCTGAAAGTGAGGTGATACGACAAACGGTGTCTTTTTTGCGGTGAACGCGCAGACTTGTGTCTTCTTAGGGTTAAAGTGAACAAGATTGCGTTCACCCCAGATCGAAACTTTATCGAGTGAAGTTTCGATTTCAGACACAAGTCTGTTCCGGAGCTCATCGGTATGTGCCCGCGAGATCTTTGCATGACCGGTGTATAATGCATCTCCTGTACTGTCGTCCGCATAACAATGAATATCACTGATCTGTAACATATCATTGATATGCAGAAGAAACAGTGTTGGAGATAGTACACAGCCTTGCGGGACACCAGCATTCACAGGTTTTAAGTCAGAGCATGCTCCGTCGACTACGACCTTAATGCTACGTTCCTTAAGAAAGCTGGCGACCCAACTGCACAATCTCGCAGGCAACCCAAACGAAGGTAGTTTTGAGATTAGTGCCCTATGCCACACCCGATCAAAGGCTTTCGCAATATCCAGACTAACAGCTAAGGCCTCTCCCTTATTCTCGATTGCCACTGCCCATCGGTGTGTTAAATAAACTAAAAGATCGCCAGCCGAGCGTCCCCGTCGAAAGCCGAATTAGTTGCACCGACAAGAGGAAACTTTTAAATGAAAAAAAAAAAGAATATAAAAAAAAAGAAAATAAGAGAGTTACTACGTATGAGAAATATAATTAAATTGATGTATCGGTGCATATACGAATTTAGTTATCCTTCATATAAAAATAAATATTTTTATACAGGATTAAAAAAATACAAATAATCAACATAATCAAAAAACCATTGATACCTATTCTGTTATAACCAAAAGCAAATGAAATTTTCACTAAGCTGCATGCCATGACATGATTTGAAGCATGAAATTCATTGTTCACGTTATAACCTTACATAACTGGGGAGAAAAGGGATTGTTAGTAATGGAGACTAAGAATCCCATTGCTAGCAATATATCCAACCAGGCTGATCTCCTCGCGGTTCCCCCTGGAAACTATCATGGTTAATTCCTGATAAATTTATCATGATGGGCTAATTGGCCTGTTTTCATCCTCATCGATCACCCTCACTGGTGCCCCGCCAGCGTATCCTTATTGGCGCAGGCGGGGTTATCACTCCATTTTCGTCCAATAAAAAAAAAAAAAACCTTACATAACATTAAGATATCCTGTCGAAAATTTAATATTTCTAGATCCAGCAGTTTTGTATGCCCATCGATCTATCTGTCAATACATTTATCTTTTAACATATATAATATATATGTTATTCGCTTTGGAAGTCGCATAATAATAAATTCTATGAAAAGGTCGCCCATGAAATATAGCTTAAAGGAACGTGGCGGGTCAGTAACAAAACGTCGAAGAAATAACCATTGGTAGCAGGAGTCCGGCAAAAAGCGACCGCCACAAAAATTGAGCTCTGCCCTTTATGTATGTACTCATACGAGAAATAGGGTTGTCACTCTCTTATTAATAAATTTCGAAATATTTAACTGAATTAGCTGTTATCTTGCGGAAGTCTATAAATAACTGGTTATTTAATTAGAATTATTTTGTTCAATTCCGCTTCCAATAGACATGTAAACGTATTATTACTACCAAAAGTTCTGCAAGTTTCAATATAAGGTATCAATCTCCGACTGTCATTTTGTTTACGCACGTTTTGCGATACGTGTTTCACCTCTAAACGGGGAATCTTATGTTGTATATGTATATTGTATTATCTATGCTATGTTTGAGCGAGGGCAACACTGAGGAGTGACGGCCATGTTTGATTCAATTAAAGCATCTGTGAAAAGTACGACCCGGCTCTTTATTTTATATTTATATAGTAATAGTGAACTCGAATACATATCTAAAATCTTAAAACAAAATTATAAAATTATACTGGCTTTATCGTTTTTGTAAATTGTGTCAATGTTAGCCATCAAACTGGAATTGTATTGTAATGATTTTTTTTATCATTTGTTTTAGCTCCATAAGTAAAATTGTTTGTGGTCCATATTACATAATATGTTTTTATATTTAATATATTAAGGTAAAAACTTTGAGGAATTTGATATAGGGATCTAACAGCCTTATTGCTAGTATTACGAGTATATCCTAATAGCTTCCTAACAGATCAACTTTCGCGTGATCCCCTCTGAAAACGAGCATGAATAATTTCTGTCGAGTTTGTTCCAACTAACCTGATATTACCTTCACCCCTCTTAATTTACTGGTATTCGACTAGCGTATACCGACAGCACTGGTGAGGTTATCACTCCATTTTCTTTTTCAACCAAGAGATAAACGAGGAAAAGTAATTATTAGTAACGGGGTCTAACAGCCCCATTGCTAGCGATAAACCCTATTAAGTCGGCCTCCATGTCGGTACTACTGGAAGACATCATAGTTAATAATTTTTGATTAAATCACGACGGGCCAACTGACCTGTTTTCAATCTATTAACCTACACTGGTGCCCCGTCAGTGTACACCGATCACGTAGGCGGAGTTACTACTTCATTTTGGCCCATCGAAAAAAAATCTAAAAGATTACCAACCCTATAGCATCCTACAACAGAACGAGTTACGTTGCATGTAAAGTGAAATAAATAAACGAAAGCTTAACATTCTGGGCCCGGTTGGCGATTTCCTCGAATAGTTATTCTTTGGCAACAATTTGTTCGTCTATTATAACTGTCGTCTCGCTCTACATGAATACATTAGAAAGAGATGGACCATTTGTATCGTTGGTGCGTAGTATCATATTGGTACAGGGGACAGGATTTAAAGAGGAATGTTTACGGCCCGAGAAAGTGTCTCGCAATTTTTCACACGCTATTTTCCCTGGCCACGGCGAAATGTTAACTATTTATAATCACTAAAATACATATATTACGTTATATATTTTAGTGATTTTTAAGTTCTATTTTAATAAGTGAAAATGGAATGGTAACCGTACTACGCTATCTTTTTATGGCTGAAAATGGAATGGTAACCATATTACGCTATATTTTTATGACTGAAAATGGAATGGTAACCATATTACGCTATCTTTTTAAGTTGAAAATGGAATGGTAACCGTACTACGCTAACTTTTTTATGGCTGAAAATGGAATGGTAACCATACTACGCTATTTTTTTATGGCTGAAAATGAAATGGTAACTCCGCTTGCGCTATCAGTATACGTTGGCGGATCATCAGTAAAAGATGATAAATGAGGAGGAAACCAGGTCAGTTACCCCATCGTGTAGAATATCGTAAGAATTAACACGATGATTTCCAGTTCTCAATAATCGATTATTTTCTATACTTATAAAATAATTTGTCCTAATTGCCTGTAAATGCACAACCAGTATATATATATTCATATTCCTTTTTATAAATGCATATTCCTTTTTAAAAGGCCGGCAGCACACCTGCAATGGCGCTGGTGTTGTGGGTGATCATGGGCGGCGGTAGTCACTTACCATCAGGTGAGCCACATGCTCGTTTGCTCCCTGTGATGTAAATAAAAAGCCAAATCTACTAAGTCTAGAAAGCAACAATTTAAACTTAATAGGGAAAACATGACACCGCATGGGCAAAGCCTCGCGCAACAGCTAGTTTATAAGTAATTTTAAAAACTACATAATAAAATATAATTTAATATATAAAAAAATAGGTGTAACAATTATTAAAAATATCTATTTTTAAAACTACACAGCAGTTTCCCTCAGCAAATTGCTTTCCGGTCCGGCTAATCGAAAATCAATCGCCGTTCCTTTATATAGTTTTTTTTCTTCTTCTCTGTTGAATACAATGATTGCCTTTTGTAATATACAGGAATATAATGTAAGGAAAAAGGTTGAAAGAAATGAAAAATGTGTGGTGGAAATGTAATTTCAAAAGATTTACAGATTGACGGAACCACCGGAGTTTATAACCTTTATGTGTGTCACTACAGTTTAAACCATTTGTTGTCCATTGCTATTATAGGCTTAGTTTTTATAGATAGAGCATCGAGTCTCAAAAACGGGTCAACTTTTTGTCAGCTAATTGTCAAATTAGCTTTTATTAATGTTCGTACACAATGTATCTTGACGTATATTAACCAGAGGGAGACTTCGTACAAAAGTCGTTTGCTTGGGTACTTCTGTCCCTGTTTCAATCGTAAAGCAGTTGTGTTTGCATGGCTGTGTTTCGGTTTGAAGGGTGGAATATGGCGTAAATTTATAGGGTACAGAGGAATATCACCTGAGTCCTCAGAAATGGCAACGCATGGGGGGTATCATGGGCGAAACAGTATACTCTGTTATGTGCATGGTACTGCTCATGTCTATAGGCGACGGTTATTACTTTCCATCAGGTGGGCCGTCAGCTTGTTTGCCTATTCTAAGTTGTATAAAAAAATCTATATCTAATTATTTAATAAATAAAATAAAGTTATGCGCATTAAAAAAGTGCAGAATTTATAAGACAAAATAAATATAAAAGTATAAAAGGAATCACTCAGAACTATTTGCTACACAAAATTGTATGTAAAAAATGATCCGTTTTTCTCGAAGCATTTGTATGGAGACACTCTACCTAAGATATATAGGTTACCAGAAAAAATGGTCTTGATCATTATCCATAGACTATAATAATCCATAAGGATTATTAAAAAAGTATATTATTTTGTACAAAAAAAAAAAAAAACATACAGAGACTTCAGTTGTAAGAAAAAATGCAGATGTAACAGCTTTGTTACAAATGATCCACAATAGTTATTATTCAACAGTTTTTAAGTTGTTAAAGTTTTCGTAAGCATTTTAATCACTACATAATAGTCCTCAGGAATGGCAACGCATGGGGGGTATCATGGGCGAAACAGTATACTCTGTTATGTCCATGGTACTGCTCATGTCTATACGCGACGGTTACCACTTTTATTTATTTATTTATTTATTTATGCTTTATTGACCACTTTACAAAAAAAAAATGTCTGGTACAAAAGGCGGACTTAATACTATATAGCATTCTCTCCCAGGCAACCTTTGGCAAAACAGAAATTTTCCATCAGGTGGACCGTCAGCTTCTTTGCCATTCTAAGTTGTATAAAAAAAATATATATATATGTACATATATATGAAATAGGTAGGTAAACAAAAACATAATATTTCATTGTTTGGCCCTTTGACGTTTCGGTAACCCCAATATATAAATTGTACCTTTGTCCGGCATGTTATGGGCGAATAACCAATTACATTAAACAATAGCCACCGCCACAGTATTGTGAAATTCTCAATTATAAATAAAAAAAATATATATATTTAAATTCTTTAAAAAATATCGTATTTTGTTCCATTACATTTCGTTCAGTCTACTCTGTTATGACAGTATACTCTGTTATGTCCATGGTACTGCTTATGTCTATAGACGACGGTTACCACTTTCCATCAGGTGGACCGTCAGCTTGTTTGCCATTCTAAGTCGTATAAAAAAAAGACATATATTTGCTATTCCATGTATCATAAAAATAATCATTAATAGTTACTGATATTTGATTCAAATCGTTCGGTTGTGGCTTAGTAGTATTTGTAACACTTACTGTTTTATTATAATTTTATCACTGATAAACCTAAGTACGTGGTATTGTACGACGTTGTAACGTAATAAAAATTTCAAAAATGCTGGTCGAAATTGTCCAATTTAAATTACGTGTAATTTAATTTTAATTAATTAAATGCAAGTAATTTCAATTTTAATTTAATTAATTAAAAATTAATTTCCAATATATATTTCAATTTATACTCACTAAATTACTAAGTTTAATTATTAATAAATTAATATTAATCACTGAAAATTAATGTATTATTAAAATAAAAATGCCTACAAGTGTTCCGTTGTAGACTCAACATTATTTTAACCGTTTACTTATTAAAAGCAATTTCTCTACACTTCGAAAGCGAATTGGTCGATTCTTTTTGAAGTTCATTAAGCTTGACGTAGGTAAGGGTTATCCTGTTATAAATTAACTATGGGTCTGTAATAAAATTGAGTAATGAGAAACGCATTAAGCCCGGATAGCGAAAGGTTTTGTTGGTATATATATATATATATATATATATATATATATATATATATATATATATATATATATATATATATATATATATATATATATATATATATATATATATATATATATATATATATATATATATATATTTACTGTGATATTTTGAATTCCAAATGTAGGGAAAATATAAAAAAAAAATTATGTTTTAAATGTAGTAAAAATATTTTTATTCATGAAAATGTGACTTTACTGCCATTACTTGAAAATTAATTTTATTAATTTTTCTTTGTGTTGTGAGATAAAATTTTCCTGAGACTTTAATTAGCAAAAAAAAAAAAAAATAAACAACAATTAAATCATGATAAAATAAATTTTCTGTTATTTTACTAAATATAGACGATTTGTAAAAAGAAATAAAATCAGGAACTTTCTGGAATATATCAAGGGATATGCTAAATCAAAGTCCCAATGTAATATAAAATAATCTCTTCTCGAAAGTAGGTTATGAAATATTCAGATGAAATGCAGACCGACGGCGTTTCGTTGTAAATTGAAGATTTATAGGGAATCAAAATTTTGGTAGTTTAAAATCAAAGGTATGTAAATTATATATGGCTGACGTAATGGATGCAAAGCGTTTGTGGATGGATGTAGATACCTTTAAAGGTAGATCTAGACTAAAATATTAGGGAGTGGAGGAAGTCATGGGGTCTAACAGACCCTTTGCTAACAGTCGAATTGATTCTTAAGCGCCATTTCTCTAGTTTTTTTTTTTATGTTTTATGTAAATACCAAACAAACTTAAAAAAAGAGATAAAATAAAAACAAAACTACGAAAAATAAATTGAATAAAACCAATACTTATTTAAACCTTAACTTAAAGGACAACATCTGTTTAAAGTCGTTATTCATTTATTTATCACCTTCCTGGTTCCCACCAACGTATAATTTTTTAATGGGTGAAGATGGAATGGTAATCTGCTTGCGCTTGCGTTATTGGTATATGCTGGCGGGATACCAATAAGAGAAGATAGGTAAGGATGAAAGAAAATCAGCCAATCGTGACAAATTTCACAACAATTCACCACAATAGTTCCATGGTTTCCATGAGGAGGGCGATCTGGATCTGATAGTGTATTGCTATGGAGTAGTTAGACCTCATTACTAACAATCCTCTTAAAACATAAAGCCTAACTGCAGTTGCCAACTCATCTATCAAACGTGGCAAACATTGGCAAAACTCCCCAATAGGGGAAGATCTATGTTTAGTAGTGGACAGTTAATGGAGGACATGATGATTCTTTGTACTTAATGGAGAAATATTATATAGAAGAAATAGATATCCTTCTAAATAATGGTAATTTGAAGTTGTGACGTCTCAACTCTGCACTAAAATAGAACTTTTTTACCACTCAGCTAAAATATATCAATGTCGAAAAGCTGTAAATCTGAAAGAAAGGTTTTAATCAAATGCCATTAAAAAGTTTTCGGGCGAGGTGTCCTTTTCTGTTTTGGAAGTTTCTACGTCAGTCATAATTACAAAGTTGGGATATAAGGCCTCATCAATAGCGGTTACACAGCCACTTTTGCCACAACTTTTACAGTTCAGAAAGAACTAAGGAACAGTATGGTTAATGTTTGCCCTTGATATATTCGTACCTTTATAATCTTATAAGATTCATTTGCAATTTTGTTTTAAATTTGACGTTGATGTCACCAGAGGGAGACTTTGTATAAAAGTCGATTGCTTGGATACCTTTGACCCATTCGTGTTTCAACCGTGAAGCAGTTGTGTTTGCATGGCTGTGTTTCGGTTTGAAGGGTGGGATATGGCGTGAATTTACTGGGTACAGAGGAATAACATCTGAGTCTTCAGGAATAGCAACGCATAGGGAGTATCATGGGCGAAACAGTATACTCTGTTATATCCATGGTACTGCTCACGTCTATAGGCGACGGCTACCACTTTCCATCAGGTGGGCCGTCAGCTTGTTGGCATTCTAAGTTGTATAAAAAAAATGTTAGAAGTGTTCCTACATTTAATTCTCTTTAAAATGCGTATTGGTATTATGAATACTAAGTCTGTAATAAAATTGAGAAATGAGAAACGCATTAGGATCTAGTAAATAAGTATAGAACAATGTGACTTTTGTAAATGGATCAAAGAGTATCTGTCTCAGTTATAAAATAGAAATATTAAGTATTATTTATAAAATAAAAACTTAGTGAATCTTTATTCAAGATGATTTTATACCAACTAGCTTTCTTTCATGCACAATCACACTTTCACATCAACTTTCAGCAGTAATATTTCCGAACCGATACGACATCGTAACCTTCATGAAAAGAGCTCCTTTTCAAAAGGCCGACATCTGCAATGCCTCGAATATTGCGGGTGGGTAATGGGCGGCAGTAGTTATTTAGCATCAGGTGAGTCGTATGCTCTTTTGCTGAACAATTAATTCAGAAAGTGTTTCTGTGTTAATTTAAAAAATCTTTAATAACATTTTTATCAAATTCTAATGTAACAGACTATGAATACCATTTGCGAGTTTTTTTATAGTACTTAGATTGGCAAACAAGCATAAACATGAACATGTACCGTCGACATAACAGAGTATACCGTATCGCCCATAATACCCTTCACGCGTTGCCATTCTTGAGGACTGTTGTTATGTCTCTATATCCTGTAATTTTATTTATTTATTTATTTAAGGAGCACCAACAGCATATTGCATTATAACATATAGGTATAACAAACATTAAATACAATACAATATTAATGTACATGCCTATTATAGGTATTCACAGCATTCACTTTAACATACGAGATACAGTGCGAGAAAATGAAGTAAATAATAAAAATAAACATGTAACCTAAGTTGTGAGCAATGTCAGAAAATACGATTATGAGTGAATTGAATTAAAAAATATTTAAAAAAAAATATATTATGATAATTAGAGTTAATTTTTATTGCCATATTCCACCCTTCAAACTGAAACACAGCCATGCAAACACAACTGCTTCACAGCAGAAACAGAAATTCGCCGCTGTATATAGTGCGTTAAATTTTCCAGACGAATTGACCAAATTGTCTGTGATATTTCGCAGAATAATTGACTAGAATGTCAAATGACGATTCAAACAACACACTACGAGTCAATACAGTGAAATGTATTCGTCACACATTTCATTCATTCACCAGAGGGAGATTTTGTACAAAAGTCGATTGCTTGGGTACCTCTGTCCCATTCGTGTTTTAACTGAGTCTTCAGGAATGGCAAAGCATGGCGGGTAATATCATGGGTGAAACAGTATACTTTGTTATGTCCATTGTACTGTTCATGTCTATAGGTGACGGTTACCGCTTTGCATCAAGTGGGTCGTCAGCTTGTTTGTTATTCTAAGTTGCATAAAAAAATGAAACGGATGGTCTATTCTATGCCAAGATCAATGGGCTGGTCACATAGTTTAAAGCATCGACGACCGATAGGGAAAAAAGTTTCTTGAGTGGCGACCCCGTAGGGGCAAACGTAGTGTAGGACGACCTCCCACTAGATGGAGTGACGACTTTAAATGTATTGCAGTGAGTCAGTGGATCTCGGTAGCTTAGGACCGTTCCTTATGGCAGTCTATTTTCGAGTGTTGGCAGTCACACACATACTAATGGTAGCGGAATTAAACAAAATAATTTTAATGAAATAACCAGTAATAATAATATATTCAATGTTATTTCAAAATGTGTATTTACATATAAACGTATAGGTACATAAAAACTCTTTAAATTCAATGTAGGTCACGCGATGGATCAGATTTAAAATTAAAAAGATTTGGTCCAGTTATAAGAATGTTCTTAAGCTTTTTAAGGCTCTCAGATCCCATAAAAGTTTTGATTAATTTGTAAGCAACTTGGGATTCCTCGAATTCTTGTAAACCAGTTCTTTGAGGGAATTATTTTTTATTACATTCAAATTTTTAAATTAACAAAAGATAAGGTTTATGTTTTAAATAAATTTGAATCCTTTTGTCTTTTGTCAGTTATACTAGAGCTTATATACAGTATGTAAAGGTATTTATAACGTGGTTGTGTAGCATTTACAGTTGCTCCATTTCCAAAGATCGCGAGTTGGAGCCATGAACAATTCGGAAGCAATTTGTTAATTTAAAAATGTGGATATAATAAAAATATAAATTCATACAACTGTATGTATTTAGTTTTGATATTTGCAAAATAGTTTAATTTTATATCTAGAATCCGGGCCTTTGTTTTAGGGATCGACAAAAGAACTAATATTTTTCTAACATTTGCAATGGAAGCAAGTTGCAAACTGTCATTTTAAAACTGTCTACGGATAGCGATAAGGCAATATATTTTACATAATAAGATATTTTTAAAGTATTATAACAGATTCGAGCTACGTGAAACTATTTGAAACGAATTTCATTCGAGTAAATGCAACGAAACTATTATCAAGGAAATAACAAAATATATGTTCATATAAATATGTAATATTTTGTTGTAGTTTCATATTAGTTCGCAGTTACTAATAATAATAATAATAAATTTATTTGCATTAAATAGGGTAGGTATCGGTGGTCTTATATTACATAAAGTTTCGAGCCTACTTAGCCATTACAGTATAGCATGCAAATGTCACATTTTGATAGGAACTGATTAATTTAATTTATGCATCGACAACTATATTAGATATTTATCTATTCTTTCTTGAAAAATTCCTCAACAGAGTAAAAGCTTTTGCTAAGTAACCATTTACGTAACACAATTTTAAATCTATTTAATGTAAGTTCCTTTATATCCGTAGGTATATTGTTAAAGATTTTCAAACACATCATATAGGAATTTCTTAATAAACCGCTGGTTTTAGCAATTAAATTATTAAAATTTACTGAATATTATATCACTGCTTTATTGATTGGGATTATTTTGTTTAATTCCGCTAACATTACTACATGTGCGACTGCCAACACTCGAAGATTGACTAATATTATAATTTATCAGAGGGAGACTTTGTACAAAAGTCGTTTGCTTGGGTACCTCTGTCCCATTCGTGTTTCAACTGTAAAGCAGTTGTATTTGCATGACTGTGTTTCGGTTTGAAGGGTGTGATATGGTGTGTATTTACAGGGTACAGAGAAATAACATTTGAGTCCTCAGGAATGACAATGCATGGGGGGTCATGGGCGAAACTGTACACTCTGTTATGTCCATGGTACTGGTCATGTTTATAAGGGATGGTTACCACTTTCCATTAGGTGGGTTGTCAGCATGTTTGCCATTCTAAGTTTGTAATATATAAAAAAAATACTAGAAGTTCTACAACCTTCCATATTAGTCATTAATCTTCGACCGTTGTTGATGGTTGGCAGTAGCGGAATTAAACAAAATAATTTTGCAGAAGTCCATATCACAGGTTAATTAATTATTAACCTGTGATATGGACTTCTGCAAAATAACACCTAATTCAGTAAAATATTTAAATATATTAATAATATCAATACTCAGCGATATTTTAGATTTAACGCCACTGGTTTTACACATCTGGTTTTACTTGCTGCTTTTAACCATAATGCTTATTATAACAATATTATGTCAGTAAACACCTGTTGTAGCATTAGAGAATGTAAATAAACAAATGTGAACATGAATCTGGTTTCATAATAATTAAATTTTTCGAAACTATTTTTACAATTTAATTAAAAATTTATAAAATTTATTTTGAATTAAAATAATAGTAATAAAAACGCGCTAAGTATTCCAGGAAATATGAAAGGTTAAAAAAAAAAGAGAAATAATTAAATACACGCGCCACAAGTTCCAGTGAATGTCATTATTAGACATCGGATGTCCCCGAAAAGTAACTTTGACATTTCAGGAGTTCAGCCGACTTTCAACTTTGACTTTGACCGGTGGGCAGAAACCTGTAAAAATACAGTTACTTTTCCGTTTTGCAGCCAAAAAAGCGGGAAGGTCGCGGAAACCCTTTGATCTTGGGAAGGGATCATTTGGTATTCGCCTTTTGACTGCCTTCAGCATTTGCGATCTCTTTAATTATAGACGGAATTATTGAAGTTGAAATTGCTAATGAAGTGTACTTATATATATATATATATATATATATATTTTTATGAAAATATATTTTTGTTTCAATAAAAATGTATAAAAGAAATGAGAAGGCAGTTTTATATTTTATCGTAGCGCGGCACGGTGTTATACGATTTTACCGTGGCGATACAATAGGAGAGCAAAAAGTGTATACAATTAATTGCATCCCGCGGCTTTACACAAGCAAATTAGTACATAAAGTATCCTATATGTTGTATCAGCCGTTAACTGTCCACTGTTGGACATAGCCTCCCTTATAAAAGGGGTTTTGTCCGTAGTTTCGTACTTAGCCGGCGGGTTGGTAATCTTAGTTTGGCTTCTGGCGATGTTTTAAGAGAGACACAGCTCCCTTAGTTGCCTTTTACTCTTAGGGAAAGGAAGGGAGGGGTGACCTATTGGAAAGTATCTTACACGCTAAGTTAGAATATAACCTATCCGTGTTTCAAATTTAACTCTAATCCGTTCAATAGTTTTTGCGTGAAAGAACAAGAAATATCCATTCATCAATCCATCGATACAAATTTTCTCATTTATTATATTAATAGGATTGTATGCTACAGAGGAATATTATCTGAGTCCTCAGGAATGGCAACGCATGGGGGGTATTATGGGCGAAACAGTATACTCTGCTATGTCCATGATACTGCTCATGTATATAGGCTATGGTTACCACTTTCCATCGGGTGGGCCGTCAGCTTATTTGCCATTCTAAGTTCTATAAAAAAAATATGGAGTCGTTTTTAATTTTTTGCTTATATTTACGATAGTGTTATGCCGTGAATATCCACGATATTGCCGCGGGAAATTTAAAGCATTTCCAAACATTTTCATATATTTCTACTTCAATAGAAGTTCGTCTTAACGGCTTAATTAATCATTGTGAAATTTAGTATAATATGTACTATATGAGATGAAGAAAGCCATAGGCTACATTTTATGCCGATCATGTGGACAAAGCCGTGGGTAAAAAATTAACTGGGTGTATGGAAATAAGATTTTTTTGTTTTTCAAAAATATTATATTAGAATTCGATTACTTGATAGAAATCTATGAGATTGTAGGAAAAGAGGCTTCGTTTGTTCTATTTATATGATATTTGGAATTCTTGTCTCAAGGATTTTGGCGCCCCCATCAAACTGCCGCCCGGGGCAAGTGCCCCGGTTTGCCCCCTCTTAGATTCGGGGCTGTAACAAACAAACAAAGTCACTTTCATATTTATTGTATGTATTAGTAAGGATATAGTTTTAGAAGACATTTAGTAGAAGCCTATGTAATAAATCAAGTAAAATATGCTTCTGTAATCAAAGTTTGATAACGTATAACCGACAAAGCATCGCTGTGGAGCATTCAGTTGTTACTGGCAGCATGCCAGACCGCCCGGTCAATAATTGGCTACAGCCACGCTGTCTTTTCTGGAAGATCAATGGGCGGATCGTTCAGACGATTCTGGCTCGCCTATCGTTGAAAGTAAGTTTTATGGGATATCGTTCATCATTAACCCATACCCTAAAGAGCGGAGAGGGGATTGCCAATAACGGGGACAAACGGCCCCATTGCTAGAAATAGTCCAGTTACAGATCAATCGTAAGTAATTTATATGATGACGAGTGAATTTGTCGACTGAAGTGGTGTAGCGGTTTAACACAGTGTCTTATCTTCTTATAGTTGTGGGTTCGATTTCCGGACAATAGAAATATTTGTATTCATGAATGTCTTTTTTTTATACAACTTAGAATGGCAAACAAACTGACAGCCCACCTGACGGAAAGTGGTAACCGTCGCCTATAGACATGAGCAGTACCATGAACATAACAGAGTATACTGTTTCGCCCATAATACCCCTCATGCGTTGCCATTCCTGAGGACTCAGGTGTTATTCCTCCGTACCCAGTAAATTCACGCCATATCCCACTCTTCAAAACGAAACACAGCCATGCAAACACAACTGCTTTACGGTTGAAACACGAATGGGACAGAGGTACCCAAGCAATCGACTTTTGTACAAAGTCTCCCTCTGGTAATATATATGGTCTGACGTGAATACTGGAAAATTCTTAGTACTTATCTTAACTCTAATCCAGTATTTATATTAATTAATCTAAAAATTATTTTATCAGTATTTATATTAATTAAAAATTTTTTGTATAAAAAAAAATTGTATAAAAAAAAATACGCAAAAAAAATTTAAGTAATCGATATAGCCCAATCTGAAGTGAAAAAAAGATTTTTGAGTGGCGACCCCGTATGGGCAAACGTAGTACAGGACGACCACCCACTAGATGGAGTGACGACTTCAAATGCACTGCAGAGAGTCAGTGGATGCAGGTGGCTCGGGATCGTTCTTTATGGCAGTCTATGGCAGAAATCAATGTAAAACAGTGAACATTTGCAGGCTGATGATGTGTTGATGATAAGTAAATTTACACGTTTACGCGAACAAAGTCGCGGGCTCGGATATTGTATACAGTTTATTTATTATCGTGAATATAATAGAAAGCCACGAAGTATCAGCTTTCATACAAGTAATAAAACGGTAAGCAGATCTTTTGTTTCTCTCTTACATTTTATGAAAGTATCTCATCTCTTTTAATCTAGATAAAAGCCTTGAGTGAATCGGTATACTTTGTTACCAACTTTCAAAAGAGGTCGATTGAAAGCGATTGATTGCTTAGCTGTTGCTCTGAAATTAGATTACCTCAAACAATGTTTACCATAATAAACGATTGGTATTAAGGAATAAAATATACTTTATATATTATATATATAACTATAGATATAAAAGAGATTTTATGTATGCAACTTCTATAAAGAGATTATTTCATCAGAGGGGCTGTATGCTTGTTTGTAATCTTTGTAGTATAAAAAAGATTGTAACCCCCATTGCCAATAATACACACTGTCAGGTCGACCTCTACGCGGTCCCCTCTAGAAACTACCAAGATTAATTCTCGTGGAATACGCTACGAATACTCGCTACGATAAAACATCTGTCCTGACTTCATCCTCTTCTATTATTCCTCACTTGTCCTCCGTCAGTGTATATCAATAGTACAGGCTGTATTACAGTTCCATTAACATCCATAAAAAAATGATGCTCTCTAACCAACATGGTAAATCGTGGATTAGCTACCCCTCTTTTATGGGGAGGGACTCGTGCCTTCCCATGAGTGTGACAATAATGGGTTGTTACGAATGTGGAATCCATACAAAAAAAAGGGGTTTAAACATAAATTAACGACTGAAAAGATTTATTCAGCGTTTATAAGTATTTAAGGGGGGCAAATGTGACGTGTTTCAAGATAAAGAGACGTTGCCGAATGTATTAAACATTCATGGAATACCAAGCTTTATTCCCTCGTTAAAGTTTATTCGATAAACAAAATTAAATCCCAAAATAAAGCAGTGACCGAGTTTTTATGGGGCAGTAAAATTGCGTGCAAACTTGTCCCCTACACTATAAGTCACATAATTATTTATGTCAACGTCCCCTGTACTAAGATACGAGTATAGTCGTTTCGCTAGAATTATGATGTTGGACAAGGTCGTGTGTTCTCTTTATGATGGATTGTATGGTTATTTAGGTTTTATTAGAATGCCACGCTTTATTAGAAGTCTTTGCTTTGCTTTATACATTACTAGTTATTTTTCGCGGCTTTACCCACGTGAATAGTGTAAAAATAGTATTGTTATTTATATGTTTTTATGTGTTAATGTGTCCGTGTGGTCCCGGCATGGAACATGTCACCACTTTCTTTCTCGTGGGTGTTGTAAGAAGCGACTAAGGGAAGGTGAGGGTTGAGCAGCTGCGTCCCTCTTAAAACATCTCCAAAGTTTAGGTTACAATTTAAAACAATCTTTGTGAGAGACTGGTGTCGGTACTAGGATAACCCAAGCTCAAGGACATCTAGTTTAACTGCGGCTGTCAATCCGCTTGCCAAGCGTGGCAACTATTGGTAAAACCCCCCGAGAAGGAGAATTATGTTCAGCAGTGGATTACTGTCTACGTACGCTGATATGATGATATTGAGAGATATCAGAGGAAAACATGTGGTGACCTAGTATAATATACCTATATTGCTTTCAAGGGTCATTAGTCCTAACCATCCCTTCCCAACCCAGTTAAATATCAATGAAGGTTTATATTATTTAAGTTTGTAACAGTCATTAATTGTCTACTACATAGGCCTCTCCCATAAGGGGCGGAGGGGTTTGTCAGTACTTGTCATGTTCGGCAGGTAGATTAGCAACCGCAGTTTGGCTTTGGTGATGTAGTAAGATAGACGCTATTGCCTATCCCTTGACCATAATATTCCATAAACAGTCTCTAACGAAATCCACGAGAACGGAAGGGGTGGCCCATTCTATGTAGTGACCACACGGCGGCAAATATTCAAGTTAATAATAACTATTCTATATTCGAATTTTTAATATACAACCATTAAATATATTTCATTAAATAACGACAAAAATTTGCTAATGAAATATAGTCATTGGGCTCCGATTCGAAAGGATTTTTAATGCAGTAATAAATCGACAGTCATCCGCAATCTGATAGCGCGAATTAACAAAATATAAATCTCATTTCGACATCAGAGATTATCCGGTGTCTAATCGACTAATATTTTATCAACAGGCAAAATTAATCGGTTGGTAATATTGAAAAAAAAAGGGTAAATTGGGCACGCTCCGATAATTTGCAAATGGCGGGCACCCATATAGCTATTCATAATTATTACTCATTTTTTTAAGACAGATTTACGGCTTTGGATGCTTCCTTTTATAGTCCATGTTTAATTGACATTAATTTTATTGCAGTAAATATTTTTCTCGGAAATTTTATGTATTTGAAACCATATTTTGATTCACAGTATTTTAATAGTCTAGAGGATAAATTAATCGATAATTGGATAAGTATTGGTGTTTTGAAGGATAGATGGCAGGACGCAGGAAGCTTTATATAAGCTTATTAATCTATCTACCAGAACAAGTCATTGTCAAAGCGACAAGTAAAACAAGAGTCCGATAATTAGGATTTTTATTTCATGATAGACTCCCAGATATCTAGGTTCTATTTACCTGCAACTGCGTTGAGTTAGCTCATGATAGTGTATTTGAAAGTATGTGTCGACAACGCCAAAGATTAAAAATAACTAGTTCAGTTTAATTCAGTAAATAAATTCGTCCGTTTATGTAGTACATTAGTTCCCAAAGTGGTCCAGGTGGACCCCTAGGGGTCCACGTGGGACTACATAGGGCCTACGTTGGCGTGTCAAAAAAATGGGAGTTCACAATTCGTAAGCGGCGGTACACGGAAATTTTATCATATTACAATGTAATATAATAACAATAATAATTAATAATGATTACATATTTTAATAAATATAACACAAAAAGTATACTATTTTTCTTTTTACCCGTGCCACTGCGAATGGGGAGTTTTCTAAATAAGTGAGAATTGATTGGTTCCTTGTGCTGTGAGTAGATGTCAAAAAAGTAAAGTTGGATGGAATCACTTTTTTGATTGGCTAATTTTACTTTTTTTAACATCCAATTTAAGCACAATCAATTAATTAATTAACCAATAAATTCTCACTTTTTTTTCGTAAACCAATTCGTGGTTGGAATTCGACCGCAACGCAAATTTCCATAGTTAGATCTAATCTTCAAATTTTTTTGTCGAGTTTTGGGAATATGGTAGAAGTGTAGCTGTAGGGGGTCCACCGGAACTAGCTAAATTTTGAAAGTTGTCTATGAAAAATATGGTTTGGAAACCGCTGATGTAATATAAAACACTAGTATGAAATATCGTATGTCAATTTATTTGTATCACGTGACATATCGATGAATAGTTCGAATATCGAGAATGTTCAAATCGGTTTTTGGAGGGAATTTAGATATGTAAATGTAGGTTTGTTTATACGTTGGACGTGTCTGTATATGTATGAGCCGTTGTTTAGGCTACATTTCAACATTACCCGAAAACAAATGGCTGTTACATGGGATATATTTAATAAATATTTATTTACATAAGAATATCTAGTGCTTTGTAAGTTTATTCATGATGTTAGAGATAATATAGTGAAGGTGTAATTTTTATACAAATAGTATTATTTGAATCCACACATTTTTTTGTTCATTATTCGTGGCTCCTTGTTTTTTTTTTTATGTAATAAAGGTAGACAAGCATACAGCCATCTGACTGTAAGCGATTATAACGTATTTATTGTTAGTTATCAACGTATGCTATCATCATCAGCCATTATGTGTCCACTACTGGACATAGGCCTCCCTCATAGACTGCCATAAGGTCCTATACCACCTGCATTCATTAACTCTTTACAATGCATTTGAGGTAGTCACTCCATCTAGTGTGTGTGTGTGTGTGTGTGTGTGATGGGGGGGGGGCATCGTACACTGTGTTTGTCCGTACGGGGTCGCCACTCAAGAAACGTTCTTCTCCATGCAATACCAAGCGTTTTGCCGAATTTGCAGTAATCTTTTTACCTCTTTTTTGAAGAACCCCATGATGTAGTACTTTTTCGAATAAAAAATTACTTCTTAGAACTACATGTGCAATATTTGCAGGTAATCTGAAGTTTATATGCGCTCACGTAAGTGTAACATACTATAATTTGAATAATACAATTTATATTTAATATTAACACGTGCTGTGTGATCTCGGTATAGAATGGACCATCCTTCCATTCCTGTGGCGACTAAGGGAATTTAATTGTCGACCATTGGTAAGCAGTATCCCTCTTAAAATATCAACAAAGCCTAACTGCTGTTGCCAACCTGGCTGCCAAGCGTGGCAATTACTGGCTAAACTCACCTTTATAGGTGTACGTTCAGCAGTGGACAGTTAAGAGCTGATATGATGAAGTTGACTAACACGTGGTTGATCAAATAATTTGCTCTTAATAATACACGTGGTTGTACGCGCGTTTTTTTAATTTTATATATTTTTAAATAATATTATTATACATTTATTCTTATTAATAATGATTTATATGCTAGTTCAATAATAATAATAATAATAATCGGTATCTAGTGCTAAATTCATCCCCCCTGATCCTATCCTATCCAACCATCGTCATCGTCTTTACCTCCGAGTTACAACAACCAATGAGGACGCCGGAAGCTTATAAGAAACTTCAGTGTTGTCTTCAATTTTAGCCGTCAATGTGACCTCCGCAATCGACGAGACGACGACATATAAAAAATATTAATAACATTGTTGTGCTGTAAATGTGGTTACCGCTTTAATAATTTGAAGTGCTGTGTTTGTAGACAATATTATTATCAACATTGGTGATAAAGTGACGGAAAGAATCAAGGCGCCTGCACAGGACATCATATAATAGCCGACGACAAGACAGTGAGTCCTTATATCCTTTTCGTTATCCCTGCCACACCTAGGTTTGTCTCCTATAAAACCCACCACGTGGTTGATTCAATAACTAACTATACATCTACTCAATTTCTGTCTGTCAATGATATTGATCTTAATTCCAAAATGTCAATTACCTTTGCCTTACAACCAAAATCTTATTAAGTTACAGAGTGCGAGATCTGGAAGTTAATTATTTGATATTACATTTCTTATTCTAATATTACAAAGAATCGCTTCGTTTCTTTATGTCGTAAGAAATTATTTAAAAGTTATTACCACCTTTTGAATTATAGTTTCAGTTCAAAAAATATTTATTATATTTTAAGTGAGATTTAAAAGGAACAGAATTTGTTTTTTTTTTCGTGTACGCTACGATGGCATCTGCTATTCAACGTTTTAGTCAATTATGAATAATAGATAGATAGATATTTTTTATTATTTCCGCCATAAGATTAAAACAGTAAATTTATTACAAATACAAACAATTACAAAAAAATATTACACTGAGGAAACAATGGGCGACCTTATCGCTAAGCGCGATCTCTTCCAGGCAACCTTTGGATGATTTTATTTTAATATATTTAATAGTAAACTCTTTTGACTAAAAACGTATTTGATCTATTATAATTTGGTAGAGATATGAATCGGTTTTTATTTGTTAAACAAAATATGAATAAGATTAAAGTTGAGATGTTAAGGTTATTGACTTTTTTGTTCATTCTGATGGCAATATATTCACTAATATGTAAAAAATATATATTTATTTGTTTATTTAAACTTTACTGACGAATAAAATGTGGTATAAAAGAAGGATTTAATGCTATAGGGATTTTTTTTAAGGGATGACAATATAATGGTATCAAGATACAACATGCATTATTATTTAAGTTAGGTCTTTGGGAATACAATTGTGAAAATCGCATTTTTTTTACAACACAGGGGGCAAACAAGCATGCGGCTCACCTGATGGTAAGTGACTACCGCTGCCCATGATCACACACAACACCAACGGCATTGCAGGTGTGCTGCCGGCTTTTTAAAAAGGAATATGCTCTTTTCTTGAAGGTTATGTCGTCGTATCGGTTCAGAAATACTGCTGCTGGAAGTTGTTTGTTGCATTTAATTTATTAATGCAACAAACAAATAAAATATATTTATTGTTTTGGCTTCTGTTGTTCTTATTAAGACCCCTTATTTATTAGGTTTTTCTTAAATACCTCTCATGTACAGGCATCGTCTATAATGTATTATATCTATCTATCTATCTATTTAAGAGCTGCGCTCTTGTCGGTGGAGCTCTTGCCATTTACTACGATTTTCAGCGAGTCTAATGTATTATATAGTTTTAGTATAATTAAAATTAAATTAATTATTAGTAAGATATCGTTTTAATTTAATCTATCCACAGGGCAGTCTAATTAGACTACTCATTGATGAGCATCTTATCTATATAAAATTATGATATTAATTCTTTAATGAAATCATAAAGAAGTCTTATGATATTTTTCACTTATAAGTAAAAAATCTAATAATAATTATATAAATTAATATAAAAATAAATTATTATTCTTAAATGACGGCGTAACATTTTTAATTTCGTCGAAAAAAGATCGATTTATTTTCTGTAACTGACCTTACTCAATATATAAATTTACGATATACGCATGCATTTAATTGTAATTTAATTAACAACGATGTATTTATTCATAAATAACTAGATATTAGGGACATTTCCGTGTATACCCTACAAACGTAGATTTAAATTACGTATGTAGCTGTAATAGTATACAATATAAATTATTATATAACAATAATAAAAAAAAAAATTGTTAATGATGTGCGTTTGCGTTTTGATGATGAACGCATGATATGATGATGATGATTATAATGATGATGATGAATAAATAAACCTAGTGTTTGAAGCGATTTAACTAGGGTATATAAAAATAAATAATTTTGAAGCGTTGTATTGAATATAAATTTGATGTAATGCGCTGAAGTTTGTTTTGCAAGTAAGGTTACAATTTGAAACCTGAAAGGTCATGTAATTGTCTCCTGCGTTATGATTGGCGTTCTCGCGATGTCGTGATGAGCGGCTCTTGTGACTGGTTGACGTTGTGTGTGATTGTCTATTAATAACTTAGCAGTCGTCCATTGGTTTTACCGCTGAAACCGCTTCACTATACGCAGGAGTGAATAATATTCCTGGCATATTGTTAATGCTTTAACATAATTTATATTAATTGCAATTTCACATTTTTTATGAATTATATA
The DNA here is from genome assembly GCF_026898425.1 of Galleria mellonella. Taxonomy (NCBI): domain Eukaryota; kingdom Metazoa; phylum Arthropoda; class Insecta; order Lepidoptera; family Pyralidae; genus Galleria; species Galleria mellonella. Next base: position 2,616,054 of record NW_026442112.1, read on the forward strand.
AATTACAGTTGCGTACGAAAATGTTAAAAGTAATTATTGTTTTTCGAGCTGTTAATGCTATTGGCCGCAGATGGCGTTTACAGCATTACCAAACGCGCGCAGAGGCATCATTTCTTTTCCTCAATCCCATTTTCCATTCCCAATAGTCGTTATCTGTCTACTGCTGAACATAGGCCTCCCCATAAGGGGGGTATTGTCAACTTAAAAGCCTAACTGCTTTTTGGTGATATTTTAAGAGGGACGTTGCTGTCAATCCCCTTTACCATTAAGTTCGACCGTAAACCGATAGCGCAGGCGGGGTTATTATTCCATTTTTAACCATTAAACAAAGCTCATCTCTTGCATACACGTCTGTGTATTTATTATAGTTTAGTCTAGATCAGAGGTCGGTAACCTGCGGCTCGCGAGCTACATGCGGCTCTTTGGATGTGAAGTTGCAGCTTTTTAGTTCCATGCGTAAATATTATTTATTATACAAAAAAAATTTTTTTTTTGAATCGATTAACGAGGATTTTTTTTTGACGGGTGAAAAATGGTATGGTAACCCCGCCTGCGCTAACGGGATACGCTGGCGGAGCACCAGTGAAGGGTGATAGATGAGAATGAAAACAGGCCAGTTAGCCCATCATGATGAATTCATCAGGAATTAACCATGATTAGTTTCCAGGGGGAACCGCGAGGAGGTCGACCTGGTTGGGTATATTGCTAGCAATGGGATTCTCAGTCTCCATTACTAACAATCCCTTTCCCCCCGATTAACGAGGATTAGGCACTAAACTTTATTTATGCAAGTACTGTTTATTGTTGGCAAGAAAAATTGTCACTCTTTAGAAACTTTGAAATTTTGTAAATTGTAATTTTTGTGTCTCCTGTCTCAAAAGGTTACCGACCACTGATCTAGACATCAGTTTCCGGTAGAATCCTCCCTCTATCAGTTTATTATAGGTTAGACTAGTCGCTAGTCTTCGAATACTGCAAAATTCCACTTACGTAGATTTATCTTTTATACGACCTTCTTTCACACGCCCGAACCAACGTAACCTGCCCTATCTCATTTCCTTCCCCTTGTTCCTTTACATAAACCTGCAAGACTCACAAACAACTCGAATTATTCGAAATTCCAAATCGATGCTGAACTTCTGTCCAGTTTCCGGGAACCCCAGCCCGTGCCCCCAGCGATCATAATTCGAAGGGTATTTGTTCTAAAAACTGGCAATAACAAGTCTTAAGTGCGGCGCCCCGAAAACGGAATTCACAAATCCGCCGCGCAGTTTCGGAGTACGCTTGCCGTTTATGATTTTATCGAGTCATTCCGATTCGAAATTACTGGCTAATAAATTAATAGCTCTCGTTTAAACGCTCGATTTGACTCGAATTCGGATATTGAAACAGGCGCGATGATTGCATAAAATTTTATATTTTAATGCGGAAAATTGTTTTATGTTTTTATAGTTTAAACTAGATTTCACACGCGTCTTCGTCCGCGTGACAAGTTCACTGACCGAGATAAAAAATAACCTATATATCCTTTTCCATTCCATATATATTAAATTTAAAAGTGATTTAGCTGTTAAGACGCTAAGAGGTAACAAACAAATTCACTTTCACATTTATAATATTAATAAAGATTATTGGAAATTTGTGATTAGAGAATAATAAAAGCCAACGTCATGTAAAACTGTAGTTAAAAACAGGGAATAACGAAGATTTTGTGCTATGTATATTTAAAAACTGACAAAGAAGAAGGTGTCAATAAAAAAAAAACAACTATCAAAAAAATATAAATTCATAAATAAGGGCCAGCTACTCAAGTTGCCAGTAACAGAAATTTATATTCGACTATTAAAAAATCCAGAAATCTTTATTAATTTTTAGAATTTTTTTATACCATAGACATGGTAACCAAGTATACGGCCCACGTGATGGTAAGCAGTTACCGCAGCCTACAAACACTTACAATACCAAGGGCATTACGCGTTGCCGACCCTGAAGAAACCTCTTTACCCCTTTTTTGATTAACCCCATGTTAGATACCGTAAAAACCTATTATGTATAGTAACATAAACGAATTTAATTGATTCCCATTAACAATATACTAAATACCTTGCTTTTCCTTTCAGTTTCTCTCATTCGAAGTAGATCAGTCGGAATCAATTATTCCACGCTTAATTTTATCAAGCGTCGAATGAAAATTTTAATTTTCCCCCAGACAGACGGCTGTACCTTTAAAATTCTATAAATAATTTATTTCTTTACATTTTCTTTAATTTATCTCATGTTTTATGCTTCGTTTCTCTGAATCTTCATAATACATTGTACTAATGTTTACTCGATTGCAAATAATAGGGAAACGATGTTTTAGATCATATAACACAAGATTAAATGCCAAAAAATTTTACAATACAAAGATAGTTCGTCATCGATTACATATATATTACATTTGGCTGACTCTAGTCGTTTATTTATTTTTTTTTTTTTTTTTAAAACGTACAGCTAAAATTAATTAAAATTAGTTTAAAATTAATAAAGACATTTAACAACGTAGAACTACTTATTTCAAGTCCATTGATTTAAAGTAATCGAAAGATAAGACTACTGCATGGGATTCTTAAAAGAAAGGTATAAAGAGGTTTCTTCAGGGTCTTGCAGGCGTTCATAGGGTACGGTAACCGCTTACAATCAGGTGGGCCGTATGCTCGTTTGCCACCTCAGTAGTACAAAAATAAAATCAAGACACGCAATATTATAACTCTTTATACTAGATTATAATTAAATTATTTTGTTTTACGTTTTTTTTTTTATAATAAAATCCGTATTAGCTGTGTAAATCCCGGCATAGTCTATCATAGTCCCGGCATAGTCGCCGCTTCTTTTCCCGTGGGGGTCGTAAGAAGCAACTAAAGGAGCTTATGGTGGAAGGATGGGCGACAGTGTCCTTCTAAAAACATCACCAAAAGCCAAACTACGGTTGCTTACCCGTCCGCTAAACGTGGCAACTACTAGCAATCTTCCTCTCTCCCTTCTCCTATCGGGGAGGCTATATTTAGCAGTGGATAGTTAACGGCTGATACATAATAAAAATAATAAAGCTCATTTAGTTTCTATAAGAAATTTCGATACACACTTTGCTATAATAATTAAGATTTTGTTGCACAAAAAAAAACCAACCAACCTAAAAAAACCTGTTATTTTGATTTAAAAACTAAAGTATTGAACCGTATTGATAAAATTTTTATGGAGTCAACCAAAAAAGTATATCCTTTCAGACAAAAAAATAATTTTCCAAACCGGTTTACAACCGGCTATGAGGTAACAATTTATAGGGTACAGAGGTAACATCTGAGTCCTCAGGAATGGCAACGCATGGGGGGTATCATGGGTGAAACAGTACACTCTGTTATGCCCATGGTACTGCTCATGTCTATAGGCGACGGTTACTATTTTCCATCAGGTGGGCCGTCAGCTTGTTTGCCATTCTAAGTCGTATAAAAAAAACAAACATAAAAAGAATACAGCCGAATTGACAACCTTCATCTTTTTCCCTGAAAAAGGTAGATTCTTTATGAAATCTTCCGATCCCTTCATTTTCTGTAACTATCCGGTAAAATATATTCCGGCAATAAAGAGCATAACTCGTTTTGGACACAATGTGCCAGCGATTCAGTGTTCAGTGATAAATTTAAATCCTCCGCAGATATCTACAATTATTCCAGATCCATTCTTTTATGCTTCTCTCATTAATCGGATTACATTTGGCTTTGAGCCGGTGTATTTATATACTTTTCACTGACTTCAAAAAGGGAAGGTTAAGGTTCGATGTGTATTTTTTGGATGTAAGTACTTAGATATGTGCAGGATCTTCTACGTCGATTTGGATGATTTTGGACTGACTTCAAAAAGAAGGTAATTAATTTGGTTGTATTTTTTTGAGTTTGTCACCTCATAACTCCGTCAATTGTAAACCGATTTGGAAAATTTTTTTTTTCTGAATGGATATACTTACAGATTGTTCCTATGGAAAATTTAAATCAATATATATATATATATATATATAATGATGTCATCTTGAAATACAGTTCATCATGAAAAAAAAATCAACTTTTATGATCTATTTGTTATGGAACCTGATAACATTTTATTATAACATATACACAATTTTTGTATTACCTTTCAAACTACATATAAACTTTTAATTCCACCTCTTTTGTAGATTAGGAATTAATGTAAAAAAGTTCATTGGAATTCAAGTGTTTACAGCTTAATACGTTTTACATTGGCCATATTTAAATAATTCCTTAACCCCTTCACTGCCGGGGGCTTTTAAACGAATGTTTGAATGCTCATATATATATACACACAGACCTATTAAAAATGAATGTCTCTATAGATAGATACATATATACTGAGTCTTCATAGGAGCAATAGAAGATAAAACAATAATTTTTACAATTTTTGTCTATCTGTATGTTTATTCAGACTTCACGCAAAAACTACTGCACCGAATTAAATGCGGTTTTCAGAGTTGAATTCAATATATTTATAAGTGTACACAGTATTTAGAAATGCACATTAATAATGTAATTTACAAGTGCAATAAAGAATATTATATATATTCTTGAAGATATTATCTTTGGTCTTGTTTGATCTGGATACACCATTCAGTATCGCTCTATTGTACTGGACTTCCTATTGTATTGTCACAGCATTAATCCGATGATTAGCGTCCACGGAAGCTGTTATTCAAATAATTAGATTCACAAGTTGCAAATATCTAGTACTAATAACACCACAATTGGTATATACCGCGCTAATCAAGCGACGCGCGAGACAATACCGCCGCAGTATTAGTGGTCGGATGCCGGTTGTGTTACGATTAGTGAGATAATACGATTGGAGAGATTACTATTTACGGTTACTAATCGTAAAATACAGGGTGTAATTGAAATGTAAAGGGTGTGATCGAAATCGTTAGCGGCTTTTAAATTAAGAATTTAAAAATTTTACTGAAGTATATCTTATATATAAAATTCTCGTGTCACGGTGTTTGTTACCAAACTCCTCCGAAACGGCTTTACCGATTTTCATGAAATTTTGTGTGCATATTGGGTAGATCTGAGAATCAGCCAATATCTATTTTTTATACCCCTCAATGATAAGAGTGACCCACCCACAAAAATTTTTTTTAAATTTTTTTGTTGATAGTTTTTTATTTTTATTTTAATATGATTTGAAAAATACATACAACTTCAAATTTTCACCCTTTTACGATCAACCCCTGTATTTTAATCGATTTTTATATTTCGCAATAAGTAGTAAAACAACGTTTACGGGGTCAGCTAGTAAAGTATAGTATATATAGGTTATATCTTGCGGAAGTTTATATTACTGGTTATTTTATAAATATTATTTAATTTTTGTTTAATTCCGTTACTATTAGTACGTGTGTGATTGTACAATACACGAAGATTTTCGTAAATTTTCGCAGAAAATTAAAATTTTGCAGTTTGAGTGCTGAACGGTAAACATTAGACTCCGAGCAGTGAATCAATAGTTTGCCTGAAGATATCTTGTTTAGAGGTGAAACACGTGTGGTAAAAAATACGTGGGCGAAATGGCAGTAGGAGATTGATGACTAATATGGAAGTTTGTGGATCTTCTGGTAGTAATAGCGGTGGTCAAGTTTCGAGTGTTGGCAGTCACACGCATACTTTTTTGTTTATACAACTTAGAATGGCAAACAAGCTGACGGCCCACCTGATGGAAAGTGGTACCCGTCGCCTATAGACGAGCAGTGCCATGGACATAACGGAGTATACTGTTTCGTCTATGATACCCCCCATGCGTTGCCATTCCTGAGGACTTAGGTGTTATTCCTCTGTACCCAGTAAATTCACGCCATATCCCACCCTTCAAACCGAAACACAGCCATACAAACACAACTGCTTCACGGTTGAAACACGAATGGGGCAGAAGTACCCAAGCAATCGACTTTTGTACAAAGTCTCCCTCTGGTACTAATGGTAGCGGAATTAAACAAAATAATTCTGATCAAATAACTAAGACTCTATTCATGCTGTAAGAATATGTTAACAGTGGACAGAAATTTCGTGAACAAAATATTTAACAATTAAATTTTTGAAAAAAAAATCGATATCAAACGTGATGTAACTCATCGGTCATTTTGAATTAAAAATCATATTACAGAATCGATTTTGACGAAATTTCTACGGGTTTTATCTGAAAGTACGTCCTTTCAAATAAAAAGAATGCTCCAAATCGGCTTATAAATGACAGAGTTGTGAAGAGGAAACCTTTTTTAAAATCAAACGATTTTAGAAGTATACATTTCCTGAGTCGATCAAATTGCTTGAGCAGTTAGAATATTAAGGGGTAATAAATACAAAAACTGACTTTCATGTAATTATTTCATTTATATATAATTAATAATACATTAGTATGGCTATTTATCCCGTTCTGTATGTTCTGGGTATAGAATAGACCACTTCTTCCTTTCGCGTGGGTTTCGTAAGAGGCGACTAAGGATGGACGAGGGATGGGCAGCAGCGTCCCTCTTAATACATCTCCAAAGCCCAACTGCCATTATCAATTCGCCTGCCAAGCGTGACAGCTACTGGTAACATCCCTCAAGAGGGAGGCTTATATTCAGCAGTGGACAGTTAAAGGCTGGTATGATGATGATGATGAAGGCAATCTACAGTAATAAGACATAACTACAGTGTAAACGTACAAATATGTGGAACAAGTACAAATGTACTTATCCAGAGAAATTGCAAATTCCACCAAGTGCTAGCAATTTCGAGTATCATTAGATTTTTAATGGGATATTTATTTATTTATTTATTTAGGATCGTCAACATAAGATACAGCGAAATATTTCGATACATTACACTAGTGGATTACGGCTAACTGTTCTTACTTTTAGAAGCAACCACAGCATGCTTTGTGGTTAAAAAATACTAAAATAGAATTAAATTATTAAACTATTAAATATATATGTATATATTTTAGTAGTAAATACACCGCCAATTTAATTTTCTGTTTGCCCCATGGTTGACTGGTAGAGAACGCCATTTGTGCGTTAGGTCCACCATATGTACACTTACTTATGTTATATAATTGTGCATTGAAGTTTAAAGAAATAAATAAATAAAATGGAATGATAACCCTGCCTGTGTTATCGGTATACCCTGGTAACTAAAGCTAGGTCCCAAGTAGACTACTTATGTGCAAAACTCCCACTGGTAAAGCCGGGGGTAGTTGCAATAGTTGCTAACATGATTTGCCCACGAGACGAGCTACTTGTCAATAACTATTGAAGGACTAATTAAGCCTGTTTCCTCCTAAATGGGTATCAGGGTTACCAGATGTGATTTTTTAATTTTACCCAAAAATATCAATATTTTTTTTTTACCAAACTGATATGATTTCCTTCACTTGTACTGGATCATAAACTTGTATCGGTTTTTACTATATTTTATCATGATTCTTGTTCATTATGTGAATAACAGAAAAAACAAATAAGTAAACAAGGTGTGTAGAAGACCTTAGTTCTTTATTTTATAGCCAGCAGAACATAAGCTTCTCTCTTGGGAGTTTTTGCCAGTAGTTGCCACACTTGGCAGATGTGTTGGCAACCGTAGTTAGTCTTTGGTAATGTTTTAAGAGAGACGCTGCTGCCTATCCCTCGACTATTAAGTTCCCTTAGTGGCCTCTTACGACACCCACGGGAAGGGAAGGGTGGCCCATTCACGTCGAGATCACACGGCTTACCACCTTTCACTCACCTTCGATGGTTAATGTTGATGAATTGATATTACCGCAACTCTCAAAAGATTAAAAAAATCAAACAAATTTCGCAAAGTTCATTTTTCTTCAAAAATTTATTCAACAAATTCATTTAAAAAAATTACCCAAAATTGCGGAAGAAATGCCCAATCTGGCAACGCTGATGAGTATACAAACTAATAATGCATTGTTACTGTTACGCGAGCATCTCCCAAAGGCGGCTATGCGTCCCTGGTACTGAGACATTGCAAACTGCAATTAGATGGGTCATAGGAATCTCAGATTTACCTACCTACCTGGAATTGCTTATAACTTCGTCGATTTGAAACTTTGTCTACTGAAAAAAAAACCCTTATGGGGGAGGCTGATTATAATGATAATGATGTATTATATTATCTGTGGTAGTGCATACAGAACGTGAATCCATATTTCTGTCAATAACTAGCGTTACATGTAAGTGAACGCTTGATCTAATTTCTAGAAAATGCATTTGCACAGTACTGGCAATCAATAAGAAGGGAAAGTCTCAAGTAATTACAATATCAACATCAGATACGCCGTTGGAATCAAATCCGCTCATGTACGTACTATATAATTATATTTTTATATTTTTTTTTTACAACACAGGGGGCAAACGAGCATGCGGCTCACCTGATGGTAAGTGACTACCGCCGCCCATGATCACCCACAACACCTACGGCATTGCAGGTGTGCTGCCGGCCTTTTAAAAAGGATTTTTTGTGTAAAATAATTGTAAAGTATATCAACAAGTATTTACCTACCATCCCTATCTGGGTAGGGAAGGTAAGTAAGTCAATTTTGACGAAATGAAGGTATCGTCGATAACATATGAGCATAACACATGCACGCATTTACGCACGCACGCACGCACGCACGCACAAGCAGCAAAATATCTTTCTACTTTTAAAGTCGTTTAAAAAACATTGAATTGATTGATGTAAAAAAAAGGTACAAAAAGCTTTATATCTTTTTTTTTATGCAACTTAGAATGACAAACAAACTGACGGTCCACCTGATGGAAAGTGGTAACCGTCGCCTATACCATGGACATAACAGAGTATACTGTTTCGCCCATGATACTTCCCGTACGTTGCCATTCCTGAGGACTCAGGTGTTATTCCTCTGTATCCTGTAAATTAATAGCTATATCTTATCCTTCAAATTGAAACACAGCCATGCAAACACAACTGCTTCACGGTAGAAACACGAATGGGAATATAGAATCTAATTTTATATGATAAAGAAATTTTATTTTACTAAAGTTGATTAAAATTATGATTCAAATTATTAATGCAAGAGACTTTTGATTTTCCAATATATCTTGAGAGTACGTACAAATACACGCCCTATAAAGTTTCATAATATTAAAGGCATAGTTATAGTTATATCTGTACGAAGTAGGATAAAAAGGATTTTCTATACTTTCCGCGAACGCACGTGACCTAAGTACGGATTCTGTGAGAGAGGCGCATTAAGAGAAAACGTACAGAATTAAATTGTCTCAGGACCCGTTTTCTTCACGACAAAACAATGATTTTAAATAATAATATTGTTGGTTTTAAATTATCAAATGGGATACCAGGATGATGCCTATAATGATGTATTGATCAAAAATTTAATTAATTAATTAACCACGATAGTTTCTGTAAGGTAACTAAGTGAAAGTTAACCTGACTGTGTATATTGCTAGCAATGGAGGATCTGGGCGCGATTATTGGGGAGAAGAGTTTGTTAACAATGAGAACTAACAGCTCCAAGTACCTGGAGTATCCTAATGTTATTCATGCATGGTGTTCTTCATATCTTAGTAGACAATCAGCTTATTTCCTATTCCATGCTGTATGAAAAAAATATTGTACCAAATTACATTCCGTGTTTTAAAATGTCATGTCTGCTCCTATCTAGGTATAAGATTTTAAAACGGAAAAATTTCACGACGGGCAAAACTGCTTAACTCTTACGGGCCTGCCCGTGTTCTCTAACCGTATGTTTACATCTTACAACCTCCTACAGAAAGCACTCTTTCCGATGGGCACTCGTGAAGGCACTTTTTGTTCAAAGGGCCACGGACCAATCGCGCGCATTCATGTTGCCGGCTAAGTAACCACGTGATTTAAGGATCGATGAAAGGCGCTCACTTGCGCGGCCCGACCGTAGCGGACCCATCGAAATTTTATTGACTTATATCGACCCTTTTTGTGGGCTTAAAATGCAAAGGGCATCGCAATGCAAAATTTAATGCGCGGCTTTCATGTTATAGATTGGATATGAACAGGGGACATCATTGCTTCGTGTGGACGGAGCAAAAATACAATATTATAATTGAATTATATTGTATATTTATTTGACGGAATCAATTGAATGGAGTCACACCTTAAGTCTAAGTTGAGACTTTGCCTTTCTTTGTGTGTTCTACCGCTTGCATAAAGGATTGTGTACTGAGGAATTGTTTAAAATGATGCCAAAGCCAACTTATGGCATCGCACCGATTGCCATCGACAGGTTACTTTGCGGTTTCAAAGGGATTTTACCCGCAAATAGTCAAGTTGTAGAAGGAGCTCCTCGTCGAGATTTTCCCTAAAGAGGGTTCTTCAAAAAGGGGTATATTAAGATTTCTTCGGGGTTAATAACGCATACGTAATATCTCGTTTTGCAGGCATCTATAGACTATAGTGACCGTTTACCAAAGGCTGGGCTGGTCTGCTACTGCGGCTGGTATGCTTGCTTGCCACCTTTACGGTATAAAAAAAAATTAAAAGGTAATAAAGAATAATTCAATATTGCAAGAGAGGGAAAAAAACTCGAAACAAAAACCTAGATACCAAGCAGTATGGAAAACTTTCGTCGCCTCTTTTAATCCACAGGACATTATAAGAGCGAACAACGGTAATAAAGCATTAAGTGGCGGTCTTCCACCTTGCGTTTTTCAAGGCACTTTCTTCCACGCACAACCACTCTTTGAAATCAACTTCTAGCAGCAGTATTTCCGAATCGATACGACAACATGACCTTCAAGAAAAGAGCATATTCCTTTTTGCCGGCCGGCAGCACACCTGCAATGCCTTTGGTGTTGTGGGTGATCATGGGCGGCGGTAGTCACTTACCATCAGGTGAGTCGCATGCTCGTTAGCCCCCGTGTTGTAAAAAAAAGTGGAATAAATAATAAATGAGTTTTTAGAGAATTTTACCGGTTTTATGGGGTAAAAATTCATGTTCAGCATTATAATAATTATAAATCTATAATATACTTCATAAAATTACCGTGTAAATTGGAAATAACGAGAGAAGTTGGGAAAATAAGTAAAATAAGTATACCGTTCGCAAACAGTTACCGCCTCGCGCCGTGACCTGAAACTGTCATGAACAAACGGCGAAACGGCGGTAATTCGAGAATTCATAAGTAATTAAAACCTGCTAATTAGAGCCAATTTGTAATCTGTTCATGTAAATCCATTGAATAATTACGATGAGATTTTTTCAAAGCTTTGCAGATGAATGCGACATATTTTGCACGACTCACGTTTCGTGTTTTTAAAATTAGATACGAGGATTTCGCACTGAAATTAAAAATATCTATTTATATATATATATAAATAAAAATTTAATGCATTAGTTGGGAAGGCGAAGAAACTATAAGATCGATTTTGTATTTTTTTTAATAGGATAAAAAACAGACTTATTTTAATATATTATAAATATATAAATAAATAAACTACTGAACCGATTTTGATAAAATTTTCATGGTACCAATCTGTAAATATGTTTACCATTATAATAAATAAAAAAAAGAATTTTCCAAATTGACTTAGAACTGACGGAGTTATGACTTAATAAACATTAATAAGAAATACAATCGAATTGAAAACTTCCTTTTTGAAGTCAATACCCCCCAATAGTGGGAGGTCTATGTTCAGCAGTGGACAGTTAACGGCGGATATAGTATTGTATTAATTTTTACCGGCAATTTTATTTATTTATTCATTAGTACATATATGTGTACATGGCGGAATTAATGCTAAAAGCATTCTCTCCTAGTCAACCATAGGGAAGTGTCAGAATACTCGAATGCGGCACTAGTAATTATTGATATACAAACATACTAAAATTACATATGTATATAAACGAATAAATATATATAAATAACAAATATACTTACACATATGTAAAATATATTATATTATACACGGAATTGAGAATAATATAAAGTACTTACTGCAGATTATTTACCTAAAGTAATACTAACGATTTAGACATCGCTCTAAATATAAAGGAGTAGGTAAAAATATGCTTATATAACTCAACTGTACAATGTAATATCATTTACATACATAACACTGCGTGTTACAATATATCAAGATAATAGCTCACTTTGTAATACTAATTTAGTGTTCCACCAAATGGATACAGCATTAATCCAATATGGCGTCCGTTCAGTTTAAGCGGCGGAAAACCGCAAAACTCTTGATAAGGAGCAACCCCATAGGACTGATTCAATCTCGTCACATACAAGGATCACATACATGACTGGAAAGGATGACTTTATATGGTTTTCTATGAAAATAGCTTATATTGGTAAAATAAAATGATTTAATAAACTTAAACAGCTTTAATTATACAGACAGAGAATCAAGTGTTATTTATTTATTTATTTATTTGCACTTAAAGACACCACTTAAAAAATAATACAAATATCATATTAAAAAGTAATAAAAATGATAATACATTTATTTTACATACAATAACGAAATAGGTACATAGGTATGGAAGACAAAAACAAGAAAAAAAAAAGAAGATTATAACAGCAGGCAGTGGGAGTTAATTAGGTTTTTAAAGATGGCTAATAAATATATTTTATTTTATGCAACTTAAAATGGCAAACAAGCTGACGGTCCATCTGATGGAAAGTGGTAACCGTCGCCTATAGACATGAGCAGTACCATGGACATAACAGAGTATACTGTGTCACCCATGATACCCCCCCATGCGTTGCCATTCCTGAGGACTCAGGTGTTATACCTCTGTACCCAGTAAATTCACGCCTTAATTATTTCTTGACTTAATTATTTTAGCAGAAACACGAGTATATATGTAGACGACTTTTTTACAAAGTCTCCCTTTGATCCATGGATGGTAATGGATTAACAAATACATCAATTTGTAAGCTCATGTTTTTCCTACACAAAAATGCCCATAAAACTTCATGGGCGTTAATAACCGTTAACATATAAACGCTGTGAGTAACCATGAAGTTGACATTGTTTCGCAAAAACAGCGACTTAAATTTTGATGAAATTATATTTGACTAACGCTACGTCCCGGCTTTGAACGGGTAGATAGATATAAAGATAAATGTAGTATTTTGTATTAGCTATAATAGAGAATAATATTTTGAAACACAACTATATAAGTACAGTTGATTATTTGATTTATGTTTTTATTAAAATATTTTGTATAAAATATTTTGTATTTTTTTTTTTCAACGAGAGAAACACAAATGGGACAGAGGTACCCATGCAGTCGTAATAATTTTCATCATAATAGCCGTTAATTGTTCGTGGCTGAACATCATAGATTTCTTTCTTGGTTGGGCTTGTTTGTAGTTGCCACGCTTAGCAGACGCGTTGGCATCTGCTGTTAGGCTTTGGTGATGTTTTAAGAGGAACATTGTTGCCCATCCCTTTATCACAAAGTTCCCTTTGTCGCCTTTTACGACAGCTACAGAAAAGGAAAGGTTGGCCTATTCTATGCTGGGACGACACGGCTGCACACCATGCAGTCGACTTTTGTACAAAGTTTCCTTCAGGGAGACCACCTATTTTTGGCTTTTTCTTGAGTACTATTTCGATACATCTTTGATATCTTTGATATTTTGACCAGAGGGAGACTTTGTACAAAAGTCGATTGCTTGGGCACCTCTGTCCTACACCATTCGTGTTTCGTTAACATATAAACGCTGTGAAGCAGTTGTGTTTGCATTTTGACTGTGTTTCGGTTTGAAGGGTAGGGATATGTGATTTTTACAGGGTACAGAGGAATAACACTATATGAGTCCTCAGGAAGCAACGCATGGGGGGTATCATGGGTGAAACAGTATAGTCTGCTATGTCCATGGTACTGCTCATGTCTATAGGCGACGGTTACCACTTTCCATCAGGTGGGCCGTCAGCTTGTTTGTCATTCTAAGTTGCATAAAAAAAAAAAAAAATATCAACGTCAATTATCCATCTTCTTTCCTGACCAAGTATCGATCATGCCTACTTTAACTTAGTGATTCAATTATCACGTAATCTTATTGATATAATAAAATTCTAATTCGATTATCTGTACGTGGGGTGTTGAAGAAAAATCGATATGATGGATCTTACTAAAATAAATAGATGCCAAAACAATAATTTTTGGAATTTTTATCTGTCTGTTACCTGAAGAAACATATAGATGTTTGTTCAGACATCACGCAAAATTTACCACACCAAATTTCTTATGATTTTTAATACCTATATTTCTAAAGGTCTAAATTAAAACCTGGTATATATTTAAAAATGGTTTTCCTTTATTTGAAGTTCACGTGTACGAAGTAGCGGATAAAAAGCCAGTGTACACATAAAATGCAGACGAATTGAGAATTTCCTCTAGCTCCTTACCTTTTTTTGGATGTCGTTTAAAAAATAACTCTTCGACTTTTCCTGGATGATATAAGTCAATGATGTTTCCTCGGGTCGCCCGCGGGAGATGCGATTATCATACCGCCCCCGTCTCGAGCCCGTCGCGTCGCCGTGCCGTGATATATCGTCAACTGACTGTCAGCCGTTTATCATAGTGGTTATACCTATGTTTGTGAGTTATTTTACAATATTCCGTTAACAAAATATTGTTTATTGTATTTACAGTTTATGCACAAATAATATAATACTTTTTATATTACTTGTATTTAGGTGATACATATTTAAGATTAGATTATATAGATAGAGCGTGTGTCAAAAACGTATGAAAAAATTTGCTAAATTGACGTTTGATTGACAAAATTTTACGCAAATATTTTTATTTACACAATGTATATCTAATATATATGTCATGTTTAATTTTTAGATAGAACATCAAGTATCATAAACGGGCCAAAATGTAGTCAGCTATATTGACGTTTGGTTGACAAAATTTGACAATTTTTTTATGGGAAATTTTTTATGTAAAACTGATCTGTCAGGTCAATTTTATAAATTTAAACAGGTAACTATTTTTTACATAGATATAAATTAATATAATATATAATTGTATGTAACATTAATATATATTTATCTTGTTTATTTAAAATATTTAAAATATAAAAACATCATTGATTATTTATACTGTCAAAGATGTAAATTAAAGTTTAATCATTTAAAGACATGGCATTACATATAATTATACACTGTTTGTTCTTGTTCATTCAGATATATTTCTAAGATTTTTGTATCGTTTTTAGTCTAACCTTACAATGAAATTTTACCCATATCATATCAGCCTTTAACTATCCACTGCTGAACATAAGCCTCCCCTTTGAGGGGCTTTGCCAATAGTTGGTATACTTGGCAGACGGATTGGCAACCGCAGTCAGGCTTTAGAAATGTCTTTTAAGGGGACGCTGCTGCTCACTCCTCGCCTATCGTAAGTCGCCTCTCACGACACCCACGGGTAAGGAAGGTGATCTATTCTATGCCGGGACCACATAGTCATTTTCTTTCATATACTGAGCAATAAACGTATATTATGGTAATTCCAATTACGCACACATGGATAAATAACTTGTGCTGTTTTTGGAGAAACATTTGCATAAAGACACTTTATGTTATATAAGATCTTAAGGTGGTGTTTCTAATGTTAATTTTTTTTTTATAAAATATCAGTCAACTAAGCCACTTATGGTTAATGCATGCAAAATAAAGACGATATTGATGAGTGTTGCAAGTTATTTAATTAAAAATTCCATACATTTTTTTTTATGAATGCATCAATGTTTTTTTTTCGCATAACATAAATGTACACATGTACATATTGCGTAAAAATTAATTTATATCTATTAATGAAAATTAATAATAAATGTAAAATAACTTTTAATAATTCTGACAATGAGTAGGTTTTTACCTACATATTTTTAATCTATTCTTAGATGCCATTCAAAGTAATCGATGAAGATTAAAAGAATGGTTCCGATTAAAACAACGGCTTCGCCTGTATTGAACCTCTTCTTTCTCGTTAATATAGGGATTCTTTAATATTCTTTACTAGCTTTTACTCATGATTTGTCTACTGATCAGGAAAGCAAGTAGCCTAAATTCTTCTCCTTCTCATACAGTATGTGTATACCAAATTTCATAGTGATTGGTTAAGTCGTTAAGGCCATTTTTTGTTATCTAATATATGTTACTGTTTATAATTACTTCTCTCCATCCAAAGGTTACCTGGAAGAGATTGCTTTTAGCGATCAGGTCGCCCATTGTTTTCTCAGTGTGAACATTTCTTGTAATTGTTTGTATTTATAATAAGTTTACTATTGTAATCTTTTGGAGGAAACAATAAAGAGTATCTATCTATCTATCTAAGAGAGGAAAAAAAATTTACATTTATAATACTCATATTAGTAAGGGTAATATAATGTTATCCCTTTAGTACATAAGCATAATTATTCAGAAAGACTGGAACATCAGTGCAGAGTGGCCTACTTATTAGTATTCTACAGGTTACGCTTTGAAGAATGCGCGCAGGATCTACACAATGTGATCTTGCCATCTCTCTTTCACCATCTAACTACATGTTGAACATCGGGGATTCATCCTAACATCGTAGAAGTTCCAAGATTGTGCTCAGCGGAATTGTTTAATATGATGCCTACAGCTACTTTCTAACATCGTACAGCTCACCATTGACAGGGAGTTCACCCCATATCTTAGAGCCTGGATGGTCGTGTATAGCGTGGTTTTAGTGATGTTCTCCTCTCCTCCTGTGACCTCCTGTCGAGGTTTTTCCAAGAGACTGCATGGGGTTTTTAAAAAAAGAAATAAAACGTTTTCTTCAGGGTTGGCAACGACGCGTGATGCCCGTCATATTGCAGTCGTTTATAGGCTACGATAAACGCTTACCATCTAGTGGGCCGTATGCCTGTTTGCTACCATAGTGGTATAAAAAATAAAAAAATAAACACATCCGCACAAAGCGGTTCGCCTCTTTGTTTCCAATACGATCTGCTAAGGAATGGAATACACTTCCCTCTTCTGTGCTTCTGGAGAAAGTACAATCTGTAAAGAATACTCTTTAGTGGCTGAAGAATAAGAATCTTCTGGGTAAGCGCACTCCATTCTAGATCTCATAATCACTTACCACTACTTACCATCAGTTGAAGTAAGATAAAACACAAACCAATCTTTGAATAAAAAAAAAAAAACATATTCAAAATGCATCTATGAATATATTTCCGTTTAATATTTTTATCGTCTCATTATCATACAATACAAACATATACTTGTTAAAGAAGAGCGCATAAATCCACTTGGGCAGGGGTTGAAGAAAACTTACGTAAATATTTCATACAAATTTCGCTTCCCCTAGTTGGCTGATTTCTATGTTCCCCTCCTATAGCGGTGGGCGCTCTCAGTTGTCTTTCCCCATAAAATATATTTTGTTATTAAATTTTCACTGCGCACACTCTTCCCTATTCGTGATGCCTTACTCGATGCCTTTTGTGTTTAGATAATGCAACATTTCCTTTTATAAACTGTAGGTCAATTGATTTTCTGTTTATTAAGTAATACTAAAATACTAAAAAGAGTGAACGAGAAGAGAACATTGGTTGAAATAATAAAGAATTGAAGAGGCGAAATGCTGGGCCACCTTATACGACATGACGATTTTTTAAGAGCATAGTAAAAGGAAAGATAGAGGGCAAAAGAGGAAGAGGAAGACCGAGGAATAACTACATGCGACAGATAAAGGAAACACTAGGCGTCATGTCGTATAGGGAGATAAAGGATATGGCCTGGGATAGAGCTGGCTGGAGGAAGATGCATGAATTAGTTGCACCGATAAGAGGAAACTCTTAAATGAAAAAAAAAGTAATACCAGTGAATTGGTGGGAATGGGGAGGAATTGAGGTTTTAATATACGGAAATCATAAAAATATATATATACAAATAAAGTAATGCTATAAAAACATAGTAAACAGTTCTCTATAACGAGTATATTTTTTACACTACTATGGTGACATACAAACATACGGCTCGTTTGATGGTAAAATAGTTTATTGTATCTTTTTGTTTATTCGTTACATATATTGTTTACGTCTATGTATAACTAAAGTAAAACATTATACGAGCAATTTAGTTATTAAAAAAGTTATTTTTAAATCATTATGATTTTAGGATTTTGTTTCACAAAAAAAACCTGACTTAATTTGTGGTAAAACTAGTTATTTAAAAACTAGACCTTTTTTTTATACAACTTAGAATTGCAATCAAGCTGACGGCCCACCTGATGGAAAGCGGTAACCGTCGCCTATAGACATGAGCAGTACCATGGACATAACAGAGTATACTGTTTCGCCCATGATACCCCCCATGCGTTGCCATTCTTGAGGACTCAGGTGTTATTCCTCTGTACAAGACTATTAAAACGGAACCAATCTAAAAGTATATCATTTCAAATTAAAAAATAATTTTATAAGTAACGAAGTTATAAGGTAACAAACATGAAAAAAAAAAACAATTGAATTGAGAATTAGGAAGTCACTCCATTTTTGTAGTCGGTCGAAAAGGAGACAAATCTCTATTCGCCTGTATTTTTGTTTATGTTCATAATGCGCGATATCTCTGCCTATTCTGATCTGATTATGATAATTCTTTTTTATACGATGGAGTTTACACCCCATCGTGTAAAAAAAGTCGTAAAAAAGTAAGTTACTCGTAAGAGTACGTAATCTGACACGAACGAAGGCTCTGTTTTTCTTTAAACAAAACAAACTGTGATTGCTGTAGGATAAAATTTATCTTCTAGACACGAGTACGTAATTCGAAGTTCAACTTTTAAATGTAATATATCTACGAATCAGTGCATTTTATTTAATCTATTTATTTATTTATTCATTAGTATATGTATGTGTACAAGGCGGACTTAATGCTAAAAGCGTTCTTTTCCAATCTATCTTAGGAAAATGTCAGAATACTCGAATTGATATACATATATACTAAAATTTATATACATAAATAAATAATAAATAATAAATATACTTACATATATATAAGTTATACTATATTGTACATGAAGATGGGAATAATAGATAATGCTTACTACTTGGATAAAGTATAAAAGTGATTATAAAAGTCACACAGTATGTGTGTGTATATATATATAATCATGAATAGAGATAATATTTATATTATTATATGTATCACATCTCCCATATTTAGAACTAACAAAATTCTTCATCGTGCCTTGTTTATAATCATTCCTCTCCATCCAAAGGTTGCCTGGAACAGATCGCTCTTAGCGATAAGGTCGCCCATTGTTTTCTCATTGTGATTATTTCTTATAAATATTTATATTTATAATAAGTTTACTATTGTAATCTTTTGGAGGAAGCAATAAAGAGTATCTATCTAACTATCTATAATATAACTATTATAATAGTATAAAATTTATTCAGTTTAACACATGAATACTTAGTCAATAGTAATGTTATTATAATAGATTTTTTTTTGTTTGTAGATCAAAATCAACTTATTATTCAAAATCAAAATACATTTCTTTTCTATTATTAATTGTGCAATATATTTTTCTAAATCAAATTCTTTTTCACGTGTACGTTTCTAATCTTGTGTCCATCATTCTATCTATTCAAATTATAATTTTTATATTCTTTTCAAAATATACGGTAGACAATAATTGTGGCTTTATCTGTAAGGCTTTCTAAAATTTATCAAAGGATCTAAGTAAACGAAGCAATCCGCTAATACCTCTCAAAATTAATATCCTAATCTTCACAAAGTGATTTGGATCCGATAATAAAACCCATTTCTACCACAGATTCGTGAATCTAAAATGCTTTATTGCTCACTGAAAGCATTCGACCCCATTTATATTAGCTGCTATTGTATGGAACCATTTTATGACGGTAATTATTACAATAATATTTGTTGTCACTTAAATAGGGTATTATAGAGGTTAGTCGTAATGTTACACCCAAGTTGAAACCATAAGAATAAATATTCAGGTAGAACGGACACTGGAGATAATTTAAATAACAATAACTTCGTTAGCGAGCTGCCGCACCGCCCGCGTTAAGGTTGTCAGATGCAATTTTTTATTTTTACTAAATTCACTAATATTTTCTCTCTAAACCGATAAGATTTTATGCATTTTTACTCAATCACAAACTTGTGTCCATTTTCCCTATGTTTTGTCATGCTATAGAGCGAACGATGAAAAACAAGAAAAAAGAAACTGTCACGAAAGTGACCTAAATTTCTCAAAGTCCATTTAATTTTTCTACAAAAATTTATCCAAAATTTCGCGAACGGAAGATTTTTCCTCAAAATTGCGGACAAAAGTATCCGATCTAGTAACGCTGGCCGAGTTTAATCAACTAGGGTTGTAGACCTGTAAGTAACGCAACAGAAACCGTACTGATCGAGCCTCTCGCTCACTCGTACTTGTGTCGCGTGAGTCATGTCATACTGTATATTATGTGAATAAATTTGTGACAACCCTCCCAATTTATACGTGGTCTGAAGGAAAGAAAGGTATATTTTGCCATTATTGCCGCATTCACAAAGGAAAGTATATGAATGCCACTTCCACCCAGCATATTTATTCTTATGTCGAAATCCAATAGTGGGTACCATTCGTGATACTGAACAATTTATTTATATTCAGAAAAACCCGTATTTTTTTTTTTAAATAAAAATAAGTTAGCTCTAAAATCACTTATAGAATTTCACTGATTTGGCACATATTTTGTCCTCTACTGTCACCTACCGGTTCCATTTTTTCTTATCGATATTCAGATTCAAGCGCCTTCTAATTATGTTTGAGCACGTCGAAGTGACGTCTTCCATGTTCCATTGAAGAATAGAGCTAGCAAAACAGGCTTTTCCTCAACTGGCATTGACTCTGCTCAATAATGTTGTGAGCCGGACTTGGATATATTGACTTGTATTGTGCTGTTTTGGGGATTAGTGTGAATTAATTTTGTGACTTCCTGATACCAGATTTTTAAATATTAGATAAGGTTTTGTTTATTTATAGGTGAAACTTCTTGCACTGGAAATATGAAATTTTGTTTAGGGGCTCCTTATAATAAATGATTTGTCGAAAACTCAATTTGTCGAATATCATTTACCAGAGGAAGACTTTGTAAAGCAGTATCGTAAAGCAGTTGTGTTTCAGACTGTGTTTCAGTTTGAAGGATATGGCAGTTAATTTACAGGGTATGGAGGAACAAAACCTCCTCAGGAATGGCAATGCATGGGGGGTATCATGGGCGAAACAGTATACTCTGTTATGTCCATGGTACTCATGTCTATAGGCAACGGTGACCACTTTCCATCAGGTGGGCCGTTAGCTTGTTTGCCATTTTAGGTTGCATAAAAAAATATTTTATGACACTTAGAACGTCAAACTTAATACCCCACTTGATGGAAAACGATAACAATCGCCTATAGTCGTTAACAGCACTATGGGCATCACAATATATGATTACATAATCATCATATCAGCCCTTAACTGTCCACTGTTGGACATAAGTGCTCCCCGTTTTGGCAGTAGTTGCTACGCTTGGTATACACATGATATTATATCAATAAAATAAAATTTTAAAATGTAAGCTAAATTAAACCTTAAAATGTAGAATTGAAATACGTTTACGTTTCGTCTCTGAACATAATAATGGATACGGTCCAGTCCAATTTGCATTCCAGTAAAGTGAATTCCGTATGTAAATTGGACTTTAAAACTAGGTGTTTATTATTCTAGACATCGAAATTAGCATTGTACTTAATTGTAATTACACATGTTTTGTGTCTAATATTTTGTCTGTTCTATGTTAATTAAAGATATTGTATAAATTTTGTCAGTCTTACATATAATTTGTAAAATAAGTTAAAATATATATTTAAATAATTTAATAGTTTTCGTAGTTTGGATACCAAATGGTAATACAAGGCTCCTAGCAACAATATAATAATTGCCTGAAGATGCCTCGTTGAAAGGTGAAACACGTATCGCAAAACGTGCGTGAACAAAATGGCAGTCGGAGATTGATGGCTAATATTGAAGGTTATGGAACTTCTAATAGTAAGAGTGGTGTTAAAACTTTGAGTGTTGGCAGTCACACACATACTAATGGCAGTGGAGTTAAACAAAATAATTGTAATGAAATAACCAACGACTATATCTCTGACTAAATATATGAGAGACAATGGAAACTAGGTATGGAAATTGGAAATATATGTATAAGAAGGTTAGAGCCGTGAAGGGGAGCCAAAAGGAAACAATAGAGAGGTGTTCTTTTCGAATTTAAATTTCGAATTTCGAAATAATAATATAAAAAAAACTATAAATAACACACGTGACCTATGTTTATAGTCGAAAGCATATATAGATACAGTAGTTTTTCTTTTTAAATTTTTAAATATTTGGTACATTAGAAAAAAAAAAACATTTTGGGAGTTGTACGGTATAAAGGAAGTTTGCATTAGTTTGATCATTTGGACAGGATGAAGAAAAAGAAGAATTACAAAAGAGATTTTTCGAGTACGAATGAGTGGACATATCGGTAGGGGCCGCCCTGGACGGTCTATAACGTACGGAAAAAGGGGCAAATTAAAAGTAGCTGTACCGGCGAGTGTGTTTGAATAGATTAAGGAAACGAAAGAGGCATTTTTAGAATCGTAACATTTGGTGTTTACTTGGCTATATGCTTCACATATATCTAAACTTTATTTTTATGTTTAGTTTGATTAATCATAGCCTGACCATCTCAGTTTCTTGTAGTCTATAAAGAATATAACTATAATTGCTAATGATTTGCTCCCTCCCCATGTAACAGATATCATAGTAAATAGATAGATACTCTTTATTGTTTCCTCCAAAATATTACAATAATAAACTTATAAATATAAACAATTACAAGAAATAATCACAATGAGAAAACAATGGGCGCAAATATTACGCGCGTATTGCTGACCAGTCATATCACACAATGACTTAAAAAGTCATTAAATTATACAAATGCATTTACCATCAATTCCATCAATTGTCAACAATTATCACATCATATCAGCCGTTAACTGTCCACTGCTGAACATAGGCCACCCCCATAAGTACAGGTTTTTTTTAATGGATGATAATGGAATGGTAGCTCCACCCGCGCTGTCGGTATACACCGGCGGGGCATCAGTGAAGGATGATAGGTGAGGATGAAGTAGGTCAGTTAGCTCATCGTGACGAATTCGACAAGAATTGTTCACGATGGTTTCCAGGGGGAACCACGTGGAGGTTGACCTAATAAGGCATATTCCTAGCAATGGGGCTATCAAACTCCATTGCTAACAATCCCTTTTCCCCCATAAGTACGGGTTTGCCATTGCTACACTTGGCAGATGGGTTGGCAACTACAGTTAGGCTTTTGCAGTTGTTTTAAGAGAGACACTATTGCTCGTCCTTAAAGCATTAAGTTCCCTAATCGACTTTTACGACACCCACGGGAAAGGAAGGGTGGCCTATTTTATGTCTAAACCACAGAGTAGGATCAGCATTATTCAGTATTAACCGACATTGAAAATACCTAATCTAATATTTAGCTCAATTGGTCAAAATGTTTTCCCAGTATATGTAAATTCGATACACGTTCGCTACAAACTGACAGGCTATCAACAACAATAAAAAGGGTCACAGGGATCGAAGCGGAGACCTCAGGCCGACCCAGTGGATATTGGGTGTGGTGTATGTGATATAGGAACAGCGGTTTAAGCAACTTTTAAAAGAAGCACGGTCTCAATTGGACTGTACATTTTTATGTGTGTATATACACGTATATATTGATAATGCCAATAATACCTTTTGCCAATTTTAACTGTTACAAGCTTAGTTTATATAATAGAGTGTCTCTATAGAAATGTTTCGAGAAAAACGGGTCAACTTTCTCATACAATTTTGCGTGATAAATAGTTATGAGTGATACCTTTATGACTCTGTACATTTTTATATATTATCGTTTTATGTCACAATATTTTTATATACAATTGAGGTGGCAAACACACGGCTCATTTGAAGGTAAACGATTAGTATAGCCTATGAACGTCTGCAATATCTGCAGGAGAATTACGCGCGCGTAGTTGATCCTGAAGAAATTTCGTTTTTTGCTCCTTTTTTGACCATTTTTGAGTTTACCGTCACGACATAATAGGAAAACAAAGTGTAATTGTATTGAGATGCATATACATTTTACTTGCGTGCTCACGAAAAATTAAGACGTAATAAAAGCAAGTTAATGTAAATCGCTAGATCTTGTACCTCGTACCGTGGCTTGGACAAATCGGATGAACATCCTCGTTCGAAATCAAGTTGAGGTCGCGCCAGTTTCGTAAATCAACGAAACGTGCCACTTCACTATCTATATAATAATATAATATTATATTATTTATTAGATTTACCAATATAACGTAATTTATAGATGTGATGAAATTTTCCTTGAGCTCTCGTGTATCCATCAATGCGGATAAAATCGCTTTGAATACGTCACGAGTGGATCTTGCACCGTAAAAAGCGATTTCAGTCTTCAATACACACACCGCTGAGCGATGACATATTTTGTATACGCATTTATTTATTTATTTCATCGACTAGGTGAATTTTAATTTCCCAATATGCTTACCTAGGAAAGTTTTAGTACAAGAATAAATACAGTAATAAAGTTAACAAATACAAACAGCAAATGGCAAACAAGCTGACGGCCCTTCTGATGGAAAGTGGTAACCGTCGCCTATAGACATGAGCAGTATCATGGACATAACATCGTAACAAGTATACTGTTTCGCCTATGATACTCCCCATGCGTTACCAATCCTGAGGACTCAGGTGTTATTCCTCTGTAACCTGTAAATTCACTGCTTTATCCCATCCTTCAAACCGAAACACAGTCATGCAAATACAACTGTTTCACGGTAGTAACACAAATGGGACAGAGGTGTCCAAGAAAACTACTTTTATAGGCGACTAATGGAGGTCGAGGCATGGGCAGCAGTGTCTCTCTTAAAACATCTTCAAGGCCTAACTGTGATAGCCAATCCGCCTGCCACGCGTGGCAACTATTGGCAAATCCCCCCAAAGGGAGGCTTATGTTCAGCAGTGGACAGTTAAAGGCTGATATGGTGATGATAGGTTATTTTATGATATTTTTTAACTACCAGCATCGAGTTCAGTATTATTGTATTAATACTACAATTCAGAATAATTTATTATGTCTAATTGCGCAAATTGGAATGGAATGCTTACTTCGTTAAATTACTAAAATGAATTATTGTAATAAAATATATTCGGAGTTTCAGACGAAACGAATGGAATTCCTGCAACATAGTATCCAACATTTTATTTCAGAATAAATGGCGTCCAAAGTTTCTGAATACCAAATGTTATCGTACGACAAACTCTATTTAAATTTTAAAATTTCAAAAAGTAGTCCTTAACAATATTATAAATGTGAATGAGTGTTTGTTACGTTATATCGCCTTAACGGCTTAACCAATCGCTATGAAATTTTGTTATATACATACTATTTGAGTTGGAGAAGAATATAGGCTTTTAGTCTCAGTCAGTATACATATCCTAGTCACGAGGAAGAAGTCGTGGCGTAAATATATATATTCTCACTAATTAAATATTTATAAAAACAGCTTACCGATGAATAGTTCATGCCAATATGTCTGTCATTCTAAATAAATTAAATTTACTTAATTTATTTAATTAGTCAGCAACACCAAGTTAATATGATGTTTCTGGTACATACAGATTTTATTCCTAATTCAACTTTCATAAAAACATCTAAGCTCGCATCGCTGTGTTGCGATTCTATGAATGGGATATAGTATTATTATTATTATTTATTATTTAACTCTTTACTGCACCATAAACAAAAATATACAATCATAAGTAAATCATTCAAGTGACATACAGTAACATAACAATACAAAAACAGGTCAACTTTTTGTCAGCTAATTGTCAAAAATTACTGACTCGTTTTTTTTATCAGTGTTCTTTATATTTACGCACATAATGTATCTTGCTGTATCTACATTTAATTATTTAATCAAAAAAATTTGTTTCTGCGGATTAAAAAGACGCAAAAATTATAGAACAAAAAAATATAGAAGTTATAAAGGAATAACCCATTATTTATCACGCAAAATTGTATGAAAAAGTCGACCCGCTTTTCTCGAAGCATTTGTATGGAGACACTCTAACTGTATAGTCTGTTTCCTTATACAGACTGATATCAATAATAAACAACGTTCCAGAAGTTTCAGAAATCAATTCACAAATATCCAGATCAATAGCTCCTTGATATAGTATTGTCTTTGAACTCAAATATAGGTACTAGAGCTTCAGAATACTACAGAAGTTTGCAAGCAGTGGTGTAGTTTGGCAAGATAATTTCAAACATTTGATTTTGGAACAATAGAACCTGCACTAGGACATATGAAGTTGATTTGACTATATGTACTAGTTCAATTGGTTTCAGAAGTAATTCTTATTATAAATATTTAAATGTGTTTGTTTGTTACCTTTTAGTGCCTCAACGGCGTAACCAATTACTATGTAAATTATAAAAAATTGAATGCATACGTACGATATGGAATAGAAGAGGATAGGGGTTACTTTTTATAACGGTTTTTTTGATGGGTGAAAATGGTATGGTAACTCCGCCTGCGCTAACGGGATACGCTGGCGGAGCACCAGTGAAGGGTGATAGATGAGAATGAAAACAGGCCAGTTAGCCCATCATGATGAATTCATCAGGAATTAACCATGATAGTTTCCAGGGAGAATCGCGAGGAGGTCGACCTGGTTAGGTATATTGCTAGCAATGGGATTCTCAGTCTCTATTACTAACAATCACTTTCCCCCCTTTTATTATGCTTAGTAAACATAACCTAGTAGAGCGGACTAAGTCGCGTTACGTTAAGTTATAAGAAAATGTATAGTAATTTAAAGGTAATAATTAATATAATAAATGAATAAATAAACCAAGGAATGATCGGTGGAATAAATGGTCAAATGAATAAATGAATAACATCATTCAGAGTTGATTAATAATATATTATATATAATAATATATTATATATAATATATATATATATATATATATATATATATATATATATATATATATATATATATATATATATATATATATATATATACATACATACATACATATCTGTCACGCCTGTTTCCCATTAGGGTAGGCAGAAACAATGGAACGCCAAATGCTTCGATTCAAACAAACCTCTTTCGCTTCTTCCACATTCATCAATCTTGTCATACACGCTCGTCGGTTACGGGTACTTTTAATTTGGCCCTTCTTCAGCACGTCGCCTATTTGGTCGACATACGTCCGTCTAGGGCGGCCCCTACCGACATCTCCATTCATTCTTGCTCGATAAATCTCTTTCGTAATTCTTCTTTCATCCATCCTCTCCAAATGACCAAACCAACGCAACATTCCTTTTTCGATTTTTGTCACTACATCGTCTTTCAGTCCACACTTCTCTCTAATCACACTGTTTTTTACTCTATCTTTTAAAGTAATACCACACATACTTCTCAAAGCTCTCATCTGTACAGCATTTATCTTACTTTCATGCTTCTTCTGCCATACCCACGATTCGCTTCCATATATGAGTGTTGGTGTCAGTACTCCTTGAATTATAGCAAGGCGAGCTTTATATATATATATATATATACACACACACAAGTCTATTTTGCTGGACATTATGACTGAAAATAGAATAGCCCATGTAATTTAAGCTTAAACTTTGCATTATACAAAATGCCATTTTAGGTAACTTTCTAAAATGTCACGGAAAGTTTTCGTTGGAAAATGGGTAACATATCAGATAAAAGCTATGCACTATATAAAGGCGTTTAATAATGTACGCGTAGTCTATACGCTGCCCAGAGTGTCATTGTCTTGGAGTTAGTTTCTAGTTTAATGGAACCAAAACTGGACGGGGTCGAATTTAAATGAACTAGAGTTTATGTCCGAACATTGGTACGTGTGGTGGCAAGTTAGTATTAACTGTAACGTTGTTTATGATATAACTTATGGTAAAGTTATTGTATTATTAAATAAACTGCAACTATACAATAGCTATGTTCGTATAGGTATACCAGAAGGAGACTTTGTACAAAAGTTGATTGTTTGGGCACCTCTGTTCCATTCGTGTTTCAACCGTGAAGCAGTTGTGTTTGCATGGCTGTGTTTTGGTTTGAAGGGTGGGATATGGCGTGAATTTACTGGGTACAGAGGAATAACATCTGAGTCCTCAGAAATGGCAACGCATGGGGCGTATCATGGGCGTAACAGTTTACTCTGTTATGTCCATGGTACTGCTCATGTCTATAGGCGACGGTTACCACTTTCCATCAGGTGGGCCGTCAGTTTGTTTGCCATTCTAAGTTGTATAAAAAAAAAGGTATATGTATAACGGAATTTAATAAACTTACTTATTGGATGACAAACTTTTAATATACTTGAAAATAGGTATTCGATCGATATGGGTGAAATCGAAATGGGTGATGACCTTTTTTCTGCCTTCAATGTTCAGAGGAAAGTCGTCTAAGTCGTAACTTGAATTTTAGATACCAGATTCCTTTCAATAAAGTAGTGATAATTCGAAGTAGAAGGTAGTTGTGTGGAGTAAAAATGTGTGTGTGTGTGTGTGTGCGTGTGCATGCGCGAATGCGTGCAGGCGCATGTGCGTGCGTTTGTGTGTATGTGTTTTATTAGGTAAGTATTGTATTCGAATTATATTACAAATACATTTCCATTATCTTATTTTTTTTATCCAATTTTATTGCGTATTTTATTACTTCTATAATGTTTTCGCCTATGATCTTATCATTTCTTTGCTTGACTTATTTCGTATTAACATATTGACAATTTCACCAGGGAGCTGTTATTTCGTCCAGAGTTTCCAATTTCCTTTGTTTCAGATAGACGATCGAGTTCGATAACAGATTACCTGTAGGGAAAAGAGAATAGTAGAAAATATCTATTATTTTGCATGCATTATGAGAAAATTATAGAGATGAGTAATATCCGATATCTATATACTGAGTTCTTCTGGATACTGATATCAGAGGGAGACTTTGTACAAAAGTCGATTGCTTGGATACATCTGTCCCATTCGTGTTTCTACCGTGAAACAGCTGTGTTTGCATGGCTGTGTTTCGGTTTGAAGGGTGGGATATGGCGTGAATTTTCAGGGTACAGAGGAATCACACCTGAGTCCTCAGGAATGGCAACGCATGGGAGTATCATGGGCGAAACAGTATACTCTGTTATGTCCATAGTACTGCTCATGTCTATATGCGACGGTTACCACTTTCCATCAAGTGGGTCGCCAGCTTGTTTGCCATTTTAAGTCGTATAAAAAAACCTACCTATTGCGATACTGCCCATACTAGTCCAATATCTATATTCATTACGAGCGGATTCTTCTTTTGAATATTATATATTGGATCACAGATATCTAATATATCTGTTATTGGGTCAATATATGTATGGATATTGTAACTACAGTATATAGACATTATTATATATTATCCACCCTTAAGAAATTATATTAAATGTTGAGATAGAAAAGGTTTCTAAAAATATTTCTTTTGCAATATTTTAGTGCATAACTAAAACAAGTAGGTTCTATTTAAAACTGGTTTCTAAAAAGAAGTAGGGACCTTTTTTGGAGACAGTTAAAACAGAAAGTCTCTTAAGTCTTTGTTATAATACGTATTTAATTTTAAACTTTTTCCTTTTTTAAATATATTTAAATTTATTATTATAAGTAAGTAGTAACTACTAATCAGGTACATTTAAATGTATTGTTTACCTGAAATCTCGTGTCCCTTTAATAAAATTGAATGTGCCCCAACTATTAAAGGAAACTCTTGAACGTGAAATTCTTCGAGATTCGTCTGACGTTTAAAATGCAAGGAGCGTCCCTTTATTAGGTCCATGTTGCAAGTGCTTTTGCACATTCTCTAATAGTGTTCGTTCCTTGTACGTGTTTTCTACTTACTGACTACACGTAGCGGACAACACGAACTGTTTTTAGAATGGTACTTAACGTTAAAAGCGGTTTTGTTATAAAGATTATGTATTTTTCGCAAAAATTAAGGGAACTTGTTTTTTTTTAAATTTTTAATGATTTTCAATATAATATATTTCAGTGAAAAATAATCGTACAGGAAATTTAAAAAAATGGTTTTGAAGCTTGAAAACTTTAGTTTTCAGATTTTTTGGTAAAAAAATTTTTTGAGCTCCGGTTTCCATGCAATTCTTAAACAAAGCTGAAAAAAATTTTTTTCTAAATTTTCTAGGTTTTGTTTTTCTCTCTATGGGCATGGAAAAATTTTTTCGAGCTACTCCATTATATAGGTCTCTTAGTGTGTTTATTCAGCTTCAAAAATCGCTTTGGATTCTATTCGACCATTTGTCTCCGAGATATCGAACTTTGAATGCAAAAGCATCCTTTTCCATTCAACTGCTAATATCTCTGGAACTACTGGTCGCACAGCAAGCGGGCACCGAGTTTCTTTATCTGCATAAAATTTCCAATTAAGCACACTCAAGAGTTAGTGAAGAAAAAATTTTTTTCCACCTCTAACATTGAATTGAAAAAAGTGGAAAAAAGTGACTTTTTCTCCTTTTTTGGTTACTTTGTATCTTCGCTAATTATTAAGGTTTGAGGAAAATTTTACAGTCTATTGTTCCTTAAAGAACCCTCAAATCCCTGGAGCGATCGGTTCAACGGTTTTTCCCGGACCAATTGATTGAAATTTTGAAAAAAATGGGAACAAGGTTTTTGTCCCTTAAACTCACCCTAATCCATTCAAAAATCAATAATTTCATTTGTTTTTCACTTTTTACTCAATTTTTTGTTTTTTAAAAATTCATTATCAAAAAAAAATCGAAAAAATCAAGAAAATTTTATGCAGATAAAGAAACTCGGCGCCCGCTTGCTGTGCGACCAGTAGTTCCAGAGATATTAGCAGTTGAATGGAAAAGGATGCTTTTGCATTCAAAGTTCGATATCTCGGAGACAAATGGTCGTAATTGAGCCATCCAAAGCGATTTTTGAAGCTGAATAAACTCAAGAGACATACAATGGAGTAGCTCGAAAAAATTTTTCCATGCCCATAGAGTGAAAAACAAAACCTAGAAAATTTAGAAAAAAAATATTTTCAGCTTTGTTTAAGAATTGCATGGAAACCGGAGCTCAAAAAATTTTTTCACCAAAAAATCTGAAAACTAGAGTTTTCAAGCTTCAAAACCCTTTTTTTAAATTTCCTGTACGATTATTTTTCACTGAAATACAGCCTGTTGAAAATCACCCAAAAATTTCAATAATTTTTATGTTCCCTTAATTTTTGCGAGGAGTGTATTTTTAGAAAATTATCTTGTTTTTTATTAATAATAATAATAATAATATAATGTATTTGCTAAAAAACACGGTATACAGTTTACCATGCCCTACCTATTCTATTTTTTGAGCTATTTCTATTTTTCTGGGGGAATAAA
Organism: Galleria mellonella; assembly: GCF_026898425.1. Classification (NCBI taxonomy): domain Eukaryota; kingdom Metazoa; phylum Arthropoda; class Insecta; order Lepidoptera; family Pyralidae; genus Galleria; species Galleria mellonella. The sequence continues at coordinate 2,647,705 of NW_026442112.1, forward strand.
AAACGTGACAAAAAATCCTTCATTTCTCTTAACCTATGTGACTTAGAAACTATTAACGATTACTATTATGTAGTTTTTACACTCTATTTGCTATTTTCTATTCATACAACATCATATCTATACGATTTATACATAAAAACACAAATAAAAACTATTGACTAAATAGTCATGTGTTATTATAAGTAATTCTATCGGATATTATATATATATATATATATATATATATATATATATATATATATATATATATATATATATATACACATTTTTCTATGAGTTTTTGCAACTTTAATAATAACTCTATTAACTGTATAGATTATTATGTTAAATTATATCAAACTATGGAAACTATTGGTTGTAAAAGACTATAAACTATATAAAGCTATTCCTATTTGTTAATATTATAATAACTAAGACTATTTACAATTTACTGGAGCGGTGGTCCGAAACACAAAATAAACAACAATTCAAAATATCATAAAAATACTTTTATGATTGACAGCTGACACCTACGTTGCTCAAGGAGAGTGGAATTAAGGTGTAACTGTAGCATACTTATAAAATTATATATTTTATTTATTTTGTAAAAACACGCAGACAAGCGTAAATATTTTATATATATATATGTAATACGGTCGGTCGCGCACGCAGCTTGTTGATGCTATGCGCGCGCACGCGCAGGCGCTCGGCGACTATTGCGCGCGAATGCGTATATGAAAAAAGGAATTTTTGTTGTTGTTGGCGCCACGGCACACATATCGTCTTAATATTATACCTTTTTTATATTTTCTATTGTTCTCCTTCTTTACTATTATATTACTATTATTACTGTATTAATAAACGTTTACATTCTACAAATATCATTCTCTCTTAATATCATTCGCTTTACTGGTGACCTCAAACTGTTCACGATTATCAAGATGATCTCTCGCACAGAACATGGAAACTGCCGTGTGGGAGTCGCCATTCTACCCTGAAAAACCTGCTTTGTGGTTTGCACAATTAGAGGGGCAATTTCAACTAGCCACCATTTGCAGACTCCCAGTTTTTTTTATAAGCCAATTGGAACCACAATATGCAAAAGAAGATGTCATCACAAACCCACCGACGGCTAACAAATACGACAGACTTAAAACTGAACTTATTAAACGATTGTCAGCACGAAAAGAAGGTTAAACAACTCCTGGTTTTCAAAAATGCGCGACCGATAAAATATATATATAAAATATTTACGCTTGTCTGCGTGTTTTTACAAAATAAATAAAATATATAATTTTATAAGTATGCTACATAACCTTAGATAAATTACTATATACAGGTTGATTTAGAAAGGGATACCAAATTTTGTAGGGAGTGTTTTCTATCAATGATATTGAATGTTTTCAACAAACAAACAGGAGGTCTACCAAGAAATGTAACTCCGAATTTTCCGACTCAATCTCGTAGTTTCGTTTGTATTGAAACCAAAAAATGTACCTTAACGTTTTATTCAACATAAATCTTACCATAAAATTGCAAATGTACGATATTTTAATATTTTTAAACGATATATATTATGTAATTTTAATATCTTTTTTACTACGTTTGATTAGGCACATATGTTCCATTTGTGTTTCTACCGTGAAGCAGTTGTGTTTGCATAGCTGTGTTTCGGTTTTAAGGAAATAACACCTGAGTCTTCAGGAATGGCAATGCATGGGGGTATAATGGGCGAAACAATACCCTGTTATGTCCATGGTACTGCTCATGTCTATAAACGTTACGACTTTTCATCCAGTGGGCCGTCAGCTTGTTTGCTATTCTAAGTCGCATAAAAAAAATCAAATTTGTGTTTGTTCGGTCCCGAAATTTCGGAAATCATTTTATAGCATTTTATATATAAAATAAAGTTTTTGTACCTCATTTGTTAATTTATATAGTCAATAGTCAGTACGAATTCTTTTTTTTTATAAAAATGATCAAAATGGTCCCGGCATAGAACGGGCTACTCCTACTTTCTCGTGGCGACTAAGGGAGTTTAATGGTCGAGAGATAGATATAAAAGTCTAACTGCGGTTGCCAACCGGTCTGCTGGAGGGGGGGGGGGGGGGAAGGAGGGTGAATGGATTGTTAGTAATTAGGCTTAACAACTCTCTTACTAGCAATGTATTCTATCAGGTCGACCTCCACTTGGTTGCCCCTGAAAATCATCGTTATTGATTTATTGTTAGATTCGTCACGATGGACTAACTGTCCTGCTGCATCCTCATTTATCATCTGTCACTGGTGTCCCGTCAGTGTACACCGTTGGCGCAGGCGGAGTTACCATTCCATTTTCATCTATTAAAAAAAATCCGTCTGCTGAGCGTGGCAACTTTTGGTAAAACTTCCCTTTATGGGAGAGGTTTATGTACAGCAGTGGACAGTTAACAGTTAATATGGTATTTTTGTATATATACAACTTAGAATGGCAAACGAGCTAACGGCCCACCTGATGGAAAGTGGTAAGAGTCACCTATAGACATGAGCAGTACCATGGACATAACAGAGTCTCTCGCCCATGATACCCCCCATGCGTTGCCGTATGTTATTCAAACGATTCCGATAACACCCTGTATATAGGGTGTAACGACCCATAATATTATCTTCAAAACAATGCTCCCTTACGTGTCAGTTATAATCAACAATATAACACGCATCTAAAACGACAGTTACTAGGGGCGTAATATGTAATTTATTTTAATGCTGAGGATAGTTCCAGTTATACAGTTATATTATATATACCTACGTATGTATATTTATATAGACACAACGTTAAAAATTACAATTTTTTTTATACAACTTAGAATGGCAAACAAGCTGACGGCCCACCTGATGGAAAGTGGTAACCGTCGCCTATAGACATGAGCAGTACCATGGACATAACAGAGTATCTGTTTCATGCCCCATGAGTTGCCATTCCTGAGGATGTTATTCCTATATATATATATATATATATATATATATATATATATATACGGTAGAAACACGAATGGGACAGAGGTCCTCAGCAATCGACTTTTGTACAAAGGTCCCTCTGATATATTCTTTAATTAATTTTATTTTATTCTTTATTTAATTAATTAATTTAATTTCGTAAAAATTTAGCAGTAACTAATTTTGATAACATTTTTATGGAATCAGTCTGTTAGTAATAGTAATGGATATACCATTCGTATAAAAATATATTAATATTCCAAATCGGTTTATAATTGTCGGAGTTAAAAAGTAAAAAAAAAAAAAATAATCGAATTAAGATCCTTCTTCTATTTGAAGTTGGTTGAAAGTTTTATAATATTACACATTTTCACATTTATAATATTACTAAGGATTTATAGGCATGCAATGCCGCGTAATACAGTTGATATATGCAATATTGATAGTTAGCTAATATATATATATATATATATATATATATATATATATATATATATATACATATATATATATATATATACACACACATATATATATATATATATATATATATATATATTTGTAACAATTCCGCTCCCATGGAATTGTGTGTTCAGATTTCTTATTAATCACATTAGCACCCAATTCTGTACGCAGAAGATTTACGAAAAAAATCAATTAATTAAGGACGAGTCGCGCAGTACCTACGTGCCTTGGAAATGATAATATTCCTGGTACCTGGTTAGTCGATTGGAATTGTTTAATTCCACTACCGTTAGTATGCACCTAATAGTCAACATTTGAAGATTGAGTATTAATTTTATTAGTAGACGCTCTACGACATTCATATAAGTCATAAATTTCCGACCTTTATTCAGTCCACGCACGTGTTGCGACACGCGTTTCATCTCTAAACGAGGCATCTCTCCTCCAAACTCTCCGACCATCTTATCAAGATCGCCTTGTGTTGGCCGTTTGGCACTCCGATTGCGATAATATTTTCCATTACCCGAATATGATCAAAATATTAGAATTCAGATTGCACCAATTCAGAAGTTTTTGTATGTCTATAATTAAAGTTATTTGATATAAAATTTCCAGAAATTTAATAGTCCTAAATCCAAGTCTACAATTAATCAGTTTTACAACCAGTTATTTAAATTTGGGGTGTTAAAATTTGCATTATTGAATGCATTAGCATTAACGACTTATCCAGGTAAAAGATAAAAGTTGAGCGCATTCCCAGTTCCATAAAAAAAAAATGAAATTAATTAAAAACAATAACCTTTTTTGTTGAAAACCTTTAATTTTATTTCGTTGGAAAAAAAAAAATCAGGAACATGAAAAAATTAAGAGATTGTTACTTTGTATATAAGTTATATGGCGTGAATTCACATTATGGGTACAGAGGAATAATTCATGAAAAGAATGACACATAAAATAAAGAAAATACGAAATGTTATATAAATATATAAAAGATAAAACTATATATAAAAAAACATATAATTAGACATCGTTGGGAGAGAAAAAAATGCCATTCTATGTTGTATAAAATTAAAATAAAAAAAATAAAAATAAAATAACCGGACATAGCTGGAAGGATAAGCAAGCTGAAGTTGCAATGGGATGGTCACATAGCTCGAAGAACTGACAACCGATGGGGAAGAAAGGTTCTTGAGTGGCGTCCACGTACGCGTAAACGAAGAGTAGGAAGACCCACCATTAGATGGAGTGACAACCTGAAATCCGTTGCAGGGAATCAGTGGATACAGGTGGCTCAGGACCTTTCTTTGATTCTTTATGGCAGTTTATGAGGGAGGCTTATGTCCAGCAGTGGACGGATAATGGTTGAAATAATGATGATGACTTTGTGGTAATTAATAATTAATTAATTAAATGAAACAATACGTAAATGTTTGTTTTGATTGTGGTGTACTTTAAATATTACTTGTAGAAAAACAATAATTTTCGAGATTAGATTATATATGTAAATAGAGCATCGAGTCTCAAAAACGGGTCAACTTTCAGTCAACAAATTGTCAAATAAGCTGACTCGTTTTTTATCAGTGCTCTTTATACTTACGCACATAACATCAATTTTGACGTATCTATATTTAATTATTTAATAAATAAAATGAGTTTTTACACATTTAAAAGATGCAAAAAATATAAAACAAAATAAATATTGACGTTATAAAGGAAACACTCGTAACTATTTATCACGCAGAATTGTATGAAAAGTTGACCCGCTTTTCACGAAGCATTTGTGTGGAGACACTCTATCAACATAATCTAAGTTTTCGAGTTACGAGCCTCTTATACATGATGCTGGCAGAAATGGTCGTAATAATGGCGACCGACTGCCATTGAGGAAAGGAAAGTAAAAACTATTAACTATTTTTTTTTCATTTATTAAATCTTTACTTAGAAAGTCATCTAGCCTAAGTATTACAAAAGATAATTGAATACAAAAAATAGGTACAATATTTACATACGTAGGTAGATCCCTACATCCTAAAAACAATTATAAATAAACAATTATTATTTTTTAATTTAGTATATTCTTCCATTTACAATATACTCTTTACCAATAATTTCAGAATAGAATAGATGAAATGCATAATTCACATAGTGTGTTGCTCGTTCTATTTATGATATTGCCAATGCGTTAGAGAGGGATAGATATATAAAAACGTATCTGGCTTTTGACTAGTTCGTAGAAGTGAAATTCGTTAAGATATGTCACTTGGTTATATCGGCCGTATAACCCTATTAAATTCAGATGCAACCTGCTTGCATACTTTCTACATAAACTGTGTCGAATATATAATCTAATAATGTAAAATTTGATATTGACAACTAACATATAAATATGAACAAAAATTTTACATATACATTTTCTATACACTAACCTGCTATGAATTGAGAAAAATAGCAGCTGATGGTGTATCTTTCGTCCTCTTTTTACTAATTATATTTGCATAAGAAAAAAGGAGACAACCACATGATTTACAGTTTTTATTTTATCATTGCTTCTATGTAATTCCTTGTTCTTAGCTCTATACAGATATCTCAAGTTTATGTTTCTATGCAGTAGCCTATAATTACCTAAAGGTATTGGTAGTAGGATTGATACCAGAGGGAGACTTTGTACAAAAGTCGATTGCTTGGGTACCTCTGTCCCATTCGTGTTTTTACCGTGAAGCATTTGTGTTTGCATGGCTGTGTTTCGGTTTGAAGGGTGGGATATGGCGTGAATTTGCAGGGTACAGAGGAATAACATCTGAGTCCTCAGGAATGGCAACGCATGGGGGGTATCATGGGCGAAACAGTATACTCTGTTATGTCCATGGTACTGCTCATGTCTATAGGCGACGGTTACCACTTTCCATCAGGTGGGCCGTCAGCTTGTTTGCCATTCTAAGTTGTATAAAAAAAAGTAAAATATAGCTATATATAATATATAATATATAATATATAATATATAATATATAATATATAATATATAATATATATTATATAGGTATATTAATACCTATATAATATATATTTATAACAATTCCGCTCTTATGGAATTGTGTGTTCAGATTTCTTATTAATCACATTAGCATCGAATTCCGTGCGCGGATGATTTACGAAAAAATCCGTTAATTAAGGACGAGTCGCGCGTTGTGGGCACGTGCCCCGGAGGTGATAATATTCCTCATTACCCGGCCTCGGTCTAGTAGACCGCATTCAACCCGTTACGTGACCACAGACAGGTAATGGGGTGTAAGTTACACCAGTCTGTAACATATGTTACAGGATGTTTGCTTGATTAAATACAGGTGAAATCGAAATAGCGGTATGTTAAATTAATAATCTATCCATGCTTTGAAACACCATCATTATCATATCAGCTGTTACCTGTCCATTGCTGAATATAGGTCTTCCCCTGTTAGGACAGTTCGCTAATAGTTGCCATGCTCAGCAGGCAGATTGGCAACCGCAGTTAGACTTTGGTGGTGTTTTAAGATCCTTCGACCATCAAGTTCTCTTAGTTGCTTCTTACAACAAACACGGGAAAGGAAGCAAAATATAGCAACAAAGCAACATAACCTTGAAGAAAAGAGCATATTCCTTTTTAAAAGGGCGGCAGCACACCTGCAATGCCGTTAGTGTTGTGGGTGATTATGGGCGGCGGTAGTCACTTACCACCAGGTGAGCCGCATGCTCGTTTACCCCCTGTGTTGTAAAAAAAAAGGGCGTAAAATGTATTAAGATGGAAATGTATAATGGAATGGTAACCCCGTTTGTGCTAACGGTATACGCTGGTGGGACTTTAGTGAGAGATTATGGGTGAGAATGAAAGCAGGTCAGTTAGCCCATCGTGAAGAATGCAACAAGTATTAATCAGAATGGTTTCCAGAGGAAACTGCATGGAGGTCATCCTGATAGGGCTTGCTAGCAATGGGGCCACTAGTTCCCATTACTAACAATCCCTTTCCCCCCGCTTCAACCAGTAGTCATGAAATTTTGTAAACACATACTTGTTGGTATGGAGAAATCACTTCGTATTATTGTCAAAGTCGTGGGTTAAGGCTAGTGTATCATACAAAAGATTGAATAAAGCCAAAAACAGCTTAGAATGGACCCTGAGTTACACTTGCATATATTTTTAGAAATTTTAATATCCGCGATTTCCCAGCCGTGACCCGGTCATTCTCACCCGTGTACACGTCACCCGGTTAATCCTGGCAGCCCTTAATAAAGCACAGGTAAACATTAATACGTAGCGGTATATAAATTATGAAGATAATACTTAAGTCCTCATATTCCGGGTCGGGATATAATGATTTTAGGTTGCGTATTGTTGTACCGTTTGGACAATAACAAAGTTGTTCTATTCTTGTTTACAGTTTTTAAGCGGTTTGTAAAAGGCTCCCAATTCTATTTTATTATTTTTATTACAGTAGGAGTTTTGCCAGTAATTAGCACGCTTGGCAGGCGGGTTGGCAACCGCAGTTAGGCTTTTAGAGATGTCTTAAGAGGGACGCTGCTGCCCATCCCTCGCCGTCTCTTAGTCGACATCCACGGGAAAGAAGGGCTGGCCTATTCTATGCCGGAATTACACGGCGACTTAATTCTCTTATACAGGCTGAAAGGGAGGTTGTTAGTCGTATATAGAACTAAGAATCTGCCCTTGCAATCTTTATTAATATTATAAATATAAAAGTTAGTTAGTTTGTTTATTACCTCATAGTGTCTTAACGACTTCACCGATTACTATGAATTTTGGCATACATGTACTATAACGACTCAACAGTATCCATATGATACATATCAATCAACAGTACTATGTACGTAACAAACGTATGTATGTGTTGCCCATGATACTCTTCATGTGTTGCTATTCCTGAAGACTGGTGTTACGCCTCTGCATCCTGTAATTTCACTGCCATATCTCACACTTCAAACAGAAACACAGTCATGCAAGCACAATTGCTTCACGACATTGTCACTAATAGGATAGAAGTACCCAAGCAGACGACTTTTGTACGAAGTCACCCTCTGGTAAAATAATATAGATAATAAATTTATTATATTAATGGAATATACAACAATAATAATCTAAATTGACTCGCTTAAAATATTCTTTGGTATTCGAGACTGACAGTAACTGCAGTGTTGCCAGATTCATTTTTTATTTTTTCCTTAATTAGAAATTATTGTTTTACCTAAGAGATTTTTATTTGTATCACCGAACAAGTAATCAATGAAAATAAGTATTTTGCCAAAAAAGCTACTAACTTAACATATACTTCATACTTACTTCAGCGAAATTTAATTTTGTAACTTATTCGTATTTAATTAAACGAACAAAAAACATAGTATATTTTATATTTCCAAAATTAATTAAAAACTAAATAAAAATATAAAAATTAAATTTCCCAAAATTCTCTACATTTTTTCATGACGAGAAATTAATTTCTTATTCTGGCAACACTGAGCATTAGACAAAGATTCTAATTAGTACACGATGTAATTTTAATTGATTGCCTATTAACTAACGTAATTACTTATTAATTTTCAGAAGTTTCTGTTCAAGTGCTTAAGGACAAATTATTTTATTTCCTATGCTTTTATCAAATTATCCGTATTTAATGAAATTAACAAAGTATAACATATTCTATATTTTCAAAATTAACTGAAAACTGAATGAAAATAAAAATCAATTCATTAAGTTACCCAAAATTCTCTAAAATATTTTTTGTGACGAGAAATTAATTACTCAGAATTGTGAAACACCCAATCTGGCAACACTGAGCATTAGACATAGAGTGTAATTAGTTCCCGATGTAATATCCTTGATTGCCTAATAATGAACCAAATCACTTATTAATTTTCAGAAGTTTCCGTTCAAGTACTTCACGACGAATTATTTAATTTCCTATGCTTTTATCAATTTATAAGATGCTAAGGGAAATTTGTGTTATGATTTTGCAAATCTTCTATACTTATAATAAATCTGTAGAGAGGTCAATTCTGTACATGAAATATATTTCCAAAATAACTATCAGGAGGTGATTAGTGATCGATACTGATGCCAAAAATACAATCAGTAAAATTTTTGTCTGTCTTTCTATCTGTATGTTCGTTATAGAAACAAAAACTACTCGACGGATTTTAACGAAACTTGATACTATTATTCTTCATACTCCTGGGCAGGTTATAGTATACTTTTCATCACGCTACGATCAATAGGAGCAGAGCAGTGAAGGGAAATGTTGGGAAAACGGGAGAAGTTACTCCATTTTTAAGCTTCCGTCGCGTGTGCAGCCTTAATGGCCACTTTTTAAAATGTAAAAATGTCCACCCGTGTGACGCCGGGACGGGCCGCTAGTCTTTACTAAATTGTTAATGTGAAAGAAAGTTTGTTTACCGCTAAGGCATACAAATTTTCTTAATGGCTTTAACAGCTTTACCGATCACTATGAAATTTGTCATACATGTATTATATATGTTGGAGAAGCGTATATAGTCTACTTTTTATTCTGGGTAGTGAACATATTCCTGTCGTGGATGAAGTAAGATCCCAGGAAGCTTCTGTGCTTCTGGGCGGAGCTAGGTTGACTGTACTTTTTTTTTAATGGGCACCAGTGAAGGATAATAGGTGAGGATGAAGTAGGTCAATTAGCTAATCGTGACGAATTCAACAAGAATTGTTCACTATGGTTTCCAGGTGGAACCACGTGGAGGTCGACCTAATAAGGCATATTGCTAGCAATGGGGCTGTCAATCTCCATTGCTATTATTCCCTTTCCCCCCTAGGTTGGCTGTACTACCCACGACTCATACGCACAACGGCCTAAATACGAGTCTAAGCGCGGAAAAGAGAGTCCAATTTACATTACATTACATTTTCGTTACATTACATATATATTATATAGTATAATTGCTATTTAAATCAGCCATTGTCTTCAACAGATACAAATATATTTATTTTGTTATTATAGGCCTGGTAATAATGTTAATAGGTCAATGAAAAATCAGCGAATTTAATTATGGCATAAAACAATATCGCTTACTAATGAAGCGGATAGCTCACGGGGCGGATTGCTAGTTTTGCTTCGTTTATTTTCAGAATTCTATTTGAGAATATAGAGAAACTGTTTCAAGATATAATTATAATAAGTCTAGTGGGATTTTATAAATCTACTACATCATTTCAGTAGTTTAAAAGTTATAATTATATTTCAGTACTGTAATTAGAATTTAGGGAATAGAAAATGATATGAAGGAAATAAGCAATTGCGGTTTAATTTTACAGTGAGTTAGTAACTTCGTATTAATTAGTTTCTTTGACGTGAATCCTTACTAATATTATAAATGTGAAAGTGAGTTTGGTTGTTACCTCTTACCGCTTTAATGGCTGAATCAAGTGAATTATGACATTTGGTATACATGTATTATATTGTATGGAGAACTAAGCTATTGTTATCGTGGTGAATAAACATATCCTGATCCAGCGAACGAAGACGCGGGTAGAAGCTAGTAAAATATTATAATTGAGAAAAATATTGTAGTGTACTTGCAATACTTAATTTTCGACGTCGCCACAAAATTTCTTTTACGGACTCGAAAATCGGCAAAGTATATTTAAATCAAAATTTTACTTAACAAAATATTATGGGATTTAAAATCTCGTGTAATTAAAAAGCCTCACTTCAATACTTTATATTTAATGTAAATTTTAAAATTTACTTTCTTTTTGAAGATAAAATTGTTATGTAATTCTTTTTAAAATAAAATAAAGATGTTTGAAATATATTTTTTGTGAAGCAACTGTGATTTTATGGCTGTGTTATGGTTTGAAGGGTGGGATATGGCAATAATTATAGGGTACAGAGGTATAACACTATTGGCATTATAGTGTTTTATGTGATGTCCATTTCCAAGTAGATAGACAGTTAGATAAGTAGATACTTACTATAGATACAAACAGTTACAAGAAATAATCACACTAAGAAAACAATACGAGTATCAGCCTTATCGTTAAAAGCGATACCTTCCAAGTAACTTTTGGAATGGAGAGGATTAATTGTTAAGGCAGTATCTGTGTATGTATCCATCTATCTTTGCTGTAATGTAAAAATATAAAATATTGTCTTTTCAAATATGGCGTAAAAATATATTGGAAATTATATTGAATAGTCGGCATTTTGGATTTTATATCTACCTCGGATACTACTACAGTAATTATAAACAAGTGTTAAATTTTTTTTATAGCAATATTCTACTTTCCATTTCTTATTTAAGAGCTGCGCTCTTGTCGGTGGAGCTCTTGCCGCTCACTATGATTTTCAACGAGTCTCTTCACCTCTTGATCTAGACACGACACCAACTTTTTCCTTGATCTGTCTGATGTAACTATACCTTCGTTATCCTTTTCTTCTCCTTTCTTCTATCTTACCTTCTATTATAATTTTCATGTCATGTCGTATTAAGTGTTCCAACATTTTCTCCATTCTGACCTCAATAGTTTTTATAATTTTTTTTTTCCTTAAACCTAAGTAGGATCTTACTATGTAATATGAATTACTATAGCTTTTAAAATAATTATTACTATCGGATTTTATACATTGTCTAAGTGAAAGTAAGTTATGAGTAAGTTAACTTAGTATCCCCTTATTCTAAGTAAGCAGAACAAACCTTACATCGTCAAAGCAAGTAAAATAAAACAGTAAACTTCTTTATCGGAGTTGTAAAATGTTTTACATACCTCTGATTGTAATAGTGCTTTGTGTTTGGAAATATCTAATGAAATTTTGTAATGTTATTGAAGGTATCTATGCGCTTTACTTAGTTGCTTATAGTACATATATATAAGAGGGAAGGCACTGTTAGTAATGGAGAGGTTAATCCCCATTGCTATCAATACACTATCAGGTCGACCTCCACGCGGTTCCCCCTGGAAACCATCGTGACTAATTTATCGTTGAATTCGTCACGAAGGGCAAACTGACCTGTCTTCATCCTCATCTCTCATCTCTCACTGGTGCCCCGCCAGTGTATACCCATAGCGCAGGCGGGGCTACCATTCCATTATCATTTTTAAAAAAAAGTATATATATATATATGATTAATATATAGTTTAGATAGTACGAAATAAAAGATAGCATATATATATATATATATATATATAAACGATTAAAAACATGTAAACATAAAACATGGAAATACAATTTATTTATCTATTCATATCATGCTAGCTATTGCCGCAAAATATGGCGACATCAAGACAAGAAATTGCATTTTAAATTGGACAGTAGAATAATAAAAAGGGACTTAAAAGAAATAAGTTGAATAAAATATATATTAATTTAAATGTAAAAATATGTAAAGACATTATATTTGTTATCTGCTTACACTTAAACGGTTAAACAGACTTTAATGAAATTTGGTATATGGGTGGTTTTTTTTTTGATGGGTGAAAATGGTATGGTAACCCCGCCTGCGCTAACGGGATACGCTGGCGGAGCACCAGTGAAGGGTGATAGATGAGAATGAAAACAGGCCAGTTAGCCATCATGATGAATTCATCAGGAATTAACCATGATAGTTTCCAGGGAGAACCGCGAGGAGGTCGACCTGGTTGGTATATTGCTAGCAATAAGTTCTCAGTCTCCATTACTAACAATCCCTTTCCCCCCTATATGGGTGGATTATACCTTAACTTAACATATTTACGTAATATTATACGCTTCAACATTTCTAAATCTCATTTTTATATTTAGTTCAATTGATAAAATTAAATTTTACCAGAGGGAGACTTTGTACAAAAGTTGTTTGCTTGGGCACCTCTGTCCCTTTCGTGTTTCTACCGTGAAGCAGCTGTGTTTGCATGGCTGTGTTTCGGTTTGAAGGGTGGGATATAGCAGTGAATTTACGGGGTACAGAGGAATCACATCTGAGTCCTCAGGAATGGCAGTGCATGAGGGGTATCATGGGCGAAACAGTATATTCTGTTATGTCCATGGTACTGCTCATGTCTATAGGCGACGGTTATCACTTTCCATCAGGTGGGCCGTCGGCTTGTTTGTCAATCTAAGTTGCATAAAAAATAAATAATAAATTATTCCTAATCGAAATTAGTTTCTTATAGTCTATGATCTAATAAAAAATGTAACTAGAATTGCCATTGATTCTCGCTCTCTTCCGTTCGACGCTTTGACAAGCAAGCGTGTCTCTGCGTTTATATATAGATAGATACTCTTTATTGTTTCCTCGAAAAGATTACAATAATAAACTTATTATAAATATAAATAATTACAGGAAATAATCACAATGAGAAAACAATGGGCGACTTTATCGCTAAGAGTGAACTCTTCCAGGCAACCTTTGGATGGAGAGGAGTATAAACAATTTAGTGGGAGGCACGATGGAAAATTCTGTTAGTTCTAAATATGGGAGATGTGATACATATCATACTTCAGATATTGAGTATATATTAATTATTATTTCTCCATTTGCCCAATGGTTGACTGGTAGAGAACACCGTCCGGTGTTAAGTCCGCCAAATGTACATAATTTCACTATACATTAAAGTATAAACAAATAAAAATAAAATATTATTCAAAACACTTATCAGTGTGTTTACAAGAAATAAATCAAAAGGTGCATTCAGTAATTTTGAGTTTCATTTACCAAGCCATCAAAACCACGTGTGCTCACGATCCAACATTTAAGAGGACATGCCATATACATTATTTTATGTATGACGCACGTGGACAAAGCTACGGAATACAATTAAAACAAACTAATTGCTTTTCTATTCTGTTTTTGTATGTTCCTTTATGTTTTTTTTTTAAAGTCTAAAAGAACAAAAACGCACTGTTTGTTTCTTATTACGAACGGTAATGAAATTCAAAGAGAAAGCAACGACCATCCGCAACGTAAACAGTCTTAGCCGGGAACGTGTTTATGAACAATTTCCTCATTCTTCTGTAAAATCGCACCACGTAGCGCTTTGTCGTGCCGTTACACGCTACATGTAGTTCGAGAGCTCGATTATTGTTTTTGTACACGACTGCCCAAGAAAGGAACGTCAAAGTTTTCAGGGTTCATGTGTGGATGTAAGCTTTTTTTTTCGATCATGATTTTGAAATGCCTGGACAGATTTGGAGCAGCATTGGAGCGTATAGGGCATCGTTAAAATCCTTAAATTATTCCTAATGGCAATCGCTACGGTTTTTTGAGAATAGCTCGAATTTTAGCAGGGTAGTAGTATTTTTTAAATTGTGGAGTAAAATGTACCAACTTGTTTCATTTTTATAAATAAGAACACACGTTTGATTTATTTGTTCGGAAAAAAAACAAATATTTGCTCAGCTCTCGGCCTATGCTACTAAAATTGGTACGCGATAAACTCTCCAATAATATGCCTGTGCTACTTGCGATTTTGTGTACTTCTCAGTATCCTCTCCTAACTTCGAATTATCTTCTTCTTTTTATTTAGTTTTTATAGTTTCCTCTTCTCAGGGCAACTAAATAATGTATTTTCTTCTAGCCAGCTCTATTCCTGGCTATATCTTTGACCTCCCTATATGACATGACCCCTATTGTCATCTATTTTTTTATTCTAATATAACCTATATATATATATACATATATATATATATATATATATATATATATATATATATATATATATATATATATATATATATATATATATATATATATATATATATATATATATATATATATATATATATATATGGCTATTTGGTCACAAGAGGACACTAAGACGTCCAAAAAAATTCAAGTAGACGGGATAGTCCTTCGCTACTATGTATATATATATATATATAGAGATATCCAAAAGAGAAAAATAAACACTTCAATAGATGACTCCAAGATGTTAAAAAGAAATTTAAAAATTTTTTTCGAATAGAAAAATAGTTACCCAGCTCTCGGCCTATGCCACCAAAGTTGGTTCGCGACAAACTCTCGAATAATACGTGCCACAGTTGCGAAGGACTATGCCGCTACTTACGATTCTGTGGACGTACCGGTGTCCTCTCTTGTCGTTTAAACTTACCGTCGACTTGTGAGGACGGGAAATAATATCGCTCGATTCGAACACCTATTACGGAGGTTATGAATATTTTTTATTGTACTGCGAACTGGCAAAGAAGTTGACGGCAACAATTACCAGTTTCTATTAGGATGGAAAATGGTGAGGACTGTTATGCTTTTTTCGTCATTTACTGTTTTTTATTATTATAAGTTACTAGCGGCCCGGTACGTGCTTCGCTACGTATAAAGTGAAATAATAATAATAATAAAAAAAAACATTAATATCGCTGACAATTTGCTTTAATCGAAGCACGTCCAAATGACCGCATGAATGACATAACAACATGCTTCTACTGTCAACATTGAAAAAAGTTTCAATTTGACACCACAATCCCCATCTTAAAAAAAGTTTGAATTTGACACAAAAATCCCCATTACCAAATTGATCCGGCATTTATTGAATTCATTTGTTACAAAAAATGTGATAAATGAAGAACCGCTCGACCGATTTTGTGCAAACTTCACATAAACCATCTACTAAATAGTCCGAACAAAGCCTAAACATTTGGTTTGGATAGGTGAGCTATATATATATAAAGATATTTTTGTTGGTATATCAACCGTTAACTTTCCATTGCTGAACATAGCCTACCCCATAAGGAGGGTTTTGCCAGTAGTTGCCACGTTTGGTAGGCGAGTTGGCCATTTTTGTTTTATATAAGAGAGACGTTAACTTCCCTCCATTGCTGAACTTAGTCGTCCTACCCCTACAAGAAAGGACTCTAAATGAAGTTACGATTTTTGCATATACATATATATTAAGTGAATTCATAGCCATTTTTTACCAAAAACTTAGATAATTCTACAAGCGCTGTTATTTGCAGAACAAAATCTTATATATATATATATATCTTCTTCTTCTTTTCATTTACCTTAGACGTCTCTTATTCAAGAGCCAGCTCTATCCCAGGTCATATCCTTGATCTCTATACAACATGAGTTAGTGTTTTCTTTTTGCATATATTAAGAGAATTCATAGCTAGTTTACTATATACTATAATATATATATATATATATATATATATATATATATATATATATATATATATATATATATATATATATATATATATATATATATATATATATATATATATATATATATATATATATATATATATATATATATATATATATATATATATATATATATATATATATATATATATATATAATATATATATATATATATATATATATATATATATATATATATATATATATATATATATATATATATATATATATATATATATATATATATATATATATATATATATATCTCGAAGAGCAATAGACATATGGACAAAATAGCCTCTATTCATATTTATGAGTTACGTTCCACTAACCTACTTCTAAAAATCTTATACCTTATGACTAGCAAAATTATACTATATCTATATTTGTTGGCGACGGTAGTCACATACCATAAACCGAGCAGCATGGGGGGGAAAGGGATTGTTAGTAATGCAGTTTGATAGCCTCATTGCTGGCAATATGCCCTATTAGGTCGACCTCCACGCGGTTCCCCCTGGAAACCATCGTGAATAATTCTTGTTGAATTCGTCACGATGGGTTAACTGACCCGCTTCATCTTCACCTATCATCCTTCACTGGTGCCCCGCCGGTGTATACCAATAGCGCGTGTGATATTACCATTTCATTATCACTCATTAAAAAAAAACCGAGTAGCATGATCGTTTGCTCTGTGTATTAAAAAAATACGTATGTCTATATTTTGTAAATAAATGTAAATTTGTTTCTTACTGTTCCTCAATATAATTATTTTGTTGTAATTTTAAAATATCTTAACTTTTAATAAAAAATTTTAATACACGTAAAAGACATGACAACGTTATGTCAGTTTATGAAACGTGACAATCATCGCCTAAAGACATGAACAGTACCAGGGACATAACAGAGTATACTGTGTCATCTATGAGACCGTCTATGTATTGCCATTCTAGAAGACTAAAATACCCAGCCTCTATACCCTGTAATTTTAATGTCATATCCAACCATTCAAACCGAAACACTACCATGCAAACAACTGCTTCACGGCAGGAACACGAAAGGCACTCTCCCTCTGTCTCCCTCTGGATTTATAAAAGATACTTTATAAAAGATATATGTACCATTAGTACCTGCGCGAAGCCGATTACAAGTATCAAAATTATATTTTTTTATTAGAGAGAAATTAAAGGGAGAGCGCTTCAGAGTCGATCCCAAATGCAACGCCCGCGAATATTGCCTCGTGTTGCTAGGTAAACAAAAAAACAAAATTAACTGCTCCCATATAAATACGTAGTTAAACTCAGCTGCGCGAATGTAATAAGCCTTTATAGTGTGGTACGAAGGGTACAGCGCTAGGCACCCAAGAGGACGTGAAAAATTACCCCGCGACGGCGCGGCCATATTTCAAAACATTCTACACAATTTCTCGCTAAAACGTTTAGACGCAAGGTGACGGTTTTGTATTTTAAACTCCAGTGCTATCGGTCCCATCGGTACCGGTATTGTATTGTATGTTATTAACATAATTGATGTTTTAAATTCATAATATCCTTATTATGAAACTTCACTCGTTGTATTTGGGTACATTATTTTATGGATGATTTATTTATTCATGCATACATTAATCCATTTATTTATTTACAACAGTAAACTATGAACGCCTGCAATATTAGGGGTATTACGCGCCCGTCGCCGATCTTAAAGAAACCCCCCTTTTGAAAAACCCCATGCGTGTCTTGGAAAAACCTCGGCAGGTAGCTTATTCTATAACCTGAGTGTTCGTGGCAGAAAACATCTCCGAAACCGCGTTGTACGCCACTATTTGGGCTGTAGGGTATGAGGGTGAACTCCCAGTCGATGGCGATTCTAGCGATAGGGATATCCTATGTGTACATATATTTTTGAGTATCTCATCTCCCATATTTCGAGCTGACCCGTTGCCCGTATCCAATAGCGAGCTCGAATCGCTTTAGCATTTACGCGACCCAGACTATTAAAAAAAAAAAAAACACTCATCAAATACTTTTTATAATATTTTATGGAAACCCATATCGAATGATTACAAATACACTGAAATAAGAATAAAACTTTTATTAGAAATATTTTAAAAGTGAAACACTGTATTTTTGATCTAAAAGATGTGAAGAATGAAATTGTTTCACTCTATAAAAGTGAGATTTCGTGGAACCGTGGTAACTTTTCTACGAAGCCTCTAGGTTTGACGTAACCCAGTTTAGGAATCTCTGTTCCTTTTTTTATACAACTTAGAATGGCAAACAAGTTGACGGCCCACCTGATGGAAAGTGGTAATCGTCGCCTATAGACATGGACAGTACCATGGACGTAACAGAGTATACTGTTTCACTCATGATGTCCCCCCATGTATTGTCATTCCTGAGGACTCAGGTGTTGTTTCTCTGTACTCTGTAAATTCACTGCCAACCTTCAAACCGAAACACAGCCATACAAACACAACTGCTTTACGGTGGAAACTCGAAAGATATAAAATATAATTATAAAATTTTATTATTGATTCTCTTCTAAATGTTATTAAATATGATAAGTTATTATTATATAGCCATAAAGCTGAATGAAATTCATTGCTTTTTGTTTGGGAAAACTTTTCTCATTTTCAACACCATAAAGCGTATCAGGTTACGCATCTGAGTCGAAAAGTAGTCGTAAAAACTTACAAATAAGCGGAAACTCTTCGAATTTGACAATAGGTACATGTTGTGTTCATCAAAGAATCCAACATTTACATCAACGCCCAGTTCGTTGTAATCATCATCATCATTGAAATGCCGTTAACTGTTCACTATCAAACATACATGTTAAACCTCCCCCATAAGGGGGGTTTTGCAAGTACATGCCACGATTGGCAGGCAGGTTCACAATCGCAGTTAGGCTTGGGAGTTGTTTAAAGAGGAATACTACTGCCCATCGCTCGACTATTAAGCTTCCTAATTCGCCTCTTACGGCATCCACGGGAAAGGAAGGGGTAGCTTATTCTATGTACTGTGTAATTACAAAGATGGGTAATTTGCTGAGATTTGTTATAAGTTATTGATACTTGTAAATTAAGTGTAATATATATAAATAAAGAAATTTTGCCGCTTCGAGCAAAAGCAAAAATTTTCCACTCTGGGCAAAAGTAACAATTTTTCCTTTCTTTATTTTTGCCGCAGTGTGCAGCTGTGAATTTGAAGGATGGGATCAACATTATTATCGTCATATCAGCCGTGAACGGTCCACTGCTGAACATAGGTCTCCCTTTTGGAAGATTTTGCAAATAGTTGCCATGCTTTGCGGGCGGGTTGGCAACTGCAGTTTGTTAATTTGGTGCAGTAAGAGTAGCTCTTGTGTGATGCCGAAATAATTCTTAAAAATCCAAAAAAATTTAAAAGTTATTGTTTTGACCTCTATTGTTTTTGTTAAGTATTTTCATATCAATTTTTCTTAAATATTTCCTATGTACAGACATTGTTTACTTACAATTTAAAATAATATAGAAAAGCGGAAGAGATTGTTCGAATACGTTAACCTTTAAAACTATCAACTAGATTTGAAAAATTCTATTTGCATTTGTTAGCTCATTTTTCAAGGGAGCTTACAGATTGTTTAATATTACAATACGAATACGGGCGAAGCCGTGGGCTATAACCTATTATATTAGTAAGATTTTGCGCATGTATGCAGTCCCTAGACTTTATCAGTTCTGATCACGAAAGGTAGGTCAAACAAGACATTAGTGATCCTTCACACGATAAAAGGAACAAGTTCGTTTGAAGCCGTCTAAGTGCTACTCAAGATAATTGATCGGTCCTGAGTCGAGAATCTGGCCTTTATCCGCTTACATGTCAGTACTTTTTAGGAAATGAATTGAAGTAGATTCTATGTGGTTCTTAAAGGAACCGAGGCTAGTGCCCTCAACCTCAATATCTGGCAATTTATAGATTCGTTTAAGGATTACAGATAAGGCTAGCTTTTTTTATTTATTTATTATTATTATGAATGAATTAATAACTTTACTTGCTTGAATACAGGATAACGTTAGAAGTGTTTACTGTTAAAAACAGACATTGCATTGTACTGTGTGGCGTGCAAATATTTAATATGGAACTTGTCAAGTGAGTAAAAATATTTCTCGATAATGGCTTATAATAATGGATTATAAAGTATCTCTTTAATTTTTATTCTCTGTCAGATCTCTGTATTCAGTCGATAATTTATTATATATTTGAATTGCTGTATTGATCAAACGAACTTGTCAAATGAAGATTTAAATTATTTTGTCATCAACGAAGAGACAGTTTCTTTTACATATATATATATATATATATATATATATATATATATATATAATGCGACATTTGAAGATTACCTACTATTATTGCTAGAAGTTCTGTGACTTTCAATATTATTTGTCAATCTCCAACCGCCATCCAGTCCACGCACATGTTGCGACACGTATTTCACCACTAAATAAGGCATTGTCAGGCAAATTGTGACTCCCAGAGTTCGCTGTCTGGACACTGAACTGTCAACACTAGCCTCCAAGCAACAACCTATTAATTTACCTGGAGATGAATTTACCTACATTATCATCTCAGTCATTATATGCCCACTGCTGAACTTTAGCTTCCTCCATAGACTGCCATAAGGAACGAAGGAAAGTCGTCTTACACTTCGTTTGCCCGTACTGAGTCGCCATTTAAGAACCTTTCTTCCCCATCAGTTGTTAATTTTACGAACTAAATGACCAGTCTATTAGCACTTTAGCTTGCTTATCCTTTGGACTATGCCAGTGACTTTGTTTTTTTTGCAAATATCCTCATTTCGAATTCTGTCACGCAAAGCAACTCAGAGCATAGTCCTCTCCAAAACTCGCTAAGTAATTTGAAGCTTTTGAATACGGGCAATTGTGTAGGACCATATTTCAGTATAAAGCTATGTAGATTATATAGGTAGTATCGAATATCTGAATACCAAAGGGAAACTTTGTGCAAATGTTGTCTGTGTGAATACTTCTGTACCATTAGTATCTGATTTTCTTATTGTAATCGATAGAATCTATTTCAGTGTTGGTCCCATAATAAATTCATTATAATTGAAATAGCCGTTTATCTTAATGTCAATCAAAATTAATCTTAAATTATTGTTAACTGATTTCAAGACTAAGGAAACTAAACAATTGAATTTAAACTTTTTCTTTTGGGAAATTCGATATCAGTTTTCTTGATGCCTAAAACGGAAAATTATTTCCAAATTAGTTAATGGATCTCAGGGCCTCGACTTCGCTTAGATAGGTAGGTAGATTTTTTTATATATATAAAATATAGTTCATGTTACTCGCGTTAGTCTCAAATAATGTAACTTTTTATAGGTGAAAGGATTTCTGAAATCGATAGAGTCATTTTTAAGTTTAATAATCACAAACAAATAATGAAATTTTCTTTCTTTATATATATATATATATATATATATATATATATATATATATATATATATATATATATATATATATATATATATATATATATATATATATATATATGTCTACGCACATAAGGAGAAATAAAGCACATAATGTTCTCCGTATAGCAACACCAGACAAGTCGTTGCTATTCACCCCGTGAATACCGGAGAGATGGAACAGTCAAGTCTTTATAAAAAAAAAAAAAAAACTAATGGCTTTCAAGAGAGTAGGTAGATGTGTGTACACGGAACAGTTTTCAAGTTATTTTTATATAATATAAAATTTACAGTCTAACTATTTGTATATCTATTCATTAATAAATATAATAAGTCAAGAATAAAAATTTATTCACGCCTCGAAAAAGGGAAAAGATTGGTGATCGAAACAAATTGGTGACCCCGACGTGATTTCAACTTTACAAATTTACAAGTTTATCAAGTGGCAAAAATCTCCATCATCAACACTATATGTTATTCGAAGATTTGAAACAATAATCACAGGGAAGTAAGCCCAATCATTGTAATAAATTCCTATCCATTCCTTTTTTGTGTGGGTAGAAGTTGACAATTAAAAGTACGGATATATTTTTAGTTTAACTATTAATATTTCATTTTATATTGTATGTGGAGGTTTTTAGTACGATATAACGATCACTAAAATCATATTTAAATTCACGCCGGTGTTTTTTATCTGGTATTTAGAGAGGTTTCAACAAATATATTTGTAGCTACTTTTGATTTACTAAGTTCTATAACATATTAACTTGGAGCTGTTTTCAATGTGTGAATTACTTCAGTATAAGTCAGTACCTATTGATTCATTGTTTGCACTTTAATAATAGCAGACTATAAAGATTTATTAAAACAACGGAGCACAATTAGAGCTCAATTAACATTGTTTGAAAAATATTTACGACCATTACTGGAAACTCGAGAAATAAATAAGGTTAGGATTCATGAATTAAACTTAAGGCTAGTAAAAACTCGTGAACTATCATATAACTTTGATAAGGTGCAGACAGACATTGAGAAGTGGGTATTGGATGAAGATTTAGATAAACAAATTGAGGAACGCGAACAAACAGAAAATAAATTCTTTTCTTTAATTGCTGAAGCTGAAGCTCTGTTAGAATATTACAATAATGAAAACCAATCTGAAACTTCATCTGCCAACACTCAGTCTGCCTTAAATCTGAAGCTACCTCCATTACATATTTTAAGATTCGACGGACAGACCAGCATGTGGATAACCTTCAGGGATACCTTTCTGTCTTTGATTCATGAGAATGGAAGTATTCAAGAAGTTGCTAAGTTTCACTATTTGAAGTCCTATCTAGATGGCGCTGCCAGTGACGTTATTAGTTCTATCGCTGTTTCTGCAGCTAATTATCAAATTGCTTGGAACTTATTATGTGATAGGTACAATAATAAACGTATATTAATTAATGAGCATTTAAAAGCGATATTTTCAATCGAACCTTTGTCTAAGGAATCAGATAAGGGTATTCGTTGTTTAATTGATGCATTTTCTAAAAATTTAAGCGCATTAAATAGTTTAGAAGAGCCGACCGATTCATGGGACACGATTATTATATACATAGCAGTTAGTAAATTAGACAGTATTACAGCGGGTAAATGGGAAGAATTTAGAAGCAATAAGGAATCACCTACTTTACAAAATTTTTATACATTTTTACGTCAAAGGGCAACAGTTTTAGAGACAGTCAATGCTAATAGATCAAATAAAAATGAAAAACGCAACAATATGGTTAAATCTAAATCATTTATTATTTCCTCAAAGACATCTCCTGATTTTTCTTGCACAGTTTGTGGTTTAAAACACAAGTTGTTTGACTGCAGTATGTTTAAATCGTTACCAATAGAAGAACGTATTGCTAAGGTTTCTGCCGGTCGTCTATGTAAGAATTGTTTCCGAGGCGGCCATCGATCATTCCAGTGCAAAATGAGCGGCTGTAGAATCTGCAAAGGAAAACATAATACCCTATTACACAAACAACTTTCATTACCTGTAAATTCAACCACTCCACCTCAAGCACACATACCATGTGATCAACAAACACATGATTCATCTACAGTACTGACAACTACACACAATGCTACCATTCTAAATGAACCTAAAACCACAGCTAATTTCTCGAATTCTATAATTATGTCTGCTGTCGCCGCCAATCAAGCTCTTTTGTCTACAGCGTTGGTCAAGGTGACAAACAATGACAAACCCTACATATTAAGGGCTTTATTAGATAGTGGTAGCCAGTCTACGTTTATAACTACAAAGGCACTACAGTTGATCGGACTAAACAATATTCAAAGTGTTCATCAATGTGTTTCTGGTATAGGAAACACAACTTTAAACATTACTAAATTATAACAATAGATATCACAATACATTCTACAGTGAACACCTTTAGCATTCCGATACGATGTTATGTCTTACCTCATATCACAGATTCCTTACCTCACAAATCAATATGTATTAATGGGTTAGGTATTCCAAATAATATACAACTTGCAGATCCTAAGTTTTATCAATCATCAGAAATTGATATTCTTTTGGGAGCTGATGTTTTTTGGGAGTTGCTAGATAATTCAAAAATAAAACTAGGTCCTAAATTACCTATCCTTCAAAAAACTCAATTAGGCTGGATTGTAACCGGTCCTATTAGCGGAGGTAGTTCAAATAGTCATGTTATCAAATGCCATTTTTCTCAAGAGATATATAAACAACTAGCTATGTTCTGGGAATTAGAAGAAATACCTAATAATCCTAAATCTCTTGATGACAATTATTGTGAGAGGTTCTTTCGAGAAACTACTAAACGAGATGACAATGGAAGATTTTGTGTACAAATTCCACTTAAAGAATCACCACAAGTGTTAGGTGATTCATACAACGTTGCACTTAAAAGGTTTAAACAAATGGAAAGAAAGTTTAAACGCGATTCTTCTTTCCATCGAAATTATAGTAATTTTATATATGAGTACAAAGAGTTAGGGCATCTTGATGAAATATCCGATCATGAAAAATTAGGCTATTATCTTCCGCATCATGCAGTAATCCGAGAGAGTAGTAGTACCACAAAATTACGTGTGGTTTTCGATGCATCGTCAAAAACGTCATCTGGAAAATCCTTAAATGATATTCAATATGTAGGTCCAGTAGTACAGAACGATTTACTATCTATCTTAATACGCTATAGACAACACAAATTCGTTATCACAGGAGATATTGAAAAAATGTATAGGCAAATTCTTGTCGACCCTAATCAGCGCAGTTTGCAAAAAATTTTATGGCGTGATAACGAACAGCAACCAATTAAAACATTTCAATTAAACACCGTAACCTATGGTACCGCTTCTGCACCATTTCTCAGTACCAGGTGCCTCATTCAATTGTCATTGGAATGCACTGATCCTATTATAGCAAGGTTATTGAAGGAAGATTTTTATGTAGATGATTTTTTATCGGGTGCTGAGACTGAATATGAGTTAAAAAATATAGTTAACTCTGTAACTACTATTCTAGCCTCTGCTTGCTTTCCGCTTCGTAAATTCCGAACGAACGCCCCATCTATATTTGATGATAATCCTGACACCTTGACACCCAAAGACTTAGATGTGAATGCTCGAACTAGTGCTTTAGGTCTTAAGTGGGATCCACGAAGTGATACTCTTGAGTTTTCTTTAAATATTAATACACAAGAGAGGATTACTAAAAGATCAATCCTGTCCAACTCAGCTAAATTATTTGACCCCTTAGGTCTATTAGGACTTTGTACTATCATTCCAAAAATGATTTTACAAAAAATATGGTTGAGCAAATTGGAATGGGATGATCCTTTACCAAAGGAACTGGAACAGTTGTGGATAGATTTTATTTTAAATTTGAACAGTCTATCATCTGTTCGTATTCCTCGTTGTGTTTGTATAGCTAATCCCATTAATGTCGAGCTACATGCGTTTTCAGATGCATCTGAATCAGCATATGCATCATGCATGTACATGAGATCGATTGATGATGCAGGAAATATTTTAGTTAGATTACTATGTGCAAAAACCAAGGTCGCTCCACTTAAAGCTATTAGTATACCTCGATTAGAACTTTGCGGTGCATTATTATCAGCCCGGTTAAGTGCAAAGGTAATGAGTTCAATTCGACGTAAAATTACATCTATATATTTCTGGACAGATTCATCAATAGTTCTTGGGTGGTTACACTCGCAATCTCGCGACTTGAAAACATTCGTGTCCAATCGAGTATCGGAAATTCAGCAGCTAACACTTGCGCAATCTTGGAGACATGTGCCGAGTCAACTAAATCCAGCTGACTTAGCATCGCGTGGCTTGAATCCCAAACAAATTCAGAGGGTAAATTTATGGTGGGATGGTCCTGAATTTCTAAGGCAAGATGAAAGGGAATGGCCGCAAAACATTGCACTTCTAAGTGATTTACCTGAAAGAAAAAATCTAACTACTACTGCTAAAACATTAACAAACACTGTTACAACTACATACACACATACAAGTATTAATATTAATAAAGTCACGCAAATTATTGATTTCAACAAGTATTCTAAATTTACAACTTTACAGAGAGTCATGGCTTATATACTAAGATATTTACATAACAGTAAATGTAAAATAGACAAACATACGGGACACTTAACTGTCGAAGAACTTAATTTAGCGATGAAAAGGTTAATTAAACTACATCAACAAGAATGTTTTGCTACTGAGATAAATATTTTAAAAATAAACAAAAACTTACCTTCTAAATCGCGACTGCTTTCTCTAAGTCCATTTCTAGACGATAACGGGTTCCTGCGTGTCGGTGGCCATCTCCAAAATTCTTCTGAAATTTATACAAAAAAGCATCAAATTTTGCTTGACTGCAGTCACAATTTTACTAAACTTCTTTTTGCATATATGCATAAAAAGCATTTACATAGTGGACCACAATTATTATTAGCCAACATACGAAATGAATACTGGCCTCTGAAGGGTAGAATTTTGGCTCGTGGTACAATAAATAAATGTTCTGTATGCAGATTAATGAAAGCTAAATCTATAAATCCTTTAATGGGAAACTTACCAGCTTCAAGAGTTACTCCAAGTTATCCATTCGAAGTCAGCGGTGTAGATTTTGCCGGGCCGTTCTTGATCACAGACAGAAAGGGACGCGGTTGTAAAATATCGAAGAGCTATTTATGCTTATTTATTTGTTTTGCCACAAAGGCAATACATTTAGAAATCGCTAGCGATTTATCAACGGATGCATTTATTATGTGCCTTCGTCGGTTTATATCACGCAGAGGAAAACCGAATCAAATCTATTGTGACAACGGTACTAATTTCGTAGGTGCAAATAATGAAATTAATAGTTTTCTAAATTCAGAACATGAAAACATCTCCACGTTTGGCGCTGATGAGGGCATTAAATTTAATTTCTCACCTGCATACTCTCCTCACTTTGGAGGTCTTTGGGAAGCCGGCGTAAAGGCGGCCAAATTTCATGCGGTCAGAATATTAGGTGATAGGCATTTGACGTTCGAGGAATTGTCGACTTTATTCACACAAATCGAAGCAATCCTAAATTCCCGACCTTTGACCCCTCTCTCATCCGATCCTACAGACTTAGAACCTTTAACTCCAGGGCACTTCAATAAATCAAGACAATCTAAAGGAAGGAGACATGGTTATCTTGAAGGAGCCTAATATTCCACCACTAAAATGGAGAGTTGGACGTATACATAAATTGTACCCTGGACGAGATGGAGTTGCTAGAGTGGCAGATATTAAAACTGCAAAAGGAATTTATCGGCGAAGCTTGCACCAAACCTGCCCACTACTTCACGAGGATGATAAAACAGATCTTCGAGCCTCTGAACCTTCAGTCATCGACCGGGGGGAGGATGTCTACGCACATAAGGAGAAACAAAGCACATAATGTTCTCCGTATAGCAACACCAGACAAGTCGTTGCTATTCACCCCGTGAATACCGGAGAGATGGAACAGTCAAGTCTTTATAAAAAAAAAAAAAACTAATGGCTTTCAAGAGAGTAGGTAGATGTGTGTACACGGAACAGTTTTCAAGTTATTTTTATATAATATAAAATTTACAGTCTAACTATTTGTATATCTATTCATTAATAAATATAATAAGTCAAGAATAAAAATTTATTCACGCCTCGAAAAAGGGAAAAGATTGGTGATCGAAACAAATTGAAGTTGAAATCACGTCGGGGTCACCATATATATATATATACACACAATAAATTCCAAATCAACTATTACAAATTTATTTATTCATGCATTCATTTATCATGTACCCATTCATTCATTCGTCCATCCATTTATTTATTTAATAAAATATAAAAAGCTCTAGTAGCTAGTAGTAGCTTAGTCCTAGCGATAAGACCGCCTTTTATACCTTTATGTATATTATTGTCTTTATGTATGTATTGTCATTATATATTGTTATGTTTTTGGTGTAATAAAGGATTAAACATCGCTATACTTATACGAAATGGTTAAATTTGTTCAAAAACATTATACAAATTTTGAGAAACATGAAAAGTATTTGTTAAAAAGAAAGGTTGCACAGAAACCACTTATAATACCTCGACATAGATTCTCACTGTATATATATGTATATATATATGTAACTAGATAGATAGCTAAATACACAATAATGTATGTCAATGTGTCAACTATTATTTTCCTTATATTTTTCCTTTACATTCCAGCAAATGGAGGAATGATCGATCAACTGTCGCTTCCTGCCGATATGAGCGACGACTCAGGAAGCCACAGCGAACGTATATACATATGTATGGGTAATATTCACAAACTGTGAATAATGAGGCTCATATAACAAAGAAAACGTGAATGTGTCGCGCCCCGCTTGTTATGTATTTCAACGTTATTGCTTGTTTGGCTTGTAGGTAATTTGTTCGAAAAGAGATTTGCTCTTTATGTAAAGAACAAGTTACACTGAGAGCTAAGCTAAGCGAAACTAAATTGTTGCAGATACAATTTAATATGTGAGAATGAAATCTTTTTAATATTGCACGTACTGGCCATTTATACTTTTTACTATAGAAAGATATGATGCAAACTGTCTATTCAATAAAAAAAGATGTTGAAAACATAATACTTTTTTTATTTATCTCGTCGTCCTTGTAAATATATAATAATTTGACCGCATTTTCATCGCAATTATCACAGTTTTCAACAGGCGTAGACAATATCTTATATGTCAAAATCTCGTGTTACGGTGTTTTTTGTCGAATTCCTCCGATTTTTACTGAAATTTTTTCTGTATATTTACTTGGTAGGTAAGAGAACAGGTTGTATGTTTCATACCGCTAGGTAATTAGGGTATCCTTATCCAAAAAAACTATGGCAGCGTAACGCTTGCTGTGTCAGCTAGTGTAGCAATATCTATATATCGTAGATATAATATCAGCCCAGTAATGGATATATTAAATGTCGGTTATCAAATATGAAATACAGAAATGAAGAACACAATGAAAATTAATATACGTACATATCTTTTTTCATAATAAATGTCTATAAGAATACAATATATATTTATTAGAGCGGTATCGGTACTACCCATGTTTAAACCTGACTTGGTTTGAAGGGTGGGATATGGCAGTGAATTTACAGGGTACAGACACCTTAGTTCTCAGGAATCGCAACGCATGAGGAGTATCATGGGCGAAGCAGTATACACTGTTATGTCCACGTTACTGCTCATGTCTATAGGTGACGATTACCACTTTCCATCAGGTGGGATGTCAGCTTGTATGCCGTTCTACGTTGCATAAAAAAAGATCTTTTGTTCATAGAGTAGTAATTGTAGTACTAAAGTATGAATAAACGCCGCAGCTACGTACATAAGTTTCATTAGCTTAGCATAGCTCTCAGTGTGGTTTGCGCTTTAGGCCTTTCGCAGACGAGACTTGTTCGTGGGTATTCTTTGAGCAACTTGCCACGGATTTATGTGCGGAAGGACATGTATTCTACTTTAACAGTGGAATAAGACCATGCCAATGACATTTGACGACCTTGTTGGCGTAACGGTTTAACATATCACCTTAACCTTATAAACTGTAATTGTTTCTCCCTTTAAAAATTTCACATATATAAGGGAGGAAGGATGGTATTTTTGTCACATTTAGTATTATAGGTTAAAAATATTATCATCATCATATCAGCCATTAACCGTCCATTGCTGGACATAGGTCTCTCCCTAAAGGGGGATTTTGTCAGTGGTTGCCACACTTGGCAGGCGAGTTGGCGACCACAGTTAGCCTTTGATGATGTTTTAAGAGGCACGCTGCTGCCCATCCTTCGACGTTGATAAATTATATTGCGTAAAAATTTTAAATGTACAAATGAAGCCCATTCTTCTGATTGATTGACCCACAAGATTTGTCTATTAGGCAAAATAATATCTCCCTTCGCCTAGTAGACTATTTTTTAAATTTTGAGTAAATTTTGTGGGTACAATGATAATAAAAATATTTTTTGTCAATTATTCATATTGTAATATATAAGAGATAGATATGTAAATTTGGAATTGTTTTAGCAATTCCAAATTTACAATCGACAGGATGGAAGGGGTTGTTAGTAATGGGGTGTATTCAGTTCTTTTGCTAGAAATATACCCTGTTAGGTCGACCTCCACGTAGTTTCTCTTAGAAACCATCTTTTTAACGATCTTGCTGGTTAACTGATCTTGATCTTCACAGTTTGTCCTTCACTGGTCGCCGCCAGCGTATACTGATAGCTCAGGCGGGGTTACCATTTCATCTTCAACAATTAAAAAAATAAAACCTCGACTGGTGTTCGTGCTTGACGCTACTTTACACCCGAGTAATACCGGTTATTTTTACAATCGTTACCAAGTACGAACATAAAGAATACGACACAGTTTTAATAATATTACGCTTTTTATAGCAGCTGGATGTATGCGTTAATAAACGCAACTGGCTGTTTATAGCGAAACGGCTCGTTTTGGAGACGTAAAGTTTTTTTTTAATCACACCCTGTTATGTTTTTTAATCGGCGTAAAAGTGTACTATGTTTTTTGTATCAGCCATTAACTGTCCACTGCTGAACATGGCCTTCCCCATAAGAGGGGGTTTTGCCAGTAGTTGCCACGCTTGGCAGGCGGGTTGGCAACCGAAGTTTGGCGTTCGTCCTGAAAACCGTCGTGATTAATTCTTGTTGACATCACGAAGGACCATCTGACTTGATTTCATTCACATCATCAAACACTGGTCAGTGTACAATGATAGCGCAGGCAGGATTACAATTCCATTATCACCTATTAAAAAAAACATCATAGTCCTAAGGAATGGAAACGCATGAGGTGTACTATGAGCATGATATCCTATTTTGTAATGTCCATGGTGCGGTACATGTCTATAGACGATTGTCACTTTCCATCAGGTGGGCCGTCAGCTTGTTGTCTTTCTAAGTATCATAAAAAGAGTTTTGTACTTCAAAGCTCTAATCATTAAAAAAATAATAAGGAACCAATGTGGTAGTAAACTTAAATTGTAAAAGTATTATCAAAATCGGTTCAGAATTGGAGACATAATCGTAGAAGATACAAAGAAAGGACGATAAAAAACTCTTTCTTTTAGAAGGTGCTAAAATTGGGAGAACAGACAAAGTACAGGAATTCACTATGTTTAAGCCTATCTATCTACCTGTCAATATTTTTTTCATTACTACCTATAGTATATTTTTGACACACTTCAGAAAGACGATTTATTAGTGATAACGTTGCTATTGCTTATGGATTAAAATTATTGTTAAACTTAATTAAATCATCTTATTTAACTAAAAATTGGGTTTCAATAGAAACTGCATTGTATTTTTTTTAAATGGGTGATAATGGAATGGTAACCCCACCCGCGCTATCGGTATACACCGGCGGGGCACCAGTGAAGGATGATAGGTGAGGATGAAGCAGGTCAGTTAGCTCATCGTGACGGATTCAATAAGAATTGTTCACGATGGTTTCCAGGGGGAACCACGTGAAGGTCGACCTAATAGGGTATATTGCTAACAATAGGGCAGTCAATCTCCAATGCTAACAATCCCTTTTCCCCCTAACTCCATTGTGTTACATTAAACACACTAGCTTGGTCTAAATACACCTTTTAGAACGTAGGCTCAGTAATTCCAGAGATTATATTAATCTTATTATTTAATATTAAAACAGAATCAAAATCTTAAGTTAGAATTATGGCATGTCAAGTAAGGGAATTAGAAAATTAATCCCTTGTTAATTATGATAGGTACATTTTGTGTTTGGGCTAGTGTTGTGTCGAGTCAGGCTGAGTCGAGTTTTAATTCGAATAGTACCCGGGTACTCGAATACATATGATACTCGAATGCTTGTCGAGTAATCGTAAATTTTTATTGTACTGTTAGATCGTTTCATTAATTTCTTACTTAGTTACCAAAGGAAAAAATATAAAAAAAAATCGAACGTTTACCATTATTTACAAGATTCATCATCATCATCATTTAAGCCATTATCCGTCCACTGCTGGACATAAGCCTCTCCCATAGACTGCTATAAAGAACGGTAAGCTGAGCCACCTGCATCCACTGACTCCCTAAAAGATTATTTTACTTAAAAATTGGCTGTATCCTGCAACTTTACTCGAAAAAGTATATAAAGTATCTAGAAAAAGTATAAAAGCCGTTCAGTAGTTTTTTCATTAGAGTAAGTAAGAGTATATACTTTCAGATGAAAAAAGAATTTTCCAAGTCGGTTTATAACTGACTAGTAACGAACATATAAAAAAATACAACCGAATTGTGAACCTCTTTTTATAGTCGGTTAAAAACAGTTGTGTTTTGTTAATCATTAAAAAACATTTTAATGTAATAACTACCAGTTTAACTCACGTGTTATTAGATTGAGAAAGCTTTTTGAACCAATTCGATTTTTTAACAATAAATTTAAAAAAAGTATATCGGGAACATCACTAATTTGGGGTATGTTACACTGTTAAATTTATAATAGAAACGGAATCCTTATTGAATGTATAAATTTGAGTTTGTTTATTGCCTCGTGGCATTTTAATGGCTTAAATAATTGTTATACAATGTATATACACGTAGTATTGGAGATGGAGAAGGAGATTTGGTCACTCAATCACTTGGACTAAGTCGAGGGTAAAAGTCAGTTTAATATAAATTCGACTTCATCCCGATTTCGTCCCGATTTCATCTTAATTTCATCCCAATTTTATTCCGATTTCATCTCGATTTCATCCCGCTTGATAGCGTTGAATGTCAGGAGATAATTCATGTCAAGATACGGAATTAGGATATTGGTTTACTGTTCATTGCGTATTCTGTATTCAAGGTGAATATACATATCTTTTCATAGATCAAAGGCTGAATTACCTCAAAATATGTGAGAGTGATTTGATTCCGTTCAAAATTTATAAGTAATTTAATGTTCAACAACTCCATTGCAGAAGTTCGCCATCTTTAGTCGCATGTAGACACGGTTTTACCTTCGATGCCAAACTTTTGTTAGTCTAAAATGGCAACTTTGGTCATTCCGTTACCAATTCACAACACGGTGCAGTTTATCATGCACAAATGTACAAAATATCTTCATAGGAGTCAATTCAGCGAGGCCGTTCTCCTAATAATTTTGATATCTTTTGTACCAAACATTTTTTTTTATATTGTGATGAATAAAGAAGAAATAAATAAATAAAAAAAATATATCTATGAGTAAAATGTGTAAAATTGTATATAAAATTGCTAATACTATAAATGTGAAATTTAATTTGTTTTTATCTTTTGTTGCTTTAATAACTTAACCAATTATCATGAATTTTGCCATAATCATACGTAATGTTTATGATTTGAAAATATACATATATTTGGGATTTGGAGAGATAGGTTATTTTTTATTCCAATTTATCTATATATCAAAATTACACGATCGATGTCGAACTAACAAATATCTAGTTAACTAGTTTATTATTATTTTTTAAACGAAAAATATAAGGTTCAAATATTAAGGTTCTCAATTTATTATTTTTGACTCGATTAGTTCTCAATTTGTTATTTTTTTTTATGTGTGTTACTTCATAATTCCGTCAGTTCTGAACTGATTTGGAAAAATCTTGTTTACCTTAAAGGATATATAAACAGTTTGGTCTCATAGAAATTTTATTAAAATCGCTTTAGTAGTTT
Organism: Galleria mellonella; assembly: GCF_026898425.1. Lineage (NCBI taxonomy): Eukaryota > Metazoa > Arthropoda > Insecta > Lepidoptera > Pyralidae > Galleria > Galleria mellonella. Next base: position 2,682,023 of record NW_026442112.1, read on the forward strand.
AGTTTATAAATCAAAATAACTGATTTTGTCACAATTGAAGGCTTTTTTTGGACACAAACTTTAATTGTTATAATTTTTCAATTATTATTAATTATTAAATTAAATATTTACCATAGTACAGTCTGACACTTAGTAGTTCCAATTATGTACCTTCGATAAAGTGTACATTTTAGACACCTAAAACTTATATTGGCAGCAAGCCAACGTGCGGTCTTAGCAATTAGTAGGGTGTAATAAAAAATTAAAACGGTTCATGAACGGTATTTAGTACTGTGTCTTAAGGTATTCAAGGGTATAACTTTTTTTATGGTACTAAAAATGGGAAGCGAGCTGACATCCCATCTTATGGAGAGTGGTAATCATCAGATATAGAGAGTACCATCTACATCATAAAATACACTGTAATGCCTATAGCATCCCCTCATACGTTGCCATTCCTGAGGTCTATGGTGTTATACTTCCATACCTTATAATTTCGACGCTACTATCCACCCTTCAAACAGCAATGCAAGCAGTTATTAAAAATATAAATTAAAGTAATTTAAATTGTTAGGCCCTCTGACTATATCCCCATGTATAGTTGGAAGGCCTGAAATTAAATTTCAAGTTATTTACTACTTTTTACTTATTTTATATATTTTATTTATATTTTATATTTAAATTACTTAATACTACATTCTATATGCATTAATAATATTAGGACCATATTGTTTCTGTAATCATTCAGTATGTGTTATAAGCTTAGATTATATAGATAGTGTTTCCATAGAAATGCTTCCAGAAAACCGGGTCAACTTTATTAATAGCTATAAGCGTTTCCTTTACGACTTCTATATTTATTATGTTATATAATTTTTGCATTTTTTTAATACATAAAAACTTATTTTATTCATTAAATAATTAAATATAAATACGCCAAGATACATTGTATTATATGCGTAAGTATATAGAACACTGATAAAAAACGAGTCAGCTAATTTGCGACTTAGCTGATAAAAATTTTGAGGCTCGATGTATCTCTATTTCTATCTATAAAGTTAAGTTAAGGTTATAACATGTGTACTATTTATTATAAAAAGAATACTATATATAATTATCTATATATTTTTTATTATTTACCTAATAATGATTTCAACTAACTTTGAAAAGAACTCCTTCTTTTCGAAGTCAGTTGAAAACTCGGTTGTATTTTAAATTCTAAATAGTTCTAAATTTGTGTTCTAAATTCGGTTGTATTTTAAATTCTAAATAGTTCTAAATTTGTGTTCTAAATTCGAATGTATTTTTATTTATGTTTGTTTTCTCATAACTCCGTTGTTCTAAACTGAATTGGAATTTTTTTTTTTTTATCAGAAAGCATATTATTTATTACTCACAGATTGGTCTCATAGAAACTTTATCAAAACCGATTCAGTAGCGCAGTTTTTAGATCAAAATAACTGTTTTTTTTTTGGAACACGATGTTTATTTATTTGAATTCGTGTTTGTAAGTGTAATTAAAAAAAATCAATTAATATCTCATATTAGCTCACTTTTGATCACAACAGAATATCAGTGTTTTGCTCTTTTTAGGGCAAAGCAATAAACTGAGTTGTGACCATTTTGTGTTACTGTGGCACACGCATGAAGGGAAAAATTTTTGTTACTAATTTTATGCATTTTTTTTAATTTTTTGTATCTTTGTTTATTTTTTTTATCTTTTTTCACTGTGCATTTACGTTTATTGTTGTTTGTGTACTGTAAGTAATGCAAATAAATTATCTATCTATCTATCTAAATAGAGATTGAGAATATTTAGTTCGTATGAAACCCAACCACTCTCCAGGCTAATGGGTCACCTTAGACTGTTATGTAAAAGTTATTATACCAATATGTCGGTGATGTATCAGGGGGTTAATGGCGCGAGGTGTTTCTGCACAGTGATTGATTATTGTAAGGTCGATGCTTAATTGCGAGGGTCACGTTCTTCGCGTTCGGACAATTCAATCAATAACTGGTCCCAGTTCAATTGATTACGTTTAATTAAATGGAACGGTTCACTCGTATGACATTTATTGATTTGAAGTCATGAATTATTGCAGATAATATATCATTATCATCATCATCATTTTTTTTATACAACTTAGAATGGCAAACAAGCTGACGGCCCACCTGATGGAAAGTGGTAACTGTCGCCTATAGATATGAGCAGTACCATGGACATAACAGAGTATACTGTTTCGACCATGATACCCCCCATGCGTTGCCATTCCTGAGGACTCAGGTGTTATTCCTCTGTACCCTGTAAATTCACGCCATATCCCACCCTTCAAACCGAAACACAGCCATGCAAACACAACTGCTTTACGGTTGAAACACGAATGGGATAGAAATACCCAAGCAAACGACTTTTGTACAAACTCATTTCAGCCGTTAACTGTCCGCTGCTGAACATAGGCCTTCCATCTTTAGAGGTTTTGTCAGTAGTTGCCACGTTTGGCAGGTTTGCAAATTCAGGCTTTGGTGATATTTTAAGGGAGTTGCTGCTGCTCATCTCTCGACCATTGAGTTCATTGAGAAAATGCGGTTGCCCATTCTATGTTGGGACTACACGGCATTAATACAAATCCTTCCAATTAAATACGAATCACGCAAATTGGCACTGACATCTCGGATTGGCCAGTACTGCTTGCTCGTTCTTCGGAAATGCTTAAATCTAAGTTTACTTGAATAAAAACATTTCTTTCTTTCTTTCTTACGACACTAACAGGGAAAGAAGGGGTGGCTCATTCTATGCTGGGATCATACGGCAGTTTCTATATCATACTATAAAAAAAAAATGTAATATTGATTTGCCCGATACAACATAGCCTCCTCAAATAATTATTCATTGGTACTCTGGCAGAATATTCCAACAGTATAGGCGGGGTAGCTCATTATGTATAAAAAATAAAAATATAATTTTAAGTAAATATTAATTTATTGCATTTTTTTTTTAAATATGTTACTGGCCATATATAGAAGTAACTTTACTTTATATTTGAACATAATAACAAATAATCAAAAGTGATTTTGAAAATGGAACATTGCATTAAAAAGAAAATTTTTAATTTTTTTTTAAGATTACATAGATTAGTGTTGGCCAGTACCAACATTTTAAATTTTAATGGAGGTTGAATATTAAATAACATGTAAAATTACACATTGAAAATTATAGTGTAGATCACACCATAATTATTTTTCGTATGTAATTTTCTTTAACTTCCGTCTACTAACAGTTTATTTAAATAACATCAATTACTTAGAAAATGTATCGAGAAATACCTTATATATAATTTGTTTCCTAAATGTTTATATATATTTGAGGCAAATTCTCAAAGGCTTCTAGACCTCGACGATGGAATGTAATATCTTTACCTTTGTAGAGGCCATAAATTAATATAATTTCTCCAATTAAACTTACATTTAGATATAATTTAGATTTCTTACGCCTGCGTTATTTAAGGCATTTACCTCAAATTGTAATAAATATGTTTTTAATGATTTGACACTATTAGAATTATTAAAAAATTAATGGAGACATAAAATAGCATAATTTCCTGTTTAGTGATTTAAGTAAATAATATAGTATATAACTAATCGTTTCCCGCGGCGTTGCTCGCTTTTAACTATGTAGTTCTCGTATATCATTCCAATTGGAACTCTTCATGAATCCAGTCTCATATTGTATTATATACTTAAACGATAAGTACTTAATATCTTCATACAGTTTCAGCCAATTCAACTGATCGGTTATTTCATAGCATCTCATGTGATTCTTTAGATTGATATAACTTTTTTATTTATGAATTGGTTAAAACAAAACAAAAACTAGATGTTAAGTGAAACAAACCGCAACGCATTAGTGAAAACCGCGTTCAAATCGGTTAAGCCGTTTCTTTGATTAGAATGCACAAATGTACATATAAATAGACAAAAATTCTAAATATCATTGTTTTGGGTTCTATTGTGTTCATAAAGTCCCCCTATAATATTTTTTCTTATATATCTTCCATGTACAGACAGCGACCAGTTACGATTTTATTATATGTATAGATATAGCGATTTAAGTAAAATAATCATTTTTATCGATTAATATTTATTGGAAAAATATAAATGGTAATATGGCACAAAAATGCAGTCATAGATATGAGCAGTACCATGGACATAACAGAGTATACTGTTTCGCCCATGACACCCACCATGCGTTGCCATTCCTGAGGACTCAGGTGTTATTCCTCTGTACCCTGTAAAGTCACGCCATATCCCACCCTTCAAACCGAAACAAAGCCATGCAAACACAACTGCTTCACGGTTGAAACACGAATGGGACAGAGGTACCGAAGCAAACGACTTTTGTACAAAGTCTCCCTCTGGTGAAAATATATATATATATATATATATATATATATATATATAATTTTCGATATATAAATTAAAATATATTTATATAGTTTACAGTTTATTTAACTAACATGAAAATTATATGTGTGTCTATTGTTAAGAAATGCTGTATGAAATTATCTTAACGTTTCTTAACATTGTGTCAATTTTGAAGAACTTATTCTTAGAAAAACTTATTGACTAATAGAGAACACGCTCTAGTGTTAAGTCCGCCAAATGTAGGTACATAGAACTTTACTGTGTATTAAAGTTTAAATAAATAATAAATATAATAAATATAAACTTGTATTGCATAAATTGCATTAAGTACCATCGTCGATTGATCTTAGTACAAAATCCGTCTATTTGATTACCTCTATCCCACAAGTGTTTCTGTGACCAAGTAGCTGTACTGGCATTGCTGTTTCAATTTGAATCCTATTCGCAATAACATTGAAATTACTGGGTACGGAAGCATAACAGCTTAGTGTACAGGAATGCAATAACGGGTATCACTAGCGTGAATCAATCTCTGAATGATTGGACTTAGTACTTATAGACGATGATGATTATAATATGATGCAGGCTATAAACGTACTTAATCTAATATGCATTGGTTTTCTCTTAAGGTTCAATATCGCTAGAAGTACGTCTGGTATTATATTTTTTTTTGGATGGGTAAAAATGGTATGGTAACCCCGTCTGCGCTAACGGAATACGCTGGCGGAGCACCAGTGAAGGGTGATAGATGAGAATGAAAACAGGCCAGTTAGCCCATTATGATGAATTCATCAGGAAATAACCATGATAGTTTCCAGGGAGAACCGCGAGGAGGTCGACCTGGTTGGATATATTGCTAGCAATGGGATTCTCAGTCTCCATTACTAACAATCCCTTTTCCCCGTCTGGTATTATATTAAAAGATAGTGTGAGAAACAGTGTAATTAGAGAAAACATTAGGGGACTGAAAGACGATGCAGTGACAAAAAAATTGGAAAGAGAATGTTGCGTTGGTTTGGTTATTTGGAGAGAACGGATGAAAGAAGTATTACGAAAGTGATTTAATGAGTAAAAATGAATGGAGATGTCGGTAGGGGCCATCCTAGACGGACGTATGTCGATCAAATAAGCGATAGACATAACAGTATACTCTGTTATGTCCATGGTAATACTCGTGTCTATAGGCGACGGTTATCGCTTTCCATTAGGTGGACCGTCAGCTTGTTTGCCATTCCAAATTTTTTTTATACTACTGAGGTGGTAAATAAGCACCTGATGGTGTTACCGTAGCTTATGAATGCCTGCAATATTACGTTCGCGTTGCCAACTCTGAAGAAACCTCTTTACCCCTCTTTTGAAGAACCCCATGCTGTAGTCTCTTGGAAAAACCTCGGCAGGAAGCTCATTCTAAGTTGCATAAAAAAAGATGTGATGAGGAAGAGCCAAATTAAAAGTATGAAAAATTTATAAATGTGGAGGAAGCGAAAGAGTTCCATTATTTTTGCCTATTCCAATGAGGGACAGGTATATAAATATATGACAAATATGTATGTATGTACATATGTATGTTTCATGTTGCTACATATTATAAAACAAAGTCTTTGTCAGCAAGTTTCTTTACATGTTGAGTTTGCATAAACATAAATGATTGAGTTTACATAACTATGAGTTTATCTTCCCTTTCCATTTATACCAAAACAAAATTGTGTACCAAAAATAAAACAAACTTTAATTATGGCAAAAATAGCTACTTTGATTTAAAAACTAAACGACGGTAACGATTTCGATAAAATTAGTTTATTTTTAATAGGTGAAAATGGAATGGTAATCCCGCCCGCACTATCGCTTTACACCAGCAAGGTACCAGTGAGGGATAATAGGTGAAAATGAATGCAGGTCAGTTGGTCCACAGTGATAAATTCGACAAGAATTAACCATAATGGTTTCCAGGGAGAACCGCGTGGAGGTCGACCTGAGAGGGTATATTGCTAGCAATAGGGATATTAGACCTCATTACTAACAATCCATTTCCTCCCTAACTGGGAGTTATGCGTGACAAATATAAAAAAAAATAAAAAAATAAAATAAACGTCTTGAGAAGGAATTTTATTGAAGAAGAAGATTCCTGGTCACTAAGGATCAATTATTCTGACTTCGTTCTCATTTGTCACCATGCACTGATGTCTAGGCATATTTTATTTATAGCATAGACGGCTTTATAATATCATTTTTACCGTATTAAAAAGACTGTCCGCACGGTACAGAATTCAATTACTGTACGGTGCATATTTTTTATATATTCATATATCCTACGTTAGTATGCAAAATAAAATCCTTTCTATACTACAAAAGGCACGTTAAGCCGTCTGTTCATAATGGACACAGTGAAGTGTCAATCACTGTGAACAAACATTGACATGAATCAGCGTAGTGAATATTGCTACTAAGGTTTTGTTAGCAACTTACTTCAAAAAGAAGGTATACAATTCGGTTGTATTGTTTTTGGTTTGTTACACATAACTTAGTCACTGGTAAACCGATTTCGAAAATTCTTTATTTGAAAGGATATACTTGCAGATTGGTAGTGTAGAAATTTTATCAAAATCGGTACAATAGTTTAGTTTTTAATTCAAAATAACCGTTTAAAATTTTGTTGTGGGACACAATTTAATTATTTTGTTGATATTTTGATGGTTTAAGAGATTTTGTATTTTTTTTAACCTGTATGTTTAGGTACATAAATAACAATTATATATTTAAAATACTTCAAAGAGTTTTTTTAATCACAGAGTTTTGTTTGGATTTGATGTTTCATTTTTTCTGCCTATCTTAATGGGAGACAGACGTGACACATATGTATGTATGTTCTTTTTACAATAGCTTATGAAAAAAATCGACTGCATACTATAGTGAAGTAATGTTTTTTTTATAACACAGTGTTAAAATCACAAAAATAACATAGTTAAAGTCTATATTAAATGAAGATGTACAACAGGCGAGCTTAATTCTCCTTAACTTAGAATTTTCTTCCAGCAAACCCTGAGTGAGATTTATATTTATTTTGTCTTATAAATTCTTCAACTTTTTAATACATATAACTTCACTTTATTTATTTAATAATTAAATATAGATATATCAAGATACATTATGTGTACATAGAACATAAACAAACAAAAAGAAGACGGCTAATTGTTAAAAATTTTACCCGTTTTTTGAGGCTCGATGATCTATATTATATAATCTAAGATTCTATTATTATAGTTTCATCATTATTATATCAGCCTTTATCTGTCCTCTTTTGAACATAAGCCTCCCCCTTTGGGAGGGGGGGTTTGCCAATAGTTGCCTCTCTTGGCAGGCGGATTGGCAAACCGTAATTAGGCTTTGGAGATGTTTTAAGAGGGACGCCGTTCCCAATCTCTCACCTTCATTTACGACACCCACGGTAAAGGAAGGGGTGGCCTATTCTATCCCGGGATCATACGAAAATAGTTTATCATTACATTACCATCCGTCTGACCGTATGTTTATTCGCCATTTCACTTGTACTCACAAAAAAATATACATCACTTATATTTTATCAGATCAGTAATATTGTACTAAAATGGTCCCTCCCACAACCGTAAGGCTGTGCGTTACAACGATTTGTCATTTTTATTGTTTTCATAATGGATCTCAAGTCCGCCGCTCCACTATGGCGTACAGCCAAGAAATCGCACTATTAGTGTCACCATAATATTGTTCATATTTTAGCAATTCAAATGGTAATTGAATTAATTTCATTGTTCATTGTATGTACAGGTTTTAAGGTAAATCGTAGCTAACGTCTCCAGTAGTACTGCTTTGCAGTTATTTATTTATTTATTTATTTAACTCTTTATTGCATAATAAACAAAAATATACAATGACAAGTGAATAATTTAAGTTAAATACATTAATATATATACAGATTGAAGTATACAAAACAAAAAGTACAAAAGGCGGTCTTATAGCTAGAGCAATCTCTTACAGACAACCTTTGGTTAAAGGAGAACAGATAGAAAGTTTATGTTTTTTTTTTTTATACAACTTAGAATGGCTAACAAACTGACGGTCCACCTGATGGAAAGTGGTAACCGTCGCCTATAGACATGAGCAGTACCATGGACATAACAGAGTATAATGTTTCGCCCATGATACCCCCATGCGTTGCCATTCCTGAGGATTCGGGTGTTATTCCTGTGTACCCAGTAAATTCACACTATATCCCACTCTTTAAACCGAAACACAGCCATACAAACACAACTGCTTCACGGTTGAAACACGAATGGGACAGAGGTATCCAAGCAATTGACTTTTGTACAGTCTCCCTCTGTGAATAGAAATTTAATGGAATTTAAAAAGTTTAGTATTATTTTTATAAAACTTATTGCTCATTTCAAGGGCTTTGCGAGATGTAGGCCGCAGTGCGAGACGAGACGATGTAACGTAAAGCATAGTACTCACTTTGAAGTAAATTTCCGGATGAAGTCGAGACAGTTATAGGAAGTGACAAACTTTGTAAATTTATAAAAATATATAGAGTTGATTTCGCACGTCGCTGTAGCATTTTAATACGATTTTTTTATGGCATATGATTTATTATGGCATAATATCATAGATTACATGATTTTAAATAAAAAAAAGAACAGAAAAAGTTGGAAATTATTCGGAACGAATTTCCACTGATTTTCAGTTCTTAATAGTGGTCTCAATTCATTGTTTCAGTTTTTGTCTGTATATATAGACCCTTATAAACCGTAAAAATTCAGCTATTTTTGTCAAAGTATTTTTAAAGAGACGATTTATCTAGAAGTTGATATAAGCCTATACTATCAGATATATAAATAAAAAAAAATTGGAGATATAAACTGAAAGTTTTATTAATTAATTAATAAAAGTTTATTTCGCTAACCTGGCTTATTTAGAAGATACATTTGATATATTCGCTTGCTTGGGTATTTCTGTCCCATTCGTGTTACAACCGTGAAGTAGTTGTATTTGCATGGCTATGTTTCGGTTTGAAGGGTGGGATATGGCGTGAATTTACTGGGTACAGAGGAATAACACCCGAGTCCTCAGGAATGACAACGCATGGGGGGTATCATGGGCGAAACAGTATACTCTGTTATGTCCATAGTACTGCTCATGTCTGTAGGCGACGGTTACCACTTTCCATCAGGTGGGCCGTCAGCTTGTTTGCCATTCTAAGTTGTATAAAAAGAAATTTATTGTGAGTAAACTATATTAAAACACACTCAGAATATTCCGTTATATATATTATAATCTATTTTTAACATTAATTTAATATAAAATAAGTCCAACATAAAGAATTGAATGTAAATGAAAAATATATTAGAGTACGCAACAAAAAAGTATTTTAAATAAAATATTTAATATTAACTTTTTGTCGCCTATTTTGTATGCGTGGATTTCGAAAGCAGGAAAATAAATGAAAAACACCACGTCTAGATTATGTATCAAGATAAAACGTTAGATTTCAAGTATATTAATTCAGAAATACAATTGTGAAAAATACATTCAAAACGGTACAGTATTTTTTGCGTGATGAACAAACATACAAACAGATAGATAAACTAACAAATTAGCTGTGTGCATGTTTGCCACCTTTGTGGTATAAAAAAGAGACGGCCAAAATTTTTTAAATATATTTTTTTGCTTCTATGCTGACTGCTCTTATAGAATTGTATCTTCATACATTTTTTTATCATTTAAATATCACTTGTGTACAGATTTTGTCCAGTTACGATTTTATTATATTTTTTTTTTATTATTTAGTTACATATAGTAAGAATAGTAATATAAGATACCTACAGATTGCTTCTTTTAAATATTTTATTACATTCTGTATACCATATGTACCATAACCTCTCATAAACTTTTCACGAATGACTGAACATGGGTTTTTCCTCAAAGTAGAGAATATTAACCTGCTATTACTATGGCGGCTAGGTGGTTAGTAGGTTAGTATAAAACTTTATTTCGAATTTTCCTTCTCTTGCAACTACATTCTGTACTTGTGTTAGTACATGATATTTTGTTTATTATTTCCTATAAAAGATGAAAAGGTGTATCTTTATATATATATATATATATATATATATATATATATATATATACTTATATTTAGAATACAATGTATTCTAAAATCATTTACACATTAGCAATACATATAGACTAGTAATCCGACCCAGTATTGCACGGTTTTTTTAAAAATAAAATAAAGCCCATGTTACTCGCTGGTAACGTAAATTTCATTAGGTGAATGAATTTTAAAAATATATTAAGTTGGTTGGTCACTAAACAAAATTGTACACGGAAAACTAGATGGCGCTAAACTCGTCAATTTAGAAATTTTATATCAAATTAATTTTAATTACAAAATAATCTACAAAAACCATAAGTTTGTATTACAGTTTCGTTCTAGTATTGTTCAGTCTTGTTTAGTTAGCAACAACTTTAAGTATTTTTTGAGTTTAGCCATTACATATAAAAAAAGAATCAATATTCTCTTTGTAATATTAATTTAAATTATATTATTATATCACATGTAGTAAATAAATAGATCACAATAAATAATATAATCAATAAATAGATTTGTGTACTTTGTTTCTGCAACGATTTCACATCAAATGCTGACCTATAAGTGAATATGTTTGATCCAATCTGATTGTTGATAGTTTATATTGAAATGTCAAAAGGCAAATGCATTTCAAAAGCTCTCAATCTATTGACGCGGAGATATGCAGTCAGAGATCCATTCGACATGCAAGTGACATTCAGTCTATTTTTGTACACTCTCAGCATGGTTGCACAAATAATAGTCTCAAAATATCGGAGTTTATATCGGAGAGGAAAATGAATTTCTGATTTTTATATACTAAAAATAAGTTTATTAAAAACAATTTTTAAAATATAAACTTTTAATAAACTCTGTCATAATGTGGTTGCGACCATTTTAAAATGTTCTTATTAATATTTTTGTTGTCTACTTTTTAATTCTTTTAATTTAATACCCTTATTAAAAGGATTAACAAAAAATATGTTATCCGCCATCTTGTGACGATCGCCATTTTGAAAATATTAAAATATTGAATATTGTACATCAAAACTAAGACTTACTTAACGACTTCAAGAAGTGGTTTTAATTTAGCTTGCAAGAATTAAACTAAACAAACTAATTAACTAATATACGTTATATATTTAACATATATTGCACACAAGTTAAACAAATATTTGTAGTAACAGAAAAAAGGACAAACTTGTGTATATAACCAGTATTTATATATCTACCCCTTTGGTACAGCTCTATTTTGTGTACCATAAAAAAAGACGAGCAAACCGACTAGTAATTCAATCCAATCCAGCAAATACGCTTTAAAGTGATACAGCGCTGGAGTTTTATTTAAAATTTTTAAATAAAACTCCAGCCAAGAAAGCTTTTATACATTTCTAAATAAGCTGCGCTTCATTTAATATGGCCACAATAAACAAACTACTTTTGGCCATAATAAACAAACTTTGGGCAAAAGCAAAAATTTTCCACTCTGGGCAAAAGTAACAATTTTTCCTTTCTTTATTTTTGCCGCAGTGTGTAGCTGTGAATTTGAAGGATGGGATCAACATTATTATCGTCATATCAGCCGTGAACGGTCCACTGCTGAACATAGGTCTCCCTTTTGGAAGATTTTGCAAATAGTTGCTATGCTTTGCGGGCGGGTTGGCAACCGCAGTTTGTTAATTTGGTGCAGTACAAGTAGCTCTTGTGCGATGCCGAAATAATTCTTAAAAATAACAAAAAAATATTTAAAAGTTATTGTTTTGACCTCTATTGTTTTTGTTAAGTATTTTCATATCAATTTTTCTTAAATATTTCCTATGTACAGACATTGTTTACTTACAATTTAAAATAATATAGAAAAGCGGAAGAGATTGTTCGAATGCGTTAACCTTTAAAACTATCAACTAGATTTGAAAAATTCTATTTGCATTTGTTAGCTAATTTTTCAAGGAAGCTTACAAATTGTTCAATATTACAATACGAATACGGGCGAAGCCGTGGGCTATAACCTATTATATTAGTAAGATTTTGCGCATAAATGCAGTCTCTAGACTTTATCAGTTCTGATCACGAAAGGTAGGTCAAACAAGACATTAGTGATCCTTCACACGATAAAAGGAACAAGTTCGTTTGAAGCCGTCTAAGTGCTACTCAAGATAATTGATCGGTCCTGAGTCGAGAATCTGGCCTTTATCCGCTTATATGTCAGTACTTTTTAGGAAATGAATTGAAGTAGATTCTATGTGGTTCTTAAAGGAACCGAGGCTAGTGCCCTCAACCTCAATATCTGGCAATTTATAGATTCGTTTAAGGATTACAGATAAGGCTAGCTTTTTTTATTTATTTATTATTATTATGAATGAATTAATAACTTTACTTGCTTGAATACAGGATAACGTTAGAAGTGTTTAATGTTAAAAACAGACATTGCATTGTACTGTGTGGCGTGCAAATATTTAATATGGAACTTGTCAAGTGAGTAAAAATATTTCTCGATAATGGCTTATAATAATGGATTATAAAGTATCTCTTTAATTTTTATTCTCTGTCAGATCTCTGTATTCAGTCGATAATTTATTATATATTTGAATTGCTGTATTATTAATTATTAGTATTGATCAAACGAACTTGTCAAATGAAGATTTAAATTATTTTGTCATCAACGAAGAGACAGTTTCTTTTATATATATATATATATATATATATATATATATATATATATATATATATATATATATATATATATATATATATTATATGGAGTTAAATAAAATAATTCTATTATTTTATTTAACTCCACTACCATTAGCATGCATGCGACATTTGAAGATTACCTACTATTATTGCTAGTAGAAGTTCTGTGACCTTCAATGTTATTTGTCAATCTCCGACCGCTATCCAGTCCACGCACATATTGCGACACGTATTTCACCACTAAATAAGGCATTGTCAGGCAAATTGTGACTCCCAGAGTTCGCTGTCTGGACACTGAACTGTCAACACTTACCTGGAGGTGGATTTACCTACATCATCATCTCAGTCATTATATGTCCACTGCTGAACTTTAGCCTCCTCCATAGACTGCCATAAGGAACGATCCTGAGCCACCTGCATACACTGACTCCTTGCAATGCATTAGGGGTCGTCACTCCATCAAGTGGGAAGTCGTCATACACTTCGTTTGCCCGTACTGAGTCGCCACTCAAGAACCTTTCTTTGCCATCAGTTGTTGATTCTACGAACTAAATGACCAGTCTATTAGCACTTTAGCTTGCTTATCCTTTGGACTATGCCAGTGACTTTGGTTTTTTTGCAAATATCCTCATTTCGAATTCTGTCACGCAAAGCAACTCAGAGCATAGTCCTCTCCAAAACTCGCTAAGTAATTTGAAGCTTTTGAATACGGGCAATTGTGTAGGACCATATTTCAGTATAAAGCTATGTAGATTATATAGGTAGTATCAAATATCAGAATACCAAAGGGAAACTTTGTGCAAATGTTGTCTGTGTGAATACTTCTGTACACTTAGTATCTGATTTTCTTATTGTAATCGATAGAATCTATTTCAGTGTTGGTCCCATAATAAATTCATTATAATTGAAATAGCCGTTTATCTTAATGTCAATCAAAAATAATCTTAAATTAACAATTAACTGATTTCAAGACTAAGGAAACTAAACAACTGAATTTAAACTTTTTCTTTTGGGAAATACGATATCAGTTTTCTTGATGCCTAAAACGGAAAATTATTTCCAAATTAGTTAATGGACCTCAGGGCCTCGACTTCGCTTAGATAGGTAGGTAGGTTTTTTTTATATATAAAATATAGTTCATGTTACTCGTGTTAGTTGCTAATAATGTAACTTTTAAAAGGTGAAAGAATTTCTGAAATCGATTGAGTCGTTTTTGAGTTTATTCATCACGAAAAAACAATGAAATTTCCTTTCTTTATAATATTAGTGTAATTGAAAACTAAAACAACAATTACGCACTATATATATATATATATATATATATATATATATATATATATATATATATATATATATATATAGAACACAATAAATTCCAAATCAACTATTACAAATTTATTTATTCATGCATTCATTTATTCATGTACCCATTCATTCATTCGTCCACTCATTTATTTATTTACAAAAATATAAAAAGCTCTAGTAGCTAGTAGTAGCTTAGTCCTAGCGATAAGACCGCCTTTTATACCTTTATGTATATTATTGTCTTTATGTATGTATTGTCATTATATATTGTTATGTTTTTGGTGTAATAAAGGGTTAAACATCGCTATACTTATTCGAAATGGTTAAATTTGTTCAAAAACATTATACAAATTTTGAGAAACATGAAAAGTATTTGTTAAAGAGAAAGGTTGCACAGAAACCACCTATAATACCTCGACATAGATTCTCACTGTATATATATGTATATATATATATGTAACTAGATAGATAGCTAAATACACAATAATGTATGTCAATGTGTCAACTATTATTTTCCTTATATTTTTCCTTTACATTCCAGCAAATGGAGGAATGATCGATCAACTGTCGCTTCCTGCCGATATGAGCGACGACTCAGGAAGCCACAGCGAACGTATATACATATGTATGGGTAATATTCACAAACTGTGAATAATGAGGCTCATATAACAAAGAAAACGTGAATGTGTCGCGCCCCGCTTGTTATGTATTTCAACGTTATTGCTTGTTTGGCTTGTAGGTAATTTGTTCGAAAAGAGATTTGCTCTTTATGTAAAGAACAAGCTACACTGAAAGCTAAGCTAAGCGAAACTAAATTGTTGCGGATACAATTTAATATGTGAGAATGAAATCTTTTTCATATTGCACGTACTGGCCATTTATACTTTTTACTATAGAAAGATATGATGCAAACTGTCTATTCAATAAAAAAAAATGTTGAAAACATAATACTTTTTTTATTTATCTCGTCGTCCTTGTAAATATATAATAATTTGACCGCATTTTCATCGCAATTATCACAGTTTTCAACAGGCGTAGACAATATCTTATATGTCAAAATCTCGTGTTACGGTGTTTTTTTGTCGAATTCCTCCGAAACGTTTCGACCGATTTTTACTGAAATTTTTTCTGTATATATTTACTTGGTAGGTAAGAGAACAGGTTGTATGTTTCATACCGCTAGGTAATTAGGGTATCCTTATCCAAAAAAACTATGGCAGCGTAACGCTTGCTGTGTCAGCTAGTGTAGCAATATCTATATATCGTAGATATAATATCAGCCCAGTAATGGATATATTAAATGTCGGTTATCAAATATGAAATACAGAAATGAAGAACATAATGAAAATTAATATACGTACATATCTTTTTTCATAATAAATGTCTATAAGAATACAATATATATTTATTAGAGCGGTATCGGTACTACCCATGTTTAAACCTGACTTGGTTTGAAGGGTGGGATATGGCAGTGAATTTACAGGGTACAGAGGAATAACACCTTAGTTCTCAGGAATGGCAACGCATGGGGGTATCATGGGCGAAACAGTATACACTGTTATGTCCACGGTACTGCTCATGTCTATAGATGACGATTACCACTTTCCATCAGGTGGGACGTCAGCTTGTATGCCATTCTACGTTGCATAAAAAAAGATCTTTTGTTCATAGAGTAGTAATTGTAGTACTAAAGTATGAATAAACGCCGCAGCTACGTAGATAAGTTTCATTAGCTTAGCATAGCTCTCAGTGTGGTTTGCGCTTTAGGCCTTTCGCAGACGAGACTTGTTCGTGGGTATTCTTTGAGCAACTTGCCACGGATTTATGTGCGGAAGGACATGTATTCTACTTTAACAGTGGAATAAGGCCATGCCAATGACATTTGACGACCTTGTTGGCGTAACGGTTTAACATATCACCTTAACCTTATAAACTGTAATTGTTTCTCCCTTTAAAAATTTCACATATATAAGGGAGGAAGGATGGTATTTTTGTCACATTTAGTATTATAGGTTAAAAATATTATCATCATCATATCAGCCATTAACCGTCCATTGCTGGACATAGGTCTCTCCCTAAAGGGGGATTTTGTCAGTGGTTGCCACACTTGGCAGGCGAGTTGGCGACCGCAGTTAGCCTTTGATGATGTTTTAAGAGGCACGCTGCTGCCCATCCTTCGACCGTTAAATAAATTACATTGCGTAAAAATTTTAAATGTACAAATGAAGCCCATTCTTCTGATTGATTGACCCACAAGATTTGTCTATTAGGCAAAATAATATCTCCCTTCGCCTAGTAGACTATTTTTTAAATTTTGAGTAAATTTTGTGGGTACAATGATAATAAAAATATTTTTTGTCAATTATTCATATTGTAATATATAAGAGATACCAATATCTTAGATATATAAATTTGGAATTGTTTTAGCAATTCCAAATTTACAATCGACAGGATGGAAGGGGTTGTTAGTAATGGGGTGTATTCAGTTCTTTTGCTAGAAATATACCCTGTTAGGTCGACCTCCACGTAGTTTCTCTTAGAAACCATCTTTTTAACGATCTTGCTGGTTAACTGATCTTGATCTTCACAGTTTGTCCTTCACTGGTCGCCGCCAGCGTATACTGATAGCTCAGGCGGGGTTACCATTTCATCTTCAACAATTAAAAAAATAAAACCTCGACTGGTGTTCGTGCTTGACGCTACTTTACACCCGAGTAATACCGGTTATTTTTACAATCGTTACCAAGTACGAACATAAAGAATACGACACAGTTTTAATAATATTACGCTTTTTATAGCAGCTGGATGTATGCGTTAATAAACGCAACTGGCTGTTTATAGCGAAACGGCTCGTTTTGGAGACGTAAAGTTTTTTTTTAATCACACCCTGTTATGTTTTTTAATCGGCGTAAAAGTGTACTATGTTTTTTGTATCAGCCATTAACTGTCCACTGCTGAACATGGCCTTCCCCATAAGAGGGGGTTTTGCCAGTAGTTGCCACGCTTGGCAGGCGGGTTGGCAACCGAAGTTTGGCGTTCGTCCTGAAAACCGTCATGATTAATTCTTGTTGACATCACGAAGGACCATCTGACTTGATTTCATTCACATCATCAAACACTGGTCAGTGTACAATGATAGCGCAGGCAGGATTACAATTCCATTATCACCTATTAAAAAAAAAACATCATAGTCCTAAGGAATGGAAACGCATGAGGTGTACTATGAGCATGATATCCTATTTTGTAATGTCCATGGTGCGGTACATGTCTATAGACGATTGTCACTTTCCATTAGGTGGGCCGTCAGCTTGTTGTCTTTCTAAGTATCATAAAAAGAGTTTTGTACTTCAAAGCTCTAATCATTAAAAAAATAATAAGGAACCAATGTGGTAGTAAACTTAAATTGTAAAAGAATTATCAAAATCGGTTTCGAATTGGAGACAATCGTAGAAGATACAAAGAAAGGACGATAAAACACTATTTCTTCTAGAATGTGCTAAAATTGGGAGAACAGACAAAGTACAGGAATTCACTATGTTTAAGCCTATCTATCTACCTGTCAATATTTTTTTCATTACTACCTATAGTATATTTTTGACACACTTCAGAAAGACGATTTATTAGTGATAACGTTGCTATTGCTTATGGATTAAAATTATTGTTAAACTTAATTAAATCATCTTATTTAACTAAAAATTGGGTTTCAATAGAAACTGCATTGTATTTTTTTTTAATGGGTGATAATGGAATGGTAACCCCACCCGCGCTATCGGTATACACCGGCGGGGCACCAGTGAAGGATGATAGGTGAGGATGAAGCAGGTCAGTTAGCTCATCGTGACGGATTCAATAAGAATTGTTCACGATGGTTTCCAGGGGGAACCACGTGAAGGTCGACCTAATAGGGTATATTGCTAACAATAGGGCAGTCAATCTCCAATGCTAACAATCCCTTTTCCCCCTAACTCTATTGTGTTACATTAAACACACTAGCTTGGTCTAAATACACCTTTTAGAACGTAGGCTCAGTAATTCCAGAGATTATATTAATCTTATTATTAAATATTAAAACAGAATCAAAATCTTAAGTTAGAGTTATGGCATGTCAAGTAAGGGAATTAGAAAATTAATCCCTTGTTAATTATGATAGGTACATTTTGTGTTTGGGCTAGTGTTGTGTCGAGTCAGGCTGAGTCGAGTTTTAATTCGAATAGTACCCGGGTACTCGAATACATATGATACTCGAATGCTTGTCGAGTAATCGTAAATTTTTATTGTACTGTTAGATCGTTTCATTAATTTCTTACTTAGTTACCAAAGGAAAAAATATAAAAAAAAATCGAACGTTTACCATTATTTACAAGATTCATCATCATCATCATTTAAGCCATTATCCGTCCACTGCTGGACATAAGCCTCTCCCATAGACTGCTATAAAGAACGGTAAGCTGAGCCACTTGCATCCACTGACTCCCTGAAAGATTATTTTACTTAAAAATTGGCTGTATCCTGCAACTTCACTCGAAAAAGTATATAAAGTATCTAGAAAAAGTATAAAAGCCGTTCAG
Organism: Galleria mellonella; assembly: GCF_026898425.1. Taxonomy (NCBI): domain Eukaryota; kingdom Metazoa; phylum Arthropoda; class Insecta; order Lepidoptera; family Pyralidae; genus Galleria; species Galleria mellonella. Next base: position 2,701,091 of record NW_026442112.1, read on the forward strand.
TAGTTTTTTCATTAGAGTAAGTAAGAGTATATACTTTCAGGTGAAAAAAGAATTTTCCAAGTCGGTTTATAACTGACTAGTAACGAACATATAAAAAAATACAACCGAATTGTGAACCTCTTTTTGTAGTCGGTTAAAAACAGTTGTGTTTTGTTAATCGTTAAAAAACATTTTAATGTAATAACTACCAGTTTAACTCACGTGTTATTAGATTGAGAAAGCTTTTTGAACCAATTCGATTTTTTAACAATAAATTAAAAAAAAAGTATATCCGGAACATCACTAGTTTGGGGTATGTTACACTGTTAAATTTATAATAGAAACGATATCCTTATTAAATGTATAAATTTGAGTTTGTTTATTGCCTCATGGTATTTTAATGGTTTAAATAATTGTTATACAATGTATATACACGTAGTATTGGAGATGGAGAAGGAGATTTGGTCACTCAATCACTCGGACTAAGTCGCGGGTAAAAGTCAGTTTGATATAAATTCGACTTCATCCCGATTTCGCCCCGATTTCAATCTTAACTTCATCCCAATTTTATTCAGATTTCATCTCGATTTCATCCCGCTTGATAGCGTTGAATGTCAGGAGGTAATTCATGTTAAGATACGGAATTAGAATATTGGTTTACTGTTCATTGCGTATTCTGTATTCAAGGTGAATATACATATCTTTTCATAGATCAAAGGCTGAATTACCTCAAAATACGTGAGAGTGATTTGATTCCGTTCAAAATTTATAAGTAATTTAATGTTCAACAACTCCATTGCAGAAGTTTGCCATCTTTAGTCGCATGTAGACACGGTTTTACCTTCGATGCCAAACTTTTGTAAGTCTAAAATGGCAACTTTGGTCATTCCGTTACCAATTCACAACACGGTGCAGTTTATCATGCACAAATGTACAAAATATCTTCATAGGAGTCAATTCAGCGAGGCCGTTCTCCTAATAATTTTGATATCTTTTGTACCAAAAATTTTTTTTATATTGTGATTAATAAAGACGAAATAAATAAATAAAAAATAATATCTATGAGTAAAATGTGTAAAATTGTATATAAAATTGCTAATACTATAAATGTGAAATTTAATTTGTTTTTATCTTTTGTTGCTTTAATAACTTAACCAATTATCATGAATTTTGCCATAATCATACGTAATGTTTGGGATTTGAAAATATACATATATTTGGGATTTGAAGAGATAGGTTATTTTTTATTCCAATTTATCTATATATCAAAATTACACGATCGATGTCGAACTAACAAATATCTAGTTAACTAGTTTATTATTATTTTTTAAACGAAAAATATAAGGTTCAAATATTAAGGTTCTCAATTTATTATTTTTAACTCGATTAGTTCTCAATTTGTTATTTTTTTTTATGTGTGTTACTTCATAATTCCGTCAGTTCTGAACTGATTTGGAAAAATCTTGTTTACCTTAAAGGATATATAAACAGTTTGGTCTCATAGAAATTTTATTAAAATCGCTTTAGTAGTTTAGTTTATAAATCAAAATAACTGATTTTGTCACAATTGAAGGCTTTTTTTGGACACAAACTTTAATTGTTATAATTTTTCAATTATTATTAATTATTAAATTAAATATTTACCATAGTACAGTCTGACACTTAGTAGTTCCAATTATGTACCTTCGATAAAGTGTACATTTTAGACACCTAAAACTTATATTGGCAGCAAGCCAACGTGCGGTCTTAGCAATTAGTAGGGTGTAATAAAAAATTAAAACGGTTCATGAACGGTATTTAGTACTGTGTCTTAAGGTATTCAAGGGTATAACTTTTTTTATGGTACTAAAAATGGGAAGCGAGCTGACATCCCATCTTATGGAGAGTGGTAATCATCAGATATAGAGAGTACCATCTACATCATAAAATACACTGTAATGCCTATAGCATCCCCTCATACGTTGCCATTCCTGAGGTCTATGGTGTTATACTTCCATACCTTATAATTTCGACGCTACTATCCACCCTTCAAACAGCAATGCAAGCAGTTATTAAAAATATAAATTAAAGTAATTTAAATTGTTAGGCCCTCTGACTATATCCCCATGTATAGTTGGAAGGCCTGAAATTAAATTTCAAGTTATTTACTACTTTTTACTTATTTTATATATTTTATTTATATTTAATTTACTTAATACTACATTCTATATGCATTAATAATATTAGGACCATATTGTTTCTGTAATCATTCAGTATGTGTTATAAGCTTAGATTATATAGATAGTGTTTCCATAGAAATGCTTCCAGAAAACCGGGTCAACTTTATTAATAGCTATAAGCGTTTCCTTTACGACTTCTATATTTATTATGTTATATAATTTTTGCATTTTTTTAATACATAAAAACTTATTTTATTCATTAAATAATTAAATATAAATACGCCAAGATACATTGTATTATATGCGTAAGTATATAGAACACTGATAAAAAACGAGTCAGCTAATTTGCGACTTAGCTGATAAAAATTTTGAGGCTCGATGTATCTCTATTTCTATCTATAAAGTTAAGTTAAGGTTATAACATGTGTACTATTTATTATAAAAAGAATACTATATATAATTATCTATATATTTTTTATTATTTACCTAATAATGATTTCAACTAACTTTGAAAAGAACTCCTTCTTTTCGAAGTCAGTTGAAAACTCGGTTGTATTTTAAATTCTAAATAGTTCTAAATTTGTGTTCTAAATTCGGTTGTATTTTAAATTCTAAATAGTTCTAAATTTGTGTTCTAAATTCGAATGTATTTTTATTTATGTTTGTTTTCTCATAACTCCGTTGTTCTAAACTGAATTGGAATTTTTTTTTTATCAGAAAGCATATTATTTATTACTCACAGATTGGTCTCATAGAAACTTTATCAAAACCGATTCAGTAGCGCAGTTTTTAGATCAAAATAACTGTTTTTTTTTTGGAACACGATGTTTATTTATTTGAATTCGTGTTTGTAAGTGTAATTAAAAAAATCAATTAATATCTCATATTAGCTCACTTTTGATCACAACAGAATATCAGTGTTTTGCTCTTTTTAGGGCAAAGCAATAAACTGAGTTGTGACCATTTTGTGTTACTGTGGCACACGCATTAAGGGAAAAATTTTTGTTACTAATTTTATGCATTTTTTTTTAATTTTTTGTATCTTTGTTTATTTTTTTTATCTTTTTTCACTGTGCATTTACGTTTATTGTTGTTTGTGTACTGTAAGTAATGCAAATAAATTATCTATCTATCTATCTAAATAGAGATTGAGAATATTTAGTTCGTATGAAACCCAACCACTCTCCAGGCTAATGGGTCACCTTAGACTGTTATGTAAAAGTTATTATACCAATATGTCGGTGATGTATCAGGGGGTTAATGGCGCGAGGTGTTTCTGCACAGTGATTGATTATTGTAAGGTCGATGCTTAATTGCGAGGGTCACGTTCTTCGCGTTCGGACAATTCAATCAATAACTGGTCCCAGTTCAATTGATTACGTTTAATTAAATGGAACGGTTCACTCGTATGACATTTATTGATTTGAAGTCATGAATTATTGCAGATAATATATCATTATCATCATCATCATTTTTTTTATACAACTTAGAATGGCAAACAAGCTGACGGCCCACCTGATGGAAAGTGGTAACTGTCGCCTATAGATATGAGCAGTACCATGGACATAACAGAGTATACTGTTTCGCCCATGATACCCCCCATGCGTTGCCATTCCTGAGGACTCAGGTGTTATTCCTCTGTACCCTGTAAATTCACGCCATATCCCACCCTTCAAACCGAAACACAGCCATGCAAACACAACTGCTTTACGGTTGAAACACGAATGGGATAGAAATACCCAAGCAAACGACTTTTGTACAAACTCATTTCAGCCGTTAACTGTCCACTGCTGAACATAGGCCTTCCATCTTTAGAGGTTTTGTCAGTAGTTGCCACGCTTGGCAGGTTTGCAAATTCAGGCTTTGGTGATATTTTAAGGGAGTTGCTGCTGCTCATCTCTCGACCATTGAGTTCATTGAGAAAATGCGGTTGCCCATTCTATGTTGGGACTACACGGCATTAATATAAATCCTTCCAATTAAATACGAATCACGCAAATTGGCACTGACATCTCGGATTGGCCAGTACCTACAGCTTGCTCGTTCTTCGGAAATGCTTAAATCTAAGTTTACTTGAATAAAAACATTTCTTTCTTTCTTTCTTACGACACTAACAGGGAAAGAAGGGGTGGCTCATTCTATGCTGGGATCATACAGCAGTTTCTATCATACTATAAATAAAAATGTAATATTGATTTGCCCGATACAACATAGCCTCCTCAAATAATTATTCATTGGTACTCTGGCAGAATATTCCAACAGTATAGGCGGGGTAGCTCATTATGTATAAAAAATCATTGGCTCATTATGTATAAAAAATTAAAAATATAATTTTAAGTAAATATTAATTTATTGCATTTTTTTTAAATATGTTACTGGCCATATATAGAAGTAACCTTACTTTAAACCTAACATAATAACAAATAATGAAAAGTGTTTTTGAAAATGGAACATTGTATTAAAAAGAAAATTTTAATTTTTTTTTTAAAATTACATAGATTAGTGTTGGCCAGTACCAACATTTTAAATTTTAATGGAGGTTGAATATTAAATAACATGGAAAATTAAACATTGAAAATTATAGTGTAGACCACACCATAATTATTTTCCGTATGTAATTTTCTTTAACTTCCGTCTACTAACAGTTTATTTAAATAACATCAATTACTTAGAAAATGTATCGAGAAATACCTTATATATAATTTGTTTCCTAAATGTTTATAATTATTTGAGGCAAATTCTCAAAGGCTTCTAGACCTCGACGATGGAATGTAATATCTTTACCTTTGTAGAGGCCATAAATTAATATAATTTCTCCAATTAAACTTACATTTAGATATAATTTAGATTTCTTACGCCTGCGTTATTTAAGGCATTTACCTCAAATTGTAATAAATATGTTTTTAATGATTTGACACTATTAGAATTATTAAAAAATTAATGGAGACATAAAATAGCATAATTTCCTGTTTAGTGATTTAAGTAAATAATATAGTATATAACTAATCGTTTCCTGCGGCGTTGCTCGCTTCTATGTAGTTCTCGTATATCATTCCAATTGGAACTCTTCATGAATCCAGTCTCATATTGTATTATATACTTAAACGATAAGTACTTAATATCTTCATAAAGTTTTAGCCAATTCAACTGATCGGTTATTTCATAGCATTTCATGTGATTCTTTAGATTGATATAACTTTTTTATTTATGAATTGGTTAAAACAAAACAAAAACTAGATGTTAAGTGAAACAAACCGCAACGCATTAGTGAAAACCGCGTTCAAATCGGTTAAGCCGTTTCTTTGATTAGAATGCACAAATGTACATATAAACAGACAAAAATTCTAAATATCATTGTTTTGGGTTCTATTGTGTTCATAAAGTCCCCCTATAATATTTTTTCTTATATATCTTCCATGTACAGACAGCGACCAGTTACGATTTTATTATATGTATAGATATAGCGATTTAAGTAAAATAATCATTTTTATCGATTAATATTTATTGGAAAAATATAAATGGTAATATAGCACAAAAATGCAGTCATAGATATGAGCAGTACCATGGACATAACAGAGTATACTGTTTCGCCCATGATACCCCCCATGCGTTGCCATTCCTGAGGACTCAGGTGTTATTCCTCTGTACCCTGTAAATTCACGCCATATTCCATCCTTCAAACCGAAACAAAGCCATGCAAACACAACTGCTTCACGGTTGAAACACGAATGGGACAGAGGTATCCAAGCAAACGACTTTTGTACAAAGTCTCCCTCTGGTGAAAATATATATATATATATAATTTTCGATATATAAATTATTCGATATATATATATATATATAATTTTAATTTACAGTTTATTTAACTAACATAAAAATTATGTGTGTCTGTTGTTAAGAAATGCTGAAGGTATGAAATTATCTTAATGTTTGTTAACATTGTGTCAATTTTGAAGAACATATTCTTAGAAAAACTTATTGACTAATAGAGAACACGCTCTAGTGTTAAGTCCGCCAAATGTAGGTACATAGAATTTTACTGTGTATTAAAGTTTAAATAAATAAATATAATAAATATAAACTTGTATTGCATAAATTGCATTAAGTACCATCATCGATTGATCGTAGTACAAAATCCGTCTATTTGATTACCTCTATCCCACAAGTGTTTCTGTGACCAAGTAGCTGTACTGGCATTGCTGTTTCAATTTGAATCCTATTCGCAATAACATTGAAATTACTGGGTACGGAAGCATAACAGCTTAGTGTACAGGAATGCAATAACGGGTATCACTAGCGTGAATCAATCTCTGAATGATTGGACTTAGTACTTATAGACGATGATGATTATAATATGATGCAGGCTATAAACGTACTTAATCTATAATGCATTGGTTTTCTCTTAAGGTTCAATATCGCTAGAAGTACGTCTGGTATTATATTTTTTTTGGATGGGTAAAAATGGTATGGTAACCCCGCCTGCGCTAACGGGATACGCTGGCGGAGCACCAGTAAAGGGTGATAGATGAGAATGAAAACAGGCCAGTTAGCCCATTATGATGAATTCATCAGGAAATAACCATGATAGCTTCCAGGGAGAACCGCGAGGAGGTCGACCTGGTTGGATATATTGCTAGCAATGGGATTCTCAGTCTCCATTACTAACAATCCCTTTTCCCCGTCTGGTATTATATTAAAAGATAGTGTGAGAAACAGTGTAATTAGAGAAAACATTAGGGGACTGAAAGACGATGCAGTGACAAAAAAATTGGAAAGAGAATGTTGCGTTGGTTTGGTTATTTGGAGAGAACGGATGAAAGAAGTATTACGAAAGTGATTTAATGAGTAAAAATGAATGGAGATGTCGGTAGGGGCCATCCTAGACGGACGTATGTCGATCAAATAAGCGATAGACATAACAGTATACTCTGTTATGTCCATGGTAATGCTCATGTCTATAGGCGACGGTTATCGTTTTCCATTAGGTGGACCGTCAGCTTGTTTGCCATTCCAAATTTTTTTTATACCACTGAGGTGGTAAATAAGCACCTGATGGTGTACAGTTATCATAGCTTATGAACGCCTGCAATACCAGGGATATTACGCTCCCGTTGCCGACACTGAAGAAACCTCTTTACCCCCCTTTTGAAGAACCCCATGCTGTAGTCTCTTGGAAAAACCTCGGCAGGGAGCTCATTCTAAGTTGCATAAAAAAACATGTGCTGAGGAAGAGCCAAATTAAAAGTATGAAAAATTTATAAATGTGGAGGAAGCGAAAGAGTTCCATTATTTTTGCCTATTCCAATGAGGGACAGGTATATAAATATATGACAAATATGTATGTATGTACATATGTATGTTTCATGTTTACCAGAGGGAGACTTTGTACAAAAGTCGATTGCTTGGGTACCTCTGTCCCATTCGTGTTTCAACCGTGAAGCAGTTGTGTTTGCATGGCTGTGTTTCGGTTTGAAGAGTGGGATATGGCGTGAATTTACTGGGTACAGAGGAATAACACCTGAGTCCTCAGGAATGGCAGCGCATGGGGGTATCATGGGCGAAACAGTATACTCTGTTATGTCCATGGTACTGCTCATGTCTATAGGCGACGGTTACCACTTTCCATCAGGTGGGCCGTCAGCTTGTTTGCCATTCTAAGTTGCATAAAAAAAAAAAAAAATGTTGCTACATATTATAAAACAAAGTCTTTGTCAGCAAGTTTCTTTACATGTTGAGTTTGCATAAACATAAATGATTGAATTTACATAACTATGAGTTTATCTTCCCTTTCCATTTATACCAAAACAAAATTGTGTACCAAAAATAAAACAAACTTTAATTATGGCAAAAATAGCTACTTTGTTTTAAAAACTAAACGACGGTAACGATTTCGATAAAATTAGTTTATTTTTAATAGGTGAAAATGGAATGGTAACCCCGCCCGCACTATCGCTTTACACCGGCAAGGTACCAGTGAGGGATAATAGGTGAAAATGAATGCAGGTCAGTTGGTCCACAGTGATAAATTCGACAAGAATTAACCATAATGGTTTCCAGGGTGAACCGCGTGAAGGTCGACCTGAGAGGGTATATTGCTAGCAATAGGGATATTAGACCTCATTACTAACAATCCATTTCCTCCCTAACTGGGAGTTATGCGTGACAAATATAAAAAAAAAAGAAAAAAATAAAATAAACGTATTGAGAAGGAATTGTAGTGAAGAAGAAGATTCCTGGTCACTAAGGATCAATTATTCTGACTTCGTTCTCATTTGTCACCATGCACTGCTGTCTAGGCATATTTTATTTATAGCATAGACGAGTTTATAATATAATTTTTACCGTATTAAAAAGACTGTCCGCACGGTACAGAATTCAATTACTGTATGGTGCATATTTTTTGCGACTATTCATATATCCTACGTTAGTATGCAAAATAAAATCCCTTCTATACTACAAAAGGCACGTTAAGCCGTCTGTTCATAATGGACACAGTGAAGTGTCAATCACTGTGAATAAACATTGACATGAATCAGCGTAGTGAATATTGCCACTAAGGTTTTGTTAGCAACTTACTTCAAAAAGAAGGTATACAATTCGGTTGTATTGTTTTTGGTTTGATACACTTAACTTAGTGGTAAACCGATTTGGAATATTCTTTTTTTTATTTGAAAGAATATACTTGCAGATTGGTATTGTAGAAATTTTATCAAAATCGTTTAGTTTTTAATTAAAAATAACCGTTTAAAATTTTGTTATGGGACGCAATTTAATTATTTTGTTGATATTTTGATGGTTTAAGAGATTTTGTAATTTTTTAACCTGTATGGTTAGGTACATATCTTAATGGGAGACAGACGTGATAGATATGTATGTATGTTCTTTTTACAATAGCTTATGAAAAAAATCGACTGCACACTATAGTGAAGTAATGTTTTTTTTTATAACATTTTGTGTTAAAATCACAAAAATGACATAGTTAAAGTCTATATTAAACGAAGATGTACAACAAGCGAGCTTAACTCTTTTTAACTTAGAATTCTCTTCCAGCAAACCCTGAGTGAGATTTACATTTATTTTGTCTTATAAATTCTTCAACTTTTTAATACATATAACTTCACTTTATTTATTTAATAATTAAATATAGATTCATCAAGATACATTGTGTGTATAAGTATATAGAACATAAACAAACAGAAAGAAGACGGCTAATTGATAAAAATTTGACCCGTTTTTTGAGGCTCTATATTATATAATCTAAGATTCTATTATTATAGTTTCATCATTATTATATCAGCCTTTATCTGTCCTCTTTTGAACATAAGCCTCCCCCTTTGGGGGGGGGGGTTGCCAATAGTTGCCTCTCTTGGCAGGCGGATTGGCAAACCGTAATTAGGCTTTGGAGATGTTTTAAGAGGGACGCCGTTCCCAATCTCTCACCTTCATTTACGACACCCACGGTAAAGGAAGGGGTGGCCTATTCTATCCCGGGATCATACGAAAATAGTTTATCATTACATTACCATCCGTCGGACCGTATGTTTATTCGCCATTTCACTTGTACTCACAAAAAAATATACATCACTTATATTTTATCAGATCAGTAATATTGTACTAAAATGGTCCCTCCCACAACCGTAAGGCTGTGCGTTACAACGATTTGTCATTTTTATTGTTTTCATAATGGATCTCAAGTCCGCCGCTCCACTATGGCGTACAGCCAAGAAATCGCACTATTAGTGTCACCATAATATTGTTCATATTTTAGCAATTCAAATGGTAATTGAATTAATTTCATTGTTCGTGTTCAGTGTACAGGTTTTAAGGTAAATCGTAGCTAACGTCTCCACTGGGAGTGCTCTGCAGTTTATTTATTTATTTCTTTATTTATTTAATTCTTTATTGCATAATAAACAAAAATATACAATGACAAGTGAATAATTCAAGTGAAATACAGTAACATATATACAGATTGAAATATACACAAAAAAAGTACAAAAGGCGGTCTTATAGCTAGAGCAACCTCTTACAGACAACCTTTGGTTAAAGGAGAACAGATAGAAAGTTTATGTTTTTTTTTTATACAACTTAGAATGGCTAACAAACTGACGGTCCACCTGATGGAAAGTGGTAACCGTCGCCTATAGACATGAGCAGTACCATGGACATAACAGAGTATAATGCTTCGCCCATGATACCCCCATGCGTTGCCATTCCTGAAGATTCGGGTGTTATTCCTGTGTACCCAGTAAATTCACACTATATCCCACTCTTTAAACCGAAACACAGCCATACAAACACAACTGCTTCACGGTTGAAACACGAATGGGACAGAGGTATCCAAGCAATTGACTTTTGTACAGTCTCCCTCTGTGAATAGAAATTTAATGGAATTTAAAAAGTTTAGTATTATTTTTATAAAACTTATTGCTCATTTCAAGGGCTTTGCGAGATGTAGGCCGCAGTGCGAGACGAGACGATGTAACGTAAAGCATAGTACTCACTTTGAAGTAAATTTCCGGATGAAGTCGAGACAGTTATAGGAAGTGACAAACTTTGTAAATTTATAAAAATATATAGAGTTGATTTCGCACGTCGCTGTAGCATTTTAATACGATTTTTTTATGGCGTATGATTTATTATGGCATAATATCATAGATTACATGATTTTAAATAAAAAAAAGAACAGAAAAAGTTGGAAATTATTCGGAACGAATTTCCACTGATTTTCAGTTCTAAATAGTGGTCTCAATTCATTGTTTCAGTGTTTGTCTGTATATATAGACCTTTATAAACCGTAAAAATTCAGCTATTTTTGTCAAAGTATTTTTAGAGAGACGATTTATCTAGAAGTTGATATAAGCCTATACTATCAGATATATAAATAAAAAAAAATTGGAGATATAAACTGAAAGTTTTATTAATTAATTAATAAAAGTTTATTTCGCTAACCTGGCTTATTTAGAAGATAAATTTGATATATTCGCTTGCTTGGGTACCTCTGTCCCATTCGTGTTACAACCGTGAAGTAGTTGTATTTGGATGGTTATGTTTCGGTTTGAAGGGTGGGATATGGCGTGAATTTACTGGGTACAGAGGAATAACACCCGAGTCCTCAGGAATGACAACGCATGGGGGGTATCATGGGCGAAACAGTATACTCTGTTATGTCCATAGTACTTACTGCTCATGTCTATAGGCGACGGTTACCACTTTCCATCAGGTGGGCCGTCAGCTTGTTTGCCATTCTAAGTTGTATAAAAAGAAATCTATTGTGAGTAAACTATATTAAAACACACTCAGAATATTCCGTTATATATATTATAATCTATTTTTAACATTAATTTAATATAAAATAAGTCCAACATAAAGAATTGAATGTAAATGAAAAATATATTAGAGTACGCAACAAAAAAGTATTTTAAATAAAATATTTAATATTAACATTTTGTCGCCTATTTTGTATGCGTGGATTTCGAAAGCAGGAAAATAAATGAAAAACACCACGTCTAGATTATGTATCAAGATAAAACGTTAGATTTCAAGTATATTAATTCAGCAATACAATTGTGAAAAATATATTCAAAACGGTACAGTATTTTTTGCGTGATGCCGGAACAAACATACAAACAGACAGATAAACTGACAAATTAGCTGTGTGCTTGTTTGCCACCTTTGTGGTATAAAAAAGAGACGGCCAAAATTTTTAAAATATATTTTTTTGCTTCTATGCTGATTGTTCTTATAGAATTGTATCTTCATACAATTTTTTATCATTTAAATATCACTTGTGTACAGATTTTATCTAGTTACGATTTTATTATGTTATATATTTTTTTTATTATTTAATTATATATATATATATATATATATATATATATATATATATATATATATATATATATATATATATATATATATATATATATATATATATATATATATATATATATATATATAGTGAGAATAGTAATATAAGATACATACAGATTGCTTTTTTTAAATATTTTATTACATTCTGTATGCCATATGTACCATAACCTCTCATAAACTTTTCACGAATGACTGAACATGGGTTTTTCCTCAAAGTAGAGAATATTAACCTGCTATTACTATGGCGGCTAGGTGGTTAGTAGGTTAGTATAAAACTTTATTTCGAATCTTCCTTATAATAAGTATATATATATATATATATATATATACTTATAGTATATATACTTATATTTAGAATACAATGTATCACACATTGTATTCTAAAATCATCATCACATTAGCAATACATATAGACTAGTAATCCGACCCAGTATTGCACGGTTTTTTGAAAATAAAATAAAGCCCATGTTACTCGCTGATAACGTAAATTTCTGTAGGTGAATGAATTTTTAAAATATATCAAGTTGGTTGGTCACTAAACAAAATTGTACACGAAAAACTAGATGGCACTGGACTCGCCAAATTAGAAATTTTATTTCAAATTAATTTTAATTACAAAATAATCTACAAAAACTATAAGTTTGTATTACAGTTTCGTTCTAGTATTGTTCAGTCTTGTTTAGTTAGCAACAACTTTAAGTATTTTTTGAGTTTAGCCATTACATATAAAAAAGAATCAAAATTCTCTTTGTGATATTAGTTTAAAAATAGATTATGTCATTATATCACATGTAAATAAATAAATAAATAGATCCCAATGAATAGTATTCAATAAATAGATTTGTGCACGAGAACTCTGCAACGACTTCACATCAAATGCTGACCTATAAGTGAATATGTTTCATCCACTCTGATTGTTGATAGTTTATATTGAAATGTCAAAAGGCAAATGCATTTCAAAAGCTCTCAATCTATTGACGCGGAGATATGCAGTCAGAGATCCATTCGACATGCAAGTGACATTCAGTCTATTTTTGTACACTCTCAGCATGGTTGCACAAATAATAGTCTCAAAATATCGGAGTTTATATCGGAGAGGAAAATGAATTTCTGATTTTTATATACTGAAAATAAGTTTATTAAAAACAATTTAAAAAAATAAACTCTTAACAAAATCTGCCATAATGTGGTTGCGGCCATTTTAAAATGTTATCATTAATATTTTTGTTACCTACTTTTCAATTCTTTTAATTTAATACCCTTATTAAAAGGATTAACAAAAAATATGTTATCCGCCATCTTGTGACGATCGCCATTTTGAAAATATTAAAATATTGAATATTGTACATCAAAACTAAGACTTACTTAACGACTTCAAGAAGTGGTTTTAATTTAGCTTGCAAGAATTAAACTAAACAAACTAATTAACTAATATACGTTATATATTTAACATATATTGCACACAAGTTAAACAAATATTTGTAGTAACAGAAAAAAGGACAAACTTGTGTATATAACCAGTATTTATATATCTACCCCTTTGCTACAGCTCTATTTTGTGTACCATAAAAAAAGACGAGCAAACCGACTAGTAATTCAATCCAATCCAGCAAATACGCTTTAAAGTGATACAGCGCTGGAGTTTTATTTAAAATTTTTAAATAAAACTCCAGCCAAGAAAGCTTTTATACATTTCTAAATAAGCTGCGCTTCATTTAATATGGCCACAATAAACAAACTAACAGGCCGGAGCGGGGACAAAGCCGATGTTGGTAAAAAAAGTAGGACTATTGTAAAACGCTGCGCCGACTGAATGATCTCATTTTCTATTCCATTCCTTCTGTAGAGACCACACAAATCACTGTACCTTTGCTGAGATGCGCGTGGCGTGTAGATGACAAGCGACTGCGCCTATAGAAGGCCATTACCATGCTTCGATAAATCAAAACAGCTATAAAACTTTAAGAAATGGAAGATGGTTGACGATGGCCTTCCAGCTGATGATAAGTGATTACTGTAGCTCATGGACATTAATGACATCAGGGAAGTCGGTAATGCGTTGTTGATCTTTTAAATAGGTGTAAATTCCTTTCTTGAAGATCCCCATACCGTATTTATTAGGAAATGCTGCTATTCGAAACATGTTCCATATTTTTATAGTGGTTTAAAGTACATATATCGTCGGATCTACTCTCAAATCCGCCATCTCTTGTATCTTACACTCAGTGTCAAAGCTATTTGCATAGCATACTTTATTCAGTCGTGAAGGAATACAAAATCGACTTGATTTAAATAATCAGAGACGGTAAAATGTTCTAGCTCGTGTGATGTCGCCTTAATTGACTTGGTGTGAGTCTGGTACTGCTGAGGTTACATCGAGGCTCAATTGTGAGGAAATGTGATGAATACAATGCCTACTAATGTCCCTATTTCTATCTTTCTGTTTAATTTTGTGGTTTTATTTCATTCGGGGTCATAGAACTGCTTTGACTAGTTGTGAATAAAAATAGATCTTTCTATACGTATATGGTATTTGTAATTAATGGATGATAATAGAGGGGAGAGGGATTGTTAGTAATGCGGACCACCAGTCCCAGTACTAGCAATATATATACGCACTGGTGTATACCGATAGCGCAGACGGGGTTACTATATTAGTTTGTGCTAAAGGTATACACTGATTTATTTTCTTATTACCAGAGGGAGACTTTGTACAAAAGTCGATTGCTTGGGTATCTCTGTCCCATTCGTGTTTCAACCGTGAAGCAGCTGTGTTTGCATGGCTGTGTTTCGGTTTGAAGGGTGGGATATGGCGTGAATTTACTGGGTACAGAGGAATAACACCTGAGTCCTCAGGAATGGCAACGCATGGGGAGTATCATGGGCGAAACAGAATACTCTGTTATGTCTATGGTACTACTCATGTCTATAGGCGACGGTTACCACATTCCATTAGGTAGACCGTTAGCTTATTTGCCATTCTAAGTTGTATAAAAAAAATACTGTTAATGCTAAAGTTTCTGGAACTAGCGACGCACAAGTAACGTTTCTAGTTAGACGGTAGCCTAGTTCTTTTTATACGTTTACGAAATAAATTTTATAATATTCTGGCTGCATATTTTTTTATACCACGAAGGTGCCAAACAAGCATACAGCCTTTTTTTAACGTCTGAAAAATGCTTTATGCAAACCCATACACCTTGTAGGAGGTGAACGGGTACTGTGGGAATCCCCCCGTAAGGCGGGGGTGTACCTACTAAAAACCAGACGTAATATCCTCGAGGTGCCATATGTCAGAGACATGGGTTCGCTTTCGCACTCACCACATTTCCGACGGCAGAAACAAGCATACAGCCTGTCTGATGGTAAACAGTTACTGGAGCCTATGTATGCTTGTAGTACTAGGAATGTCACATGTACATTGCCGACCCTGAAGAAACCTTAATACGAGTATGCCCTTTTTGAAAAATCTCATACTGTAGTCTCTAAAACCTCGGCAGGGAACACATTCCACATTAGATATACCTCACAAATGCATTGGCAAGGAATTACTGACACCTAGTTAAATATGTACTGAAATATAATTACACGTAAACTGAAATGTGCAAACAATGCCAAAAACCACAATTAGAATTGCAATCCTGTTGCGGTGGGTTGATTAAAACACAATAACCACTCAAACTAATAGAGTGGAAGAAAACACAAACAAATTATTTGGTGTACAAATGTACATAGGTACTAGATACAGGTTGATACGTGTGCCGCGTCGGCCATATTGAATTCCTAATGACGTCACATGGCATGTAACAAGTTTCATTTGTGTTAATTATGTTGAACATTTAGCCTTTAAAATGTATTCAGGTAAAGAGCCATGTACTTTCTAGATAAACTCTATTAGGTATAGTGAGCGGTATGAAAGGTCCCGAAATATGTTATTTAAAGTAATATTCTGTAATTGTGTTTCAACCGTAAAGCAATTGTGTTTGTATGGCTGTGTTAGGTAAAAAAATATTTTTTGGGAAATGTCATCTCAGAATCGGTCCAATGTATCGTTCTATGGGTGTAAGAATGTTTAAAATTATATAAGTATTTCTTGAATTTATCCAATACGAACAAAAACAATGTTTCCTATTTACAGATTAGTTTAGAATATATTACATAGTTTATATATTTTTTTATACAACTTAGAATGGCAAACAAGCTGACGGCCCACCTGATGGAAAGTGGTAACCGTCGCCTGTAGACATGAGCAGTACCATGGACATAACAGAGTATACTGTTTCGCCCATGATACCCCCCATGCGTTGCCATTCCTGAGGACTTTAGTGTTATTCCTTTGTACCCTGTAAATTCACTGCCATATCTCATCCTTCAAACTGAAACACAGCCATGCAAACACAGCTGCTTCGTGGTAGAAACACGAATGGGACAGAGATGTCCAAGCAAACGACTTCTGTACAAAGTCTCAAGACTGTTAAATTTATATGAAATTTAATAGTCATATTGGTCGTTTGAATAAAAATTTCGCTATAATATCAAATTGAAAATTTAATTTTAAAAATATAGTTGGAAAAATAGAATTTTCAGAATCAATCCCATTATCAGCAACTCGCATAGGCCGTATTTTATTTTCGAAAAACCATACAAAGCCCAAGACGGGTCGCTATTTTATTATATCGTACTTTGTTCCCAACCATCTGGACGAGTGGCAGTCTTCCACCGTGCGTTTTTCAAGGCACTTTCTCCCACGTAAAACCACTCTTTGGAATCAACTTCCAGCAGCAGTATTTCCGAACCGATACGTCAATATAACCTTCAAGAAAAGAGCATATTCCTTTTTAAAAGGCCGGCAGCACACCTGCAATGCCGTAGGTGTTGTGGGTGACCATGGGCGGCGGTAGTCACTCACCATCAGGTGAGCCGCATGCTCGATTGCCCCCAGTGTTGTAAAAAAAAAAAAAACTAATGGTACTAATAGAATGACTGACAAAAGTAAAAATTCCTTTTGAATTGCAACTGCGTTTGTTGCGACACGTCACGAAATAAAATTACTGCCAATAAAATCGCTTCTCTTACAGAATAAAATGGCAAACGAGCTGACAGCCTACCTGATGGAAAGCTGACCGTCGCCTGCAGACACTGTGGACGTCACGGGATATAGTACGATGCACATGGCTGCCATTTCTGAGTATTCGGATATTATGCTTCTGTAAATTGTAATTTCTCTGCCGTTTCGCACCCTTCAAACCTGCTTACTGCACAGCTGTTTAGTGGCGGAAACACGAGTGGGACAGATGTGTCCAAACAGATGACTATTGTATTGTATAAAATATATATACCTATAGTTAATACCACGGTTTTTTAAATGAATAATAATGGAATGGCAACCCCGCCCGCGCTAACCGTATACTTTTTTTTTTTACACAACTTAGAATGGCAAACAAGCTGACGGCCCACCTGATGGAAAGTGGTAACCGTCGCCTATAGACATAAGCAGTACCATGGACATAACAAAGTATACTGTTTCGCCCATGATACCCCCATGCGTTGCCACTCCTGAGGACTCAAGTGTTATTCCTCTGTACCCAGTAAAATCACCATGTCCCACCCTTCAAACCGAAACACAGCCATGCAAACACAACTGCTTCACGGTCAAAACACGAATGGGACAGAGGTACCCAAGCAATTGACTTTTGTACAAAATCTCCCTCTGGTAAATACACTGGCAGGGCATCAGTGAGGGATGACAGGTGAGAATGAAAAGGCAGGTCAGTTAGCACATCGCGATGAATACACCAGAGAGAGAGATTCAGCACGGTGGTTTCCAGGGGAGACTATGTGGAGGTCAACCTGACTTGTTAGCAGTAGTACTGGTACTACTGGTAGACAATGTTTTGTATATGGGAGAATTCTTAGAATTCTTGGCTGTTGTCTTATAATCGTTTTGTATCTAAGAAGAAATTAAACTCTCCAAAACTTGTAAGTTCTTGAAACAAGTAATTAAAAAGAGTAATGAAGTCTCTTTTCTATGCTATATTACAAAATTATTTACTCAATTTCTTAATTATATCGCATAGCATAGAGGGCCTTATGGCAAAGGCTTTCTCCGAGTCCTATCAATAATTTCTATCCCGTGCTGCTTTACTTTAGTATGGACATGCTATTTGCTTTAGCTCATCCTCTAAGCATCTTTTTAAAAGACCGGCAGCACACCTGCAATGCCGTTAGTGTTGTGGGTAATCATGGGCGGCGGTAGTCACTTACCACTAGGTGAGCCGCATGCTCGTTTGCTCCCTGTGTTGTAAAAAAATTCTCTGTGAATAGACTCTTTTCCTTTTGCAATCCCTTGGGATCTGTGAGCGCCATTTATCTATACTGTTGCAGGACATGTGACCTGACCATCGTCATTTCTGCTGATGACATTCATTGGACGTAGTCAGACCAGTTTTGGTCCTTTTGTCTTCACTTTAGACTTAGTCTCTTTTTATTCTCAACATGCATCTTTCTACAGTTCTTTGGCATGAGGTGTTTTTAAAGTGGATGAAATAAAAGATGGTAAAGATAGAACCTGTACACACTCGGGTCTCTCTGCCTATCCCCTATAAAACTGGCGTAAATCTGTGCAAATCATATGCCATTTTGTATTGGTAATTTGTGGTTTATAATAATTAACGAAAACAATTGTACGCCATGCAGCCATCTCTAAACGAGATAAAGTCGACCGCAATTATGGCTTGTACACTAGCTATCTACAAACGGTTTAAAATCACTGTTTACAGACTCATTATATTCTCTTAATGAACATGTGAATTAGTTTCTTTGGTGAGGTTTGGGTTTTTCGCTGTAAACGTTTATTATAATTCAGTATAACAGTAATTACTCGCTCTGTGGCAAATCATGATAATACATTTACACAAATATTTATTTATTATTTATTATGAATGTTATTATGAAGACATTTTATTGATAGGTAGCTAATAAATTTAGTTATTTTAAATAGATTTGTCTTGTAAGAAATTCAATTTACATTAAATAAATAAACAACAATTTAAAATATCATATTAATTATATAAAAATGAATTCAGTGTGGTGTAATAAATTGTGCTTCGCAGAAAAGAAGACTTCATTCATAAGATTTTTTAATGAAATAAATTTATTTTTTTATATTTATTTCTTTTCATTAAATTATAAAAAATATTTTATTTTTATAGCATAATTAGATTTTTTATTATTATTGTCATTTTCCATTATTGGTTTTTAGCGAGTGCATTGGTAATTCTGTAAATCTCACCAAAAATATGTATATATATTATAAATAAATAAATAAAATATTTCAATAGCTAAAATAGGTTTGTAGGACGTATTAATTTTTATGAATAAGGTTAGCTTTCAGTCCGTTCCTTTAGTCTTTTAAAACAACCTGGAGATAGAAAGGCCATATATATGTCACCACACGTATTGAAGTATGAATAGTTAGATTTATTTTAAAAGATTCTGCGAATTCTTGCCAATAAATTTGTATGCATAGATTTTTGTGTTCGCGCCGCTGCACCGGACTGAGCGGATGATACAAATCCCTTGCAAGTGGCCGCAACGGAGAGAATCTCGGTATTTCTTGGCACCACTCCTATCTGGGGATGTGAATTTGTACTGTGGGCTATAAAATATTGTAAAGTGGAATCGATAGGGTGGTTAAATCTTTAACGGCTTTACTCCTTGGGAATGTAGCTAAAATATGGGTATTTAAATACTTTTTCTCAAACATGCTTGGAAATGTGAGCATTATTTTGACAGTCTTCTTCGAGATAAATCAAAATTGCCGTACTGGCCAGATACATGCGGGTAGCGGCCGGCAAAAGTTGTATGAAGATCCATATCTGTTGTGTTTTGCAGCCAGATAAATTACTATGTAAACTCATATCTGTCCTGTAATTTAAAAAATGGAATGACCTTTTACTTCGAAACATGGCTACCAAGGAGGTAACTAATAAAAGGTTTTATTTAAATTTCGAACTGGCTTGCAAATAGAAAGCTGTTTATTGAAAAAAAAAAAAACAAAGGAACATTATGGCGCGTGAAAAATTATTATTGTTTGTTATTCGTCATTGAACTTAAAAAGTAAAATTGTGTTTTTGATTTCCTCGCATTGTTTGAGAAAAGTACTACACAAGCCTTGGCCACAACTAGGCATTGATGGATTCACGTATGTGTGTCTCGGCTACGTTTCGGCCCACATTTGCACGTTCGTTCATCAATGCCTCAGTTGCTGGCCGCTGCAGTAATGTACTATTAATGTAAAATAAATTATGTATTTCGTATAAATGATTCGAAAGTGCCTTTGTATGTACATATATGCATTTTTTATACCACAACGGTATAAAAAAATTTATGAAGCATACAGCCGTCTGATGCTAAACCGTCACCGGAGCATATGGATGCCTGCAACACTAGGGGTGTCACGTGCACGTTGCCAACCCTGATGAAACCTTAATGTACCCTTTTTGAAGAGAAATGCTTTTACTGTGGATTAATTTATTTATTTATTTACACTTTATTGCATACAAAGATGATATATTTATAATTTATTTTAAATAAAGATGGAATACAAGTTTATTAGGTAACTTTAAATATTATATTGAAAACGCAAATATCTTTCAATAAAATTTAGCCTTTGTCTTTTCTTGACTAAATAAATGCATTTTTTTCTTCGATTATATATTATGGATAGTTTTTACTTAAAATTTTAAATGCTACTAATATTGTAATTCTGAAAGTTTGGAAACATTATTTGATTGATTTAATAATCGATCTAGTTAAAAAAATCCAGCGGAGTTTTCCACTGTAGGCAAAGACATGTTTGTATGTATTTCTTTAAGGGACCAGCTTCTTCCTCGAAAATATTCTCAGATAAGACAATTTGCGTTGAATGGTTGACGTGCATTTTGGCAATAGTGTGGACTTATTGCCGTGTGGTTTTGATATAGAATGGACCACCTTCCTTTCCCGTGAGTGTCGTAAGAGGCGACTAAAAGAACTAAATGACCAGCAGCGTCCTTTTTAAAACATCACCAAATTCTAACTGCGGTTGCCAATCCGCCTGCCAAGCGTGGCGACTACTGCAAAATTCCCCTTATGGAGGTGGCTTATGTTCAACAGCTGACAGTTAACGGCTGATATGATGATGATGACTGTCGCAAGTATATAATTTATATATATAATTGTCTAATATATAAAATTCTTGTGTCACGGTGTTTGTTACCAAACTCCTCCGAAACGGCTTTGCCGATTTTTATGAAATTTTGTGTGCATATATGGTATGGTATGGTATATATGGTAGGTCTGAGAATCGGCCAACATCTATTTTTCATATCCCTCAATGATAAGGGTGTCCCACCCTTAATTTTTTTATGCTTTATTATTGAAAAATACATACAACTTCAGATGTTCGTGATTTTTATATTACGTAATAGGGTTGCAAGATGGCAATCGAAAATAATAATTGTAGTACCTACGATGAATTTTCATGTATAGTTCTAGAAATAATATATATGGTAAAACAATATTTGCCGGGTCAGCTAGTTATATAATATAATTATATCTATATAATTATATTATATAGATACGAGTACATTATATATTTTTTAAATATTATAGATAAATACTCTTTATTGTTTCCTCCAAAAGATTACAATAGTAGACTTATAATTATTTTATCCAATTATATTTGTTACTGTCTTACTTATATACCGTGAATCAAATTTACTTTGAGTATTTAATTAATGCGAATGTACCAGTGAGCGTATGTAATATAAAATAATATTGTTTCAATTTTATTTAAGTCATTTATATTATTCAAGGAGGGATCAAAGGTATTCTTCTCTTTACCTACGCTTGCGTAAAATTGAGTTTTGCAACTAATATACACAAGAATAATTATATTCATAACATCTTCGAGTGGTTCACACATGGCTGGACATATTCTGTTTAGATCTTACGTAAAGATAATGCGTTTATATTATTATTTATTTATTTTATTTTTTTATTATAATATTAATATTTTGTTTTATAATTTTTTTCTGGCATACTCGTAGAATTGTTTATATTCCATTTTTGTTAGTAAGTGTATTTAAAAACTATGTTAATACTTAATTACTAATAATGATCTAGTCCTCTCGGCGAGCATTGTCACGAGAGGACTATCTAATTTATTAACAAACATGTTCAGGATACTGTTGCTACTCCCGCGTATTCGACGTAAAAACGAAACTGTCTTCTTACGCCAGACTGCGTCAAAACTATCTGTGCGAGCGTCGGCAAATATCGCATTGTCGTTAATTATAAGTAGTTTAGGAAATGATCGTCTACGAACGTTCGTGCGTTTCGTAAACTATCTCTATTATTGTAATTTTTATGTTTGTTTTATGACATCTCTTGTCTCACAGTTGTAATGTAGTATAATGTAATGTAAATAGGACTCTATTTTTAACGCTTAGCCTCATATTTGGGCCGTTATGCGTATGAGTCTTGGCTAGTACAGCCAACCTAGCTCCGCCCAGAAGCACAGACGCTGGGATCTTCACAGGGCTCACGGAGGGACCTCACCGTCCCGAGGATTTCTAAACGTTGATGGGCCACAGCTTCACATTTCAGGATTAAGTGTCGAAACAGCCTCGACATAGAGGGCTGTCTGTGGCTCCTATTGTGTATAAATGTTTGTTTAATGGACAATGGTTCGTTATTGTCCCTATCATTATTTTGTCTCACACTTTTTGTATGAGTATTTCACATGAGTTAATTGAATAAAGGATCGTGATTAGGTACTTGAGTTTTTTTTTATATTAAATTGAAATGCTATTGGGGACGCAAGAAAATATGTAACAGGTGTCGTAAGAGGCGATTAAGAGAACTTATGATCGAGTGATGGGCAGCAGCGTCTTCTTTAAAATATCACCAAAGCCAAACTGCGGTTGCTAATCCGCCTGCCAAGCGTGGCAAATACTGGAAATACTCTTAAATATAGAGGAGGTTTATGTCCAGCAGTGGACAATTAAGAGCTGATATGGTGATGATGACGATGATTTTTACTGTTGTATATAATGATTGTAGATATGGTTCATAAAAAATATTTCAATTGCGGCTTTTTTTTTCTTTGAGGAAAACGGCAACCCTGTTTACAATCAGACAGGTCACATACTTGTACCATAGTACCATTTGTTACCATAGTAGAATAAAAAAAGTCCTCAGGAATGGCAACGCATGAGGGGTATCATGGGCGAAACAGTACACTCTGTTATGTCCATGGTACTGCTCATCACTTTCCATCAGGTGGGCCGTCAGCTTGTTTGTCATTCTAAGTTCTATAAAAAAATATCTATCTATACAATAAATAAATATTATCTTTTATACTAAATACTATATATTTATAAATACTATATATAGTTTATAATAAATAGGAAATTAAGACAAAAATGGTGGTGTGACACATTAACCTAGTATGTGCAGTGCTAAATTAACGATTAATAAATTTATTCTTTAAAACCTAGTGTGCAGAGATAGATAGATAGATAGATTAACTGTCTACTGCTGGACTTAGGCTTTTCCCATAAGGGGAGTTTTGCCAGTAGTTGCCACGCTTGTCAGGCGGATTGGAAATCGCAGTTAGGGTTTTACAGATGTTTTAAGAGGGACGTCGCTGCCCATCCTTCCACCATAAGCTCCTTTAGTCGCCTTTTTTTATACCACCGAGGTGGCAAATAAGCATACAGCCCACCTGATGGTAAGTGGTTACCGTAGCCTATGAACACCTACAATGCCAGAGGTATTACGTGCGCGTTGCCGACCCTGAAAAACGCCTCTTACGATACCACAGGAAAGGAAGGTGTGGTCCATTCTATGCCGGGACCTACACGGCTAGCTACACGGCTACTATGTATGTGTGTGTATGTAAATTTACTAGCATTAGTTTTAAGAACATTGTTACTAAAAATATTTACTACTAAATAAATATAAAAAACGTCCGAAATGTAAATTATTATTATTATTTCTATTTCAATTTATTTATTCGCAACAATACTACATTGTGTTGAATATTTTTAATAATAATTGTCAAAAATTACAAAATTTACAAATGTCATTAGTAAGACGTGATATACAGTACATATTAAAAATGTTTGTTCACTCCATGTTCGAAGGATTCGAGATCTAATGTTTTAAAATTCATCAATTGAGTAGATGCACCTTTCCAATAAAAGAGTATAAAGTTTTATTTTCAAAATTCTCCAATCTTCAATAGTTTTTAATGCATTGTGTAATTTATTATACAATTCAACCATTTGAAATTTTGCGCCATGTTTTACTATATTTAGTTTTGGTTGGATATCATATGTAACATCTTTTCGTCTAGAAATCATGCGTATATTTCTCTCTTCTCTCGTTTCATTTCTCGGCAGACAATTCTTAACATAGTCTGTAACCACAATCAATATATGTAAACTGGGTATAGTAATAAACAAACTACTGTTCCTTATTGCATTGCACGCACAAATATAGATATGATTCCATCTAAAGTAAGGTCTACCAGGTGTAACATCCTCGTGACGTCAGTTGAAGCGAACAAACTAAGCTCCACCACCAAGCGTTGGCGTGGGTGTGATGAACGATACAATTTTCTTATTTTCTCTCAGCGCTTTGCACCTGTTATATATTACAAGCGTTTTGTGCATTCCCTGTTCAACTGTAAAGTATGATTTTTCTTGAAGATTAAAAGCTTTTAGGGTTCCGTAAGTGAAGTTGGAATCCATTATTTGTGTGTTTCTTTTCAGTGATACATTCTTGATAGACTGGTCGTGGGTTTCAAGACGAAAGTCATGGATTATCAAATAAGCGTTCTATGAGGATTTATTGAGCTCAAGAGCAAGACTACAGCATGGGGTTCTTTAAAAGGGGGATAAAGATTTTTTCAGGGTCGGCGACGCACGTGTAATACCTCTGGTACTGTAGGCTTCCATAGGCCACGGTAACCACTTACCATCATGTCGGCTATATGCTTGTTTGCCACTTCAATTGTATAAAAAATATTACGTGCCCCCTCCCTCTCTCTCTCTCTCTATATATATATATATATATATATATATATATATATATATATATATATATATATATATATATATATATATATATATATATATATAGGAACGATATATATTGACATGATCTCAAATATGATGCAGCAAATCAATGGTTGCAAGTGGCTCCGGAGTGAGTTTTACAGCAGATTATGAGAGAGACCTATGTTTGATAATATTTTCGATATTCGATAATTAAAAAGGTGATAAATAAAAATCTGTTTGAACTAATAATCATTTTAGGGTCCAAATACCTATATGAAGTTTAATACGGAACCTTAATACCTTACACTTGAAAAAATTCTAGGCTACATTTTTATAACAATAATGATAAAGGCCATCTGTTTGCTCCGATAACAGACAAAAAATATATTTAAAACTTTTATAATTGTCAAAGTTTCTAGAAATATATTTCCAAGGGAACTGTTATACACGAATTTAATTTGGCCCTTTGAAAAGTTAGGTGATATCTAACATTTTATGAATTGTGTCGTGGGGTGAACTTTGCTATAATAAATCGAATCGAGCACAAGCTGAAGGAGGTCGTTGATTCTATCTACAGTGATGCTGATTTAAAAATACTAGTGGTCGCCCTGTGGTCGAAATTTGACCATAACATATATTGTAACTGTATTGGCCGTTGGTCGCGGCATAGAATAGGCCATCCTTTCCTATACCGTGGATATCATATGAGCTGACTAAGGGTAGGTGAGGAATGGGCAGCAGTGTCCCTCTTAAAACATCTCTAAAACTTGACTGCGGTCGCTAACCTGCCTGCCAAGCATGGCAACTACTGGCAAAACCTTTGATAATGATATATTGTAATAAATGAATTAATTATGAATATGTTTGATATTCAGTAAGACTATAGACAAATAATATTAAAGGCAAACAATATTAATTTATTCTAAATTTGACCATAGATTTTAATAATAAACAATTGTTGTTAATGTAAATAATATACGAGTAGTTTGTTTTTATAGAAATATATTATTATTATTATTTATTATTTTACACTTTATTGCATCAAGTAAAAAGAGAAATAACAAATACAGTAAATATTAATGAGAAATGTTACAAAAGACGGCCTTATAGCTAAGCGATCTCTTCCAGACAATCTTTGGGTAGAGGACATTGAGAAAAAGACAAAGGGTAGGTGAGTTTACACTGAGAAAATAATAGGTGGCCTTATCTCTAAAAACGATCTAGTTGTCTACGCAACCTTTTTAAAAGGCCGGCAGCACACCTGCAATGCCGTAGGTGTTGTGGGTGACCATGGGCGGCGGTAGTCACTTACCATCAGGTGAGCCGCATGCTCGTTTGCCCCCAGTGTTGTAAAAAAAAAAAAAAAACTAATGGTACTAATAGAATGACTGACAAAAGTGAAAATTTCTTTTGAATTGCAACTGCGTTTGTTGCGACACGTCACGAAATAAAATTACTGCCAATAAAATCGTAAAAAAAACCTTTGGGTCAAGAGGAGTAATTATAAAGAGTATTAAATTTTAGTTCACTCCACTGGTAAAAACTCATTCATCTATCACATTCGTGTTTCTACCGTGAAGCAGTTGTGTTTGCACGGCTATGTTTCAGTTTGAAGGGTGAGATATGGCAGTGAATATACAGGGTACAGAGGAATAACACCTTAGTTCTTAGGAATAGCTACGCATGGGGGGTATAACGGGTGAAATAGTATACTCTGTCAGCATGGTACTGCTCATGTCTATAGGCGACGGTTACCACTTTCCATCAGGTGGGCCGTCAGCTTATTTGCTATTCTAAGTTGCATAAAAAATAATTACTGCACTGATCAGATGTAGTTTTCATATTTGTGTTTCTAGGTTTAACATAAAATTGGGTATATTTTGTATTTTGATATAATATTTAAATACGATATATTTTATTAGTTTTCTTGCTTCTGAAATCACGCGTAAATAGTATGGAGCAAAAATTTAGTCTATACTGATGTTGCAACCAAGGAAGATTCGATCGTTTGTAATGGATAAACTCAAAAATTATTTACTTGAATTAATATAAAGAAAGATCGACGAATAACAAAGGCTATATATTATTTTTGAAAACTCTATCTGCCAATCGAAACCGGGCGGGAACACTAGTAAGCTGTATAATACAAACAGTTCCGTCGTAAAAAATATTTCACCTATAGAGAGCTATATTATCAGTGAGTAACATAGACTTATTATTTTAAAAAATACTATCTACCCGTGCGATACCGGGTCGGATCACTAGTATAATGTTTATAAACAGTTTGGTCAAGGGCAGTAGTAAGTAGTTGAACGTAACGTATATACAAACACCGGTAGGTAGTTGCCATCCTAAGACCGTGATTAAATTAAGCGATGCGACACCAGCTCAAAGACGGCGCGGGCGATAGGCGCGGGCGATGTGGGCGCACGCTGAGCTTTATTGATTCCGCCTCTTTAGCGAGATCGGCTGCCTGTGACATATCTACGTCTATATGCGCTATGTAATCACACGAGAATAAAGAACACTGGCTGGAAGCGACACTTCTAAATTTAAATATTAACACCGCTTTTGTCGCTCTAGCCTTCTGTTAGGTTGAATCAGTCGAGGCTGGAGGTTTGTAGTTTGTTAGTAATAGGGTTTAATAGCCCTATTACTGGCAATTAAGTCGACCTCCACCCGGTTCCTCCTGGATAATAACCTCCTGGATAAAAACCATCGTGGATAATTGTTGTTAAATTCTTCACGATGGGCCAACTGACCTGCTTTTATTTTCACCTGTCATTTCATGTAGTGTGACAGTTTTAGCAGGATATCAAATTCGATGGTATTGAATGCATTGCTAAAATTGAGGACGGTCAGTTGGCCGTGTTCCATAGCTGATCGAAATTCATCAGCATTCTGAAAAAATTGTGAATAATAAAATAATAAATAGTTTCTGCCACTGTGCTATAACCGGGGTGGTAGTCAGACTGAAAAAGATTCAATAAGTTGTTTTGGGTAAGAAAATTTCTCGACTAAATATGAATTAGAGGTTTAACCACTTTAGAAAGAAAAGGTTGTATTGAAATAGGTTGCAAATTAGAGAAAGATACAGGATTGTACTTTGTTGGAATAATAAAAGAAAACGTAAGGTGTGAGGGGAAAAAGAGTAATAGGTACAAGTAATTTTTGGCGAAAATGTCAGAGTGCACCGCCTGATGGCTCACACCGCGGCGCTAATGTGACTGATATATTCAGTATCCACAACACAAGAAAAAAAAAACATTATCAGCTTACTACTACGTATATCATAACTAAACTAAAAAGAAGACAATAAAAAGACTAAAGTTTTAAAATTGACTATAAATTTGTAATTTTCTTGCACTTGGGTCACTCACAAGGTAAAGTAGATTGGTGCCACTTCCACCCAGATATAAATATTCTTACGGCATTAATATATACACGAACAACGACACAATTTGAACTAATGAACTGAATTTCTCTTAAGCTTTCCGTGTAATATTTAATTGTATGTCAGTTTCATATGCTTTTGATGTAGTGTGTGGTCTTATAGCTGTAGTGATTATTTTGCAGGTAAACGGTTTGTTAATGAGGCCGAATGTAATCGGTTATGTTTGGGTGTAATGACGAGCTTTGATACAATTGAAACGTAATTATAAATTAATCGATTTGAAATGTTTGCGATGTTTAAATACTTGTTATTATAAATAACGCTGAAAAGGCTGTATGGATTTTAATAGGATTTGGTACAGGTACGGATGTTGTTATTTGCGAATTTGCATAAATATGAGTAATAGAAAAGGGCTGGAAAATCAAATTTTACAGAAGTTTAAACTATTATTATTTACCAGAGGGAGACTTTGTACAAAAGTCGTTTGCTTGAGTACCTCTGTCCGGTTCGTGTTTCAACCGTAAAACAGTTGTGTTTACATGGCTGTGTTTCGGTTTGAAGGGTGGGATATGGCGTGAATTTACAGGGTACAGAGGAATAACAACTGTGTCCTCAGGAATGGCAACGCAGGGGGGGTATCATGGGCGAAACAGTATGTGTGTGTACTGTTATGTCCATGATACTGCTCATGTCTATAGGCGACGGTTACCACTTTCCATCAGGTGGGCCGTCAGCTTGTTTGCCATTCTAAGTCGTATAAAAAATAATAATAAATATTGATGTCCAATTGCTATGGGCTATATCGCAATGGATGGTCATCAGTATTCCGAAGAACTATATATAGATATCGGATATTACCTATCTGTATTCAACAGTGGACAGTTATCGGCTGATATAATAATAATAACAAATTGTTAAAACTAAATTTACGCAACGTGCTCACTTCTGCGTAACGTAGCTGATATTTACTTGTCTCTATTCTAACTATCTTAAACAGTATTTGAGCTATATTATCCTCACTCACCGCCGATGTAAACTGGCCATCTTTACTCGTTATGAACAAAATATAAAGTACGTTAAGGGTGGGCACTAAAAAATAACAGTGTACTTACTTCTCGTCGCACGTGCGCCCCTGACCACTTTGTTGGCCAGTAAACCAATAAAACGAGGTCACGGAGCTAAGAACTTCACGAATCCAATAATAAATTCTTATTTCACACTTATAATGGTTCGCAAATTAAAAGATGAAGCGAATTTTATGACACATTAAGTACAATAAAACAATGAAATACAATGATATTATTCAATTTTGCCTCTGGTTTCTTTTAACACCGGTTTCCTAGATTGATGACCAGGCGATTGGTGGAATTTGGTGTCATATTATTATTATTGTAATGTTTAATTTAATGCATTAGGCGACGGTTACCACTTTCCATCAGGTGGGCCGGCCATTCTAAGTTTTATAAAAAAAAAAAAATACTGGGATTTAACGTCATGCGTTTGTAGGTAAATATAATACATACATGTCTGATTTTTATTGCCAACGTGTTTAATGTAATGTGTCAACACTGCAAAGTTTAAAAGTAATTATTGTAATGGGTTAGTGAATTCATTTTGATAATCATTGCGGTAGAAGTATTTGCACTGTGTTTTATTAAAAAAATATTATTTTATAAGATGTATTTATGATCGCTAATGATAACAATTTTTATACATATAATAATATGTTAAAACTAGTAAGTCTTGTAATAATTAAATATTGATTTATACAGAAATACTTAAAATTATATTACTTGTATTTATATAATTATTTTCTTTTTTGAATTACTTAAGTATTACATTATTTAAACAACAGAAATAGGTTTATCATATGACTAATTGTTGTCTTTACTAAAATTATAAATGTGAATGTGAAACTGTGCTGCTTTGTGGCTTAATAATCATTTTTTTTTTAAATTCGGCACGCACGTAGTACTTAAGGTGAATAAGGATTAAATTAATTTTAATCTTAGTCACTGACCCTTCAGACAAATGGCAAGCGAATATATTGACAATTACTTCGATTCATTGGAATCATCATCGACCTTTTACATCTTGCCTCAACGAAATTTCAAAAGAAAAAGGCATTTGGTACAAAACTATTCAGGCTGAACCTCAACATATTCCTTGGTTTTGTGGAATTAAAATCAATAGGTACAGTATTAAATTAGCTGTTCGTCTACGATCTGGTCATTATCCATCAAAAAAATTGATTATGATGGGAAAGTCCTTGTCACCCCATTGTCAAACTTGTAAACCATCGATGAATAAATATTCTGTTTTTATTAACAAGGAAAGAGAAAAATTCATGCGCCACTTTAACTTAAATAAATTGAATGTAGGTCTTATTCAATCTATGTTAGCTGAACTTAAACCAGAAATTTTTGAACATCTCTGTAAATTATTGATGCCCATTAATTTTTCTCTTTCCGGATCTAGGAAAGATAGATAAAGTTTTGTTTGAGAAATCAGTTCAGCGTACAATAGGACTGATATACCTGAAGAAGGTAAAAGCCCTTAAAATAATATTAAAAAAAAAACATCTTGCCTCGTATTATAAAAATGAACATATACTTGAAAAATACAAATAACGTATAATTTTGTAAATAATGTATAATTATACAAATAATTCTAAAATCTTTTCATGTCAAATCTCTTATGACTTGTACTACAACGGAAGGGTTTTGAGAAAGGGAAATAAAGTGGTGTACTCGTACGGTTAGCATCGAGGTACGCCCGTGGGTCAGCGGATATTGAAATAAGGTTACCTATTCCTCCCGTATTTGAGACGGTGACCGTTTTACAGGCCTCGTGTCAGCACCAACGCTATGTTACAGTAATACGGATAATATTTTGTGAAGAGCACATTACTGTTGTTGTATTTTATGTCTGTACAGTTTCAGTGTTTCCGTAAATGTCTGTTTAAAAAAAAATATTATAGATAGAATATAGAGAGAAATTTGTATAATATAAATGCACGTCTATACATATAGCATAGCTTTTATAGCATTTCTTTTTTATTTTATTTATTCTTTTGCATCCAAGTTTCTTTCAAATTTATTATTAATAATAATCAGCGACAAGCAAGGAGCTGAACAGAAGAATTTGGTTTGCTGTTGTGTACTTATATAAATCTCCCAAATTGGAGAATATAGAATAATATAGAAGGTTATAGAACTTCTGACAATTATAATAGTATCTTCAGGTGAAAATAATCTTCGGGTGTTGACAGTCGCACGCATACTAATGGTAGCGGAATTAAACAAAATAATTCTAAGCAACTAATTAGTGACGTGGACTTCTGCAAAATTGCTATTATTCGGAAGTCTTTGACTTGTATTTGTCTTTGTCTTTGCTTGGGCATCTCTATCCTATTCGTGTTTCTACCGTGAAGCATAGCTGTGTTTTGGTTTGAAGGATGGGATATGGCAGTGAATTTACAGGGCACAGAGAAATAATACCTGAGTCCTCAGGAATGGCAACACATGGGTGTATCATAGGCGAAACAGTATACTCTGTTATGTCCATGGTACTGTTCATGTCTATAGGCGACGGTTACCATTTTCCATCAGGTGGGCCGTCAGCTTGTTTGTCATTCTAAAGTTGCATAAAAAAGTCTATATCATTTGTTAGTTTATTTTACAATTATTTTACTGAATTAGGTGTTTTAATTTAGTAAAATATTTGGCGAATGTTAACTTCAAACTGTATTCTGTCAGTAGGCTCGCCCTCTGCCGTGTCAGATTCTAAAAATACATTGCGAAATGTTGGTAATTCGAATGTTGGGGTGAGCGTATCACCCCAATATTCGACAAATGCCTCTAGCTATTCCATCAGATATTATATTTGCGAGCTTCATTTATTTATTTACTAGCTGTTTAGCGCGGATTTGCTCGCGTTCATCATAATGCAAAGTATCTTATGTGTTAATTTAGGATATAATATATCCGTATGACAAATTTCATTCTGTCTCGTTCAGGCGTTTACGCGTAATTGAGGAATAAACATACAAACATCCAAGCTTCATGACTCTGGAATGCAATGCTTGAAAGTACCTGAGAGCTCCCAAAAACCTTCATGTTAAAAAAAGTCCATGCTCACCATATGAACTCATTACAAACTATAGTAGCTAGTTATGATCTTATATATTTTATTTATTTATTTATATATTATTTATATTTTATATATTTATTTAGTTGTTTATATATTTATTTATATTCCATTATATTTATGTATGTATATTTTAATCATAATTTTATGGTATTTATGTGGTAAATATAATCTCATCATATTATATTTATCCGAACGCAACATTCCTTACCTATATATTATCAAATGGTATTGGGGGGTATATATAATCCAATCTGATCAAGTTCCGTCAAGATTCCACCAGTTGCGTATTTATGTATTTACGAAATCAACACAAGTGTTAGATATTTAGAAGAGAGAACGAGAACGCGTACAAAAGACCTACACGCGGGGACTACTTGAACCAGGTTTATCCTTTACCCTTCTTTTTATCCAACATTATTAACTTTCATTTTCTTTATCTATCCCAATAATGAGGTACGGCGTTCGTGATTCACTTTCATCTCAAAGGTTGACAGGTAGAGAATGCTACTAGCATTAAGCTCTCCTTTTGTATCATATTTTCTTTTGGTCAATAAAGTTATTTAAATAAATATATAAAAAAAAAATATTTTTATAAACTTTTACGTTTATATAGTTACTAGCTGACTCGGTGAACGTTGTTTTATCCTATATATTATTTCTAGAACTATACATGAAAATATATCGTACTACAATTATTATATTTTGTCATCTTGCAACCATATTTTTTTTGCGATTAAACGACAGGGGTTGATCGTAAAGCGTGAAAATTTGAATTTTATGTATTTTTTAATAAATATATAATTGTCAAAAAAAAAAAAAAAAAAAATATTTTTGAAAAATAGATGTTGGCCGATTCTTTTTTTATATATCAGAACAAACACCGTGTCACGAGAATTTTATATATTAGATGTTGGCTGTACCTCGATAGCCGTTACATTGTCATGGCCATACAATTTCTAAGAACTATTAATAATTCTATGAGGATATTGACAATTTGGAACATCTAATAGTGTTACGGGAACTACAGAGCAAAATATATAGATGTCAGAGGGTATCGTATTCCGAGAACACAGATGGCCGATACAAGCTAAAATATACAGTAAATTATTGGGAATTTTATACGAATAAAAATCAATCGCCTAATATTTGTAAGGGCGCCGCTTCAGAACGGTTGCACTTACTTGGTTAATTATTATATGTGTGTGAATGTCTATGTATGTGTATGTGTATATGTGTATATATATGTGTATGTATATGTGTATGTATGTGTATGTATATATGTATATGTATGTGTATGTATATATGTATATGTATATGTATGTGTATGTGACTGTGTATGTCGTATGTGATGTAGATTTGTATATGTAAAAAAAAACGCACTACTTATATAATTATTTGATACTGAAAAACAGGTGAGTTAGCGCTGCAGCAAAGCAGACATCACAGAACATTGCGACACACGCGCGCACGCGTACATTATAATTTAATTGCTATCTATTTGTATAATTATTATTTTCTTTTGTTTGTTTTGTTTTTGATTTCTTTTGTTTTGTTTTGTCACTGTGTGCATGTTTCTTTTGATTAAATTATCTTTCTTATTTATTTGTTGTGTTTTCAATTATCAAAACAAGGTTTTTTTATGGAAGAAAAAATTTTAGAAGTCGTATGGATAGGTAAAAAAAAAATGAGTTTAAAATATCTATATGAAAGGTAAGTGAGTAAAGCAGAAGGCAGTAGAATCTTCAGAAAAATTTACGGTACTGATAGATTTGGTCTCGTTTTCCTCGTTAATAAACGTTAATATTTGATGTCAAAAATATATATATATATATATATATATATATATATATATATATATATATATATATATATATATATATATATATATATATATATATATATATATATATATATATATATATTTAAAATTATAATTGATATATATATATATATATATATATATATATATATATATATATATATATATATATATATAATAGGTTTTATATGTTACATACATATAATGTAATTGTTAATTTATTTTTAAATGTATGTATAAATATTGGTCTATTTAATCTATTAAAACATTTATTTAATTCATAAATTGATTTAATTAAATGCACTACCATTTCTACATCTCTCTTTTTAGCGTTTAGGCATTAAGTCTGCCCTGTATACATATTTTTATGGGTACAAAAGAATAAATAAATAAATAAATAATAAAGAGTTCACGTTATATTATCATTCTGTTATATATAAAGAGGATACGTGAGTACCTTAATTGGATAAATAAATCACGGAAGGTCTAGTTCGTTATAAAAAAAGAAATCTCATCAGAAGAGTTCTTCGCGGAAATGATCAGGTTCCAGGAATGTTTCTTCACCCGTAATTACTTGTTTGCTTGGAAATATCTTGTATTATTTATACATTGGGGAACACATAGAGCCGGCAATTTCTATCATTCCTATTCATTTCACAATCATTATAATATTTTGGATAACTGTTTTCTTGGAACGCAATTGTAATGTTTTGTGAATACAATGTTTATATATGTTCGTTTGGGAGGAAAGGGATCGTTTGTAATCAGGTCTAATAGCTTCGTTGAGGGGGGAAAGGGATTGTAAGTAATGGAGCCAGGTCGATCTAAACGTATTTCCTTCTTGAAACCGTCGTGGTCAATTTTAGTGCAATTCGTCACGATGGGCTAACTGACCTGCTTTCGTCGTCACCTATCATCTCTCACTGGTGTCTCGCCAGCGTATGATGTTAGCACAGGTGGAGTTACCATTTCATTATCACCCATTTAAAAAAATAATTCCGTTGCTTGCTAGCAATAGCTATATTATTATCAGGTTGACAACCACGTGGTTTCCTCGGAAACCATAGTCGTTAATTCTTAGTTGATTAATAAGGACTAACTTTTTTTTTATGGGTGAAAATGGTACGGTACCCCGCCTGTGCTAATGGGATACGCTGGCGGAGCACCAATGAAGGGTGATAGATGAGAATGAAAACAGACCAGTTAGCCCATGATGATGAATTCATCTCGGATTAATCATGATAGTTTCCAGGAGGAATCGCGAGGAGGTCGGGTATATTGTTAGCAATGGGATTCTCAGTCTCCATTACTAACAATCCCTTTCCCCCCGACTTATTTTCAATATCACCTGTCATCATTATCATCACTCTATGTTAGGGGTGACCAACCGGTCGTTGGTTATTAGTCCAGTCGATCGAGACAAGGTAAAAAATATAATATTTTACTAATCTAGCGAAAGATACTCAGAAGCAATGCTCACACTAATATAAATAAGTAGTTACTAAGAATAATTTACAGTTTTATGTTTTCCCTCTTAATAAAATAAAAAAAAAATACTATAATACTACATAATTCTGTACTGAACTATGTTTTTTCATTTGAGATTTAAAGAAGTATGTACTTGGTAGATCAGGGTTTTCTTAGTAAACAGTAGATCTTGAGTCTAGTCAAGCCACCCTTGCCTTATGGAATCCCGCCAGTATATACCGATAGCGCAGGTGGGCTATTAGGCCACTTTCAACCATATTTGTTCGTTTATAAGAGATAAAGTGGATAACAATAAATAAATAGATTTTATTCTTCAATAGCAATCCGCCTTAACGTCGCATAGTAAATTAAGTAAATGATGTTTTAAAATTTTTGAGGAAAAGTGAAACGCTCTTGGAGAAATTTTTTTTGGAAATTTTAGGTAACAATTTGAGTATTTGTGAACTCTATTCAGGTATATTTAAGGTACATAATTACAATCAAATATATGACTGAAGATACATAAAGAAAAGAGAAGGGATAAGTAGAAACAGAGGGGTTGACCTTCTTTTTATCTCGTTGTAAAAAACGATAATTTTGTGATAAGATAAAAGTCCTGACAATCATATCGATTTGGGTGAAAAATATTTGACGTTTGGGTAAAAATTCAAATTCGAATCTGGCAACCCTGTCTCATTTAGAACTATTACAACTATATGCAGCGAACGGGAGCCTTAAGAACTACTTCGAAATATCTCTTCATTTTATCAGACGAGTAGACGTTTTTGAAAACTTTTGTTTTTAAACAGAAGTTAGCGAGGAACGTCCAGACGAAATTATATTTCCAGAAAGCTACTTCGTCTTGTGGACTCCGAGACAAAGTAGCTTACAGTAATAGTACAGTTATTACAATTCTCGGAATTTTGCTAAAAGAGTACTAGTTTTTTTTTTAGTGGGTGATAATGGAATGGCAACCCCACCCGCGCTATCGATATACACCGGCGGGGCACCAGTGAGGGATGATAGGTGAGGATGAAGTAGGTCAGTTAGCCCATCGTGACGAATTCAACAAGAATTGTTCACGATGGTTTCCAGGGGGAACCACGTGGAAGTCGACCTAATAGGGTATATTGCTAGCAATGGAGCTGTCAAACTCCATTGTTAACAATCCCTTTCCCCCCAGAGTACTAGTAGTAAGTGCAAGTTTTTAATCTGAGAAGTCTGCGAATAATGTTTTATATCATCATCATCATATCAGCCCTTAACCATTCACTGCTGAACATAAGCCTCCCCTTTTGGGGAGGGGGGGTTTACATTGGGGGGTTTTTGCCAGTAGTTGCCATTATTAGCAGGCGGACTGACGATCGCAGTTATGCTTTAGAGATGTTTTAATAGGGACGCTGCTGCCCATCCCTCGCTGTTCCTTAGTTGCCTCTTACGACATTCACAGGAAAGAAGGGATGGCCTATTCGATGCTAAGACGTGTGGGCCTATATAATAATATGAAATAAAAAATTTTGAGTAATCCCTAAATTTATGATCTTGAAACGCCTTTATAGATTATTGCTAAGAACCATCTCGATCATGTCAGCTTTTAAACAAAAAATGCCGTATCATAATTGGTTTATTCGTTTAGAAGTTTTGCCCGTGGCAACAGACACACAGATATATACCTTCAATTTATAACACCCCTTTTTTGCGTCGAGGTTTAAAAAGAATGAAGTTTTCGATTCATCACATTTTTGGATTCCATACCAAAAAGATACAAAGAAACCCTTACAGTGCGACTTTGTCTATCCGTCCGTCTGTCCGTCTATCATAGCATATAGGTACTGATAGTAAAGGCGGAGTGACTATTCCACCTTCATCCATTAAAAATAAATTATTAATAAACAATTTTATTTACATAAATGCTTAGCTTAAGTTATAGGTACCTATACAAATTAAAGTTGATTAAATTTCTAGTACGCACCTATTCTTGTAAATTCTTGAAATTGTCTTAGTTGCTAGAAACATTGTAGAATATTTCACGCCAGTCTTATGTTAAAACAGTAGAAAATTGCAAGGGATTTATCACAATGAAATGCTTTTAGGATAGTAACATATTTGTGACAGTTCCAGTATTGGAAGTGGATGAGAAAACGAGGAAAGCATGCTGGAGTCTTATCTAGTGAGTTATAAATCTATGGATTTAGTAGGAAAGTGTGACGGTTTTCTTTACTAGATGAAAATATGGTAGACGACTAGAACGAAGTGTGAGCTTATATTTGGGTTTTAGGTTTTATCGTATTCTTGGGATGATTGTGGGTTTAAATAATTTGTTAGATCTTTGAATTTAGGTACAATTATAAACACATTAGTACTGAACTATTAGTTTTTTATATATTTTTTTATACAACTTAGAATGGCAAACAAGCTGACGGCCCACCTAATGGAAAGTGGTAACCGTCGCCTGTAGACATGAGCAGTACCATGGACATAATAGAGTATACTGTTTCGCCTATGATATCCCTCATGCGTTATAGTAGTTGTGTATGTAAACAGATAGCCTGTTTACATATTTCGGTTTGAAGGGTGAGATATGGCGTGAATTTACTGGGTACAGAGGAATAACACCTGAGTCCTCAGGAATGGCAACGCATGGGGGGTATCATGGGCGAAACAGTATACTCTGTTATGTCCATGGTACTGCTCATGTCTATAGGCGACGGTTACCACTTTCCATCAGGTGGGCCGTTAGCATGTTTGCCATTCTAAGTTGTATAAAAAAGAAATTACAACGGTGGAACTTGAAATATGTTATCGTTTGACTTTGTGATGTAGAGGCATTAAATTACTCGACGTATAATAATGACAAAATACGTCCTCTGTACAAGTAAGCAATGAACGTGGCGTCGGAAATATGGAGAATGTGGCTTGTTAAACCGGAAAATATGTGTTTAAATTTCAATATTACAACGCTAAAGTGTGCATTGTTCTGTTAGTTATTATCTGTGACTCTGTTTAATTATAATCATGACTAACTTTATTTCCTCAAAAGGGGGGTAAAAAGGTTCCTTCAGGGTCGGCAACGCGCGCGTAATACCTCTGGTATTGCAGGTGTTCATAGGCTACGGTAACCACTTACCATCAGGTGGGCCGTATGCTTGTTTGCCACCTCAGTGGTATAAAGTATCGGTATACCATACACCGGCGGGGCACCAGTGAGGGATGACAGGTGAGGATGAAGCAGATCAGTTAGCCCATTGTGACGAATTCAACAAAAAATTATTCACGATGGTTTCCAGGCGGAACCACATGGAGGTCGACCTGATAGGGTGTATTGTTAGCAATGGGTTCATTAGACCCCATTACTAACAATCCATTTCCCCCCAAGTTATAGGGGTAAACTCCCTGTTGATGGCGAGCTGTACGATGGTAGAAAGTTGCCGTGGGCATCATATTGAACAATTCTTTTAAGCACACTCCTTTGTACAAGCGGTAGAACACGCAGAGTCTTAGAATTTTAAATTAACATTGAATAGAAGTGTTATTTGATTAGTAGCTGCCTCTCAACATAATGAAGCAAGTTCCCAAATGACATATTGAATTAAGTATACCACTTAATTCAATATCTGTATAAGATATCGCTTTGTAGTCACTTCCTCGTGCCGGATCATAGTACAAATCTTATTACCATTCGATTATAATCAATATTGTACGCGAGAACATAATTGTGTTGAGTTTAATTCGATCACGGGGACCTACTGGGGAGTCAGGTTTATACAACATTGCAATTACAATTGTTATTACCAGAGGGAGACTTTGTACAAAAGTCGATTGCTTGGGTACCTCTGTCCTATTCGTGTTTCAACCGTAAAGCAGTTGTGTTTGCATGGCTGTGTTTCGGTTTGAAGGGTGGGATATGGCGTGAATTTATTGGGTACGGAGGAATAACACCTGAGTCCTCAGGAGTGGCAACGTATGGGAGGTGTCATGGACGAAACAGTATACTCTGTTATGCCCATGGTACTGCTCATGTCTATAGGCGACGGTTACCACTTTCTAGCAGGTGGGCCGCCAGCTTGTTTGCCATTCTAAGTTGTATAAAAAAAATACCTCTTCCTT
This sequence comes from Galleria mellonella, assembly GCF_026898425.1. NCBI lineage: Eukaryota > Metazoa > Arthropoda > Insecta > Lepidoptera > Pyralidae > Galleria > Galleria mellonella. The sequence goes on from NW_026442112.1 coordinate 2,741,150, forward strand.
ACCTGTGGACGTTTAAGAGGCGACTTAGGGAATTTAATGGTGGTGGTGGTGGTGGGGGGGGGGGGTTTCGTCACGCCTACCAAACATGATAACTACTGGCAGAATATCCCAGGAGGGGGGAGGGAGGTTTATATAGATATAGACATCATTTACTTAGAAATCAGTAATACACGAATGTATCTACATTGTCTACGAAACATCTTGTCGTTACTCCTAGTCTTTTTCATTATTGAAATTATTGTTTTTCTTGTTCTCCTCTTAAAAGCTATCTTGTATTTATTGACGAAGTCACGGCAGAGTGCAAAATATAAGCCGATTTTAATGATTCTTTTTGTTTCACGGGCTTTTTGGGACACTCTCATAATTGCCTCATAATGATATTGTCAAAATTAAAGTCTGTACTTTATTATGTTTAATCATTTTGTTCTCTCATTTGTTTGACCCAGTTTCGTCATTTTTGTTCTGACCTTTAAAGAATACAATTGTGTACCAAATAAAAATTGTCTTTTGTCTTCGAAATAAATTCGACAATTTACTTTATAATTGACAGTTAATTCACTTATTTGTACGGAAATATAATTAAAATATGGAAATTATATTTTAGTATAAATGATAATAGAACAAGACATATTACAAAATGCTGTCTAAGTCCAAACCAATCGGAGCAACGGATCAACAACTAAAATATTAATAATAAATATTTAGTACACTTGCCGCGTGGTCCCGGCATAGAATAGGCCACCCCTTCCTTTCCCGTGAGGTCGTAAGAGGCGACTAAGAGTGAGCGTAGGATGGGCAGCAGCATCTCTCTTAAAACATCTCCAAAGCTTAACTGCGGTTGCCGTTCTGCCTGTGTAGCGTGGCAACTGCTGGCAAAACCCCCTAAGGGGGAGACTTATGTTTAGCAGTGGATAGTTGACTGTCCAACATACCAGAGGGAGACTTTGTACAAAACTCGATTGCTTGGGTACCTCTGTTCCATTCGTGTTTCTACCGTGAAGCAGTTGTGTTTATATGATATGGCGTGAATTTACAGGGTACAGAGGAATAACATCTGAATATTCAGGAATGGCAACGCATGGGGGATATCATGGACGGAACAGTATACTCTGTTATGTCCATGGTACTGCTCATGTCTATAGGCGACGGATACCACTTCGCATCAGGTGGACCGTCAGCTTGTTTGCCATTCTAAGTTGTATATATATATAAAAAAAAATATAAACCATTGCATCACCAAAGCTGAAAAATATGAAATTATTGTCATGTGACTGGAAAATTTTTAAAGATGTAGTTTAATTTGTAAGAGCTCATGGTCCAGCGATGCAGAGAAAGTCATTTCTGATGACGCCTGCTGCGAAATTTTTTTCAACTACACACAAATAATTTATTACAATTACCAATAATATTTATTTAATTTATAATAATTAATCGAATTTTTTTTATGATATTTACCATTATAACTCAAACTGTTCTATGTATTATATAGGCAAGTTTTCGAATAGGTTTGCATATTTGTCATTTACGCTATATTGGAATCAAACATAGTATTTTTCATTATTTCAGCTGTTAATTGTCTACTGCTAAATATATGCCTTCCACATAAGGAGAGTTCTGCTAGTAGTTGTCACGCCTAGCAGGCAGATTGGTAACCGTAGCTACGTTTTTAAAGATGTTTTCAGAGGGACATTGCTGTCCATTCCTCAACCATAAGTTCCCTTAGTCGCCTTTTACGACACCCACATGTATACATAGTATACTATATTTCTAATCCTTAGCCATGAATAATGGCTAGTCATAAATAAATGTGACTTATTGCCGTATGTTTTTAATTTGTTCTTTCAACCAATGAAAGGGTATATGTACCTATAAACGGGCTTCGGTACCGGCTGGATGTAATATTAGACATGGTCACCGAACATTGGCCAATTCCGCTAAATAAACGACAGGAACTGCAGTTGAATTGTCACGTTGTGGGTGTGGCCTGGAAACGAGCGGAATTTCCATATTATGTCCGGAATTTTCCTTTTTTTCCGATTGAGCAAAGCAAAGTAGGGAAATATGTTTATTAGCCTATGTCATAGTTCCTTTGCGGCGCTCTAGAAATCAAACGTGTTGGTCGAATTTTAAAGATTCTTATGCCAATCTATTTGTATTAATCTTGCCCATTAATAAATGACATTTCACTAAAGACATTTGCTTGGGTACCTCTGTCCCATTCGTGTTTCTATCGTTAAGCAGTTGTTTTCATTACTGTGTTTCGGTTTGAAGGGTGGGATATGCCAGTGAATTTACAGGATACAGAGGCATAACACCTTAGTTCTCAGGAATGGCAACGAGTCACTTACAGGTCACTTACAATACGAGTAGTGTAATTTAGAACATGGAAAACACACGATTACATGTAGAACCAGAAGGTTATATTTAAAAAAAAAATTAAATCACAAATCGACACAAAGTTAATAAGATACCAGCATTGCTAGATTGAATATTTTTTACGCAATTTGGGCTAAAAAGTTGTCTGTTCGCGACATTATGGAGAAAGTTGAGTAGTTTTATTGTATAGTTGTTACAGTTTTGGTATGTGTAAAGTGTATTATTTTATTATTATAGCTTTTTATCTACTTTAGTGGTTCCCAAGGGTAAAAGCCTCCTCCATCTTTTTCCACTTCTTCTTATCTGTAGCAATGTTTGTCCAGTTTTTTCCTGCTGTCCTTATTATGACATTAGCCCATCTCTTTCTTTGCCTTTGCTTTTTCTTTCTTTTTAAAGTGTATAGAGGTATATAAATAAAATAAAATATCAGAATGAATACCTTTATTTGATATTTTATTGATAATGCATGAGCAGAACAGAGGATGGAATAAAAGAACGAGACGGTATGATAATGTAAAAGTAGAAATAGAGGGAAGATTTTCTGTATCGTTCTTACAGTGGTACATAGCAAAGTATAGGGGTAAACGACACAAGTTTCTGATTAGATAAAAGTCTTGAAAATCATGTCGATTTGGGATAACAATATATAACGTTTGAGAAACTAGGTTCGGAAAAATACACCACATATTCTAGTCCAAAATTCTTCAAAGTTTAAGTGTTGCTATTGATAACCTATGGAACCGAAACACATACACGACTGTCTGTATGCAAAAGCTTCAAGTTATTTAGGGAGCTATGGAAAAAGCTATGCTCAGATTTTCTTTGCGTGACAGAATCCGAAATGAGCGTATCTATAATACAATCAGTGAGTGACCAACGTATCCCAAAGAATAAGCAAGTTGAAGTAACAAAGTGCTAGTCACATAGCTCGAAGAACCTGCATCTGATGGCCAAGAAAGGTTCTTAAGTGGTGATTCCGTACGAGTAATGAGTATGATCCCTTTTCTTATCCCAGGAGATGGAATGATGATCTCAAATGCATTACAGGGAGTCAGTAAATACAGGTGTCTCAAGACCATTGCTTATGCCATCAACGGAGGAAGCTTGTGTTCAACAGTGGATATATAAAGAATAAAATAATGAGAATGATGATAATTTGGCTAAAAAAATGTTTCTAGCAACTCTGCAAAACATTGTCACAGGAAAACATGTATTTGTATATACAGAATTAATTTAATTTTAATTAATTCAAATTTGATTTTAATTATTATAATTAGAATACCACAGTTTGTATGGCCAGAAGGTAAGGATCATTACGTGCGGCATTGGTGAGTACGAGACAGGGAGATTGGCTAATAGGCTTAAAATGTTACGCATCGCGGCGTCCTTTCGCCCTTTGCGCAAACATCGGCTTTTGCGTTGAAAAAAGAATGTAAATTTGTAAGGGTACTCAACAAAGAGTTGAGTTTTTTTATAGTTTTTGATGATTATATGTCCACGAACAAAGTAGTATATATACTACGGTTCCTATACAACTAAATATATATACTAAACAGATACCTATACACTTAAGTTATTGTCGTATAGTCTTGGCATAGAATGGGCTATCCCTTTCTTTTATAAACATAATGGATGAGGGATGGGCAGCAGCGTTTCTCTTTAAGCATCGCCAAAGCCTAATTGCAGTTGCCAACCCAGCAGTTAGGGGGGAAGAGATTGTTAATAATGGATTATGACAGCCCTATTACTAGCAATATGCCCTATCAGGTCAACCTCCACGTGGTTCCCCCTGGAAACCACCGTGAACAATTCTCGTTGAATTCGTCACAATGGGCTAACTGACCTGCTTCATCCTCATCTATTATCCTTCACTGGTGCCCCGCCGGTGTATACCGATAGCGCGGGTGGGGTTACTATTTCATTATCACCTATAAAAAAACCCAGCAGTTTACGGCTGATATAATGATGACTCTATAATATGATAAAAAGCAAAGATATTTATACAGCCATGGGAAAGGAATGGATGGCCCATAGGATGTTACATAGTTACTAGGTAATAAAATTAAATTTTTATGGATTTCTCTATTGAACAATTAAATATATCAAATCTATATTTTCTAATCATGTTAAGCAGACAGACCGGTCTGGTGATTGGCGCTAATTTGGGTATTTCTGTCCCAATCGTGTTTCAACCGTGAAACAGTTGTGTTTGCATGTGCTGTGTTTCGGTTTGAAGGGTGGGATATGGCGTGAATTTACTGGGTACAGAGGAATAACACCTGAGTCCTCAGGAATGGCAACGCATGTGGGGTCTCATGAGCGAAACTGTATACTCTGTTATGTCCATGTTACTGCTCATGTCTATAGGCGACGGTTACCACTTTCCATCAGGTGGGCCGTCAGCTTGTTTGCCATTCTGTTGTATAAAAAAAAAACTGCTGCCAAGCTAGCTACTTTAGTTGGCCCCTCGTGACGAATTCACCGGGAATAAATTATAGAGGTTTTCCAAGTGAATCCGCGTGGAGGTCGACCTAATATATTGTTAGCAATGAGCCAGATTCTTTTATTAACGTTCCCCTTCTCCCTCGATATGCGTGTGTCCACAAATGAAGTTGCTGTTTTGCCGAGCTAAACACACTTCTTTGAAAATAATATAATCGATAGACGCCTTCGCGTGAGTTAATAATTTTACCAATAATAAGGCAAAAATGATGGAATCCTTATTACTTCTGTACAGAGTTGCCAGACATGGGTTTTTATTTTTACCCAAATGTATTTTTTTTTTCTCTGAAATGATACGAATTTGTTTACTTTCACATAATCACGCACTTGTATCTCTTTTAACCACATTCTCTCTTAAAACCACAATGTTTACGATAAAATGTCCTTTTCAGGTGACTTCAAAAAGAAGAAGGTTTATGTTTTCGTATTTTTTTTTATTTTTGCTAGTTCTTACTCCGTTAGCTATAAATCGATTTGGAAATTTCTTTGTTTAACTGCAGGGAAATGCTTATAGATTGATAATATAGCAATTTAATCAAAATCGGTAAAGTTTTTAAATTAAAATAACTGGATTTGCCACCATTAAAATTGTTTTTTTCTGGAATACAATATTAAGATATATTATTTTAAATCCAACTTTTTCACCTTATGTAGCTACCTTTAATAGCATATTCTGTTGAATTTATTATTGTTGTACGATTTATAAAACACGAAAATCGTAAAAAGAAATTACCCAAATTTCTCCAATAATTTCTCTATTTCATTTCTTCAAAATATCGCGGACACAATATACCTATTTTAGCTAAAATTGAAAAAAAAAATATCTTATATGGCAACACTGTTTCTGTGTGAAATGAGTCCCGGTTCACAGTAAAAACACTTTTTAAGGGTTCTTGTTACTCTTACATAAACAGGTAATTGTGAACAAATTTTCATTTCGTTTAATTCACTAGCTACAAGTAAAGTGTTATCGTAGAAAAAAATTTACTTACTTTTACCACATACGTCCAATTTAAATGTAATTTCCGTACAGTAATGAAAATAAATGGATTTTATAAAATGTAATTATCTCGAAAGGATACTTATCATTATTTTGACTTTTTGATTTGAGTAGATAGATAGATAGATAAATAATTTATTTGCATCACTTACAGCACACAAACAGCAAAAGACACAAATGCAAAGTGAAAAAAGATAAAAAAAGATAAATATTCAAAAAAATTAAAAAAAAAACAAAAACAAAATCAGAATGCATAAAATTAGTAAAAATTTTTTCTTCTTCATGCGTGTGCCACAGTAATACAAAATGGCCACAACTCAGCTTTTTACTTTGCCCTAAAAAGAGCAAAACACAGATTATTCTGTTGTGGCCAAAAGTGAGCCGCGAAATTGATATTTGAAGTGAAGTGATATTTCAGTGATCTGAAAAAAAAAAATAAAAAAACAAAGAAAGAAATATAGATCATTTACATTGTGTGTGTTCGTTATATTCGCTATTTAGAGTACAATTTTATCAGACAATATTTTATATTGTATTTATTTAGGGATGTTATTTCACAAGAGATATAGAAGATTCGGTAATTGTTATTGCAGACAATTCATTCATTTTTGTACAATATAAAAAATAAAGCTAGTTTCTTTATGATTGAATTCGTTGTGGATATAAAGACAAAGGTATATTTTTCATTGCTACGTTACTGACTTTCATTGTTCATCAATAAGGTTAAGGAGGTACATAGATGATATATTTTTAGATAGAGTGTATCAGTATAAAAGCTTTGCCAAAAATAGTTTTAAATATTTCATCTTTGTGAACATGAAGAACAGGGATAACTGAATATACAGAATAAAATCATCCTACTATATTGAATATTTTTCACAAAGACTCATGTGTCGAAAAATGAAAAAATAATTTTCGCGGTAAAAGCGTTTCGCGCTGATGCGTCCAGCAGTCCAGTTAGTAAAAGGTTAAAAATTTCTTATTTTTATATATATTCTACAGCATGTGTGGATTCTTAGTTTTGTGTAGGATTACTAACTTTGATTTTACTATGTAATTGATAATTATTAAAAAGTAATTAGAAGTATTGTAAAAAGTAGTAAAATTGAAAAACAAAACAAATTTCTCACATGTTAAAAAATAATATTTATCATCGACGTCTGAGAATAGACTTCAAATGTTTTTGTTATTAGAAATATTGAATTTGGCCGCCATTTTGATTGATATATATCTATATAATATAGCAGATGGATGAGCAGCAGTGTCCCTTTTAAAATATCTCTAAAAGCTTAACTGCGGTTGCCAACGCCTGCCATGCGTACCAGCTATTGACAAAACTCCGCTTATGGGGAAAGCTTATGTTCAACAGTGGAGTGTTAACGGTTGAAATAATAATAATATATATTAATTTTCTTTCATATGTTTCACCTAAAATATCTATTAATTAACAAAAATTTTGTTGCGTTTTTAGCACTCGACTCACTATCTTGAACGATAACATCTATGTGCTTAGTGTAAACAGCTGAATTCATTGAACACAACTTTCAATTCAAGTATTCGATGAATTGTATTTAATTTTTTTATATTATAGATATTTTTGTATTCCTTATGCGTCCTCCGTTTTGTATGTTTTCCAAAGGTTGTCTAGAAGGCATTAAGTATTTTCGCAATAAGACTTTAAACAAGATAACTTCAATTGTATTTTGTTAAGAGAGCTTATCGCTGGGATAGTAACCTCTTTATCATCTGTCAAAATGTAAACGTAATTAAACAATTTCGTAGGATAAAATAATTACTCAACTATAATTAAAAAAGTTCTTACAGCTAGATAAAACGTTAATAACATAAGAGTCTTATCAAAGATGTATTGTTTTTTTGTTTATTTTTTTGTAATAAAATGTTATCGGAAATGATAAAAATATTTTTTTTTATATCACTGAGGCCAACGAGCATGTAACTCATTAGATGGTAAGTGACTACCGCCGCCCGTGATCACCCACAACACCGAAGCAAATGCAGGTGTGTTGCTGGTCATTTAAAAAGGAATATGTTTTTTCCTGACGATATCGTATCTGTTCGGAAATACTGCTGTTGGGAGTTGTTTAATAAGACGATGTAACTTTTTTTTGAAATATGACCTATGATAAAAAGTTCCGTCTTCTCGATTTATTCGCCAATATTGAATCGATTTGCCCTTTTATTCTTGTAACGATTTGATAATTTTGTCGCAATTGAAATAACTTTAACTGAAGATTTTTTACAAAAATCGTCTGCTTTACCTAAAGAAAAGTCAGAGGTATTCGATTGACTCGAGTTTCTGCCATAAAGAAGCTGTACGTATATAACTATATTTCGGTTTGAAGGGTACGGTATGATAGCGAAATTACGAGATTCAGAGGTATAACATTACAGTTGCATTGAGGATGCCATGGCTGTTACAAAGACCATAGGCGAAGGATTTTTTAATGGATAAAAATGGAATGATAACCCCGCCTGCGTTATCGGTATATGCTCGCGGTGCACCCTTAAGGGATAATAGTTGAAGATGAAGTAGGTCAGTTGGCCCATCCTGATGGATTTATTAAAAAAACAACCACAATGGTTTCCAAGGGGAACCGTATGGTGGTCGATCTGTTAGGGTATATTCCTAGTAATGGATCTATTAGATCCCATTATTAACAATCCCTATCCATCCATAGACGATGATTATTATTATGCATGAGATAGCTGTCACTTTGTTTATCATTCCAAGTTGTGTAATAAAATAAAAACCAAAAATAACACATCTAGTTAAATGTAGATCTATGGTTTACCTTATTCAATGATTTTTATCTCGCGGTTGGCGCGTTGTCCCGGACACCTTTTGTTTAGCTTTCATTTGGCGCCGTAATCTTAATTGTTAATCCACTGCGGACTTTTTTCACTTGTTTCCAGCGGTGGGCCATTTACTTCGACTTCTAAACGACAAACCCCATTTGGGAAAGTGGGAGCTTAATATCGGTGAAATGTTAATAAGATTCGGTGGAAATGACATCCTTTAGAGTTCAAAAGTTCTTCAATACGTTAGAGATTCACGTAACGAGTTTTAAACTTCTAATGCACGTATTACGTAAAGACGAAGCAATACACTTAAGTAACAGAAGCAAAACTTGAAATAAAATCTATCCTTAAGAAAATGGTGATGAGTAATACATAGCAATATCTATATATGAAAAAAAAAATTGAAAAATATTTATTTCATAACAAAATTGATACAATACAAAGATCGTAGTTATGATCTTGTCGTAAGTGTTATCACCTGTATCAGAAGGTCACGCTCAACCATAAACATCATAGTACTATAAAATTAAGATATAAACATTATATAGTATTACTAATAAGCGAGTATATCTAAACGCATGCGTGCGTGTGTGCATGCATGCGTGTGTGTGTATGCAGTGTGCGTGCGTGCGTGCGTGCGTGCGTGCGTGCGTGCGCGCGTGCGTGTGTGCGTGCGTGCGTGCGAGCGTCCGTGCGTCCGTGCGTGCGTCCGTGCGTCCGTGCGTGCGTGCGTGCGTGAGTACGTGTGTGTGTGTACGTGCGCGAACATGTATCAGTATGAGTATATATTGTAGTTAAAATATCTATATATTGGTCCAATAAAGGTAATATTGAATATTGTATCCCAATAGGTCAAAATCGAAATAAAGAATCCGATTAAAATGAATACAGATTTCGAATCAGTATGGACAATATCGAAATGCATTATGACTTTATTTGAGCCATTTATTTTATTTATATATTTATTTATTCTTCAGTGACCACATTACAAAAATAATTGCTACAAAAGCCGGAATTAATACTATATAGCATTTTCATAATTAAAATGGTTTTAAATGTTTCAATTATTTTAAAATTAAAACATATTTTAAGCCTATACTCAGATATAAATAAAAATAATCAGTAAAAATAAGCATCATTATGAGTCATTATGCACAATTTACATTGTTATTTCAAATATATTTGTAAGTAATATTTACTAGAGGGAGATTTTGTACAAAAATCGTTTGCTTGGGCACCTCTGTCTCATTAATGTTTCTACTGTGAAACAGTTATGTTTACATGGCTGTGCTTCGGTTTGAAGGGTGGGATATGGTAGTAAATTTACAGGATATAGAGGAATAACACCTCAGGAATGGCAACGCATGGGGGGAATCATAGGTGAAACAGTATACTATGTCATGTCCATGATACTGCTCATGTCGATAGGCAATAGTTACCACTTTTCATCAGGTGGGCCGTCAGCTTGTTTGACATTCTAAGTTGCATAAAATAACATAGACATAACAGAGTATACCGTATGACTAATACAATACAATTTGCAATACCTAAAAATGAAGTGCTTTGGTTTGATTTAAAATATAGATATGTGTCAAAATTTAGCTAAAGTGACGTTCGACTCATTTAGTTTTTACTTATTTTTTGAGACTCGATGCACTATCTATATAATCATAACGCAATATTATGCTGCACTGCATTACATTTAATATTAACCCAAACCTGTTACCAAACTAACCGCGGTGCATGTAAACGCTCGAATTACGGTCATTACTGTAATACCGCTGACGTTGCAGTCAATATAAAGCCAAATCGCATTGTGAGCGTGCCAACCGCCATAAATGGCGAATGGTACGATTTAATTTAAATTCAGTTACAGACACAGGAATTATTCGGTAAATCTAAAATGCATGTTTCTTGTCTAATGCAAATAATAATGAACGTAACACAGCTTAAGTATTTTTTAGTTTTGTTTCTTCACACATACACGCACACGTATACGCACACGCACACGTGTACACACACACACGTACGCACGAACATACGCAAACACGCACACACGCAAACGTGCGCACGCACACCGACACGTACACGCACACGCAGACAGAGGGAGGGAGAGAGAGAGAGACATACACAATAGCGTTCTATGTTTATATTTTGTAATAAATAAAATGTTTTGTTAAATTTTATTAGATACAACAAATAATTTGTTAAATAATAAATGTCGGGAGTTATATTGTATTGTAATTTATTTATGTCACCATTACTAGTAGCATAGCAGCAAGCGCGTAGCGATGCCGCGTCGGTCACGCAGTGCGGCTTAGGACACAACCGTGAACCGCGCTCATGAATAAGGGCTCCTATTTAGTTCAAAACTAGTCGAGCAACAAACTTTAAAGACGTAAGTAAAGCCGACATAAATAATTATAATAGAATGAATAATTTATTTTAATATGTTATCAACATGAATTTATTCCGAATTGTTATATTTTATCTCTTTTAGTTTTATCAATTAAACCAGTATATATTTTTCTCAAACATGCTTGAAAATGTGAGCATTATTTTGACAATCTTCTTCGAGATAAATCAAAATTGCCGTACTGGCCAAGATACATGCGGACAGCGGCCGGCAAAAGTTGTATGAAAATCCATATCTATCGTGTTTTGCGGCCAGATAAATTACTATGTAAAATCATATCTGTCCTGTAATTTAAAAATGGAATGACCTTTTATTTCGAAACATGGCTACCAAGGAGGTAACTAATAAAAGGTTTCGAACTGGCTTGCAAATAGAAAGCTGTTTATTGAAAAAAAAAACAAAGGAACATTATGGTGCGTGAAAAATTATTATTGTTCATTATTCGTCATTGAATTTAAAAAGTAAAATTGTTTTTTTTATTTCCGCGTCTTATTTGAGAAAAGTACTATACAAGCCTTGGTCACAACTAGGCATTGATGGACTCACGTATGTGTGCCTCGGTTACACCTCGGTCCACATTTGTACGTTCGTCCATCAATGCCTCAGTTGCTGGCCGCTGCAGTAATGTACTATTACTCAAGTGTTATTATTAAGACTTATGCAAGTCCATAGGTAACTGGGCTTCTACTAATAGTAGTAGAATTAAACAAAATCATTGCAATCAATTAATCAGTTGTATAAGTATACCGTATAGTAAAAAAGTCGAGATTCATTGGTCTTAAAGTTTTCATGTAGCTCGCACAGCTATCTAGTTAATAAAATAAAAAAAATAATATGAAAGTATAAAATAAAAAAAAAATATATATATATATATATATATATATATTTTCTATCTGTTGGAAAAAAAATCAACTTGACTAAAAATAAAAAAAAAAAAAAGAATAAATTTAAGTAAACTTTATTATAAGCATTTTTGAAATGGATTTTTTAAGAATGTATAGCTTAGTTCTGAATATAATTTCACTAGAGAAAAACGAGTAAGAAACTCAGCTGTAGTTTCTTCAAACAAAACTCGAGTTTACATTTTACACACTAATAGAATATTTCTTTAAAAGGATGCTAATTTCGATTTCGTCCTTTCATAAAATAACGTAACGTTTACACGTAGAAATGTCCCTAAAGTTAGTTTTACAAAACTGTCTGAAAGGACTCCAAGGAGATCTGACACGCCCGGATGCTGTTCGAACTTTGCCGTAACAAAAATTGCAGTTGGAGTGCTGACCGCGGTTATCTGTCCCTAATGTTTCTAACCCAAAAGTTTCCTTCCTTTTTGTAATTTGAGAGTTACGAATAGTGCAAAAAACTTCTAGATGTTATTAAAATAGTTTCTTACTAGATAGCGAAACCCTAAGTCGGTGAAGAAACATACGTTAAGTAGTAAAAAATATATTTTCGTTCACCTCATAGAAGAAAAATGTAGTAGGAGAAAAGAAAAAGTCAATTTGAAGGCATGCAGTGTGAAAAGAAAGTTGTTTGTCTCATAAAATATTTATTAATGATTAAATTATTATTAATTGCTAATTTAGTATTTGCCGTGTGGTCCCGGCATAGAGTGGTCCATTCTATGCCAGGACCACACGGGACCGTTCCTATCCTGTGGGTGTCAAAAGGCGACTAAGTGAATTTAATGGATGAGAGATGGGCAGTAGCTGTTTTAAAACATCACCAAAGCCTAACTCTGGTTGCCAACTTGGCTGCCAAGCATGGCAACTATTGGCGACACCTCCCTTAAGGGGGAGGCCTATGACCAGCAGTGGACAGTTAATGACTGATTTCATAGTAAAAATTAAGTACTGCATGTATGTAATAAATAAATGTGGTACTTTGTATTTTCTATTATATTTTTCTTTGTTTTTTTTTATACAACTTAGAATGGCAAACAAGCTGACGGCTCACCTGATGGAAAGTGGTAACCGTCGCCTATAGATATGAGCAGTACCATGGACATAACAGAGTATACTGATTCGCCCATGATACTCCCCATGCGTTGCCATTCCTGAGGATTCAGGTGTTATTCCTCTGTACTCAGTAAATTCACGCCATATCCCGTCCTTCAAACCGAAACACAGCTATGCAAACACAACTGTTTCACGGTAGAAACACGAATGGGACCAAGGTACCCAAGCAATCGACTTTTGTACAAAGTCTCCCTATGGTAAGGTTTGTATTTACTATATAAGTTCATATTTATTTCTATTTTGTTTTGTCAGTTGAAAATATACGATCTTATTACTATGAACAACGTCGTATCGATATATGATGACTATAGTGAAGTGCCAAGTCGGTCTGTTTTGTAATTCGAGTATATGGTACTCGTTAAAAAAAGAATCAAATTCTGACTCGAGTTTGAACACTCAAAAAAGCACTCGAGTACTTTATCAAACTTATTATTAGATTATTGATTGTTTATATATATAAAATACGTTAAAATTGTAAAACTAATGCTCAATTTGTGATTTTTCTTTATACAACTTAGAATTGCAAACAAGCTGACGGCCCACCTGATGGAAGTGGTAACCGTCGCCTATAGACATGAGCAGTACCATGGACATAACAGAGTATACTGTTTCGCCCATGATACCCCCATGCGTTGCCATTCCTGAGGTCTCAGGTGTTATTCCTCTGTACCCAGTAAATTTAGTATTAATTAATTAAAGGTATTTGTATTTGCTTGTGTTGTTCGTATTGATAACATTGTTAAGTTTGGTAAAATCAGATTTCCTAATACCCTATTAGGAAACAATATCGAAAAGGTTAGCTTAGGACCACTAGTCTAAACATCATTACATGTAACACTTGTATTATACGATTACAGTAACATTTTCTCTATAAACTACAGTTCATAGAAAATGCAGTCATAGAAGTACACTCATGAGTTGCTGGTACTTAAGGATTGCTCAGTAAATCTGTCTTTTCTTTTTTGAGAACTAAACAATGTTTTTGTTCTGAATAACGAATTATTATTATTTTCAACCGACTTCAGAAAAGGAGGACGGTCTCAATTCGGTTGTATTTTTTTTATGTTTGCTACCTCAGAACTTCGTATTTATAGACGGATTTTTAAAGTTCCTTTTTTTATCTGAAAGAACATACTTTTAGATTGGTTTTATAGAAATTTCATCAAGATCCGTTTAGTAGTTTCGTTTTTAAATGAAAATAACCGATTTTGCTACAATTAAATTTGTTGCTTTTTGTGCAACAAAATCTGTCTATGTTTCTCTATTCTCTCTTCTAACTAGAATGCACATGCAAGTAACTTGTTTGGTAAAAGAATTAGTTAGTGAAAGGTATTCATATAAAATTCTTTGTAAATTTTATTCTGGTAGTTATAAATTGGTTCTTTGAACTCCTTTCAGCGGCGTTTCCTGTTAACAATATTAATTTTTAAAAGCTGGTACAGATATCCATTAACGACGTTTGGTAATAAAATTGAGATAATTAAATTTATCCAGAATCTGAAATTACTGTTGATCAAAGCAACAATGATTTCAGATGAAGAAGTGCTCAAATGAATTTGAGGTTATACCCACTTGACAAATTTTCATTCGAAATTATTGTTGAACATACTTTACTTGTTAAAACGCTCCTAATAAATTTTATCCACAATTAAGTTACATGGGGATCAAAAGTGCCGTGAGTCGCTGCGAGAAAAGGACGTTACGGGTATGCTCGTCTTGGCGGGAGCACTGCCGTGCCCGCTGATTCACTTACATTTTATATGAAGGGGTGGCTAACAAGCGTGCAGAAACATGCAAAGCAAAACAGCAAGTAAATGATTACAACAGTTTATGGACTATATATACACTAGAAGTTGCCTGAGCTATGCCGGCGTATTAAAAAAGTACCGATTCTCTTACCTAACTATCTGCCACGTTAGTTCTCTTCATCATCATCATATCAGCTTTAAAGTGTCCACTGCTGAAGATCAGTTTCCCTCAAAAAGATGGTTTTGCCAATAGTTACCACGCTTGGCAGGCAGGTTGGCATTTGCAGTTAGGCTTTGGCGATGTTTTAAGAGGGACGCGGCTGTCCATCCCTGGTCCTTCCTTAGTCGCCTCTTACGATACTCACGGGAAAGAAAGGGGTGGCCTATTCTATACTAGAACCATATGGATTTTTTATTATACATATTTAAAGAAAGAAGAAGGAAAGAAGAAAGAAAGAAGAAAGAAAGAGGAAAAAAAGAAGTAAGAAAGAAGAAAGAAAGAAAAAAGAAAGTGCTATTAAATCCTACTCTGTGCCTTTAAATCATACTTTATATAGTAACGTTTGGCATATCGGGATCTCGGGACAGTCATTCTGTTCTAATATTAGTTTTCTTCAATTAGGCACTTTAGGTACTATATACAAGTTTAATATCCCTATATTTCGTTCCCTATATTAGCTCGTTCCTGCATAAAATCTACTTAGCTTCGAGCTCTATTTTAATAAAGTTTTCTGAGAACACTTCGAGATGTAGACCATTAGTTTTTAATGGTCGGGAGTGGATTGCCAGTTGAAATATTTCATTGGAATTTATTTTCATTCGAGTCTAGAGATACTAATATTTAGACTAATAAAAATATATCTCCTTCTCATGTTACAATATAGAGAGAATGCTGAATTACTAAATTGATTTTGTTTTGCTTTATTTATGTACTTACATAACTCGTCTCTTCTAAGTTTATCAGGTCTTAATATTTTTTTTAATGGGTGAAAATGGTATTCCCTATGCGCTATTGGTGGCAAGGTGCGATAGGAGATGATACGTGAGAATGCAATGCAAGTCGCTTGGCTCATTATGAAGAATTCGGCAATAATTAACTACGATGGTTTCCAGGTGGATTTATGTGGAGGTCGACCTGATAAGGTGTATTGCTAACAATGAGGCGGTTAAACCTCATTACTAATATTCCCTTTCCCCTCAATTTTTATTATTGTTAAATCTTTTTTTTTTAATAATATATAAATATAACTTTATTTTTTATGCTTTTAAATCTCTTCTATTTATATTTTACATTCCTTAAAACCAATAATCAAAAATTACAATCAAATTTATTTATAAGTTTCATTCCAAATTTACTAACCCCAATGTCGCGTCGCCGTCGTTCTATCAAAAACTAAATCGAATGAGTTATTTAAACTGCCAGTTAAGATTAGACTGTATGAGAACAAAAAAAATGAGATTTTTGTATTTTTGTAGGTTATTTTTCTGTTTTTTATCTCCATTAGAACTTTCCTCGGCCTGCAACGAATAGGTATTAAAAAAATAGTTGTATTGGTTCAGCTACAGTAGTACAGTACTTACAGTAGTAAAAAGTTTTGCAAACTATATCGCTTGACTTATCAAATGAAAGGGCTTGTTGTAGAATACATGCATACATATCTATCACGTCTGTCTCTCATTAGGATAGGTAGAGACAAATAAGTAAGTTTTAAAGTTATTATTATTTAATTAGTAATAATATATTAGTATTTAAGAAAACAGGTGAAAATTTTCTACTAGTTTCCCCAAAAATACAGAAAATAGTTGATTACAGGGAAATCTATAAAAATTATATGGTATTTACAGTAACATAAAAAAAATTTTCAATATATGTACAAATGAATTTCATTTATAGTTGTAATGATACAATATTACAACCTATGGGGCGTAGATAATCAACGTACGGAACCCTTTTTACACGAGTGTAACTTGCACTTGTCCGATTTTTTTATTTGCATAGCTAGCTGGACAATATAACCTTTTGTAATTTATAGGTCAAAAATTTCTCTTAAACTCTTTGCTCACATTTCACCTATCATGAGTACGAAAGTCCTTACTCCACAAAAGAAAGAAAAAAAAAGAAAGGCTTTACTCCGCAAACACTTTGTAATGCTCGCATTTCGACCGCATTTATTCTACTTTCATTGTCTATCCTACACACCCAACTCTCGCTTTAATACTGCAGCATGGGAA
The DNA here is from genome assembly GCF_026898425.1 of Galleria mellonella. Lineage (NCBI taxonomy): Eukaryota > Metazoa > Arthropoda > Insecta > Lepidoptera > Pyralidae > Galleria > Galleria mellonella. The sequence goes on from NW_026442112.1 coordinate 2,758,262, forward strand.
CAACTATGGGGTAATATATAGGCTATTACGCTTTTTGGCTTAAATTTTTGCCACCGCATAGCTTTCACATAACACCATTCTTTCCGTTCCTGATTTCTTTCTGCATTAGTGACAAATCTTTATTGAATATACTATCCAAGATATAATATAATTATCAACCAACTTCAAAAAATAGGAACAGATTATTATTTGCTAGTTTTTCTTACAGACACGTGGAGAAATTTAAACTTATATGAAAATGAAGGGGACAGAAAGATCGTATTAAAAAAGGGAAGGAAAGATGTGCTGAATACGTTTTGTACATTGCACCAGTTAATGATTATTTGACAAGTTACCTACTGATACGAAAAGCATTGTCTCAATTAGGTTGTATTTTTTTATAAGTTTGTTACCACAGAACTTCCTCAATTATAAGCCGTTTTTTAAATTTATTTTTATTTGACAAATGTATTTTATATGTTTTATATGTTAATCTCATAGTAATTTTATCAAAAACGTTTCAGCAGTTTGGTTTTAAAATTAAATCAAAATAATTGGTTTTATGTACTGTTCAATGTTTTTTTTTGTGGAACGAAATCTATTATGTCTGTAATTGCTAGTTCTTGCCCGCAATTTCGTACGCGTAAGTTTTGCAAGTAGGTAGTACAATTTCTAGGTCACGTATCAAAATAAAACTTATACAAAATTTTCAGTTAGACTTTCAACACAACCATGAAAACCGCATCCAATTTGGTGCAGTGGTTTTTCTGGAATGCCGGAATAAACAATCATACAGAGAGATAGATAAAAAAATCTGAAATTTATCATTTTGGTTACTAATGCTCTCGTTACCACCACCACCACTTATATTAATTTTATTTTAATATTTTTTATTTACAAATAACTAATTACAATTTTATTATATTTTTAAGATTATTATGTAAACTTATTAGTTATGTAAGTAGAAAAGTTTGCGCCGTACGCAGAATTAGCCCGCAGTGCCCGGGCAGAGTTGACTTTGCAAGGGTGGCTGGGCAGAGTTCACATAGAAGTCTATTTGAAATGGACAGGGCGAATTCTGCTGAAACAGCAGTAGGTAATATGGAATTGTTTCATTATATCCGAACTTTGCTTAGTTATAACTGGCCGTTATTAACTTTGTTAGTGCTAGAATTCAGAGCAGAAAGTTTCACTAATGAGCGAGAGAAATAATTGATGTATGATGTATGTATGTATATATATATATATATATATATATATTATAAATAAATTTGGATTGTAGTAAGGTGAAATCATTTGAATAATCTGAATTTTATAATAGCTAAAAATATTCACATTTATATATTTTTTTTATCTATCTATACTTATAATAAATCTATAGAGATATCAATTCTGTACATGAAATATATTTTCAAAATAACTATCAGGGGGTGATTAGTGATCTATACTGATGCCAACAATGCAATCAGTAAAATTTTTGTCTGTCTGCCTGTATGTTTGATATAGAAACAAAAAACTACAATTATTCTTAATACTTCTAGGCAGATTATAGTATACTTTTCATTACGCTACGATCAGTAGGAGCAGAGCAGTGAAGGGAAATGTTGGGAAAACGGGAGAAGTTACTCCATTTTTAAACTTCCGTCGCGTGTGCAGCCTTATTGGCCACTTTTTAAAAAAAATTTTGTAAAAATGTTCACCTGTGCGACGCCGGGACGGGCCGCTAGTATAATAATAATGACGTTAAAATTCTTATTATTCTGATTAAAAACAAATAATGACGATGCCGTGAGCTTCCGGCATAGAATGAGCTACCCCTTCTTTTCCCGTGCTTGCTGTAAGAGGTCACTAAGAGAACTAAATAGTCAAGGGATGGGCAATAGTCACAAACCAAAGCCTAATTGCGGTTGCTAACCCGCCTGGCGAGCATGACAATTACTGGCAAAACCCCCGTTATAAAGGACAGTTTCAGGCCGAAATGATGATGATGACGATGAATTAGGCGTTATAAGGTCACAAACAAATAAACTCACTTTTACATTTATAATATTAGTAAGAATGTAAAATCCATGTAAGAGTTCAAATCAGATATACTTTGTACCAGAGGGAGACTTTGTACAAAAGTCGATTGCTTGGGTACCCCTGTCCCATTCGTGTTTCAACCGTGAAGCAGTTGTGTTTGCATGGCTGTGTTTCGGTTTGAAGGGTGGGATATGGCGTGAATTTACAGGGTACAGAGGAATAACACCTGAGTCCTCAGGAATGGCAACGCATGGGGGTATCATGGGCGAAACAGTATACTCTGTTATGTCCATGGTACTGCTCATGTCTATAGGCGACGGTTACCACTTTCCATCAGGTGGGCCGTCAGCTTGTTTGCCATTCTAAGTTGTATAAAAAAAAAAAAAGATCCGTGGTGCTATCACACTAATATTATTATTTTTTTGTATATAATTTAATAGTTTTTTATATTTTTTTATATTATTATGCATAAAATACCTGAATACTTACGATTATGGGTACAACATTACATCAAATATCAACTTACACTGTCAGAATGATTCAAGGTAGAAACTCGTGTGTTACAAATGCATATACAAATGAATTCTGATGTGTTCTCACGAAATGGGAATCCATTATGACATCTCATCGGCTTTAGGGTGAAAGAAATGTTTTCTATGAAATACTTTACACCGGATCTACAGAAGTACTTGATTTACTATTACAAAGTATTGAATAAACAATATTATTCCCAGCAGTGGAACGTTAAAGGTTTGTTCAGGCAAGAAAGAATTATTATTTTTGAAACTTATACTTCATTTCCAACGAGATCTATATAATACTCGTGTACTTATTTTATATATAAAATGTATTCGTATATCGTCATAGTCGTAGAATACTGACGGATCTTTATATGTAATCTTTGTCAGATCCGTCAGTATTCTACGACTATGACGATATATCGTAGTCCACTGCTGAACATAGGTCTTCGCTATAAAGAAATTTTTGCCAATAGCTGCCACGCTTGGCAGGCGAGTTAGCAACCGCAGTTAGGCTTTGTTGATGTTTTGAGAGGGACGCTGCTGCCTATCCCTCGACCATTAAGTTTCCTTGGTCGTTTCTTACGACACCGACGGGAAAGAAAGGGGTGGTCCAGTCTATGCACGTCATATATATTCGTATGTATGCCACTTTGCGTCACAGCGTTAGTTCGAGACAAAGCATACTTCTCGTGACGTAAAGTTTCGAATAAAGTCGAAATAAATGTTGGAAACGACAAATATAGTAAGTTCATAAAATTTCCCGTTATATATACCTATAGACAAGGATTCTAACTAGTAAAGTAAACTAAAACCTCTAAGATTTTCCAGCAATCACCGGTATGATGTATTACGTAAGTAAATATAATACTCTCAAAGACAAAACCTAACTAAAAATTTTCATAAAATGAGTCTTAGTGAAAAATAAATAAATATGCCTATAATTGTAATCTCAAGTGGGACAAATAGAAGTAATTTTTAAATGGATGAAAATGAAATAGTAACGAGGAAAAAGCAGGTCAGTTGACTCATCGTGACAAGTTCAACAAGATTTTGCCACGGTCGTTTCCTGGCTTCTTAAAAAAGTCGCGTATCTATTCTTAGAAATGCCTTTGCTCATAGCTGAAGTACGCCTATACATTTTTCTAAAATATTCCAAATACTTCCGATTTCTCCATTAGAGATTACAGTTGTGTAATTATTTATTTTTTACTAAAACTCAGTATTTTTTTTATAATTTGGAGTTAAGTTGATTTATTGCTGTTATTTTATTTTAACTAACACTCATTTTGCTAAATTTGGAGTTAAATCGATTTCTTACTAAGTGTTATTTTATTTTTACTAAAAAAATCATTTTGCTAAATTTGGACTTAAGTCTATTTATTACTAAGTATTATTTTATTGTTACTAAAAAATCATTTTGCTAAATTTGGACTTAGGTCGATTTATTATTAAATGTACACTATATCTAAAACAACACTGTCGCAGATTGAACTTAATTGCCTCCCACAAGTTGTAGACAACGTGCGAAGTAATATTCGAAGCTACAGTGTGTTCCTAACTCGGTGTCATGAAGTCTATTATAATAGTTAGTTAGTTAGTTCATAACAGTACGATTGTACATGTGAAAGTGCAATAATTGTACCTTGGCAATTATATGGCGCTTAATCTTGAAGTAAGTAACTTCGTAATCTTGAAGAAGTAAGTTCGGATATCATTATTTTCATCATCGTTTCAGCCATTCACCCTCTATAATAATAATTTTTATTTTTCCACCACAACCATATTACATATTAATTGACAACAATAATATAAAACTAAACACAGTTGTGAGAGACTGGCGTCTAAATTGGGCAGCGAGCTGCCTGTATCTTAGATCACCAGGCCCCCTCCTCAGAAACAAACATCGATAATATATTACTAACTGCCATCATGATAAGGAACAAAAATTAAATATAAAAAAAATACAAAATATGGTAAATACACAATAACATTTTGTGAATGTACGTACTATTGATTACGTGTGGCGTGAAAGGCGTGCGTGTGTGTGACCCTCTGACCGCGTATTTTTTTTCGCTTCATTTTCGCATATTGCTTTGACAACAAATAAAAGTACGAGTATTTAGCCATCTAGCAAGATTCTGAGAAACAATATCAACGTACCAAAATAAAAATCGCAGGATAACAACGTCAATAAACATAAAAAAACGCGAGCACGCGGAAATCGCGGGATGCCCGGTCAGAGGGTTAATTGTCCAATGCTGAACATAAGCCTTCTCTATAAGATGAGCTTTACTAGTATTTGTTAAGCTGGACAGGCGCGTTGGCAATTGCAGTTAGTCTTTTAGAAATATTTTAAGAGGGATTATGAACTATACATCCGAAGGCATAACCTAGAACACCTAGATCTGAAACCAGAAAAGCTAAAAACATGTTTGACTAAAATGGTTGAAGAACTGATGGTTATGTGATTTAAGGATACCTGGACATTATCAACTATACTCTCTATTCCCTGGGGGAAAGGGCTTGTTAATAATAGGGTTTAAAAGCCTTATTCTAATAATGTACCTTATCAACATCCACGTGGTCCCATGCCAGGCAAACCATCGTAGTTTTTTTTTATACAACTTAGAATGGCAAACAAGCTGACAGCCCACCTGATGGAAAATAGTAACCGTCGCCTATAGACATGGGTAGTACCATGGACATAACAGAGTATACTGTTTCACCCATGATACCCCCCATGCGTTGCCATTTTTGAGGACTCAGTTGTTATTTCTCTGTACCCTGTAAATTCATGCCATATCCCACCCTTCAAACCGAAACACAGCCATGCAAACACAACTGCTTTACGGTTGAAACACGAATGGGACAGAGGTACCTAAACAAGCAAACGATTTTTGTACAAAATCTCCCTCTGGTAATAGTAGTAAAAAGTAATTAACCATGATGGTCAACAATATGTGAATTCATCATGATAGACTAATCGACCTAATCTCTAAAGCGTGGGCGGAGTAACCATTCCCCTGTCATCCATTAAAAAAATCATCCTCACCTATTATCCCTTACTGGTATTGCCAGCATATATCGTATATTTTCTTAGTCAAATGGTAAACTAAGTTTAAACCGAGGTCTGAGCCACTTTGGCGCTCTCGGGTCACTCGCTCGGTCACTCGCCCCTGTATATGCGTTCGGTGAAGCTGTAAAAGCATCCGCGGTTAACAACAAACATGATTAGAAAAAAAAACGTTCCTTTTCGTGCTACAATTTATCTCTTTTTAGGTTTTCCTTTATCCTTTACCAGCTTTTTCCCTCTCTACTACTGCTCTAGTTCTGTCTACTGGAAACGGCTTATCCAAAGCCAGGGGACTATAGGTATCTTAAACCGAGGGATATCGCAAAAGTAACACATAAAATGATGGTATAAAGCAAGGGGAAGCACAAAAGATCCCAATAGGTCGACGTGCAACGGCTTAGTTGACCCTATATGCAAATAAAAGATAAGATCAGGAAAGCCTTTTCCCTCGGTTAAAATAACTATTAGATAAGGAGATCACCAATCCTAAGGTGATTCTAACGTATTGATTCCGTACTAATTTTATCATGTCTATTCTTATAAAACCGTGCTCTTATATAGAAAGTTTCGATTTAAACGAAATACAACTTTCGAGCCGTAAGTTGCAAATTGACGTTGTATCTAATCTTGGCTGCATCTCGCAGGAAATTGAAACGATATGGGTACGTCTGCATCCAGTGTAGCGCGCCACCCGCCCCGCGATCTAGCCACCTGGTTGCAATTTCTAGGAAGGTGCAGCTACAGGAAACGAAAGCTGGTAATATAGTGAAAAAGTCTACCTGTCCGGGAGTGTACATTTTGAAGAAAAAAATCTAAATTATTGAAAATTGTTACGTCACTAATATTTCTTTGGCCCACATGTCGGTTATAGACATGAAAATTGTAATGAAAAATATATTGTATGGTCCCGGTATAGGATGGGCCTAACTATGGTTACTAACTTGTCTGCTAAGTGTGGCAACTACTGGCAAAAGCTCCTTTTTTGGAAAGACCTATGTTCAGCAGTACAGTATCAATGGCTGATATAAAAGTTTTTAATATTGTAAAAATTTCTATTTAAACAGTTCGTTTACGTTAAAATCAGTTAACATGCGCATGCAGGTTAATTGAGAATACTTTTTAAATTGCTTACAAAGTAACACGATACTGATACACATTAACATACAAGATATGATATTTAAACATTACAATTACTTTCTGCTAATATTGCCTAAACTTTACAGTACTTATTCTTTTTAGATCTGTTCACATAATCATCTATAACCCTATAATACGTATTGGTTTTTAAAAGGGCGTAATTTACAAAACAAATGTATCATAATCGCATTAACCGCCTCTCGACCCAATTAGTTGCAGTCCCTAATTCATCATGCCCATACGTATTTGCAAAATAAGGTTAGCCAGCTAATTGGCCGTTAGATAGATACACAATTTGGCTACAAAAACGAAACCGACAGATAAAGTGTGCTCTTTTAGAAGCGTATGCGTTCATTTATAAATAAATTTAAAAGCTAAGTTTACAAGATTATTAATCTGTGTTATTATTGTTTCAAAATATAGATAAAGAATCATTCGAAACACAGAGTACTTAGGTTTTATAAAGCATTTTATCTATGTTTCAACATTAGAATTGTGTTGACATCTGTGCTTTGAGAATGTAAAAAGAAAATAAATTTATTCTCCGTGCAATTAAATAACAAGTAACTTAACCCAGTATTTTTTTTATACAACTTAGAGGGGCAAACAAGCTGACGGTCCATCTGATGGAAAGTGGTAACCGTCGCCTATAGACATGAGCAGTACCATGGACATAACAGAGTATACTCTTTCGCCTACGATACCTCCCATACGCTGCCATTCCTGAGGACTCAGGTGTTATTCCTCTGTACCCTGTAAATTCACGCCATATCCCACCCTTCAAACCGAAACACAGCTATGCAGACACAACTGCTTCACGGTAGAAACACGAATGGGACAGAGGTACTCAAGCAATCGACTTTTGTACAAAGTCTCCCTCTGGTTTTTTGTATAGTAATTATAGACTTGTAAAACATTATAAAAAATATAAAAATAATGAAATTGGTTTCATATACAATATTCATACTCTTCACCCCTAAGAAGATGCAATCTCATTGTTGAAAATAGTAACATTTTGTCCGAGGAGGTTGTATGCTAAATAAATTTTCCCGCCTTTTTATTTGACAGCTCTGACTATGAAAAATGTTTATTATCTGTTCCACTCACCATGTAAAAAAATATCAGTTACAACTTCTTTGTATAGCTTTATAATAGTTAAACCCACAATTGTTTATTTTCATACTATTATATAGTATATGTTTTTACTTACTAAGAAATATATATGACAAAATATAAATGTTTAAAACTGTGGTATAAAAATTTTAAAAACAACTGCATTCAGAAGTAAAACCACAGGCAAAAATCTTACTTGCTTGTTTACTGATAGAAAAATATTCTTTGCCAACAAATATCGTATGAGATATTGGAAATTGATATTGCAAGATGCGGTTAGATACGTTCGGCCCACAGAATTATTTAGAGCGACGCGATTTCATATTGAGTGTAAAACTTACCGATTATTGAGCTGTTTGACATTTTGAGGTATTATGTACATGTCAATATGTAATATCATAATATGTTGGCGTTTAAATAGTTAATAATAGGATCCGTCATAAATTATTTATCTAATTTTTATTTTATGCAACATAGAATGGAAAACAAGCTGACGGCCCACCTGATGGAAAGTGGTAACCACCACCTTTAGACATGAGCAGTACCATGGACATAACAGAGTATACTGTTTCGTCCATGATACCCCCCATGCGTTGCCATTCCTGACGACTCAGGTGTTATTCCTCTGTACCCAGTAAATTCACGCCATATCCCACCCTTTAAACCGAAACAGCCATGCAAACACAACTGCTTCACGGTTGAAACACGAATGGGACAGAGGTACCCAAGCAATCGACTTTTGTACAAAGGCGAAACACCAGAGGGATCTTAGGGGAAGGCATGTATTCAGGAGTAGACAGTCATGATGACCATAAAATCTCTTCTCCACTCTTCAAATCGAGACAACGTTTAGATTCATCAGTGACTTTCAACTGGGAAAATCAAGCAGACAGACCGAGTCCCTTTGATGTTTTTAATGCCTATTAGTATAAATTGTCAGTTATAAAAGCGATCTCATAAACGGTCTGATTTTGGTACGACTGATGAAGTTACTGGAGGATATATCGTTGGATTAAGCCGATCAATATACAGTTTCATACCGCGGCAATAATGTTTGGCAATATTTAATTTATATGCTCAAAGGTTGGAATGGAATTACCTTTGACGGTACTTTCGTATTAGAGTTCAGTCAGAAGTAAAACACAAACTGTATTATGTAATCAAAGTAAAAGTCAATACAGGAATATATGAGAAAGTTCCCGATTTTTACCGACTGTAAATTTTCTCATCGAAATGTAATTTGTATTTTTTTTTAATAAAAAGTGTCATATACACTGATGGCCAGTAGGCCTACCATGAAATGATTTCCGAAATTTCGGGGAGGAACGAAACAGAAATTTGATGTTAAAATTACAAAATATCGTTCCTCTGGACTATTAGGATAGGATTTATGATGAACGAAATGTTAACCTCCATTTACTGGTTCGATTTCGGTACGAACAAAAACACGAAATTGAGCCCGAAAATTCGGAATTTCATTTCATGGTAGACCACCAGGATTTAAAGTTTTTTTTTTAATGGATGATAGTGAAATGGCAACCCCGCCAGCGCTAATGGTATACGCTGGCGAGGCACCAGGCAGTCTGGTTCATGCCTATAGACGATAGTAATCACTTTTCACTAAGTGAGCCGTCATTCTAAATTACATAAAAAGAAATACGTTTAATTATACATATATTAATATCTATATATTATTATTTATTAAATATTGTCTCGTGTCGAAGTAATCTCGGCAATTCGATGCATTTACATTTTCGAATTTACCCAACGCTCAATAATTGAAATAAAAATTTCCATTTCATTATTTTTCCTTCACAATCCCCTTTCCGAATCACGTTACCCATTCCGCTCAATAAAGTAAAGACTTTCATAGCCGAACAAACATAATAATATCTAAATTCAATTTACAGAGTACCCTCAGTCGGCCGGACAGAGATAATAACAAAGTTTTGTGAACAAAAAAAATAAACATGGCGGCCGTGGATGGAGTTATTGGTCTGTTTGTTGCAACGGTGAAGTTCTTTTATGAGATTTATTTCAATATACTTACTGAATAGTCAATTCTTAGATCACTTTATCGCACGCAGATAAATCTCGAGATGAAACATTTAGATGCTCTATCTATCTCATGTGGTTCAATGGTTGAAGATTCTTTATTTAAATGAATATATTGCGTCGCAGTGAACCTTATTGTGAATTGAAATATTTTATTTTGAAAGATACTTATTATCGATAAAATTGTGAATTTCTTCGAAAACAATAAATAATAGCGAATGCGTAGAATTGTAGCTTTTAAAATTCCATCTGTAACAAAAATAATAACTTGTAATCTACAAAGTGCTTACAATTTTATCATTCGACTTCAAAAAGGAGTTTTTCACTTCGGTTGTATTTTTTTTTTATGATTGTTACCTCATAACTTCGTCACTTGTGAACTGATTTGAAAAAATCTTTTTTTTATCTGAACCAATATGCTTTCTGATTAGTTTCATACAAATTTTATCAAAAATCGGTTTTGTAGTTTAGTTTTTTGATTTAAAAACTGGTTTTACCACAATTTGTGTTGGTTTTTTTTTTGTTGAACACAATTTATTCTTGTAAAACATTATAATACTCAGAATTGTAAAATTGTTTATTGTACTCATATTAATGATTTCGTAGAAAAATGAATATATATGTATATCTCAAGTGTTTTGAAATGCATTGGAGCTCTTGAAATTTTTTCACTCACAAAATAATATTTTAGCTTCGATAAACTATTGAATTTATTCCTGTACTATTTTAAATTGTTACGTAAATCTATTGCCCGTAAACAATTTATTCCTTTATCATTTTCAAAATAAACTTTGAAAACAAAGAATGAATTAATAAATGTTTAACCAAGTAGTTAAGTAGATACTTTTTATTATTTCCTAAACATAAAAACCAGAAAAGAACCAAAAAGTTTTGAGTCTACCACTGTGTTTCCATCAAGTAATCATGTGTAGTTTTAAATTTATTGTCATTTATCGACCTCTTTCTTTGAAAAAATTTGTATTGATTTTTTTTATCGATCGATTTCAAATAAAAGGGTATTCTCAGTTCGGTTGTGTTTTTTATGTTTGTTGCCTCATAACTCCGCCAACTGTAAACCGATTCGGTAAATTATTGGTTTATTTGAAAGGGTATACATTGCAAATTGATTATTTATAATTTTGTTAGATTTTTTTATTAATTTATTCATTAGTACAAATATGTGTACATGGCGGACTTAATGCTAAAAGCAATCTTTTCCAGTCAACCATAGGGAAGTGTCAGAATACTCGAATGCGGTAAAAAATAAATTTTATAAAATTTGTATATTAGAAATAGGTTAAATTATTCTTTTTGATATTTAATATGGCAAACAAGTTGATAGATCATAAGATGGTATGTGCAATGGTTCTCTGGACGGCGGTCCTCGATTTTGTGAGGCCGTCATAGCTAAAAAAGAGGAGGCAGAAAGAGAGCAAGAGATGGCCTCTTCAGCCAGCGCCACCCGGCGAAGAAGAACGAGACGTCGAAGAAGGGACTCTGACGACCCGTCTCTTCCGACGTTCGGGCCTGGGGCAGCAACCGCGGGGGCGGCTGCTGTCCCACATAGGCCCTGAGGCAGACTGCTGACGTGCCCCCGTTGCCCCGACATTGGCGCGAGTAAGGAACACCGAGGGGTTTTAGCCGGTAGGAGTCCGGCAGTACCCATATATCTCCCCGAGGTATATGGGCCCCCATGAAGCATTTCCCCTCGTCAAAAAAAAATGTGCAATGGTTCTCAATTCAGTTGCATTTTTTTTATGTTTATTACCTCTATCATGGGCGAAACAGTATATTCTGTTATGTCAATGTTACTGCTCATGTCTATAGGCGACGGTTACCACTTTCCATCAGGTGGGCCGTCAGCTTGTTTGCCATTCTATGTTGTATAAAAAAAGTTATATACCGATTTCGGAAAATAGTTTTTTCTTTATCTGAAACAGTAAGTTTACAGATAGTTCACATAAAAAAATATCAGAATCGGTTTAGTAGTCCAGTTTTAAAATCACAATAATTGACTTTGTCTCATTTGAAGTTCGTTTTTGTTTTTCGAACTCAATCATAAATTATTTTTCATGATATTTAAAATGGCAAGTTGACGGCCCACGTGATGGCAAGTTGCAACCGTCGTCTATTCACATAAACCGTACCATGGATGTCAAAACTAAAGAGGAAATTTTTGAGTACTAAAATTGAATATTTGGTTGTCCCAAAGGTTGTCTGGAAGAGATTGCTTAGCGATAAGGCCGCCTTTTGTATCATTTCTTATTACAGTTAAATGTGTTTACTATTTTATAAATGGTGCAATAAAGTGTACATAAATAAATAAATATTTCAGTTTTGTTTGTAATGGATAAACTTAAAAACTACTTAACCAATAATTTTTTTTTCACCTTTAGAAAGACACATTATCAGCGAGTGACATAGACTCTATTTTATTTAAAAATAATGTGGGAAGTCGTGGTTAGTCGATAGTTACAATATACGTATACTGTGATGCCTATGGTACCTCAATTTTGTTACTATTCTTGAGGAATATGTTGTTCCTATATGCCTCCCGACCCTGTAATTTTACTGTTATATAACACCCTTCAAGTCGAAATACTATTTATATATTTCACATTTATCATCATCATCATTTCACCCATTAACTGTCCACTGTTGAACATAGGTCTCCCTCTATTTGCGAGATTTTGTCAGTAGTTGCCACCCTTAGCAGGCGAATTGGCAACCGTAGCCAGGCTTTGGTGCCGTTTAACGAGAGACGCTGCTGCCCATCCTTCGACCTTTAAATTCCCTTAGTCGCCTCTTACGACATCCACGGGAAAGGAAGGCGTGATCATTTCTATGCCGGGACTACACGGTGGACGCTTCACATTACATTACACAGAATTCAATCTACACCCTACCAGTTGTTCTGCAACTAAAATACAAAGTCTACACTCATTCGCTTTTTACAGAGCGCCGTAAAGCAAAGTTTACGAGGTACCGACCTGTCGCTTATTGCGAAGCAATTCAATCTTTATTTTTTAACGATTAAAGCTTACGAGTATAACAGAATAAAAACAATGTTATTAAGGCTACAACACTTAGTACGAGTAAGCTACAGTACAAAAGCTACTGTTTTTGTTAGTGACTAATTGAATCGTATTATGTTTGTATTGCTTGCATGAGTTTGTAACAATTTCAGTGGTATCAAAGACTTGTGAGCTAATAGCGGTTAAGTTGAAACTTTAGGATGTCAGCCATTAACTGTCCACTGCTGAACATAGGCCTTCCTCTATTCGGGGGTTTTGCTTATAGTTGCCATGTTTAGCAAACGGATTGGCAACCGCAGTTAGACTTTGGCGATGTTTTAAGAGAGACGCTGCTGATTATCCCTTCGCCTCTTACGACACCCACGAAAAAGGCAGGATGCAGCTTTTTATGTTGGTACACAGACTGACAGTTATAATAATAAATAACATAGTGAGTTGTGTTAAAAAAATCACCAATAACAAAATTTGATAATACTTTAAAAGGTATTTCTAAAATAATCTTGGATTCTAGAATCCTAAATTAAAAATTATTAATGTATAATTTTTTATTTAACTGTTGGAATGCCCACAGCTCCTTCTTACTGAATTCGAACGTCTGTCAACGTACCTATTATATAAAACTACAAGATTAATCCAATATTGATATTTCACCATATTTATAAAAACGTCATGCTGTTTTTTCGAAACGCTCCGTCTAGATGACATCAATTTATGGGATCTGTTACATAACTTGACTGCTTTCCTTAACAAAAACGCATTTTGTAAAGTCAGTCAGGGAAATTATGTACCTTACAAGTGTCAATAATGATTTATGTTGTTGGGCCGTTTCCCTAGATAAATGACCCTTCACTGCTCCTGTAAGTATGCATAGGAGATGTGGGTCACGAAAATACAGAATATGTTATCTAGTAAGGAGTTTCGATTGAGATTGCTTTCGTAAACATTGGTTTCTTTATGGGATGTTATTTGGTTTTTTATTTAATGCAAACATATATGTAAGATGTGCAATGTACCTTTTAAGATCGATCAGCAATGGGGGTGGGTGGATCTATAAAATTCACGATATTTCGTGATTTACTAATTCTTTTTAATGTAAATTTTCCTAAGAGGTTAGAGAAGGTTATTTGATTAGATTTATTTTATTTAATTCCGCCATTAATATTATTAACATTAGTGTTTGTGTAACTGCTATCACGCAGTTTGTATCATGGCAGAAATACGGGTAGAACAGTGTTTCCTGTTACAGACGATTTATGTACAAAGTATTTCACTGGTATTAGACAAGTGAATATGGAAGTGATTGCTACATTTAATTCATTATCATTTTGTGAAATTATAACGTTATTCACTGTGATATCAACAGTGACAAATCACAGAAAGTGATTTTCGCTCTCGATTCAGTGACTAACGAAACGATCTGATTACAGCAATTATCTGCGATTTCATTTATAGTGATTTATTGTGTTATTTGTGAAGCAAAGTAGCATGAGTGAAGTGTGATTTGGAATAACATAAAATTTTACTAGTGACATGTGAAATATTCCAAGCTTATAGGTAAATGTTATCAGACCATAGTCACCAATTATAGTGAAATAAAAAAAAATTATAATTTATTTAATGTTTCGATTTGTTATTAATTACGCGTAGAAAGCTTTTCTGTGATAATTTAAATAATAATTAGTTATTTTATAATTAAGCTCTATTAAAACAATTGGCCGTGTGGTTCCGGCATAGAATAATCACCCCTTCCTTTCTCGTGGGTGTCATAATAGGCGACTAAGGGAAGGCGAGGGATGGGCAGCGGCGCCCCTTTTAGAACTCCTCTAAAGTCTTACTGCGGTTGCCAATCCGCCTGCCAAGTATGGCAACTATTGGCAAAACCCTCCCCAAGGGGGAGGCTTATGTTCAGCAATGGACAGTTAAAGGCTGATATTATGATGACGATAAAAACAAATTGTAGCTATCCTTGAAAAACATTAACCTCCTTTCTTTAGTCGGGTAATAGTCTACGACTTGTTCGTTAAAGCAATATACTCCTTAAAAACGAGTTGCATTTAAAGTAGATGAAGTTTAAAATTGAATTTTATTAATTCTTGAATAAAAACTATTTCAATGCAAAAGTTTGCGTTGCAACTGTCCTGTTGTTTATAAATGTATTCCTTGAAATGGAAATTACCTTAATGGTTGTCAACCCCCGGCGTTCAGCGCAAAAATAAAGTTTTAAAACCTCGTGAACGGATGTGGTTAGATCATAAAAACAAATAGACTAACTAGAAGTGACATTCATATACTTTTTGAAAATGTACCATTTTTGCCTTCATATCCCATATCGATTAGGAGGGTTGTTACAAAATTTGATTTTAATGAATAATTTTACGATATTATTCGATTCACGAGTTATACGTGCATATAAGCATGCGTTTTTTCACTACGGTACCTATTTCTTGCAAACTCTGGATGATTTAGCTCTTGATAGGACGCGAGCTGTAAACTTATTTTTTTTTTATTGTGAGATTAAATAATGATGACATGCACTATCGATGTATGCTGGTGGGGTATCAGTTTTTTTTGATGGGTGAAAATGGTATGGTAACCCCGCCTGCGCTAACGGGATACGCTGGCGGAGCACCAGTGTAGGGTAATAGATGAGAATGAAAACAGGCTAGTTAGCCCATCATGATGAATTCATCAGTAATTAATTATGTAGTTTCCAGGGAGAACCGCGAGGAGGTCGACCTGGTTGGGTATATTGCTAGCAATGGGATTCTCAGTCTCCATTACTAACAATCCTTTTCCCCCAGGTGGGGTATCAGTTAGTTATGATAGGTTAGAATGATGTCAGGCCAGTTAGTCCTGTGATTTTACGAAATAATACAATAAAGAATTATTTCCGTATCAACGTATATTCGAATTAAGAACTATTTCTTTTTCACCCTCTCCTAATTTTTACGTTTACGTGAAAATTATAACAGATAAACATACATTTTACTATTACAATAAATCTCACACTTTTCACATGACAGTTTAACTTTTTACGAATTAGCACAACTTAATACAAGTATTATTATATATAAGAAGTTACATTACTATAATGACAAAAAACAATATTAAATAACAAACTTAGCAAATACTTGAGATCAATAAACTTTTATGTTTGTTAAATTTTATTTTATTCAATGCTTTTGTAAATATATCTGCAATTTGTATTTCTGTTGGACAATAGGCAATGCTAAATTCATTATTTTGATACAACTCGTATATATAATGATAACGAACGTCTATGTGCTTGGACCTCTTATTAAACACACCATTTTTAATTAATGCAATAGCGCTCTGATTGTCAATATGAAATGAAAGTTTTATATCAATATTCAGATCTTTAAGAAGAGATTTTATAAACATAGCCTCCTTACAACATTCAGCTGCAGATATAAATTCTGCTTCTGTAGAAGACAACGATACAATTGGCTGTCTTCTAGAGCACCATGAAACAGGACCACCTGACATCATTAAAACATAGCCCGTACGTCTTGTTTTAAGATCGCTCGCATAATCTGAATCACAGAAAACGGTAAGTTTTAGATCAGAACCGAATTTGTAGCACAAACCTTCTTCTAAAGTACCAGAAAGATATCTAAAAATTCTTTTTATGGCAATTATATCCTTCTTTTCAGGATTCTCCATACACCTACTAGCTTTACTAATAGCAAATGCTATATCTGGCCGAGTTCTGGTCGATAAATACAAGAGACTTCCTACGGCTTCTCTATAAGGATAATTTGATTTTTCTTCTCCATAGTACTCTATTTCTCCATCTGACTCTATTTCACCCTCTCCTACGGGTGTGGGAACTGGTTTACATTTATCCATATTAAACTTTTTTAAAAGTGTTTTTGTATATTCAGTTTGAGTCAAATGCCAACCTACTTCATTTACTTTTAACTCCATACAGATACAAATAGATACAAAGAGGGTTCAGTATAAGACGTAATCTCAAATTTCTTATTCAATTTACGTAGCAATTGCGTTAATTCTTCTGTTTTACCAATTACTACTCCATCATCAACATAAATAGCTAATAAAATTGACGCATCTTGGTTTTTATATATACATGGCTCATTTTTTAATTGATTAAATCCTAATTCTTTTATTTTTTCATTGA
This sequence comes from Galleria mellonella, assembly GCF_026898425.1. NCBI lineage: Eukaryota > Metazoa > Arthropoda > Insecta > Lepidoptera > Pyralidae > Galleria > Galleria mellonella. The sequence continues at coordinate 2,775,359 of NW_026442112.1, forward strand.
ACTTTTCATACCATCTTTTAGGAGACTGTCTAAGTCCGTATAATGACTTCAATAATTTACAAACTTTATTTTTTGAATCATATTGTATTCCCTTAGGAATTTTCATGAAAACTTGCTCGTCTTCCCTTAAATTTCCATTAAGAAACGCTGTTTTTACATCGAACGTCATTAATTTGTAGTTCTTGGCTGCAGCTATAGCAAACAAAGTTTTAATAGCATTTTGAGATGCAACTGGACTAAATATATTATCATAATCTACCTCTTGTTGTTCATTTCCTCTAACTACTAGTCTGGCTTTATGTTTTCCGTTTTCTTTAATTCTGAACACCCATTTATTAGAAAGTATTTTATGTCCTTTGGTCTCAGTTTTATCTACTATTTTCCAGACATTATTTTCTTCTAAAGAATTCAGTTCACTTTCTATAGCCTTTTCCCATTGTTCTTTTTCAGAACTTTTCAACGCTTCTTTGTAAGTAAGCAAAACATAATCCTTGTATTTTTCTGGTAATTTTTTAGTTCTTTTTGATGTTATTATTGTTTCTTCAGCCTCTCTTTGTCCCATTTCTTCTAAAATTCTTTTCTCTGCCTCTTTTTCTTCTTGTGGTTTTTTTTATTACTAATAGACTTTTACATTAATAGTTTCTGGTTTTGTAATTATTTCGGTGTTTATATTTTTACTATTTCTTTTTACGAATGTGATATCTCTCGCAACTATAACTTTTCTATTAACCTCGTCCCAAAGTCTGTATCCGTTATTTGTATATCCGATCATCCTATATTTTATTGCTCTGGTTTCCAATTTTTTAGTTGATGGCAATTTTTTAGCGAAGGCATCACACCCAAATTCACGAATATTCGAAAGATTTGGTAGCTTTCCATTCCATAGTTCGAAAGGAGTTTTATTATTTATAGACTCACTTGGTAGTCTATTGAGTAAGTATACGCTACAATAAAGAGCTTCACCCCGCATTTCTTTTTCCATTTCAGCCATAAACAGCAATGAACGTATTTTTTCATTTAAGGTTCTATTTAAACGTTCGGATTTACCATTTAATTGAGGACAATATGGTATTGAGTAATCTAGTTTTATTCCTTTTTCCTTACAATACATTCTAAAATTATTTGAAGTATACTCACCACCATTGTCACAACGAACTGTCACAACTTTCAAGTTGGTTTCACGTTTTGCTTCTGCAATAAAATTCTTTAAACAAGTAAAAACCTCGCTTTTAAATTTTAGTAGAAAAACCTTAGTGTAATGGCTATAGTCATCCAAAACAGTTAAGAAATATTTATTACCATTCCACGTTTCCATCTCAAAAGGACCACAAACATCTGTATGTAATATTTCTAGTTTTCTGCTGGCTCTAGTTCTTACGGTATTGAAAGGCAGTCTAGTTTGTTTAGCTTTTATACATACTTCACAACTTGCCTTCATACCTTCCTCATTTTCTATTTTTACACCATCCGCTACATTAGGTAAAATTTTTAAAATATTCTCACCTGGATGTCCTAATTTTCTATGCCAATTTTCTGCAGAGTTATCATTTTCCTTTAATAAATATACTTGTTCTTCTATTTTTACTTCTTTTTCTAATTTAACTACAAATAAACCTGAGTCTTCTTTCTTACCAGTTATTACTTTACCATTGCTGCGAATCTCTACACCATGTTTATTAAATAGAACGGAACCACCATTCCTAACAATCTCTGGAACAGATAATAAATTACGCGAAAGATCCGGCACACATAATACATTTGTTACATCACATTTAGTTCCAATAAAATCACCTACATATTGTGACTTCATACTAACATCTTTCTTAGCTATACCAACATCAATAGTTTTAGGTTTGATATTAGAAAGTAAAGTTTTGTCATTGACCATATGTACAGTACAACCAGAGTCGAGAACAAAACTTTCTGACATTTTAATTGTATTACGGCTAGAGGATAAAAAAGCAACATTATTATCGTACTTATTTTTTCTAAAAAAACAATCTTTCTCTTTGTGGTTAGTTTTCTTACAAATTTTACAGTATAAAGAATTTCTACAAAATTTTGCTATATGACCGAACTTATTACATTTAAAACACCTATTAGAAGAATGCGAGGTTATTGTCTGTCTATTATTACCTTCTTTTTTCAGCATTCTACCTTTATTTCCAGCAACTAAGGCCACTGATTGCACACTCTCCTTCTTCCTTTCTTCTTCTTTTACTAATCTCAATCTTAAATTCTTTAATGTTCTTTCTTCTTTAGGAGTACTTTCCCACGCAGTTACAAACGGTTGGTATGAGTCAATATTCGAAAATATGTTTAATATTTTGGATTCTACTAACGCATCATCAAAGGGCATTTTTAGTTGTTTTAATCTATGAACCAAATTTTCAAACCTTGAGAAATTTTCATCCATTGTCATATCATTTTCAAATTTATAATTATAGAAATCTTGTAACAAACTCATCTTTTTTCGTTCTTCCGATCCTTCGAATAAATCGCTTAGTACTTTATACATTTCATAAGCAGTCGTACAATCAAATAGTTGTGTTTTATATTTTTTTGATACTGTTTGAAGGATGATGTGCTTAGTCAAAGCATCTTTATTCGATTGTTCACTTTCTAGTTTTATATTTACGTTGTCTATATATTGTATCAATCCTTTCGCTTCCAGCAGAATCCTAAATTCGAATTTCCATAACTGAAATGATGTTACATCATCTAAAATAGTGACTCGGTGGATTTCTTCTGCTGTTGCGACGGCCATTTTCAGACTGAAATTTTTCTTTTTACTTTTACTTTTTACTTTTAATTATTTTTTTATTTCTTACTATATTTTATTTATTTTACGCGCAGAAACGCAAAAACTAGCCCATAACCTGTGATTTTACGAAATAATACAATAAAGAATTATTTCCGTATCAACGTATATTCGAATTAAGAACTATTTCTTTTTCAAGTCCATGGTGATAAATTCACTAGAAATTGATTAAGATGGTTTCCGGGTCAATCCGGAATTGTCTATGTTGGTACTAGTTTATGTATTTTGTTATGGTTAAATAAAGCATTATTATTATTGTTCCTGGCAAGAGGGCAGTTAATACACATTACTTTTAACTTTGTAATCACTTGAGTGTCAGTTCTGTTTATTCTTATAGCTAGTCTAAAGGCCTGTGATTAATTAAACTCTGCGAATGTTCTCACGTCACAGTATTAATAAACCGGCTTTTATACTGGCACTATCATTTTCTGTTAATATCGCAAATGGGTTATGTAATTCTAGAGGTGAAAATTATTTTAAAAGAACTATAAAACAGAATAAATCCTCAACACTAGAGTGCGTTTAATATCGTGTAAAACTGAACATAAAGTTAATTAAACGCCCATAGGCTGTAATGACCGTTTACCATCAGACGGGCTGCATGCTTGTTTACCACTTTCGCGGTATAAAAAAATTAAATTTTCATATCCTAGTATAATTTATTTCATAACAGTACAAAATCAGACAAAGAAAGACATAGGTAGAATATAACATCTTAGAATAATTGTATATAATTACAAAAATCAACGAAGGATGGAGATGATTATCTGGAAGAAGGATCGAGTTAGTAACGAACAGGTCATACTTAAAGTTAAGGAAAAGAGACAAATTTTAAAATATAATATTGAAATCGGAAGAAAGAAAATGTTCGAACACTTGATACGTTGCAATGAACTTATGAATATCATAATAAACGTTATGGTGGAAGAAAGAAGGAGAGGGGAAGACATAGACACAGTTACATTATGTAGATCAAGGAAAAAGTTGGTGTCATGTTGCATTAGGAGGTGAAGAGACTCGTTGAATATCGTAGTGAATACCAAAAGGTCCACCGACAAGAGCATAGCTCTTATATAAGAGTGAATGAAATGTCTGTGCTCCTGGCTTTGCCTATATGACCATATTTAAAAGTAGCTTATAAGAGGATATACCTACAGATTTGAAATAAAGTCTGTATGCCAAATTTTATGAAGATTGAGTTATTAAAGCTTAGAGAGATAACAAATAAACACCCAAGTAAAGAAATATACATTCTGATCAGTGATTATTCGACTTTATTCTCGTGAATCCTTACTAATAATAAAATAAGTGTGTATGCGGAAAATGCTGCGGGATATTGGTAATTTATAATATTAGTAAAATTAGTCCGTGGTCAAATCTGGTAATTGACTTGCTAAACAGCTTTGAGGTAACTAACTACCTTTTTGTTTTTAAATTAAAACCACGACTTTCCTATAAAAAAAGAAATGTTTAAAAAAAATATATCTAGTATTACTCAGGATGATTAATACTAGATATATGTGATAAGAGTTCTAATGATATACTACACATTCAAATTCGACCAGGAGTTTAGAAGTAATGATGGAATAAAGAAATATAAGAAATCTAAATATAGTACGAATGCATTCCTTTTTAGGCAGTCTTTTATTGCATAAACAAACTTAATCTCATTCACCATTTATATAAGTAAGGATAACACGAATTGTTATATACTGAAATCAAGTATATAGGTCTCTTTTAACAACGCTATTGAACTTTCCTTACATAATACTTTCGATAGCTTCCAAGAATATCGGGTCAGCGGAGTGCTTAAAGTTAGATCGGTCGAAGTTGGTATCTATTGACAACATGGCGGGGGTGGATGACATCGTTAGATATCGGACTTTTTATCTGCTCTATCAAGAAAATCTAAAACTAGTCTCCACGTTAAGGTTTGAACGACGTTTTGAGAAGATCATAATACGGGACAAATTATAAAAGTGGACAAAGGAAGGTTGAGGCCATTAATACTTGGTGGTTTTAATAGCTTCGAGCTTCCTCCATAATGTCTTTCTACTCCATAAAGAACTTAAAAAGATATTGATCATTGATGGCGTATCTTAAGTGCAGTGCTCCTTAGCACAATAGTCGGAACAGTGACTTCAATTCATTTCTCGATTCGATTTACCGCTGCTTGTATTGGCTGGTTACCTATTGAGATATAGGCTGTATTTTGGAGAAGCTACAATTTTAAAATACAGGGGAAAAACGAGTATGCAGCTCCCCTGATTGTAAGTGACTGCCACACTGTAAAATTCCAATTCAATTGTCGAAGATTACCCCAAACTGCACCATATCTGTTCTAATTCTTTGCACACATCAGCCTGTACGAAAAAATATTTTAACGAAATGGTTACTTGCTTGTTTAAAGTTGGTCGACTTTGCTGGAAAACTTTTGATCTCAAAACATTTTGAGTTGCCATATAACCAGAGACAAGAAGAAGTGATCTTTATGTAGGTATTATTTTCAATAAGTCTTTGTCTCTATTTTTTATGCATCTTGTTATGACAAATAAACTGGCGGTCCATTGAAAAGAAAATGATAATTTTCTTGTATAAACAAGAACTATGGACATCAAGAATATCCTGTCGTCAGGTTTGGGATGCTATTTCTGAAAATTAAGATGTATTCCCGTAAGTATCCTATGATTTCACTGTCATATTTCACCTCTTAAACCAAAAGATCACATGTTTCGTTGATTATATTTTATGTGCCAGGAAAAGAAGGGCGATCTAATGCATTCTTTAGAATTATCTATATGTTAAACAATGCTATTTTCATAATTTAATAATATATTTAATACAGGTTAATTCCGTTCTAGCCATGTAGATCCCGACATAGGTCACCCCTTCCTTTCCCGTGGATGTCGTAAGAGGCGATTAAGGGAGCTGATTAAGCTGGTCGAGGGATGGGCAGTAGTGTCCCTCTTAAAAAATCATCAAAAGCCAAATTGTGATTGCCAACCCGCCTGCCAAATGTGACAACCTCCCTTATGGGGAAAGCTACTTTCAGCAATGGACAGTACCGGCAGATACAACAACAACAATCCCCGTTCTACTCCCAAGCATTGTATTGAAATTTTAATAAAATCTAAGTTTTCGTACCTGCGAGACGTCGAACTTCAGTTTTGGCTTGTTTGCAACGAATATTGCAAACGTTTTAAAGCTCCCAGTTCAGGAGATGGGGTTGTATTTGTTTTCTTGTCGAAATGTTAATAAAAATTTTCTTTTGGGCTGAGAAAATACATTCTTCTTGCTAGAAAGAGAATGGAATTATGAGTAGATAGTTATTAAAATATGGAAATAGTGAATAGTCTGTGATGGTCCCCCCTTGTTGCACCCCTATATAAAAACTACCCTCTAACTAACCTAACAAGGATAACCTACAAAGCCTAAGAAAAGCCTACGAAGGCTTAACCTAATGAAAACTCATGAAAATCTAATGAAAACTTACCCTAAGGAATGGCCTAACACCCTCAATATAACCCCATATCTATATTGCCTTATATACCCCAAACACCCTATGAATTATATAACCTTTACAATAAACATATAATATTGAACAGATCTTATAGTAGAACACTTGATCATTTGGCCAGATAAATAAATGAGTGATCGTCTAGTAATGTAGGACCCGTTGTGTGTGTAATAACCAAAAGGTTCTTTAATTGGTATATGATAGGAGTTAAATAATGAAGATGATTGATAAATATTTAAGGATTAAGAATAATTAATGAATTATACTCATAATTCATGTAACTAGGAAGTTAGAATATAATATATTAATTTAATAGTAAATTACAGAATAACTGTAATAATAAAAAAAATGGGGAGCGGTCGGGCCCCTCACACGCCCGGACCAGTGGAAGACTTTCCAACTATCTATAACTCTTCCTCCTAAAAGGTAGGGAAGGGTATTACTATTTATTAATGCACTCTGATGGTAATAAGGGAATGAGTATTCTCAGTTCCAAACCAAACATAAGTACATTTACTTCAACATTACAGTGGCTCCACCAGCCCCACGATGCTTCCAGTATAAATTAGTGTTTGCCAGAGGCAAACGGATCGGAACTGAAATCCCAGGATCACTCCGACACGAGAGCTTACTCATGGGCGATGACCCTTTCAGTTCTATATGGCGACATAGAGATCACCCACTAACAGTACGAAACTGTTTCCCAGCGTCACCCTGTTATGAGCTTACTCAATGGGGGTTTCCCTTCGGCTCCACAAGAGATCAGACCAAGAAGCGAGATCACCCAGACACCAGAACTTACTTTGTTGGGACATAACCCTTCGGCCCTATAATGTGACATTAGAGATCACCTGTGAAGACAGTCCGATAGAGATGAAGATTTGTGTGATAGGGGATACCTTCCACACCCTGGAATTGGCCAAGCCATATAATGTTGATAATTGCTATATCATAACATAGCATTGTCAATTTAATATTATTTACTTAATACCAAGAATACTCAAGGTTCAAGTTAAATCTGTTGATTAGGCCGGAGCCTAAAAACGAGTAGTCCAACCCATAGGTCGAGAGCTACTAAAAGTAATGAGTGCTATTGAATGAACTATAAGTCCAGTCAATTATATATAATATTATTGTTGATTAACCACATTGTGAATTAACCAATTATTTATTCAGAGAGATATATCTAAAGGAATTATAAGTCCTTTAAAAGACACTGATTAATCACAAGTTAACAACGTCTCGTGAAATAACCAGTTGGGTTTTCTATAAGTTTGAGGACACTAAGTCCAACAAGCTATTATTGTGTTGAGAGTAATAGAGATCTTTTGTAATATTTGTAGAGGTTTGATTAATCACATTGTGAAATAATCAGATTAAATAATTATGTAGCTTTATAGAGAGGACTATAAGTCCTAATTGGTTGTTGTCATAAGTACTGATAAATTACACATTAAAGTGCCAGGTCAATTATTATATATAGGTATATAGGAAGGACAATAAGTCCTATTTGTGTATGTTGTAGTAGTAGAGGCAACATATTGCATAATTATAATGTGAAAGATATAGATTAAATATATATATTTGTATAGAAAGGACAGTAAGTCCCATACAATTATTGTAGCTGTACTATAGTTATACTATATCTACTTCCTTTTAGTGTCTTAGTAAACCTATTTACTAAGAGGATTTCTCATATAAACAAGTGTTTTAGTGTTTAAATCATCATGATTAAATCCCTAAGAAATTAGGTCTTTAAATAATTATCATATCATTTAAGTGAAATTTCTCATATAAATAATTCCAATATTTCCCCTACAGTTATTATAAAATAACAGAAAATTATATAAATTTTCTATAGACTTAGATATAGAATCATAACGTGTATAATCTCCTTTTGTTTGACATCTGTCACATTAATGACGTATTGAATGACGTATTGATGTATTGAATTGAATTTTGATTATCTATCACAACTGTCAACGTAACAAATACTAGCAAGTTTGTTTATTTGTATTTGTTTAATATAATTAAATATAAAATCATCATATATCAACCGTAATATACAACTAAATTATCAGTGACATAAATAATCATGGCTTACACCAGAAATAATTAATAGTATCCAGTAATGCTGCAGTTTTATATTCATATCAGTAGCCAAGCTTACTTTCAAATTCAAAAATGAACAGAAGATTAGAAGTTTAACATTCTTATTGCAATTGTACTTGCAATAATATATACATACAGTACTAATTATCAAGAACATTCCTCAAATACATGTGTGGTGAAGATTTTCCCAAATATGCTATTTATTTGATTTCTAACCTCTAATGTAAATTTATTAAAGAAGTGAATAATCAGTGTTAGTGTTTGCTTTATTAATATTTAAAGTAATTGTCCCAACTTGATATTAATAAGATCATATCCCCTTGAATACAGCCCAACATATACAACTAACTCAATAATTAAATGCATAAAATATATTTTACTACTTGTATACCTCCATTCTATTCCCATAAAATATTTAAAATATGTATATTAAATATAAATCCAATAAAGATTCACTAATATTAACCCTGTCTGAACTTGTCTAGTCAATATAGCATGAACAAACAACACACATACAACTTTATCGCCATGACAACTTTCTTCCTAAATATGAGTAAAATACATAACTCATACTTGTCATTTAGTATTAATTTTATACTGTACATGAGGTACAGTTACCTAGTTAATAGTAATTATAGTCAGAGAATCCTTTGATAATTTTATTATCACTAGGAATTAAATCCACACCTATAATATCAGCATAATTAAATATTATTAGTAATCAGTAATACACACAGAATTGTTATTATCAGCTTGCTTACTACAACAAAATCAATATTAAAGTTTATAATAAATCAAAACAAAATATCTATTTAAACAATACAGGCTTGTTTACCATAAACACCCCACAGTCACATGAATTTATCTAGTAACACAATTAATAATGTATTAAAAGTATTACATTCACATAATATCACTTGCAACAGTTAAGCTGTCTCTTTGTACATCTGATGTAAAACAAATTGCCACATGTAGTCATGGATAATCAAATATAGACTAAGAATCATTAATCTGGTCGACCGAGTAATGGTATAAAAACATTTCACCATGAAGCGTTAAGTATGAACAGATATTCCAAACCAACACTGTAATAGTGTAATAAATACAAATATTTCATCATCATCATCGTCTCAACCATCACCAACCCACGACTGAACACAGGCAATTTCCACCGACTGACACAAGGAACGGCCCCACAATACACATAAAACAGTCACTCCAAACAATGGAGGTAGCCCACACCGCACTTGCATTCACAGGGTCGCCACTCAATAACCCCTCTCTCTCATCAATGGCTGTTTCCCCAGCAATGAGACCAGACCATAGTCACTTTAGTCTATTATCCTCAATAAATAAATACTTTATAATAACTAGATATGAAACTAGTTCAATAGTTGATTCAATAAGTATTTTCCAAACTGGACAATTAGAACATTGAATCAAATTAATGAAGTTCTATCAAACGACCATATAATTGGATTTTGTATATGAGTAGAATAACGTAAGTACGTAAATTATATTGATGTAAACTTTGTTCAAATGTGATTGCATTTAACGATAAACGCATTACCTAAAGGTATATGGACTCGATTAAATACGTATTTTAATAGTTGTTGGGAAAAATATTAATTATAAACTTTGCCTGTGATCACAGTCAAAAATCTAACTACGTAGTAATAAATGGAACAAGCTCACCGGATTCTCCAGTCTTCCATTGACTCTTTTCACACATTTAATCGATAGTGATACACTAAGATCTTAAACCCCTTCATAGATCCAGTCACTCCTAGCTCTCTATCCCAGTTATCTTTTTTATTTTATTGCGCAGTTCCTAAAACACGACTCCCGCGCCATTTTTTTTTTCTTTTTTCTTTTATTGCGCAATTCCTAAAAAGCGACTCTCGCGCGCCCGCCGATCTCCCGTCTCCTTTTTTTTTTTATTTCTTTCTATTCTTTCTCTAATAACGTCATAGATTATGTCACCGAAGGGTAGATATTTCAATAATCAGATTTAGCCTATTATTCGAACTGAACTTTTCTTTAAATTCAATTTAATTATATGTTAACGTATTTTGATATTTTATATTAAATTGATTATCGAATTTATAAAACTTTAAAGGCTCTCATAAACCTTATTAAACTGTGTTGTATGTATCTTTTTTACACCTGATGATAAAAAGGTAAACTATAATTTGGTTAATATAAAATATAATATATTTTTGTTTAATTTATTTAATTTTCTTGTGACATCCACTACACTTTGGAAATACATCAAAGGAGTTTCCCTTCTGTGTCAATATTTCATATATGGTAACGTCTTCTCTGTACGCTATTGTGAACCTTGACTTTAAAGTTTGTTTATATTAAATAGCTCAGCTTTCGCAGCGGTCACCCATAGGAACCCCTGTTTCTTTTCTATGTACTTATATGGTATTAAACCTATTGTACTATAGGCGAACCGTCACATCCGGCCCCCTAATTATCAAGGAGTTTACCGGATTGATAATTACAACAAGATAAGTTTATTGTTACAATTTTTTTTTTCAACCCTAAAAATGTACTTCACATATGTGTATATAATTTAACTTTACAGAGCTTAAGATCATCATTTAAATTTTTCATTGATTCATCGATACTAGCCTAACACTCTGACATTCTTAAGACTCAAAACAATAAAAGTATTAAAAAGATCTTTAAACCCGAAGTTATGTGTTGTTGAATGTTATGTGTATGAATAGCCTTAAAATTTCTACTCAATATATTAATAATTAAGCATAATATTTATTTATGAATAGATTTGTAAATAATTATTTATAATTAATTTGCATACGCTTTAATAATAGAGTGAATTCATTAAATTTCATAATTAAAATTTTTATACTCGTTTATTTTATATGTAATAAATTCAATGCATGTAATTACAATGTCATAAACAGCATAAATGAATACAATCCTAAATGTGTGCAAAGGAATCTATAAAACCTAAATATTTGAAAAGCCTAAGTATGTGATGAGTCTAAATGTATAAAACCTGAATATTTGAAGAGCTTCAAGTAAAGAACCTAATAGATACGTTATTTGTATCAGTAAATTTAGATAAAGTATCTATTTAAAAGATACGAGTTAAAACATCTAAATGGAAGTTCATAATTAAAAGCTTAAATGTATGAGTATAACATATCAACAAGCGAAAGAGCCTAAGTAAAAAACCTAAAGCGAAATGAAGTGAAATAATTTAAGCATTAAAATGTAATAAATGCAAAAAGGAATCCTAAAATAATTGTCTAAGTGTAAATAAATGATTAGATAAAATCCCAAGTTAATTAAATATTAAAATGAAGATGTTCAAATAAATTTTTTAAAATAAATTTAAACAATACGAATAAAACTTTATGAAGCGTCTAAGTAACCACAAATACATATTTCATCTAAGAAATAACCTAGTGTTTATTAAATAAAAAAAATAATAGTCCGTAACAAAATTCAAATAAATTTAATTTTTATTTATTAATTTTAATCATAGAAGTAAAGCTTATATAAATAATAATTTATCACCACCGGCCCCCCTGTCTGACAAATTTTGCACGGCCCCCCAATTTTAAGACTTTTATAAATATGTTGCATAAAATAATACAAACGGCCCCCATAATTTAAAACTCTTTTAATAAATTCTCTTTAAATTTCTTTAATATACTTAAATTACCAATGACTATTTCTTAATACTCTCAGAAATAACATGATCAATAAGTTTTATAATAAAATATTATGTAACCCCATTAGATAGGTAGATAGACACCCCAAAAGATCACAACAGCAAACCTAACACAAATACAAACAACTACATTAGATACATCAATTAATTTATTTTGTATAATAAATTATTATTTCAAAAGATACAAATATTTTGTGTTATGTGCAACTATAAAGGACTAAATAAACTAAGTGTGCGCAACATCTAAATATGTAGAATGCTTAGGCATGTAGAGAATGCACGCGTATAAACAGCCTACAAAATCCCCCTTTGATATAAATATAAAGTATTTTTTTTTTTTTATAAAATGTCTAATTCGAAATAAGTGAATAATCAAATAGAATCTGAAATATAATTGTAAAGTGGAATAAAGAAATTATGTATGAACCATAAATAAAATATTATAATAGCATCCTAATAAATTGTTGGAATTAAATTTAACAACATGAAAACACCTAATTAAATTTTCAAATTTAGGTAATCAAATAAAGTAACTAAAGGCCCTAACTAACCTTAATGATATTTTATGAAACGTCTAACTTTCAATTTGAAACCCCCTATAAAACATTATATAAGCTATTTAAACATCTTAGGATGATCAAAATCAAATCATAATTATTATTTTTTTTTTATATATATAATTAATGTCACTGCATCATAAAAGTTTATGAAATAAAAGTCAATTGGATATTTCCTCAGAAATAAATAATGTCATTAATTCATCTTAAATCATTTCTTTCACAATAAAAAGAATTTAATAAATTTTATGTATAAGTCATTATAGCATAATTATTGTTTATAAAATTTATATAATGTTAAATTAATAGTTTAGTAAGTATTGAGAATTAATGAAGCAAAAGAATAATAAATGTGTCCTATAGCATAAAATTAGATCAATGTGAACTGAATATAACCTAGTAAGCTATCCTCACTACTATTGTTATGTACCTATTAGTGTAATACTTAATATTATTTACTCAATTGATATAGAGTAAAATAAAATATAAACTAAATCATGTAAATTTGTTGTATAATTGACTCCAATAGGTAACCACTGAATGAATTTGATAAATTAAATCCTAAGAACATGAGATAACAGTAAAATAAGCTATTTACCTATAGACATAGAAATCATGAAATTAGGTCCAAATCCTAGATCTATGACGGTATAATTATTTAGTCATAATCATCAAAGTTGGTTTTGAGTTATACTATTAGCAGATATTACTGTTTAACTTTATACTCCTTCATATTTTAATAACCAATCCCTGAACTCACAAGCTCCAATTGTGACCAAGTGTTCATATTGATCTGATATGTAAATAGCCATGAACCAATTATATCCTGGTCACGGCACCAATTGTGATGGTCCCCCCTTGTTGCACCCCTATATAAAAACTACCCTCTAACTAACCTAACAAGGATAACCTACAAAGCCTAAGAAAAGCCTACGAAGGCTTAACCTAATGAAAACTCATGAAAATCTAATGAAAACTTACCCTAAGGAATGGCCTAACACCCTCAATATAACCCCATATCTATATTGCCTTATATACCCCAAACACCCTATGAATTATATAACCTTTACAATAAACATATAATATTGAACAGATCTTATAGTAGAACACTTGATCATTTGGCCAGATAAATAAATGAGTGATCGTCTAGTAATGTAGGACCCGTTGTGTGTGTAATAACCAAAAGGTTCTTTAATTGGTATATGATAGGAGTTAAATAATGAAGATGATTGATAAATATTTAAGGATTAAGAATAATTAATGAATTATACTCATAATTCATGTAACTAGGAAGTTAGAATATAATATATTAATTTAATAGTAAATTACAGAATAACTGTAATAATAAAAAAAATGGGGGAGCGGTCGGGCCCCTCACACGCCCGGACCAGTGGAAGACTTTCCAACTATCTATAACTCTTCCTCCTAAAAGGTAGGAAGGGTATTACTATTTATTAATGCACTCTGATGGTAATAAGGGAATGAGTATTCTCAGTTCCAAACCAAACATAAGTACATTTACTTCAACATTACAGTGGCTCCACCAGCCCCACGATGCTTCCAGTATAAATTAGTGTTTGCCAGAGGCAAACGGATCGGAACTGAAATCCCAGGATCACTCCGACACGAGAGCTTACTCATGGGCGATGACCCTTTCAGTTCTATATGGCGACATAGAGATCACCCACTAACAGTACGAAACTGTTTCCCAGCGTCACCCTGTTATGAGCTTACTCAATGGGGGTTTCCCTTCGGCTCCACAAGAGATCAGACCAAGAAGCGAGATCACCCAGACACCAGAACTTACTTTGTTGGGACATAACCCTTCGGCCCTATAATGTGACATTAGAGATCACCTGTGAAGACAGTCCGATAGAGATGAAGATTTGTGTGATAGGGGATACCTTCCACACCCTGGAATTGGCCAAGCCATATAATGTTGATAATTGCTATATCATAACATAGCATTGTCAATTTAATATTATTTACTTAATACCAAGAATACTCAAGGTTCAAGTTAAATCTGTTGATTAGGCCGGAGCCTAAAAACGAGTAGTCCAACCCATAGGTCGAGAGCTACTAAAAGTAATGAGTGCTATTGAATGAACTATAAGTCCAGTCAATTATATATAATATTATTGTTGATTAACCACATTGTGAATTAACCAATTATTTATTCAGAGAGATATATCTAAAGGAATTATAAGTCCTTTAAAAGACACTGATTAATCACAAGTTAACAACGTCTCGTGAAATAACCAGTTGGGTTTTCTATAAGTTTGAGGACACTAAGTCCAACAAGCTATTATTGTGTTGAGAGTAATAGAGATCTTTTGTAATATTTGTAGAGGTTTGATTAATCACATTGTGAAATAATCAGATTAAATAATTATGTAGCTTTATAGAGAGGACTATAAGTCCTAATTGGTTGTTGTCATAAGTACTGATAAATTACACATTAAAGTGCCAGGTCAATTATTATATATAGGTATATAGGAAGGACAATAAGTCCTATTTGTGTATGTTGTAGTAGTAGAGGCAACATATTGCATAATTATAATGTGAAAGATATAGATTAAATATATATATTTGTATAGAAAGGACAGTAAGTCCCATACAATTATTGTAGCTGTACTATAGTTATACTATATCTACTTCCTTTTAGTGTCTTAGTAAACCTATTTACTAAGAGGATTTCTCATATAAACAAGTGTTTTAGTGTTTAAATCATCATGATTAAATCCCTAAGAAATTAGGTCTTTAAATAATTATCATATCATTTAAGTGAAATTTCTCATATAAATAATTCCAATATTTCCCCTACAGTTATTATAAAATAACAGAAAATTATATAAATTTTCTATAGACTTAGATATAGAATCATAACGTGTATAATCTCCTTTTGTTTGACATCTGTCACATTAATGACGTATTGAATGACGTATTGATGTATTGAATTGAATTTTGATTATCTATCACAACTGTCAACGTAACAAATACTAGCAAGTTTGTTTATTTGTATTTGTTTAATATAATTAAATATAAAATCATCATATATCAACCGTAATATACAACTAAATTATCAGTGACATAAATAATCATGGCTTACACCAGAAATAATTAATAGTATCCAGTAATGCTGCAGTTTTATATTCATATCAGTAGCCAAGCTTACTTTCAAATTCAAAAATGAACAGAAGATTAGAAGTTTAACATTCTTATTGCACTTGTACTTGCAATAATATATACATACAGTACTAATTATCAAGAACATTCCTCAAATACATGTGTGGTGAAGATTTTCCCAAATATGCTATTTATTTGATTTCTAACCTCTAATGTAAATTTATTAAAGAAGTGAATAATCAGTGTTAGTGTTTGCTTTATTAATATTTAAAGTAATTGTCCCAACTTGATATTAATAAGATCATATCCCCTTGAATACAGCCCAACATATACAACTAACTCAATAATTAAATGCATAAAATATATTTTACTACTTGTATACCTCCATTCTATTCCCATAAAATATTTAAAATATGTATATTAAATATAAATCCAATAAAGATTCACTAATATTAACCCTGTCTGAACTTGTCTAGTCAATATAGCATGAACAAACAACACACATACAACTTTATCGCCATGACAACTTTCTTCCTAAATATGAGTAAAATACATAACTCATACTTGTCATTTAGTATTAATTTTATACTGTACATGAGGTACAGTTACCTAGTTAATAGTAATTATAGTCAGAGAATCCTTTGATAATTTTATTATCACTAGGAATTAAATCCACACCTATAATATCAGCATAATTAAATATTATTAGTAATCAGTAATACACACAGAATTGTTATTATCAGCTTGCTTACTACAACAAAATCAATATTAAAGTTTATAATAAATCAAAACAAAATATCTATTTAAACAATACAGGCTTGTTTACCATAAACACCCCACAGTCACATGAATTTATCTAGTAACACAATTAATAATGTATTAAAAGTATTACATTCACATAATATCACTTGCAACAGTTAAGCTGTCTCTTTGTACATCTGATGTAAAACAAATTGCCACATGTAGTCATGGATAATCAAATATAGACTAAGAATCATTAATCTGGTCGACCGAGTAATGGTATAAAAACATTTCACCATGAAGCGTTAAGTATGAACAGATATTCCAAACCAACACTGTAATAGTGTAATAAATACAAATATTTCATCATCATCATCGTCTCAACCATCACCAACCCACGACTGAACACAGGCAATTTCCACCGACTGACACAAGGAACGGCCCCACAATACACATAAAACAGTCACTCCAAACAATGGAGGTAGCCCACACCGCACTTGCATTCACAGGGTCGCCACTCAATAACCCCTCTCTCTCATCAATGGCTGTTTCCCCAGCAATGAGACCAGACCATAGTCACTTTAGTCTATTATCCTCAATAAATAAATACTTTATAATAACTAGATATGAAACTAGTTCAATAGTTGATTCAATAAGTATTTTCCAAACTGGACAATTAGAACATTGAATCAAATTAATGAAGTTCTATCAAACGACCATATAATTGGATTTTGTATATGAGTAGAATAACGTAAGTACGTAAATTATATTGATGTAAACTTTGTTCAAATGTGATTGCATTTAACGATAAACGCATTACCTAAAGGTATATGGACTCGATTAAATACGTATTTTAATAGTTGTTGGGAAAAATATTAATTATAAACTTTGCCTGTGATCACAGTCAAAAATCTAACTACGTAGTAATAAATGGAACAAGCTCACCGGATTCTCCAGTCTTCCATTGACTCTTTTCACACATTTAATCGATAGTGATACACTAAGATCTTAAACCCCTTCATAGATCCAGTCACTCCTAGCTCTCTATCCCAGTTATCTTTTTTATTTTATTGCGCAGTTCCTAAAACACGACTCCCGCGCCATTTTTTTTTTTCTTTTTTCTTTTTTTTTGCGCAATTCCTAAAAAGCGACTCTCGCGCGCCCGCCGATCTCCCGTCTCCTTTTTTTTTTTATTTCTTTCTATTCTTTCTCTAATAACGTCATAGATTATGTCACCGAAGGGTAGATATTTCAATAATCAGATTTAGCCTATTATTCGAACTGAACTTTTCTTTAAATTCAATTTAATTATATGTTAACGTATTTTGATATTTTATATTAAATTGATTATCGAATTTATAAAACTTTAAAGGCTCTCATAAACCTTATTAAACTGTGTTGTATGTATCTTTTTTACACCTGATGATAAAAAGGTAAACTATAATTTGGTTAATATAAAATATAATATATTTTTGTTTAATTTATTTAATTTTCTTGTGACATCCACTACACTTTGGAAATACATCAAAGGAGTTTCCCTTCTGTGTCAATATTTCATATATGGTAACGTCTTCTCTGTACGCTATTGTGAACCTTGACTTTAAAGTTTGTTTATATTAAATAGCTCAGCTTTCGCAGCGGTCACCCATAGGAACCCCTGTTTCTTTTCTATGTACTTATATGGTATTAAACCTATTGTACTATAGGCGAACCGTCACAAGTCTATGAACTGACGCTGGTGGACGGACTGTATACGTAATGCTGTAGTGCGAGAGTCAGTCGATATGTATGGATGTATTGGTGTAAAAATGAGAAAAGTGTAGGTTGTATCCTGATTTTTTCATTCATTGTTTGCATCCATATCAGCTACCAACTATTAACTGCTGAACATAAGCCCCTTGGGGATGGGGAAAACGGGTTTTCCCAGTAGTTGGCATACTTGATAGGCGGGTTGGTAATCGCAGTTTTTTTAATGGGTGATAATGGTATGATAACCCCGTCTGTGCTATCGGTATACAGGGCACCAGTAATAGATGATTAATGAGGATGAAAGCAGGTTAGTCAGCCCATCCTGACGAATTAAACTAGAATTAGCCACGACGGTTTTCAGGGGAACCACGTGGAGGTCGACATGACAGGGTATATTGCTAGTAATGGGGCTATTTGACTCCATTACTAACAATCGCAGTTAGGTTTCGGTAATATTTTACGATGGAATGCCCATTGCTCAACCATTAAGTTCCTTTAGTCACTTCTTATGGTATTTATGGAAAAGAAAGAAGTGCCCAATTTTATACCGGCACCAAAGGAAATCATTGTTTGCATGTTGAATGAATATTGAATGAAAGCACGATAAACCAGATGAAACGGAAAAGAAACAAAGAATGGATGGAACAATTATCAGAGACTGCTACAAATTACTCTGAATGAAATTGCAAATAGTCGTTGCATTCGAATTTATTCGTGAGTCATCGGCTGCGCTCGGTTAGCAGTGAAGTGAAATCGCAGCAGACAGTCGGCGAGCGAATAGAAACTTTATCACGCTGCGTTAAAATCCCTAATCGCTCGCTCTTATCATAAAAATAATAATTTCACTTCCAATAGCAAATAGTAGCGAGTGCTAAATTAAGTCACAGTGAGCGAAAATCATAATTATAATTTGTCATTGGTTATATCGCTGAATGAAAATAATAATTTCTTAAATGATAATGTATTAAATGTAGCAATAATTTTCATACTGACGAGGAACTCTTTCCTGTTTACGTATTTTTATAACCAACAAGGTTATCTATTACTACGTCAGTGAAGAAAAACAAGATTTACTCTTATGTTACGCACCAGTTATATGTACTTATGGTTATAATTTTTATTTAAAAAAATATTACCAGAGGGAGACTTTGTACAAAAGTCGATTGCTTGGGTACCTCTGTCCCATTCGTGTTTCAACTGTAAACCAATTGTGTTTGCATGGCTGTATTTTGGTTTGAAAGGTGGGATATGGCGTGGATGTACAGAGTACAGAGGAATAACACCTGAGTCCTCAGGAATGGCAACGCCCCATGCGTTGCCATGCGTATTTTATGTTTATTACCTCTATCATAGGCGAAACAGTACACTCTGTTATGTCCATGGTACTGCTTTATGTCTATAGGCGACGGTTACCACTTTCCATCAGGTGGGCCGTCAGCTTGTTTGCCATTCTAAGTTGTAAAAAAATCTAATATTATTGGCTTAGATTATTGATTATTATTATTAATATTTATATTTAGTTGAAGATTAAAATATTAAAATAATAATATCCATTATCATCATAATTAACCTTTAACTGTCCACTGCTGAACATAAGCCTCCCCTTTGGGGGGTTTGCTAGTAGGAACTTGCCACGGTTGGCAGACAGATTGGCCTTTCGATATATTTTAGGAGGGACGCTGCTGCCCTCTCTCGCTTTCCCATATTCGCCTCTTACGACACCCACAATAATATTTATCTTTATTTTTTTAGTGAAATAAATCGTGCTTTAATAAGAAAAATGAAAACCTAAAAATAGTGTTTCATAATTTTTTATTTCAGCCGTTAACTGTTGAACATAAGCTCTCCCGATTAGAAGGGTTTTGCCAGTACTTGCTACGCTTGGCAGGCGGATTGGCAACAATAGTTAGGCTTTGACGTTTTGAGAGGAACGCCACTGTCCATCTCTCTACAATTAAGTTCCGTTAGACTTACAACATCTATGGGGAAGTGGTGGCCTATACTGTGCCGGGTTCACACGGTAGTCACACACAAACTTCGAATATGTTCACATTTAATTAAAAAAATAAGACTATTTTGGGTAACAAATTTTATCGTCTATCTAACCATTCATGAAATAGGTAATAATAAAAGCTATTTACATGTATAAAAGAAAATTTGTTAATGTAACAATCTCTCTTCTAAATCAACTAAAATATTTATTATAAATAGGTAAAGAGAACATTAAAGTACGACAGCTGAGTGACGGATTATTATGTGGCTAAATAGCTATGAAATTATTAGGAATATATATATATATATATATATATATATATATATATATATATATATATATATATATATATATATATATATATATATATAGTTTTTATTATATTTACGTTACAGTGACCAGCATATGTTTACTGACTGAGATAAAATATCTATACCTTTCTCCATTCCATATAGTATGTGCTATACCAAATTTCATATGCTTGTTTAAGTTGCTAAGGCGTTATTTATACTAATATAAAAGAACGTAAATTTGTGAGTTTAGATTTTTTTTAATGGGTAAAAATTGCATGGTAACCCCCGCCTGCGCTATCGGTATACACTGGCAGGGTACGAGCGAGAGGTGATAGGTGAGGATGAAAAGGCAGGTCAGTTAGCTCATCGTGACGAATTCTGTGATAAATTAGTCACGAGAGTTTCTAGGGGGAATCGCGTGGAGGTCGACCTGATAGGGTATATTGATAGCAATGAGGACTAATCTCCCCATTACTAATAATCCCTTCCCTCCGGTTTGGATGTTTAGGTTAATCTCCGATACTACTGTTCCGATTTTCAAACTACTGAATTTGTTGCCCATCTGCTGTTTATACTGATCCGAGTGTTTACTATCTAAAATATGTATGTATTTATAAAAAAAAGTACGTTTTTTATTTTGCATAACTTTGAATAGCAATCAAGGTGACGGCTCACCTGATAAAAAGTGGTAACCGTCGATTATAGACATGCACAAAAGTACTATAGATTATATAGATAAGTGTATACTACGTCGCTTATAATACCCTTCATGCATGGGGGGGGGGGGGGGGGAAGGGATTGTTAATAATGCGGACTACTAGTCCCATTGCTAGCAATACACCCTATCAGGTCGACCTCCACGCAGTTCCCCCTAGAAACCATCGTGCTAAATTATAGATGTATTCATCACGATGGGCTAACTGACCTGCTTTTTCATTATTCACCTATCATCTCTCACTGGTGCCCTGTCAGCGTATACAATTAGCGTAGGCGGGGTTTCCATTCCATTATCATCCATTAAAAAAACCCTTTATGTGTGGGGGGAAAGGATTGTTAGCAATGTAGACTACTAGTCCTATTGCTAGCAATATACACTATTAGGTCGACCTTTATGTTGTCCTCCCTGGAAACCGTCGTGATGAATTCCAGGAGTATTCATCACGATGGGCTAACTGCTTGCCTGCCTGCCTTTTCATTTTCACTTATCATCAATTACTGGTGCTCCGCCACCACTGGTAGCGTAGACAGGGTTACTATTCAATTATCACCTTTAAACTGAAACGCAGCCTTGCAAATACAACTGCTTCATGGTAGAAACACGAATGGGATAGAGGTACCCAAGCGAACTACTTTTGTACTAAGTCTCCCTCTGGTTTCTAAGTATGTCTATTAGTAATTTAGTACCCATAGTACAGGCACTGCTTAGTTATAGATAACACGTCGCTGTGTAATGTTTTTTTCTTCATAAAAAGAAACTTATTACTACCATGATACCCCCCATGCGTTGCCATTCCTGAGGACTCATGTGTTATTCCTCTGTACTCTGTAAATTCACGCCATATCCCATTCTTCAAACTGAAACAGCCATGCAAACACAATTGCTTTACAGTTGAAATAGGAATAGGACAGACTCAAGGAAACGACTTTTGTACAAAGTCCCTTTGGTTAGACCGCAGTTAGACTTTTAGTGATGTTTTAAGAAGGAAACTGCTGCCCATTCTTTGAGTACTATATTTCTATAGTCGTCTCTTACGACACCTACGGGAAAGAAAAGGATGGTTTATTCTATTCTATACCAGGATAAGACGGCACTACTCCCATAGTGTTACTGCTAAAAAACAGCCCATCTAGAAATTCCTTTTTAAAAGGTTGGCAGCACATCTGCAATGCCGTTAGTGTTGTGGGTGATCATGGGCGGCGGTAGTCACTTACCATCAGGTGAGCCGCATGCTCGTTTGCCCCCTGTGTTGTAAAAAAAAACCTATACCATACCTATAAACTTAGCGTTGTAAAATGTTATTATTATTTTTTTTTAATTTAGTAAAGGAAAAAAGAATCTGAAATGTGGATAGAGAGATTCCGAGAATTGGGTCCCAATGTCGGGTTCTTGGAACATGTTATTTTTAAAGGAAGCGGTAAACAAAAATCACGTCACGTATTTCGAAAACGAATTATTTATAACCTTCAAGTAGTGTGATCTCGTACGTAATCGGTTTTTAGATAGTACATGAATAATAAGTGAATTTTTTATTTAAGTAAACTTGGTTATTGAATCTGACATACGATGACACAGAAAACTTTCTAATATTAAATTTATTTATTTACATTATAATTTTATGACAATATTATTAAAACAATGTATGTATGTTTAGGTGTGTGTAGGATACATCACATATATAACCTTAGGTATGTAAATAATATTGTTATTATATTCGTAACTAGACAAGCGATTTACAGGGTACAGAGGAATAACGTCTGAGTCCTCAGGAACGAACATTTGGTTTGGATAGGTGAGCCCGTTCTTGACTTATAAAATTACAACGAAAAGTGGCATTAACTTTTATATATATAGATATAAGTACATTTTTTATGCAACTTAGAATGACAAACAAGCTAACGGCCCACCTGATGGAAAGTAATATGAAACCGTCGCCTATAGACATGAATGATCAGCAGTACCATGGACATGCTCGTTTGCCCCCTGTGTTGTAAAAAAAAAAACTGTTTCGCCCATGATACTTCCCATGCGTTGCCATTCCTGAGGACTCAGGTGTTATTCCTCTGTACCCAGTAAATTCACGCCATATCCCATCCTTCAAACCGAAACACAGCCATGTAAACACAACTGCTGCAACGGTAGAAACACGAATAGGACAGAAGTACCCAAGCAATCGACTTTTGTACAAAGTCTCCCTCTGGTAAGACTTTAAGTTCAAGTTCAAGTGAACGTTTGACTTTGCTTTGACTGACTGATGATTTAGATTAGGTTTTGTCGTTAATGAAAAGTAAAAGAAATTAATTAAGAAATTGGAGTCCTTATTTAAATACTAATAATGTTTCTTAATAGTTAAACACTTAAATTGCTTTGATTACTGATAGGTATTGTAGTAATTTGATATAGGACTTGAGTATTTACTGTTTAAAGCTTTTTCAGTCGACTTCAAAAAGAAGGGTGTTCGCAATTCGGTTGTATTTTTTTATGTTTATTATCTCATAACTCCGTCAGTTGTAAGCCGATTTGAAAAAATCTTTTTTTTATCTGAAAGGATATACTTACAGACAGATCTCATAGAAACGTTATTATTTTTTTTTAAATCAATAAATAATGAAAAAAAAAAATGTTTTTCTTTATATCAGATTAACTGGTTTTGTAATAATTCGGTCGATTTTATTTTTGGAACATAATTTATTAATTATTGATTAAATTTTGATGACTCATGATTGCGTTATCGAATATAGGTATGTTAAAAACTGTTTCAAATACATATTGAATACACTGTGGTCATACTTTTTTTTATACAACTTAGAATGGCAAACTAGCTGACGGCCCACCACACACGTCGATGAGCAGTACCATGGACATAACAGAGTATACTGTTTCGCCCATGACATGGGTTGCCAAATGAGGACTCAGGTGTTATTCCTCCGTACCCATGGACACCCTTCAACCCGACACACAGCCATGCAAACACAACTGCTTTACGGTTGAAACACTTTATGGTTGCAAATGGAATGGTAACCCGGCCTGCGCTGTCGGAATACGCTGTCGGGGCACCAGTGAGAGATGAGTGACGAGGATGAAAGCAGGTTGTTTAGCCGTTCGTGACGAGTTTCACAAAAATTAACCACAATTGTTTCCAAGGAGGAACCTCGTGGTGGTCGACCCGATAGGTAATATTGCTAGCAATGGAGTTGTTGGATCGTATTACTAATAATCCTTTTCCTTCCAAAGTGTCCGTGAGTGGAATTTTAAATATTCGAACTAATAATGAATACTTACCTGATTTTTTATACCATTGAGGTGGCAAAAAGTATATGGCCCATCTGATGGTAAGTGGTTACTGTAGCCTATGAACGCCTACCGTAGCAGGGGCATTACGCGCACATTGCCTTTATTGCATACATACATTGCATACTGAAGAAACCTCTTTACCCCACTTTTGAAGAACGCCATGCTGTAATCTTTGGGAAAACTTTGTTAGACAGCTGATTCTCTTGTTACTTTTGCAGTAAGGGTAGATCAATAATCTAAAACTTCAAAAGATAACATTAGTAGTTCCTGAGGTATATACTATAACAGACAGACAGAAAGATCTTACAATTTTATATATTAATATTTAGCTAAACTGATATCAAGGTAATATCGCCTTGTGTGCCCCGGCATAGAACGGGCTACCCCTTCCTTTCCCGTGGGTGTCGTAAGAGGCAACTAAGAGAGGGCAAGATTTGGGCAGCAGCGTTCCTCTTAAAAATCTCTAAAAGCCTAACTATAGTTGCCAACCCGCCTGCCAAGCGTGGCAACTACTGGTAAAATTTCTCTTATGGAGAAGGCTTATGTCAGCAGTGGATAAATAACGGCTGAAATAATATTAAAAAATGAAAATGTATAATAATAAGACGATTTGATTTTTTGTTTGTTGCTAAAAAAAAATATTATTATAATGATTTTTTACCTACCATAAGATATATTACAGCGAGTAACGTGGGCTATTAGAATTTTATTATAAAAAAAAAACGGGCGAAGCCGGCGCTAGTCGCTAGTATGGATTATAAAGCAGAACATTTTACCGCCAATGGTGGAAAACTATCAACCTTCCAAGATTTATGCAAATTATCAGCACCAAATGGCCGCGGAGCGACCCTGGCTGGGACACTTTAACGATTCTCGAATACTTTCAGCTCTCCTGGAGACAGCGATAAATATTTATCACTGATTATAGGGTGTAATCGACTGCCGAGGGGTTAGAGGTAGGGGTGGGGGGGGGGGGGTGAAAGGGGTCGGTAGAAGGTAAGAGGGTTAGAACATATTGTGGTACAAAATGTATTTATATAGTGAAAAGCTTTTGAGGTGTTGCTAAATTGAATAATGTTTATAATTGAGATTAAGGGGAATTAAATCAGTGAGCGTACACAGTGAAGCAAATGCAGTGTAGGACGATCTTCTACTTGATGGACAGACTAAACTGTATTGCAGTTAAACACTCGATGCAAGTGGCTTAAGACAGATCCTTATGGGAGTCTACGGGGAAGGCTTACATTCAGTAGTGGACTAGTTACTAGGTGTATTAATGATATTACATTAAATACATAGTCCTTAAAAATAGTAATCCCATGGACATTACAATGTATTTTCTGGTATCCATAATTCATAGAGGGAGAATTTGTACAAAAGTCGATTGCTTGGGTACCTCTGTCTTATTCGTGTTTCAACCGTGAAGCAGTTGTGTTTGCATGGCTGTGTTTCGGTTTGAAGGGTGGGATATGGCGTGAATTTACAGGGTTCAGAGGAATAACACCTGAGTCCTCAGGAATGGCAACGCATGGGGGGTATCATAGGCGAAACAGTATACTCTGTTATGTCCATGGTACTGCTCATGTCTATGGGCGACGGTTACCACTTTCCATCAGGTGGGCCGTCAGTTTGTTTACCATTCTAAGTTGTATAAAAAAAAGTCATGTGTATTGGAGACGTGCACTAATTTCTGTCGGATTGCCCGTTATCTAGTTTGCATATAAATGTGGAAGTTTGTAAAAGATTTTGGATCTTTGTATGTTTTTCACTCAGTCACGCTTAAATAACGAAATAGAATTTTAATTAAATCTGATACACATTAGGTTATAACCTTACTAAATACATAAGATACATTATGTACTTAGCCGTGTGGTCCCGGAATGGAAGAGGCCATCCCTTCCTTTACCGCTGGTGTCGTGAGAGGCGACTATGAGAACGTAGAGGAATGGGCAGCAGCGTCCTTCTTAAAACATCTATAAAGCCTAACTGCGGTTGCTAAACCGCCTGCCAAGTATGGCAACTACTGGCAAAACCCCTCAAGGAGGAGGCTTTTGTTCAGCAGTGCACAGTTAAAGGCTGATCTGATGATAATGATTATATAATTATTCTAATAGTGTCTAAGATACAAGTTACGACTTAGTTTAGGCTCCAGATCTCCCACAAATTACGATACTTTTATTTTGTATTAAGTAAATAATCTATACATTGTAATTTGTGGAGATGAATAAACTAATTTTATTATTATTATTCACGCGGGCAAAGCCACGGACAACAGATAGTATACTATATAGTATATAAACTTAATGAAAAGTTGGCCGCAGAATGCGGCTTCTGAAATTGCGTTTTCAAATCCGACCGACCACATTTTGCGGACTCTCCGTTAGAAAATGGATGTTTATAGAATAAAAGGATTTCATATAAAGAAATTGTAATATAATTTTTAATTACGATTAGGTTTCGGCTTTTTTAATGGATGAAAATGGAACAGTGATCCCGCCTGTGCTATTGGTACGTGCTGGTGGGGTATAGTGGCATATGAGGAATGATAGGTGAGATTGTCAGCAAGCAAAGCAGATCAGTTCGCCCACCGCCATAATTTGCAAAAGAATTAAACACGATGGTTTCCAGGAGGAACTGCGTAGAAGTCGATTTGATTGGCTAACAGCAATGGGTCGTTGAACTTCACCACTAACAGTCTCTTTCCTCCCTGTCCTCTGCACATTCCAGTGGAGTCCTTTTATTGCATGACTAGTTTGTGTTTAGTACTGCTATAATAAACTAAATACCTTGGGAAAAATTACACTTCCTTATGGAATATAATAACAATTATTTTGACGCAATGACGGTCATGCCGTGTGACCTTGGTACAGAATGGGCTACCCCTTCCTCTCCCGTGGGTGTCGTAAAAGGAGACTAAGAGAACTTAATGGTAGATGGATAAACAGTAGCGTCTCTCTTAAAATAACACCAAACCATGACTGCGGTTGCCAATTCTTCTAAGAAGCGTGGCAACTACTTGCAAAATCCAACTTTTGAGGGAGGCCTATGTTCACATTGGATCGTTAACAGCTGATAAAACAACAACAACTAACGGTTTCCATTTTAGTCTTTGTGCTTCTACCAGAAGAAAGGTGTCATAGATATTTAAAAATAGAATATGAATAATATTGAGCGTTTTATATGGAGACCGGATGGCGCCGCTCCTCTGTCATATGACAGCTGTCAATTCGTCACAGTCCTTCAATTTAGGGATTAGATAGCATTAATATTTTATATCGATATCGATAAACATTGGGTACTAATGCCACTGCAATTGTAATGACTACAGAAAGCTTATTAACCCTCTGATCGGGCATCCCGCGATTTTCGCGTGCAATATCTACTAGTTTAATTTTACGCATCCCGCGATTACGACGTGATCGCATTTTTTATGTTTATTGACGTTGTTATCCCGCGATTTTTGTTTTGTTTCATTGATATTGTTTCTCAGAATCTCGTTAGATGGCTAAATACTCGTACTGCTATTTTTAGTCAAAGCGATGTGCGAAAATGAAGCGAAAAAGAATACGCGGTAAGAGGGTTAATAGGATTCTTCTTTATATTTACAAAATTTATACTTTTTTATTAATATAATTAAGTTTGAGTATGCTCTGAATCTAAGTTCAGACGGATTTTAATATTAAAACATTCTAATTTGAAATTAAATATTGATAAAGGTATTCAACGATTTTACGTCAATCACTAAGCTCGGCATTAAAACAATGTTGACATTTAAAAATGGAATACGTTTCAAATTAGTTTAAAAATAGAATTTAGAGTAACATTTTGAATTTATAGGGAGCGTGGGATTTCTTTTGTCTTATAAGTTATGTATAGAAACAAGTTTGCGATTAAAATTGTTTCTTACGTTGAAATAACATGTATTTTGGAAATCTTGCGGAGATTCTCAGACAATCTTCTTGAAAAGATATAAATATATTCAGTTATAACTATAAATATATAAAGGTACATACATTATTTCCCTTTTTTATCTGAAGATATACTTTTAGATTGGTTCAATAGAAATTTTGTCAAAATCGGTATAGTAGTTTAGATTTTAAATCAAAATAACTGATTTTGCCACATATAGGGTCGGTTTTTTATTTGGAACACAATCGTAAATTATCATGAAATAAAATGACTGATTGATTGGAAAAAAAGAGGCGTCTGGGGTGTTCTTCTCTAGAAATCTGTCCGATTCTAGAATAAGGGCATACGGGTATGCGACCGTGGCCTCCCGAGCCGCTGCAGTGTCCCAGTCCTTTCCGCAACTACAGTGTCCCTCCCTTTCCTTTCCCACATAAGTCCCTTATTCTTCTCATTTACCAATTTCCTTTACACATTTCTAACGTTCACTTCGTTTTTTCCTCAATCCTTTCCTCCATATCGCAGTGGCGAAAACCACCAACAAACGCATTCCCAAAGAGGGTTGACGTCAGGCAGGCCGTAAAACTAAAAACCAAATCTTTTTGTAATATGGATAAAACTATATTATGCCGACCCCAAAAATAATTGGGATAAGGGGTAGAAAGATGATGATGATTGGAGAAAGAAACAGAGAATTTGATAAAATGTAATGTACTTCAATACATCCAAGTAGGTCTACATTCGTTTAATTTCGATAGCAATTATATATAGGTTGACGATAATAAATATTTTCAATGTTTTTTTTTTATACAACTTAGAATGGCAAACAAGCTGACGGCCCACCTGATGGAAAGTGGTAACCGTCGCCTATAGACGTGAGCAGTATCATGGAAATAACAGAGTATACTGTTTCGCCCATGATACCCCCCATGCGTTGCCATTCCTGAAGACTCAGGTGTTATTCCTCTGTATCTAATAAATTCACGCCATATCCCACCCTTCAAACCGAAACAGAGCCATGCAAACACAACTGCTTCACGGTTGAAATACGAATGTACCCAAGCAATCGACTTTTGTACAAAGTCTTCCTCTGGTAATGTGTCTTTTATTGTACAGTAACATGGGTTATTTTCGACAATGGCAATGTTACTATGTAGAATTTCAAGGCAAAATATCTTATAGAAGATCTAATATGCGTCAATTGGGAAGTCTCGCGTGAGAGACTATCGACTTTCGATTCTAATATTCGATTGATATTAATATTACGCGAAGAATATTAATCTCTTACTTCGAAAATGTATAAAGATATTGTTTTTTTGCTCTCGACATGACTTGTTTTATTCAATCTGAATCTCAATATATCTTTTCTTTTATTGTCTGACTAGCTTTTAGCCTTGACATCCTTTTACAGGTAACCTAGATTACTCGGGATAAAAAATACACTTTGTTCTTTCACATTTCAAATACTACGTCTAAGTTAAATTTCATAAAAATTAATACAACCACTGAAGAGTTAAACGTATAGAAAAAAAAGCTTTTGTTTTAGATTATAGAATCGACAAACAAGTATATGCCCAGTGTGATGGTAAACGGTCCCTGGGTATCCTATAGACGCTAAGAGAACTTAAAGATGGTGTCTCTTAAAAAACACCAAATATGACTACGGTTTTTTGAAGAAGCGTGGCAACTACTGTAATCTTTAGGGAAAACCACGGCATTGGATCGAGCTCATAAAACAACAACAACCTGATTTTACGTTAATAATATTAATGAATAATATTGTTAATAAATTTACAGTATTTATTATTCTTTAAATGATGTAATAAAGTATATATATCCTAAAATACCCTAAGATTGTCTTGAAATGATTGCTCAATATCCAATAAGCACCGCGATTACGACGTGATCGCATTTTTTATGTTTATTGACGTTGTTATCCTGCGATTTTTGTTTTGTTACAATATTGTTTCTCAGAATCTCGCTAAATGCTAAATCTCTACTGCTATTTTAGTCAAAGCGATGTGCGAAAATGAAGCGAAAAAGAATACGCGGTAAAGTAATATTCTTCTTTATATTTCAAAATTTATCTTTTTTATTAATATATAAATAAACAAACGGATTTTAATATTAAAAAAATTTGAAATTAAATATTAATAGAATCCTTTCCTTTATATATCATGTATAATATCAAATCATTTTTTTTGTTATGGACAAAAAATCAGTCAAAAAAATACTAGTAATTAATACGATAAAATGTACAATACATCAATTAACTACATTCGTTACCAGTTAATATATATGTTGACGAAATTTTTTTTTATACAACTTAGAATTGCAAACAAGCTATGATGAAATCGTATTGTTGTTTATCTGGAAATAACGATTGTTTGCCCATGTCGCCCCATTTGCCATTAAATTGTTTAAATCAATTAGAACTACGATCAAACCGAAACTTATAAACTTACGCTTCACGAATAGATAGGATACCCAAGGATGGTTGCAAAGTCTTCCTCTGGTAATGTGTCTTTTATTGTGGTAACAATTTTCGTCAATGGCAATGTTTTGTAGAATTTGGAAATTCATTACAATTAAGTCTCGCGTGAAGACATATCGAGTCGATTCTTATTCGAAGTTTTATTAGCGAAGAATATTAATCTCTTACTTCGGAGATAGCTCTCGACATGACTTGTTTTATTCAATCTGAATTCAATATATATAATATTATATGATTATCGGGATAAAAAATACCTTTGTTCTTTGTTTTACAATGTTATAGTTTTTCTTAATAAAAATTATAGAAAAAAAAGCTTTTGGAGAGTCGACAAAAACATGGTTTGATGGTGTCACTGTCTATAGATCGATAAGGGTGTCTCTGAAAAAAATAAATATACTCTTTTTGATTGTAGTCTTTAGGGAAAACCACGGCAGGGAGCTCATTCTACAACCTGAACGTTAATAATATTAATAAGTTATTGTTAATAAATTTACAGTATTTATGATTTAAATGATTTAATATACTGATACTGGTTTTGATAAAATTGCTCACCAATAAGATCTGTATCTATACAATTGTATCGTTGTGTTTGTTAAATGTCTCGCTTGTTCTCTATATTGTATAATGCAAATAAAGTATACTCATTCAGTCATTCATATATAAATAAACAAACAGAAAAATAAATAAATATTAATAGAATTGGCATATCAGTATAATATCAAATCAGTTGTGGAAATCAGTCAAATACTAGTAATTAATACGTATACATACTGATCAATTAACTAGTACCAGTTAATAATTGTTGGAAATTTATACACGTATTGAAATTAGTATATGATCGTATTGTTGTTTATCTTGTATCGATTACCTACACTGTCGCCCCATTTCGCATAAATTGTTTAAATCAATTAGAAAGATCAACGCTACTTATAAACTTACAATAGATAGAGATAGGATGGTTGTGGTAACAATTGTGTATTTTTATTCAAAAAAATGAAACATACGAGTGGGTTTATGAAGTTTTATTAGCGTTTATTCTTTGAATTATATATAAATTGATATAGGTTGTTTACAATGTTATAGTTTTTTTAATAAAAATTGAAAGCTTTATGACAGACTAATAATTTTAGTATTCCAAAAAGACTTCGAACCAATTTATTTTGATTCGATTTAAAAATTTTTGAAATTTTTAGTACATAGATAGAGTCTGTATTATCATAACGATAAAATCCACAAAAAAAAAACAACAATAAAAAAAAAAAAAAAAAACAATTTTTTTTTCTGGTAATAGGAGCCGCCTCAGCTGTTGCTATATATGCACACCTCTAGCGAGATGTACCTATATATAGCGCTAATTTTCAGGCGACCCCTGAACTCATTTAACTTTAAATTATATAGCAAAACATATAGCATAATGGTACTCACTAGTAACGTAGCTTTCTATAAGTGAAAGAATTTTTAAAATCAATTGAGAAGTTTTTGAGTTTATTCATTACAAACAAACAATCAATCAAATATTACCTCTTTATAATCCTTTGGTGAGCTAGTAACAACTTTAAAACTCTTTCTAGAACTCTCAATATCGATCTATTTTCAAAAAATATAATATCAGTGAGAAACCAACTGAGTTTTTTTATTCATAGTCTGTTTTAATTACTATTGTATGGATAAAAAGGCCATATTTTGGTCAAATATTTACATTAAATCTTTAATTTATATTTTACTTATCATTATTATTTTTTCTTTTTGTTTTTATTCCTCTTGTTTATTTACTTTTTTTTTTGTTAACTCGTATTTTTGTAGCTTTGTGTACAGCGCCTTGTATCAATATTGTTGCTACTTGTGAAAATCTATTAGTGGCTTATTTTGTTATACTAAAACTGTATCTATTTGCAGTAGTGTAGCCCTGATTTTCCTATGTATAAATAAACTAGCTGACTCGGCAAACGTTGTTTTACCATACATTATACATTATTTCGAGAACTATACATGAAAATTTATCCTATTACAATTATTATATTCGATTACCATCTTACAACCCTATTGCGGTCATAATAAAATAAAAATAAAAAAAAATTGTCAATAAAATAAAAAAAAATATTTAGGGATGGGTTACCCTTATCATTGAGAGGTATGAAAAATAGATGTTGGCCGATCCTCAGACCTACCCAATATGCACACAAAATTTCATAAAAATCGGTTATGCCGTTTCGGAGGAGTTTGGTAACAAACACCGTGACACGAGAATTTTATATATTAGATAAATAAATAATATTAGTACACGAATAGATTAGCATATCTTACAAAACAACACAGTACATGATTCAGATATCAATTTTGAAGGACTAGCTTTACTCCTAATGCATTCGTCTAAGCATGATGAATCCTTTGTAATTGCAATTCTATAATTGCACATTTCAACAATTATACTATGCGATTCCACTACTGGATGCAGTATCAAATCCCTCTATCTATTAATATAATAATATGATTATTACAGTCAAATATGTATTTGGCATTACATTGATAGCATAACAGACACCTGTCTAAGTGACTGTAGACAGTAGATAACATTTCAACGCGGATGCTTCAGAGACTTCAGAGACAGATACATCATTTAAACATGCTTGTCTTCTCTTGAAATGAAATAATTTCTCTGTTATTTTCTATTACCATTGTTGCAGGTAGTTTATAAACCGATTTCTTCTTGCAGTTCGCAGTTGGAATCTGATGTCCTGTCTTCATCTTTTTTTAATCATCAGCCCTTAACAGTCCACTGCTGAACATAAGCCTCTTTTTTGCCAGTAGTTTTGTCAGTAGTTGCCACGCTTGGCAGGCGGATTGGCAACCACAGTTATGCTTTAGAGATGTTTTGAGAGGGACGCCACTGTCCATCCCTCGTCCTCTCTTAATCCCTTCTTACGATATCCACGGGAAAGTAATGACCTATTCTATACTGTGACCACACGGATTCTTTACTAATGTATAAAATATATCTGAAGAAAATGAAATACACTGATAGGGATCTACTTAAAGAGGTATCAGACTGGCAAGTAGAAACCTTAGCTGAGCAGAAGGCTGGCCTATTTTTTGTCGACGTCCTGGGTACGTTGTTAGTCTGTGGTGTCCTTAAGGAAATTTTTAAAAATCCTTTAAAATTCATTATTTGTATTTGTTATATTTTTATTACAAAAATGTAAATTTAATATTTGAATTATGTTTGAAGCTTACATTCTTTTTTATGCTACTATGTTGGCAAACAAATATAGGGAAAGGGATTATTAGTAATGGGGTCAAATAATCCTAGCAATATTATTAATATTAATAGCATGTCAGGTCGACCTCCGTGATTCCCCCTGGAAACCATTGTGGTTCATTCTAGTTGAATTTGCCAGGATGGACTAACTGAGTTGCTTTCATTCTTATCTGTCATTTCTCATTGGTGCCTCGTTAGTGTATACCGATAGCGATGGCGGGGTTAGCATACCATTATCACCCATTAAAAAAAGTGTTCGCGGTAGGAGCCTCCCATGGAACTGCACTCTGAATTTAATTTCATGTAAAAACTTTTATTTTTATTTCAAAATAAAATAATAATGTTATTATATAATTGTTATAATTAAATATAATTGTCTTAATTTCTATGTTGTTTTGTCATATGTAACATGTATAATTTATATTATTTTATTAAAAAGAGATTGTATCTAATTAATGATATTTAAATGAACAGTTTGTTCAGTGTATGTGTAAATAAATTAAATTTACCTTTGAAAATTTGCTTTAACAAAAACAGTATCAAGATATCAATGCCATAAATCGAAGCGTCGTTTCACAAACAAATTAGCAGCAGATATTGTATTGATAATAGACATTTTGTGGCGATATCGCGCCCCGCCTAATCAGTATGCCGGGGCTGCCCCAAACTGCGGGCGAGGCGTCGGGACCAAAATGATTAGCATAATGACACTCCACGCCGACGTGTTTCTGGGACACAAGTGATGAATGAATAAATGAGATTTACATAGCTGCGAATCTGCAAAGTGCGGTGAGATAGCAAAAACTTGATGCGTTTAATCTTTTAAGAGCGTTAGTGTGTTGATGGTTTTTGGATATAGTTTACAGTTTGATCCGCAGCGACATAAAGGGTTGTGCGGGACCGCTGCTCACGTGTTCCGTGGAAATTATTTCGTGCTACGCTCCGGTTAATTTTAGATATATTAGTGAGGATTTGTTGGAAACTGTTTTAGTAAGTGGTCGAGGCGTATTTGGAGATTTTCACTTCATACAGCGTGAGCCTTTAGAATATATATACATACTCGTATATATGTTACTGGCCACCAGACCTTTTGTTTTTATATGCTTGTTGTACTTTTTGTATTCTGCAGCAATATCTAAAATTATAATATTCTTATAAAGAATTCTTACATTATATTTCATATTATATACACAATGATATTTTCTGTATATATTCAAGTATATTTTTACTAATATTATAAATGTGTTGAAGTTTTAATACTGGCTGTTGACACTGAGGTTTTTTGGAACAATGTATTATTTTTAAGTTTGTTTTATGTCAGATTTTTATAAGACATGTCTCGTATTTTTTTCACTGAACTTATTATTTTATATCACAAATACATATATTTTTTATTGCTGCATCCTGTTATTTTGCAAAATGTGAGTTTGTTTGTTACTTCTTAGCACCTTAATAGTTTAACTAATAACTACGAAATATGTTATAACGTAGTATATGGAATGGAGAAGGATATAGGCTACATTTTATCTCATTTAGTAAATATATCCCGGTCATGTGGACCAAGTCGCGCGTAAAAGTTAGTTATCTTACATGTTCGATTATACTTTAGCGTTGAGATATCCAATTAAAAATGAAATGTAAATCATGTTTCAGAAATTAGATTAAACAAAAAAACTTTATAATAATTTCGAGAAGTTTATATAGGTTTAAAGGATGGGATATGGCGTGAAAAAGTCAAACTATGATTGCCAACACTCCTGCTAAGCGTGGCAACTCCTGGCGAAATCCTCCACATAGGGGAGGCCTCAGCAACAGTTCAGCAGTGGACAGTTAACGAATGATATTTTATGATATGATGATCTTTTTAAAGATTAAGGCTTAATTAGGCTGTGTTTTGGTTTGAAGGATGGAATTTGCAGGGTACAGAGGAATAACATCTGAGTCCTCAGGAATGGGAACGCATGGGGGGTATCATGGGCGAAACAGTATACTCTGTTATGTCCATGCTACTGCTCATGTCTATAGGCGTTGGTTACCACTTTCCATCAGGTGGACCGTCAGCTTGTTGGCCATTCTAAGTTATATAAAAAAAATAGAATAATTATTTGTATTTAAACATTTTTGTTTAAACATAATTGCTGAAATTACATTTTATATAGAAAAAAACAAAACTAATGGAAATCTTATGCCTTCTAATTAAAAAAAACTACTTCTATAAATCGATTTTAACTATTACACTTGTTTTATCACTTTCTTTCAAATTGGGAATTTAACTCGAAAGAAATAAAACAAAACAGTTCAATAGTCAAAATGGGGGGGAAAGGGATTGTTGGGTTGAAAGCAATATGCCCTATCAGGTCGGCCTCCACGTGGTTCCCCCTGGAAGCCATTGTGAACAATTTTTGTTGAATTCGTCACGATGGGCTAACTGACCTGCTTCATCCTCATTTATCATCCCTCACTGGTGCCCCGCCGGTGTATACCTACAGCACGGGTGGAGTTGCCATTCCATTATCACTCATTAAAAAGAATAGCCAAAATAAATTTATAAGAGATTTGATGTTTTTTTATAAAAAAAGGAGGTTAAAGTAAATTTAGGTATATAATTTTTTTTATTCATATTTATACAAAATTCCACAGTTCTTAAAAACACAACTTACATGCTAGGTCTCTTATGAATACAGCCAATAACGGATTTTATTTATACAAACGAAAATTATAATTCCAAAGCGAGGTAGGCAAGTTAGAGTGGATGTATGCAAGTAATATAAGTGCATGTATGAAAGAAACCATGTATAATAATGAGTGTCCATAAAGTCAGATTAATTAATATGTAAAATAATTAAAATCCATGTTGCTACAGTTCAGATATTGACAGCAATGATTAAGTAATACAATCTCAATCCAATAATTGTATCTGTATAATCTGTATGTCCGTAAGTATGGAAACAATAGAAATACTCCTCAAGTTGATCACTAGATGGAGTCATTATATATAGTATATATATATATATATATATATATATATATATATATATATATATATATATATATATATATATATATATATATATATATATATAGGGTGAACTCCCGATGGCGATGTCGATGGCGATACAATGGATATTAAAATTTCTACGATGTCTATATAAGTGGCCGTAAGTATATATTGAATTTTTTTTATACCACTGAGCACAATCCGTTGTATAAGCGGTTAGAACACGTGACCGTAGGCATTATATTGAATAATTCCTTTGAGCACAAACTGTTGTATAAGCAGTATTACACGCAGAGTGAGGCAAAATCTCTCTCATCTATATCTTATATATATATATCTTATATATATATATATATATATTATATATATATATCTCTCATCTTATATATCTCTCATATCTCTTAATATCATCAGTTTAGGAATGTATTGATTTATTGAAACCTAAATTAAAACTTATCTAAACTCGTGGATGTGAATAAGTGTTTGTTCAGTATCCATTAAGCTTTATACTATGTTATTCTATAGATTTGATTGGATACAAGGAAAGTTGCGGCCGCTTCCTAATTGGAAACGTTTTCGAGCCATTACAAAAGTTCAACAGAAAAAAAATCTCTTTCTATACACGTGAATATTACGTCGAAATTCTACATTACAAAAGCGTGGAACGGAACGCGTGTCGATTGAAAATTCATATTAACATTTTTCAATAAGAGTTCGATACAATCAATGTGAGTACATTGATTGAATCGGAAACGTATTTCAATGGATATCAATTGATTTCGTATGAATACTAATTTATACACGCGACTACGTCCGCGTGATACGGATATCTTGATTTACCGAGATTAAAAGTAGACGTAACACCATCATCATGATATCCGCTGTTAGTCTGTCGTCTGCTGAACATAGGCGTCCCCTACAAGGGGGGCTTTGCAATAGTTGCCACGCTTGGCAGGTGGTTTGATAACCGCAATTTGGCTTTGGTGATGTTTTAAGAGGGATGCTGCTGTTTATCCCTTGACCATTTCCATCCCTTGGTCGCCTTTTACGACCTACGGAAAGGAAGGGGAGGCCCATTCTATGCCGGGACCACATGGTGTTCTTTATCTTCATCATCATCATTTCAGCCATCCGTCTACTGCTGGACATAACCCTCCCCTATAGACTGCCATAAAGAACGGTTATGAGCCACCTGTATCCACTGAATCCCTGCAATGCATTTCAGGTCGTCACTCCATCTAGTGAGAGGTCGTTCTACACTGCGTTTCGCCGTACGGGGTCGCCGTTCTTTACGTACACATTATTATGTAGTTGACTGTACCTAAAGATATATACCTACCATACAACTATACCCATACGGTTATACCTTTTATCTGCAGCTTTTTGCCTTAGTGATCGGAATAACGTTGATTGCCTTACAAGTGACGGAAGTATATATTCCTTATATAGAGAAATACATAGACTTTTTTTAACCTGTTCCGGATATTTACTTCTAGGCTTTTTACTTTATTATTTTTTTATATATTACTTACTTTATGATATATATTATTACTTTATTATATATACAGGATGTTCCGTAAGTAGTGGACTAACGGGACTATAAATTTTAGTATTTTTGTTAGTTAATAAGTCTCGCTACCCCGCCCAAAATCCGTTGGTCCACTACTTACGGGACACCCTGTATATATATATATACTGTTTATCGTATTTTACAGTATAAGCTATCTATATTACTTTAATCTACAATGTACAACCTAGTTGCCTTCCTGGCTAGAGATGCTTATGCTACTTTTAGTTTAGTACGTTACATTACAGCCAGCTTTCCTATTTCTATTTGTTATATTGCCTATATTTTGGACCATATGCTCATTATATGCCTTCAATATAACATCACTTGTTAGCATTTTCTTTGTTCTCTTTTCCAATTATTTTGCTACTATATTTTAGAAATAACTCTCTTGTTTTAATGTTTTTTTATTATATTGATTTTCTGTTACTGGCACCCCTATTTGTGCCTCTAGCTCCATTCTGTCTCTTCCGAAGCATTGGCAATCGGAATACATAGAATTGCACATATGATACAGTAGTATAAAAACTACCTGAAGTTCCAAATAATATTATAGATATACAAGTTTGTTTGTCTGTATTCGGTATGACTCAAATACTGTACTTAAACAGGTTTCATTACGATTGGTCGAGTAGTTACGGCGCCAGGAGGCAACAGACAAACTTACTTTCACATCATCATCACTATACAGTATAAAAAAATAAAGTCGCTGTCGCTGTCTGTCCGTCCTTATGCATGCTTAAATCTTTAAAACTACGCAACGGATTTTGAAACGGTTTTTTTAATAGATAGACTGATTCAAGAGGAAAGTTTATATGTATAATACATGCATAATATTGTAGAGAAACACTGATAAATTTAGAGGTTTCTAACGTGATGTCGTAAGTTATTCCTAAATATATAATAGCGTGTCGAAAGCGGCACTTCGCCTTATAGCACTTCATCATGTTTGTATTGTCTAATGACAAAAGCTGTAAACGTTATTTATAAGGACATTCTGTAGTGGGTAGGTATATTTAGTATTAGCATTGCACCCGTGCGATTGCCGGGGCGTGTCGCTAGTTTATAATGTTAATAAAAATAGTAAGGATCATATTATACTAGCTTTTACTCGCGACTTCGTCCGCATGACCGAGATATGTTAGTAGGTAGGTAGCAGTTAGCAGGTAGGGTTGCCATTCCATTATCTGTCTATACTTATAATAAATCTGTAGAAAGGTCAATTCTGTACATGAAATATATTTCCAAAATAACTATCAGGGGGTTATTAGTGATCGATACTGATGTCAAAAAATGCGATCAGTAAAAATTTTTGTCTGTTTGTCTGTCTGTATATTCGTTATAGAAACAAAAATTACGCGACGGATTTTAACGAAACTTGGTACAATTATTCTTCATACTTCTGGGCAGGTTATAGTATATTTTTCATTACGCTACGATCAATAGGAGCAGAGCAGTGAAGAGAAATGTGAGAAAAACAGGAGAAGTTACCCCATTTTTAAGCTTCCGCCGCGTGTGCAGCCTTGATGGGCACTTTATAAAATGTAAAAATGTCCACTCGTGCGAAGCCGGGACGCTAGTCATCCATAAAAGAACATGCCGTAGTGATTGGTAACAAAGAAACAAACTCATTTCCACATTTACAATATCAGTAAGGATTTAATATTATGTAATATAGACATACCTCAAAGGCATTAGCACCGTCTCTGTGTCACTTCCGGCGTCGTATTACGTAACTTCCGGAATGCTTTGAGTCGGGAACGACCTATTTACTTTCAAGACAATAAAATACATATTTATTAAACTTTGTAATAAAATGTGATATTCTATATTCCAGTGGTATATGTGTAACGCTCGCTTTTGTTTACGTTTAATTACAAGTTATTGAAGTCGCTGGCGGAAGATCCAAAAAAAAAAACAATTTTATAAATATAACTAAATTTAATTCTAAAATTAATTATTACAATAATAAGTGTCTTCAGATCGATGTGTGATCCATAAGTATAGTTATATAAAATCAAACATAAAGAAAATGGGTATTTTTGCTGTGGGAATTGAAATGCTGACTCGACGCAGGTGTCTTTCTCGGTAGCGCACCTTCTTGCGTCATGCTAGGTGGTCCGATCCGATCGCCGTTGAGGGTGTGTCGTAATACTTGACAGGTATCTACTATAACATACAATTATGTTTTATTATTATTATGTCAAGCGTCAGGGGAGTTCTCCTGTAGAAATCTGTTCAATTCTAGAATAAGGGCATACGGGTATGCGAGCCCGGCCTCCTGAGCCGCTGCTGTGTCCTAGTCCTCGCTGCAAGTGCAGTGTGCCCCTCCTTACTTTCCCAGATAGTTCCTTCACTCTTCTTATTTACCAATTTCCTTGTTTACGTATTTCCAACATTTCCTCCTTCTTTTTTCCTCAATTTTTTCCTCCATACCGTAGGTGGCTGAAACCACCAGCAAATGCAATCCCAAAGAGGGTTGACGTCAGGCAGGTGGCTGGTCGTAAAACTATAAGCCAAATTTTTTTGTAATATGGATAAAAAATATATTACGCCAACCCCATATAATAATTGGGTTAAAAGTAGGAGGTGTATGATCATAATATACGAGCCGTCAACTCTCCACCGCTGAACGTAAGCCTTTCCTATAAAGGGAGTCTTGCCAATAGTTGCCAGGCTTGGCAGGCGGGTTGGCAATCGCAGTTAGGCTTTGATGATGTATTAAGCGGAACGCTGAATTGGCAACCATTCTCTAAACCATAAAAATTAATTAGATTTATGGTGTCGACGTCAACATTACATAAAATATGTGCAACTCATTTCGTTTAGAGCTAGAAGCCCGTGATATATGGATGGACGGACAGACAGCAGAGTGACAGCAATGGTGATTTTCCCTATAAATACGGGGTCCCATAAAGATGTCAATTGCATCAGTGGCGTAAAATCGCTCGAACGGGCCCGCCCAGTGTGAGTTGATCGTTAGAGGCGTGATGACGTGGCAGTTAATATAATCAG
Organism: Galleria mellonella; assembly: GCF_026898425.1. Taxonomy (NCBI): domain Eukaryota; kingdom Metazoa; phylum Arthropoda; class Insecta; order Lepidoptera; family Pyralidae; genus Galleria; species Galleria mellonella. The sequence continues at coordinate 2,817,228 of NW_026442112.1, forward strand.
AGATAGGCGTCGTAAAAAAATATGATTATTTTCTTTACAGGATTCCAGAGTACACGGTAATGGCGAGAATTGAGGGTTCCGCTTCACGGTAATAAAGGTTTCTGATAATTACCGTATTTTGAAAGTATTACTGTACCCACTTATTATCTACTAGCGGTCCGTCCCGGAGTCGCACGGGTGGACATTTTTAACATTTTCCTTCACTGCTCTGCTCCTATTGATCGTAGCGTGATGAAAAGTATACTATAACCTGCCCAGGAGTATGAAATAGTTTTTGTTTCTATAACGAATATACAGACAGACAGACAAAAATTTTACTGATTACATTTTTGGTATCAGTATCGGTCACAAATCACCCCTTGATAGTTATTTTGGAAATATATTTCATGTATAGAATTGACCTCTCTACAGATTTATTATAAGTATAGATTATCATTATTTCTGCCTTTAACTGTCAACTGCTGAATGCCTTCTCCATAAGGAGAGATTTGCTAGTGGTTGACACGCTTGGCAGATGGGTTGGAAACCGTAGTTAGGCTTTTAGAAATAAACATATCCCGGCTACGCTAAGTCGCAGATAAAGGCTAGTATTAATTGGTCATGAATAGTAAGTAGCTCAATTAAATTGTATTATTATTAAGAAAAAGTACTACTTACTCCGCCCAGTATTTTTCTTCGTGTAGTAAAATAATTCTCAAAGGTTGCCTGGAAGAGATCGTTTTTTTTTTTACAACACAGGGGGCAAACGGGCATGCGGCTCACTTGATGGTAATTGACTACCGCCGCCTATGATCACCCACAACACCAACGGCATTTTCGGTGTGCTGCCGGCCTTTTAAAAAGGAATATACTCTTTTCTTGAAGGTTATGTTGTCGTATCGGTTCGGAAATACTGTTGCTGGAAGTTGATTCCAAAGAATGGTTGTGCATGGAAGAAAATGGCTTGAAAAACACACGGTGGAGGACCGCCACTGGTCCAGATGATTGGGATGAAACTTTAGTTTGTGGCGGGTTGTACGGTGGTGAAAATCAGCAGCAGGTATCAATCCGAACAATTCCTCAGAACACTCCCCATGATAAATTCGGTAGATAATTTAGCGATAGGGCCAGCCATTGTTGCCTCTTTATCTTGCTTTTATGTAATTAAATATTCATTTTGTTTGTGTACATATTGTTAATCCTTATAATCTATATCATTCGTTAAAGGGCGCAATAAAAAGTTTCCATTCGATCATTCAAAAAAAGTTATCCATATTATACTTATGGTAAAACAGGTTTCCCATAGATTTTTCGCTTAAAGATGTATCACTTCTGGGAAATTAATTAGACTTAGTTTGCAATGAGTAATTGCATTAATCTAGGGTGTTTCAGAACTTGAATAACTTAGGCCGGCTACACATTCTACGATACTGTATAATAAAAAAGATTTCTTCTCAAAATGTACAATAATGAAGGAATAATACATTTAGGTATTTATTAGTTTCGCTCCGCAAGCAGGGATCGTTCGCCAAAAAAATATCAGCTAGTTTTTTATATAATATGACACGAAATTTTAGTCCTCCATCGATATAGATATATTTACTATTGAGGTCGTTTCATATAGAGAAATATACAATTACTAGCGGTGGCAAATCCGAATGATTTTGTTATTCGAATAATTAGTAATTACTAATTTTATAATTCGACCAATAAATTAGTAGTATACTAATTTGCGTATTAATAATCAGTTTACAAAAGATATTCCTCAAACACACTATCAGACTGAAGTAGTCAGTAATTGAGTCTGGCATTAATATAGGATAGATAATTTAACTTGAACTATAAACTTATTCACTGTAATAAATGTCTGAAGTTGAAATTCCCAGGCGTTTCACAATTAGATAGAAAAAATAATTTAATTTATAAATGATGCAATTAAGTTTATACTTTGCAATAAATAAGTAATATTCTTTAATAAAATAAATTGAGTATTAAACTAAAGAGTCCTAAATATAATATATATATAGTACATTACTGCAGCGGCCAGCAACTGAGGCATTGATGGACGAACGTGAAAATGTGGGACGAGACGTAGCCGAGGCACACATACGTGAGTCTATCAATGCCTAGTTGTGAGCAAGGCTTGTACTTTTCTCAAACAATGTGCGGAAATCAAAAACACAATTTTACTTTTTAAGTTCAATGACGAATAACGAACAATAATTTTTCATGTGCCATAATGTTCCTTTGTTTTTTTTTTTTAATAAACAGCTTTCTATTTGCAAAACAGTTGAATATTTATATAAAACCTTTTATTAGTTACCTCCTTGGTAGCCATGTTTCGAAGGAAAAGGTCATTCCATTTTTTAATTACAGGACAGATATGAGTTTACATAGTAATTTATCTGGCCGGAAAACACGACATATATGGATTTTCATACAACTTTTGCTGGCCGTTGCCCGCATGTATCTGGCCAGTACGGAAATTTTGATTAATCTCGAAGAAGATTGTCAAAATAATGCTCACATTTCCAAGCATGTTTGAGAAAATGCCATTTAGTGTGCAGCTGCACTAAATAGGAAAGTTTGTCGTTTAATTATACAACTACAAGCAAATTAGTTTTGAATACATTCTATTGTTTTCTCCGCTTAATCACTAGAGACGATCTTAGGGCAGACTTTAGTGGCTGTACAGTAGATGAAGTATGGAGTTTGTATCTATTTAAACTATCATAATTAGCTTTTTTATATAATTTTGAAAGAAGCTGACGTATGTATGAGTTTTATGCCTCTAGTCAAACTGTTTATTCTAAGGTTGCCTGGAAGAGATCGCTCTTAGCGATAAGGCCGTCCATTGTTTTCTTAGTGTAAATTTTCTTGTATTTTTCTTGTAATTGTTCATATCTTATATAATGTTTATAATGTGTTTAAATTAATAATAGGTTATCAGTTGAATCACGCTGGGCTCATAACAATAAATGATGACGATTTTGTAAAAAATTTAGACATATACGTATATTAATAGACATATTTTGAGTTACATTTGTGAAAATTTTGATGCAATAGTTTTTACTGATGACGAAAAAAATTTAGACAGACACATAGATAGATAGACAGACAAAAAATTCTGAAAATTTTTGCCTTTTATTGCTCTTATATCTCTCGTATCGTCCAAGATGTTACCTGTTACATTACTCCGTCAGTTCTGAATCTATTTACAACGTTATTTTTTTTATTTGAAAGGATATATTTACAGATTAGTTCCATAGAAATTTTATCAAAATCAGTACAGTAGTTTAATTTTAAGATCATAATAATAAGTTTTGTCACAATTGATGTTGGTTTTTTTGTGGGACACAATCTTTCATTATAAAAGATAAGATCAATAAAAAAAACAATAAATGCATCGGAAAATATTTGTAACACATTATTTCTAATTCACCGCGACATCACCATAGTAAAAGCTTCTTTATAAAAATAAAGCTTTATCATCATCATCATCATCATCATCATCAACATATCAGCCTTTAATCACATCTACTGCTGAACATAAACTTCCCCTTAGGGAGTTTTGCTAGTAGTTGCCACGCTTGGCCGGCAGATTGGCAACCGCAGTTAGGCTTCTAGTAACTAAAAATAAAACTCCCTTTACATAAACTAAGATACGAATAATAAAATTGTCATAGTTAGTATTTAGCTTTATGTATTTTTTTTTTATCATTTATGTTATCTCCCTTTTTATGTATATCTATCTATATATCGTCATAGTCGTAGAATACTGACGGATCTGACAAATATTACATATAAAGATCCGTCAGTATTCTCCAACTATGACGATGTGTTGTAATTTGTGTGCTGTAAGTAATGCGAATAAATTATCTATCTATCTATCTATTATAACCGCATTTACTCAGAATTGATATTTCTACATAAGAACTATTATCCTTAGGCCCATCTTAATGAAATAGGACAACAATCATTTATAGACAAACTAGCTATTATCCGCGACTTCGTCTGTGATATCGTCATAGTCGTAGAATATTGACGGATCTGACAAAGATTACATATATAGATCCGTCAGTATTCTACGACTATGACGATATGTTTATTGACCAGGATAATAATAAAAAATTGTGCTTTACAAGAAAAACAAAAAAAAAAATTGTCAAATCGGTTTAGAAATGGTGAAGTTACGGACGGAAACAATCATAAAAAAAACAAATCGAGAACCGCCTTCTTTTCAAATTGGTTGAAACAGCCATGAAAGTACAGAATTTTTTTATTTTTTACTTTTTGTGGGTAACTAGATCGCTACTCCTCAGTTTTTCCACCTGAATATTCTTAGATATAGAAGTCTAAATAAAATATAATAAAATAGTGATATGCTAACATTGAATTATATATCAACTATATCTACCAGCCACATGACGTTGGCGCCGAGTAAATGAAGAATGACAGGCAACTTACGAGTATCTTCGGATTTTTACATGATTTCACAAGTATTTCTGAGCTTGCGTATTGAATCATTTATTTTTATGTTTTCCTGCGAGGCTCAAAGGACTGAAATAATCTTACTTATGGTTTAAAAAAGGCGGAAATTTTAAGTCCCATGCGAGGTAAATAATACAAATCGGATGTCAAAGGCCTCTATCTTTACGTACGTCGCATATTTCCATAACTTGGCTCATGCATATCTACCGACCAGAGACTCGACTTCGGATAGCGTAAGAGACTTTTTTGATTTCGTTATTTACTTCACATTTTTTGTAATCATTATGACATTATTAACTATTCACTATTAAATATAGATTTCCCCCTTTTGGGGGTTCGCCAATATTATGATATAAATTATTAATCAGTGTCATATAAGCTATTAATTGAACCGTTGGTGAGCGTAGGTCTCGCTTTTAGGAAGATTTTACCAGTTGTTGCCACGCTTAGCAGGCGGGTTGGTAACCGCAGTTAAGAGGGACGCTGCTACCCATCCTACAACTATAAAATTCCCATAGTCGCCTCTGATGACACAATTGCGATATAAATTATTATTATTATGACTATAAATATTATGAATGCGAATATATTATACACTTTTATGTATTATTGGCACTATAGTGACGTGCTACGGAACTAAAATATGATCCTATATGGTTGGCCGTATGCAAAAGTTTCAAGTTTCTCAGAAAGCTATGTTCGGAGTTTCTTTGCATAATAAATTCTGAAATTAGGGTATCCGTAGAAGAACCAAAGAAACCGATATATTTCGCAGGATAAGCAAGCTGAAGTGACAGCGGGCTGGTCACATGGCTCGAAAACCAACAACCGATAGGAAGGAAAGGTTCTTGAATAGCGGCCTCGTATAAGCAAATACCAGTGAAGGCCCTTATTAGATGTAGCTAGGACCTTAAATGTATTGGAGTCAGTGGATGTAAGTGGCTCTAGATCGTTTCTTATATCCAAAGACTACAAGGGAAGTCTATGTTCAGCAGTAGACAATTAACTCTACAATAACGTCTAAAATAATGATGATGTCCATTTTTTATGTGACAATGTGTGTGTGAGACAATATTCTCTTACGTGACTTCAAAATTGAAGAAGGAAATTTGCTAGTACATTATTTTTGCAACTGTTTTACTTCCGTGTGTAAATCATATTTTTGCACAGTAAAATCTAAAAATATTATTAGGTAGATAGGTAGAGAGAACCTACTGTAAAGGCCTCATCCATTTTAATATCTCGTCTCATGCATATACTTAAAAATATCTTTTCTCTATTCATTTTAATATTTACTTTTTAAACAACATTCAGCAGAAGCACATTCACAATGCTTTAGTGGCTATATATTACACGTTTTTTGCGTAATCTATTTTGAACCGATTTTCATGATTGTTTTTAGAATCGATAGGATTTACTCCTGTATTGGTCTCATATTAATTTTGTGACTATAGATACTATAAGTTGTTATACATGGTGGAAAAACTGTGAAGTAAAATTTACCTGTGAATGCAATTTCTCGTTAATAAATAATACATAATAATACATAATAAATAATATTAATAATAATATTTACAGCTAGATTTTTGCCCTCTGCTTCGAATGCATGGATTTCAGAAGCAGTAAAACCAATGAAATCGACCACTTCTAGATGACGTGCATGCGTGCGTGCGTGCGTGCGTGTGTGCAAATGTTTGTGTGTGTGCACGTATGCTCGCAAGTGTGCGCGTGGGTTTGCGATTAAATAGCTTTCATGCGTGTTGTAAATGAACTTGTTGTGGATAATAAAATGTACAATAAATATGGTAGTAGAATAAATGAAAATGTACGCGTAGCGATCTCGGGCTCCATAATTCGCGCGTTTACTCTGCGTGTGACTTTTATTGCCGCACACTCGAGATGGACTTGCGCTGACGTTCTTTTCCAGTTGTTGATTTTATGTGACAGGCAATGTTTCATATTTTATTATTTGCACATAATAAACAAAACTGTTATATTGTGGCCAGATCTTAGAATTGGTCGCATCAAAATGTAGCCGACTATTTCATGAAATTGTTATAGAATAGAATAGAATAGAAATCATTTATTCAAATAAACTTACATTGAAGCACTTTTGAAAAGTCATTACATTTTTTTTTAATCTACCGCTCGTTCGGAAATGTCTCAAAGAATAGCAAGAAACTTAATGTTACATTTTAAATAATTTTATTATTACTTTACATTTTCAAGTTTAATTGTGTGAATACAAACCACCAATTAGCACTAATTCAATTAAATACTCAAAAAGAAAAAAAAAAATTGAATACATAACCAACTGGTTAAACAATTAATAAGAGGAAATCAGTCATAGTGATTAGAGCAGACCATACCAAAAAAGCAGCACCCGTTCACGAGTATTGTGTGTGTGACCATATTTTAGGGAGCCCAATGACCCGGCCCACCACGCCGCCACAAGTCTGCGACATTTTAGTGAGCATGACTACTCAAAACACTAGACCACGTCAAATACTCACAATTGCCATCTGATAGTTATAGTATTCACATTTTACATAAGAATGCATGCGGATTAATACAAAAAAATGCTTTCATATTTCTAAAATTAATCAATTAAATCAAGAATAAATGAGAAAATAAAATTATAACGTTGTATGCTAATAAACTAATTATTTACTTGCGCGTTGTCATCTATGAATTCGTCTATCCTGTAATAGGCTTTCTTACATAAAAATTGTTTAATATAAGATTTGAATTGCCTCTCTGTCAGATTTAATGCAGATTACTGCAGTTTATTATAAAATCTTATGCAATTTTCATAGAATGAATTACTGATTTTGTGCAGACGGCATCATTTAGGTAAAATAAACTTATTTATATTGCGTAAGTTTCTACTTGTACAGTCTTTGAGTTTTTTAAAACTCTCTAAGTTCTTCCGTGTATACATAATATTATGTTTCATGATATGGAAATTGCCCACATCATGACGTCGTCTGCCCATACCAATGAATAATTAGCGTTTGATGATATAAAAATATGGTTAAACATTAATGATCTTTAAATTGGTTCACTTTTGGTATATTTACGTAACATTAACTTGTTAGTGTTGTGAGTTGTGAGTGGCAACCGCGTACGGGTAAATGCAATGTAGAACGACCCCCCCACTAGATGGAGTGACGATCTGAAATGCATTGCAGGGAGTCAGCGGATGCAGGTGGCTCAGGACCGTTCTTTATGGCAGTCTATAGGGGAGGCTTATGTCCAGCAATGGACGGATAGTGGCTGAAATGATGATGATGATGATTAACTCGTTAACAAAATATAGGTATTGAAAACCTCCTATTTTTAAGTAGGTTAAAAGTAAAATTGCCTCACAGTACAGTATTTATGTATATTTTCCTCCGTTTCTTTAAAATGCATTTTCTTTTCCACCCGACGGAGCGCAATCGTGAAATCTAGAGCGGAAATTTGCATATTCATTTGAACGGACATATTTTTCTTTCATTCTACTAATTTATTATTTCATTTAAATGATAATGTATCTATAATTTTTAATTTTTATGTATATTTTTTATATGTATAAACATCTTTTCATGTTAATGTATTATTTCAATTTTGTTTTTTAACGCATATTGGCAATATATATGTATTTGATATACTTAAATAAATAAATAAATACCAGAGAGAGACTTTGTACAAAAGTCGTTTGCTTGGGCATCTCTGTCACATTCGTGTTTCTACCGTGAAGCAGTTGTGTTTGCATGGCTGTGTTTCGGTTTGAATGGTGGGATATGTCAGTGAATTTACAGGGTACAGAGTAATAATAGCTGAGTGTTCAGGAATGGCAACGCATGGGGAATATCATGGCCGAAATAGTTATTCTCTGATATGTCCACGGTACTGCTCATGTCTATAGGCGACGGTTACCACTTTCCATCAGGTGGGCCGTCAGCTTGTTTGCCATTCTAAGTTGTATAAAAAAAAAAAAAAAAAAAACTATTCATAAACAAATTCATAGATAAATGAATATATTATAAATTTACGATCGAGGCTGCAACACGATTACAGATAAATAGTATATCCCATTAGCGTAAACTGATAGCTCTGGCGGAATTTCCATTCTACTTTCAATGCTTAACAAAATGACTGCACTATTGAGGGGAGAAAGGGATTGTTAGTAATGGGAAACAGAAACCTCATTATTAGTAATATACATTATAAGGTCGACCTCCACGAGATTTCATCTGGAAACCAATGGGCCAACTGACCTACTTCCATTCTCATCTATCATCCTTTACTGATGCCCCGACAGCGTATATCATTGCATTATCTTCTATTAAAAAAAAATTGCGCACTAAAAATACATGTATGATATACTGTATATACATTTAACTACATGTATAGTTCATACACGCACTTAAATTTTTTTCAATGGATGATAATGAAATGGCAACCTCGCCTGCGCTAACGGTATACGCTGACGGGGCACCAGTGAGAGATGATAGGTGAGGATGAAAGGGCAGGTCAGTTAACCCACCGTGATGAATACACCTGGAATTCAACACGAAGATTTCCAGGGGGAACTGCGTGAAGGTCGACCTGATAGGGTATATTGCTAGCAATGGGACTGATAATCTGCATTACTAACAATCCCTTCTCCCCGATGCACTTCAATTGTCGGTGTCTGGAAAATAAATGCAATTTAGGAATGAATAACTAATTATTAAATAAAACAAGGATAAGCAAGCTGAAGTGGCAGTAGGCTGGTCACATAGCTCGAAGAATCGACAACCGATGCGGTAGAAAGGTTATTGAGAAGCGGCTCCGGACAGGCAAACGCAAAGTAAGACTACTCCCCAATAGATGGAGTGACAACCTCAAATGCAGTGTAGGGAGTTAGTGGATGCAGGTGGCTCAGGATCGTTCTTTATGGCAGTCTATGGGGGAGGCCTATGTTCAGCCTATGACGATGTTATTAAAAATTATAAACTGATACTTCTAAGTAGTTTGAATTCATACAAATTTATTATTAATATAATTAAACTTTTCGAAAAAAGCAACAACTAAGTTTTATGCTTGTTTTTCTTTGCTAAAATTGAATTTCGAATAGGCAATAATAAAAACATGACTATTCAAATATGCTTAAATCTAAGTTTACTTGAATCAAATTTATTCTAAACGTTCTTTCTTTCTTCTAATAAAAATAAAATAAATACTATATTAACTAAAAAAAAAAAACTTGAACTTTTCCTCTTCAATGGAACATTATTCTTACCCGTTCGCTACTTTCTGCGAAACAATAACTTTAAATACAAATTGTTGAAGTTTGCACGTATTTCTCGATTATTAAATTGTAAGACCTGAAACATTTATAATATATTTGTTGGCATATTACTTTTGTATAATATTACTTAGACTTTCGTATTAAGTCTTTTAATAAATACGGAACGTATTTCTGCCTTTTACAATGTCTAAAAGAATAGATATATTAAATATTTTCTGCAACGCATTATTCTTTGTTTCTTTCGAAAAGCAGCAATGCATGTATTATTATTTCTATTTAAAATATAATATTATATCTAAATATTTAATGTTTAACCTTAGTAATATATAAATTCAAATGTGAATTTGTTTTCTTATACTATGGTTTTTTTTTTCAATGAACGATAATGGAATGGTAGCCCAGTGGTAGCCTGTGCTAAAGATATACGCTGGCGGGGTACCGGTGAGAGATAATATGTGAGAATCAATAGGCAGGTTAGTTAGCCTATCGTGATGAATACACTTGGAAATCAATTTGGTGGTTTATCTGATGATGATCGCCTTGACAAGGTATATTGCTAACAATGGGACTGGTAGTTCTCATTACTAAAAATCCCTTTCCCCTACCCCTCCTATTACTTTGATATTTGGTATGCATGTTTTTTTTTTATACTACTTAGAATGGCAAACAAACTGAAGCAGCGAAAACTTAACAGATGATGGGATATGGGTACCAGTAGAACATAAAATAATAAATTTATATATTTATAAGTGCCTACTTAATTTTTTTTTTCTGTAAAAAAATAATAAAGACACAACGACAAATTTCTTCTTATGAATTTGATATCATATGTTCGAAATAATTTAACAGAATTCTTACCCTTCAAAGCGGAATACAGCATTGTGAGATGTTGCTGAATAAATTATTGATGTAAGGGAAAATCGTCGATGTAATATATTGATTCTTTGCCCCAGGGGAGAGAAAATACAGGACAAACTTTGGTGGTTAAGAGGAAAAGCTTTCAAATAAACATATTATGTTTATTTCAATGCTTTATTATAATTATTTACAGGGTACAGAGGGATAACATCTGAGTCCTCAGGAATGGCAACGCATGGGGGTATCATGGGCGAAACAGTATACTCTGTTATGTCCATGGTACTGCTCATGTCTGTTGGCGACGGTTACCATTTTTCATCAGGTGGGCCGTCAGCTTGTTTGCCATTCTAAGTTGTATAAAAAAAAATATGAGTTTTATTTATTACAGTGTAATGCTGACCATCACAATAATTATATGTGTTATAATAAATAATTAGTAACTTTACTGGTTAGTCGATTAGAATTATATTGTTTAATTCCGATAACATTAATAAGCGTGCGACTGCTAACATCTGATGATTGACTTCTATTATTATTAATTAGGAGACTGATGAGTAAAATATGGAAGGTCGTTGAACTTCTACCAAACATATTTAAATAAAAAAAATAGTAATTATGTTTTAATTAAATTAAATTATATTAATTAATTAGTATATATTTATTAGGTCCCGGTATAGAATGGGCCACCCCTTTTTCTGTAGGTGTTGTAAAAGGCGACTAAGGGAATTTAATGGTCGAAAGCAGCAGGGTCCCTCTTAAAATATCATCAACAAAGGGAGGCCTATATTCAGCAGTGGACAGGTAACGGCTGATATGATGATTAAATGATGATGAATCAATTTAAATGTTTTTAAACAAGCCCATTTATAATCTAGAGACGTCTGTACTGTGTATCTGTAAATATGTGGCATATTTACATAATGATGTATGCAATTGCGCAGGCATGCATCGCCCGACGTCTCGTAATATACAATGCAAATACAATATAGGGCAGCAGCCACTGCATTAGTATATAATATGTTATGTAGAAACAAGTGTATAAGAGATTTTATGAAATATCTAGAGAAATTTCATAACTTAAACATATATTATAAACACAGCCTGAAGGATAAGCAAGCTGATGTGACAATCAGCTGATTATGAAGCTCGAAGAGCTGACAACTGATGGGCAAGAAAAGTTCTTGTGTGGCGGTTCCGTACACCCTAACTAGATTACGAGGATAGGCTAGGGGGCAAAGGGATTGTTAGTAATGAGGTCTAATAGCCTCATTGCTAGCAACGCGCGGTTCCCCCTTGAAACCATCATAGTTATTTCTTGTCGAATTCAACATGGTAAGTCAACTGACCTGCGTTCATTCTCACTTATCATCTTCCACTGGTGCCCCGTCGGTGTATACCGATAGCTCAGGCGGCGTTACTATTCCATTTGCACCCATTAAAAAAAAAACTAGATGGAGCGACGATCTCAAATGTATTGTAGGAAGTTAGTGGATGCAGGTGGCTCGGAACCGTTCCTTATGGCGGTCTATTTTTTTTTTGGTGGGTGAAAATGGTATGGTAAACCCCGGCGGCGGAGCACCAGTGAAGGGTGATAGATGAGAATGAAAACAGCCCAGTTAGCCCATCATGATGTATTTATCGGGAATTAACCATGATAGTTTCCAGGGAGAACCGCGAGGAGGTCGACCTGGTTGGGTATATTGCTAGCAATGGGATTCTCAGTCTACATTACTAACAATCCCTTTCCCCTCTATGGCGGTCTATTGGGGAAACCTATGTTTAGCAGTGAACAGTTAAGGTTTGGTATGATGATGATGATGAGGGAAATCACAGATTCTTAAAATGGCCAAATGCGAAAATAAACTTATAGAAGGTTTAATTTTTTATAAATAAGACATTAGTAAGTTAATATTACAATGGCAGGTTTATCCTATACGGGAACTTACAGTCAACCTTTGAGAAGCTACGACGATGATAAGGTATAGTAATTTTTAATAAATATTTGACAACATCTTTGATTTCTTGATTTCTAACCGACTTCAAACACAAGGAGGTTGTTAATTTGGTTGTGTGCTTTTTTATGTTCGATACCTCATAACTCGGTTAGTTATAAACTGATTTGAAAAATTATTTTTTATCTGAAAGGATATACTTAAAGATTGGGTCTTGATTTTTATCAAAATTTAATCAAAATCGGTTCAGTAGTTTAGTTTTTAAATTAAGAAAACTGGTTTTACCACAATTGAAGTAGATTTTTTTTGTGGAACACAAAAGATAGATAGATAGATACATACCTTTTATTGTTTCCTCCAAAAGATTACATTAGTAAACTATATTTTAAATTACTGTAGTAGGTATTTTATGAAATCACCGGTATTCTTTTTTTCCTGCGACTTATATACCTACAAGTAAGATATACATATGACATATTGGTTCCTGCCGCTGAATAAATAAGTCGGTACACGTGGATGTCTCATTAGATACAACAGTGTATTTCAGGGATATGGTGTGAATTTACAGGGTACAGAGGAATAACAATTGAGTCCTCAGGAATGGCAACGCATGGAGGGTATCATGGGCGAAACAGTATACTCTGTTATGTTCATGGTACTTCCCATGTCTATAGACGACGGTTACCACTTTCCATCAGGTGGGCCGTCAGCTTGTTTGCCATTCTAAGTTGTACAAAAAAAAACCCGATCACAACCAATCTATAATGCTGCAAGCGGTTTTACACAAATGCGGTCTGTACCATATGAATAGCATTTAAGTGGTTTCTCCATACTTCTCCTATCTGATTTCGAATTTCATTCGTCTGGGATAACTTGTTCTTTTTGTTTATTCCTCAAGTATTGCTAATTCTACTGGATTTTTTTAATGGGTGGTAATGGAATGGTAACGCCTGCGCTATCGGTATACGCTGGCGGATCACCAATTAGGAATAATAGGCAATGTGACTAATTCCACTAGAATTAAATTATTAATTACTAGAAATAAATTAATTAAACACGATGGTTTCCAGGGGGAACCTTGTGGAGGTCGACCTGATAGGGTATATCGCTGGCAATGGGCCAGTAAAACCCCATTACTAACAATCCCTTTCCCCCATATAATAAACTTTACCGGTTAGGTGATCTGATAAAGGAATGGTAACTCCGTCTGCGTCATCAATATAAACTGGCATATTGCAAATAATTGAGCTATTTGACTCCATTATTAATAATCCCATTCCATTCCCAATCCTATAGTTGTGCCATACTCATCCTATAACGTTTTATCTGACGATTACATTTTTGAAAGGGATAACCGTCGCCTATAGAGATGAACATAATACCCTATATGCGTTGTCATTCCTGAGGATGCCTCTATATCTTGTAATTTTACTGGCATATCCCGCCTTTCAAAGCAAAATACAGCCATGGAAACACTACTACTTCACTGCAGAAACACGATTGGGATAAAGGTACCCAATCAAATGACTTTTGTACTAAAGCACCCCTGGTAACTAATAGTTTTATTTATTGTTTATCCCTCGAATATTGCTGATTCTACTGATTGTAGGAGGAAATTGTTAGTATCAGAGACTAGCGATCCTATTTCTAGTATATTTACTTGTGAGCTCATCCATGTAATCAAGATGTAATATTTGATTGAGATAAAAAAAAAGTAGTTTATGTATTTCTCTATATTAAATATTAAATTTATACCAAATTTCATGACGGTCAGTTGAGCTTTTGAGATGACATACGGTGCCAATGACTTTAATTATTGGTAAAATTTTGATGATTTTTTCCCCCGTAAGTTTTTTTTTATAGTTATGTATTTTATGTTTTTTTTATACAACTTAGAATGGCAAACAAGCAGACGGTCCGCCTGATGGAAAATGGTAATCGTCGCCTATAGACATGAGCAGTACCATAGACATAACAGAGTATACTGTTTCGCCCATGATACTCCCATGCGTTGCCATTCCTGAGGACTCAGTTGTTATTCCTCTGTACCCTGTAAATTCACGCTATATCCCACTCTTCAAACCGAAACACAGCCATGCAAACAACTACTTTACGGTTGAAATACGAATGGGACAGAGGTACCCAGGTAAACGACTTTTATACAAAGTCTCCCTCTGTACAAAATAATGTAATATTTATTAATGTGATTGCTATGCCCTTCCAAGGTCCATGCTAATTCTGTACCTATAATGCTTAAGATCTATTTTGTTATAACATAAAATAGCAATAAATGATTGAATTGAATTGATTTAAATCCCGATCAGAGATCATATTACGGTCACGCAGTTGAAATCGCGAATAATTTATTTATTTATTTTATACAAAATCCACAGTTCTTAAAAACACAACTTACATGCTAGGTCTCTTATGAATACAGCCAATAACGAATTTTATTTATACAAACGAAAATTATAATTCCAAAGCGAGGTAGCCAAGTTAGAGTGGATGTATGCAAGTAATATAAGTGCATGTATGAAAGAAACCATGTATAATAATGTGTGTCTATAAAATCAGGTTAATTAATATATACAATAATTAAAATCCATATTGCTACAGTTCAGCTATTGACATCAATGATTAAGTAATACAATTTCATGGTAACCAATTGTAAAGAGGTATAAAAGCTAGTTTCTAGCAAAAACAAAGTCAAATATTATATGTTACGACTATTATTATAAAAGATTATCTTTTCCATCAAAGAAACCAATCATAAATACACAACCCTCTATAATACATACAAACATAGATTGTCCACCGCAGTTCCCTCCGCACGGAACAAACACTTTTATGGCGAGCACAATTTTATGACAGTTCGCCAACATAGCTTTAGCTCGTCACTCAAGTGTACCGCCCATATAGTTACCAAACGTTTTATGTTACTGTTTGCTCAATAATTCTTACTAACAACCACTGGAATGGACGAGATGTATTGATTTAACGCCTGTTTCGGTGATCGATTTTAGCGTAGAGCAATTTCGTATGCGCATTTAAGAAGTTGTGTCGATTGTTAATGAAATTTGAGTATTCTTACTAATACTATAAAGGTGAAAGTGTGTTTGTTTGATTGTTCGTTAGAGAAAACTATTTTTTATCACGATCAGTAAACATATTCCGGGCTCGCGGACCAAGTCGCGGGTAAAAGCTAGTGATAAAATTCAGTAATGGTTTGTATTGTTGTTCCGCATCGATGCCATCTTGTTTTTTGAGTAAGTTGGTCATTCAAAATACGTAATAGTGCTGTACTGTGAGATGGAGTCGAGAATTGTTTTAATACAAATGTCTCTCTGCTTAGAAGAGGCCTTCTTCTACTCTTCCATATAATTTGATAAATATGTAGAATCCAGACTCGATAGGTCTAGCATTTAGATATATAGATACTTTTTATTGTTTCCTACAAAAGATTACAATAGTAAACTTATTATAAATATAAACAATTACAAGAAATATTCACAATGAGAAAACAATGGGCGACCTTAATCGCTAAAAGCGATCTCTTCCAGGCAACATTTGGATGGAGAGGAGTAATTATAAACAATTTGGTAGGAGGCACGATGAAAAATTCTGTTAGTTCTAAATATGAACATTCATATACATACATACACACATACATGCATATAAACACCTACACAATTTAATCAATCATTATTGAATGAACCGTTGTGTTCGCTACAAGTTTTGTTTATTTTTATTAATTATAAGTCACTATTGTATTCTACAAAAAAAAAACTGTCTTCAGTCACGACAAAATCAGATATTTTTATATAAAACTAAACTACAAAAATGATTTTAATAAAATTTCTATATGACTAAGCTGAAAGTATATCATTTTAAATACAGAAAAAAAAATTTCGAATCTATATATAAATGACAAAGATATGAGAGGTAATAGATATAAAAGAAATACAAAATAATTAAGAGAACTTCATCCTTTTTTGAAGGTGATTAAAAAAAAAGTAATTTAAAAGCGCATTTAAGTTTGTTGACCCTTGACAACTTGAGCCGTGTGGTCCCAACATAGAATGGACCACCCATTCCTTTATCGTAGGTATCGTAAGAGGCGACTAAAGGAATTTAATGGTTGAGGGATTAGCAGCAGCGTCCCACTTAAAACATCATCAGAGACTGCGATTGCCAATCCACTTGCCAAGCGAACGTTCAGCAGTGGACAGTTAAGGGCTGAAATGATGATGTTAATGATTAATTTTAGATTGATTTATTAATACTAACCTAAGAACTTTACTAACATTTCATTTATCGAAATAAAAATGACAAAGTGATAACTAAAAAATAATCCATCAACGTTCCCTCGCATATTTCACAAAAATTACCCATTCGGTTTGCGATTTGTGTTACTGAATGGTTCGTAAAAGCAATGAAAAATCAATCCGTAATAGTGACGTCCATTCAGCTAAATACTGGATAGGATTTGAACGTCGTAGCCCGTATTCACTGCTCGTATATGAATTTATTTATTAATACTAGATACAGAAAGGTGATATGATTTGTTTGCTTGTGTTCGAGTAATAAAAAGAGAGATTTTAAAAGATGTGTATTTCAGATTAGAACAGTGATATAAGTGAAAGTAAGTTTTATTATAAATTTTAATTTTAAACTACACTTATATTAAATAATTATATAATATAAATTGCAAGTACAATATGTATAGATACACACCAATACTTAAATAATGAATAATAATACATAAAATACGTACCTATTTTTTTTAATGGGTGAAAATGAAATGGTAACCCCGCCCGCGCTATCGGTATACACCGACGAGGCACCAGTGGAAAGTGATAGATGAGAATGAATGCAGGTCAGTTGGCCCACCATGATGAATTTGACCAGAATTAAACATGATGGTTTCCAGGGGGAACCGCGTGGAGGTCGACCTGAGAGGGTATATTGCTAGTAATGGGGCTATTAGACCCGATTACTAACAATTTTTTCTCCCCAATTCGTACCTATTGTGAAATAATTTCAATGACTGTATAATATTGTAACAAACTCTTGAACTATTTCTAAAGTGAAAATAAGGTTTGTCCTCCTCTCTCCTACTAGCTGTGCCCAACAGGGTCCATAATTGAAGTTGAAATGTTATCTATTAATCACATTTTTTTTATACAACTTAGAATGGCAAACAAGCTGACGACCCACCTGATAGAAAGTAGTAACCGTCGCCTATAGACATGAGCAGTACCATGGACATAACAGAGTATACTGTTTTGCCCATGATACCCCCCATGCGTTGCCATTCCTGAGGATTCAGATGTTATTTCTCTGTACCCTGTAAATTTATGCCAAATGGAATGCAATAAGAAATAAATAAAATAAATAAATAAGTTTGCGAAAGGTATATATGAATTAAAAAAACTGCCAGATATTTTTATTGAAGGACTAGTTTATGGTATCGCAGCTCCTAAGTGGATTGACTAATAACAATTTTTGAAGATTGATGCAATCGGGGTTTTTATATACACTATTCTTTATTGCTCTTGTAAATTACATAGATAAGACAGTCGTAAATATTGTGAGCAAGGGTGAACTTATCTCTGAAAGACATCTCTTCCAGCCAACCCAATACAGTGAGAAAGCATGTAGTTAGCGGTCAACTAAAGTGCACGAATGCACTCTCTCTTTCATCTAAAAATTACCTACATTGAAGTAAAATTAATTAGTTTCATTTAATTTCAATATATATATTCAGCTAAATTAGCTAAGTTATATAATTGTTATTTACGCTTATGTTTACGCTTTTATAATAGTGCTGTACGAACTCCCTCTTTCATCTAAAAATTACCTAAAATGTAGTATAATAAATTAATTTAATTAAATTTTAATATATATATATTCAGCTAAATTAGCTAAATTATATAATAGTTATATAATATATATAGTTATATGTATATAATATTAATTATTTTTTAGTACGGCTTCGAAATTTTACATTTACAAATACCTGCATTGTACATGTTATGCTTTTTACTCGTCTGATGAGACATATGTATTGTTATAAATGTACATGTACATACAAGTTACTTAGTGTACATTGACGCTTATCTGTGAGAGCTGTATACACCTCTCATGTGTTCATATGGCCTTAAGCTTGGTAGTGAGGAACCTTTGTTAAATCTAAGTTTTTGTTCAAACTTAGATTTAAGCATTTTTGAATAGTAGTTTTTCTGTTTTACTTTGTTATTAACATTGTATATTGTCTGCTTAATTATTGTGAGCATATTGTTGGTGTGTCTTTTATAAATAAATAAATAACTCTTATTATAAGTACTCATTAAAAATAATATTATTTCTAACAGTAGAAAACATGTAAGACATTAATTAAAAGTTTTTCTGGACAGAAAATATACGAGCTGCTGAACCCGGTGGAACTAATTGACATATCAAAAGCTTGTTTAACAGGTGCCCCGTAGCCACGATGAAACCGTAACTTTCCCCGACACGACGGGTAAAAATGAACGCTGTCAGGTTTTAGTTCCGAAAAATTGTTAGGGTCCTTTAAATTAATTCGTATAAAAACAATCTTTCTTTTCTTAGATATTTCAATTATAAAACTTATAATAGGGTCAATGTTCATGAACCTAAGCCTCCTCCCTGGGGGGTCATTTGCCACGCTTGGCAGGTGAATTGGCAACTGCAGTTAGGCTTTGGAGATATTTTAAGATTTTATGTGCGTTCTCGTTCTCCTTTAGTCGTCTCATACGACCCCCATACGGAAAATGAAGGGGTAGCCTATTCCATGCCGGGACTACACGGCTAACTGGTAACTAAAAAAAAATCAGAAATGCCGGTTTTGAAATTTAAAAAGGCATTAGAATCTTTTTTTTAATACTTTTATTTTATCTTATTAATGAGTATATTGCAAATAAAATACCTAAATCAGAATCTATTATATAAAACAAAATTCTATCCATAAAAATCCATACAAAAGGTCTAATGTGAACGGTCTACTACATTGCTCTGGCGACCCCCACAGCAACGATTAGAATGATGAATGACGATGAATCACCCGCTGGGCCGGCACGCATCTATTCTCACTCATAATGGATATTACATGGATCCGGCATAGCACTGGACCACTGGATCACTAGATAATTTGTCGGGACAAAGGTCGTTGTACCTGCTATTGGGCGCTTTTATAAGCTTCACGATATCGCATGATTTTCAATCGACTTCAAATAATTATAGATCCCACAAAAAATCGGCTTCAATTGTAACAAAACCTTTGATTTAAAGATTCCAAAGACTTTTATCAAAATTTCTTTAGTAATTTCTAATGAAATTTATAATAAAATTTGATGGGAGAAATCTGTAAAATATATCTTTTAAGATAAAAAAAAGAATTTTTCAAATCGGTTTATAATAAATCTACTGCTCAGCTCGGAGTGAAATTTTAGCTGAGAGCTGGTAAGAAACGTTGCCGGTGCGTTTTTAAACAAAAGTTTAGTTTAAAAGAAAAAATATATGAATGGATACAATGACTACCTCAAGCTTCATATAGATAGACTACAATCAAACGCAGTATATATTAGCGACCGGTATCATACTGTAGTTGTAATTTTCGAAAATAATATATAGCCTATGTTATATTTTGTTACATATATAATATTATATTACATATTTTGTTAGATAATTTAGTTGCCTATGTAATATTCACAGATCATGTATTTTTTATGGGTATAAATTTTATTAAAATCGGTTGAGTAGTTTTTGAACTTTTTTATACAACTTAGAATGGCAAACAAACTGACGACCCACCTGATGGAAAGCGGTAACCGTCGCCTATAGACATGAGCAGTACCATGGACATAACAGAGTATACTGTTTCGCCCATGATACCCCCCATGCGTTACCATTCCTGAGGACTCAGGTGTTCTTCCTCTGTACCCTGTAAATTCACGCCATATCCCACCCTTCAGACCGAAACACAGCAATGCAAATACAACTGCTTCACGGTTGAAACACGAATGGGACAGAGGTGCTCAAGCACACGACTTTTGTACAAAGTCTCCCTCTGGTTTATTTATTACAAACAAATAATCAAATCTTTCCTCTTTATAATATTAATACACGATAATTATTAATTAATACACAATGGCAGTAGTACGTCAGTCAGACACTGGTTAATTACGGTCCGGGGGGGAAAGGGATTGTTAGCAATGGAGTTTGACAGCCCCATTGCTAGTAATATGCCTTATTAAGTTGACCTCCGCCTGGTTCCCCCTGGAAACCATACTGAACAATTCTTATTGAATTCGTCACGATGGGCTAACTGACCTGCTTCATACTCACCTATCATCCTTCACTGGTGCCCTGCCGGTGTATACCGATAGCGCGGATGGGGTTACCATTCCATTATCATCCATTAAAAAAAAAACTACGGTCCGTGGCTCTCAACATTGAATTCCAACAGAAGACATTGAATTTTCAATTCACGTTATTTGGTTTGATTGTCAGTTGCTTCGGAAGGCACGTAATGCTGTCATCTGGCTCTAAACGCTTGACGTCAGAGTGTGTCAGCCTCACGCAAAGAGCAACGAACGGACGCAATACGAGTATAGCTAGTTTTAGATCTTTTATTTCATGTTATTTTGATTTATTCATTTTTAATTATTATGGTCGTCTTTTTTTTTATTATTATAAATGTAGCAAAGATTGTAATTTGATAATTTTGAGGTGATTTTGCATGGCTGTGTTTCAGTTTGAAGGGTGGGATATAGCAGTGAATTTACATGGCACAGAGGCATAACATCTTAGTCCTCAGGAATGGCAACGCATGGGGGGTATCATAGGCAAACAGTATACTCTTTTATGTCCATGGTACTTGCTCATGTTTGTTGGCAACATTTACCACTTTCTATCAGGTGGGTTGTCAGCTTATTTGCCTTTATAAGTAGCATAAAAAAAGATTACACCATTTTATAGGCTGAATTAGTCTGCTAGATTACTGTCGTACTTATATAATGGACAGTCTTGCAGAATGTAGTCGATATCTTATATTGGAGCATCACAACTACAGGCCATTGAGTTAGTTTACCCACACCTATATTTATAGGATTGGCAGCTATCTTTTCATCTGTTCAGGATTCAGCATTCTTTTTTTCTTATTATTTTGATAAAAATACATACAAGTCATTTTAGTAGATAAAAAATATAAAGCTTCGAGTTTCCAATCTCTAAAACTGATAAGTGTTACTATGAAAGGCTTATATTTGTTTATATTTTTCAATTCAATTTATATATTAAAAATAATTAAAGATTGTATTCCACAAAAAAAAAAGATTTCATTTGTGACAAAATCAATAATTTTGATCTAAAAACTAAACAATTGAATCGATTTTGATGAAATTTCTATGGAACTAATATCTAAGATATGTTCTTTTAGATAAAAAAAAGTATCTTCGAAATCGGTTTACAACTGATGGAGTTAAGAGATAACAAACATAAGAAATACAATCGTATTAAGTAGCTTCTTCTTTTTGAAATCGGCTGATTATTGTTACATTGTGATGGATTTGACGATAATGTTAAGATTAGACAAATCTATATTTCTTTGGGAAGAAATAAACAAAATAAATAAACAAATAAATAAAGGTATAAACAAAAATTTTCAATTTTGAAATTATTATTACAAAATATATTATTGTAGGGTTGTGTAATTACTGATTTATGTCAGATAATATAAACGTTGGCAAACTTACAGCGTAAATCCTCCAAAGGGGGCGCGGATTACACTTGAATAACAAAATACATTAGGCAAAATAGTTTGGAGATAACAAACTTGCCAAGAGATTTGAACGTAAATACTAAATAACAGTATTTATCCATTTAATCATGATACTTTCCAAACTCCTTTATCTTTCTATAAATGGAACACGTATTCCAACTTCAGTGCAAGTGGATTAAATTCGGCTTGAATTTAAATTCATCCTATGCCCCTGAAATCCCCAATAAATCTTAGTGTATCTCGACACGTTTCATTTTGATAAAACTCCATCAATCTTCCAGAAAGTGTCTATGCGTAAATTTATCTGAAGGTGACCTTTTGAATTGCCTAGTTTCATGTACAGAAAACAGTTTACAGTTTTACATAAATTGTCTGTACAATAATTCAAATGTAAACTCAAATTTACTCATTATCAAATAACAAGATCCATTTTGTTAATAACAGACTTAAAACTAAGTGAATAAGGTTGGAATTTAGTAGATCGTATATCAATAGACCATACAGCTGAGAGGCATGAGGTTTAGACGGAAATGAATCAGAGAACGGTTATTTTTTGTTTCAGTCATCGTCCTGACGTCCTGATGCCCTATCACAGGTGCATGGTCGTTTTAAGCTATCATTTTAAAAATGGTGTTGTCTCGTATTACTCTCACTATGAACGCGTCTTTTCTACGAATGATTGCATGGAAACCATTAATTCATGGTTGAGCGATCATTTCTTAGGCGCTGCAAAAGCGGGGGAGTCCCATCATTATTCTTAAAATATTACTGTACACGGCATGCTATTTTTTTAGCATGCCTGAGCTACGGTATAATTTGATCTGGTCTAAACATAGGACGAACCTACAGGCTAGCATATCATAATAATGTAATAATCATAAGGGATTGCTAGCAATGGGGTCTAACTGACGCATTGCTAGCGATACAGGGTGTATCGCTAGCAATGCGTCAGTTAGACCCCATCACCAGGTCGACCTATACGGGGTTCGGTTAATTCTAATAGAATTCATCATGATGGGCTAACTGACCTGCTTTTATTGTCACCTATCGTCCCTCATACCAAAAGCGTGGGCGTTGCATATCAACCATTTAAGAAAAAAAGCATATTATAATAAGTAATATCTTATTTGTTTCTATCTATAATACACAGATTGCAGTAATTAGTTCAGTTTAAATGTAAATAATAAAGGAAGACATTTGTTTCAAATTGCACAGGCCGAAGTAAAAACTTTTTTGGATAGCTACAAAATACCACAATTAAGGAACCAATACCAAGTCCCTTAACAACTATGTTAAATAATAAATTAGTGGCGTATAAACTGTCAAGCAAACAGAAACCAGTACTATCAGTTAGGGACCAATTCCGGTTACAATGCGGTGGGACCGCGCCGCCGACGTCTTTATAAAATAATTTAGAGAATCCAGAAAACTAGCGGTTGATAAACTTTAGCGTAATTAAGTAAGATATTTCAGATTGTGGGGACAAGAGGTTTCTTGGTCATCAATTTAAGCGGCTTGCTTTGTAATACGGCGGAATTCGTTTAACATTTTTCACTCAAATTACTAGAGTTATTGATTGAAACTTCATGACTTTACAAGTTTATCCTAATAATGTTATGAGTGTGAAATTTAGTAGATATGTTTAGACGTTTGTTACTTAATCATGTTTTTTTTTTTATACAACTTAGAATGGCAAACAAGCTGACGGCCCACCTGATGGAAAGTGGTAACCGTCGCCTATAGACATGAGCAGTGCCATGGACATAACAGAGTATACTGTTTCGCACATGGTACCCCCCATGCGTTGCCATTCCTGAGGACTCAGGTGTTATTCCTCTGTACCCAGTAAATTAACCCAGTAACATAAATGTTTAAACGGTTCAAGAGATTTGAATAAAATTTGGTACAGGAATAGAATATATGTTAAGTCAGGGGACTTAACATATAGGATACTTTATATAATAACTCACGGGCAAAGCCACGGCTTCATTATCATATCAGCTGATAACTATCTACTGCTGAATATAAGCCTTCGCCATAAGAGGAGTTTTGCCAGCAGTTGCTACGCTTGGCAGGTGTGTTGGCAACTGTAGTTAGGCTCTTAGTGATGTTTTAAGAGAGACGCTGCTGCCCATCCATCTACCATGAAGTTCCCTTAGACGTTATTTACGACATCAGCGCGAAAGGAAGGGATGGCACATTTTATACGGAGACCACATGCCACAAATGCGCCGTAATAAGCGCTAATACATAATAAATAAGTGATGTTTGTCCTGTGTGGTCCCGGAATAGGCCCCTTCTTTTTCCGTGGTTGTCGTAAGGGGCGACTAAGGGAGGGAGACCGCCTGCCAAGCGTGGCAACTACTGGCAAACTCCCTTAAGGGGAAGCTTATGTTCAGCAGTGGACAATTTAGAGCTGATATGATGATGGTGATTAAGTGATGTTTGTGAGGTCACTTAATGACGGACGGACAAAATTGATTAATTACTTTTTATTATTATTACTTATTTGTTGGTGGAATTACTTCGCTTTTTTGTATTTTTTTATCCATGGTTCCGATTGCAGTGACGCATAATTCGCTGTCGTATCGCGCCCTCTCTAATTTTTAAAACTAATTGTTTTGGTACCCATTATATTCCTATTTATTGGAATTGTAACAATAGCTTTAATAATTAATAGTATATTACTTCACCTTCATATTTTAATTTCACGTTGTGTTTCGTGTTTCGGTTTGACTTGGATATGGCAATGAACTTATAGGGTACAAAGATAATAACTTAGTCTTCAGGAATGGCAATGCATTAAGTGTATCATGGACGATACAGTATACTTCGACATGTCAATGGTACGGTTCATGTTTATATGCGACGGTTACAACTTTTCATTAGGTGGGCCGTTTGCTTGTTTGCTATTCTAAGTTGCATAAAAAAAGTTTAATTCTGGGACAAGCCTCGAAAATATAGCTTTAAACTGACATCTGACAACTCGTCACTGATCTTTTCACTCTAGACAGAAACTCGAAAATTGGCGAAACATCTAGAACAACTTATGCTTTCATCTTTAATGAATAAATGGGATATTCCATAACAAACATTGTTGTTGTTCGATCCGTACTATACGAGTATTATGTTCTCTCGCTGTTAGTGTGCCCCGTGAGACCCCTGTTACTATTGAAGTCATATTAAACTAACCTTAGAACAGCATTAGTTTATATTTGGCACAGTCGTTAACTACTTTGATATCTCTAACCTAGTACACGTACATACATATTTAATTAAAATAGACTAAATTCAAATAGATGTCGCAGGTATTTGCGTGTTAATTTTGATTCAGAATTCCCTCTTGCCGTCGAATCAGTTATGACAAATCGTTAATATAATATATTCCTTATTCCGTACTAAACGTTGTATTATCATCGTACGGTTCGCCATCGACATACCTTACAGCCTAAATGGTCGCGTACAACACGGTTTCAGAGATGTTTTCTCCCACGAATACTCAGGTTATGGAATGAGCTCCCTGCCGAGGTTTTCCCAAGAGACTACAGCATGGGTTTCTTCAAGAGGGGGTAAAGAGGTTTCTTCAGGGTCGGCAACGCGCGCGTAATACCTCTGGTATTGCAGGCGTTCATAGGCTACGGTAACCGCTTACCATCAGGTGGGCCGTATGCTTGTTTGCCACCTCAGTGGTATAAAAAAAAATTAAATATTTGTTTTAACTGAGCCATGCCCAGAGGTTTTGACTGTTAAAGTGATCTAGAAATCTTTAGAAACTTTTTGATTTAATTGAACCATACAACATATTACTAATGTCGAGTGGCGTGATAGATAAATTATCAGATTGCAATAATCTTCAAATAAGGTTTTTCAGTTTTTAATTCCATGATATAAGATAGATATAAATTCAAATAAATGTTGCAACTACCTATATATTTTGCGGGTAAATTATTGGCCTAATATTTGGCTCAATAAAATGTAATTGATTTCGAATAAATATCGATTCAGTTCCAATCAGAAATTTCAATGGAAGAGTGCCGACACTAAACCCTTTTGAAATTACAATTCGAGTGAGATTATCTGATGGATTTGGTGTGGAATGACACAAATGGGGGAAATATGTATCAGTAAATTTGTAATATCCCAATCAATAATCGTAGCACGCTTTACTTAGATTTATTTTGTACATGGAGATACGTGCGTCATCTATTTCCATGTATGTCTATGATTGTACCGATTATTCCTTATTAGAACGAAAAGGAAGGTGCAAGTCTCCACGGGAGAATTTTCTAGAAAAATAAATTTACTTTACAGTGCACCCAGGGATTCCAGTACCAAGTATTAAAATTCTGAATCGTCGTTACATTTTTAATAAAAATCACAGCGTGATTTATAAATTCACGAGAAGTTAGATAATTTTAGAATAATATTCTGTGTATATGCTTGGGTACCTCTGTCCCATTCGTGTTTTGACCGTAAAGCAGTGTCTGCATGGCTGTGTTTCGGTTTGAAGGGATATGACGTGAATTTACAGGGTACAGAGGAATAACACCTGAGTCCTCAGGAACGGCAACGCATGGGGGGTATCATGGACGAAACAGTATACCCTGTTATGTCCATGGTACTTACTATTCATGTCTATAGGCGACGGTTACCACTTTCCATCAGGTGAGCCGTCAGCTTGTTTGCCATATTATATAGTATTAAAAAAAATTATAGGCACCCCTTCCTTTCCCGTTGGTGTCGTAAGAAACGATTAAGGGAGGGCAAGGGATGGACAGCAGCGTACCCCTTAAAACTTTTCCAAAGCCTAACTGCGGTTGCCAATCGCCTCAATAAGTATGGCAACTACTGGCAAAACACCAAGAGGCATGTTTATGTTCAGCAGTGGACAGTTAAAGGCTGATATGATGACGATGATGATGATGAAATCATCCCTTATATTCTTTTATTTTTATCATTCATTATTTTCTATGTTAAAAATAACTGAACATCAAATACCTCGATACAAACAGTTTTGTTTTATATTTATCATATCTATTTAGTGGACTTATTTATTCTCAAGATATTTTTTACTGCTATTCTTCTGTTTTTTTTTTTTTTTTTTTTTATGGTATATGTAAAGATACAAATTGGTCGTGCTGGCTATAATTA
Organism: Galleria mellonella; assembly: GCF_026898425.1. Classification (NCBI taxonomy): domain Eukaryota; kingdom Metazoa; phylum Arthropoda; class Insecta; order Lepidoptera; family Pyralidae; genus Galleria; species Galleria mellonella. The sequence continues at coordinate 2,844,739 of NW_026442112.1, forward strand.
AATACAGATTAAAGAGAATTTATGCTTAGCTTCCGTATTTGTGTAGGAAACTCAATATGGACACTCAAAGCTTAGCAAACGATTGAATTACACAATCTAAGGATTTCCGAAACTAGATGTTGGTTTTGCACTCAAATTGAGTTGAGGGCATTATAAATAGCGCATAATTATACTACAAAGTTCTATTTATATATCTATTTATATATTTGGATTTGATAAACTCGTGTTAAAATAAAATACTATTGTACTATAATCACATTTATATATAGTATTATTAGTTTTTAAATTGATCCTTTGACCTATGTAAAATCGATACTAGAGTTGTATCAGTGTGAACTGTCAGTCACCTATTAGAGTAGTTCGCCAGAGGGAGACTTTGTACAAAAGTCGTCTGCTTGGGCACCTCTGCCTCATTCGTGTTTCTATCGTGAAGCAGTTGTGTTTGCATCGCTGTGTTTTGGTTTGAAGGGTGCGATATGGCAGTGAATTTACAATGTACAGAGGAATAACACCTGGGTACTCAGGAATGGCAACGCATGAGAGACATCATGGCGAAACATTATACTCTATTATGTCCATGGTACTGCTCATGTCTATAGGCGACGGTTACCACTTTTCATTACGTGGGTCGTCAGCTTGTTTGCCATTCTAAGTTGCATAAAAAAACTTAGTTTGAAAGTTAACTGACAGAGTGGTAAATGGCGGTTCTTTTTCTTTTTAGTGAATTGTTTTGTTAGTTTTTGAGATTAGTATAAATGAACAAATTTTCTATTTGCTGCAGCTTTACAATAGCAAATACTTTATCTTCGGTTTCTGTGTGAATCACCAAGAACCCTGTTTTAATGCTCACTTACGGTTTACCGTAACATGTCATTAATGTCCTATTACTGCCAAGGATCTACCCATAAGAAGAGGATATTAGGCTACTTTCACAGTTCTATGATGGCTTTAGAGTTGACTGTAACTTCTGCTGTTGTAAGGTGTTTTGTTTACTTTGTCAGGTCTTAATATATTCCGAGTATAAAAAAGAGTGGTCATCATATTTATACTCCGTCGCCAAAGCCGTGGTCGCATAAATTGCATTTATTTACAGAGTATCTGTTTTCCATAATCACTATAAAACTACTTACATAATTAGTATAAAAGGTATTCTGTGTTAAGTTAGGATATAACCTAAACCTGTGTTTGCATGGCTGTGTTTCAGTTTGAAGGAGGGATATGGCAGTTAATTTTTTTTTAATCGGTGAAAATGGTATGGTAACTCAGCCCGCGTTAACAGGATATGCTGGCGGAGCACCAGTGAAGAATAGATGAGAATGAAAACAGGTAAGTTAGCCCATCATGATGAATTCATGAGGAATTAACCACGATAGTTTCCAAGGAGAACCGCGAGGAGGTCGACCTGGTTGGGTATATTGCTAGCAATGGGATTCTCAGTCTCCATTACTAACAATCCCTTTTCCCCCTGGCAGTTAATTAACAGGGTACAGTGGAATAATATATTCGTATTCGGTAATTTCTTCCTTCAAATTGAAACACAACCACGCGAAGTACCAAGTAATAACACGAAATTGTATCATTAGTACATGGATTTGGCTTTTATGTGTGATTCAGGAAAACTAAAACTGGACTGTGATTGATAACGAGCCGCGATCCTAATTCCAATTAAAAGTTGATTTACAAGTTAAAAACAATCTCTATCAAATAGAGTTTCGTCCAAATATTTGACGGTGAAAGGGTAACAGAACCGGTAACTGGATCTTACGCGTAGCCAGATGGAAACTTAATTACATGAAACTTTTATAATTCAAACTTCGTTAAATTTGAGCCCGCGTTTATAAAACTTTGAATTGCGAACGAGGGACGTTGGGATGATTTCTTTACAGCCCTATACCTGCTCACGTACGTCTTCTAGTTTGAAATTGGATGAATATCATTTGTATTTCTCGAGTCCACGAGTATAATTTACGCCGTAGTTTCAAATTGTATTAAAATCCGCATGAATATTTTACTTCTATTAATGTTTCTATCACCAAACAGCTGTGCTTCTGTGACTGTGTTTTGGTATGAAGAGACTGAAGGTAAAATTCGGCCTAACTGTCTCGGCTAGAGGGAAAGGGATTGTTAGTAATGGGTCCTAACAACCCTTTAATGGTAGTTTTAGCTAGTAATATACCTTATTACGTAGGCCTTCATGTGATTCCCCTTGGCAAAAAATCATTGTTAATTCTTGTGGGATTATATTGTGGGATAATCTTATGGGCCTTCACATGACTACTATTTGTATAGATCATCTTGGTTACAAAAAAGCGTTTTTTTTAACTACTTAGAATGGCAAACAAGCCGACGGCCCACCTGATGGAAAGTGGTAACCGTCGCCTATAGGCATGAGCAGTACCATAGACATAACAGAGTATTCTGTGTCGCCCATGATATCCCCCATGCGTTGCCATTCCTGAGGACTCAGGTGTTATTCCTCTGAACCCTGTAAATTCATTTGGGTACGCAAGAATATTATTGTTATAAATATCTCTGAGCCTAGAAAAGACAGTTGACAGAGATTTGTGGAGGAAGAAATCATACTGCATTGACCCCCCCAAATAAATGGGTAAAGGCAAGGCAACGATAACGTTAAAAAAAATTGTAAATAATTTATTAGTCGACAAAAACTAGGAATCAATTTGAAAATTAATTAACCAGTTTATTTAATACAATGGAAATTAATTTTTCCATTAAAAGTACAATTACTCCATTTAAAATCGCAATCATACTCAGTAATATACAAACGTTTATTCAACAAACAGATGTAAACAATAAAATCAAGTACAACATGCGGTTAATATCCTGTTATTATTTTATTTAATTGTCATAATACCGCAAATGGAAATATAATAACGTTTTATAAATAAGTTTCATAAATTGGTTTATTACTCCATTCAGTATTTAAATAATTTATACTTCACACACTACTTTTTTTTTTATACAACTTAGAGAGGCAAACAAGCTGACGACCCACCTGATGGAAAGTGGTAACCGTCGCCTATAGACATGAGCAGTACCATGGACATAACAGAGTATACTGTTTCGCCCGTGATACCCCCCATGCGTTGCCATTCCTAAGGACTCAGATGTTATTCCTCTGTACCCAGTAAATTCACGCCATATCCCACCCTTCAAACCGAAACACAGCCATGCAAACACAACTGCTTCACGGTTGAGACACGAATGGAACAGAGGTACCCAAGCAATCGACTTTCGTACAAAGTCTCCCTCTGGTGCTACTGCTGCGTTATAATGAAATTGTAACGCGGCAGTCGTGTGTTCATATCAGTTTTTAACTGTCCACTGCTGAACATAAACCTCTACTCGTGGGAAGTTTTACCAGTTGCCATGCTTGGCAGGCGAATTAGCAACCGTATTTAGGCTTTAGAGACGTTTCAAGAGGGACGCTGCTGCCTATTACTCGCCTTCCCTTAGTAACCTCTTACGACATCTATGGGAAAGGAAGGGGTGGCCTATTCTATGCCGGGACCACATGGCATATTATAAGTCGTGTATATTACACGAACCATTTGAAATCATTTTTGATAATTTTATTTACTTTATTTCTCTTAACGAAACCTGTCATTTTAAATTTATTGCTTTATATATTAATAATCATTTACCCATATACATATATAATATTGAATAATGAACTGTATTCTATTTCTAGTGGTATATATTATTATCCCCACAGAAATACAAAAATTAATGAGTTCACACATGTGAAACCGCGATAATCATCTAGTATATAGATCAAGAATATACACCTTCAATGCCTACCGAATCAAGAGTTTAGAAATATCGTTTAACGTGCTAACAGATTCCCAAGTGAATATTAACAAAGTGATAATAAAGATTTTAAAACCTTTTGATATAAGACAAATGTTTGTCATTCTTTTATTTAACAACTTCAGTACATAATTAAATAAACTTTGGTATACAAATAGGTTATATCCTAACTCGGAATATAGAATATTTTTTATATTGATTCACAAGAACAAAGCTGTGGGATATAATAGTTCGAAGTATAAATAAAAATGAGTCACTAAAAATGTTTCTAAGCGCAAAATTCGAAAAAGGAATAATTCATATTTTATTTTTCAAATATTCATTGAAATACGAGGCAGATTCTTATGAAGAGAAAAATTCGAAAAATTCCTGGAAAAGTGTAAAAACTCCAGTTTTCTTTTTCCCATGCAAACTTTCTTAGCTGATAATGCAAATATTTGAGTCTAATATTGACGTCAAACATACCATTTGACAGAAAGACGTCTAAAATATGAAAGAAGTCTTGTCAGATCAAATAGTTGCAAATAAAAAGCGTCTCGCGTTTGATACCTGAGTAACAAAGGTAACCTATATATTAAACTTGCTTTTAATTTACGAACGGATAATAAGGTTTCATTCACACCGTGTTCGCATGGTGTATGTCAAGTTAAACGTAGCAAACTATGTTACGTGGCTATCTGTTACACCGTCGAACACAAGTTCTGAAGTATTAATTATTCACTATATATTGTAACAAGTAATTCTTTAATACTACAGTACTGTATTAAAGAAGTGCTTGTTATAACTCTAATTACCAGTTAGTCATGGCCTTTTTTGTATGATACTTGGAATGATAAAAAATCTGGCGACCCTACTGAAAAGTGACAGGTGTCACAGACATGAACTATTCTAGGAACATCACAAAGTATACTGTGATACCTATGGTACTTCGCATCATTTCTGAGAACTATGGTGTTATGTGTCTGTACACGTAATTTCACAGCTGTTTCTCGGTAGAAATATGAGTGAAATATAGTAGATGCACGATATTTCTATATCACTGATTAGTCAGCGCTTTCTAGGAGATGCTACGCCTTGGTCAATGACTGATGAAGATGGAATTAGTCATGGAAGGTCTTTGCCCAACAGTGGGATATTACAGGCTATAAAAACATCACACAAAATAAATAAAATGACCATATTACACAACGGTGTAAGAGGGTGTACCCAATAAGGACTGGCTGGGGTCGCAAACAATAGCACTTGCGAGGTTACCACGGGATTACCTCGCTCATTGTGCGCATTCTCCACTCAAAAATACACTGTTTTGTTCGCTGTACGTAATCATTTTTGTTGACGGTCTGTAGTTTTTGTAATGTGAGAACGTCACACTGAGAAATGTTTCTCGTCTGCTGGTAAGGTCGTTTTATATGGATATTTCGTTGTTGATATGATTAAGTGTGCTTGCATGTAAAAAGGTAATGCATATTTCTGTTTAACACACTACACAAGTAGGTACAAAAAGAGATTTATCTCTTCGATTGATCGAAACGATAAATTTAATTGCTATGTGCTTATTACTCCTATCTATCATTCATTCACATCGACCGTTAACTCTCCACTGCTTAAAATGCCTACCTAATAAGGGGGTTTGGCCAGAAGTTGCCACGCTTGGCAGGCGGGTTGGTAACCGCAATAAGGTTTTGATGATGTTTAAAGACAGACGCTGCTGTCCATCCCTCGAACATCAAGTTCTCTTAGTCGGCTCTTATCACACCCACTGAAAAGGAAGGAGTGGTCCATTCGATGACGAAACCATATGGCTACTTACTACTATTCGTATGAATACCAATTATAGAGTGATATATTATACCGTGCGTGTTTTGTTTTTCGTAACGATGTTATTCCATAAATCCTCAGGATAGGCAACGATAAGGGGTGTCATGTGCATTGAATTAGTCGATGTTTCCTCAAGACCCATTTAAGTTTCTTCTAATGGCCTTATCGCATCATCTCCTTCACTTCTTGTACGACATGACAACTAACTTTTCTCTCATTTGGCACACATTTTAACATTTCGGGGGCTCATATCGCGCGATAATTCTACCTAATATAATTTTATTAGAATTTTATATATATAATAATAAAATTCTGGATCCACTTTAATAATATTCTTCTTTCTCTTTACTTCGTCAATAGATATCTGTTGTGCCAGAGATATCTATTAGAGAAGTAGAGAAAAAGAAGAGAAACAAAAACAAAATGGCGACTTCAGTCGTGACTAAATTAAATATTGTTTTAAATCATCCGTTTTATGCACTAGTTGATGACAAGATGTTTTCTATTTACATTATATTAAAAAAAAAAATATTAAGAATGCAAATTCGTTCTGACTTGATAATAATTCTGATATTATATTTTTGTTACAGATATTTTTGGACAACTGACATTCTACTAATACGCAGAACGAGCATCGTATGTCTTTATCCTTAACCTATATTCTATTAACCCTCTTTCTATCTCGTCTAATTCTATTCCTCTGCAGTCAATTCTTTTTATGAATGTTCGCCAAGTAAAGTCTGTTTTGGGTTGTCGTTGTTTACTTTTGCTTTCTTTAGGCTGTCGCGACCTGTTTTTTTAGAGTTATTCTATTATCCTATATCAGCTCAGAAATTGTTATAATGGTTTTCCTTTTGCATATTTTCTCGCATAAAAATACTACCTCTAGATTTTTTTTTTATTTAAAATGAAAACAACATGGTTCATTAATACGATCAACCGTAAAAAGAATGTACTACTCTTAAAGGATCCTGTTAACAACGCATTATTCAATTTTATCTTGTTTTTTTACACGTTATATAACCGCTACGAATGTGACCACACCCCCAAATCCCTACCACCCACTCCCGCTAACACCCGCGATCATTCCGCGACCGTTTTTGTCTCAGTTGGCAAATAAGCATTTGCATACAAACTGTGTCTTTACATTCCTCACTGTCCCGTTCGTTACGAAACACATTAATACCTACTGCTCTAGAAACAGAACTGCCGAGAGCTTCAGATTTATTTGCTTTTTTATTAGGATCCACTTGTTCTTTTCTTCTTTTATACAATTTGTATACACTGTAATATATTATTTATTTATACATCGCCGTGTGATCCCGGTATAGAATAGGCTATCCCTTCCTTTCCTGTGGGTGTTGTAGAGGCGACTGAGGGAAAACTCTCTTAAAACATTTTGAAAAACCCTAAATGCGGGTGCCATCCCGCTTGCCAAGAGTGGCAACTACTGGCAAAACTCTCCTTATAGGGAAAGCTTATGTTCAGCAGTGGTCAGTTAATGGCTGAAATGGTGATGAAATGATTTATTTATTTATATATTTAACTTTAATATCAAATGTGTGAGCTTTACAGTTTTTCAATATGCTTACCTAAGAAAGTTTGAGTACAAGAATAAATACTCTAATAAAGATAACAAATACAAATTATAAATGATAAATGAATGAATATGAAGCAATACACAGCGATGTCTTTTTTATGCAACGTAAAATGACAAACAAGCTGTGATCAATCCTGATGAAGATCTTGAGGAAATACTCGATTTATTTAATTAATTTTGTGATAAATAAAAAAAGAAAAACGTTGTCTTGTTATATAAATATTTTTAATGAGAATAAAACTTTTTCTGTTATTTTTGGTCACCATGGCAACGCGTTTGTTTACAGTTGCCAGTATTATTATCTATTTATTTATCCGAATATTTGAACAAAGCTCTATACATATATAGTAGATGATAACATGTTTATATGTATACAATGAACATATAACAGTGGGATATTTAACATGCTGACAGTCCATTTGATTGAAAGTGTTAACCATCGCCTACAGACATGAATAGTTCCATAGACATAACTTAATACACATAATAATAGTAAAAAAACTTCGTTACTACACATTATATTTTAATGTAATAACTATCAGGCTGGTGCTAGTATCACAGTTGCTCATGATTAAGGATAACGAATTGATTCCAATACTAGTCGAGTTTTTAAATATAATCACACGTAAGTTAAACCGGTAGTTATTATATTAAAATAGTAAAAAAAGACTATATTTTAAATATATATTTTTTTACCAGAGGGAGACTTTGTACAAAAGTCGATTGCTTGGGTACCTCTGTCCCATTCGTGTTTCAACCGTGAAGCAGTTGTGTTTGCATGGCTGTGTTTCGGTTTGTAGGGTGAGATATGGCGTGAATTTACTGGGTACAGAGGAATAACATCTGAGTCCTTAGGAATGGCAAAGCATGGGGGGTATCATGGGCGAAACAGTATACTCTGTTATGTCCATGGTACTGCTCATTTCTATAGGCGACGGTTACCACTTTCCATCAGGTGGGCCGTCAGTTTGTTTGCCATTCTAAGTTGTATAAAAAAAATAGCTTAATATAAATGTGAATTTATATCGTCTAAATACATTGTGGTCTAATAATCCGATTTTTTTTAATGGATGATAATTGGAGGGTAACCTCACCTGCGCTATCGGTATACACTGGCGAGATATCAGTGAGATAGGATAGATGAGGATGAAAACAGATCAGTTACCCCATCGTGATGGATTCATCTATAAATAGTCACGATGGTTTACAAGGAAACCACATGGAGGTCGATCTGAGAAAGTATATTTCTAACAATAGAGTTGTTAGTTCCCATTAATAACAATCCCTATTTTACCGACAAATAATGTTAATATAAATAGTACGAGTAGGTTGGTATTCTACGGGCGCATACGTGCGTTTGTGTATGAGTTGTGTGTATGTGTGTGTATGTTTGGGTCTAAAATACATGTATGAATCATTATAAAAATCAAAATGCTACTATATGAAAATAGTATATAATTAATATAAACTACATATGAAAGTTGCAAAAATTTTCAAAATATCTACGACTTGGTTATATTATATAATTTTTTTTGCAAATATTTTTAAGCTATTTCACAAAAACCGCAGTTAGGCTATGGAGATGTTTTAAGAGGGACGCTGCTGCCCATCCCTTGCTTATATATGTATATTATGTGTATATATATATATATATATATATATATATATATATATATATATATATATATATATATATATATATATATATATATATATATATATATATATATATATATATATATATTAATATACATATATGGCAATTATATATATGATATATATATATATATATATATATATCATATATATAATAGGAAGATGATAGGAAATATATATATATATATATATATATATATATATATATATATATATATATATATATATTTCACTTCTCCAAAATTTTACGAATAGAAAATTTTTTACCCAAAATTGCGAAGAAAGTATTGAATCTGGCAAAGCTGTTAACATTTGTGAATTAGTGCCAAGCGATCGCCGCTTGTTCGCTTATGTAGCTCTCTTCCTCTGACTTGTAAGCAACATGTTAAATTTACAATCAATTACAGTTCAATTAATTTACCTGCTCAATGATTCGGCGACGATTTAATTGAATTTTATTAAATATTATTAATAAATATTGATTTTCGTCAACTGCAGAAGATATATTAAAATACGAAGTGTTAACACAAAGTTGGTAATAAGGAAGAGATATCAGCGGGTCTACCATGAAATGAAATTCCGAAATTTCGGACTCAATTTTGTGTTTTTGTTTATACCAAAATCGGTTCAATAAATGGAGTTTAATATTTCGTTCGTCATACATCCTATCATAAAAGTCCAAAGGAACAATATTTCAACATTTTTAATATTTCCAAACGGCATGTATTATGTAATTTTAACATCAAATTTCTGTTTCGTTTGGCTCCGAAATTTCGGAAAACATTTCATGATAGGTCCCCTGAATATAGGAAATTATATAGATTGAATTTGGATAGAATGTTTTATGGTCTTTGTCTACCTCAAACAGAAAAAAAGTGTGATATAATATAAAAACTTGCTATTTATTGCTATTATATTATATTTTGTTGGACAAGGTAAAATTAAAAACATAAGCAACTTTGTAAGGGAGTGTTCCACCAGTAAAAATGAGTCATAAAAAAATCAGTCGAAATTTTTGTTACCGTATTATTAAGGCTCTCAAATTTCTTAAAAAAAAAAGATTCAGTTTCATTGGCAGAATACTTCATAATTAATATGGTACTAAATAAGGAGCAAAGCATATCGATTACGCAAAAAACCAACGTGATAATCAATTCATAATTTGCGACAAAAAATATTTCAAAGAAAAAAATTCATGCTTAAAATTCATTCTACAAATCTAACCCGGACCCTGTTTGTTCGAAGTGTCGCATTAACCGGTAACATTTTTACATTTATACTGAAATTAAAACGAAAGTAATCCTCAGTAAGTACAAATAATTATCATAATAATTCATTATTATCTATTCAGCCCAACATAATCTGTGACAGTTGGGACGGCGAAAGCAAATTGCATTAATTTGTGTTTCGTTTTATTTTTATATTGAAGGCTACAAGGGCCAGACTAGGGAATCAAATTAGCATTGCAAATTTTATGATTTATTATACTTGAGGCGATGTCCAGATGACGCGATTGTCGCGTGAACGGATCGGACGAGATTTTCCGTTTTTAAATGAAGATGGTGAACCGAATAAATCTGGTTTGAACCGGATTAGGGATGTAAGTGCCCTAATTACGAACAGTGATAGGGGCGTGCTGAGGTTATTTTTAAGTAGGATTAGTAACTCTGCCGGGGTTTTCGCTAATGGAAAAGATTTTGTTTATTTTTATCTGCAAATATTTACTGTTTCAATGCGGAGGCTTACAGTGTTGAATAAAATAAGCTAAAAATACTTTGAGTGCTCATTAATAGGCGTTTTTATCCATTGTATTGTATTTGAATTAAATATTTTTTGTTTAAGAACAGCTGGATACAGGAAATTGAAGAGAATACTTCAGTGTTATAACATTGAAAGAAAAAAAGTTAGATTAAATACTTATTACTCAGTTTACTGTGTCCTAAGACATTTTGTTGTCTCAACCGTTAACTGTCCATTGCTGAACAGCCTCCTCCATAAGAGGAGTTTTACCAGAAGTTGCCACGATTGGCAAGCAGATTGGAAACCGCAGTTTGGCTTGTGGAGATATTTTAAGAGGGTCGCTGCTGCCCATCTCTCCACCATCACCTCTTACGACAACCATGGAAAGGAACAGGTGGCCTAATCTCTGCGGGCATTTATAAAAATTATTTATTAATTATTTATTGACTCACTATTAATAGACATTCAATGGATTATTGTTGACGTAATTAGAATTAAATCAATAAATATGAGTATATTATTTTAACAAATACAATAATTTATAGTATAATATTAATAATATATTTCCACGTAAAAACCTATTAGATTATTAAAAAGGCAATTGTTTTTATTATGAATTTAAGTGAATTGATTCGATCATGTATCGGTTTCATTATTTTGATAAATTAATTTTTTTTTGTGGGGGCAAGAACGAATAGACTCACTGTTATTCATTCCTGCTTTGATCATTTTTAACAGAACACGCATTAAACAAGATATCAAGATTAAAAATATCTTGTATTTCTGGTAATATCCGGTAGTGTATTCGTCTAGCTTTTAGTATAGTGATTATTACAAATAAAAGTGCATTGTCCGATAGAATTATGTACTGTGACGTACACTATAGGTACAATTTATATGACGTACTTTTGACGTCCTATACTCGTATCAACCTATGACCTTTAAGTCTAACAGTGTTTTTTTTATAGATGATAATGAAATAGTAACCCCACCCGCGCTATCGGTATACACCGGCGGGGCACCAGTGAAGGATGATAGACGAGGATGAAGCAGGTCAGTTAGCCCATCGTGACGAATTCAACGAGAACTGTTCACGATGGTTTCCAGGGGGAACCACGCGGAGGTTGACCTGATAGGGCATATTGCTAGCAATGGGGCTGTCAAACTCCATTGTTAACAATCCCTTCCCCCAACGGACATCTATCAGTGTTTACCTGCAACTGTTTGTTTAATCGACATTAAAAGTAGACTATATCTTTCTTCGTGCCAAATACAGGTAGTGTTATACCAAATTTCAAATAAAGTTAACAATTTAACACACTCACATTTATAATATTAGTAATTTTTTTTTATACAACTTAGAATGACAAAAATTGGACAAGAATTGGTCTTGATGGGCTAACTGATCTGCCTTCATCGTAACCTATCATCCTTCACTGGTGCCCGTCCAGCTTATATCGATAGCGTAGACGGGGTTACCATTCCATTGTCACCCATTAAAAAAAATAGCATAATAAAAAGTTGTAGAATAAAAAGCCAAAAAATGAATACAACTGGAATTCAGCACGATGGTTTCCAGAGGGAACCGCGGGGAGGTTGACCTAATAGGGTACATTGCTAACAATAGGACTGGTCGTTCGCATTACTAACAATCCCTTTCTCTCAGAGTTTGTTACCTTATAGCTCCTTAACGTCTTAACCAATCACTGTGAAATTTGGTATACACGTACTATGTATGGGTATGGTATGTATGGGATGAAGAAGGATATAGACTACTTATTAATCCCCTCAAAAAGCATATGCTGATCACACGAACATTCCTCAGGAATGGCAACGCATGGGGGGTATCATGGGCAAAACAGTATACTCTGTTATGTCCATGGTACTGCTCATGCCTATAGGGAACGGTTATTACTTTCCATCAGGTGGACCGTCAGCTTGTTTGCCATTCTAAGTTGTATAAAAAAAAACTATTGTGATGCTGACTAAGCGGTGTGCAATAGTAGATACGACTACATGGGTTTAATTCGATCTTTCCTTCTATTGTTCTCTAGTATTTTATGGCTCATTCCTCTAGTCGAAAATGACAGAAAAAAAAGAACATTGTGACAAAATTATCATGAAACCAACGTGGGAGTCAATTATATCAAGTGCAAAAAGAATTATCGAAATCGGTCAGACTTAGCATTAACTTTAACGTACATAAAGAAAAAGGACGATTTAAAAACTTAGCAGAGGGAAATTTTGTGCAAAAGTCATCTGCTTGGATAACTCTGTCCCATTTCTGTTTCTGCCATGAAATAGTTGTGTCTACACCCAAACCGAAACACAACCATACATGGCTGTTTCGATTTAGGAGATATGGCAATAAAATATTAGGATACAGAGGCATAATACCCTAGTTCTCAGACATGACCATGCATGAAAAGTATCATGAGTAACATAATGTGTACTTTGTAATGTCTACGATGCTGTTCATGTCTGCATGTAACAATTACCATCAGATTGGCCATCAGCTTGGTTACCATTTTGAGATGTACATCTTTTTTTTTAAAGTCACTGATATACTCTTCTCTACACGCGATTATACAGGACCTAGAGGAGTGTATTAGTCGTTTTATAAGCTGAGCTTACAATCTTAATTGGCAACGATTTACCGATGTAGGTAGGTAACGTTTAAATGGCCCGTAATGGACGCGTGGGAGTCGTGATCTAATCTAAACTGTCTGCTGAATGGATATAAACGGTAAATTACCAAGTACCTAATACGTTGTAAGTTTGTTGCCGAAGTATTCACTATGGTACTTACCCTTACCCAGCACAGTGACATCTGCGACCTTAAAATGACTAAGGAATGACTCTAAAACGACGTCATTCTTTAGTCATTTTAAGGTCGCAACTGTAAATATAGCCGTGTAGGTGTAGCATAGAATAGGCCACCGCTTACTTTCCCATGGATGTCGGAAGAGGCGACTAAAACATTACCAACTAAATTTTATCTTATTTTATAAAGGTAGTTTTGCCAGTAGTTGCCACGTTTGGCCAACCCGCTGCAGGTTGCAGTTAGGCTTTTAGAGATATTTTAAGAGGAACGCTGCTGCCCATCCCTTGTCGTCCTTTAGTCGATTGTTACGACACCCACGGGAAAGGAATATAGGTGATCTATTCTATGCTGGGATCACACGGCGGAATTAAGGAATATAAAGTAATTTTATTGCTAAAGTATTAACAATAGTCACCCAGCGCAATGACGTCTGCGACTCTAAAATATCATTTTTAGTCATCATGGACGTAATCTTGACGTTTTTTTAGTATTTGAAACACTAAACAAATATTTTGTATATTTATTATAAACGTATTTATCCAGAGAACTGAGTAACAAAGATGTATGTCTACATCGTGTTTAGACACATTTGCTCAAACGATTTTGTATCTCCTTCAGATAAAACGCGAATAGTGTTTCAATAATAAAAACTAAATCATCACTAAGTTTGTAAATGTAATATTTCTTAATTCTCTCTCAAGACAAATTAAGTTTCTTGATGAAATCAGATTGTATCTACAGTCTTTCGAGACAATGGCTCACCAGACGGAGAACGGAGTAAAATATTGCATTTCCACTAATTTATTTCACAAGCGGATTTATCTGTCAACTGTATAGTCTACATCAGATAAGTGGACAAAAGGAATAGAACTGAGAAGTTTAAAGCGCAAATTCGGATGTATTTTGGTTTGCACAAAGATTAAATGAATATCTCTGGCTGATCGAATGCCTTCAATATAAAGGCAATTTATAGCCGTACGCACATTCAGCTGCTTTAGCGCTGCAATATTCAGCGCTATAGCAATATAACTCTTTCTTTATTCGAGTACGTCTTTCTAGATTCGTTCGACTTTAAGATTCATTTTTCAAATGTTTCTGCACCAAAGTCGAGCGTTTATGAAACTGTATGCATTCAAGAAGAGGTTTATTAAACGAACGAAGCAAGATGGCTAAGGATTTTGTTGCAATTCATACTATATTCATCAGTTTATTGTAGATTTATTAAAATTATATTCAAGTGCACAGATTTCATATAGGAAATTATATGAGTTTGTAGAAAAGTAGTTCAATAGCAGGTAGTGTATTAGGATTTTGTACTCGTAATGTAAATAATGTTTTAAAGAACGTGTTAAGTATGGAAATAGATGGATATAAAAGAAGGAGACGAATGAAGAAAAGGTGCATTTTTATACCACAAAAATGATAAACAAGCATATAGCCCGTTTGATGGTAAACAGTCACTGTAGTCTATTAACGCCTGCAATGGGTGTCACGACCCTGAAGACACTGTAATATACTCTTTTTAAAAAACTTCATACTGTAGTTTCGTATTATAGTGCAGGGTAAACCTCTGCAGAGAGTTCATTCCACAATTTGAGTGGTCGCTGGACTGCGTGAAAGATGATATGCATAAAAGAGGAGTGAGCCCAGAAATAAGAGTTGATAGGGATTTGTTGAAAAAGCAGACATACTGCACTGACTTCAAATAAATAGGAAAAGGCAAGGCAACGGTGAATGTTGATAATCTTAATACTAGATACAAATACAATCTTTCTGTTGCAAAGTAACATTTAGAAAGACATTTTGGATCTAACTTTTAATAAAATTAAAAATGTTATGAAGAAATACTTATTAAACAAAGCGAACACGCTGAACAATTACATGAATGACAAAGCATGGTATTACTCGATCATGGACAGGCTTTTAAAAGACTATGTTATTTTAGACATAATAAATACACATAATGCTATATTAACATTATAAATTTATTAAAAGAGTAACTGTTCAGCTTCTTGCAAGTTCTTTTCAACAGATAACAACATTCTGAACCCAGAAGTAGAATTATAAAAGATTTAAAAGAACTTGTATATATTTAAAAAAGATGATTTAATTCGATTTGATTTAAAGAGCGGTATTGAACATAAGAATCCTTTGATTGCAAGGACTGTTTACGAGGTGGAATTTATTTATTTAAATTTTATTGACCAATAAAATGTGGTATAAAAGGTGGCTTAATGCTATAAGGATACTCTACCTGAAATTTAAATCATTAGCATATAAATTGCCCATTAGGTTCTGTAGTTGCAAGTATATTAATTAATATTAATTTTTTCTCTGAATGAAATAAATAACACTAATGCATCCACATACGAAGAATGTGAACAAAGGATTTACACGCTAAACGATTGTATCCTCTACACTCAACGTCATATAAAATCTCAGACGGAATTTCTCAGCGACGCGGCGGTGTACGTGCTTGCCACTAAATGTAACCATTTCCACAGAATGAGTTGCCACCTTAATATTAACCTCGTTTTGTGTAACGACTCCGAATTTATAACAGTCAGCCAGTTGTTCTCCGTCGAGATATCAGCGCGATTTACTGTTTGTATTCACACCCATTGGAGTCTGTTGTCTTTAATTGGCAGTGATTAGGTTCTGTTCATCATGTAATGATAAAGTCATTAAGTCATCCTATTGACGTTCAACTACTGACAATACTTGACCCTAATATAAATTACAAGACTCATACAAGCAATCGTGTAGATTTATCTGGAATCACGTTATTAGAATTGCTGGAAGACACCCGAGAAAAATCAGAAATAGTTAAGATAAAATCAGAAGCGAAGAACAGCGAAATAAACTTAGGAAAAATCCAACGAAAACCCTAATGTAAAAATAAAATTCGGTGTAATCGAAGCACCAATATTTATTATAAATTCAATAAAAACCAGCGCAGCCAAATATGGACTTATGTCAGATTGATTCCAGATGTAAAATGGAGTATTTGATGAAAACATTATTTTAATAAGCTTTGTTTTATATTGATGTTGTAAAATAATGGTATACGAGTATAATATGATATTTATTTTATTAAAAAATAATATTTTTATTGCTAACCCCTAAACAAAAAGTGGCAGTTAATAATCCCAACTGCTGTAACTCTAAAAGTACGACGAGGATTGTCTTTCATTTTCGTAGCTCTTAGACCCATTTGGAAGGAACAATTTCTCCATACATTACTTAAGAAAAAAGCTCCCGAGAGGCTCGTTTTTCGGAGCTGAATTAATAAACATCATCACAGCTCAGTCAATTTGGAAGAAATACTTGCAAATTAAATGTACCTATATATTCAAACGCAGAGATAACAGGAGAGGTAATAACGAGAAGTTTATTGTAAAACTTAGGTTTATCACGTACATTAAGGAAGTAGTCAAATATTGTAAACTATTGCATCTTCTTATTTAAATCTTTTAGCAATATGAGAAAAAATACTACAATATTTTTAATAATATGTGATTGTTGTGAACTGAATCCATTAAAATGGGAAAGGTAATTAAGAATTCTCGTACTATGGTAATTACTAATTTCAGAATATAATATGCACAACCTTTCTCGAGAATCCATCTCAATCCATTTATTATTCTCGGACTACCTCTGTGACGCTGTAGTGTTCTCTACTGCTGTTGCTTTTTGTACAAGAAGTCTTGATCTCGATTCCTGGTCGGGTCAATTTAGGACACAATTTTTCATTGAATTTGACCATTTTCAAGAATTGGCTCTAGTCTGGGTGTTCTACATGGTGACCCCAGTTCGTTATGTTCACGGACTTGTTTCTCATGGCACATGGTATCCTAGCTTGAAGACCAAGCGATTGGTATAGTTATGTGGCACATGTTATAAAAAAAATACTTGAAAGGTTAAAGAAAATTGATTAGAATTATTTTGTATAATTCCGCTATCATCAATATGTATGTAATTATCAACATTTGATATTGAGGTTTGGACTAGATTTTACTACTGTAATAATAAACCCCTGAAATTGCATGACTATATCATAGACATATTGTATAAATACATAGCTCATACAAATAAAAATTATGTTCGCGGACAAAAAGTTCGCCGTAAACCTTTATCGAAAAGCAGCGGACTTTAATTTTTTATATGTTGTAATATATATATAAAGCTATATGTGCAATGAGATTTAGGAGCATCTCACGATAATAATCTAAGAAAGAATATTGAGGGCGTATGAAAAATCGTGCGGAAGATGATTTCAACAATGACTTGCTGGGTTGGTAAAAAATTGAAATTTAATCTGACTCCTGTCACATAATGTTACATTAATATCCCTTGCGATATTTTCTTATTAGTTATGAGCTTCTAATGTAAGACTAATAACCTTACACACAACTGCGCCCTGCGGTTTCGTCTGGATCTTAAAATAAAATATGTCTAAAGCACCTGTATCCTGTGGCTTCGCCTGTGGTGATATATATGTAATTTTGAAGATATTTACAGAAATAAGCATGTTCAAACAAATAAACTCGTCCGCTTAATTTTTTATACAAATATGGGGGCTAACGAGCATACGCTCCATCTGATGGTACCTGTAACACCAGGGATATCACGCGTACGTTGTCTATCTTTACAAAACCTTAATACGCTCTTGTTTAAGAAACCCAAGCTGTAGTCACTCGGGAAAGCTTCGCTAAGAAGATCATTCCATAAGCTGAGTGTTTGCAGGAGGAAGCTCTTCTGAAACCGCACTGTGCGTGACCATTGTGATTTTAAGGTATGAGGATAAATTTCCGATAATATTTGTAAAGTTTCTTCAAATGAATATACTCACTGTAAGAGATTACGTTACAATGAGTGCATTAATTTCAGCAAATTATCTAGATCGCCAGAAATACATTAAAACGCAGTATCCTACTTTCCTTTTCTACACTGCTTTTCTCGTAATACATTCTATTTGATTGCGATATAAAACGTTTTCTTCCGTTAATAACTGAAACCATATCTTTCAGCTATCTGGGCCTAGTATATTCCCAGTCGCATCACAGAAATGAATTATCAAATGTCTCAATTTCTTTTGAACGACTAAATCTTCAAGAGAACGTTTTCAAATCGTACCGGAATGAACTGACGTGGGAATATTTTTAACCTATTAACATTTTATGGACTTACAATAAAAAAATATATTGGTGTGGTCCCCACATAAAATGGGTCACCTCTTCCTTTCCCGTGGGTGTCGTGAGAGGCGATTAAAGGAATTTAATGGTCCTGGGATTGGGTAGCAGCGTTCCTCTTAAAATATCACCAAAAGTCTAACTGCGGTTGCCAATCTGCCTGCCAAGCGTGGCAACTATAGGCAAAACTCCCCTTATAGAAAAGGCTTATATTCAGCTGTGAACTGTTAACGACTTGTATGATGATAATAATTAAAAAATTATTACTTACGTATTTTTAAATATTTTCTATTTTAGTTTTGCTTACATATTTATGAGTAACTTTGGGGTATCCCGACATAGTATGACACATTCTACCTACTAATAACTAATACTTGTAACCAGCGAGCGTGTATGAAAATATTGATGAATGTGGACGAAGCGAAAGAGGTTTGTTAAAATCGAAGCATTTGGTGTTCCATTGTTTCTGTCTACACTAATGGGGGACAGGCGTGACAGATATGTATATATGTATGTAACTAGTACTTAATAATAATTCAACTATATTTCTTATAGTACTAATAAAAAAATATATATATATTTAAGATTTATATAAAAATACCACATCTTATTAGTGAAGTGAACAAAATTAAACTCCGTCGTTGTAACGAAAGTGGCTTAGTTGCTTTCTCTTAAATTATGAAGTGAGCTAAGTGCTCGACGACTTACCTATCTCTAGAGACAAATAAATTTCACTCGAGGAAGAGGAATCGGGGAACGGACGTAAACAGGAGAACCTAGTGGAATGAAAACTGGTCAAGTGTGAATAGGATTTCTAGATTATTTTATTCTAGGACTCAAACAATAAAATGACAGGAACAGTCATCGAAAATGGTCCACTATTGATAAAACTATTGAATATACAATAATATCTTCTAGCCTACTACATTATACACATAGATTTCCTACATTCTTCACGACTCTGGAACGCGCTTCCTGATGCCATTAAGAGACTACCGACTAAACCGTCTTTCAAAAAAAGCGTTCACGCTCACTTTTTATTTTTATCCGAGCAATAAGTGCTTTATATTATTCCCAAATTCGTGTATAATATAGTATATATCATATATGTGTAAGTATATTTGTTGTTCATATATATTTATTCGTTTATATATGTAATTTTTAGTATGTATGTATATCAATAATTAGTAGTACCGCATTCGAGTATTCTAACACTTCCCTATGGTTGACTGGGAGAGAATGCTTTTAGCATTAAGTCCGCCATGTACACATATTTGTGCTAATGAATAAATAAATAAATTTCAGAAGCAATTAAATAGACCACTTATAAATGGCATATCAAAAGAAAATATACATCAGATTTTAAATTAGACCTTCACGAATGCAACTGTGAAAACATCATTCATTTTGGTGCAGTAATTTTCGGGGGAATGCCGAAACAAATGTATAGACAGGCAAACAAAGTTTTTAAAAATTATTGTTTCCTTACCTATTGGTCTTATTAAGATCATTAATTCATTCTTATATTATTTTTTTCTTAAAATTGTTTTTATTCAACTACTGAGATCTGCTCCACTTAACATTTAGTGTTTTTTTTTATACAACTTAGAATGGCAAATAAGCTGACAGCCCACCTGATGGAAAGTGGTAACTGTCGCCTATAGACATGAGCAGTACCATGGACATAACAGAGTATACTGTTTCGCCCATGATACCTTCCATGCTTTGCCATTCCTGAGGACTCAGGTGTTATTCCTCTGTACCCAATAAATATCTCCTTGTAGATCCCGGAATGAAATGGGCTTCTCCTTCCTTTCCCGTATGTGTCGTAAGAGGTGACTAAGGGAACTGAAAAGGAAAGGGAAGAGCAGCAGCGTCCCTTTTAAAGTATCACTAAAAGCCTATCTGCGGTTGCCAATTAGCCCTCCGAGCGTGGTATTAGTAAAATTCCCCATCTGGTTTATTTTCAGCAGTGGATAGTTCAGGGCTGGTCGATGATCTCTTTTGTATATATAACGTCAAGATACAATTTAAATACATTAGTTAGATACATAAAATAACGTCCACATTTACGAAGTCGGTTGGCAAATAAAAATAATTAATATCTCACTGTTATATTTAAACTTAATATCTATAATGCATCCAAACCAAAAAATATCTTCAAAATTTCTCCGTCCACAATTTCTGAGATTTAAAAATGCCCAGAGGGATTGCGGTTATTAAAAAGTAACTTCGTTAAATATATTTCATGATAAAATATTGTTGCTACCACCATTGCGATTTCGTAGAGAATTTTACGTTATTCGTTTATGCGGATATAAAATTTTTTATTATTATTCACAAAACCACATTTCGCTATTTTGGACGAAGGAATGGTTAATTAATCCTCGACAGGAGCGCAGTTGCTCGGAGTTTTCAGCTTCCTTACAAAGTGATGAGCGAACTTATCGACAGGATACGTTTGTTTATCAATAAATCTACCTTTATATATTATATAAACTACAGGTTTATTTTCTAAACAAAACTTGTAACACATTTTTTTTTAAATAACTTTCTTTTTTCCCTTTATTCTTTTCTTTTGATTTTTAAATGTTCAAAAGAATATCGTGAGATAGAAAAAGATAGAAATATCCGTCGTCTTTTTCTATCTCACACCCACGCTTACGAAAACGTATTCGCCGATAAATGTGAATATAACAAAGAAGGCATCAGCTTAAGATTTCTAATTTGAATGGAACTGGCACTCCGGAAGTGTATTAGAAGATATTTTAATATCTTGCCAAGAATCTAACGCTGGAATATACTGTGAACAATATTACAAAAGCATTGACTGACGATCGCTTGTCTCAATGTTCGTGACAAAGGGAAGTCTTTGTGTTGAAAAATGTCTCAAATTGCCTCTTGGTAGCATTGAGGCGATTATAGAGTGAGCTATGGAGTATAGAGGGATTTTTGAATTTTTTAAATATAGATAATTACCGCACGAATATTACGTAGAATAATTAAAAAAAAAGAAAGACATTACGTTTGACTATAGACTTCCGGCGTGGCGGGGTGCGACAAAAAAATCGACTTCAATTGTGGCAAACTCGGTTATTCTATATTTAAAATTTTAAAACTAAACTATTTAATCGATTTTAATTAAATTTCTATGAAACCAGTCTTTAAGTATATATCTTCAAATAACAGCAGCTTAGCTGCATTATAGACCCAAGCAGATGCCTTCAGTGCAAAGTCTCTCTTCAGAGAGAGAGACTTTACATCAGTTTTTTATTTTTGTTTTCAATATTTGCACGCTTGATCTAAGTAGATTTTGTAATTTTAATTTATAAGATTAAATATTTTATACCCAAAATCATAGCAAATAAAATTATTATTATTGTAGCAGATTTTGTCAAAATGAGGACAAACGCCGCAGTACTTAGTTCATGGCTGTAGCTCACTCATACATAAACGTCTTGATGTAATAGAATGAATTGTAACAGTTGACGAATTATTATTACTTAATGTCGATAAACGTTAACGTTTTTTGGGAGAATTATTTACAGAATGACATAATTTGTACTCTATTATTAATTAGCACTTATATGTATGTATTAAATGTGATGTATATTGTACCCAATAATAATTTTGCATGCTTTAGAATATAAGGCGAACATTTCTACTTCACCTAATAGATCAATATCTGTAAAAAAACAATGTTCTCGCAAATAAAGAAATCTAATCTAATCTCCTTTAGGAATCACACTCTTTATCCTGAGAAGACGAAAAACGGCAATATAAAAACATCTTAAAATTCCTATCATTGGTAGGAATTAGCAGCGAACTTTAAAAAAGGGCGAGCATAACGATCATGAAAAGGTCGCAGTGTCACAGGTCTTTCTGTCTGAAAAGGCCTATCTTTCAGAAATAATAGTACATCGGTGTAATACGTAGTAATTATTCTACTCTATCAATCCAATCTACTATCCAATACACTCTAAACACAATCCCCAACTATACACACTATAAACTTGAGAACTAAGTCGTTACACTTAAACAGTCTAGTAATACGTGTACGGAACCCAATCCTAATACACAGCCCGTCTGGCTCGGGGGTTTAATGAGAACAACCATGAAGATGCATTTAAAACGGGGTTTCATCTCCGCTCGGCGTAAGGAGCGAGATGAATGTCTTGCGGACAAAGGGACGAGATGGGGCGGGAAGGGCGCCCTAATAACAGTGTGCGTGATATCTTACTTGCGAGTGAAAAAACGCCATTTTACAAGAAACGACGCTGGATGTTGACTCTCGGGCTTGAGGCTTGTTTTTCTTGGAGCAACCTTTAGTTTTGAAAGCAAGTGGTTTATACAAATATTTGTGTTTATCGGTATATCTGTTTGTTTGTTTTGTATTTACAGTACAAGGTGAAAACGTTTTTTTTATACAACTTAGAATGGCAAACAAGCTGACGGCCCACCTGATGGAAAGTGGTTACCGTCGCCTATAGACATGAGCAGTACCGTGGACATAACAACAGAGTATACTGTTTCGCCCATGATACCATGCATTGCCATTCCTGAGGACTCAGGTGTTATTCCTCTGTACCCAGTAAATTCACGCCATATCCCACCCTTCAAACCGAAACACAGCCATGCAAATACAACTGCTTCACGGTTGAAACACGAATGGGACAGAGGTACTCAAGCAATCGACTTTTGTACAAAGTCTCCTTCTGGTGATTATTCTTCTAGGGGACATTGCCAGTGAAATTGAATGTTTTTTTTTAATTATCATAAAATCTGACACAAACGTACCACTTTATTCATAAAAATTGAAACATCTTACAAACCTTTTTTTTTAACTATTAGGGGGTTCTAACACTGTCTATCGAATTGAGAAATTAGCAAATAAAACACTCCATATTTTTGTAGTGTGTAGTGTAGTTTATGTTTTTAGACAGGTTTCGTTTAAACTTCACACTGAAAAATATTCAAGTTGAATTTTTTTTACAAAAAGATTATTTACCGGAAAGCCACGTTTTGTGTTTTCCCCTTAACAATATTAAGAATTCTGTGGAATGTACAATTTTATTAAATATTTATAAAATATGTCATCCCAATAGAAATATTATTAGAAAAATAAAAAAAAATCCTACTGTTTTATAACTATTGATTTAATTATTTTTTGTTTATCCTTATATATTTAGGACCCTCCTCCCCCCTATAGTCAGAATCCGTTTAATCAATAACTTACGGGACACCTTGTATATGCTGAGAAGCAGCTATGCATGCATAGCTATTATATGATTCCATTAGAAGGGTAAAATATAGCAGTAACATTATAGGGTATAGAGGTATAACATAAATAGATAGATACTCTTTATTGTTACCTCCAAAAGATTATAATGGTAAACTTATTATAAATATAAACAATTACAAGAATCATAGTCCTTGGGAATAGTAACATGTGAGGGATACCATAAGCATCACAAAGTACTCTATAGCTGACGGTAAACATTTTTCAGTCTGCTAATTTGCCATTCTAGGTATTGTAAAAAAAAAACTATAAATAAATTTCTCGTATAAATTCAGATGTAAGTACAATAACCTGATCAATGAACTTATCCAACTTTTCATTCGTATATTTTCTGCTTTCAATAAAACCTTTTATAAGCACAAATAAGTATTTTATAAACTTCTTTAGGACAAAATATGAGATCTCTAATTCTGTATTTCTTGTTATGCTCGTAAATAGATATTTTTTATTGTTGTACGTATAACAAGTCAATTACCAGAACACTGTAATCTAAAATAAATTTAATACTTTAAATATAATTATAATCTTAATCTTTAATAAAAAAAATATTAAATATGGTGGACTTATCATCATCATCGTCAACATATCAGTCTTTAACTGTCCACTGCTGAACATAAGCTTCCCCCTAGGGGACTTTTGCCAGTAGTTACCATGCTTGGCAGGCGGATTTGCAACTGCATTTAGACTTTGGAAATATTAAAAAATTAAATTTGTAAGTGTATTTGTAACCTTTTAGCGTCTTGACGGCGTAACTAATCACATCGTTAACAAGAACATCGACTTTCAGTAAACAAGGCCAATCAAATACATATTAATCTCGCCTACTCACAAAGTCGTGGAAACTTCAAATACTTACATTGGAAATTTGACAGAATTCAAAAGTTGCAATCGAACAAATTAGTGATGGCTCGTTAGTACTTCACATTGTTATTTGTTAAAGCCAGCTTGTTTACCATTCTAAATTTTTTATACAATTTAGAATGGTAAACAAGCTGACATTCAGCATTACTAACAACCCCTTTCCCCCAAAACGGCGAATTAGGTCAACATATTGGAGTATATTCTATAGATTGCAAAATAATTAACAAAATCTGTTAACAATTGGCAAACATAACGACAGATATAAATACCAGAGGCAGACTTTGTACAAAAGTCGTTTGCTTGGGCACCTCTGCCCCATTCGTGTTTCTGCCGTTAAGCAGTTGTGTTTGCATGACTATATGGCAGTGGATTTACAAGGTACAGAGGAATAACACCTGAGTCCTCAGGAATGGCAATGCATGGGGAATATCATGGGCGAAACAGTATACTCTGTTATGTCCATGATACTGCTCATGTTTATAGGCAACGGTTACCGTCACTTATTTGTCATTCTAAGTTGCATAAAAAAAAAAACATAAAAATATAGATGGAGCAAACATCTCTTCGTTTCGAAAGTCTGTCAAAAAAAAAAAAACTGTCAAACGGGAGAGAATAACATCAATATACAATGATCTTCTGATAATGGGAGTGGATATTATATCGAAACATTCAGTAAATTGCTGGCTTTGTAAGGTCGAACGTATTCAGGAACCGTTCCGGTTTACCGTGGCTATATTGGATCTATTACCATAATAGTCCAGTCAACAAACACATAAAAGGGTCTGGGTTGCATTTTGTATGTGCTTACCACAGATATCAAATAAGTAGAATGGCCGATTGTGTTTTTGAGATGGTAAGTATAGAATTTTTACTCGTTCACTCATTCGATTGCAATGAAGAGTGAGCGTTTATGTGTATTATGTTTTAATTATTATAAATCAGAATTTATAGAATAATTGTATAAACAAAATTAACTTTCTTTGTGACTAATTGAATGTATCAAAATGTATATTTTAATAATTTCTAAATCTAAGTATGCATATTTTCATGCATTAATAATTATATTTAACACTATATATAGGTAATGTTTATATTATAAAGATAGAGTATTTCCGTAGAAACGCTACACCAAAAAAAGGTAAACTTCGTCATGCATGTGTACGTAAATCGGGTTATCAATGTGTACAGTTAATGTGTGAGAGAAATTTATATTATGAGATTAAATTTAAAAATAGAATTAATATAAAATTCTTATGAATATATTTGAAAGAACAAGATAATCAGTGCATAATGAATCGTTATGATGCTTATCTTTACTGAATACTCTAAGTATAGACATAAATTTTCGTGTTTAAATAATTGAAAATGGTTATCATTTTAATTTATATAGTATATATATTAATTTATAATATACGTATATATTTATATTTATATCATATTAGAAAAATTGCTCCAAATTCAAATTAAAAAAACCGACCTATTCCGGAAATTTTTTTAAACACTGAAAAAGCACAGTATGTTGTGATTTAAAAAAAATCAAATCGTCAGATAAGTTGGCTAGAATTTGACACGTTTTTGATACTAGATGCCTTATCTATATAATCTAAGATATCATATTATTATATACTACCAAACTTCGAATTTTGAATAGTATTCCAAATATGAAAATAATATTTCAACTAACCTGCCAGTTTTAGTACTATTTATATTATTATTTTAAACATGTATTTTGATATATTCTTCTGTTGTACCTTAACCAATAAATTGCTATAAAATTTGATAAATATGTAGTACATGACTCAGTTGTTCGAACGATGTTGCATGTAAAGTTGATATTATTTTCAGTCTTTAATCCTGTAATGAACAAATCTTATTCATAATAATTAGTTTCTAAATTTACATAATCTCTCTATCTGATCTACCGATGTGGAGGCCATCCTTTGCCCTTTATATTTAGGAGGAGAGCTGTTTATTTTAGAGGTCACGACCGAAGCCGAAAAGCAGAAATTTTTTATAAACACATATTTCTATTAATTAGTACAAACAGGTCCCCTGCTGTCTGATGAAAAGATTTTAAAAATATTGAATTTCCCTGAGCAATAAAAAAATTTGCAACTTTAATTATATGTGCATTACAATTATGTGTCAATAATCAACGTTTATTAAAAAAAAATTCAGATTAGAATATGTTCTTCATTTATCATTGTTATATATAGTGAATATGGACAATTTAAATATCTCCATTTTTCTATATTTTTAGACGAAAAAAGTGACTTTTACCTTACCTTTCTTTAGTACCAAAAATAGAACTAAATTTTAAGGAAAGATTATTCAAATTTATAATGTAGTCAATGTAATATATATTTATTTTTGTATTATACTTTAATATACCACTTAAATACTACAATAAAGAGTAAATAAATAAATATATAAATTTTTCAGTAATGCTGTTTTTCGTAGCCTTTTGGTCCGGGCATAGATAGATAGATAATTTATTTGCATTACTTACAGCACGCAAATTACAACATACATATACAAAAAAAAGCGAGATAACATAAACGATAAAAAAATACATAAAGCTAAATACAATTTTCGTTTGTGAGTGTGCCATAGCAATACAAAATGGCCCCAACTCAGTTTATTGCTTAGCCCTCAAAAGAGCAAAGCAGTGATATTCTGTTGAATAGGCCACTCCTTCCTGTCCCGTGGGTGTCGTAAAAGGCGACTAAGGGAGGGCGAGGGATGAGCAATAGCGTCCCTCTTAAAACATTTCTAAAGTCTAATAGCAGTTGCCAAACCGCCTACCAAGCATGGCAACTACTGGCAAAATCCCCCAAGAGGATGGAGGAGGCTTGTGATCAGCAGTGAACAGTTGAAGGCTGATATGATGATGATGATGATGAACGCTCTTTTTATATATAGTGTGTGTTATATTTTTTATTATAAAATGTATTAAGCATCAGTCTTTGTACGTAAACTGTAACTAACGTACAATATTTCACAATAAGAGGGTTATTGTTGGACCAATCGAAACTTGATTTGATTTTAAGAGGCGCATGCCCCATTATGTTGCCAGATAGGTACTCCTGGTTTATCCCCATTCAGTACCGTTGGATGCAGACATTGCATTGTGAGGGGCACGAAGATTACACCTAATACCTTTTATTGCTTCGATAAGCGAAGCTTTATTTACAGAGCGATATTAAGGTTTGTATTCGCCGAGTATATATTATTGAAGTTTTGAATTAACGTAATCTAAACTAGTACTATAAAAAGAAAAAAATAACGTTTTTTGTATATGTGTTTGTAATGAAAAAACTCAAAAACAACTCAAACGTTTTTAAAATTCTTTCATTAGTACAAAGCTAAATTATCAGTGATTAATAAAGGCCGTGTAATCCCGGCATAGAATAGGCCACCACTTCCTTTCCCGTGGGTGTCGTAAGAGTCGACTAAGGGAGGGCAAGGGATGGGTAGCAGCGTCCCTCTTAAAACATCTCTAAAGCCTAACTGCGGTTGCCAATCCGCCTGCCAAGCGTGGTAACTACTGGCAAAACCCTCCAAGAGGAGGCTTATGTTCAGCAGTGGACAGTTACAGGCTGATATGATGATGATGAATAAAGGCTGTATTTTATCTACTTTGTAATTTCTTACTATTTACTTGTGCGATTTTATTTAGCCACGTAGGTCCCGGCACAGAATAATCCATTCCATCCTTTCCCGTATGTGTTGTAAAAGGCGACTAATAGAGCTCATGGTGGAGGAATAGGTAGCAGCGTCCCTCTTAAAACATTACCAAAAACCAAATTGTTGTTGCCAATCCACTTCCCAAGCGAAGCAACTACTGTTAAAATCCTACTTATAGGGGAGGCTATGTTCAATAGTGGACAGTTCGTACAAAACCAAAGCGTAAAAAGCAAACTCAGAGGCATTGGCCAATAATTTTGCTAAATCGCATTTCGCCAAGTATTTTATTTTTAAATTGCTATGAAATTAATTTTGATTGTTAACAATACATTCGATCTATAAAGAGTTATATAAGTTCGATCTATATAAGAAAATATATATTTTCAAATAGTTTATGATCTCAGATTCAAATTTGCGACATTTGGTGTCCTATAAACCGGTATATGAGCAATGGGACTATCAAATTCAAGACTTATCCTTTATCATAATTCAAATATAATAATAATAATAACTGTCTTTATTAAATAATAAATTACGTTTAGTTGGATCAACTAGCCACCGAACTAAGCCGAGCCTGTATTTCAGTGGATAGTTAAATAACTTCCTTTGACTTAAACATTTATAAAAGACGTTACAATATCCAATATAAACACACTCAAGTTTACAATGTTTAAGATACTTTGACCACCTAATTAGTATTCCAACAAAGCTCTTACACGACAAGCTCTCTATTTAGAATTTTAGATGTATTTAAAGAGATTTGTGTAACGATTAAATATTTGTGGTGAGTTTTACAAACACCGCTCTGTACTAATTCCTTCGATATTGTTATTGCTAATGTCTAATGGAATCTGAGTTATCTATTATAGTTTATTTGTTTATATTTATTAGTATGCCACATTTCATTTAAATTTCATTTCATTTATTTTGTGATACATAGGTAACAGCACATAACAATAGATGGCAAAACAAGATAAGTCCTCTATGATCAACCTCATCTATCGAAGTATACAAATTCATAAACATATATTATATATATATATAAAAAAAAACAAAGAAATCCAACAATATCACCAAAGGGAGACTTTGTACAAAAGTCGATTGCTTGGTTATCTCTGTCCCATTCGTGTTTCAACCGTGAAGCAGTTGTATTTGCATGGCTGTGTTTCGGTTTGAAGGGTGGGATATGGCGTAAATTTACTGGATACAGAGGAATAACACCTGAGTCCTCAAGAATGGCAACGCATGGAGGGTATCATGGGCGAAACAGTATACTCTGTTATGTCCATGATACTGCTCATGTCTATAGGCGACGGTTACCACTTTCCATCAGGTGGGCCGTCAGCTTGTTTGCCATTCTAAATTGTATAAAAAAAGTCATAGTTAAAAAAATCATAATTATAATTAATTTCTATCATGTGGAGGTAGAAGTAAGTTATTATAATAAGTAAGCACATAGGACACGTGACACCCCATAGGGACACCGCATTTTACAGACAGAACCATACACTTTTAATGACAGATAATGTCATATGTTGTGTCATGCTTTATTTTTTATTTATTAATTTTTTTAGATTTTAAATTTTGATACTTAGTTGAGATTAAAAAATACATTAATAAAATTTTAAGTAGGTAGACTTGTTAAATACTTTTTAGGTGACTTCAAAAACGATGAGTTTGTCAATTCGCTTCGTTCTATTCTGTTTGTATGAAATAAAAAATATCGTAATAATCTTTATTTAAGTACGTTTATACAAAAGCTCTTTTCAATCGTTATTTTTTTTGTGATACTGTTTAGGTTCGGAAAGTTATCTGAGATGAAATTACAAGAATCTCAAAAGTTAGACATCTTTTTAAGTCTCAGTGACTGTTAAATAATTGTTCTCGTAATTTTATTGTTAAAACTTTTGTAAGTATACATTATATTTTAATGTAATAACTACCGGTTTAAGTTAAGTGTAATTTGATCGAGAAAACTCGACTAGATTCAGGATCAATTCGTGATCCTTAATCATGAGCGATCGTGAGGCGAGCTCTCTCGTAATTATTTCAATATATTATATCTTAAGCCCGTTAGGTAAGGGGTGTTCTTCACTAGTGATCTCCCGGGCTTTAGAGTAAGGACATGCGGATATGCGACCCGAACCTTCCGAACTACTGCAATTTCTGACTAGTCCCCTTCGCAACTACGGGGGGCATGAAGATTTTATGGGGAAAGTGAAAAGGACATATCCTTTCCTTTTCCCCATAAAACTCTCATTCCTTTTTTACAAATTTCTTTTCCTTTCTCCTAATGTTCCCCCTTTTTTTCCTTAATGTTTTCCTCCGTATCAAAGGTATTTGGTACCATCAATAAATGCATTTCCAAGAATGTTTATTATCAGACAGACGGCCGGTCGTAAAACCAAAATTCAAAACCCTGTGTAATATGGATAAAATCTTATTAAACTAACCTTATAATTGGGATAAAGGCAGGAATATGATGATGTCATCTTCCTGTCTTTATCCTATTACAATTACTTGTATATGATCAACTAACCTAAACATTTTTGTCTTCTAAGTAATCGCTTAGAAAGTGATTAGGTTTTACATAATATACAGTAATCATATCATTCGTTAACTGTCCACTGTTGAACATAGGTTTCCCCTTATGGCTTTGCCAATAGTTGCTACATTTGGCAAGCGGGTTGGTAACAGCAGCAAGCTTTGGTGATGTCTTAAGAGGGACGTTACTGTCCATATCTTGATCATTAAGATTCCTTAGTCATCTTTTACGACACCCACAGGAAAGGAAGAGGTAGCCTATTCTATGTCAAATTCAATAATAGATATCAATATCAGACTCTGGAAAAAAAACAGAATAGCATCAGTGCGTTAAACAAATATTTAACAATTAAGCCCACATAACTATAAACCACAAACCATCGTCACTATATTTTTTTTATATAACCAACATAAACTTCAATTTGGCCGTCGTAAAAGCATCATGAAAGAGTAGCACGTAATAAAGTCACCCCTAAAATAAAGGATGTGTGTATAAAAAGTAATTAACAATAACGAGGGAAAAGTTTGACTCGCAAACGAAAATTACCCGCAGACAGGTGGGAAGTGCTCTGGAACTTTCTTACGGATAATAAAGAATTCTTAAAAAGGTTCCCATAATAGCTTGTTTAATGAGGGTAGACACGATTATTGTACACATTAATTGCCAGCATAGAGAAACGCTCGTGCCTCTAACAGTTTCGGTGGTACAAAATGTAGGCGTATAGCGGAGTATACTTACAATACAGGAGCATATCATATTTATATCAGCCGTTTATTGTTCACAGCTGAATATAGGCCTCCTTCGTAAGGGGGGGTTCTGCCAGTAGTTTGGCAGTAGTGGGCAGATGGGTTGGCAGTCGCAATTAGGCTTTTGGTGATGTTTTAAGAGGGACGTTGCTGTCAATCCCTAGTCTATTAAGTTCCCTTAATCACCTCTTACCATTCCTACGGGAAAGGAAGCGATGGCCTATTATATGCCGGGACCACACCGACACTATAACTGAGTCTCTCCCTTTAACATGAGGATATAAGCATACTATTGTGATATTAACGAAGTAGATTGGTACACGACAGTTTGTTTAGATTCTTTTGTTTGTTGCCTTAGTCATCTCTTTCCGACTCGACATCCCAACCTTAAAGAAAACAGTATATTCCTTTTTAAAAGGCCAGCAGCAATTGAAAATGTTCTGCGTCCTTCATGAATTTGGACCACATACAGGAAGGAAGACAAAATGCGTAAAAGTAACCGAAAATAAGCCACAGTAGGTAACTGATTATCGTCTAAAATATATAGTAAAGATTATGAAATATTACGTTATTTCTTTGTTTGCTATAATCAGTTCTAATCTGGATTATTTATTTATGAGATGGAATTGGTTATTGTTAGATTATCCCTAAAGATTTCTTATTAAGCTAACTATTGTACTTCAAGTTAGATTAGTATCAAGTAACTTTATTTCCTAGGATAAAGGTAAGCATATAGATATTTTAGCTAATACATTTGGGTTCTCATAATGCCCCATTAAAGTAGATATTAAGTAGATTAAGTAGGCTCTATAATATTTACACGTGCTACCTGAATAATTTAGTTGGTTGTTAGTTCCTATGTATATTTAAATAAAAGAGAAGTGGCATAATTATTTTTAACAATCAGTTATTTATTAAAATACTAGAATTTTTGTGATATATTTTATATTATTGTTTTATTATATCAGCCGTTAACTGGTGGACTGCTGGACATAAGCCTTTCCCATAAGGGGAGCTTTGCCAGTTGTTGCCACGCTTGGCAGGCGAGTTGGCAACCGCAGTTAGGCTTTTTTTTAAAGATGTTTTAAGATGGACGCTGCTACCCATTTTCCTTAGTCGCCTCTTACGACACCCACTTTATATATATATATATATATATATATATATATATATATATATATATATATATATATATATATATATATATATATATATATATATATATACTTTATATATGATCTGTTTATTCTATTAAATCACATTATATTTTTAAAGACCATTGGCTATTCATCTAACCAATCATGATAGTTAATTTTAAACTTTTACGTAGTTTATAAATATTTCAAATTACGCGACTTAACGCACGATTTTTAGTAATGCGGTCTTAAAAGTCTATCTCATGCCTATCAGAGCAACCTGCACGCGATGTCCCTAGAAAACATTGTGGTTAATTCTTGTGGAATTCGTCATTATAGGCTAACTGACCTGTTTTCGTCCTCATCTATCGTTTCTCATTGTTCCCGGATAGCCTATACCGATAGAGTAGGCGGAGTAACTGTTCCATTTTCATCCATTCAAAACAACCTGTGTTTTTTTTTGAAGGATGAAAATGGTATGGTAACACAGCCTGCGCTAACGGGATACGCTGGCGGAGCACCAGTGAATGGTGATAGATGAGAATGAAAACAGGCCAGTTAGCCCATCATGATGAATTCATCAGGAATTAACCATAATACTTTCCAGGGAGAACCACGGGGAGATCGACCTGGTTGGGTATATTGCTAACAATAAGATTCTCAGTCTCCATTACTAACAATCCCTTTCCCCCCAACAACCTGTGTTAAACTGCCGGTTCTTACTTCCAAAGAACTAAAAGGAACGATTAATATAAATAAAAGATTAAAACTATGTCGATGTGTTTAAGAAACAACGCAATAGTACAACTGTGTAGAATGTCTGTATAAAAATTAATATGGTAACATATAGATATGGATATATTATCAAAATCTTGTTATTTATACACATTTCATTACCAGGAATAACAACAGATCGCTGTAGGAAGTTATTTTCGGACCAGCATCGTGACGTCATCTCGGGTAATATCATATACCTGATTTTATTTTCGATGTTACAATACAAATAGAGTTAGAGCTGGTATTACTACCAGTCTACCAGAGCAGAGGGAGACTTTCTACAAAAGTCGATTGCTTGGGTACCTCTGTCCCATTCGTGTTTCAACCGTGAAGCAGCTGTGTTTGCATGGCTGTGTTTCGGTTTGAAGGGTGGGATACTCGTATAGCGTGAATTTACTGGGTACAGAGGAATAACACCTGAGTCCTCAGGAATGGCAACGCATGGGTGGTATCATGGGTGAAACAGTATACTCTGTTATGTCCATGGTACTGCTCGTGTCTATAGGCAACGAGTACCACTTTCCATCAGGTGGATTGTCAGCTTGTTTGCCATTCTAAGTTGTATGAAAAAAAATACCACCAATTAATGACTTGCATAAGAGGGGTTAGGGGTGAAGGGATTGTCAGTAATTGGGTTTAAAATCCCTACTCCTAGTAATATACTCTATCAGGTTGACCTGCATACGTCGGAGATGTGGTGAGTGCGAAAGAGAA
Source organism: Galleria mellonella (assembly GCF_026898425.1). NCBI lineage: Eukaryota > Metazoa > Arthropoda > Insecta > Lepidoptera > Pyralidae > Galleria > Galleria mellonella. The sequence goes on from NW_026442112.1 coordinate 2,879,165, forward strand.
TCCATGTCTCCGACATATGGCTCCTCGTCGTATATCGTCTGGTTTTTGGTGTTGGTTTTGAGCTCAATCCACAGCCTGAGCGTTCGTGGTTCCTGGTTGGGTATATTGCTAGCAATGGGATTCTCAGTCTCCATTACTAACAATCCCTTCCCCCTTCGATAGTATATTTATAATATAAATGTAAAAGACAGGAAAGTTTAAAATTAACAAATAAAAGCCAGTACTCAAATTCTAAATGTGCACGAATGTTTTTATAAAACGTAATTTTTAAAGGAACAATATACACAGCCACTGAAAAACGTATGTAAATACTGAAGTAACAGAATTCATAGTCAAGACATACACTGCATTAGAGGTGCCGAGTGAATGCAATACGTATTCATAAAAAGAAGTGGAAACCAAATTCTGAAGCGTTTTCCAAAACGGCCACACGTTTCCTCGGTTAGTTGAATATTCTATCCGCACCAAATGGTCTAGGCAGGCTTTTTGTGTTGTAGCTAGCTTGAAAACCATCTTCTTTTATGCTTGGAGTGGGCCCTTTCATCTACATACGAACAAAAGCTGAGTAATCCTGTCTCGTCAGGGTAAAGGAGTTTTAAAGCCACGCTCGCGCGGACGTTTTGACGTACGAACGTACGAGTACCTGTGTGAGATTTGACGCGGATCAAATTATCCTTTGGTAGTATTGAGCGTTTGATTGGCTCTTCGCACTTGATTTCTCAGAAAAACGTCTGGAAAATCTTTGTACGTTTTCATGGTTTCACGGTGTGTTTTTATTGTGTTAGAACCTCTGTGTCGCTATAAGTTCATAATACAAGTACCTACTCCATACAAGTACATTTGTGGTAAGATAAAATATGATATATATATATATATATATATATATATATATATATATATATTAATACTTTATTGTGTTAAAAAGAGCTTTTTGTTACCTACATCATATAACTTTGGATTATTCAAAAGTAGAGTGAAAAATTATTTAGAGAGCCGGCATAGTGCGGCCAACTATCAAGACTGGAACGTCCTCTTTACGGTTGATCGTATTCATGAACCATAACGCCTCTGTGTTCGCTCATGATGGTGTGGTCACAAGTCGTACTATAATAAAAATAGTCTGTATAATTTAATATGTCATTAATTCTTTTTCTTAGTATATTGCTAAAGCGATTAGGAAAATTAAGTACAATTTAATTGCAAGGCCTTGCATTAACAATTTTTTTTTTATACAACTTAGAATGGCAAACAAGCTGATGGCCCACCTGATGGAAGGTGGTAACCGTCGCCTATAGACATGAGCAGTACCATGGACATAACAGAGTATACTGTTTCGCCCATGATACCCCCCATGCGTTGCCATTACTGAGGACTCAGGTGTTATTCCTCTGTACCCAGTAAATTCACGCCATATCCCACCCTTCAAACCGAAACACAGCCATGCAAATACAACTGCTTTACGGTTCAAACACGAATGGAACAGAGGTACCCAAGCTATCGACTTTTGTATAAAGTCTCCCTCTGGTGAAATAGGAGTAGGAGAAAGAATAAAAATAAAAAATATGTACCAAGCTGAGTAAACTTGGCAATAGTAGATTCATATTCTACTCTAACGAGGTGAGATACGTGCCTGGAAATGGAAGGTTAATGAATATTTTAGAGGATAATACAGTTACTTGCAGTCTTATGGTGTATACCATCTTAATGCTCAACATATGAGTAACAAAGCTTGGTAGTAAAATTATACAGGGTGTAAGGGGACAGGTTGGCAAGTATAAAATAGTAAATTCAGAGCATTATTCTGAACTGAAAATCAATAGAAATTTTGGCAGGAAAATTTTTATTATTTTCCCATGATTTTTCTTTTAAAATCATGTAATCTATGATATTATGTTAAAAATATAAAGAAATAATAATATTTTATAGTGAAATGGTATGAAATACTAAAAAAACAGCAATGTAATACACGTGTTAAGGGGGGAAAGGGATTGTTAGTAATGGAGACTGAGAATCCCATTGCTAGCAATATACTCAACCAGGTCGACCTCCTCGCGGTTTTCCCTGAAAACTATCATGGTTAGTTCCTGATGAATTCATCATGATGGGCTAACTGGCCTGTTTTCATTCTCATCTATCACCCTTTACTGGTGCTCCGCAAGCGTATACCGTTAGCGCAGGCGGGGTTACCATACTATTTTCACCTATAAAAAAAATACATGTGTTAAAATCCTACCGCGAAGCGGAATCAGCTGTGTCAGGTCAACGCCACAAGCGTACGAAAGTACCTACGAAGAAGCGCCATTGACCGCGCTATACCGACATATTTTGACGGCGCGTAGTGTGGATCGTAAATTTCGAATCGTTGAAAAAATCGTTAATTATATGGCTGTGATGTATTTCTGGTGGGAAAATAATCTGTCATCTAATCCAGATCATTATCTGAATCAGTTGTTTTAGTTTTATTTAATCTATCCCATCCACCCTGTATAAATACAGGAAAAGTAATTGTATATCAAATTTTATTCAAATCCGTACATAAAAACACTCACAAATTTACACATTTATAATATTAGTAGGGTAAAAACAAGTACCTATATTTTTATTTAATATTACTAATTAATATGGTGGTAAACAAGTATACGGCCTGGTGAAGCAATTCAATAAGAATAACAATTATTTCCTTCGATATGTGAGCCGGGTCGCCGGCTGGTTTTTACCTCGCTTTTCGTAATTTCAAAAATAAGATAGGTACTCACCTGCGAACAATTCCAGCAGCTCTCTACAGGATCCGGGGTTCGATGGTCCGAAAGATGACACGGAGCACAGCCGATAAATATTATTTTTTAATTAAGTTGTAGGAAAGCGGCCAGTCGCGGTTACTCAAAACGAAGTTCGAAAAAGAAGGGCATCGGCGCGAGAGGGCAGCACCGACAAAGATCGGACACAATCGGTCCATAGCCCACAGATAACCACTAAAATTGCGAGCATGTAAAGTACCCATCCCTTATCCATAGCGAAAAGCGAGTAGGCGCAAATACTAATATGAATAATGTTATTAATTTTAAACTGGCGTCACCATTCTCCCCCAGCCTTGAAAGGATGCCTTTCAACATAACAACTATAACTATTACATCGCACTATAATAAGAAATTATACTAATATTTAAACTTTTACGGACTCCTGATGGAGTATCTAAACTAACTATAATTAAATAATACTATTGCATAGGAAGAGGACATAATTTCACGACAGGCCGTTGATAAGTACCATTTTTAGTCTTAACAAGTGCTATACGTACTATATTGTCCTTTCCCGGAAAGGTTTTAACTATCAGGCCAAGGGGCCAATACAATGGAGCAATATTGTCTTGCATTAATACAACAACCGTACCTTCCTGAATAGGCACTGACGGTGTATTCCATTTTTGTCTAACTTGGAGTGTGTGCAAATACTCGTTTCGCCATCTTTTCCAGAAAGATTGTACGATTTTATCCAATAATTCATACCGCTGCAGTAGGTGGTCAGACGATGTAATATTTGGATATGCAGGTAAATAGCTTAAAGGCACCACATTAAGAAAATGAGCGGGTGTTAAAACCCTGGGTTCCGAAGGGTCAGAACTAAGAGCACACAGTGGTCGTGAATTTAGCAATGCCTCAATCTGTGTGAGTACGGTCACCAATTCCTCATAAGATAATATTTGCTGACCAATTGTCCTATACAAATGGGTTTTCGTTCCCTTCACTATACTCTCCCAGCTACCGCCATGATGAGGGGCATTCCTGCAAATCATTTGCCAAGAAATACGGTTTTCCGCGAGCTCTTGTTTCCAATATTTTTTATACTCATTGGCTAAAAATTTATGCAGTTCGCGTAAGTATGATTTGGCACCAATAAAATTGGTTCCGTTATCAGAGTGCATATATTTTACCGGACCACGACGGGACAGGAAACGCTTGAAAGCCGATAGAAAACTAGCAGTACTAAGTTCGGTAGCAAGTTCTATATGAACTGCTCTAGTAGTCATACAAGTAAATATACAAATATACGCCTTCTGGGCTTTAACACCACGACGACGCTGAGGCGTATATGAAATAGGTCCAGCATAATCACAACCAGTATGAATAAATGGTTTTTCTACTTGATTTACCCTACATGAGGGCAAATCAGCCATCATTGGAAAAAGAGCTTGAGGTTTTAAGCGAAAGCAAAAATAACATTGACGAATTCTCTGACGAATAATTCGTCGTGCAGATATAATCCAATAATTGCAACGCAAAAGGGACATTAATGTTTCAGGCCCTGCGTGACAATTCTTCCTATGATGGTAATCAATAAGAATGTCTACAATATGATCACGTCTGGGTAACAAGAAGGGATGTCTAAATTCATAGGATACATCTGCGTTATCCAAACGGCCACCAACTCGAATAACACCATTATCTAAGAATGGTTTCAATTGTCTAACTAAATTAGAACACAAGTTCGCAGCTGAAAGATCTGCCAATTCTTGTGCAAAATAAACACTTTGAAGTGCTCGTATTATGTGAATTTCAGCCTTAGATAAATCCTCGGCGCTTATAGGCCCTTTAGGTAATATTCTAGCAAATTTAAGTAAATAAACAACAGACCGAAGATATTTGCTCCATGATGAAAACTTGCGAGATAACTCAAATAATACATTCGATTTTGAATCACAAGTAGAAATTAAAACTACTGATTTTGCCTCTGGAATTGACTCACCTTGAGGTATAAAAGGTTTAATAGGCCATAAATCTTTCGGTTTACTTGCCCAAGGAGGGCCGTGAAGCCAAAGAGGGTGACTCACTAGTTGTGCTGGTGTTAGCCCTCGAGATAAACAATCACTAGGGTTATCTAATCCCCGAATGTGATAGAAATGTTTACTAGGCAAATTCTCATGTATTTTTGCCACACGATTGCCTACAAAAGTTTGCCATCGATAGGGCTCTGAGTGGATCCAACTTAATGCTACTGTTGAATCCGAAAATGCTAAAATCGTATGAACAGAAAACCGAGGCATGTAATTAAAAACAACCTTTTTTATGAGTTGTGCAAGAACTAAAGCCGCACATAACTCTAGTCTTGCAAGTGACACAATTTTTAATGGGGACACTTTGGACTTGGCACAAACCAAAGTGATTATATTGTCATTATTAGGAGTAGTAACACAGGCATAAACTACTCCGCCATACGCTTTCTCACTTGCATCAGCAAACCCAAGAATTGTCAACCTACAATTTTCTGTTACACCAATGTGACGAGGAAATTTAAGCTGCTCAATTAGGGGCAACTCACGTTGAAACTGATGCCATTTTTTAACAATATTTTCTGGGGAGAATCGTCCCAATCAATCTTTGCTATCCATAAATCTTTAATTAATAATTTAGCGAAAAGTACAATAGGGGCCACTAACCCTAAAACATCAAACAACCGAGCAATATATGACAGTATATGTCGTTTAGTACATGGACGTTCATCATGATTAACCTGAAAGGTAAAATTATCATCGATGGGATCCCAACGTAGTCCCAAGATTTTGAAAGTATTGTCATCATCATCACTATCAAATGAGACACTCTGTGACAAATGCCTGTCTTCAGGTATTTCCTGTAATATACGATCTGAATTGGAAGACCATTTTGCCAATTCAAATCCCCCAGCCGTGAAGAGCTCATTTAACTCACGCACAGCATCGTTAGCTTTCTGTTCATTTATAATGGAACTAACGATATCGTCCATGAAAATATCACGAGAAACAATTTCTTTGGCAACAGGAAAACGATCGCCTTCATCCTCCAAAAGTTGTTGTATAGTACGTAACGCCAAAAAGGGCTGGATCGCAAACCGAAAGCAACACGGTTATATTGATAAACCTTGATTGGTCCATTAAAATCAAAACGATACAAAATACGCTGAAATGGACGATCCTTTTCACGAACATGGATTGCTAAATACATTTGACGAACATCTGCCGAAATAGCAACTAGAAACAAACGTAAATTTAATAAAATAGAAAACAAATCCGCGTGTAGACTAGGGCCTGCATGCAAAATATCATTCAAAGACAAACCAGAGTCAGTAGGAAAACTAGCATTAAGAACGACTCTCAATTTTGTAGTAATCTTATCCTCACGAATAACAGCCCGGTGAGGAATATAATATGCTTTCTCTTGAGGCACAATATCTACTTCAGACAAGTATCCCTTTTTAAGGTGGTCAGTAATAACCTCATCATACGCCAACTTAACTGCTGGTTGAGAACGAAGCTTCGATTCTAATCGTAAATAACTGCGCTCTGCAGCCTTCAAAGAATTTCCTAAATTTTCAGAATCAAGTTTAAAAGGTAAAGCAACTTCATATTGACCGTAGCTAGTTCGCTTAACAGTTGATTTAAATATATCCTCAGCCTGTTTATCTTCTAGACTGAGAATAGGAGAATTTCCTAAGTCCTCAATTTCCCAAAACTTTTTTATTAAATTATTGACTTCATATGTAACACAAAAACTAAGAGACGAAGTACACACTGTCGTAATAGGAGCATCACCAAGAACGATATAACCTAAAGTCGTCTCGATAGCACTCGGTTGGCCTGGGGCATTAACTATCTTACCCGGCAATAATACATTGGTAAACAATTGTACACCTATTAATAAATCAACTTCATTAGGGACGCTCCACGAATTATCTGCTAATGCAATACCCTCAAATCCAGATATTTTAGTAATATCTATAGGGCAAGTAGGCAATCTAGATGTAATATTTTCTAAAACAAGCGCTTCTATAGAATACTTTTTCCCATGTTGAAGTGTGGAACGAAATACAAAATTAACGCTACCCTTTACAACTTGAGTAGAACCACCAATACCTTTAACTGAAGCTGATAAACTTTTATTGACAGATAAGCCTAGTCGTCTAGCACCCTTGGCAGATATATAATTTTTCTGCGAACCAGGATCAAGGAGAGCTCTAATTAAAATCTCTTTGCCATTACGACAAGCAGCAACAACCTTTGCTGTACCCAAAACTTCAGTAGTTGGAGATACAACTCGTTTTTCAGTTGACATTGTACACAAAGATACCTGATTATTTAAAACTTGGTGATCACCTTCACTTTCAAATTGAACTCCATTGTTCACTTTATTATTAATACATGGTTCAGTATTACTAAGAGCCACAGTGGCTTGCGATGGAGGCTTATTATTAAAATGGAGAATCGTGTGATGCTTTCCGTCACACTTACTACAAACATGCTGTGACGTACAGCGGGAAGACCAATGTTGAGAACTAAGACAATTAGTACACAACTTCTTATCTTTTACATATTGATACCTCTCAATGGGATTCAATTTTAAGAATTTATCACAATTTGAAATTTTTACATGAACTGCACTGTTGCAAAACAGACACTTAGAACGAGGATCACCAGTTGAAACATGTGCATGATTGGTACGCAAGCGATTACTGTTAGTAGATTTGCTAACAAATCTTTCATTTTTAATTGAAGGACGTGGTTGTGAGATTCGATAGAGAACTTTAACATGTTCTCGCACAAAATGAACGAACTCCTCATAACCTGGCATACCATTATTATTCCGAATCGACATTTCGAAACTTCTTGCAGTATCAGGATCTAGTAACTTAAGACCCAAATGAACAAAAATAAATTCAGTTACATTTTCAAGCTTAAGTTGATTTAAGGCAGCAATTGTAGCTGCAAACTTATCAATAAAATCTTCCAGATTTTGTGCCGAAGCACCAACAAGAGGTTTCATTGAAAGTAACTGATTCAAATAAGAAGTACCCAATTCACGTTTATCATAATATTTAAGTTTTAACGTTTCCCAAACTGTTAAATAATTTTCCGCAGAAGGTACAACGCCTACAATTATAGACCTGGCTTTACCAGTTAATTGATTAAACAAATAATGTACTTTATCAGAATCTGTTAAATTATTGTTATCATGTATCATACGCTTGAAACTTTCGTAAAAGAAAGGGAACTGCTGTATATCGCCATTATAAAATGGTAACTCGATGCGGGGAATCTTCATATAATCATTACTATTAGACGTTACAGTTACAGCTTTTTCATTTAAAGGCTGTGCCTGAGAAGACTGGGATGACGCAGAAAGCTGATCATACACCAGGTTTATTTCACAGTATAAGTCATCAAATGAATCTAAACTCGAAAAGGAAGGTTCAAAATCTTTATTTAATTCAATATTCATCCAATTAATTTGTTCTACTATTTCCTTAAATTCAGAACGTAACTGTTCCAAGGTACGAACTTTACTCAAAAATTGTTTTTTAATAGTTTCATTTTTATAAATATCTGGTATTAAGTCATAAATGGCTTGCACCCGACTAAAAGAACGAGCTCGTTGAGCTTCATACAATTTAATTTTCTTTTCAAGATCCTTAATTGGAACCATGGTAAGATAATTACTATAATATACAATTTAAAAACTAAATAAGATTTATTAACACCTCATATGTTTATATAAGAAACGATAATTATTTAAAAGTATTGTTTTTATAAAGTTATGTTTAATTTCAAGAAACCTAGTTAAAACTAACAAATTCTACTTCAAGTAAATAAATTATTTAAAATATTAAATTCCGTTAGAGAAACCTATAGGGACACCTCGTTATTACTAATGTTCGATTATAGGTCAATAATCATGTTTATTACAATTACCAATAGATAACCACTAAAAAAATTATGTATATTCTTAGTTCTCATAGTATCTATAGGTATGTACCTATACTAATTAAATAAAATTAAGTTAATTATTATTTTTCATAAATTCAACAAATAATTACAATACTCAAATATGTGTAAACGTTGTTTATACTTGAACAGGTATATAATAAATATCACTCATATCACTAAACAACAATTCTATTAACTTGCTAACACTTTCAATTGAATATAATAAATTTATGACGTGTCAGTAAATGCATAAACAATCGTTAAACAATTTTACCTAAACAACAGCAATATTCAAAGCAACACTTTTTGTTTAGTTAAGCTAATTTTGCATGGGATACCAATAATGTGGCGTTTCTTTTGAAATGAGATAAAATGTAAACAAACCGCAATGTAAAGGAATAGACCTAGCATATAGCAAATAACTTATTACTATTACAACTTCTACTACAAATGGCTACTAATTACATATAATTTACCTTTTGTACTGATACTTAAACTCCAGTATATACGAGAATATTTAAGTAATTAATAATCTAAATTAGAAAAAATATGACAAAATAATACTATATTTGCAACCGCTAAGTGTATATATTATACAAACAAATGTAATATGCACCTAATGTAATGCTGTCTGCATTACAGCAATGCAAATAGATGTGAACTATTCTTAAAAAATATAGGTATCCACAATATAGCAAAGTAACTTAGTGCTATATAATAAATATCTCTATCTTTAATAATCAAATATATTTAAATACATTTATAGTAACGAAGATGGTACGTGCACTATGCTTGTTTAAAAATAGCTTGATATACCGCAGAGATTGCGTAAATATGATATAGTTATTAAAACAAGTCCGCAATAGTATAACAAAGAACTTAGTTTTATACTACCTACACAAAAAATGTTAAAAATAATCTTCTAACAAATTAACTTATTGTTAGGCGTAATTATTATAGATACTACGACAAATTAACTTAGTGTCGAGTATTATAATATAGCTAAAAACCGCGACTAATAACAAAACACAACCCGATAACTTAGGTGTTATGTTGGCGTTTCAGTAACGCAGTGAACGCAAGTTAAATCTACCTACCTAAACGAACGTATTCAATTAACTTATGATACGTTTGTTACCTATTTCAATACAATTATACGTATTAAATTACTAGCAAGGCATCCAAGGTTCGATAGGACCAGAAAGAAATGGTGAAGCAATTCAATAAGAATAACAATTATTTCCTTCGATATGTGAGCCGGGTCGCCGGCTGGTTTTTACCTCGCTTTTCGTAATTTCAAAAATAAGATAGGTACTCACCTGCGAACAATTCCAGCAGCTCTCTACAGGATCCGGGGTTCGATGGTCCGAAAGATGACACGGAGCACAGCCGATAAATATTATTTTTTAATTAAGTTGTAGGAAAGCGGCCAGTCGCGGTTACTCAAAACGAAGTTCGAAAAAGAAGGGCATCGGCGCGAGAGGGCAGCACCGACAAAGATCGGACACAATCGGTCCATAGCCCACAGATAACCACTAAAATTGCGAGCATGTAAAGTACCCATCCCTTATCCATAGCGAAAAGCGAGTAGGCGCAAATACTAATATGAATAATGTTATTAATTTTAAACTGGCGTCACCACGGCCAGTGTGATGATAAACTATTACCATAACCTCTTAATGCTTGCAAGACCAAGAGTGTTGCGCGTGTGTTGCTGATCTTTAAGGGACCTTTTTTACAACATTTTTAAAGAATACCATGCTGTAATTTCTAGGATAATATAATTATAATAATATATTATTATATCTACGACTTTATAAATTAACTAGATTTTACCCACGACTATGTCCGCGTAATCGGAATTTACTGACTGCGAGCCTATGTCCTTTTCCATCCTATAAAGCACGTGTATACGTATTTCATGGTGACTGATTGAGTCGTTATGTCGCTATGAGGTAATAAACAAACAAACTTTCATATTTATAGTATTAGTAAGAATTGTTTTGGCTTTTGTTTCACTTATTAAGAATACTCATATCAATTTTCCTTAAATAACTCCCATGTACATTTGTAAAATATTAAGAACAATAATAAGAAGTAAGGATTGTAACTGAATAAACTTGATAGAATGATAGATAATCTTTACTAATAATATAAATTTGAAAGTGAGTTTGTTTGTTACCTTATAATGGCTTCAACAGTCACTATGAAATTGGGTATACAGGTACTGTATGGGATGGAGATTTCTCCATCCCATATAGTTCCAAAGAAGCCTATATACTTATATAGGCTTCTTTTAATCCCGGTCAATAAACATAATCAGGTCACGCAGAAGTTGCGGGTAAAAGCTAGTTCCCTTATATTAGTAAGATAAAATGGCAGATACAAACAAACAACGTTTTTAGCAACACACATTACTGGTGTACTCGCAGATTTAGCGAGCAACATCAAACTACTGTATGCGGTAATGCAGTAATAGCTCACGTAACAAACCCACATAAAACCTGACATTCGACGACGTTATGGGGGTTGCATGACGACTCACTCTGTGTGTACGTGGGGATTTAATAGTATGGTATGATTTACAAGGTTTTAGTGTCAGTCTTTGCACGATGTTATCAACCGACTTAAAAAACAAGGAAGTCCTCAATTCGGTTGAATTTTTTATTAATATTTGTTACCTCATAACTCCGTCAGTTGTGAACCAATTTGGAAAATTATTTTTTTATCTAAAAGAACATACTTACAGATTGATCTTGTAAACATTTATATAAAAAAACTTAATAATCTCTGCAAACTGGATGGTTTAAAAAATGCGGAAGCTAAACATAGGATACAACGATATTTACAAAATCTTGATTACGATGCCACAGAATTAATATTACATACCATTTATTGATATTCGTATATAGTAGTGTATATCTTTTGTATATTTAATTGTATGTATTTATTTATGTAATATTGAAAGTACTGACATAATTTTCTGTTTTATGCGCATGTCTTCACGCAGCACTTCATTCTAACTTGTTGTTTTTGTAAAACTGGCTCACTATTTTAATATAATTTGTATTTATAAATCACCGTGTCTTGGTAATCTCTTATGAACTCCCGCGATACAGGTTCGCCTAGTGCGAGCTCCAATGTACTCGCTGTTGTAAATTTCTTGTATTTAATAAATAATAAATAAATATATTAAAATATGTTATAAATGAAGTCGGTTTTTTTTTGTGGAAAACGATGTAGTTATTAATAGTTCAATATACAGTTAAAGTGATGTATTACGTTAGTTTTGACTATTTAGTCCAGTAAAAGTAGGAGATTCAAATTTTTTGTCATTGTACGACCCTTGTTTCAAAGAAAAATGTTTGAAGAAAATATTTTTGTTTCTTTGAAAAACGACAAACTATTTTACAGATGAATAACACTTGAGTTCTCAGGAAAAGCAACGCATGGGAATATCATGGGCGAAACAGTATACTCTGTTATGTCCATGGTACTGATCATGTCTATAGGCGACGGTTACCACTTCCCATCAGGTGTGTCGTCAGCTTGTTTGCCATTCTAAGTTGTATAAAAAAAATACAGTAAGTTCATAAACTTCCCGTTCTTTACATATATGGAAACCTTGTATATTATGTCAGGATTTAATGCAATATATAAAAATATAATACACAGTGTTTGTGGTCGTACTTCTCCGAAAGGACTCGACAGTTTTTTTTTTTGTGTATATTTGGTATGTATAAGAAAAAGATCGCAAAGTATATTCCATACCGCTAGGTGATTAGGGTGTCTCTGTCCCTAATTTATTTGGCAAAACAACAGCTGCCGGGTCAGCCATTATATTAATAAAATATTTAAAATATAATACGTTTAAATTTTGGTAAGAATTAAAACGTAATATTATTTGTAGAATTTATTTTATATTTTTATTTTAGCACGACGTATGACCACACTATTCTGAGCGATCACAGAATTAACATGGTCCATAAATAGTTATTTATATTATTAATTAATATTTATTTATTATTTTTAATGCTGTAAAGGCGTAACCAATCACTGAAAAGTTTGTTACACACGTACTATTTATTTATTTATATGTTTTTGTACTTATAGAATAGATATTTGGTTATAGCAACCATGTACACAGGTGGACTTATCCCTTAAAGGGATTTCTTCCAGTTAATGTTGAGAACTAAAGAGAGAGAGAGCAAATATAGGTATAAAAAGCAAGTACTACATAAATTATAACTACCTACGTAAAATATATTAAAATATACTAAAACTTCTCAGAATCACAATACACAAGTATATGATTGTAAAGCTTTAAATTCAAAATTGTCCAACACTTACCGTGAACAAGCTTACAAGCGTTGTGGAAGTAAATATCAGCTTATGCAACGTATTCAGTCGCCAGTCTGCGGACATCCTAAAGCTATTTGTATCAACACCCTAAACTTATACCCGGTAGACTAGTATTCATATTGAACAACTTTACGCTTATGTTTTAGGCTTTTATACTCAATGAGTATATAGTTAGACATCTTTTTTTTATGATACTTGTGATAATGACAAACTAGCTAATGAAAAGTGGTAACCATCACATACAAACATGACAGGATACTGTGTGATATCTACGTACACACATGGTGAAAATATATTTTTTATATTTTATCTTTTGTTTTATATATATTTAAAAAAAAATAATTTGATTGTATGAATTTAATTGTTCATTTACGTGTGTCATAAATGACTCAAATAGTGTTTTTTTTTATACAACTTAGAATGGCAAACAAGCTGTCGGCCTACCTGATGGAAAGAGGTAACCATCGCCTATAAATATGAGCAGTACCGTGGACATAACAGAGTATACTGTTTCGCCCATGATACCCCCCACGCGTTGCCATTCCTGAGGACTAGGTGTTATTCCTCTGTACCCAGTAAATTCACGCCAGTGTTTATCTATCTATCTACTTCTCATACATTACGGTTTCTAAGCACAATGAATGAATGAATGAAAACACTTTAATGTTCCATTCAAAGAATGCTACAGATTATAAAGATTAACAATATGTATACAAACAAAATCAATAATTAATTACTTAAAATATTAAAAAAAAAACACAAGTCACGATTCTAGCGCCATCTAGTATGTATAACATTTAGTTTGAAATAAACTTATTATTATTATACCATGTCCAATTTTGTTTAGTGATCGACCACTCCAGATAAATAATTTATTTACATTACTTACAGCACACAAATTACAATAAAAAAAAAACATACACATAAAACATAATACACAGTAAAAGAGATAAAAGTATGAAAATAAAAAAGCAACAAAACAAAAAAAAAAAAAAAAACAAAATATATAAACTAACAATTTCCTTTCTTTCCGTTCCTTAATGCGTGTGCCACAGTAACACAAAATGGTCACAACTCAGTTTATTGCTTTGCCCTAAAAAGAGCAGAACACTGATATTCTGTTGAGATTTAGATTAATTAAGATAAATACTGGATTAGAGTTAAGATAAGTACTAAGAATTTTCCAGTATTCACATCAGACCATATACATTACCAGAGAGAAACTTTGTACAAAAGTCGATTGCTTGGGTACATCTGTCCCATTCGTGTTTCAACCATGAAGCAGTTGTGTTTGCATGGCTGTGTTTCGGTTTGAAGGGTGGGATATGGCGTGAATTTACTGGGTACAGAGGAATAACATCTGAGTCCTCAGGAATGGCAACGCATGGGGGATATCATGGGCGAAACAGTATACTCTGTTATGTCCACGGTACTGCTCATGTCTATAGGCGACGGTTACCACTTTTCATCAGGTGGGCCGTCAGCTTGTTTGCCATTCTAAGTTGTATAAAGAAAAAATCTAAGATAAGTAAAAACATTAAATCGATTTTCAATACCACCAACGTTTCGTACACTTACACACGGATGAATGACCTGAAAACGTACAGATAAAACTTACTCTCCAACGATATTGTGATTTATTCTCTAAGAACAGATATCCTCTGTTCTCCACGGCGTAGACAATGCTTTGTGTAATCTATAGCTGAGTAGAATTGTATGGCTGTACTTACACATATAAGACGAGTTTTATTTATGTAGATAGATATATAGATAGATAATTTAATTGCATCATTTACAGCACATAAATAACATTAGATATTGGTACATACTTAAAAAAAAACAAAAGATAGAAAAAAAAGTACATAAAAAAGGTAGCATAATTTTTCGTGAGAGTGCCACAGTAACACAAAATGGTCACAACTCAGTTTGCTTTGCCCACAAAAGAGCAAAACACTGATATTCTGTTATGGCCAAAAGCCATAAAAGCCAAGCTTGTATATATATATATATATATATATATATATATATATATATATATATATATATATATATATATATATATATATGTTCTTGTTATATATATGAATAAGAAATATGATTAATTTGTAATAAAATATATATAAAATATTTCCCCCCCCCCCCCCCCCTTTACTTTCTCTCGGTGTCGTAAGAGGTGATTTAGGTAGAGGGATGGGTAACAGCGTCCCTCTTTAAACATCTGTAAAAGACTAACTACGATTACCAGGGGGGGAGGGATTGTAAGTAATGCAAACTACCAGTCGCATTGTTACTAATGTACTCGATCAGATTGAGTTCCACGTGGTCCCCCTTGGAACCTATAGTACTAAATTCCAACTGTATACATCACGTTGGGCTAACTAACCTTGCATTTTCATCCTCACCTATCATCCCTCACTGGTGCCTCGCCAGTGTATATCATTAGCGCAGGCGGGGTTACCATTCCATTATCATCCATAAAAAAACTACAATTACCAAACCGCCTGCCAAGCGTGACCATTACTGGCAAAACTACACTTATGGGAAAGGTTATGTCCAGCAGTGGACTGTTAATGGCTAATATGATGATGACGATATTGTTTATTTGATACTACTACTTGAATTGGTAACCTTTTATGTAAGCTTTGTCTTTACCAAAGGAAGGTTCTGTACAAAAGTTGTGTATATGGGTAACTCTATCTTATTGGGGGGAAAAGTGTTGTTAGTAATGGGGTCAAAATAGCCCTATCACTAGCAATATACTTTGTCAGGTCGACCTCCACGTGATTCCCTTTGGAAACCATCGTGACTAATTCTAATTTAATTCGTCAGGATGGGCTAACTGACCTACTTTCATCTTCATCTGTCATCCCTCACTGGTGCCCCGCCAGTGTATACCAATAGCGCGGACGGGGTAACTATACCATTATCACCCATTAAAGAAAAAAAACTCTATCTTATTGTATTTTCGTCGTAAAGCGCTGGTGCATGCATAGCTGTATTTCGGTTTGAAGGGTGGGATATGGTAATAAAATTACAGAGTACTAGCGGCCCGTTCCGGGTTCGCACCGGTGGACATTGTTACAACATTTTAAACAGTGGTCTTTTGCCATTCCTGAGGACTATGGTGTTATGCCTTCATCTATGGCAAAAGACCACTTGAAATACACTTGTTTGCCCTTCAGTTACATAAAACGAACATTGTAACAATTCTATATTATGTACGTGAATGTATTATAATAAATAAATAAAAAAAAACTTTTTCCAATGAAAAATGAATCGAAAACACATCTTACCTCATCAGGCTAGAATACTTCTGTTGTTTTTCAATGCTGAACTTTGTACTTATATAAACATACTTTGGTAATAAAAACATATTCATTTTTTTACTGTTTTCTCTACCCACGTTTTTTTAAGAAATACGATCTCACTGATAAAAAAGACAGCCATAAAATTATCTTGACGATTTATATTTTCAACCGACTTTACAAAGAAAAAGGTTCTCGTTTAGGTTGTATTTTTTATATTCGTTACCTTATAACTCCGATAGTTGTAAACCGATTTGTATTTTTTTTATCTGAAAGGATATGCTTACAGATTGGTCCCGTAGAAATTTTATCAAAGTCAATTGAGTAATTTAGTTTTCAAATTAAAATAACCGATTTTCCTGCAATTGAAGTCGGTTTTTTACGAAACAGAATCTTAAATTATATTATACAAGATAGTAATAAAAATAAAAAATTAATTAACTGAATAATCAATGTATATTTGAATTTTTTTTTACAACACAGGGGGCAAACGAGCATACGGCTCAAACTGGTGGTAAGTGACTACCACCGCCCATGATCACCCACAACACTAACGGCATTGCAGGTGTGCTGCTGGCTCTTTTAAAAAGAAATATACTCTTTTCTTGAAAGTTATGATGTCGTATCGGTTCGGAAATACTGCTGCTAGAAATTGATTGCAAAGAGTGGTTGTGCGTGGAAGAAAGTGCCTTGAAAAACGCACGGTGAAGGATCGCCACTCGTCCGGATGGTTGGGATGAAATTAAATCTGTCAAATCAAGAAATAATATTTATTTCTCATATTACTTATTTGTCGTACACATAAAACGGAAATAAGCACTTAGAGTATAATGGTTTCTGACTAAAAAAGAAATAAACGGAAATACTTGTACCACAAAATAGAAATTCACTAACATTATCTAATTTTAGAAATCTATTTTAAAGTATGAAAATCGTTTGCAAGGCTGTGTTTCAATTTGAAACGTACGGTGGAATGATACCAGTTCTCAGGATTAGTAACGCATAAGAGGTACTGAGGGCGTCACAGTATATTCAGTGACGTCAATTATGCTATCATGTGTATAGGTGACAGTTATCACTTCCTATAAGTACGGTCATCCGTTTGTTTGCCATTCTAAGTATTAAACAACATATCGTCATAGTCGTAGAATACTGACGGATCTTTATATGTAATCTTTGTCAGATCCGTCAGTATTCTACGACTATGACGATATAATTTTATAATCTGAACCAGTTTACCCATTATATTTGTTAAACGAAGTACATACATACATGCATATTTCTATATGTATTTAAAAAACGAACAAAGTTTCGAACCTCCCGTCAAACTGTTTATAATTACTCTTCTCCGTCCAAAGGTTGTCTGGAAGGGATCGCCTTAACGATAAGGCCGCCCATTGTTTTCTCACTGCGATTATTTCTTGTAATTGTTTTGTATTTATAATAAGTTTACTTTTGCAATCTTATGGAGGAAACAATAAAGAGTATCTATCTATCTATTTATATTCCCGTAGGCATTTATAGTAAAAATTTCCCGAGCAATATTGCCACTAAGCGAGCTGCCATTATTGCGTATCAAAAAACCCACGCCAAATATGTTTAGGGAAATCTCTGGGAGGCATAAAGAAAAAGCGAGCGCCGACAAATTGACAAACTCACTGTTGACAAAACAAAACCGCTCTGATATTAAACATCAAAGATATTTTATTGAAAATATAACGATAGTAAGATTGTGGAGGAAAGTAATAACGGAATTTGTGAGCTGTGAAATATGTGAACTGTGTAAGCAAACGCAGTGTAAGGCGACCCCGCGCCGTCTGGAAATCGACTTGATAAGGTGCATCTAGATAGCAATGGAGTTGTTGCCCTTCATTACCAACAATCCCTTGTCCTAATAACAGAAGTTAAAGATATTAAACAATTTGTCACACTAGCCAAACCCTTGACGAAGGTTCATCTAAACGGAAGATGATTGGGATAACCCAATCGATGGCCGATCAGTAACAGACTTAGGTCGTCTATCTTACTAGCTCTCTGTAACCTAACGCATTCAACACTCAAATATACTATACTATATTATACAACTTGGCAAACAAGCTAACGGCCCACCTGATGGAAAGTGGTAACCGTCGCCTATAGACATGAGCAGTGCCGTGGACATAACAGAGTACACTGTTTCGCCCATGATACCCCCCATGCGTTGCCATTCCTGAGGACTTAGATGTTATTCCTCTGTACCTACTATATTCACGCCATATCCCACCCTTCAAACCGAAACACAGCCATGTAAACACAACTGCTTCACGATAGAAACACGAATAAGACAGAGGTACCCAAGCAATCTACTTTTGTACAAAGTCTCCCTCTGGTAATTTGTGAAACCTTTACTTATTCTTTTCCTTTACGACACGGAAAAAATCCACCGTTTGTATTAACCAATGCTAATTATTAGTATTCCTAGCTTATAATTTTTCTAGACGATTAGTTACCTCAAAAGCAGCTCTTCCCCTCCAGCTACCTTCCAGTTCATGAATATTGTATGAATTTGACTGAGAGCTTACGATGTCCATTATCATTGTACGTGCTCTCATGAAATTTTGATGGCTATTGCGACTTGCGAGCGCTCTGGTCAGTACTGGGTGTAGGGTGCTACTAATACGATATATAAAGTCTATGGTACAGAGAAAATTCTTTAGACGTTAAATATCATTGAATACTAGTTGCTGCCGGCGATTTTGCACGTGTGGTGTTTTGTTTCCCAAGTTATAATATAATTTTAAAATATCTATCCTTGTTTAGTGGATGCTCATGTAGTGAAATAAACCTGTTATCACATCACAGATCTTTTGACTTAGCAGTTTTGATTGCATATTATTACTTATTTAGGGCAGTAACAGTTATATACTATTTTCTTCTTTCTTTATTAAATTAAAGACTTTCCATTACAAAAAAATCTTAAATTAACACTTATTGTTAAGCAATAGAGTTAACTAGGTTAAAAATAGGAGAAATTAGCGAGATCATTGACAGCAATATACCTTGTCAGGTCGACTTCCACGTGGTCTCGTCTAGAAACTGTTGTAGTTAACTCTGAATGAATTTGTCACTATGAGTAAACTAACTTGACTGTCATCCCCATCTTCACTCACTAGTGCCCCGCCAGCGAACACTAATGGCATAGATCGTGTCATTGTTATCATCCATTAAAAAAAAAAAACAATTTATAACAAACTAGCTGATTCCCGCGACTTTGTCCGCGTGCTATTTGTTATTCCTTCGATTAACATTTTTAACCTCCTTATTGTAGTGAACTATGTCTGGGAATACTGAACCAAAATTAACAAATGACGTGTCGTTCTCGCTCTTTGCCTTAGATCAAAATTTCTTTACTTAAGTTGATTGTGTACTAAGCTGTATAAGTTACAATAGTTTTTAATTATACCATGGAACTCTTTAATTTTCCGTGATTAAAAGTATTTAAAATGTTAATTGTTTGTATTTATAATAAGTTTAATATAGTAATCTTTTGGAGGAAACAATAAAGAGTATCTATCTATCTATAAAATGTTGACCGGAAATGTAAGGTACCACCATGCAAAATTTCATTTAAATCGGCCCAACAGTTTCAGAGATTAGGTCGTACAAACAGATAAACAGACAAAGAAACAAAAAGAATAAAAAATCTGGATATGTTCTATTTCACGTCTAACATTCCCCATAGTCGGTTTCTAGAATTTTTTTCCTATGTGCAGACATTCGACCTTTACAGTTTTATTATATGTATAGACACTTAGCTTGTGTAAATACAGCATAACAAGCGTTCGTTTTTGATGTAAAATTCAAACACCTGTATGGAAAAAGCTACATACTGGCCGTATATGTACAGTCAGCTCAGAATTAAGTTATACGAGAAGCGAATATCGTAAAGAGAGATCCGCTGACACGTGCTAACGACTTTATCTATAAAATGTGTTTCATTTTATCCACGTGATATTTGATATCGTTCACTCCACTATAAAATATTATGCTGACGTTTTATTTTTAAATAGAATACATTTATAAGAATAAATAAATTGAAGTAGTTAAATAATTAAAATATGATATTTTAGTGTTTTGATTTATGCTTCACACACGCCACTAATATAATGCTCTAAAGTTCCACTGTTGAATGCAAGTGTTCCACATAAGGGGAAAACATTAGCTTACTATTACTACCTGGGGGGAAAGGGATTGTTAGTAATGGAGACTAAGAATCCCATTGCTAGCAATATACCCCTAGTTCCCCCTGGAAACTATCATAGTTAATTCCTGATGAATTCATCATGATAGACTAACTGGCCTGTTTTCATTCTCATCAATCACCCTTCACTGGTGCTCCGCTAGCGTATCCCGTTAGCGCAGGCGGGGTTACCATTCCATTTTCACCCTTAAAAAAGAAATACTACTACTATAATATACCTTGACCAGCTGGATTTGCATAGGCTCTTATCTCTCTTTTATTCTTTAGTATTATCTTTTATTCTCATAGTTACCTATATCGAATAGGTTTTGTTATATGCTAGTTTGGTCAAGTTTGAAGTCAGTTTCTTTTAAATATTTTATTAATTGGTTGAATTAAGTTAATTTAAATTTACTATCATTATTATCATATTTATTATCATATTTATTTAATATAAATTTATTTTTTTTAAGTTTCATTAAATAACAAATAATTGACTATCTCTCAATTAACAAACTTCAAATTTTTATCTGTATTTGAATCTTTTCGTAAATTACAATAAAAATATTTAATACTGTAGTCCATTTGTGTACTAAATATCAGTCATATTTTGTAGTATCTATGGTACCATTTACATCTATAGATTCTGGTGTCCCAAATGGGACACCAGAACCTATAGACCAAATTCCCAATTCCCAATCCCATCAGGTAGAGCGACAGTTTGTCCATCATTTTAAATTGCATCAAAACACCAAAATATTTTTAAAAACCTCAGGAATTGTTCGAATTGGTAATTTTCATGACCGTACAACCCGTCACAGACTAAAGTTCCATTCCAACCATCTGGATGAGTGGCGGTCCTCCACCGTGTCCTTCAAGATACTTTCGTTAACGCACAACCAATCTTTGGAATCAATTTCCAGGAGCAGTCTGTCCATACCGATACGACATCACAACTTTCAAGAAAAGAGTATATTTCTTTTTAAAAGGGCCAGCAGCACACCTGCAATGCCTCTGGTGTTACAGGTAATCATGACCGGTGGTAATCACTTACCATCAGGTGAGCTACATGCTCGTTCGCTTTCTGTATTATATAAAAAAAGAAAAAGACTTCATTATTCATTATTTATCATATTATTCTTAGAAACACAAATAAAATTTACATACACGGGCACCAATAACCTAGGTTTAAAGTATTTCCTACACGCCACTGCGGTAAAATTATTGTAGCAAAAAAGCCATTATAACGCTCGGGATCCTAGTTAACGTAAACTCTGTAATTAAATGGCTCTAGTTAATTATAACAAGGCTACGTAGGTAGCGGTGGACTCACGTTGCGTTTGTTAATTTCTAGGGTTCCTTATTAAAATAGTATACAGGGACTCTTCTAGTGCGTCTTTGGCCATCTATCCTTGCTACAGATCATCCACCTGTTAAAATGTTATATCTTAACAACTAGTAATGCCATCTATCATGGGCAAAACAGTATACTCTGTTATGTCCATGGTACTGCTCATGTCTATAGGCGACGGTTACCACTTTCCATCAGGTGGGCCGTCAGTTTGTTTACCATTCTAAGTTGCATAAAAAAAAATCTATTTTAAATAGGTAATTTTAGATATTTTTGATCTACACTGCAATGGAAATAATTGTCAAAATACTTAATCTGCTTGATGTAACTATGACTTGGTCCGCCCTTCTTTCTATCCTTCCTTGTTTTCTTACTTTTATTTTACCTTTTATTATGATGTCTACATGTTCGTCATGTTATATCAAGTGTCCCAACAGTTTCTCTCTTCAATAATTAATTATGTAATATTTATTTATTTTTCTTCAGTGGTCCAAAAGTGACTTGAAAGTGATTTGAAATTGTACTAGCCTATTAGTCAACTATAAACAGAGTATGTAAATTGAAATTTGAACGTATAAATATAATAAAACTAAATGTTTACAATTTGTAATAAATAAAATTCAATTATATATCTAGTATAATAATGTATGGATATGAAATGGACATATTTAATAGTAACAGCAATTTATTGATTTTAACAACGTTTGACCCGTGTTTTCATATTTATTTATTATGTAGATTGTAATTCAATTATTAACTATATGTGGAAGCTTCTAATTAGCTTATTGTTGTCATGTATAATTAATTATCAAGTTGTTATAGCTATAAGCTTCCCTCAAAAATAAATAAATAAATGTGAAAAATTAAAAAAAAAATGTATTATATTGTGAAGTTTGTGAAACGATAAATCTTTCTCGAATATTATACATGATTACTTTATAAACGGCACTGTGATTAAGAATAAAACGATGTTATATTTTTTATTTGCCATATGGTCCTGGCACAGAATGGCACTCCTTCCTTGCCCGTGGGTATCATAAGAGGCGACTAAGGGAACTTAATGGGCAAGGGATTGGCGGCAGCAGCCCTAAAACATCACCAATACCTAACTGCAGTTGCCAGCCCTCCTGACAAGCGTGGCAACTGTTGCCAAACCCTCCCTTATAAGGGAGGCCTATGTTCAGTAATGGACAGGGACAGTTAACGGTTGATATGATAATGATATTATTTATTTTTTAATTATGTGGTTTAGATTTAATCATAGTTTTGACTGGAAGAGAACTCTTTAAAAGTATACTGCACAGATAGACAAATGAATATATTGTTTTGACTTCTATTGAACTTGAGATACCTCATAGTAATAAATTCATATAAATATACCCTATATACAGAGATCGTTCAGATACAAATTTTATTATATACATACATATATATCTAGATATAGATAGTTACAAAACCGTAACATTATTAATGGTTGAAATAATCAAATATGATGTAAACTCAATGAGGTCACCGTTATCACTAGCGTGAGTTATGAGCACGCGTTAAATTCAACGTAAATATCTATCTATCTACGCGTCGCAATCAAAATGGCGGGCTGAACCGCTGACAAAATTACTAGTCATTAAAATCGGCTTTTCACGCTAGGCCGCGGGCACTCTTGGAATTAGAGCCCGTTTTGTTCAGATTCAAATGTAAGATATGTGGTGTGATTTAGTTGAGTTGGGACGTACTGTCTACATAATATGGATGTTGTTGATTTATTACGTGATAGCTAGAAAGGCGGGCAATGTCACTGACCCGTACATTTCTAGTGAAGCTTCATATTATGTGTCACGGCTGCGGTCTCAGTATATCCATACCCAGTAAATTCATCTAACTAGACTTGGTAATTTCTCCTATGTCAACTTGATTGGATTGATAACTGGAGATTAGTGATATTCTCAAGTGTGTTATTTATCACAAAGTACACTCCTCGCAAAAATTAAGGGAACATAAAAATTTTTGAAATTTTTGGGTGATTTTCAACAGGCTGTATTTCAGTGAAAAATAATCGTACAGGAAATTTAAAAAAAGGGTTTTGAAGCTTGAAAACTCTAGTTTTCAGATTTTTTGGTAAAAAAATTTTTTGAGCTCCGATTTCCATGCAATTCTTAAACAAAGCTGAAAATAAATTTTTTCTAAATTTTCTAGGTTTCGTTTTTCACTCTATGGGCATGGAAAAATTTTTTCGAGCTACTCCATTGTATAGGTCTCTTAGCGTGTTTATTCAGCTTCAAAAATCGCTTTAGATGGCTCAATTACGACCATTTGTCTCCGAGATATCGAACTTTGAATGCAAAAGCATCCTTTTCCATTCAACTGCTAATATCTCTGGAACTACTGGTCGCACAGCAAGCGGGCGCCGAGTTTCTTTATCTGCATAAAATTTCCAATTAAGCACAGTCAAGAGTTAGTGAAGAAAAATTTTTTTCCACCTCTAACATTGAATTGAAAAAAGTGGAATAAAGTGACTTTTTCTCCTTTTTTGGTTACTTGGCTGTATCTTCGCTAATATGGGCGGGAAAGCTAAGGTTTGAGGAAAATTTTACAGTCTATTGTTCCTTAAAGAACCCCCTAAATCCCTGGAGCGATCGGTTCAACGGTTTTTCCCGGACCAATTGATTGAAATTTTGGAAAAAATAAGGGAACAAGGTTTTTGTCCCTTAAACTCACCCTAATCCATTCAAAAATCAATAATTTCATTTGTTTTTCACTTTTTACTCAATTTTTTGTTATTTAAAAATTCATTATCAAAAAAAATCGAAAAAAATCAAGAAAATTTTTAAGAAAAAATTTTTTTTGAAAAGTCGAAAAAAGTTTACAAAAAATTTTTTTTTCGTTTTTAAGGAAATCAAAGTTTTTGACAAAAACTTTGATTGATGATCGATTTACCGCCGGCATTAGCGTTACCCAAAGCATACCACGTGGAGGTTGCACGGTCGGATTTACGCTTCTTTTGTGCTTACGCACGTGTTTATGATATGGGATTCTTCAGAAAAAATGAGACCCTATGGTTCGTCAGCTCCGCAGTATTTCGTGACTCCAAACTCATTTTCTGAAGAGTGTGTGTGTTAGTGTTGTGTAAGTAATTTTTAGAAGAAATGAGACCCCGTGGTTCGTCAGCTCCGCAGTATTTAATGACTCCAAACTCATTTTCTAAAGTGTGTGTGTGTGTGTTTCTCCACGTGGTATGCTTTGGGTAACGCTAATGCCGGCGGTAAATCGATCATCAATCAAAGTTTTTGTCAAAAACTTTGATTTCCTTAAAAACGAAAAAAAATTTTTTTGTAAACTTTTTTCGACTTTTCAAAAAAAATTTTTTCTTAAAAATTTTCTTGATTTTTTTCGATTTTTTTTGATAATGAATTTTTAAAAAACAAAAAATTGAGTAAAAAGTGAAAAACAAATGAAATTATTGATTTTTGAATGGATTAGGGTGAGTTTAAGGGACAAAAACCTTGTTCCCTTATTTTTTCCAAAATTTCAATCAATTGGTCCGGGAAAAACCGTTGAACCGATCGCTCCAGGGATTTGGTTCTTTAAGGAACAATAGACTGTAAAATTTTCCTCAAACCTTAGCTTTCCCGCCCATATTAGCGAAGATACAGCCAAGTAACCAAAAAAGGAGAAAAAGTCACTTTTTTCCACTTTTTTCAATTCAATGTTAGAGGTAGAAAAAAATTTTTTCTTCACTAACTCTTGACTGTGCTTAATTGGAAATTTTATGCAGATAAAGAAACTCGGCGCCCGCTTGCTGTGCGACCAGTAGTTCCAGAGATATTAGCAGTTGAATGGAAAAGGATGCTTTTGCATTCAAAGTTCGATATCTCGGAGACAAATGGTCGTAATTGAGCCATCTAAAGCGATTTTTGAAGCTGAATAAACACGCTAAGAGACCTATACAATGGAGTAGCTCGAAAAAATTTTTCCATGCCCATAGAGTGAAAAACGAAACCTAGAAAATTTAGAAAAAATTTATTTTCAGCTTTGTTTAAGAATTGCATGGAAATCGGAGCTCAAAAAATTTTTTTACCAAAAAATCTGAAAACTAGAGTTTTCAAGCTTCAAAACCCTTTTTTTAAATTTCCTGTACGATTATTTTTCACTGAAATACAGCCTGTTGAAAATCACCCAAAAATTTCAAAAATTTTTATGTTCCCTTAATTTTTGCGAGGAGTGTATTATATCGTCATAGTCGTAGAATACTGACGGATCTTTATATGTAATATTTGTCAGATCCGTCAGTATTCTACGACTATGACGAAATTTGTGTAGAAATAAACAGATTGGGTAAAACTGACACTTACATATTTTACTAACTTTAGTAAAATATAAATATTTTACTAGCAACACACTCCGGTTTTGCATGGTTTTAATCATATCAAAAAACACCTTAATAATGTAGATTTCGAATTACTCAGCGAGCTATGGAGAATGCTATGTCCGGAGTTTCTTTGCGTGACAGAATCCGAAATGAGAATATAAACAAAAGAATCAAAATCACCGACATAGACCGAAGGATAAGTAAGCTAAAATAGCTATGGACTAGTTATATTGCTCGAAGAACTGACAACTGATGGGGAAGAAAGATTTTTGAGTGGCGACCTCGTACGGGTAAACGCAGTGTAAAAAGACATCCCAGAAGATGAAGCGACGACTTCAATGCATTGCAGAGAGTTAGTGGACGCAAGTGACTCAGGACCGTTTTTGATGAAGTCTATGGCGGAGGTCTACGTTCAGCAGTGGACAGATAATGACTGATATGATGATGATGATGATGATGAAACAAAAAATTACATTATTAGTCCTTATAATATCAGTTTAAGTTCAGGTTACTTTTGTGTGTTATTGTGAAAATATATTCTTTTTTAATTTTTTTTTAATGGATGATACTGAAATGGTAACCCCGCCTGCGCTAACAGTATACGCTGGCGGTGGCACCAGTGAGAGATAATAGGTGAGAATGAAAAGGCAGGTCAGTTAGCCCATCGTGATGAATACACC
This sequence comes from Galleria mellonella, assembly GCF_026898425.1. Taxonomy (NCBI): domain Eukaryota; kingdom Metazoa; phylum Arthropoda; class Insecta; order Lepidoptera; family Pyralidae; genus Galleria; species Galleria mellonella. The sequence goes on from NW_026442112.1 coordinate 2,906,182, forward strand.
TGGAATTCAGCAGGATGGTTTCTAGGGGGGATCAGGTGGGGGTCAACTCAACAAGGTATATTGTTAGCAATGGGACTGGTAGTTCGAATCACTAAAAGTCCCTCCCCCCCTTTTTTCGTTTAACCACCAAATAGATTAGGAGGTTAACAAATAATTTACGAAATGATATAACTCACTACCTTTAGTTTCTGTACCCAAGTGGGCTTTTAGGTCACTAATATGGTTATTATAATTTAATCCACAGAAGTGTCGGTTCCACCTGAACATATAGGGCAAAGCTTTAATTAATAATCTGTCTATTAATATTATACATAGAATAAATTAGGACAAAATTTTGTGAGACAAAAATTAAAAAACAACAAAACTTTGAAAGCTTTAAAAATTTTGATATGCAGATAAAATTTAAATTAATTATCAGTCATCAATTACCCACTGCTGAAAGAAAGAAAGAAAAAAATATGTAATTCAAGATTTAAGAATTTTTGAATAGTCATTCTTTTCATTACCACCTATTCGGATATAGGCCTCCCTCTATTGGAGCGATTTGCCCGTAGTCGCTCCGCTTAGTAAGCGGATTGGCAACTGCAGTTCGGACGTTAGTGCCCATTGCTCAACCATTAAGTTAGTGTAAATTATTTTTTGTATATATAACCAACGCGTACGAAATCACGGGCAAAAGCTAGTTATTGATATTATAAATATGATACGGTTAGTGTGATATCTACTTTAAAAATATTTTTATATTAAAAATTAATACATAAAATTAGAGAATTTAATGGAGAAGTCTAGGAGTGGGCAGCAGCGTTCCTCTTAAAGTATCACCAAAAAGATTTTTTGTAGGCAGATTGACAACTGCAGTTATCTAACTGAGGTTGCCAATCTGCCTACCAAGCGTAGCAACTACTGGCAAAAGTTCCCTTATGGGAAAGGCTTATGTTCAGCAGTGTATAGCTAAGGGTTGAAATAATAATAATAATACATAGAAATAGGTACAAATACAGTGTAAACACATCATAATAACTCGCCTTTATACAGAAACACGTTTTAATATATTACGCGGACCTCCAGTACAGTATTACAATGGGATTTATCCTGAGCCTCAAAGGATTCAGGGATAACACGTAATTGTCCGGTTTTTGTTTTAATAGGATCCCTTATAGTCCTTTCGCATGGTCACAGTAGTTATTATTTAAGACGTAATAATCTTTCGGTGTCTCTTCTTAGAAATATGGTTTGTCAGGACAAAGTTTTGAGTTACCTCCTTCTTTGATAGTAAAGTAAATAAAGAATTTAATTAGGCACGTAATATGAACTCAGTTATAAGTAATATCACCCTTGACATTTCGTACAAAAACGATGTGCACAATGGCTGCCACTAGCAATTTCTTTATTCTGGCAAACAAGCATACGGCCAGTCGGATGGTAAACGGTTATAGTAACCAATGAAGGCCTATACCTAACACCAGGGTTTTTTATGGGTAATAATGGAATGGTAACTTGCCTGAACTATCGATACTCGCTGGTAGGACACTAGTGAAAGATGATAGGCCAGGATGAATACAGCTCAGACGGCCCATTGTGAGAAATTTACACAATAATTAATCAAAATGATATCCGAGGGAAACCGCTTGGAGGTCGACCTGAAAGGGTATATTACTGTTAGACCCAATTACTAACAATCCCTTTTGTCTCGAAACACCAGGGTTATTATCCGTCACTGGTCCTTAAGCTACCTTATTTCAGTTTTATTATTATTCTAACATTAAATTTGATATTATAAAAAAAAATATAACCTGTTGTCGAGTAAAGTGAACAGGCGAGAATAAACTCAGATCAGTTCTCCTATCGTTACCAATTCACCTAGAACTAAAAGCAATAGATTGTAAGTAGGATCACATGGAAGCCTACCTGTAGAGAATATTGTAAGTAACGGGGCCGCTAGTCCCCATTACTAAGAATTCCTCCTTCCCGAAAATCCGCAGCAGGTAAGTAATTTTACTTGATAATATAACATTAGTTAATTTCAAATTTTCGCGTTGTTTACACATATTTTTAAATACACAATCGAGACTTTACGCGATGAAAAAGCTTCCACGTCGTAACCACGACGTGGTGCAATCCACGTCGAAACGTCGGCAATAAAGAAGCAGGTATGTAGGTACTATTTACTTGTAAAAGCTTTTACATAGCGTTAAGCACTCGAATGTACGTTTAAAATTACAACAGTATGTTATTAGATTTATGTTTTGGTTTACTATTACCCACTCACTACTAACCTAACCTATGCTACTGTGTGAGGTTGACTGGAAGAGATTTCTTAGCGATAAGTTCACCTTTGCTTACATACATACATACATACATACATACATACATACATACGCGCGCCTGTCTCCCATTAGGGTAGGCAGAAACAATGGAACGCCAATTGCTTCGATTCAAACAAACCTCTTTCGCTTCTTCCACATTCATCAATCTTTCCACACACGCTCGCCGGTGCTCTCCTTTGCTTACATTGTACTAATTGCAGAATATATTAAAGCTTAAATATCTATATAATACTAATAATAATTACGATATGAATAGATACACACCAATACTTAAATAATGAGTAATAATAATAAGAAAATAACTTATCGTGATATACTATTTCGAAAGTGAAAAAAGTGTTGTCCTCCTCTCTCCTACTTGCTGTGCCCAAGAGGGTTATGTATTATGTATTAATTAATTATTTTGGAATGCAATAAATAAATAAATAATTGTTATTATTATTGTACGTAACGTGAAATTCCAGCAAAAGAAGTCACAAGAAAAACTAGTATTAATATATACCAGGGGTGGCCAATCGTTTGATCGTGACTATTAGTCCAGTCGATCGTAGCAAGGCAAATAATATAATGTTTTGTTAATCCAGCGGAAGATGCTCAGACGCAATGTTCGCTCTAATATAAATAAGTAGTTACTAAGAATAATTTTAAGTTTTATATTTTCATTCTTAAAAAAATAAAAAATAACAATACTACATAATTGTGTACTAAACTATGTTGTTTTACTTGAGATTTCAAGAAGTATGTATTTTTTTAATGGGTGATAATGTTATGGTAATCCCGTCTGTGCTATTGGTACACACCAGTGATAGATGATTGATGAGGATGAAAGCAGGTCAGTTAGCTTATCCTGACGAATTTAACTAGAATTAGCGACAATGGTTTCCAGGGGGAACCGTGTGGAGGTCGACCTGACAGGGTATATTGCTAGTAATGGGGCTATCTGACCCCATTATCAACAATCCCTTTTCCTCCAAAAATATGTAATTGATAGATCTTTGTCAGTAAACAGTAGAGCTTGGTAGTCATGTCGGCCAACCCTGGTATATAGGGGGAAAGAGATTGTTAGTAATGGGGTCTAATAGCCCCATTACTAGCAATATACTCTCTCAGGTTGACTTCCACGCGGTTCCTCTTGGAAACCATCATGTTTAATTCTTGTCGAATTCATCATGGTGGGCCAACTAACCTGCATTCATTCTCACCTACCATCTTCCACTGGTGCCTCGTCGGTGTATACCGATAGCACGGGCAGGGTTGCCAATCCATTTTCACCCATTAAAAAAACCCTGGTATATACCTAAAGATAGTGAGTTTGTATATACGAAAAGCCTTTTTTCGGAGTTGATTAAAAACAACATACGCTTTCACGCCGACTTAATTCAAAATGCCATTACAGATATTCAATATTGACCAGGGCGACGGGTCAGACGGAACTCATGCATTATTCATATATTCCTCTAAGCACGGCCTGTTATTACAAAATTTGTACAGTCAATTCCTGTACATGTTGTGTATTTATTTTAGTTACTAGCCAACCCGACATACGTCGTTTTACACCCTACCGCCACCTATCGGGGCTATTTTTTTCTAATCGATTTGAAAGCCATTTAGAAAGCTTGGAGTTTATTTATTTATAAATTACTCACCACACTTAAAGTATCCTAAAACGTGTAGTGAGTCATAGGTTTATTTTCCAAACTTAAAAATTTTGAATAATATTTTAAAATATATTTATTTTGTCATTAAATATATCTAGCTGCTGAGCAATCAGAGAATTGAGCAGAGAAATAGCCTTATAAGTGGAAGCAAACTGAGCAGTACAGGTGCGAACCGGTTAACAATACTTATACAAATATATAAAAATTACTATACAAATATTTACAAGATTTTTTTTTATACAACTTAGAATGGCAAACAAGCTAACGGCCCACCTGATGGAAAGTGGTAACCGTCGCCTATAGACATGAGCAGTACCATGGACATTACAGACTGTACTGTTTCACCCATAATATCCCCCATGCGTTGCCATTCCTGAGGACTCAGGTGTTATTCCTCTGTACCCTGTAAATTCACGCCATATCCCACCCTTCAAACCGAAACACAGCCATGCAAACACAACTGCTTCACGGTTGAAACACGAATAGGACAGAGGTACCCAAGTAATCGACTTTTGTACAATGTCTTCCTCTGGTATTTCAATGAAATCAGTTGAAAGACTTTCAAACGGACTTCAAAATGAAGAAGATACTCAATTCGGTTGTAATTTTTATGTTTATTACCTCATAACTCTGTCTGTTCTAAACCAATTTTGAAAATTTGATAAAAAAAAAATTGTCTGACAAGATAACATAATAACATACCCCTTCCGATGAGACTAGCTGCATCCAAATCAATTTTTAAAAAGTTATTAAAACAACATTTATTAAATAAGCAAAAACTCGGATTGGTCGCCTGGTAGCGACTGCTTTTAACATAATAATTATTGTGGTGAATTATTTATATTGTATGTTTAATTAATTAATGAAATATATTATTTATGCATCATTTATATAAGTATGTATCTATATAATACAATTTTATCTTTGGCTGTTAAATTGGTTACACAGGTTACACTCTGGGTTTGTTGTACGCGTCCGTGTAGCCTAATTTCAGGCTGTAGCTAAAAATCAGTGCTTTGCTTTTAAAGAAAAACTATCACTGAGCGATAGCCTATTTGGATCACTGCGACACATTTGGTGAAAACATATTTCCATACTTTATCTTTTGTTTTATATTTAAAAAAGTGTAAATAATCTGATTGTATAAACACATTTGTTAATTTACGTGTGTCATAAATGGCTCAAATAAAGTGTTTATCTATCTATCTATATAGTATAAATATTTAATAATTTTTGTAATAACGTATTACCTGGAGAAGCAAGCTGAAGTGGCAATGAGCTGGTCACATAGTTCGAAGAACCGGCAACCGATGGGAAGAAAGGTTGTTGAGTGGCGACCGCGTGCGGGTAAACGCAGTGTAGGACGACCCCCCACTAGATGGAGTGGCGACCTAAAATGCATTGCAAGAAGTCAGTGGATGCAGGTGGCTCAGGACCGTTTTTTATGGCAGTCTATAGGAGAGGCTTATGTCCAGCAGTGGGCAGATAATGGCTGAAATGATGATGATGATGACATATTATCTTACAGATCGGTCTCATAGAAATTTTATCAAAAACGATTCAGTAATTTTGTTTTTAAATCAAAAATACAACTGGTTTTGTCATTACTGAAGTATTTTTTTGTGAGACACAATCTTTATCAAGTAAAGGATATTGACGTTTCGTGTCATCGCGACTCGGGATGTTTATGTATTAAAATATGACAGTCAAATTACAGGGTATTGAGGCATGACACCATAGTCTTCCGGAATAATGACGCATGAAGGGTATTATGGGCGTCAAAAAGTAATTTATGGTATCCATGATGGGGTTTACGTTTATAGGGAACGGTTGCCACTTTCTGTCCAGTGAACTTTCAGTTTATTCTAAGAATAGCTTAAAAGAATCTGAAAGAAATTTCTTTCGATTAACAGTCATTTAAATCCATTCACAATTTGATTAATGTGATGACTATTTTTTCCCATGTTCTATCTTCATCTTCCAGTGTCACTCTCTCCTGTTGTACGAGTATGTGTACTTTTAAGTTTGTGTATGTTTATGTATGTATTTATTTATGTATATATATATGTATATATATATATATATATATATATATATGTATATACATATATATGTACATATCTTTGTATATATTTGTTTATATATAATAGTGCGCCATCTACCCTCTGTTTTTCTTTCTTTTCTCAATGTTCTCTACCCAAAGGTTGTCTGGAAGAGATTGCTTAGCGATAAGGCCGAATTTTGTATCATTTCTTATTACAGTTAAATGTGTTTACTATTTTATATACCAGAGGGAGACTTTGTACAAAAGTCGATTGCTTGGGTACCTCTGTCCTATTCGTGTTTCAACCGTGAAGCAGTTGTGTTTGCATGGCTGTGTTTCGGTTTGAAGGGTGGGATATGGCGTGAATTTACTGGGTACAGAGGAATAACACCTGAGTCCTCAGGAATTGCAACGCATGGGGGGTATCATGGGGGAAACAGTATACTCTGTTATGTCCATGGTACTGCTCATGCCTATAGGCGACGGTTATCACTTTCCATCAGGTGGGCCGTCAGCTTGTTTGTCATTCTAAGTTGTATAAAAAAAAAAATTATAAATGGTGCAATAAAGTGTACATAAATAAATAAATAATGTGTCTATAATTATTATTATATTTCCTGGGTGAGCGTATTGGAACACTGCTCACCCAATAGATGTAATGTTTATTACATGTATATATAAATAAATAAACAAATAATAAAGGTGATTTTTTTTCTACTATGATCTTCATCGTATCAGTCATCTATTGTTCACTGCTAAACATAGGCTTCCTCCAAAAAAAGGATTTTGCTGGTAGTTGCCACGCTTGGTAGGCAGATTAGCAAACGCGGTTAAGCTTTGGTGATGTTCTAAGAAGAATGCAACTGCCGATCCCTTGACCATTAAGTTCCCTTAGTCGCCTCTTATGACACTCACGAGAGAGGTAGCTTATTCTTTGGCGGGACCACACGGTACTTTTTGTTATATTTAATGTTACATTTAGTGAAGTATCTCGTAAAGTATTATAAAAAAAAAGTGTATTCGAATTTTGAATTCACTTCAAATTAAAAGTTTTGCATCATTAAATACATATCTAAGTTCAATGATCCACCTTGTCTGGAGAAGATGTCAGCTAACTTTATTATAATGGCTTCCCAAGTTCAAATCCCGAGATGGAACAAATATTTGTGTAGCTAGCCGTAGATTCGAATTGTACTCCAAGAATTTATTGACAATAAAGTCTAGATATTAATTGAATCCGAAATATATTAAATGTCTGTAGATATAATATCTAATATTTATTAATAAATTCATTTAGAGACAAATTAATATTTATCACTTTTAGCTCGCAATTTCGTCCGAGTAATTGTCTGATCGTAAATGTATAAATATTAAAATCTTGTGTTACGATGTTCTTTTAAATTAATTTCTGAAATAGTTTATTTGATTACAATAAATTATAGTATATAACGTTAACAATTGTCGGAAACGACAAACGCAGTAAGTTCATAAAGTTTTCGTGGGTATAGACAACTTTATCTCTTATGGGTATAGAAGACATTCGCCTGATTTTCAACCTACTTGAAAAAGATGGAGGTGATCAAATTGGTTTTTTTTTTATATTTGTTACCTCATAACTCCATTAGTTGTAAACGGTTATGAAGATTCTTCCTTTATCTGAAAAGATAATACTACTTAAAAGATATATTACTTACAGACTTACAGATTGGGTCAATAGAAATTTTCTCAAAATGGGTTCAGTGTTAAAGATCAAAATAATTGGTTTCTTCACAATTGAAGTCGGTTTTTTTAGCTTCTAAAAGACTTCATAATTTCACCAAATAATGACCTACTTCAAAAAGATGGAGGATTTTCATGTTTGGTTATTTTTTATGTTTGTCACCTCATAACTCCATCAGTTGTAAACCGATTTGGAAAATTCTTTTTTTATCGAAAAGGACATCGTACATATTGGTCCTATAGAAATTTTCTCAAAATGGATTTAATAGTTCAGTGTTCAAATCAAAATAACTGGTTGGTAATTTCATTTGTACCTCGATTACGTTAGTCCAGCCATTTGCTCTTCCTCTCTGGTTAATATAACAATTGACGGGTATTTAATATCATCAGGCATCAAGTTCACCCTGTATACATTATTATGCTCAAAAACAAAATAAAAAATATAAATATCCGTCGCTTTTGAACATGAATAGAGACAAACCACTTCGTCCACAGACACGATTACTTCTAAAAACTCCACTACACCCAACTCATGCTTTTGGGAATTTCTTCAGTTATATCTATTCGATTATACAATAGTCTGCCTTTCGAAATAAGGAAATCGCCAAAACATTTTTAAGCGACGACACAGGGAGCATTACTTATCACTATGTTGACGTATTATATATTATATATATATATATATATATATATATATATATATATATATATATATATATATATATATATATATATATATATATATATTGTGTAATTAATATGTAGTTTGTATTATTCTATGTATATCTTACAAATATGCAATGTACACAAATTGTATGACTGATTATTTTTATTTTTAAAAATATCAATTTAATTCACATGAAAAGGTTTACTGAAAGAAAACTCTTATTAGAGATAAGCTCGCCTTTGTACATTACGTTTAAAAGCAATTGTTCTTAACATCATATTTGTGTACAATAAAGAATAAAGAATCGACTAACAGAAAATGGTAAAAAAACTATTTCTAAAATCCATTTTATTTTTGTAATAAGTAGGTACTAAAATTTATCAATATTTTCAACAAAGAATACGAACTTAAGATATATTAAAATTAATAGACAGATCAGTCTATTGTTGGTTCTCTGTATAAAGGATCATAAAATCTCAATGTTCAGACTAGGTAGCCGATTGAAAGAGATTTTACAGTCCCCATGCGATTTGGCCTATCCGTCGAATAGGTATTAAAGAGGCCGACTATATTTTATGGACTTGGACCTTATTCGTCCAGCCGGTGATTCTTATGAAATTACAATCGAAATTTTGGACAATAGAATACAAAAGATCCCTTCTTTTATTAAAATTTTGTTTTCTATCGGAGATGGTATTAAAATCGCTTAGATTATATATAGATAGAGCATCGAGCCTCAAGAACGGGTCAACTTTTTATCAGCTAATTGTCAAATTATCCGACTCGTTTTTTTTTATCACATCTATATGCTTACGCATAAAATGTATCTTGACGTATTATTTAATGAATAAAATGTGTGTTTACGCATTAAATAGATACATAATTTATAAGACAAAATAAATATAGAAGTTATAAAGGAATCACTCATAACTATTTATCATGTAAAATTGTATGAAAAAGTGGACCCGTTTCTCTCGAAGTATTTCTATGGAGACACTCCATCTATATAATTTAAGTTAAATCGTTAGAAACCTTGCTGTCAGCTTGTTTGCCATTCTAAGTTGTATAAAAAAAACTTGAAATTTTAAATGATAAACGGTCACTGTAACCTATGTCTAGAGTCCATAGGTTACTATGAGCGTTTACCATCAGGCGGGCTATATGCTTATTTGCCACCTATGTGGTACAAAAAAGTATTAAAAAATCCCTGCTTAACCAACGTTTCAGTTTTAAAATAACCTATGTTCTAAATTTAAGCTCTCTATTTTCTAGTTTCAGGTGGGCTTGTTTGCCATTCTAAGTTGTATAAAAAAAAATAGTTTGTACTGTGCCTTGATAAGGATAAATGATTTTATAAGTACAGATAACGTAGAAGGGACAAATTGCAAACTTATTAATTTTATTTTAAAAACAAACATATTTATCTATAATTAAAATATCCAACTGTAGAAACCAGTTCCAAATCGCCTGGCCTGTGTCGTAGTAATAAGTGAAGAGTCTCCATCCTTATGGGTTTTTGAGGATTTATTAAATAACACGTAATTTGTGCTGAATTCTAAGTATATTCATTACGATGGGCAAACTGACCTGCTTTTTCTCTCTCACCTATCATCCCTCACTGGTGCTCTGCCAGCGTATACTGTTACCGTAATCGCTGGCGGGGTTACCATTCCATTATCATCCATTAAAAAAAAGCTACATTTATAACTTGACCTACCTCTATCCATTATCGTTTGAAAGGCATACATTCTCATTACAAACTTTGAAGACTCACTTTTTAAGAATGTAATAAAGCTAACAATGTATTGCGTTTGTTATATCTCTCGTAAAGTACATATTGTTATTTTGTTTAAGAAGTTTCATTTGGCTAGGTTGCTGGGGTATTAGTATTTTTTAACAATAAACTCTTGTATTATTCATAATGGCCCACTTTGTAAGTTGAACCGAGAACTGGGTAGTACAAAAGAAATAAAGTATCCGAATATAAACAACTTTTTGCATGTGTGCAACTTTTGTGTGTGTAGATAAAGTTTTTTTTTTTTTTTTAGAATATCAAAGAGCTTAGGTTATTTTACTGATCTTTGGAACTGGCAAATAAGCTGATGATCTATCAGATAGGGAACGGTATTTCTAAAATAAACAACATTCTTTCCTAAACTCTTGACTGACCCATTATGATAGTCTACTAGTTCTATCATAATGGGTCACCATTATGATAGTACAAGTATCTAAAAAAAATCTTTTAAAATCCACGAATCTCTTGTGAAGATTTTGTAAAAATATATTTTTTATTATTTTTCACCGCATAATTGCGTTTTTGTTTTCCCAAAGGTTAACTAGAAGAGAATGCTATATAGTACCACCAAAGTTCAAATACATTTTTTAATGTAGTCAATAAAGCATAAATAAATAAATGAAATAAGAAAACAATGATATCACGACATCACTGTATATACTGTGTTTTCCATGTATTCGTATGTTGAAACCACAAACGGAGGGTCTGGTTATGGTCTAGCTTGTGAAAGGGAGGGCTTTAAAAACCTGTACCTTCGTCAAACCACTTGGGTTAGAGGGACTATGACGTTAATTAATTAAAAACTCAAGTCTTACTAACAATAATTACATTTATACAGATAAAATAAAAAAAAAAGAAAGCTGGTAGAGGTATTACGATTATAAATAAAAAAAAAAATTCGAAATTCGAATAGCGACATGAATACATTTGCCGCTCCAATAATCTGGTAGTAACTGATATCATAATTAAAAATTGTTCGTATTAAAAATTTCATAGAAATGAATACGTATAAAAGGGGCTTTATTAAAAAAAATGGAGCAACGAGTCATAGAGTATGTATTTTTATACAGAAAGAAAATTATTTGGAACTACAATTAAAATTACAAAACATCGTACCTTAATCAATCATTTATTTGGATAAACACAGATTCAATTATACACACATAATTAGATAGATAGATAGATACTCTTTATTGTTTCCTCCAAAAGATTAAAATTGTAAACTTATTATAAATATAAACAATTACAATTAATTACATTATCGTTATCATCATATCAGCCATTAACTGCCCACTGCTGGACATAGGCCTCCCCATAATGGGGATTTATTAATTATTTATTTAATAAATTCAATGGGATTAAGTAATTAAACAGTAAATCACATAAATAGTAACAAACGCTTCTTGTTACCTTTGATTTTTCAAATTTTATCATTTTGTTCAATTGTCACAAGTCAGTTCTGCATTGGAAGAAAGGTTCTTTAGTGGCAACCCTGTACGGGCAAATGCAGTGTAATACGATCACTTAGTCGATGAAGGGACGACCTCAAATGCATTGCAATGTCAATGTTTGCAGGTGTCTCAAGATTGCTCCATATGGTAGTCTATGGTCAACGGTAGACAGATAATGGCTGAGATGGTGATAAATACTGCATTTAAAATATATACGAGTATAGCATAATAATATTAAAATAAAAAAAAAAGAAAGATTTTTCAAATATAGAACATAATTTTTAATTTCTTCTTTACCAGTAATTACTGGTATAATAAGAAAAAAATATTCCTTTTTTTATTTATAAAGAAAAAGTTTGTCTACATTATGAAACGTCAGACTCTAAATTAAATAATTGGTATCATTGAAAAAAGGGTAGCAACAAGATTTCAGTTTAAATACAAAAATCTAAAAATAGATCCGAGCGAATTGGCCGCTGGATTTGTATAAACCTCACTAGACGACATCCGCAGCTGTACTTGACTGGTTTACTCATTTTGAAAGTCAAGGCCCAGTATTGTTTAGTTAATTAATAATCTTATAGCTATTTGCTTCGATTTAATTTATTTAAATTTATGTAAGTACATTTATTACACTTAATATTTAGTTTATGGAATTTGGAATATTGTTAAATGAATTTTCGAACTGGAATTAAAATTCATATTTCGAATGTAACTCCTTTAATTAGGGGGGGAAAGGGATTGTTAGTAATGGAGACTGAGAATCCCATTGCTAGCAATATACCCAACCAGGTCGACCTCCTCGCGGCCCCCCCTGGATACTATCATGGTTAATTCCTGATGAATTCATCATGATGGGCTAACTGGCCTGTTTTCATTCTCATCTATCACCCTTCACTGGTGCCCCGCCAGCGTATCCCGTTAGCGCAGGCGGGGTTACCATACCATTTTCACTCATCAAAATAAAAAAACTCCTTTAGTTGTATAAATCGAAAAGCACTCAGTATATAGTACATAAGGGTAAGGGACATAGATTCGCGTCCTATTAGAAAATAAGATGTTACAATATATTTTTAATAAAATGAAGCCAATTTTTTTTTAATAAAAGTAAATTAAAATAAAAAAAAATGTCTCACAAAGACCAATAATATCTAATGTTTTAAATCGATAGCATTAATAGTTGTTGAGCTATAACACTGTGACAGACAGTTCGTCCATTTAGATAGACCAATATGATGGTACCAAAAGATTTGATTTGTACGAAACCCTTAAAATACAAAGTAATTAAGGACGTCGTCTTTTTCAATCTGTTTTTTTTTGATGGGTGAAAATAGTATGGTTGCCCCGCCTGCGCTAACGGGATACGCTGGCGGGGCACCAGTGAAGGGTGATAGATGAGAATGAAAACAGGCCAGTTAGCTCATCATGATGAATTCATCAGGAATTAACCATGATAGTTTTCAGGGGGAGCCGCGATGAGGTCGACCTATTTGGGTATATTGTTAACAATGGGATTCTCAGTCTCCATTACTAACAATCCCTTTCCCCCCTTTTTAATCTGTTAAAAAATAAAAAAAAATATGTACAAAATCTATTTTTGACACCCCTGGTTTCGAAGGTATTAAGAGTTTGCCAGTATACATAATAATATAAGTTTCGTTGACCAAACTCCGTGGTATCAACTGTAACTATTTCCTACAATATAAACAATTCTTACAAACAGTTCGTTAAACAAGTTACGTTTCTCAAACAGGTAACACGAGATCAAAGGCAGCGTTGCGTGTCCCGACTCACCAACATTTATTTCCGTTAACCGTAGCACCAATTAATTCTGATAAGTTAATCTACGTGCTCCACGGTATCTTCATTGCTGTCATGCAAACTTTCTGCGGATACACACAAATTCTGTATAAGTGGTATCTCTATATTATCGCTGTAAGTAATAGTACTTGGAAATGGTAATAGTATATACTCCTATTTATAAATCAATATTTTGAGTATGGCAACTTTATAAGTCTCTTCCGATCCGTCTTTCTATTACGACTAACGTGTGTCTTGTAATAAACATTATATAAAATTAGAAAACCCTGATTTCCAGATCCCACAAGATTTGTTTGTGTGTTTTGGTACTTCGAGCCGGATATGTACCAGCAGTCTGTGGAGGAGATAATGACAAAGAATACTGAGTAGAAGTATAAGTAATAGTAGATACTCGTATTTACAAAACAATATTTTAAGTATGGCAACTTTGTAAGTCTCTTCTGATCCGTTTTCTACTATGACTAACGTGTATCCGCCTTTTGTACACTATACGTATTGAAAATTGTTTAACAAATCATGTTATGTTGGTGCAATAAAGTGTTAAATAAATAAATAAATATCTTATAATAAAATTTATACAAAATTAGGAAACCCTGATTTTTAGATCCCATAAGTTTTCTCCATGCGTACTTCGAGCCGGATGTGAACCAGCGGTCTATGGAGGAGATAATAATAAAAAATACAGAATAGAAGTATAAGTAATAGTACTTGGAAATAGTAATAGTAAATACTCGTATTTACAAAAGTATGGCAACTTTGTAAGTTTCTTCCGGTCCGTCTTTGTAGCACGACTGTGTGTCTTGTAATAAACATTATAGAAAACTCTGATTTCCAGATCCTACAAGATTTCTCTGTGTTTTGGTACTTCGAGCCGGATGTGTACCAGCGGTCTATAGATGAGATAATAACAAAAAAAAAAAAACTGAGTAAAAGTGTACACTTTTACACAGTATTCTTTGTTATTATATACATTATATCGCCTAACGACTTAAGCCGGTCGCTGGAATTAACGTCCCTAAATGGTCAGGGCTGTACACTACATAATATGACGTAGAGACGTAGCACGCTTAGACGTAGCAGTTTCGTTTGGGTCATTCACATCGTCGCATATTATGGTTTGTCATTACCGTGTCGTTACAATAATGATTACGTACTAAGTTATGCAGTATTAGAATTTTGTGACAGAATAATTTATTGTTTAAAAAAATATTGTCGTAGCAAAACATACCTATGTAACAATAACAATAGAGTTGATTATATTACTTATTATAATTTATTTAAGATTTATACTTTAAATAATTGTTATTAATTTATTACTTGCATATAAATTTACGACTATCAGATGAATAATTGCTGTACGGTCCCGGCATAGAATAGGCCACCCCTTCCTTTCCCATGGGTGTCGTAAGAATCGACTATGAGAGGACGAGGGATGGGCAGCAGCGTCTCTCTTCAAATATCTCTAAAGCCTGACTGCGGTTGCCAACTCGCCTGCCAAGCGTAGCAACCACTGGCAAAACTCCTCAAGGGGGGGCGGCTTATGTTCATCAGTGGACTGTTAAAGTCTGATACGATGATGATTATGATAATATGCATAAAGTACATGGGCATATGAGTTCTGAAATAGGTAAATCTTTACCCACAAAGGAAAGAAACATCAATATGACTTCTATGTAAATATTTATTATCACGGTGCTACTTCACTTCAGACAGTTTCATATGGAAACTGTATTATTCATAACTTTAACTATTATATGATCTAAAGAAGTTAGAACACTTGCAAATATCTGGTACATACTGTATAGAGGAGTACTACTAGTTCCATAGTATTATTAATAGTCTTCGAACCTCGTCTAAGGGTAATGCTTGTAACACAGGTTCTTCAAAATCTACCGCAAGCACCAGTCTCTCACAAAATTGGTCTTACGTATTAAATTGTACTTCAAGTTGTCACTTTATACTACCTTTTGTGAAGAGAAAATAAACCATTCATTCATTCATGCTCTTTTCCTATATGAGTTTCTAAGCCGTGTTCGTTGTACACTAAGACTTGACATACCGGACGTAAACTTTATGCGATTTACAAATCAATAATACAATGATCCAAACATGAATTGAAAGATTCGGAAGTTAATGTGGTTGTACAGTATAGCCCTGCACCACTCTCGAGACCTACCTTCTTTGCAATCCTATCCTTTATCAATATGTACATATAATAAAATAGTTTTTTTTTTTTTTATACACCTGATGGAAAGTGGTAACCGTCGCCTATAAACATGAGCAGTACCATGGACATAACAGAGTATACTGTTTCGCCCATGATACTCTCCATGCGTTGCCATTCCTGAGGACTCAGGTGTTATTCCTCTGTACTCTGTAAATTAACGCCATATCCCACCCTTCAAACCGAAACACAGCCATGCAAACACATCTGCATCACGGTAGAAACACGAATGGGACAGAGGTACCCAAGCAATCGACTTTTGTACAAAGTCTCCCTCTGGTATCGTAACTAGTCGCTATCTGTACGTGGAAGATATATGATAGAAAAACTCCTATAGGGGGGCTTTATGAACGCAATAGCATAACAATGTTTATTAGAATTTTTGTCTATTTGTCTATTTGTGTTTTGTATGTGCACGCTAATCTCAGAAACGGCTTAACCGATTTGAACGCGGTTTCCACTAATGCATTGCGGTTTACTTCACTTAATATATAATGTTTGTTTTATTCCAATCAGTTCATAAATAGAAAAAGTTTTATCAATTTAAAGAATCACATATAAAATGCTATAAAATCACCGATCAGTTGAATTGGCTGAAACTTTATAAAGATATTAGGTACGTAATTATCATTAACGTATATAATGCACCACGATTAGTATTTTAAATAGTCCTCGTTTCTCAAATTCGCTTAAGATCTAACTAAATCCATCTGTTTACAGTTATAATGCTCATACATTCAATTCTCGTTAACCAGATTCAAATTTGGCTAGTATTATAATGTAATAGATGGTTCACATCGCAGATAGTGCCTGGCGGTCGACCAACAAATCAAGATTGTCTAAGTGTTTAGTAAATTTACTTGCTGAATTGCGAGCAATTCAACCTTGGATTGTATATCTCGCGTTACCCGATCTTTAGGAATTCATCTGATAATAAATTAATTATTAAATGTTATTACTATATTGGGACATAACATTTATAATTAATTTTATAGCTAGCAACGTGTCAGTGGGTTTATTTTATGTATATCATTTATTGCACTAAAACATACAGTAATAAAAACAAATTAGTAACAAAGTATGCAAAGGTGAACTTTTTTTTTACAACACAGGGGGCAAACGAGCATGCACTCACCTAATGGTAAGTGACTACCGCCGCCCATGGTCACCCACAACACCTACGGCATTGCAGGTGTACTGCCGGCCTTTTAAAAAGGAATATGCTCTTTTCTTGAAGGTCATGTTGTCGTATCGGTTCGGAAATACTGCTGCTGAAAGTTGATTTCAAAGAGTGGTTGTGCGTGGGAGAAAGTGCCTCGAAAAACGCACCGTGGAGGACCGCCACTCGTACAGACGGTTGGGATGAAATTTTAGTTTTACTCATCTCTAAAAGACATTTCTTCCACTCAACCTAACACAGTGGCGTAGGAAGTAGTGAGTGGGCAGTAGTGGTGCCAAATAGAAATTTAAGCAAAAATACAAGTAATAAATATTTACATAATTTACTAGCTATTGATTTTACTAGCTGTTAACTAGTAAAGTTTGTTTCGTTCCACTTTTTCTTGATATTATGTACCTATACACGCCGCCGCCCATCGCGTGTGGTCCCGGCATAGAATAGGCCAGCCCTTTCTTTTCCGAGAATGTCGTAAGACTCTTATAAGGGAGGGCGAGGGATGTCCTTCTTAAAACATCTCTAAAGTTAATTGCGGTTGCCAACCCGCCTACCAAGCATGGCAACTACTGGCAAAACTCCCCTTAAGAGGAAGGCTGCATTAACTATCCACTGATGAACATATCAGCAGTGGAAAGTTAATTGCTGAAATAATAAAATAAATGTACCTTTTATGTACCATTGCACCCTTCGCCATCGACTGGGAATCCATTCTCACACCTTAGAACTAGAATGGTTATACACAGAGCGGTTTCAGAAGAGATTTTGTCGCAAACTTTCAAGTTGTGAAATAATCTTCTCGTTGAGGCTTTTCCTAGAGATAGCATGGGATTCCTTAAAAAGGCGTATTAAGGTTTCTTTAAGGCCAATAACGCGCGCGTGTCACTCCTGGTTCTATAGGCTACAGTGACCCCATTTGGCATCAAAACGGGCTGTATACTTCTTTACTACCATAGCAGTATAAATTAGCTATAACTCATCATTTCATTTGCGAAAATAATGGTAAAAAAGACCCGCAATTTGTGTAATAGGTAATAAAAATTTTTCAATCTAATATCATCATAGTCGTAGAATACTTACGGATCTGTATACGTAATCTTTGTCAGATCCGTCAGTATTCTACGACTATGACGATATGATACGAAAACGAAGCATTTCTTTCGTAGATTATTTATTTATTTATTACAGCTGCATTGCATATTACAATATCTTAAGCATTACAAAGTACTGGATAGAACATGCACCTTATTAGGCATAACGATCTGGGAATCGAGACAAAAGTTAGTATATTTTATTCGTTTTAATACAAAAATAGCGCATTTTAATCCAGCTAAAAATATAACGTATTTTGGAAAAACATAACTGATATTCACTAGACATTCACTATTTGACAACCCTGGATTTTGAGGTATTAAATTCCAGTAGCTACGTATCAGTATCTGATAACCGCAATGCAACAAAACCGTTCATAACTTAGCAACATGCAATTCCTCTATCTACATACAACTTCCAACGTTACACTCTAAGCGAAATTTCCTACATATTTTACGAATATGTAAAGCGATGTTTGAAGATTTATGAGTGAATTTGTTGAAAAATATCAGTAATTCATTATGCAAGTTCCTGAAAGGAAACACGTATTTCCAGCAACCATTCATCTTTATTATTTTGTAATTGTTATATTGTTTTGTATTGTTATCTGACACATATTCAATATTTCAAAATATTTATTAATAATATAATATAATAATGGGAATAAAACTCACGTTTCGTGTCTTTGTTTTTAAATGAAATTATAAAAAAAAAAATATTTAACCGACTTCAAAAAAGGGGGTTCTTAATTCAGTTATTTGTTTTTGTTATGTTTGCCACCTCGTAACTGTTGTTTATAAACTAGTTTAGATTTTGTTTTTCTATCTTAAAGGATATAATTTCAGATATGTTGCATATGAATTTTATCAAAATCTGATTAATAAATTTAATTTTTAAATCAAATTAACTTGTTTTTCCACGATTGTGGTCGATTCTTTTTAGTACAATAGAATCTTCAAATTAAGATAAAATTAATTTCATCATAACTTAAAAAGAAAATTGAAAAATACACCTTTTATTTCACTATCACGATATTACGTAGAAACTACTGCAATAAATTGAATGCAGTTTTTAGTGTTATGTTCCTCAAAGTTTAACTTAAAAATTGGTGTTATCTTTAATGGGTGATAATGGAATGGTAACCCTGCCTGTGCTAATGGTATACGCTGGCAGGACACCAGTAAGGGAATCATCTTTCATTCTCAACTATCAAGATGAGAATGAAACGGCAGATCAGTTAGCTCATCGTGATGAATACACCTGGAATTCACCATAATGGTTTCCAGGGAGGACCACGTGGAGGTCGACAGGTAGACATGCTAGCGATGGAACTGGTAGTTCGCATAACTAACAATATCTCTCCCCTAAAAATCGGTGTCACTTTTAAATCATATATCAAGATAAACTTGATATGTGATTTAAAAGTACTTACTAATTAATACTAAATTACTAAGTAATACTAAAGTAATTACTTTTTTTTTATACAACTTATAAGGGCAAACAAGCTGACGGCCCACCTAATGGAAAGTGGTAACCGTCGCCTATAGACATGAGCAGTACCATAAACATAACAGAGTATACTGTTTCGCCCATGATACCCCCCATGCGTTGCCATTCCTGAGGACTCAGATGTTATTCCTCTGTATAATGTAAATTCACGCCATATCCCATCCTTCAAACTGAAACACAGTTATGCAAACACAACTGCTTCACGATAGAAACACGAATGTGACAGAGGTACTCAAGCAATCGACTTTTATGCAAAGTCTCCCTCTGATATTTCTAAGAAATTAACGCATACAAAGTAGTGAGCAAAAAGCTAGTATGCAGTATTACTTTCCTTCTTTAATAATATCAGAAGAATCTTTGTTAGCGGATTCAAGATTCTAGAATAATTAGGAGTAGACATTTTGTTCTGTTGTTGCTACGGTATTGTCTAACGAGCAGTAACTTTATATTAAACTGACTTACAAACTTTATATTTTTACAGAGTTTTACAAGAATATAAATCTTAAATACTTAATCTAAATCTCTGATATTCTTAGCTCTGTGGATAAAAACTACTTCGAAGTATTCTATATTTACCTTTGTCACAGTCATATTTATAGATTACTCTAATTTTACGTATTTTAATCGCGTCTGATGGCAGTCCAAATGTATTATTTCACTAGTACCCGTTTGTATACCTATGGTAGATTTTTAAAGTATCTGACAAGATGTAAGAACCATTGAAATGGTGTGACTATTGATAAAACATTTTTTCTTTTTTTTTTCTTTTATTCTTTACATCGGCATTGTGAGAGGTAATGAATCTTCAGACATATCATACATTATATATACTTATATCTTTTGACAGTTTCTCGAGTAACATATATAAGACTTTTTTTATAACACTGAAGTGGCAAACAAGCATACGGCCCACCTGATGGTAAGTGGTTACCGTAACTTTGAACACCTGCAATACCAGAGGTATTACGTGTTCGTTGCCGACCCTGAAGAAACCTCATTACCCCCCTTTTGAAGATGCTGTAGGCTCTTGAGAAAACCCCGGCAGCGATTAAGCGTTTGTACTATGAACTAAGTAATAATAATAATAAGTAGTTATAATTAATTATAATTTAAGGATATTTGACAGGAGGTTGCGACTGTACTAAGTGCATGACAATAGACGATGTGATTTCTAATAATATTAGAAATACGATATATTAAAAATGAGCTGTATACTGCAACGAATTTGCCATGTAATCCCGACATAAAATGCCCCACCTCTTCCTTTCTCGTAGGTGTCGTAATAAGCGACTAAGGGAACTTAAAGTTCGTGGAATGGGCAGCAGAGTTCTTCTTAAAATATCGGCAAAACTGCGGTTGCCAATACGCCTGCCAATCGTGGAAACTATTGGGCAAAATCCCCCCTTATTATTTTACTTATCTATTTAAACTTTATTGATCAATAAAATGTAGTTTAAAAGTAATATTGGTAATGTGAAAATTAGTTTGTTTGTTTGTTACTTCTTATACCCATAATTATGAAATTTTATATATACATACTATGAGGAAGGACATAGGCTACTTTTTATGCTGGTCAGTGTACATGTCCCGGTTATATAGACGAATCTAGCATCTCATAATTTGTGAAGCTTCTAAACCACTGCATAAACTGAGACACATTGCGACCGCCAAGCGCGCCCTCTGCCGCCATTGTTCTCTATCTACCTACATACCTGACAGTGCTCCACTTGATTCGTTTTAATCATGCCCGTTGTAGGGGAACCACGTTATGGATAAAGGTTAATTAAAAAGGACAATAAAGGGTTAAAAGCGGGGAAGCGAACGGATCTATTCTCCGTTCAGTTTCGTGGAATAATTTAAGATAATTGCGTACGAATACTTTTTGTGATGGAAAAAAAAATTCTGTTAAGGTTTATACTTTATAATTAACTGTACTTTCTTTTTAACGCTGATAGATTTAATGGTGTTATTGGAAAAAAATGCTGTTCAGGTTTTCAATTAACTATACTTTATTTTCAACGCTGATAGATTTTATAGCATCATTATCATCATCATTGTCATCATCACCATCCTCAATAACATCCATATATATATACACTAGCGGCCCATTTTTACATTTTAAAAAGTAGTTATTGTGACATAATGATTATAGTTGGACATATAGTGTCGCGAAGTTTTTTGTAGTTATTGACCATTAAGGCTGCACACGCGACGGAAGCTTAAAAATCGAGTAACTTCTCCCGTTTCCCCAACATTTCTCTTCACTGCTCTGCTCCTATTGATCGTAGCGTGATGAATAGTATACTATAACCTGCCCAGGAGTATGAAAAATAATTGTAACAAGTTTCGTTAAAATCCGTCGAGTAGTTTTTGTGTCTATAACGAACATACAGACAGACAGACAAAAATTTTACTGATTGCATTTTTGGCATCAGTATCGATCACTAATCACCCCCTGATAGGTATTTTGAAAATATATTTCATGTACAGAATTGACCTCTCTACAGATTTATTATATTAGTACATACATAAAATTGACGGGAGGAGATCGCTATTTAGCAATAAGGCCGCCCATTGTTGCCTCTTTATCTTGCTTTTATGTAATGAAGTTTATTTAACCCGTTGATCTATTCCTCAATTATAGTACATGGTTGTCATAATTCATACACTATTAAATAGTGTATGTAGTATTCGATTTGTGTATATACGAGTATACATGTATAAACAGGGGGGGGGGGGAGGGATTGTTAGTAATGCTGACTTCTTATCCCATTGCTAGCAATATGCCCTTTTAGGTCGATCTTCATATAGTGCCCTGGCCGTAGCCTTTTTTATTCTCACCTATCATCCTTCACTGGTGCTTCGTCAGCTTATATCTTTCGCTCAAGCGGGCTTACCATTCCATTATCATCTATGAAAAAACCTGCCTAAACATAACGATGCTTATTTATTAAGAGTCAAGTTATATTTATAAAAAAAAAAAAAAACATATTTTCTACACAACTTTTAATGAACCCTTTGTAATACATCCGCGAATATTTCAACAACTCTCGTGTAATTCGAACAAAAAACCCGCTAACGACATTGAACAAAAAAAAAAAAAACGGCCACTCAGAGCACAGAATCGCAAACAAAATTTTCCTCTTTATTTTTATTAAAACGAGAACATGTCGGTGTACGAGTATGAATTTGCCTCGAACTGAGTTCGGGAAGTCTCCCGGGAGTGGAGCAGCATGGGCACCCCATCTTGCATCTGCGCTCACAAAATAATGATCCAAGGAAATAGAGATGTAACCGCAGTGTGTATTTTAAGAGCATTCCGCGATTTGCTTGAGGAATAAACTGGTTTTCTTGTTAAGATAATTAGTGAAGGTTCCAGACGTCTGGAACTATGCATACTCGGATTTAAAAAGTGTTCTGTGATTTATATATTTGAAATGACAAATAATTAAATATTTCATTTAATAGAAATAGTCACTATTGTCTATAGATATAGATTTAAAAAGATGTAGCAAAGAAATTTACGTTACGTGTCATTTTAGTTCTAAATTTAAATTATGAATTCTGCGATATTTAAATATAATTAACGTGTGAAAGGATATTCTTGCCAGTAATTATATATATTAAGGAAAGGTTTTTTTTAGTAGTGACATTGTTAATTCTCATAAAGTGTACTCAAGCAGTTACGCGATTAGTTCTCATATAGCGGTACTCATTGCTTCATCTATCTCTATTTACGTCTATGATATCGATCGCCTCGAAGGGAATTGTAGGGCTCTGATGCAGAACGAGGGATAAGTGGAAAAAGTTGGGGAAGGCCTTTACTTTAGAGGGGAAAGCTGAAGAAAGTTCGTTATCTCTATACAAGAGTCATATTAAAAGTTTTCAGAACTGGCCAGACAGGGGGAATGCCAATAAATAAACATTCAGAAAAGGAGTAAATTATTTTTGGTACTTATTTATTTTTAGCCTTTGTTTGCAGAGAAATCAAAATATCGATTCGTACGCGGTACGTGTAGATTTTGGAAGTTCTAAAAACTATTTAAACACACCATTTCTAGACGAGATATTGAGAGAAAAATCATGCCAGATTTTAGGTACAACCTTCAGGAATACAACAGTGAAAACTGCATCTAATTTGGTGCAATAATTTTGACGCTTAACTAAAACAAACAAACTGATAGATGGAATGAAATAAGGAAAAAGAAATAAAAAACTATACTTTCAGCATCTATTGTTTACTAAGACTTCTATTGTTTTGTCGGCGGTTTGTGGCCAGACTGCAAAATGAATTATAATATAATTATATGTACCTTAGAATAACTAAAAAAGCCAATAACCTACGTGAAGGAAAGTGGTAACCGGTACCTATAAACATAGATAACACCATGGATATTAAAAATGTTCCTGAAGATTAAAGTGCCATAGCCGTATGGTCTCGGCATAGATGGGACACCTTTTTCTTTCCCATGGATATCGTAAGAGGCGACTAAGGGAATCTAATTGTCGAGAGATAGAGAGCAGCATCTCTCTTAAAACATCACCAAAAGCCTAACTGCAGTTGCCAACCCGCTTGCCAAGCATGGCAACTACTAGCAAAACTCCTCTAGGAGAGACCTATATAACTAGCAATGAAACCAGAGGGAGACTTTGTACAAAAGTCGATTGCTTGGGTACCTCTGTCCCATTCGTGTTTCTATCGAGAAGCAGTTGTGTTTGCATGACTGTGTTTCGGTTTGAAGGGTGGGATATGGCGAAAATTTACAGGGTACAGAGGAATAATACCTCAGTCCTCAGGAATGGCAACGCATGGGGGGTATCATGGGCGAAACAGTATACTCTGTTATATCCATGGTACTGTTCAAGTCTATAGGCGACGATTACCACTTTCCATCAGGTTGGCCATCAACTTGTTTACCATTCTAAGTCGTATAAAAAAAACTGTCTATTGCTAACTGCTAACATAATGATGATGATAGAGATACTACCTCCGTACCCTGTAATTTCACTGTCATATCCCACATTTTGAACTAAAATAGTCACGCAACAACAATACTAGAAACACGAGTGGGACAATATTAGCCATACTTGTGGGGGAGAAGGAATTGTTAATAACGAGGATTAGTAGCCCATTGCTTGCAATATATCCTGTCAGGTCGACCTTGTGGTTCCCCTTGGAAATCATTTATTGTTAGATTCCTTACGGTGGGCTAACTAACCTGCTTCATCGTCACTTATCATCCCTCACTGGTGCCCCGGCAGTGTATACCGATAACTCAGGCGGAGTCACCATTCCATTATCATCTATTAAAAAAAAATATCCATACTAGAATAGAAGTGTCCGTACCATATATTTTATTACCAACAAATTACATACAGGTGGGAAGTTCTAACCTGTATTACTGTATACTGAGCGACAAGTATTGAGTTACAAGTAAGTAAGTTTCGAATCAATAAGAGTGTGAAGTTATTAGACTTCTTATTAATTTTGCGAAGTGAAAGATATATAAAGTTATAAATGTAGCAAGTAAAAGCGATTTTAAAATTGCATAAGCTGCAAAGTTCGTTTATAGATTTTATTTTTATTGTATTTTTATACTTTTTTGTTTTTACAGTGATCACTTTGCTTTTTGTCGCTTCCGTATTTTGTCTTCTGTAGTTTACTTTATTATGGTTATTTTTCTTTTAACTTATTGTTTAATTATACTAAATACATCAACATACAATCTGTAATATCGCCCACATTTTTATGTGTAATTTTTCGTGTCCGACCGAACGTTCGGTTTCAGCTAGTTTCGGCCAGAAATTCGGCCTTAGTTTCGGTTTCGGCCAAAAATTGGCTAAACCTTTCGGCCACGCCGAAACTTTGTGTGTGTGTTTGTGTTGTGTGTATGTTTAGTTAAACATACACACTTTCAGTTGAAAGTTATTTTTTTTTAAGTTTACTTTGAAGAGCAAGTCATAATTTTAACATGTATTTATATATAAATATATATTACATATTTCTTACATACTTTAATTAGTGTTTATTATTACCATTTAACTGTGTGTTTGTGTAAATAATTGTGTAAAAAATATATCTATTAGATTTCAGTATAGAAGAGAGATTTTAAATATGTTTCAGTAGGTTTCGGCCTAAACTGAGACCAAGGCCGAAAGTTCGGTTTCGGTTTCGGATTCGGCTGTAAAATCTGTTTCGGTCGGACACTAGTAATTTTCCTTAACAGATATATTGTATTCTATCAGTATTATACATATTCTTTATTGCACTTGAACATAATATACAGCGATTAGTTTAATAACTTGTTAGCAAGGGTGGGCTTATCTCTAGAACAGATCTCTTTCAGCCAATCCAATGCAGCAACCCAACCCAATTATAAATGTGAAAGTTTGTAATGATAGATGGATGAATGTTTGTTAGTTTTTACGCAAAAACTACTAAACAGATTTGAATGAAATTTGTTACATGTATATATTTTATCCCAAGTTGGTAGATAGGATACTTTATGTACTGATTCATGTGAGCGAAGCCGCGGAATATAGCTTGTGTAGATATGATATCAGCATTGACTGTTTATTGCTAAACATAAGCCTTCTTTTATTGGGGGCTTTTCCAGTAGTTGCTACTTGGCAGGTGACTTGGCAACTGAGATTATGATTTAGCGATGTTTAAGAAGGACGCAGCTGTCCATCCCTCGACTAATAAATTCCCTTGGTCCTACGACACGCACAGGAAAGAAAGGGGTGGCCTAAGGGGTGCCGGGACCACACGGTATATGTAGGTAGTTATAAATACATAATATTACAAAGAGATAAATTTACCAGGTACCCCCATTTTTAGCATGTTGTTAACCCGATAATGTGGAATGAAACACAAAAACATGTGAAACTCAATATCGTGATTCTGATTTTTTCATTGTTCAACCGCATGTTTCTCTTTTATTGTTGTTTAAAAGAACAACAATATTTACGTTTGGTATTTTAACCCTTCCACGTGCATTATTAATCCCCGGAGGGTACCCAGATGTTTATTTTCTGATTGTCAATCGGCTTGATTAATGTTTTTATGCCGATCTTGACGGTGTAGTAAATCGCTGTCTCGTTTTACAATGGTTGCGGGTTCGATTCTCGTATTTGTACACAATAGATATATAGGTAATTAATTTGCATCGCTTACAGCACGCTAATAACATCAGATATAGATAGATATGCATAGTAAAATGAGATAAAATAATACATATACAAAAAACAGGCAAAATGCATAAAAGATGTAACAATTTTTCCCTTCATACGTGTGCCATAGTAATACAAAATGGTCACAACTCAGTTTATTGCTTTAACCTCAAAAGAGTAAAATACTGATATTCTGTTGTGACCAAAAGTCATCCGTAAAATTCCTTAATTAAAATAAAAAAAAAAATATATGGATAAAATACCTTGTGTGTCTGTCTATTACATTCACTATTATTAATTAATTTAATATTTTATTCTAAATAAATAAATAACAAATACCATTAGAAAAGGTCAGAGGTCATTTTCTATCAATTTAAAGCACTCTATCGATAATGAATGATTCAATAATATTACAAGTATTTCTATTTATAAATAAATATGTTGCACTTAAACTTTTAAAGGTTTCATTCCAATAATGTTGCTGTATGGTCCCGGCGTAGAATCGCCACTCCTTCCTTTCCCGTGAATGTTGTAAGAGGCGACTAAGAGAACTTAACGGTCTAGGAATGGGCAGCAGCGTCCCTCTTAAAACATCTTTGAGGCCAAACGGCTGTTGCCAATCCGCCTGCCAAAGAGGCAGATACGGGCAGAACATTATAGCAGTCTATGGGAAGTTCTATGTTTAAATATATTTGGTATTCAAATATAAAATTGTGCATTATATATTTATTTGTTATCAGCTCCAAAGATGTGACTTTGCCGCTTTCTTATACAATCTATTACTGTTGTTTTTCCTTATCAAATTACACAGCAAATAGGTTGAAATAATAAAGGATTGTTCTAACAATACTGTTGACATTAGGAATATTGTATGAAAAGAAAACGTTAATAATTATTATGTAAACAGTATAAAAAGGAGAGGCCGGATATTGGACCAAAATATTGGTCTTATAGGCTGAGAGCTAGATAACGTTTTGGGAGCACTCTAACTGCAGGTTTTAAATGAATGATAATGGAATAGTTACCTTATCTGCGCTAACGGTGTATGCTGGCAGGACACCAGTGAGGGATGATAGCTGAGGAAGAAAAGATAGATCAGTTAGCTCATCATGATGAGAACACTTGAAACTAAGCTCAACGGTTCCTTCTCCTCCTTCTAACTGCGGGTTTCATAAATCTAATATTATAAATCTTTGTCAATATATTTTGTCAAGTGGCAGAGATCCGGAATTCAAGCTTGATTAATCTAGGAAGAAAATTTTTCGAGTGGCGATTCTATATAAAAGTGTACTGTGACTCTTTCGTTATATATAGTGACGATCTCAAAGGTTATAGAAAGTCATTGGATTTAAGAGGGACACCAGAGGGAGACTTTGTACAAAAGTCGATTGCTTGGGTACCTCTGTCCCATTCGTGTTTCAACCGTGAAGCAGTTGTGTTTGCATGGCTGTGTTTCGGTTTGAAGGTTGGGATATGGCGTGAATTTACTGGGTACAGAGGAATAACACCTGAGTCTTCAGGAATGGCAACGCATGGGGGATATCATGGGCGAAACAGTATACTCTGTTATGTCCATGGTACTACTCATGTCTATAGGCGACGGTTATCACTTTCCATCAGGTGGATCGTCAGTTTGTTTGCCATTCTAAGTTGTATAAAAAAAAAGTGGCACACGATGGTACTATGTGGTGAAATTTTAGGGAGACACATATTCAGCAGTGGACGATGTTGTAATGATGACAATGATGATGGATGATATAAATGTCATAAAGATTGTGTTTAACAACCAATTGTTGACTAAACCAATTATGTCCCACAAAAAAAACTGAACCCAATTATACCAATACTAGTTATTTTGGTTTAAAAACTAAACCACTGAACTGATTCTAATAAATATTAAAATTGGAGTAATCTATAAGTATATCCTTCTAGATAAAAAATATTTTTTCAAATCACTTCATAACTATCAGAGTTATGAGGTAATAAACGTAAAAAAATACAACCGTATTGAGTACCTTCTTCTTTTTAAAGTCGTTTGTCTATAACAAATCTTAATTTACAATCACATCCATTAAATACAAGACTCGAAATGAAATCGCGTCACAAATAAGTTCTTCCTGTAATCTCAAAGGCTGATACGAAACTATTTTCTCACGCTAATGAGTGACTTAATGAATCCCGGAGCTCGAAATAAAATAGAATATTAAAATATAGCTTAATAAAGACTTAGTGAGCAACTTTGTAAGGGAATTCTTGTAAATTGCTGTTGAAAAATATTTAATATTCAAAAGCGTTCGCAACAGGAAAGTGAATACAGATTGACTGTATTCAGTATCGCGTTGTATTATCTCTGATTTCTGAGTATTGGGCTTTGTTTACTTAATTTGTTTAAAATAGGCTACGGTATAAGCAGGTTTTGTGTATTGGCATTTATAATTACTTCTATGAATTGGTACGATGGGGCAATGGCCTTAAATTGTTTTATTTTTCATTTTGCAACATAGAATGGTATAGTTGCTGACGGATCATCTGATAAATAGTAAAATTATGATCCAATTAATCCAAGTTATTTTGATTTAAAAACTAAACTGCGTAAGTATGTAAATTCTTTTAAATAAAGATATAATTTTCCAAATCGGTTATGAGGTAATAAACATCAAAAAAATACAACCAAATTAAGGACTTCTTCCTTTATTTTGAAGTCGGTAGAATGTAAACAAATCTGACTGACAAACAGGCCTACCCCTAATTATGTGGAATTTTAAAAGTTCTGCAAAATATGGACTTGTTGATCCCGATATCACTACAACTAATAAACAATGTCTCTGACCACCTCATTAGGCATTACAGTCATAAGCATATTTATTTTATTTAATACAAAACTGTACGCGGAAGCTGGTAGACGTAAATTTTCTGATTACCTCTCACACCTATTCGCGCCTAAAGGATCGATCGCACCGAACAAAAGTAGATCACGGCGCACCGTATCATCGCGTTTCGTTTTTGTATTTTAATTTGATTAAATTTTTAATTTGATTTCGCTCAAGAGATACTTAGATTTTTCAAACGGAGCGAAATTAAAGAGGAGTGAGTGATCGTGCACGGTATATCTTATTGCGTCATTGAAATTTGACAGAGGTCGAAGATCTTTCGAATTTCTCCATGGACCCACTGTGATTTTTTGAAAATTTAAATATATAATTCTAGATTTCAAATCATTCAATAAATTGACGTGTAAAAAAATTTAAAATTTCAAATTTAGAATTCAAGCCATTCAATGCAATTGCCATTGCACTTCGGCTTTATAGAGTGTCATATATGTTTTATTGCAACTTAAAAAACTATTAACGTAAGTTTACAAGTATTGGATTCTTTTTTATCGTTAGCTTGTCGCTTTATATGGATTTCGATTACTGTTTTCGATTCTGTCAATTTTAAAATCCAGAATTTTTGTAGTAAGTTGTTGGTAATTTCTAAGTTTTGTCATACTGTTTTGCCTATGCCTCATTACACGTTATGGGTAATTGTAAATGTAGTGAGCAATTTATAAATCATTAATTAAATACTGGTCGAATTTACTGACTTTAGTCTCTCTCTCTGGAGGTCGTCTTCTGCCTCTTTTTTGCTCATATAGGAGCAAAGATTTTCTGACCACATGCTCCTTATATTCCCGCATGGGGGAAAAAGATAGTTCGTAATACAGTCTAACTTAATTGCTAGTTAATTGCTAACAATCTTGTCCAGTCGATCTCTCAGTAACTTTCTCTGGTAACCATCGTACTGAATTATCACGATAGGCTAACTGATCTACCTTTTGATTCTCACCTATCATCCCTCACTAGAATATACAGTCAGTGTAGGCGAGATTATAATTTCATTCATCATCGTTACTTTGCCTTCTCCCATTTATTTGAGGTCGTCGCAATGTATCTTCTTCTTCCACAAATTCCTGTTACTTGTAATTTTTGGACTCATCGTCTTTTATGCATATCATCTTGCACGAGTTACAATTCCATTATCAACCATTAAAAGAAAAATCAAGAAAAATCCTTCCGTTTTATATGAACATACCATTTAAGACGACTTCCTGTGAGTTTCACTAATATGTTATGGAATCAACTTGGAAACTACTACGAATCAATATATTAATAGTCGCAACTGTTGGCACTTAGTGGAACTTAGTACACATAGTGATATTATTAGAAACACACTTATACTCTTTCAATAAAATATTTTATAATTATTATAATATTTGATTGGTTTGGATATTTTAAAGGTTAATTTTGAAATAGTTTTTTCCAGATAATTAATTGAAGGATTATATTTCCTTTCTTTCCTGTGGGAGTCATACGTGTGTTAACAGCTGACATGATGATGATGATCATGATGAACTTCATCATCATGTACTACACAAATATACAAAAATATAAATACATACCTACTTACAACCCAAAGTTTTTAAATATCTAAAGAATTAAGTATGCTAACTAGACAAATA
Organism: Galleria mellonella; assembly: GCF_026898425.1. Classification (NCBI taxonomy): domain Eukaryota; kingdom Metazoa; phylum Arthropoda; class Insecta; order Lepidoptera; family Pyralidae; genus Galleria; species Galleria mellonella. The sequence continues at coordinate 2,937,334 of NW_026442112.1, forward strand.
AACAAATTAAGAAGGTAACAACTTACTCAAATACAAGTCCTTAAATTTTGTTTTAAAACTCGGCAGACATTGTATATTTTGTACAAAAACTGGCAAACCATTGTAGCTTGTACGGTGAACGATTTGTCTTAAAAAAAAAAAGAAAAATGTGATTTAAGAGAATTGACGGAATGCAGGAAGTTAAACCACTCCTATAGGTCGCTAGGTGAAGAAAAGTTAAAAAGGATATTGTGGAGATCTAAAAGAATGTGAGTATTCTGGCAAAAACGAATGGGAAGCCACTTGAGCTTAGCGCGAAACTGATAACTATGATCATATTTCCTAAGACCTAAAATAAACCTGATAAAAACATTCTGAAAAACAAACGAACTGATCTTCCATAAGATCTAGATAATCAGCATGATCAAGTATTGGAAATAAATGGGACTGAGATAGTTTAATTTCGGTAACTAGCTTGAGGTCCAGGCGATCAGTAACACCAGAGGAAAAGTAAAGAAGAAAAAAGAACAGACAAGAAAAGCAACACAATACACTGTTCTATGCCTATAGTACCGCTCATAAATTGTCATTATTTTGGGCAATAAGACACCACGCTTCCTTAGCCAGTAATGTCACTGAAATATTTTTTCCTTCAAAGACAGCCATATAAATAGAAAGTGAAATACAATTTTTTTCACCTAAATTTCTAACACCATTCATGCTACCCTATTCTTGAACAAGTTAGTAGAATAACATTTAATAATCAGTAAGAAACTAGAATGAAATAATAACAAGTCACTTCATTTAATTGATATTTTAGAATAATAAATTCGTTACTTAGTCACTCACCCGTTTTAAATCCAATTACAGTATATAAATCTTACTCACGCGAGGGAGTCTGATATTCTACAATAAATAAGGACGTCACCTCCGGCGCTATTAGACAATCAAATCGATCGATTCAAAGTTGAGTTGTGTACGTTGTAAATTGTATTGGATGAATTAAACGTTATAATCCCATCACTACGGTGCTACGGTTCGAATATTTGAAGGAAGGTTGAAATTAAATATTATTTTAATTTGCGAAACAGAGCCTCGACAAGAAGCTGCGAAGGAAACTCGAATTTACGTGACTGGCTGTAAATCTATTATTTTGAATTAAGAACTCTGTATTTTAAATTTGGTTCTAAGACATATTAATTAGTGTGCTATATTTTTTTTATGCAACTTTTAACGGCAATTAGTGGCAAACAATCTAACGGCTCACCTGATGGAAAGTAATAACTCCTATAAATATGAACAGTACCATGGATATACTTTGACATATTCCTTAGGATTACGGTGTTATCCCTTCGTATCTTGTAATCTTACTGTCATATCGATACATATATGTATAACACGAATGGGAGAGACGTGGCCAACCAGACGAATTTTGTTGATTGTTGTTGAAATTATTTCTCTGGTATTTGATAGAATATTGACGTTAAAGTTTATATTAAATTGTGTATCTGATTTCAACAAGTATCTGTGAGAAAACTAAATTTTTCGTAATTTACTGTAAATCTTTTCTTTTTAAATAAAGAAAGATGTTGTATTTTATATTTCGATCTAAAACAAATTGATTTCTGTGTTTTAAATATAATAATTACCTATTTAACTTGCATGTAATTTATTCGAGAATGCTCGCGTAACTAAGTTCATGCTCGCGTCATTGCTGCTAAAGACTAAGAATATACAGACATAGAATAGACCACCCCTTGCTTTCCCATGGGTGTTGTAAGGGGTGACTAGGAAGTATATAGCCGAGCGATGCAGCAGCAACGACCCTATTAAAACGTCACCAAAAGCCAAAACTGCTGTTGCCAACTTGCGTGCCAAACGTGGCAACTAGTGGCAAAACCTTCTTATGGGGGAAGCTATATTCAGCAGCGGACAATTAACGGCTGATACATGATATGACATAAATAAATAAGATATTGAAATTAAATGTTGTTTCCTATAGCTGAACTGATCTTTAAGGAGAAAGCTTCTATTGTGATTGACTGAGTTTATTATTCTTTTTGTATCTAAAAAATGATATTGACATTAAAGATAATTTTTTTTATACAACTTAGAATGCTTTATACAGCTTAGAATACAACTGCTTCACGGTTGACACACGAATGGGATGGAGGTACTCAAGCAATCGACTTTTGAACAAAGTCTCCCTCTGGTAAAATTACATAAATGAATTTAAAAATTCGCATTCAGGAAGTTCAAATATTCGTGACTGACTGTACTTACACCTTTTTTTTTTAATGTAATTCGCGGTTCGTGGAACTAGTGCTGACGATCTGTATATAAGCGCCTCGAAGTTGAACTATCCCAGGCATTTGCTAACTAAAGTTTGTGCACTAAACATAAAAATAATATATGTTTACAGTAACAAGTTAGCGTTACGATTTAAATATAATAAAAACAATATAAAATACATTTTGCTTTAATTATTTCACGCGTCCAAATAATAGTTTTAGGGTGGGAGCGGATAGAATTTTTAACAGAATCAGCATTATAGTCAAGTAGATAGGAAAACAGAAAAATAGTCGGCCCGATTCTATCTTATGGAGGGTAGAGGGTAACTCGCCTGCGCGGCGCCGTGCCCCTCCCCCGCGCCCCTCCCGCACCCCGCACTCAGTCATAACCGACCCTTGCGGGGGAGACGTCGTTCTATAATATTTTTTCCGCTTGTAAACCAAAAAAATAAACGCAAGTGATCGCAATACAAACCGTGTTTCATAACACAAGTGTTAAGTGTTAACTCGAAGTGTAGTGTGGTGTCCGTGATAGTGAAGGTTGCACTTATGATTTACAATTGAAGTGGATTCGACGATGTGCATCACGTAAGTGTTTTGTATACTTATGTAATGGTGTATTTTTGATTATATATTTCATATATATATACTTCCTTATATATATAACTCAAACTTATATACATTACGTTACTTGTATCAACTATGAATGAAAAAGAGACAAATGCAATCTGAACTGTAATAAAATAAACAATATTTATCACCAAATAATATATGGAAACGAAGATTCACTAGTATCTGATATATTTTTATCGACATATAGCTATATAATGTATAAATATAAAGTGCATTTTGTATACACAAATGAACAATTTATTTACTTACAATTTTAACAATTCCAAAATCTATTCTGTTGACGACTACCTGAAGGATAAATTAATATAACATCTGCCTTTCTCCCCAGGTTATTATACCTAATAAGGCACATATTGTGTTGTTTTTTGTAATGTATAGAATATATTTTATTACAATATGCAATGCAACTATAATAAACAAAATAAAATATATATAAAAAAATATAAATAAACAAAAGATTTAATAAGATATTTGAATTTATTTTGATATTTTTTTTTATTTATTTAATCGACTAAAAAGCTTTACAGTTGCCCAATATGTTTTACCTAAGAATGTATTAGTACAAGAATAAATACTGTAATAAAGTTAACAAATACGAACAATATTATGATAGATGAATATGAAGCAATATATACCAACGTGATATAGGAAATAATATATAATAATGATAGAAATAAAATTATATATCCATATATGTACCATAATGGCCAGCTAAAGACAATCGAAGCGGCTTAGAAATATCTGGAGTCGTGTTAAATACCGGTAATATAATTGTATATGAAAGCACTATTTTTATATATATTTATATATATATGTATATATATATATATATATATATATATATATATATATATATATATATATATATATATATATATTTATTAATATTGATTTAGTTTTTGCTGTTATAATGTTATAGATAGATAGATACTCTTTATTGTTTCCTCCAAAAGATTACAATAGTAAACATATTATAAATATAAACAATTACATATATATAATTATTTTAATAAATAAATAATTTAATTAATTGAATATTAGCATGCCATGGTCGTTATATAATAAATATATATGTTTATATATATATATAAGTATAATATGGTCATAACTGTAATTTCAAATGGGGTATTCAGAGGATGACGTTAATGACGCATTGTTGGTCCATATTCGACTGATAATTTGGAATTCAGATAGAGTTTTACTGAAAAAAAAAAAATCAGTAGGGTTATCAACATTTAATTGAATTTATTAACAATATCTACCATTACTAGATAGTTAATTTATTTAGGCCAGATTAAAACTGACAACCGTTGTGTGTTATTTCAGTCGGAATAGTGAATCACTACTCCGCGGTCTATTTATCATTTATTTATAAGTATACTAGCTCTATCCCGTGGTTTTTCCCTCGTAAATCGCTGTACCATGATGTACTAATGATTTATTTATTATATACTAACAGTATCGCGCTGTTTCGTCCGCGTGAATCCAGGACATAAAATATCCTATGTGCTAAATTGGGATATAACCTACTCGTGTACCAAATTAAATTTATGAAGTTTAGAAGTTTTTGCATGAAAGGGAACCAAACAACCATTCATCCTTCCGCCTTAATATCATACCTTCGAATTTCCGAGTAGGTATACCCGTAATATTAATAGGATCTTTAGAAAGAGAAAAAAAACGGTACAAAAGTTCTAAATCAGTATTTCGGACTGTTAGGGCTCAGCCAACATGTTGACAACTGCAACATGAAAACACTGAAAATTAATTACTTTCATTTTATTATATATACTGAAATATTATTAGTTAACGTTTTATTTAATATTGCACCGGGTTTAAACCCGGTGCTTTGCCCATCTGTAGATATAACTTTTTGTACCCGTAATATTAATAGGATCTTTAGAAAGAGACGGTACAAAAGTCATATGCGTGGGCACCTCTGTCCCACTCCTAAAACACGGCTATAGAACTGCTTAGTGCCAGAAGCCATTTAATTAACAGAATCCTAAATAAATGTAAGTAATTAACATTGCGTTATATAGAAAAAAAGGGGGGTAAAGAGGTTTCTTCAGGGTCGGCAACGCGCGCGTAATACCTCTGGTATTGCAGGCGTTCATAGGCTACGGTAACCGCTTACCATCAGGTGGGCCGTATGCTTGTTTGCCACCACAGTGCTATAAAAAAAACTGTTTTCAATTGTGGCAAACCCAGGTATTGTGTTTTGAAAACAAAATTACTGAACCATTTTTAATAAAACTTCTGTAGAACCAATCTGTAAGTATATCCTTTTAAAACAAAAAGTTTTTTTTCAAATCGGTTTACAATTACTGGAGTTATGAGAAAACAAACATTTAAAAAAACAACCGAATAGAGAACATTGTTCTTGTTGAAAATAGGATTCATTTTTAATCATTTATGTTAAAGATTGTAAAGGTGTTTGAATGTTTATTACTCGATTACTCTTAAAAAGATTTTAGTTAAATTTATTGATACTTGCTTGTACCCGCGACTCTTCCCACTGAGTCGGATTACATTTCTGAACTGGGGTTAAAAATAGCCTATAATCTTTTCCATGTCAAATTATACGTGTATACTAAATTTCGTAATGATTGGTTAAATCGTTAAGATGCCAAGTAACAAACATATATACTTACACATTTATAATACTAACGAAATCCCATGACTTTTCCTTCTTCGCAGTCCCTAACCGCTTTACTCTTCTGCCGCTCTCTATAAGTCGTTTTCAATCATTTTTACACAGTGTAATGCAACTGCATGATTGATGTGCTTTCATAGACGCCCTGCGACATCTCTAACGGCCAGTGATCGGTCGTCCCTCAAATTGGAGACCGGTAGACAGCAGAGCTCGCCAGTTCGGAGGCCGACCACATACTCATTTGTTGCAGTATCCGGCCGTTCGTTTACCTTTGCGTCCACCAAGTACCCTCCGTTCTCCGGCATTCCGCCACCCGTATCCAATAGCGAGGACGGGATACCTTAAATACTGTACCGCAAACCATAAAAAAAATCCCATGACTTTACGTACGTAAAGTTATTTTATATTCTAAGTTAAGGTATAGGTTCGGATAACTTACAACATTGAAATCCGTTTAGTAAATTTTGTATGAAAGATTCACAAATATGCATGCATATATGTATGTTGTTATCTCTCATAAATATTTATATAATTTACGAGTTTTTATATACCGCCATTTACTCTCTCTCTCTGTTTAGCGTAACGGTTGACTGGTAGAGAATACCATCAGGCATTAAATCCGCCCTGTAGACATATTTTAATGTGTATAAAAGTATAAATAAATAAATATAGATGCACCCTCATAAAGTTTCCTATCTAACGTTCTCGTTTGGTATTTTTTGTGTGACAAAGTAACAAATATCCATGCGTATAATAACATCTTCGCAAACATCCCTTTATTATGATCAGTAAAGAAGAATATATACACGCAATGCCGCGGGACACAACTAGTATTATATACGATCCAATCGCAAAGAAAAATCATTTCCTTTTTAATAATACCGATTATACATCTTTATAATAATTCACTTACGGGCTACGCAAAACCCCATAGGTGTTTTATTCTTTGTAATTCCCGGCTATGTAGCGATTAGGGAACGGATAGGAACAGATCTCGGCAATAAATGAAAAGGTTCCACTAAACAATAGGGAAAGGATAACTTTGGCATGATGGGTTTGTTTTCTTTGCTTTTCTCCTATTTCTTAACCAATATTTTTGCTATGTGAAACCGGCTTAGAATAGACCACCCCTTAATTCCACCTTAGAGCGACTAAAGGAGGGCGAGGATTAAGCAGGAGGGTCCCTCTTAAAACATCCTGCCAATCGTGGCAACTAATGGCGAAACCCCCTAAAGGGGATATCTTATGTTCAGCAGCGGATAATTAAAGACTGATATAATGATGGCAAAAGAAAAAAAAGAAGCTTGAGGCATTCGAAATGTGAACATGGAGGAGAATAGAAGGAATAAACTGGGCAGAAAAGCTATCGAATGAGTCCTGTCCTGAAAAGGGTGAATGAGAAACGAACATTAATAAAAATAATAGAGAATAAAAGAGGCGAAATACTGGGCCATCTTATACGACATGATAATTTTTTAAAGAACATAGTAGAAGGAAAAGTAGAGGGCAAAAAAAAGAAGAGGAAGACCGAGGAATAACTACATGGGACAGATAAAAGAAACACTAAGTATCATGTCGTATAGAGAGGTCAAGAATATGGTCTGTGATAAAACTGGCTGGACGAAGATGCATGAATAAGGTAGTAGCACCGACAAGAGGAAACCCTTAAAGGAAAAGAAGACAATGATGATGGTTATTAGTTATCATTAAGAAATTTTTCAATATTTTAATAATTTTAAGTAATTTTAAACATTCCCGTTGTTTATACATATTTTAAACACACAATCGGGATTTAACGCAATGTAAAAGCTTTTACAGGTAAATAGTACCTACATAACTGCTTCTTTATTGCCGACGTTTCGACGTGGATTACACCACGTCGTGGTCACGACAGGACTGAAGTGAGCGGCGTCTTCGTCTGCCAGCTCGTGCATTCTACCACTAGGTATTAATGTATTTACCTGTAAAAGCTTTTACATCGCGTTAAGATCCGAATGTGTATTTAAAACATGTAATAATTTTCTCTTTATAAATATTTTTTCATAGTAATTTTATACTCTATTCTATTGTCGATTAGTTTTATTCTCATATGTATTCACACAATACGCTGTTTTCTATTTGTTGAACAAATTAATCATTTATTAAATTATTGTGATTATGGGTGAGGCTTTGTATAATTGATGAATAAAATAACTAAATTCAATTTAAAACAAGAAACGAATCTACTTGAAAATCTAATGAATATAAATTTTGACGAATAAATCACGAGGTGCGGACTGCTGCCATCCGAGAGGGCAGTCTCATATAACGGCTTCTGCGTTGGTTGGTTAACTTACATAGATTATGGGTTGTTAATTTAAGGAAATTGCGATAGTTACGCAGTAACAGATATTTAGTTATTGGTATCCTATGCTACGTCAAGGTAGCAATACACATTTTTTTATTTCTTTTTAATTTACATATTTATTTATGCTTTTGCACATATTACACGATGGATCTTTTCAGGTAAAAAAAGAATGTTCCAAATCAGTTTAGAACTGGCGGAGTTATGAGGTAACTTAAAAATAAAATACAACGGAATTGATTCCTTGAATTCCTTTGTTTTTTAATTCGGCAAAAAATTTATTATCCATATGAGTATTTCCCTAATCTCATTACTTATACTTCACTCCAAACATGTCTTCAAGAATTTTATTCCTCCCAAATTTCGCTAACAGAATTACCCAAAATTGAGAAAAAAAAACCTCCCAATTTGCAAACATTGGTTCCGCTAGGTCATCGCATTGAGCTCGGCAATTTTCTTAGAAATAATGACAATGTGCTGTTACTAGGAATTAGAACATAGAAGAAAGCACCAATTGAAGGGACCCTTAGGGGTACCACGTTATGTAACACGCATATTGTGTCTGATAGAAATCTTTTTGTTATCGAATATAAATATATTTCGTGTAAATATTCGCGTATATCGTTTTTAGCAACTATTATAACTGTTCGAAGAAATATCAAATAATATTTCCAAGTTCCGAGAACACGTAATAGTCGAGTGCAAGTCAAGTATGACAATTATTTATAGTAAAGGTCTAGTTATATGTTGTTTATATAAAATATGATAGAATATATATTTTTTTATACAACTTAGAATGGCAAACAAGCTGACGGCCCACCTGATGGAAAGTGGTAACCGTCGCCTATAGACATGAACAGTAAGTACCATGGACATAACAGAGTATACTGTTTCGCCCATGATACCCCCCATGCGTTGCCATTCCTGTGGACTCAGGTGTTATTCCTCTATACCCAGTAAATTCACACCATATCCCACTCTTCAAACCGAAACACAGCCATGCAAACACAACTGCTTCACGGTTGAAACACGAATGAGACAGAGGTACCCAAGCAATCGACTTTTGTACAAAGTCTACCTCTGGTAAATATATAGAATATTGAAGTAAATAGCGTTTAAACAGAATAACAATAAAAATATTAACACGAGACGTCCTTTGCCGTGTGACATGTGGCATCCCGGGATCGAATGGGCTACCGTTTCCTTTCCCATGGATATCGTAAGAGGCTAAGGGAACTTAATAGTCAAATGATGGGCAGCAGCATTACCAAAGCCTAACTGCGGTTGCCAATTTGGCTACCAAGCTTGGCAACTACTGGCAAAACTCTCCATATATGGGAAGCCTATTAACGGTTGATATAATGATAATAATGTCCAGTTGTCAAGTTTTTTCAATCGATATTTTTTTTAAGAAAAATGTTCCGATTATTTTCCTTATCAAAGGACCGTTATCTTTTCATTACTAGTGGGTGTCGTACAAAAATTGGATGCCTCTGTCCCGTTCGTGTTTTTGCTGTGCTTTCATGGCTGTATTTCGGTTGGAAGGGTGGGATATGGCAATAATATTCGATATAATAAGTTATGTTAAAACAACGTAACTTGAATTTACATATCGATAAATATATCTAAAGCTGTTACGTCAATCACTAAGTTCGGTACTAGAATAATTTTGACTTTTAAAAATGGAATAGTTTTACTTAAGATTCTATTTTTAAATTCAATTAAAAATTGAAACTAAAGTAAGATATTCTATTTATTGGTTGATTGTTTTGAAAGTCTTGTATAGAAACAAATTTAAGCACACTTTAGCAGGAATGATAGTTACTTTGAAAATGTAACTTCTCTGGAAAGTAGCTTGTATCTGTATGTGAAAAGGATCGTCAATTTGCTCCTATATAAGCGTCATGCGTTATTAGCTATATGTATATCTATGGATATAAGTATCAGCAATGCATCTCGTTGTTTATTCGTGTATATTAATAATTGAAATCTCTTTTTTATGCAGCAATATATACTTATAATATTACTGTGTAATTTCAGCATGGAATAAGTCCCCTTTCCTTTTACGTGGGTGTCGTAAGAGACGACTAAGGGATCTTAATGGTCGAGGACTATACAGTAGCATCCCTCTTAAAACATCACCTAAGCCTAATTGCGGTTTTGAACCCACCTGCCCAGCGTGGCAACTATTGGTAAAATCCCCCTTATAGGAGAGGCCTATGTTTAGTAGTAGACAATTCAAGACATTGCTGATGTGATGCGTACGATGATACTTGTAAATTATACATGACTGAAACGCGAAATTCCTAACTAAACCTTCCACGTGCTAAGTACTTTTCTAATTACGCCACGAAAACTTTGTATCAGCTGGCAAATTTTTGAATCTCGTTTTGCTGACATTAATATTAATTTAGATGCCATTTACTGAGTTATAAATTAAGTAATGGCTCCTTTTCCTGCATTATATAATATCTTTCCAGAGGGAGACTTTGTACAAAAGTCGATTGCTTGGGTGCCTCTGTCCGTGTTTCAACCGTGAAGCGGATGTGTTTGCAAGGCTGCGTTTCGGTTTGAAGGGTGGGATATGGCGTGAATTTACTGGGTACAGAGGAATAACACCTGAGTCCTCAGGAATGGCAACGCATGGGGGGTATCATGGGCGAAACAGTATACTCTGTTATGTCCATGGTACTGCTCATGTCTATAGGCGACAGTTACCACTTTCCATCAGGTGGGCCGTCAGCTTGTTTGCCATTCTAAGTTGTATAAAAAAAAACTTATTACTATAAAAATTATTTAATTATATCTATTTTAAATAGATAGATAAATAAATATATAATTTATTTGCAGTACTAACAGCACACAAACAAAAACAGAAATAGACAAAAATACACAGTAAACAGAGATAAAAGAATGCGTATACAAAAAAAAAAGAGCAAAATCCATCTACGAATAAACAATTTTTACATGAATTTATTCATTTATTAATGAATAATTCAACGAATGCATGACTAACATTAGAAGTTTAATGTTAAAATCTGAATCTCTGCATTGAACCGAGTCGCGTGCAAATATTTGATTTGGAACTTGTTCTTAAAATTTTACATTAAAATAGGCTTTTAAGTGAATAAAAACATTTTTCAGTAAATCAATTGTAAAGTTACTCATAAAATTTTTTGTTTATCAGACCTCTGTATTCTGTCGGTAATGTATTATATATTTAACTGCTAAGTAGGTACAATTTCTGTTGTATAATGCCAATCTATGTCGAAGTACTATAAGTAATATCTCTGCAATTTTTCTCTTTAACAAACATCTTTAATCTTTCTAACAATTTGTACAGTGTTTATAAACAAATTTACATATTTCGAATATGTACAGACATGGATTTTACCCTTCATTCGTGTGCTAAGGTAACACAAAGTGGTCATAACTTAGTATATTTCTTTGCCCTCCAAAGAACAAAACACTGATATTCTGTTGTAGCCAAAAGCCTATCTGTTGTATAGTTAGTTGTAAATTTAAATAGTAAAAGATTTGTTTAGTTCACAGTGAAAGATATATTTTTATATAAATAATTTTTAAAATTTAAACAATTAAATAAATTCTATTTTATATTTATTAAGTGTAAATTTTATAGTAAAAAATATCCTATTAATATTATAAATACGAAAGTTTGTAACGATGGAATGACGGATGTTTGTTACTTTACCAGAGGGAGACTTTGTACAAAAGTCGATTGCTTGGGTACCTCTATCCCATTCGTGTTTCAACCGTGAAGCAGTTGTGTTTGCATGGCTGTGTTTCGTTTCATAATAAAAATTTGAAGGGTGGGATATGGCGTGAATTTACAGGGTACAGAGGAATAACACCTGAGTCCTCAGGAATGGCAACGCATGGAGGATATCATGGGCGAAACAGTATACTCTGTTATGTCCATGGTACTGCTCATGTCTATAGGCGACGGTTACCATTTTCCATTAGGTGGGCCGTTAGCTTGTTTGTCATTCTAAGTTGTATAAAAAAAACTTTTTTACGTAAAATCTAATGAACGGATTTGAATTTAATTTGGAGGATACTGTATGTAGTGTTTCACGCAAGTGGAGCAAATATATATAGTTAATAGTGAATAGACCTCTAATGTTTAACTTCAAACCTTATCACATAGCTACTAAAAAAAATGTTGCAAGTAAAAAATATACTAATAATCATAATGGCTAAGGGAACAGTTAGAGGCATTCGTCGGCTGTGTACTTTGTAATAATTATTAAGAAAAAACCGTTCTTACTTAAGTCTGTACATAAGTTATAAGCTTGTTAATTTTTTAAAATACTACTTATTTCAGTACTATATATACTTAATTTGTTTTGAAACTCACAGTTATTATGAGATTTCGTTTGTGAATTAACTACTAATTACTTTTTTTTTTGTAATTATTTAATTATAAAAAATAAATTAATTAACTAACATATCAGTGCAAAGTTGAAACTGGTATATACTTTTTATTTATTTATTTTTGCTAGGGAATTCTGTTTCCCTAAGTCTGACAGCTATTTACGCTTCGCTTCTGAGGGCCTACCATGAAATGTTTTCCGAAATTTCAAATCGATACGAAACAGAAATTTGATGTTAAAATTTCATAATACATGGCGTTTGGAAATATTAAAAATGTTAAAATATTGTTCCTTTTGACTTTTATGATAGGATGTATGACGAACGAAATGTTAAACTCTATTTATTGGTCCGATTTTGGTATAAACAAAAACACGAAATTGAGTCCGAAATTTCGGAATTTCATTTCATGGTAGACCCGCTGGATCCTAAGCGTAAAGGTGTTTTTATGTTTTTTTTTTTTTATTGTAGATTTAATATTGTTTTCATTTTTAAATATTCTTATAAGGTAGGTATATATTAGGATATTTTTGTCACATTTTAATGGATATCAAGTTTCTAACATACTTTACAAGATCAACATACATGTCATCGGATGTGACTTTTTAAACGAAATAATGATGACGAATGAAACAGATGTAAACACCGTCAAACATTAAAGAAACAAGTTTCAAATTACCGTTACCTTTGTATAAAACAGGATACTTATCGCCTTTGTCGGCGGTTCAGGATAAGGGCTTCATTAGTGACAATCCTGATATATTGGTACGGATGGCAACCCTAGTCACTGTAGATAAATTGGGGTGGGGGTGGAAAAAATGCCTTTGTATCCCTCAACGCCCTACCCACCACCCTGAGGCTTACTGGTGCGCTATCTTCGGGTATTTGCGGCGATGTTAAAGGGTGAATTTATATGTACCGAACATTGATACACGAGAGATCTAAGATTCACATGCTCATATTAGTGAGCGCTTAAAAGTATCCTGAATCGAAGTTAAACAAATAGTTAACATAGATTATGAGTGAAGTATAAAAGTCTATGTCTTGATATTATATTTTACTAGTTACTTGCCCTGGTTACATGATGGTACAAATAAAAAAATGAGACTATCTTCTGTCTCTCTCTGTCTCTCTTTTTATATAAAGAGAGAGAGAGAGAGAGAGAGAGAGAGACAGACCCTTTCTTAACTCAATTTTTTTCTACTTTTTCATATATTTTTTTCAAACATTTTCTTTCATAGAAACTTTAGCCTGATAATTACAAACACGATAAAAAGAGAATTAGCCAAATTGGTGTAACCGTTCTGAAGTAAAACGCTTGAAAACATTCGGCAATTGATTTTTATGTAATGACACAGTTTTATTAAAAAAGTAATAGGACGGCAAGAAATAAGCGCAAAAAGGTTTTTAAATGTGCCCTATTCTTAGTATTGTTCTTTAGTTTTCCATTGTATATTTAGGATTTTTTTATGTACCAACAAACGAAATATGATCCATTTCCGAAAAGAATAGTTTTTAGGGAATAAAATATAAGGGAAGTTGAACACTTATCGTAAAAATGAACTCTTGTCCCAAATATTATATTTTTTCTCAAAAATGTTTTGATATATTTAACAACAAAAGTAATTAATTTAATTTTGGCTGTTTAAAAATTGTACACTGCTGTATCCGCTGACATTGATGCTCCTTTCCACTTTAGGTTTGCTGGAAGAAAACTCTATCAGAGTTAAGCTCGCCTTTGTACTTTTGTTTATCTCTGTCATACTTTTATAACTAATGTGTACAATAAAGTATTAAATAAAAATAAAAAATAACAAAAGTCACTAAACAATTAGAAACGATAGTTGTTACACTAAAATTTGGTTAAGAGCATTATATTTTCATTGTCGTTTTTTAATTTCCCAACGTGCATCTAGAGTTCTTTATGTATCAATGTTACAAAAGACAATTTTCACTAATAGATCTCATTGCCGTAGTCGAGCTCCTGATGGGTTCCGTTTAGTTATTCCGCTAAGTAAACAACAATCACGCCTTTTCTTAGAAACAGTTGTTATGTAATGTAAACAATTCTGGTTAATTATTGTATTGTATGTAACATAACTACAAGTGTGTTATTTTGCAGGCAAATAAAAACAAGGGATCGAGTTATATAAATATGCTGATTTTTAGCTTCAATTGGGTGTAAATTTTTTTGATGGAATCGTGAAACTTAAGACAAGTTATGCTCATTGTAATGTCCAGACTGATAGCGTGTTGGACCGGATGGTTGGGCTCCCTATAATATGATTGGGCATGACGATGGCTAGTTTATCCGTCACACTCGTAAACGGGCGCTTCTAATAGGGACTGATCTGTTTAAGAATTTTATTATTTCAGGCATTAACTGTCCATTGCTGAATATAACGTTTTCCCATAAGGGGAGTTTAGCCAGTTGCTATGCTTGGCAAGCGGGTTGGTAACCGCAGTTAGGCTTTTATAGATGTTTTAAGATGGACACTGCTGCCCATCCCTCCACTTAAAGCTTCTTTACTCGCCTCTTACGACACCCATGGGAAAGGCAGGGTGGTCAATTCTATGCCGGGATCTGCATGGCGACTGTTCGACAATACTGTGACTGATTGTAGTTTTTTATTAAAATGAAGTTGTAAGAGACATTTTATATATCATTCTCATTTTTTTCGTAAATTGAAACTTTTATTAAAAAAATACAACAGCTGAGTTTTTTGCTGTATATTCTCAGCTGAAACTGTACACGGAACTGAGCGGTAGATTTATAAAAAAGTGACTATTCAAAAATGCTCGTATTTAGGTTTATTTTAAATTTATTTCTGTTTTATTAATTTTAAAAATACTAGTACATTTTACTTTTAAAAATCTGTCAAGAGTACCTCTGTCACACTTATATTACTACTGTAGTTTTGCTTCCTATATGTATGTCAATACTATATTTCGTAATGTTTACCATAGTTTTTATGTATAAATGTATATATATATATATATATATATATATATATATATATAACTATTTCGTTTAGGGTTTTAATTTAAAGATCAGGATTTGGTAATAAAATTACAGGGTATAGAGGCGCAACGTCTTAGTTCTCGGAAAAGTTAACTCTTGAGGGTTACAGCTCATATGTAGTCTTTCGTGTTTTTCTATCTTCATAATGGTACTAGTTTTTGTTTTTTTTTTTTTTTTTTATTATTATTTAGTTTTCTGCCCGTTCATACCCATAAGCTTTAGAACTAGGAAAACCAATGATATAAATATTTTCTAGATAGCGTAACATAATAAAAACATACGTAATTGTAATTTTTTAAATTAAATATTCATGAATATAAAAACTGCATTCACTTTGCATTGTAATAGTTTATGTGTTACGTCTAAAATAGCATATATATAGACAGAGAGATAAAATTTCTTAAAATTGTTATTTTTGTCTTCTATTTGTTATTTTTGTTCTATTTGTTATTCTAATTGTTATTTTCGGTTCTAATAAGATCTTTCATTCCAATTTTCTTTAAATATTGTCCTATGTATAGACAGCATCTACTTATACAATTGTATTAGTAGGATGCGTTGCTTTCTATGTTTTTAAAATAGTATATAATTATTTTTATTTAATAAATAAATTAATATTAATACTAATTACTGTGCATAATTTAATAATAGTGCTAACGCTCACCAGATGCATGTCTATAAATAAATAAACTAAATGTTATAATAAAAATCAGAATATAGATTTTACACTGCCAATTATATTTTGCAGTTTACAATTTGCAAATTACGTTAATCCGTGGAATATTTAATTAATTAGTATTCCACGAAGTTAGTGAGAGCTTTGTTTGTAGCTTAACTGTAGTGCATTCATACCTGGATGAATGTGATATGTTGTGTGTACATTAAAATTTATAATACATTAGTTATTTTACAGAACTAGGTGTTTTGTTAAAAAAAAAAAAAACTCATTTTCAATAAGTATTCGCAATTTGTGCGCCATATGGTTAATATCAAAACTCCCAGTAGTGACCTATTAATTTGCCAGAAGGTGCCTCGGTTAGAGACAAAACGTGTGTGGATTGAATGACGGTAGGAGATGGATGGAATGTGGAAGGTTGCAGAAATTCTGGTAATAATAATAGTAGCAAATAATAGTTTTCGAGTGTCAGCAATGGCACGTATACTAATGGTAACGGAATTAAACAAAATCATTCTAATCAATAAACTATCATCTCTTTTTATACAATTTTTATCAACAACTTTTTCATATTACTGGAAGAAACTGGAGATAGCTCGCCTTTGTGCACTAGTATGTTTGTTTTTTTTTTTTTGTCAATAAAGAATGGAAGAAAAATAGTGGCAAACAAGCTGACGCCCACCTAATGGAAATGAAACGTCGCCTATAGACATGAGCAGTACCATAGACATAACAGAGTATACTGTTTCGCCCATGATACCCCCCATGCGTTGCCATTCCTAAGGACTCAGATGTTATTTCTCTGTACCCTGTAAATTCACGCCATATTCCACCCTTCAAATCGAAACACAGCCATGCAAACACAACTGCTTCACGGTAGAAACACGAATGGGACAGGGGTACCCAAGCAATTGACTTTTGTACAAAGTCTCTCTCTTATCCACAGCTTCACCCATATAACAGGATATGTATAACTAGATGATGTCTGTACATAGAAGATTTTTAAGAAATAATGGTAGAATATGAATATAAAACGGTAATGAAATTTCTTTGTCTGATTGTTTATTTGCATTTTTGTTGCGGCATTACGCAAAAAATGCTGCATTAAATTAGAAGCGGTTTTCACATATATATTTGATGGAAAGTAACCATCACTTATAGATAAGAACAGTACCATGGACATACAGAGTTTACTGTGTCGCCCATGATACCCTTCATGTGTTGCCATTCTTGAGAACTGTGTTTTTTTGCTGGGTGAAAATGGTGTGGTAACCCCGCCTGCGCTAACGGGATACGCTGGCGGAGCACCAGTGAAAGGTGATAGATGAGAATGAAACAGGCCAGTTAGCCCATCATGATGAATTCATCAGGAATTAATCAGGATTCTCAGTATCCATTACTAATAATCCCTTTTCCCCCTGAGAACTTTGTTATGCCACTGTACCCTGTAATTTTACTGTCCTTTAAACTGAAACACAGCCATGCAAACACAACTACTTCACGGCAGAAACTCGAATGGTACAGAGGTACCCAAGTAAACAACTTTTGTATAAATTCTCCCACTGGTAAATGTATAATAAGATATTATTTTGCCCTTGTTAACAAATGTAACTATTCAACAATCAGACTGTTTTCACTAACCCCTCTTGAGATTAAAGTTGATCATTGTTTCGGTTAAGTGGTTAAACACAAAACAGGATTTAACTGAATATTTTAGTTTTCAAATTTCTCTTATATTATTTAACTAGCTATACACCGCTGCTTCTCAAGCATGAATCAATACATAAGGTATCCTATGTACTAAGTTAGGATATAATTTACCCGTGTATTAAATTTCATTCAAATCCGTTTAGTAGTTTTTGCGTAATGTTTATATTTTTGATTGGAATAATTCTTACGAGAATTCTAGAATATTCTTTTTTTTTATGCCACTGAGGTGGCAAACAAGTATACGCTTCAGCTGGTGGTAAGCGGTTACCGTAGCCTATGAACGCCTGCAATCCTGAGGATATTATGCGCGTGTTGCACTTTGAAGAAACCTCTTTACCCAATTTTTGATGAATCCCATGCTGTAGTCTCTTGGAAAAACCTCGACAGGGAGCTCATTCCACAACCTGAGTGTTCGTGGGAGGAAGCATCCTTGAAATACGAGTATGATAGAGTAACAAAGGTTCATCCATTCATTGATCCTTACAAATTTTCGCATTTATAATCCTAGCTGTATCCCGCGGTTTCGCCCACGAGAATGAGTACATAAAATATCCTGTACACTAAGTTAGGATATAACCGACCCATGTATCGAACTTCATTCAAATGATTCCAAAAGTTTTTGGATGAAAGCGTACCAAACATACATCCATCCATTCATTTCGCATTTATAATGTAAATAGAATTATTTTACTTAGTTATTTTTGATAAGTTTTCATTAATATACACTAACAGATTTAAATCACAAGGGTCAATGGATGACAATGAAATGGTTACCCTGTCTGCGCTAACGGTATACACTGGCGGGGCATCAGTGAGGGATGATAGGTGAGGATGAAAAGGTTGGTCAATTAGCCCACCGTGATGAATACACCTGGAATTCAGCATGATGGTTTCCAGGGGGAACCACGTGGAGTTCCACATGATAGAGTATAGTACTAGTAGAAGGGACTGATAGTCCGCATTACTAACAATCCCTTCCCCCAAATCACGAGGGTCTCACGAGAATTCTAGAATATTCTGTGACATTCATAGCGCATTTTAACTTACAGTTACCACTTGCTAGCGGTGGGCTGATGGGTTATTTACTATACCAAATTGCAGTACAGAAGCTGTGGCTCAAACTCGCTGAGCGGTTGAAATTGGTAATTTCTTACAATCTTTGAATTCAATATTTATATTAATAAAATAATAATACATACAATATTTATTATAATAATATTACGTATATTGTTGCATCAATTATTAACTGTCCACTGTTGGACATAGCCTTCCCTATAAGGGGAATTTTGCCAGTGATTTCCACGCTTGGCAGGTGACTTGGCAACCGCAGTTAGGCTTTTGGTGATGTTTTAAAGAGGACGCTGATGCTTATCCCTCTACCATAAGCTCTCTTAGTCTCTCTTACGATACTCACGGGAAAGAAAAGGGTGGTTTTTTTTTTATGCTGGGACCTACACGGCTAAAATATAGATAATCTATACTTATAATAAATCTGTAGAGAGGTCAATTCTGTACATGAAATATATTTCCAAAATAACTATCTGGGGGTGATTAGTGATCGATACTGATGCTAAAAATGCAATCAGTATAATTTTTGTCTGTCTGTCTGTATGTTCGTTATAGAAACAAAAACTACTCGATGGATTTTAACGAAACTTGGTACAATTATTCTTCATATTCTTGGGCAGGTTATAGTATACTTTTCATCACGCTACGATCAATAGGAACAGAGCAGTGAAGGGAAATGTTGGGAAAACGGGAGAAGTTACTCCATTTTTAAGCTTTCGTCGCGAGTGCAGCCTTAATGGCCACTTTTTAAAATATAAAAATGTCCACCCGTGCGACGCCGAGACCGGCCGCTAGTAATAATATAATAATATATTATAAGAAAGGTATTCCATTCAGAATATAAACACTGAAACGTATAAAGAAAAATACATGTCACTTCTACCTAGAAATGTATTCTTATGACATCTTATGTATTACAATATGTTCTTTTTGGCGCTGGTGTATTCTCATTTATTTTCCATATCTCCTTGAGCGTTAAAAATCTATTTTTATACAGATACGTCTCTAGCTTTGTTCATATTTCTAACCTTGATACCCATTTCCAACCATTTCCTGATACTCTTGTTTTCTATTTTACTGAACTAGGTTTTTTTTTTTGATGGGTGAAAATGCTATGGTTATCCCGCCCGCGCTAACGGGATACGCTGGCGGAGCACCAGTGAAGGGTGATAGATGAGAATGAAAACAGGCCAGTTAGCCCATCATGGTGAATTCATCAAGAATTAACCATGATAGTTTCCAGGGAGAACCGCGAGGAGGTCGACCTGGTTGGGTATATTGCTAGCAATGGGATTCTTAGTCTCCATTACTAACAATCCCTTTCCCCCCTGAACTAGCTATTACCTTGTGGAAGGATTCACTGGTTATGTCATTAAAATAATTTAATTTAATTTAATTAATATATGTATGTGTGCGACTGCCAACACACGTAAATGGACTACTATTATTATTACCAGAAGTTCTACAACCATCCATACTAGGCGTCAATCACCGACCGCCATTTCGTCCACACACATGTTGTGATACGTGTTCACCTTTAAACGAGGCAACTTCAGGCAAATTAATAGATCGCTGCCCGGTTCCTTTGCAGTGCATTATTACTTAAGTTCTTAATATTAAACATAGCTACTTAGCTAAGTTATATAATATTCTTTTTCGAATATTCTATTTCATTTCAAGTAGGTAAGCAGTACGTAGTTTTCCCTTGAGGTGGCATTAGCTCTTTATGTGCTGAATAATATAGTACTTCGTGACGAGATCGTCTTCATATTTTTTTTAGCATAAGATGTTTTTTTTTCCACTTTGAAATAAATAAGGCACAAGGTTGTTTACTATATTACATGTATCACAATTGGGTCGATTCTGAGGTATCATTTATTTAAATCTATGTTTTAAAATTAAAATTTCAACTTGATATCGTAGCAAAACCTTTAAGGATCAATATGAACTAATATTTTATAATATTCAGATATGGGGGGGGGTTTGTTAATTATGCGGACTATCAGTCTCATTGTTAGCAATATGCCCAAAACGGTCGGCCTCCACGTGGTCCTCCCTGGAAGCCATCGTGCTGAATTCGCCTATAGACATGAGCAGTACCATGGATATAACAGAGTACACTGTTTCGCCCATGATACCCCCCATGCGTTGCCATTCCTGAGGATTCAGGTGTTATTCTCCTGTACCCAGTAAATTCACGCCATATCCCACCCTTCAAACTGAAACACAGCCATGCAAACACAACTGCTTCACGGTAAAAACATGAATGGGACAGAGGTACCCAAGCAATCGACTTTTGTACAAAGTCTCCCTCTGGTATATAAACTCCCGTGTATAAACCCTTCAATGTTTCGCCACATACGAGTAAATCACGACCACCGCCAGGGGGCGTATGGTTAGGGGAAAACTAATAGAATGCAATCTGCTTATTTCCGAATATACAATGTCTTTTTCTTACGAGTCGTAGTGTTGTATTGTTTGGTATAGATTAATCGATAGTCTGGTAATATAGTCGATAATATTTTATAATTGTTTATTATTTTTATTACAATACCCGTTAACTATCCATTGCTGAACATCGGCTTTCGCCTATTGGGGAGGTTTTGCCAGTAGTTGTCATACTTGACAAGAAGGTTGGTAACCACAATTAGGCTTTGGTGATGTTTGGTGATGAAAGAGTGACACTGTTACTCATCGACCATTAAATTCCCTTAGTCTCCTTTTACGACATTCATGGGAAAAGAAGGGGTGTGACCACATGTCTTTATAATCGATTACTGACCATTATTAGATTTTAAATCACTAAGAACTAAATTTTATCAATTATTCTTGTATTTTGCTTGATAGAACCCGAAACGAGGGTATCCGCAAAAGAATCAAAATAACCGACTTAGCAAGACAGATAAGCAAGCTTAAGTGGCAATGGGCTGGTCACATAGCTTGAAGAGCCAACGACCGATGGGGAAGCAAGGTTCTTGTGTCCGCGTACGGGCAAACGTAGTGTAGGATGGCCCTCACTAGATAAAATAACGACCTGAAATGCACTGTAGGGAATGAGGTGGCTCAAGACCGTTCTTTATGGCAGTCTATAAGGGAGGCTTATATCCTGCAGTGGATGGATAATGACTGAAATTATGGCGATGATGATAATGATTGATAGAAATTAGCGAGTATTGGAAAATTATATCGATTATATATAAATTAATCAACAGGATTGTTTTAACTAGCTGTCGATACAATCGTTAATATATCGATAAGACATTATATTTTCTATCGATTATAATATTTCTATATGTATTTTCGACAATAATCAAAGAAATTGCTTAAATTTAATCAGTACTGCGATTTAATTGATAAGTCATTTGATTATTAGGTTTTTATAGATGAACAATGTCGATTAATGGAAAAATCGTTTATTGGGCAACACTAGCGAACGAGAAAGAGACAGTACGTGTTTGTAGTATTGTGTTTGTATAAAGCAAGGGAGAGAACCCGGCCTCTGCTGTTGATGTCCCGATTTGTAGTTATTTGCCTTTATGATGGGATCTCCGTAGTCATTGGATACACATCTCACATGAACGCGTTCTCGTTATGGAAATATCAGCTGTCGTATAACTAGTTTACTTTACTAATCAATCCATCGGTACGTTAATAATCGAGTCGAATTCGAGTGAAAATCTGTAATGTCTCTATTGGCGACCAGCTGATGTAAACTCTTTAGATATTATTATACTTTTTTATACACATATACTTTTAAAATGTTCTTATTATTTGTAATTTCAATTTTATATTTTTTGACACATTAACTAATACGACATACGACTAATATGACGGTCTTTGACTAAAAATATCAATGGTATATATTATTTTGCATTATTTCGGAGACTATTACGGAGCGGTGGACTGTGATGAGATGATGAAATGATGTAGACATGGAGTTTAGTAGCGAAAAAAATGTATTACCAGAGGGAGACTGTGTACAAAAGTCGATTGCTTGGCTACCTCTATCCCATTCGTGTTTCAACCGAGAAGCAGTTGTGTTTGCATGACTGTGTTTCGGTTTGAAGGGTGGGATATGGTGTGAATTTACTGAGTATAGAGGAATAACACCTGAGTCCTCAGGAATGGCAACGCATGGGGGGTATCATGGGCGAAACAGTATACTCTGTTATGTCCATAGTACTGCTCATGTCTATAGGCGACGGTTACCACTTTCCATCAGGTGGGCCGTCAGCTTGTTTGCCATTCTAAGTTGCATAAAAAAATGTATAATTCAAGATTGTGTTCTATAAAAAAACACCGACTTCAATTGTGACAAAACCAGTTATTTTGTTTTAAAAACTAAACTACTAAAAAGAATTTAATAATATTTCTATGGGAGCAGTCTGTCAGTATTATTATTAAGCTTAAATTATATATACTTAAATAATACCTCCATACAAATTTAACAATTAGCTGACAAAAAGATGACCCGTTTTTGAGACTCAATGCTCTATCTATATAATCTAAGCCTTTCAGATAAAAGATAATTTTCCAAATATGTTCACAAATGATGAAGTTGTGAAGTAACAAATATGAACAAGAAAAAAAAAACAAACGTATTGAAAACCTCCTTTTATGATGTCAATGGAAAATGTACCGTATTAATGACACATTTGAAAATGGGCAGAATTTAGAATAATGCTTTACTGTTTATTCTCTGAACATCAAACGTAGCTACATGTCGATAACACACGGATGTCTATCAAAGCTGAATTACGGTTACCTTTCAACGGGGAAATAGCTATTTAATAAATTATCAGAACCAGGTGTTGTTTGCCCGGAGTCCATTATGTACGGTAAATGCGATGCTCTTTACTTTGTTAAGTGTTTAATTGTGAAAACAAATGCGAGTTTTAATGTACTTACCTATACCAGCCGTATGGTCCTTGCATAGAATGGATCATCCCTTCCTTTCTAATGAGTAACGTAACAACATTTTTTTTGTTTTGTTGCTTTTTATTTTCATTCTTTTATCTCTTTTACTGTGTATTATGTGTATGTTTATATTATAATTTGTGTTTTTTTTTATACAACTTAGAATGGCAAACAAGCTGACGGCCCACTTGATGGAAAGTGGTAACCGTCGCCTATAGACATGAGCAGTACCATGTACATAACAGAGTATACTGTTTCGCCCAAGATACCTCCCATGCGTTGCCATTCCTGAGGACTCAGGTGTTATTCCTCTGTACCCTGTAAATTCACGCCATATCCCACCCTTCAAACCGAAACACAGCCATGCAACACATTGTGTGTGTTAGTAATGTAAATAAATTATCTATCTATCTATCTATCTATCTAAGGGGTTTACATCATTATTTCACAAAATCTTATTATGTCAATTTTGAGTTCAATCAATATTTCACAAAAAATGCGAAATACATAAAAACGTTCATAAAACTTTTATTAATAATTGTGTATGAATATTTTTGTTTTCTTTTCTTTTTATAAGCAACGATTTTATCTTTAATAACTTAATTAATAAAAAAATATCAATAAAGTTCTTAAACTAAGTTATAATAATAAATACTTATGCATAAATTTACATAAAATAACAATTTCCAGAAACATAACGCGAGAAATCTTAGAATTCTAAGTAAGGACTAAGTTAGATTTTATTATTCAATAAAACTTTGGTGTTTGTACTTTAAAATTTAACTTTTGTATTTATAATTAAGTATTATTTAGTTAGTCAAAATTTATCCGGGTATTTCCGCACTTAGTCTCACAATGGAGAGATTTCGCGTGAAAACGTGATTAGTACAACTCAGGTTATTTGGAGAAGGCTAATTTATTTTTATTCGTAGTAATACTTAATCCTTTATTCCATAATAGAGTTAAAAGGATCTGTTAGAATACTAGCGCTATTTATTTATTTATATATATTTATTTATTAATATTAAATCAGTCATTAACTGTCTACTGCTGAGCTTCAATAGGCTTTCTCTATAATATCACATATCATAACCTTTAAGAAAAGAGTATATTTTTCTTTTTAAAAGGCCGGCAGCACACCTGCAATGCCGTTGGTGTTGTGGGTGATCATTGGCGGCGGTAGTCACTTACCATCAGTTGAGCCGCATGCTCATTTGCACAGGGGTTTAACACAAGTTTCTTTAGGGTCGGCAACGCGTGCGTAATACCTCTGGTATTGCAGGCGTTCATAGGCTACGGTAACCGCTTACCATCAGGTGTGCCGTATGCTTGTTTGCCACCTCAGTGGTATAAAAAAAAAACAGGTGTGTTATAAAAAAAGGAGAGTTTTGCTAGCAGTTGCTATGCTTGGCAGGCAGATTAGCAACCATCCGATTTTCCAAATGGGCTTACAATTAACGGAGTTATGAGGTGATATGTATTAAACTTCCTTCCTTTAATCACTTCCTTCCAACTAAGGGAGAGCGAGGGATGGGCAGCGGCGTCCCTTTTAAAACATCTCCAAAGCCTAACTGCGGTTGTCAATCCGCCTGCCAAGTGTGGCAACTACTGGCAAAATATCCCTTATGTGGAAGGCTTATATTCAACAGCATTAAAAAAAGTATAACCGAATTGAAAATTTCCTTCTTTTTAAAGTTGATCGAAAATATATTTTTCGATATTATTTTTTTAATTCTCATTATTATTTCAGCCGTTAATTTTCTTCGTGTTACAATATTTGTGAAAGTCATTAAAGGCTCCACGAGTTTCACTCATCGTCTGACAGATGGCGTGCCTACTGCTTATTTTACGACAGTTTCCATATTGATAGCTATTTTATGAGTCGCTCAGTACGTGACAGTCGAGTTTCAAGGTTCATAATTATGGGTTCAACCCGTGTAACAATATCTGATAATGTTGATAACAAAGATTATTATTTCAGGCCTTAGTCATGTTATATTTATATATTTAAATATTACACTACTTTCTAAGAGGTTATGTAGGAATTTTAGAGGTTTATACATAGTATTCGTGTTGCTAACATAAAGCAGTTGTGTTTACATGATTAGCATGCATGTATTATTTAGTTCTCAGGAATGGCAACGCATGAAGGGTATCATGGACGATACAGTATATACTCTGTTAAGTTCATGGTAGTTCATAGGTTCATATTTCCATCAAGCGGGCCGACAGCTTGTTTGCTATTCTAAGTTGCGCAAAAGAATATATAATTTTAGATATGATATATTAATTGGAATGGTAATGAAATGTCTGCTTGATAACACTTGTAATAATTATCTTAGAGTTAACACCAAATATTCGATATAGTGCATGCAATTTTTAACCTTCTCCAAAAACGGAGTAGATTCTAAATTCGATTGTATTTTTAATGTTTGTTACCTTACAACTCCATCGTTTTTAAAGCAATGTGGATTTTTTATTTGAAAAGATATACTTTTAGATGGTTTTATAGAAATTTTATATATGTGAAATATTTATTTAACTTTTTTTTTATACAACTTAGAATGGCAAACAAGCTGACGGCCCACCTGATGGAAAGTGGTAACCGTCGCCTATAAACATGAGATGTACCATGGACATAACAGAGTATACTGTTTCGCCCATGATACTCCACATGCGTTGCCATTCCTAAGGACTCAGGTGTTATTCCTCTGTACCCTGTAAATTCACGCCATATCCCACCCTTCAAACCGAAACACAGTCATGCAAACACAACTGTTTCACGGTAGAAACACGAATGAGACAGAGGTACCCAAGCAATCGACTTTTGTACAAAGTCTCCCTCTGGTGGCAGTTTACAGCCCGCCTGATTGCGAATGCCTGTAAAAAAAAATGCCTGTAACACTAGGGACTATACACGTGCGTTGCTAACCCTCAAGAAGCTTTATCGCGCACTTTTTTAAGAACCCCATGCCGCAGTCTCCAGGGAAAACCTCGGCAAAGATTATTCTGAGCATTCGGGGAAGAAAGCTCTTCTAATACCGCACTGTGAAGTTTTGTTTTTAAATCAGCATTGGTTTTGCTATTAAAATCAGTGTTTCTTTGTTTTTTGAAACAAAATCTGTTATGTCTATATGAATAGACACTACTAGCGCTCGTGTAGAGGTTCATGCAGTATTTTAACTATTTGGTTATATTTTTTTATAACATAGGGCCAAACAAGTATGCGGCTCACTTGATTGTAAGTGACTACCGCCGTCTATGAGCACTTACAACACCAGAGGCATTGCAGGCGTGCTGCCGGTCTTTTAAAAAGGAATATGCTCTTTTCTTAAAGGTTACGATGTCGTGTCGGTTCGGAAATTCTGCTGCCGGAAATTGACTCTAAAGTGTGGGTGTGCGTGGGAGAAAGTGTCAAAAAATTTACAGGGTACAGAGGAATGACACATAAGTCCTCAGAAATGGCAATGCATGGGGGGTATTATGGGGAAACTGTATACTCTGTTATGTCCATTGTACTGCTCCTGTTTATAGGCGACGGTTACCAATTTCCATCAGGTGGGCCGTCAGCTTGTTTGCCATTCTAATAAAATAAAAATAAAAAAAATGCTTGAGAACTGCCTATTGATATTTTTTTTTTTTTTTAATACGACTATCTTCCATGCACCGAGAACGTATTACAATTTTATTAGTATGTATTAAGAAGTATGTTTTGAGACTTATATATATTGCGATGCCTATAAACTAAAGAGGCATAAGATAAAGTCTGAATGTGAACTGAACTAAAACAGGTTTATTATAAGTTAATGCCTCAGAAGGCTAGGTACCTCATCTAACCCTTTGATCCCCGCCAGTTTCAGTAGTTAACGACATATAATTTACGGAACTAACTATAATTCTGCTTTATAATTTATGGCCCGTAATGGCGTAAGTAATAATATCTGCCAAAGGAAATCCGCGCCTAATGCATTAGATTAAGGTACAGATTTGTGTAGAGATAAGCCGGTACAGGAGGATGGATTAAGATGGCCGCGTAGTTACAAACTGGTCGTTAGAGACGCAATACTGGAAGTTTTGAACTTGTATAGGTGTGTATTTAATTCCGTCTCGCTTAATATTTTGTTTTTATTTTGTTCAAATTGTTTAAATATATATGTACAAGAGGAATTTCAAGAACTTACTGTGATTGTCGTATCCGACAACTGCAAAGCACCGTATACCCCTGTAATAAATAAATAATTATATAATCGTAATAATTAATATTATTACGTAATAATAATTATAAAATATAGCGTATAATAAATAAATAAACATGGCTCCCAAATGAAGTCAAAACGATTGTGGTAAATGACAGACGTAGTAAATTCATAAAATTCCAATTGTGCATGAATGTAGACATAAAAATGAATATAAGTTTAAAAAAATACTTAAATATATATACATTTATAAACTAACTTTTTGTAATGATGTAGGATTGACTTGCATTAGTCGATTTCGTATCATGAGTTACAAAATCAACAACTCAGTAAAAAAAAAACTTCAAAATGCGCGAATTTTTATCTAAATCCGGATATGTTTGTGTTTCCAAATTTTTTTTATCTTATTAATACGATAATGGTACACACTTATGAGGTTGCTAATGGGTTTTAAATGACTTTCAAAGGGAAGAAGGCTCTATTTGTCTATATTTTCCTTTTTTCCCTTGCTTAACCTTGTTTATAAGCTTTTTGTAGTGGATTTAAAAAACCTAGATTCTCAATATATTTATTATTTTTTAGCGAAAATCATGCGTTGAGAGCTTGGTCGGATACAACACTCCGCAACATAAGATAAACATATAAATATATGTATTGTGTGGAAACCGCGAATCGAACCTGCGACCATTGGATGGTAAAGCGGTGTGTTGAACCACTAGACTACCAAGATCGTAAAACACATCTAACAAACACGATCCACTCTGACCCAGGCTTTTCAATCAGTGTATTCTCAAAGGACGAATTGTCGGCCCTTGGCCTTTTACCCAAACTAACATTTTCAAGTGTACAGATGGTACGTGCTTGTACATCTCTCACCCCAAAGTTTTTTTCTTTTCCCGTTTCCCGAGTTCCGTAAAATTAAAAAAGCACAGATGCGCACTAGTTCTATTGAAATTTGAGTCTTCCGTACGTTTAAATTAAGTTTTATTTTCAATGGTGTTTTGGCAATGTTGTCCACGAACCGTTTTGTTCGCTTATTATTAGAAATCCTTACATTAGTTTACAAATTGTTGCCATTTTTTGAATATTTATTTATTTATTCATTTATATATGTATATATGTGTTTCCTTATAGCAGTCTATGGGGGAACCCTATGTTCAGCATTGGACAGATAATGGCTGAGATGGTAATGATGACATGTATGTGCACAAGGCGAACTTAATGCTAGAAGCATTCTGTCCCAGTCAAAATTAGGGAAGTGTTAGAATACTCGAATATAGTACCAGTAATTATTGATACAGATGCATACTAAAATTTACTGATATAAACAATTAAATATATATATATATAAATAACACATATATTTACACATATATAAGATATACTATATTATATATGAAGATGAGAATAATAAATAATACTTACTGCTCGGATTAAGTGTAAAAGTGGGCATAATTATTTTTTTATATTGTTCAAATATTTTGCTTGTTAAAGTAAGTTTATTGATAACAAACGAATTCAGAATCACTCCCTTTTTTGAAGTCGGTTTAAAAAGAAAGATATGACCTTCATAAAATAAAAAAATACCTTATAGAAATAAATTAGTTTTACTAGGACAATTAATATTATAGTTATTACAAGAGTCACTTCTATGGCGTGTGCTCAAAATTAATAATTAAAGAAACTCGCAAAAAAATCGACTCCAATGGTGACAAAACCAGTTATTTTCATTTAAAAACTAAACTACTGAATAGATATTAATAAAGTCTTTTACAGTGCAAGCTGCTAGACTTTGGAATTCCCTCCCAAATGATATTAAAATGGCCCAGACCGTTCATGCCTTCAAAGCTAAAACTAAAAGATTTTACAATATACGTACAATTGGCAGTTGAGTTATTTATATGTATAATAGTGCTTCTATGTATTATATATATATATATATATATATATATATATATATATATATATATATATACTCTGTTACTGGCTGTACCTAATGAACATAAAGAAAAAAATCACAACAGAACCTATTCTTTTGTTAAGTGGGTAGAAAATACTAGTTAAAAATTAAAAATAACAATACATAAGCCTTTCCCATAAGGGGAGTTTTGCCAGTAGTTGCCATGCTTGGTAGGCATGTTGGCAACCGCAGTTAGGCTTTTACAGATGTTTTAAGAGGGACGCTGCTACCCATCCCTCGCCCTTTCTTAGTCGAGTTTTACGATACCCACGGGAAAGGAAGGGATGGCCTATTCTATGCCGGGACCATACGGTGAAGCACGGCGAAAATATGTAAATACCACAGGATAATACACAACGCCATCTAGCAATCAAAATAGACCTTTTATTATTAATACTAAACAACTGATAGACATACTTATATATTTATATGATTTTGTAGATTTACTTACAATATAGAAATTAGGTTATAACAAAAATGTACACAGGCGGACTTGTTCCCTAAAAAGATTTCTTCCAGTCAACCTTGAGAACTCGAATGGAGAAATAATAAGCAAAAATAATACGATAAGTAATTAATTATATAATTTAAATATCTTTTTATACATAAATACATATTATATTACGTACCTAAAACTCGAACTAACTAACAGTGAAACCTTCTCTTTTACAAAGCCGATTAAAAATTTTGTGCTTATTATAATAAAAGTATCATGCGATAGAACAATTACGACGTGTTAACTTATTAAAATTTGTAATTAAGTAGCTATTTATTTTTCGTGACCTTAATATTACCTGCACGCATATTCTCCCCCTCCCACCGCCCTCCCCCTCCCCCTTCTTACGTCAAGTTATTAAACTCAACCGTAAGTACCGAACGTATTAACATAAAACCAGGAAGTGTCTTCGTTTATTCATTTACGTGAGACCACTGAGGCTCGAAAGTTGAAATTTCCAGAATATCCTCCTAAGAGTCCGTTCACATGCATCGTCTCGGAGAAGATAGAAGATTTTGTGAGCGTTTAAAATAAAATTTTAGATCATTGAAATAAGCCCCATTTTTGCATTTCACTTTTTTTTGTTAGTTCTCGAGTATTCTCATATCACAAAAGAAGTGAGACACTAAGAGTAGTATAAGAAAGGAATATGGAAATTTAATCCATAGGATGAGGTTGGATTTTGGATTTGAAAAGCTTATTATGTTCGCGTTCTCACTATGTGAAATCGGATAATACGATATTACAAGTACAAAATGTAAAAGTTTTTTCACACTGCACTCTATGGTTTTTACCCATATCTGGATCTTCTAGTCGTGAAATCTCTATGCTAGTACAAATTATTAGAATTCAAATTTGATAAACCAGCTCTACAACTGCCCTATGACCGTAGGGTCCTAGGACATGTGTAGTGATAAGTTCGAGCGACCAATAACTATAATGTTCCTTATCTAATTTAGTATAAATTATCGAGTCCAAATTCGATGAGCAAGCTCTATAAATGTCCTAAGATGGTTTAAGGACATATGTAGTGACAGGGAACACCAGTAATTGGTTGCTCGAACCTATCATTACACATGTCTTAAGACCCTACGGTCTTAAAACATGTATAGTGATGGGGAACATCAGGTATTGGATGCTCGAACCTATTATTACACATGTCTTAAGACCCTACAGTCTTAGAACATGTATAGTGATGGGAAACATTTGTAATTAGTTGCTCGAACTATATGTCCGGCCGATCTCACATTCTTTAGACATCTTTTGAACTATATCGGTTACTTTGGTTTATCTATGGATATCCGTTCCGGATTCTATCACACAAAACTAACAGTATCGTGAGTATAAATCGCAAGTAAATGATCCGTGTGGTAATTGAGCAAGAATATACTGGGTCGCCACTCCATTTCATCCCAGGGATATCGTAATGGCCGAATAGGGGATTAAAGTACCAAGATTAAATAGCAAGCGAAGGAAAACTCGAAATATAACCATATGCTAGGCCGCTTATATAGTATGGTATTAATAGACTAATATTATCTCCATATAGGGAAAACCTCTCTCTCAGATGTTGGTTTTTATACAAAAATTAATTGATACTGTACGTATTTTTATAAAAAAAAAATAAAAAAAAATTATGCAACTTAGAATGCCGAAAAAGCTGACGGACCACCTGATGGAAAGCGATAATTTTCAGTTATAGACATATATTAAGTGAATATGTCGCACAATACCATTAATTTTACATTTTTATAAATTATCTACAAAAGGGAGATTTCGTGCAAAAATTGTTTTCTTACGAACTTTTGTCCCACTCGTGTTTTTGCTAAGAAGCAGGTGTGGGATTATATTGCTGTATTTCAGTTTGAGGGAGGTTTATGGTAATGAAATTACAGGGTACTAAGGCATAACACGACAATCTTCAGGAATAACAACGCAGTAAGGATATCATGGGTGTTACAGTATACTCTGTTGTGGTCATGTTTATAGACGACGATTACTACTTTCCATTATGTGGACTGCTTGTTTGCAGTTTTAAGTATCATAATAGTACATTACTGCAGCGGCCAGCAACTGAGGCATTGATGGACGAACGTGCAAATGTGGGCCGAGGCGTAGCCGAGGCACACATACGTGAGTCCTTCAATGTCTAGTTGTGGCCAAGGCTTGTATAGTACTTTTCTCAAACAATGTATGGAAATCAAAAACACAATTTTACTTTTTAAGTTCAATGACGAATAACGAACAATAATAATTTTTCACGCGCCATAATGTGATATAATGGATTTTCATACAACTTTTGCCGGCATGTATCTGGCCAGTACGGCAATTTTGATTTATCTCGAAGAAGATTGTCAACATAATGTTCACATTTCCAAGCATGTTTGAAAAAAAAATATTGCCATTGTAAATTGTCCACTGCTAAATATAGGCTTTTCACATAAACTACAATAAGGAACGTTCTCTAGCTATGTGCATCAATTCCCTCCTCAGCAGCGTCCCTCTTAAAACATCTCCAAAGCCTAACTGCGGTTGCCAATCGTGGCAACTACTGGCAAAACCACCTAAGAAGGAGGCTTATGTTCAGCAATTGACAGTTAAAAGCTGATATGATGACAATGAATGTTAGTAAAACGATCTCGTATCCAATCATCTTCCCAAAGAGGGTTGACGTCAGGCAGGTGGCCGGTCGTAAAACTAAAAGCCAAATCTTTTTGTAATATGGATAAAATCATATTACGCCGACCCCAAATAATATTTGGAATAAAGGTAGGAAGATGATGATGATGATGATGATCCAGTCATCTTCAAAATTTCATTTTAGTGATTAAATATAATCACTCGTCTTTAATTAGAGTATTCACTCATTTATATAAAGCAGAATATATTTTCAGTATTAATTTTGTAGGTTTAATTAATTTGCCTTTAAACGGAAACCAAAGCAGTATTAATATTATTTATATATA
The DNA here is from genome assembly GCF_026898425.1 of Galleria mellonella. Lineage (NCBI taxonomy): Eukaryota > Metazoa > Arthropoda > Insecta > Lepidoptera > Pyralidae > Galleria > Galleria mellonella. Next base: position 2,970,640 of record NW_026442112.1, read on the forward strand.
TTCAAACACAAGTTTAATTTGATGTTTTGAAACGAGTGGGTTTTGGAAGTATGTAACCACTTCTAAATAACGTATCGAGATGTAATATATACAGGATTTTAAATTAAATCTCGAAGAACGTAAATATGTAAACTGAATCCACTTTGGTGTAATAATTTTTATATAATATTGGTATTTTTTATGATATTTTTTCATCTGTTCATGTCAACATTGTCTATTTACAGTTTCAATATATTAGAAAGGTTAAAAAATGTGAAATTTATGTCTAATACATCGATAAATTTATTTCTGTATATATAATTAAGATTGCGTCCCACAAAAAAAAAACTTCAGTTGTAGAAAAACCGTCTGTTAGGCATTTAAGAGGGGACACTTCTGCCCACACGTCGCTCGCCCTTAATCGCCTCTTACGACAGCCACGGTAAAGGATGGGGTGGTCTATTCTATGCCGGGACCACATGGTTTATCTTTTCATTGAATTCTATTAAAACAGGCTATAAAAGCAAAAGTACAAATAAACTATTACGCTTATATACGCTTATTTTAGATTCAGAGGAAACAAAACATATCACAACAAGCATGTACTTTTTTTCCACTTTACTCGTGAATCGTACCCCATTACGGTAAATGTCAATAAATATTGACGTCAAAAATCTATAAATATATTTATATTTCTTCCCAGTTTTGATCATGTTTCTAAGCAAATGAAGCGTAACTTTGTACGCGTGGGAGAGAGATTGACTCTTTATACTCTTGCAGGTTACTTATTCCGCCCAAATATATTTCGTGTAATGGGAAATAATTTCTTCCTTTCTGTATACAAAATACTCGTACAACAGAATGGTTATAACGAGAAGAAATTTAGTAATTATAATGAATCTGAGATACCTTCCTCAACGAGTATATTATTATAATAAAATCATATTATTTTTTAATTGGAACTTTAAGATGCGTTTGAAAGATGTTGACTAAGTTTTTTTATGTAACAAGCTGACGGACCAACTGATAGAAAGTGGTAACCATTGCATATAGACATGAAAGTGTTAATGAAATTTTGATACCTGAAAGATTTAAAATTTATGTAATTTTTTTTTATATGTATCACCAACAGATATATTACTGCTAAAACCCGGATCACGGTAAATCTGATTTTTTTAAACATTTATATCAGTGACATTTACCATAAATGTCAAAAAATAAACAAAATTAAGTTATGTATTAATTATGCTTAAGCTTGATATGTGGTGCTCGTAATAGTGGCCAGAAAGGTAGGCTAACCTAACAAAGGTTATGGTATGGTGAAAGCCTCAAAAATGACCTTCAATGAATGAGAAAAAGATTCTCAATATGATTGTATTTTTTTTAAAGTTCATTACCTCATTTTTTTTTTAAATTTAATTAGCATGCATAAATACATAAAAAAAACTGAACTTAAACTTTTAGTACCACTTAAACCTCTTAGGCTTGTGTGTGATAATATATTTCGTTCTCAAATGTCAATATTTATATAATAATTATATTAATATCATAACTCCGTCAGTTCTAAACAGATTTGGAAAAATCATTTTTTATCTGAAAGGATATACTTATGGATCAATCTCATATACATTTATTAATCGTATTCATCATTTCAGTAGTATTTTTAAATCAAATAACTGGTTGTATTACAGTTAAAGTCGATTTTATTTATGGTACACAATGTTTAATTATTTTTATTGAATCCTTACATTTCAATACCAATACCAATCTCATATGGTCATTTACAAGTATAAATATAAAGTTTCTTATATTTGTAATACGTGAACAAGTCTCGATCACATGCTAAGAACAAGAATTACATAGGAGTGATAAAATTGTCAATTCATAGCAGCCTAGTGTATAGAAAATGTTATACGGCCGTATAACCCTACCCAATTCAGATACAACCTGCTTCCACACTTTCTACATAAACTGTGTCGAATATATAATTTAGTAATGTAAAATTTGTTATTGACAAATAATTGACATATCAAACATTTTCTATACACTGGCCCGGTGTGAATAGAAAAAATAGCAACTGATGGTGTATCTTTCATCCTCTTTTTATTAATTATATTTGCATAAGAAGAAAGGAGACAACCATATGATTTACAGTTTTTATTTTATCATTCCTTCTATGTAATTCGTTGATTTTTAGATCACAAAATTTACAGTATTGCCATGCGCAAATAAGGTCGATATCTCTTGTGTCATTGACGAAACTAATCGAGTAATTGATATTGCTATTCACTCACATCGGTAACTGATACTATCACTGCCATCGCCTGCCATATTACCTGTAATTATTACTCGTGTATCAGATATTCGTAATTAAATAAGTATTCAATAATCTAGTATCAATTAATGCGAATGATATTAGGTTGAAATTTAATATCGACTATCGATTCAACAATCCAACCGTTAGCTGTCCTTTGATGTCTCGATTATCTATACTTATAATAAATCTGTAGAGAGGTCAATTCTATACATGAAATATATTTCCGAAATAACTATCAGGGGGTGATTAATGATCGATACTGATGCCAAAAATGCAATCAGTAAAATTTTTGTCTGTCTGTATGTTCGTTATAGAAACAAAAACTACTCGACGGATTTTAACAAAACTTGGTACAATTATTCTTCATACTCCTGGGCAGGTTATAGTATACTTTTTATCACGCTACGATTAATAGGAGCAGAGCAGTGAAGGGAAATGTTGGGAAAACGGGAGAAATTACTCAATTTTTAAGCTTCCGTCGCGTGTGTAGCCTTGATGGCCACTTTTTAAAATGTAAAAAGGTCCACCCGTGCGAGTTTGGGACGGGCCGCTAGTTAATAATATTTTCAACACAATGTATGTTGTTATAGAATAAATAAATGAAATTAAATATAGTTGGGTTGGGTTTTGCTAGTAGTTGTCATCCTTGACATGCGAGTTGGCAACCGCAGTTAGACTTTGGTGATGTTTAAAATGAACGCTGCTGCCCATCCCTCGACTATTAAGCTCCTTTAGTCCCTTACTACACTTAAAGGAAAAACGATTTGCCCTATTCTATGTTGGCCGACTTTGCGTCAAAGCGTCACGTAAAACTCCATACACCTCTTGAATGAGACTTCGGGATGAAGTTAAAACGATTGTCGTAAACGACAAACGTAATTGAGTATAAAAACAACACTATATCCACATCCTATTGTTTGCCTGTCAAAATGTCTCCAAGTTACAAAGGAAAATCATATTTTAGTTGTATTCTAACTCAAACATGTCCGCACTTTATTTTTTCACTGGAATTATTTTCTCGACAAGAACAAGACAATCTTGGCTCGAACACCACTGAAACTTCTAGGAAATCTATTACAATCACAATAAACATTTGCAATACACTGCGTATTTGTTGTGAAACGGATATGGTCAGGATTCTGGCCGTATTCCAGTTACTTAGATTATGAAAAACGATACAGTCCTTGACACCTCCAACGTTGTTTCAAAGTTTAATTGAATTTTATAAGGAAGACTCTGAGGGAACAAATGAAATTATGGACTCATTTATTATTTATTGCGACACACGAAGTGAATTTTGGCGCGAAAAGTGATTCTTTATTACATTGAAGTGGGTAGCTCACTCGATATGGAAGTGTGAAGGCGTATATATTAAGCATTCTAGTGAAAGAACTGTATTATCTGATAATAAAAATAGGTATTGAGTGCAAAGGAAAATTAAATTTTATTTATAAAAGATTTCTATGGTATTGTTTATATTTATAGGCCACGTTTGCCACTTACTATTAGGTTGTTTGCCATAGCCAGTTGTATAAAATATTCAAAGAAATTTAGTTGTATAATAAACTTAATATTGACGTAAAAGGCACATTCTTGTAAAATGCCGTTACAGTTGTACCCGTTTGCATTTTTGTTGTATTTTGTTAAAAAAGGGACTGGCTGAAAACCAACGCTGTGCAGCAGTAGCTACACATTGTACTGGGACACTCACAGCATCAGTTGAGTCACTTCGTTTTGTCTGCTTTTGTATATAATATTCACTTTAATAAACTTTTTGTTCTATTAAAAACACTTTTTGTATATAATATTCCTGTAATTGTAATTGTAAAAATCTTTATTGTACATAACTCAGATTAAATACTAGTAAATGATTTAGTATACAATGGCGGACTTATCCCATAAAGGGATCTCTTACAGTCAACCTTTGAGAAGCTGAAAGAAAACTGTAGAATGAATAAGGTTAATAACCCTACAATTAAAGATAAACTAAATAATACCCAGTAAAAAAAAATTGAATATATAACACAATAAAAACAGCTCTATATACCTACATATGTAAATAATAAAAGTAAATTAATAATAATATAACATTAATAAATAAAAACTTATACACATACACATATATATATACATATATATATATACATATATACACTCCTACATACACATACATGTATACATAATAAATACATATATTCACAATTGGCTCAATGAAGAGGGATTTTCAAAATAAAATTTTATGATACCTGCTTTAAAAGATTTCAGCGACTGTGCCATCTTTAAGTTATTAGGAAGTGAATTCCAGAGACGTGCAGCATGTACAGTAAATGACATGGCATAGCTTTGAGTATTAAAACAAGGCAAATCTATAATGAAGTCATTACTGTATCTCAGGCGAACATCAATTTCGCGAAATTTGAATCTTTCCTGAAGATAATGTGGACATGTTGGATTAAAAAGGATATTGAAAAGAAGAGTAATACACGAATATAAGAATATTCCTGTATTTTCTGTTATAGCTATGTGTTTTTCTGGCAATAAATATTTTCTATTCTATACAGCGGAGATAAATTGGACACTTCCTAAGATATTTTTCGTAGATGATTGAATTCTCACTATTTAATATTATAAATGTGAAAGTGAGTTTGTTTGTTACCTCTTAGCACCGCAATTGTTTAATTGATCACTTTAAAATTTGTTACACGTGCTACTGATAAAGAAGGGCGTACGCTTTGGTTCTGACGTAAAGTAGTAACCGTCGCCTACAGATATGAACAGTGTCATGGACATTACAAAATACATCCCTCATTTGTTGTTGTTCCTGAGGATTTCATATTTTTGCTTTTGCCTTTATATAAAATATAAGTTAGTTACCGAATAAAGGAATTAGTCCCCTTCAAATGGATTTAATATTAACTCTATTTATTTCATAACAACCATTTGCTAGAACGAGTGAGTTACCAGTGGATAATCAAGGTATCAATTTTTAAATGTCCACTGCTAAACATAAGCTTCCGCCTTGGAGGGTTTGCCTGTAGTTGCCACGCTTGGCAGGCAGATTGACGACCGCAATTAGGCTTTGAAGATGTTTTAAGAGGGACGCTGCTACCTATCCCTCGACTATTAAACTCCCTTTGTCGCCTCTTACGACTCGACAACAGTCCGACAATCTGGACAAACTAATGATTGTAGGCAAGATAGAGGGAAAAAGATCACGCGGACGATTGCCTAGTCGATGGTCGGACCAAGTAACCGCCGTTACGGGACTGTCAATTGCAGCTGCCCTGCGGGAAGCTGAAGACTGGACAAAATGGAATAACATCATAAGAGAGACAGCAGACGCCTTTCAAGGACACAACCTTCAGTAATGAAGTAAACGAAGAGAGAGAGTCGCCTCTTACGACACCCATAGGAAAGGAAAGGTTGGCCTATACTATGCCGGAAATACACGGCAGTAGACAATCCTCTAAATAAATATGAGATATTTTAACTTTTTGGTTTTGCATTTCAAAAGATTCTCTTTGTTCAATACTAGCTTTAATCCGTGTCTTCGTTCGCGTATCCGGGATATATACTGACCGGGATAAAAAGTGGCCTATAGTTTTCTCCATCCCATATATGTAGTGCGTGTATACAATATATATACTATAAGTACTGTATCTCGAACAGATCGATGACATTGCTTATCAAAATATCATATCATGGCAAAGTCGATTCAGCTTTGGAAATGAGCCAAGTGACGGACGAAGAAAGAAGAATCGAAGATAAATCTCTTGAACTATTACAATGGCTTTCAGAAATATATATAATATATTGTGTGATATCGATTTTGAGAGATTTATATTTAATCAATGTAGCGTAGTTTTATGTAATGTCAAGTTCATATAGAATAAAAAAAGTCTTAGAAAACATAAATCCTCATTTTATTCATAGTATTTGAACAAACTCCCATCTTTCATAAAAACATAACTCAAAAGCTAAACTGCGTTTGCAAACACGTCTGAAAAATACTGGCAAAATTATCCCAATGATAAACTCCCATAAGGAAAGACTCCATTCCTTATAGAAAATAGAAATATTTTCTTTGCCAGCGATTTAAAAAGGGTACTAAACATTTCAAAAGTGGGGTATCATATGAAAGGGCTGTATTTTTATATTTCAAGACAATTTTCTTTATATTTTTGTTGTTAAACTAAACGTCTAAATCTTGAGTAATATAGATAAAAATATATCTTGTCGACCCCAACATTTATATAATTGAGATAACGGTACTGATTGTGAGAAATGGATTTTACCATTAAGTCTACCATATATAACTATGTACTAAATAATAAATAAATAAATACGTACAGACAAATTTCTCTTCAAAATCACCTAAACAAATATCGACAATAATCGATCCAAGTTGGTCAAGCGTACCGTACCTACTCAACAAGCCTACAACAGCATAGGAACGTCGCCTAAACACGTGAGTGGAATTCTAAAATTTTGTTGAAGTTTTTATATAAAAAGAGAAACAATACATACATACATATCCGTCACGCCTGTCAACAGAAACAACTAAGAAGAATAACAAAATTCCTAGAAAATATACTGAATAGTGCCGGGATGAAATTCTTAATGTGTCTACTACAGTGACGTAAGCTATTTTAAACTCTACGAAAAAGTAAATACATTACTTTTTCGTTTGGTATAAGCTACAAGATAGTGAGTTACATAAACTACTTAAAGAGTGTTTTGAGACCTATCTTCAATAAAGTAGTAAGAGATATAGAATTGTGGGATAACTAGTAATATCTGGCAACTACAATGACGACACTTGTAGAGAACAGAGAACGCTAAGTCTGCTTTTTACGCAGTTTCGATATACTAAATTTCAATAAATAAATAAATAAATATTACTGATATGTAAAAATCTATATGCGTATAATAAAATTGTAACTAAACTAAAGATTATTTGTAAAATTTATGTTAATTTTTAGCAAATGCAAAATGGGAATTATATAAACTTACTGTGTTCGAGGCGAGGCGCCCTCTAAAGTAGACTTCCACATTAAGTTAAAATAATTGTCGGAAACGACGAAAAAAGTAAGTTTCTAAAATATAAAAAATAAGAGAAGTCAAAATATTAATTTCATATGCATATATTAATGCATTTGATAACCTCAAATGCATTGCAAGTATTCAGTGGACACAGATGGCTTGGGGCCGCTCTTTATGACAGCCTATGGCGGAGGCCTATTTTCAGCAGTGAACAGATAACGGCTGATATGATGACGATGATGATCATGATGATGAAAAGATAGCACATTAAGATTGACCATAGTGTAATAATTTTACAATAGTTTCGCGGTACTGCTCATGTCTATAGGCGACGGTTACCATTTACTATCAGGTTGGCCATCAGCTTGTTTGCCATTTTAAGTTGTATAAAAAAAAGTTCTATAGATTATCCTTTAGATAGGAATAAACAAATTTTATCTCTATAATATAGGTATAGAGAGACCTTCATATTTCACAGCAAAGTACGGCTCCGAGCCACCTGCATCCATTAGAGCCTACTTCCTTGCAAATTTTACGGGATTGTTGCAGACTGTTTCACCATTATACCCTTGAAATTTAATTTATTTAATTTACAAATCTGTTAGAACTGTTTTCAACAATAAATAAATACCACTTTACACCACATTGTTGTCATGTAACAACGACAACACAACGACATCTAGTACAAGGCGGCTACTATAGGCGACGGTTACCACTTTCCATCAGGTGGGCCGTCAGCTTGTTTGCCATTCTATGTTGCATAAAAGAAAAAAGAAACATATATAAACGATATATCTCTTTTGCAAAATACACTTTAACATCACTATTATGAGATAAAAACATCACTATTTTCTGCCTAAAAGACTCGTCTCTAGTAATATTAATAATACTTATTTATATAATTATATCGTAAATATAAATGTCGAATAAATATAATGGGAAAGTGTTAAAATTCTTTGTTATTAAAGTGTAGACAATAGTAAATTGAATTTTTTCCACAACCGTTGTGGAACGGTGTAAAAAAGAAACAAGTCTCCCCCTAGCACGTTTAATTTATCGCAGGTCTGCTGGATTCGTATCACATCTTATTTTAAATGTCTTGCCAGCGAAATTAGAATCTGGAATTCACACTATTTTCATTAAACATTCATATAAAAGTGAATTGTTGGTTTGAACGCTGCTTACATTATTTTAATTAAAACAATAAATCCTTTTCTTTCTAGTTCTTTGTTTATTTTAAAACTATGTATAACCACTATGTTTGAGTTAATTATTTTTATTCCGATCCTTTCAGTAATACTATATTATATTTATAAAATAATTTGTTCTAACTATGAACACACAGTCAAAACTACTAAGTGTACATATATATATATATAATTTACTTAAAAAAAATTTCATTATTATAATAAAAAAAAATTAATCATCTACGTATTTATGATATAATTATTCTACAAGTTTTTTTTTTTAAAGAACGAAGATGGAGTGGTACTCGCGGCTGTGCTAACGGTATACAATGACGGAGTACGAGTAAAGGGTTAATCGAATGAAGATGATGTAAGATCAGTTAGTTCATAGTGACAAATTCATTATCAACTACCATGCTTATCAAAATGGACCACTTGGAGGTCGAACTGATAAGGGTATACTGTTAACAATAGTCCATGCTCATGCCCATGGTAATGTTCATGTCTGTAGGCGACGGTTACTACTTTTCATCGGGTGGGCCGTCAGCTTGTTTGCCATTCTAAGATGCATAAAGAAATAGAGATAAACTTCCCAATTGCTTATAATCTTCTCCCTCCAAAAAGGTTTTAATTTCAAAGGAGAGTTTACTAGAATAAGTCAGTATTAATTCTGATGTTCTCCGTATCGACCTTTGCCTTGTGGTGTTAGGTTACATTGTATATTTAGGGAAAGGAACTTTCCTAAATTGGTTCCTGATGTACTCAGTTCAGCTCTCAGATATTTGTTGCCTTGTTTCCTATAGCCGAGACTATCGTAATTTGAGCAACAAGCAATTAGAGAGATTGCGTACGCTTGTATATATTTATGAGTGTGACAATTTTGTAAAAACTAACATGGAAAAATTGAAATTTCATAGTAGAGCTTGGCGTATTGACCAATTATGTGTAATGCCATGTAAAACGAAACTTATGGAAGATAGTTTTCAAACGTTTTCAGAAATTTTTGCCCATTGAAACGAAAATCACACTCGCTCAAGCTTTATTACTACCTCTTCTGGATTATGCTGACGTATGTTATCTGGATGTCACAGAGGAACAATTAAATAAGTTGGAACGGCTACAGAATTTATGCATACGTTTTATTTATGGACTTAGAAAATAGGATCATGTCTCCTCTTACAGAAGCATATTAAAATGGCTCCCGATTCGTCAACGTCGTGATTTTCATCTTTTATCTTTCCTGTATTCTGTATTGTTTAATTCTTCCTCCCCATCGTATCTTTATGAACGTTTCACTTTCCTTGACCCCACTGGCATGTCCAGTAGGTCGAGTAAGTCCCTTATTCTTAAAATCCCTCCTCATACCTCCTCATGCTATAGTGGATCATTTACGGTTCATGCGGCTAGACTATGGAACTCTCTTCCACTGCATATTCGTGAAAGTCAATCGCTGAATATATTCAAGAGCAGATTAAAAGAGCATTTTCTGTCCTCATAAACTTATTATGTCTATGTATGTATATGTACCTATTTTGTATGTAAAGAGATATTTTATGTCTATGTCTATATGTATATCTATTATCGTATACAGATATGTATTTATTTAAGATATATTATATGTTGTAATTTTAAAATTACAACATATAATATATATATATATATATATATATATATATATATATATATTATATGTTGTAATTTTTTCTGTGTACAAATAAATAAGTGTAAAGAATAAATAAATAAATAAATAAATTTACTGGGTACAGAGGAATAACACCTGAGTCCTCAGGAATGGCAACGCATGGGAGGTATCATTGGCAAAACAAAATACTCTGTTATGTCCATGGTACTGCTCATGTCTATAGGCGACGGTTACCACTTTCCATCAGGTGGGCCGTCAGCTTGTTTGCCATTCTAAGTTGTATAAAACAAAACATAAATAATGCTACATACATTATTTATTGTTCATAATTGTTGTTTCATAATTGTTTCAAATAATATATCTATTTTACGTAGTATATAGTAGGACTTGGAGATACTATTTAATTCATGTAATGCCTTAACCAGAACTATGATCCACAATAAAGATATTTATATTGGTGTATTATTCTTTGAAGGAAGAACGCGAAAGTTTGTAAAAATGCATGGTTTTTTTTTTTTAATAGATGATAATAGAATGGTAACCCCGCCTGCGCTAAAGGTATACTCTGGCGAGTCATCAGTGAAGGCTGTTAGGTGAAATGAAAAGACAAGTCAGTTAGCCCATTGTAATGAATATGCCTATATGGAATACAGTGTATTTTATAATAATAAATGTACTGTCCACTGCTGAACATAAGCCTCCCTCATAAGAGAGGATTTGCCAGTAGTTGCCACGCTTGGCAGAAGGGTTGGCAATCGCAGTTAGGTTTTCGTTATTTCAAAAGGGACGCTGTTGCCCACCCTTCGAACATTAAGTTCTCTTAGTTTCCTTTCATTTTTCTATTTCAAATTTAATTGTTTATCTTTATATTAGTATGAATTGCCTTTATTCAAATATTTAAGATTAATATACAGCCAATGCTGTGTATGGCTTCAACTTTTCTTTCACCATAGGGAGACTTTTGTATAAAAGTCGTTTGCTTGGGCACCTCTGTCCCAATCATGTTTCTACTGTGAAGTAGTTGTGTTTACATGGCTGTGTTTCGGTTTGAAGAACAGTGAATTTACAGGATACAGAGGAATAACACCTGAGTCCTCAGGAATAACAACACATTGTGTGTATCATGGGCGAAACAGTGTACTCTGTTATGTCCATAGTACTGCTCATGTCTATAGGCGACGGTTACTACTTTCCATTAGGTGGACCGCCAGCTTGTTTGCCATTCTAAGTAGTATAAAAAAAAACTGCTCATGTCTATAGGCGACGGTTACCACTTTCAATCAGATGGGCCATTAACTTTTTTGCCATTCTAAATTGCATAAAAAATGTCTTTAACTGGTGTACATATACTACCATGTTTGTATTAAATGCTATATTGTAATATGATACTGTGGATATTTCAATAAATAAATAAACAAAATAAATAACATATTTAATTAATATGATAGGTCAAATGATGTTTACATGAAGAGATGTATTGTTCTCTGAAAAGCCAACAATGTACTAAGCCTAAGTAAACAACCCAAAGGTCTAATAGGCTATCAGGAAGTCTGTACAGTGTATACAAGACATATGAATAGATTTGGCCAATGAACCTGTTGCTAGGCTTTTATCTATTTATCCATGTATGTATATACATATAGAAACGCGCAGTTAATTCTATTAAGTCTAAAATTTTTCTATTTTACAATGTAAACATCCGGTAAGAAAACATGTTTTGAAAAATCCAACGTAAACGCGTACAAAGCCACGAGCAACAGCTAGTTTCGAATATGCATCATCATCATCATATCAGCCATTAACTGTCCACTGCTGAACATAAGCCTTTCATATAAGGAGGATTTTATCGATAGTTGCCATGCTTGTTAGGCAGGTTGGCAACCGCAGTTAGGCTTTGATGATGTTTTAATACGGAGACTGCCCATCCCTCGACCATTAGTTTCTCTTATCTTACGATAACCAAAGGAAAAGGCCGTCATCATGTTTTCAATTAGTTAAAGTCAGCATTGTCATTCGTAAACTAGTACTGTTGAAGTATATATTATTTTATTGAATTAAAAACATTTGAAATTATAATAAAGTCTCGTATAAATACTTGTACATTTTGCTTGGCAGCAAATAGAGTTTTTCTTTTTAAAAAAAGATTAATGAATCGTCACAAAATAAATTGAGCTCATTTAGATAGTGTCCCAACTCCTTTTATAAATCCCACATGAAAATATAATACGTGAGCATTGTACTGTAATTATATACAATTACTGAGAATTACTTTACACGAGCCCTAGCATTAAAGCGCTTTAACCTCGCTGGTACTATAATACAGGTCTACCTATCTAGAATTCAAATCAACACAGCAATAAATAATTTGAAACTTCGTTCATTTTTCAGCCCATAATTACATTGTTTAGTTAAAAAGCGATTTTTCAAAGATTATACATATTTTATTAGGGAAAAATGGATTCTAGTATAATCTATTTCATATTTTAAGGTCAAAGGGTAGCTTAGCTTCTTACATGTTGTAAAATACATGACAAGCCAAATAATATAATATAATAATAAATCCAAGGTTATCAGTCGTTAAGTTGGTGGTACTTTATTCTAATTATTTATGTCGACTTTACTCACGTTTAAATTTGACGATGCCTGACTAGTTTCGAACTCAACAGAAGCCCTAATTCATGAGCATGATTCACGGCTGTATCACGAGCAGCATGGCGCGAGCAGCGTGCTGTTTGTTGCGGCGCGCGTGCTTTGGTGGTATTTTCCGATTGTTTATTGTTTGCTGTTTTGTATTCTTTCGTCTAATTGTTATTCCTTGCATATTATGAGTGTTATTTCATCACCCTATCATTATATTAGCCTTTAGTTCTCCACTACTGAACATAAGCCTAAAAAAACTGCGGTTTAAAATTGTAAGAAAATTACTACGCTTTCATCCCAGCTGCTAACAGCTGGGATGAAACTGTAGTAATTTACTTCACAATTTTCAACATGATTTTTCTTCTAATTTTCTCCACCAAACCGTCAGATACGAGTACTAGTGGCAATCGAAAGATTTAGTTACTACCTGATAGGCCACTGTAACCACTTAGTAGGAACCATTGTAAGTATTACAATAATATTATTATTATGTCAGTCAAATTTAATTTTATTACTTTATATAGTTAAATTACTCACTTTCTTCTTAGGATGTTATGCAAAACATACACTCTGCGACAAATCGTTGCGATCGCGCTTTACAGTTTCAATCATAACGATAAATTGCAATGTGTTTTTCACGACTGTTTAAAAGAAGTGTGTGAATATTTACAGGGTCTGTGTGTATATGCGTTTCTCTATTTAACTACTAGCCGTATCCCGCGGATTTATCTACATGAATCAATATATAAAGTATTCTATGTACTAAGGTAGGATATAACCTATTTGTACACCAAATTTCATTCAAATCCGTTTAGTAGTTTTTGCGTGAAGAATTAATAAACATTCATTCATCCATACATCCACCTATGGTTACAAATTTGCGCATTTATAATATTAATAGGATAACGTCTAAATGCTTGAATAAATTTAGATATATGAAGTATCGTTATAATTATTATCGTTCTAAATGACAATGGCTGTTTTTTTTTAATACAATTTCTTTTAAGGTGGAGAAAATTGACGGATATCGTTATAAAAGTGCAATCGCAATGAATTTTTAACGGAAGAAAATTCGAACGTTAAATGTACGAACCTCATAGTGATGAATTCAACAAATATCATCCACTTTTCATCACTGCACTGCTCGCAATCGACAGAGAATTTATCCTCACACGCTTGAACCTAAATAGTCACATACATTGCGGTTTCAAAGGAATTTTCTCCCGCTCAGGCTGTGGAATGAGCTCCCTGCTGAGATTTTCCCTAGAGACTGCGATATAGAATATTGTGTATATTATGCTTTCCTTAGGGTCGGTAATGCGCACGTGACGTCGTCTAGTGTTGCAAGCATCTATAGTATACAGTAACCGCTTACCATCACAAGCTGTATGCTTGATTGGACGTTTTGTGGTATAAAAAAAATTTTACGACCATTACTTTCAGAAGGTACTACGTAGAATTGATTTGATAGCGTATATTGCTAGCAATAAGGTTGCAATTAGTACTAGTAATTATCTCCTTCCATTCGCAGCGATTTGTCGTAACAAGCGTGGCCGGCATTAGAAAAATTATATTAGGGTTGTTCTTGGAACTGAATCGGTAGAGGCACTATATAACTGGCCGATTCTCTAGAGGCATCCTTAAATAAAGACATTCTGTATAAGTTATTTCTTTGGTGTTGAATATGATAAATGGTGAAAATATTTTCTGTTAAAATAAATGTTGTGAACAAATGCACAATTCTCTTTGGCATAGTTTTTCATAATACTTACAAATAATATTTTTCTATTTATTTTTATATGATTTTCATCGATATTAATATTTTGTTTAGCAAATTACCACTGGACGATATGACTCACTAGAGTCTCGTTTAGATAGATAGATGTTCTTTATTCTTTCCTCCAAAAGATTACAATAGTAAACTTATTATAAATATAAACAATTACAAGATATAATCACAATGAGAAAACAATGGGCGACCTTATCGCTAAAAACGATCTCTTCCAGGCAACCTTTGGATGGAGAGGAGTAATTATAAACTGTTTGGAGGCACGATGAAATTCTATTATTTCTAAAATATACAGATTTGATACATGTAATAATGTAAATATATATCATGTAAACAGAAACACACATATATATAAATATATATGTGTGTGTTTCTGTTTCGGTATGTGTCTCTGTACCCTGTAAATTCACGCCATATCCCACCCTTCAAACCGAAGCACAGCCATGCAAACACAACTGCTTCACGGTATAAACACGAATGGGACAGAGGTACCCAAGTAATCGACTTTTGTACAAAGTCTCAGTGCTCTCTCATAGCTAGTTTATAATAAATTAATCAGTAAGAATGGAAATAGAATTCAAGATTCTATGTCCATTTTTACTGATTAATTCCTCTCTAGATTCTAGATTGTGATGCCGTGCTAATAAAATTACAACAATTCGAGTTTCGAATCAATTTTGAATAAATTTTACCAAATTATTCAAAATTGAATCGACATTAGTAATGAATAAATTTAAGTTTTATTACAGTAAAATTTAATATAGCGCATAAATTAATTTTGTAAAAAGAAAAATAGTTACAAATTGTTAACTTTAAAATTTAATTCGAATAATATCGAAATTTTAAACGTAAATTTATTGTAGTAATGATTTACAATTAATGTGTAATTTATACATGTATTTATAATGAAATTATCCGTAGACTACACGTTGCGCTATAAAGATACATATATTTTACATACGGGATATTAAAAAAAAACTTTATTTATTTATTTATAAAAGATACACCAATAATATCTTCACAATAATTAAATAGTATAGAAACAATACAAAACAAATAAGTAAGCTGAAGGCTAAATGAACATATCAATTGCAAGCGTATACAGCTTTCACAGATGAGAGTTAATTTTTATGTGGGTAACAATCATATAAATCTTCATTTAACGGCAATCGGGTAAAAAGAGTTTACTTACTGATTCAGTCAGTCACTCACAGATGGCGCTGTTTATAATTTTTTATTATTATACTTATTAGTAACTCTTTTGTAAAAATATAAATATTATATATAATATTTTGTTCATTTCGACAATTAAAATTTCCATGAAAATGGGAATCGATCCGCTCGGCTCGATGCGATAAAATATTCCAAGTGAATTATCTCTAAGAGCTATGCTATTACTAAATGAATGTACATTAAAAATGCATAGAAAATGATAAAGAAAATTGCTGAAACAAGGGCGGGAGAAGAAAAATGCGCAGTACTGCGCAGATGCCACCCCGGGGCCTGTACAAGTGGCAATCGCCCCGGAGCGATGCTATTTCCAAATTTGTTATTGCTTTGACGAGAACAGACGCTACGGTTTCTATCATAAAACATGATATCCACTCGGAACTTGGCAATAAAGATTGTCAATTGTCTGAATACATTGCATTTTATTTGATAACCATCGATTACATATATAAGTATAATAGACCTAAATACATATATATTTATATATATTTAACTATCACACACAATGCTTCTAATAAAATGCGCACAAACTTTATATGCGTTAAAATACAATTCTTTATAAGCGAAATACAAGGGGAAACCCCGATGTAAACCCTTAGCATTCGGATTTTCGAATACCCTCATATAATAAAAAAAAACCATCGATTACATAGAAATGCACGGAAGAATTGCGACCGACGATATGAATAAGAGGATTTTAATGGTAAATAGAATTTTTGATAATTATGTATATATAGTTTATGTTACTCGATGATGTAGCTTTCTATAGGTGAAAGAATTTTTTCAAAATCAGTTAAGTAGTTTTGAGTTTATCTATCACAAAGAATAAAATTTTTTCTCATTATAATATGTCTATTAAATTGTATTGTATAATTGTATTGTATTAAATTGCTATTGTATATTTAATCTTTTAATGTATCCAATATAAATTATGTACAATAAATATTTTACAATACAAGAAATACATGTAATGCATCAGATATTCATATAAAATTAAATATAAAAAAGCGACTTCAGTTTTTTGTTTTTGCGAGGAATTATCTCAAGAGATAAGTTTTAAGTAAGTGTGGATTTTTTATTATGGCTATGTAATGCCGTCATGATTTGGAATCGATTTGGATCATTCTGTTTCCACTTAATGAGTCATACTCTCATATTGGTCTCGTATTAACTTTGTGACAATTTGAGTAATCATTTTTCTTTGCAAAGTATATCCAACAAATTAAAAAGCAAAATCTACATGTAATATCATGATTTCATTATCATGTTTTCAATTAATAACTAAAAATTATTAATTTAATAGTCGTGTGGTCCTGGCATAGAAAGGGTTACCCCTTTCTTTCTTGTGCGTGTCGTAAGAGGCGACTAAGGGAATTTAATTGTCGAAAGGAGGGCAGCAGCCTCTATATTAAAACATCACTAAAGCCTAACCGCATTTGTCAGCTTGCCTGCTAAACATGGCTACTACTGATAAAGGAGGAGGGCTATGTTCAGCAGTGGACAGTTAATAGCTAATATGGTATGCTAAATTATATTATTATATTATATTATTTAGATTGTAAATGTACATAGTTTTATTGATGTATGAATTAGATAGATGTTTGATGTTTTTTTTTTAAATTTTGTAGTTAACAAACAATTGGGATAATAGTGTTGGTATATTTGAATAAGCCAACATTATTTTTGAAATACTCACCAGAGGGAGACTTTGTACAAAAGTCGATTGCTTGGGTACCTCTGTCCCATTCGTGTTTCTACCGTGAAGCAGTTGTGTTTGCATGGCTATGTTTCTATTTGATAAGTGAGATATGACAGTGAATTTACAAGGTACAGAGGAATAACACCTGAGTCCTCAGGAATGGCAACGACTGGGGGGTATCATGGGCGAAACAGTATACTCTGTTATATCCATGCTACTGCTCATGTCTATAGGCGACGGTTACCACTTTCCATCAGATGGACCGTCAGTTTGTTTGCCATTCTAAGTTGTATAAAAAAAAACTCACTTTACAAACATTGGCCATTTACTACGTGATATCGAAATATTATAAAAATCATATTTCAGAAATACAAAAAAAAAAATCTTCACAAACCTTTACGTTTCAAAATGCATTGTATTATTTATTTTTAAAATCTATCTTTTATTTCTTTTTTCTTTTATTCTAATGTATTCAAATTCAAATAATCTTTATTCAAATATACCTGTTTACAAGCACTTTAAAATCGTCAGTGTTTATGAATCTACTGCAGAGTTCGGAATGTTTTTATCTACCGAGACGAACCTGCGAAAAACTCAACAGTTTTAGTTCAGTTCTCTTTTAAATCTCTGGTCATATTACGTCTATTTATTTAAATGTACTATGTCAAAATTACATGCTCATTAAAAAGCCCGTGCATGATCAATTAATACATACTATTTGAGAGTGCTGCTTTTAAGAAACAGTTGAAGATTCTTGAGTATATACGAAATACAAAATGTTTGCTTATTTATATGTATTGTGAATCTACGGTGAATATTATAAATAATGTTTAATCTTTTCTCATGTTTTCCTGTAAAATATTTTATAATTGTACTTATCTCAATGCATTCACCATGTCGGGGTGAACATCAACATAAAGATGATGTATCATAAAATGTTAACACGACTAATACGGCTCGACTAGATCATTATCCAAAGACACAAATTCCCTCTCATCTCACCAAGCATTACCCTCAATTTCCTTTATTCATTATAATATCCTTGCCAAGGAAATTTTAAGCGAAATCTTAACAATGCCATAATTGCTTGTATTCATAAATCTTCCAGACATCCATTGCTATGTATTATTAACAAGATTACAATGGATTCTCTTAAATAAGATTGAATTGTTTAAATAAAAGAAGGCCCCATTGAGTTATGGATGGTTGTTTGTAACTACAAGATGGTGCTAATTCTTCTTTTTTATACCACAAAGGCCGCAAATAAACATACTGCTCAATTGATGGTAAACTGTGTCTGTAGCTTATGAATGCCTGCAATGTTAGGGGTATCACGGTTGCGGTAGGTGCGTTGCCGACCCTGAAGATACCTTAATGTGCCCGTTTTGAAGAACCCCATATTCCTAATACGTCCTGAAGAAAACCTCTTAAAAGCATTTACTCTAATTTTAGTTGTTTTGTTAACTGTTATTAGTTACTAGCTTTTATCCGTGACTTCGTCTACGTAACCGGTATATTTTTACAAAGCAGGGTAAAAAGTAACCTATCTTTTTCATTTTATGCAGTAACTGTGCATCAAATTTCACAGTGTTAATTAACAAACGTCGTTAAGCCACTGTGTAGTAACGAACACACAATCAAATACAATTATAATAGTAAGGACTGGTTATTTAATTAGAATTATTTTGTACAATTCTCGATAATGATGTAGCTTTCTATAGGTGAAATAATTTTTTCTGCTACCATTAGTATGTGTGCGACTGCCAACATTCTAAGATTGATATATATATTGTGTACTTATATGGACTTTACATTCTTAAATAAGTAATGCGTACATCTATGTTTTGTTTGTATATACTATGTACATGAAGATAAAACTACACTATGACACAGAACTGATTCACTACTCTGCAATTTATTTATTTATTTATACTTTATTATACACACTAATACGACATAAAAATAAGATACAGGTAAGTAAATGTACAAAGACAAGCTTAACTCTAGTTCTCCAACAGCAAACCCAAAGCGAAAAGGAGCTTCAATGTCAGCCATTATATAGTTTTTACTAATACCCCCGTATTTTTTGTTGTTGTTTTTTTTTTATAACACAGGTGGTAAACAAGCTAGCTGCTCACCTGATGGTATGTGTCTACCGCCGTCCATGATCGCCCGCAACACTAGAGGTATTTCAGGTGTACTGCCGGCCTTTTAAAAAGGAATATGCCCTTTTCTTGAAGTTTATTATATCTTATTGGTTCGAAAGTACTAATGCTGGAAGTTGATTCCAAAGCGTGGTTGTGCGTAGGAGAAAGTGCCTTGAAAAACGCACGGTGGAAGACCGCCACTCATCCAGATGGTTGGCATGGAACTGTAATTGTCAAATTCTCTGTTATAAGACTAGCCAATCTATAAGCATATTGATATCTACACATACACATTACACTGAGAATATACTTTAAGCTTAGTTCATAAGAAATAAAGATATTATTAAAAAAAAAAAAAAACACTTTATAAATAACAGTCGCGTCCGTCAATCGTTAAACACTATACTACCATTTATTTTCTTATCCCAAGCATTACAGATAGCGACGTCACAAGAACAAAATGTGGAAACAGATACATAATAAATGTCTGCTGGATGATTGATCATCTGCCTTTGACGTGATAAAAAAAAGATTGGGCACAGTGTCGTTTTATGAGGGTCACGGAGTGAAGGTTTTATAGTGCCATATACCGAGTTACCGAACACGGGCTTTATAAACTGACACGTGTGCTGTTGGAGGTAATATTGTATTATGGATCTGAGAGGTATATCATGAAGTGAAAATTTTGTGTTGGAAAGGAAAGATTAGAATTCGGTAGCTGTCGAGGGTTTATACATAAGTCTATGGGGGAGGCTTATGTCCAGCAGTGGACGGATAATGGCTGAAATGATGATATTAATGATGATGTATCAATTTAGATATGTGTAATATATTATGTCTATAAATAAATCAATAACCGTGTTGTTTCCGGCATCTTTTCCTTTTTCGTAGGTGGCGTTAGAGGTGACTAAGAGAGCTTATGATGTAGGGATGGGCATCTCTCTTAAAATCACCCAAAGACAATCTTCGGTTGCCAAAAAACTTACCAAGCGTGACAACTACTGGCAACATCCCCCTTATGGAGGAGGCTATGATCAGCAATGGACAGTAACGATTGATACTATAACATAAATAAATCAATATCACTGGACCTATTACTATTTAGTCTCAAACTGTGTAAAGTGACAAATATACTTATATACTCTTTTAAAATGATAAAATTGTATGTCTTGAGTGCGGATTTAGTAATAATGACAAACACGTTGACGATATAGAAAGAAGAATGGATGTTAAGAATAAAGTAAATGGAATTATGGGGAAGCAATTTAACAATTTAAGCCAAAAGGCGCAGTGGGCAATATATAATTCAATGGTTGTGCCTACAATGATGTATGGTGGCGAGAATTGGGTATTTAAGAACTGAAGAATGAAAACAGAATAAATGCAGTCGAAATGCGGACATTACGCAGAATTTGCGCAGTAACGCTGGCAGAGTGCATTTGTAATATAATAAATAATGTGTGAGCGAGTTGGTTTGAAAGTACCGGTGTTTAAATGAGACAGGCATGCTACTGTTACGGTAATGGAATGGTAACCCCATCTGCGCTATTGGTATACGCTGGCGGAGCACCGCTGGTCAGTTAGCCTATCGTCACCAATTTCGCTAGAATTAACCACGATGGTTTTCAGGAGGAACCGCGTGGGGGTCGACCTGATAGAGTGCATTGCTCGCAATGGGTCAGTTAGACCCCCAATACTAACAATCCCTGTTGATGGATTTAGGTAGCGAAAAAGATCGAGGCTGACCTACCTTATCTACTTAACTGATCTACCTACCTTGCAAAGGTCTTGGCGTGAAGATAGATAGTAGTGTGCGAAGCTCGAACCTGGAACCACCGGAAGATGAATTAGTTTATTAAACCATCAGGGTTGTCTCTGTCATTTATATGCTACTGTAGAAATAAAAAAAGTAACATTGAATTTACCAGGAATAATCCAGGCTAGTTTTCAAGGAGTGTGTGAAGGGTGACCTATTAGGATATATATTATATTTGGGGGGAATTCTCAATAACTTGTGATTATTGTTCCGTTGCTAGCAATATTCTGGTAATCGATCTTCATGTAGTGAGAATTCATCACATTGAACCAACTGACATCATCTTCATTTGGCCATCATTGGTGGGTGCATCAATGCTTACATAAACCAAATCGTACATAGTTACCAATACATTTTTATTATAAAAAAAATGTGTATATAACTAGTATGGTTACAGGTATTTGTGTTTTAATTAAGTTTACTGTAAAGTGCGGCGCTTGCATACAATACAAATAAAACAGAGTTATAGCCACGCGCCATGCTGCGTATTCCATGCAATATATTTCGCGGCATTTCCGAAACAATACGCTTTTGAATGGGCATCAAAAATAAATGATTACACGATTTTATTCAATTCAATTGCATTCGAAATGTTTGTGATATAAAAATTTTGTTATCCATACTGAAATCGAAGTCGTTAGCTATAAGTAGATACTTAATTAAACTACTCATGCCATGGAACATAATTAGGTTAACAATTTCATGAATTATAAATTGAAATGTGACAGAAAAGACCAGAGGGGGGAGACTTTGTACAAAAGTCGATTGCTTGGGTAATTCTGTCCAATTCGTGTTTCAATCGTGAAGCAGCTGTGTTTGCATGGCTGTGTTTCGGTTTGAAGTGTGGGATATGGCGTGAATTTACTGGGTACAGAGGAATAACACCTGAGTCCTCAGGAATGGCAACGCATGGGGGGTATCATGTGCGAAACAGTATACTCTGTTATGTCCATGGTACTGCTCATGTCTATAGGCGACGGTTATTTCTTTCCGTCAGTTTGTTTGCCATTCTAAGTTGTATAAAAAAAACTTACTTGCCAGCTGTGTTAATGTATTAAATTGACGAAATTTCATACAAAATTTCAACCCCGTAACTTTTAGGGGTTGAATTATCAAGATTCCTTTTTTTGTTCACCTACTCTACTACTACATATAATGAGCTTGTCTGCAGTATTTTAAGATTCTAATTTCAGCGATTTTGGCTGTGCGTTGATATATGTGTCAGTCGATCAATCAGCATCCTCTTTTGAATATATATACATGGCAATAACATGTATATTAGTATATATTGCCCACTCATAATACCCTTTAGACACGTTCATAGTAATAGTACCAAAGGTGTTACACGTGTTACAACTTTTACGAGCTCCTCTGTGGCCGAGTTTGATGCTCGCAAAGTAGTGGTAGGTAACTAGGCTTCAAAGAATTAATGTCCTTCCCTTTCGTGCGGATTTCCTTTTACAAAAACTAACTACACCCGGGATTTTGTCTGCGTGACCGGTATAAAAAGTAGTCTGTTTCGTCTCCATGCCAAGTGCGATGCGTATATCAATTTTTATTGTGATTGATAAAGCGATGAATGCGCCAAGGTGTCAAAACTTGTCATACACTTACACTACCTTAACAGTATACTCTATTATACTTTAGGCGACTCGCAGGAAAGCTAAAGATAAATGAGTTAAGGGGCCGCCTGAAAATCAGCGCTGTATAGGTACATCTCGCTGGACGTGTGCATATATAACAACAGCTGAGGCGGCTCCTATTACCAACAAAATAATTGTTTTTTTTTCTTTTTTTTTTTTTACTTGTTATTATTGTTGTTGTCAGACTCTATCTATCTATCTTATGTACATAGTACTGTTTATGTCTATAGGCGACAATTATCGCTTTCCATCAGGTAAACGGTCTGCTCTTTTACCTCCTTAACAATAAAAAAAAAAGATTTAATTAGTATAGATTATTCCATTTACTATAAATTAATAATCATTCATAGCTCATATAATTGTGCGCTCCATCAAAATGTAGAGAGAAATATCCAAATATCCCATTATAAGTTGAAATAGATGTGACAGTGATAAAGCAGTCGTTTTGGTTATCTATCAAATACAGTCAGCCATTTGCACGTTTAATTGCGTATATCCAATTACGGTGGCAGTCTACAGTAGTGTTGTAATGTTCTTTTTTTATTTTTTAAATGTTTGAAAATGGAATGGTGGCCCCGCTTGCGGTGTCAGTATATACTGGAGGGGCAACAGTAAAAGGTGATAGGTAAGTATGAAGGATGGTAAGGAGGAAGGCAGATCAGTTGATCCATCGTGAAGAATTGAAAAGAAATTAACCACGATAGTTTCCAGGGGGAACCGCGTGGAGTTCGACTTGATAGGGTAAATTACTAACAATGTCTTTGTTAGAACCCATTACTAACAATTCTTTTCTCTCAGTATTCTAATGTTATAACTAGGTAATGTGTGTTTTATTTGTTTTATTTTTATTGTATCAACAAAAGAATAATATAATGTAAAAAATATATATATCACAAACATTTCATTAAAATCAGATCATAAAGTACAAAAGACGGCTAAAAAAAGAAGGCAGTAGATATTTAGCGGAAGAAATGTATTTAAAAACGCACATTTTAAAGAACATACTGTTAATAATTATAATTCGAATTTTAAAATTTGAAAATGGAAGGAAATTTATGTCTGATCCCTCACACCAAACGAGTAGGTAATTGTGTGAATTTTCACGTAACCACAAAAAGTCAATGGTATTTTACCTTTTCACCAAAGTTCATGGGTTACGTTTCATTAAAATCTCCGCCACAAAATACCATGTACTTGCACGTCTGTATTTCGGTTTATAAAGTAAAATTATGGACAATATTGGAGAGAAATTACGCCGCGTGTAGGCATAATTTTTCAATCTAGGTGGACTAGATGTTTAACACACCGTTTCACCTTCCAATGATTACGTGTTTGATCTCCATACATACAATAGTGTAAAAAATACTATTTCTATATTTTCTAGTATCCATAGTACAAGCTGTAATTAATCTGGATCTATGTTACTACACTATAGCGCCATCTAGTTATACTTGTCGGTAGTACTTATTTATAATATTAGTTTGTTTACCATTATTATAATAAAAATATCATTAAAAATAAAAATCGTAATAAATAAGTTAAATTAACTATGTTCATACGCACTTGGTGGCAATAATGCAAATGGAATAGAAATACCCATTACAACATTTGTATAAAATCGCCTTCTGGCATATGAGTGGTTTTGACAAATTGTAGCACAATATAATTAATTAAATTTCTTTGTTGTCAAAAAGGTCACAACTGTAAATTATGCTGCAAAAATTAAATTATCAGAATACTAATATATCATCGGAGCTATTTCGAATCAAAAAGCATAAATTGATTTTAAATCTATGTACATACATTTTAATTAATTTCTACCGTGAAGCAGTTGTGTTTGCATGGCTGTGTTTTGATTTGAAAGGTGGGATATGGCGTGAATTTACAGGGTACAGAGGAATAACACCTGAGTCCTTGGGAATGACAATGCATGGGAGTATCATGAGTCCTGTTATGTGTGTCAGGAATGGTTTTTCAACTAATATTGGGGTATCGAATGGGCGAAACAGTATACTCTGTTATGTCCATGGTATTGCTCATGTCTATAGGCGATGGTTGTTACTTTCCATCAGATGGGCCGTCAGCTTATTTGCCATTCTAAGTTATATAAAAAAATCTTCTATATTAATTATCATGACATATTTGGCAACAATAATATTATTAAATAGTTTTGTGATAATAATTGCATAAAAATATATAAATGTCCGTCTGAAGAGTCCGAAGGATAAGCAAGCTGTAACAATGGGCCGGTTACTCGAAGCTTAGATCGAAGAATGGACAACCGATGGTAAAAAAAGGATATGTACGAGCAAATGTAGTGTAGGACGACCCTCTACTAGATGGAGGGATGACCTCAAATACATTGTAGGGAGTCAGTAGATGCAGGTGGCTTACGACCGTCCTTTAGGGCAGTCTAAGAAGGAGGTATGTTCAACAGTGGACTTAAAACAGCTGATATAATGATGTTGACGAAAAAAAGTATGTATTATAATAAATTTAAATTTATAGAAAATAAATAATATCTAAAATAAAATATTGAAAATGCAATATCATTTCGGATTATGTCACGCAAAATCATGCAAAGAAATTCTGAGAAGTTTACATTATCTTCTAGTAATATCAGCTAAATTTTAAATTGAAAGAAATGTGAAATAAAAAAAAAATTAGACTTCTACCTGTCTACCCGTGCGAAGCTGGATCAGGTTGCTAAAAAATAAACTAAAAAATGGAAAAAAAGTAAAAAATAAACTCTATATCTGATACCTTCTCTTCTCCTAGCCATACGCCTCATGAAGAAGTCTTTCGGATTACGTCAAGTTAATTGTAGGAATCAACAAATATAGTAAATTCACAAAATTTCTAATGTACATATACTCGTATTTAGACATCGTTAAAAGTTGAACATAAATTTTAAAAAAAGGAACACCATTCTCTTCGCTACAGATTTGGTACACACATATAAACTTTTCATATAAACATGTATAGGTTGTTTCCAGCCAAATTGACTGCGTGTTTTTCACGTTTCAGTGAATTCTGAATGTACTCGCGTATACATAGCCGTGTGTAATTTTATTTATAATGAAAAAACCGCAGCCTCCAAACCAATACACGAGCGGAACATACATTAATTACTTGTATTTGTTTAAACGTAACAGAATAAACACTGAATGGTTAATTTGTTAATACAATTTTGCGAATATGACGTTTCACTGAGAGAGTCGTTTAAATTATTTGTTTTGAAAATAAATGTAATGTTTCTTTTTATACAACATAGAATGGCAAACAAGCTGACGGCCTACCTGATGGAAAGTGGTAATCGTCGCCTATAGACATGAGCAGTACCATGGACATAACAGAGTATAGTGTTTAGCCCATGATACCCTCCCTGCGTTGCCATTCCTGATAACTCAGGTGTTATTCCTCTGTACCCTATAAATTCACGCCATATCCCACCCTTCAAACTAAAACACAGTCATGCAAACACAATTGCTTCATGGTGGAAACACGAACGGGACAGAGGTACCCAAGCAATCGACTTTTGTACAAAGTCTTCATATTTATTGCCTAATGGTCTCGGTATAGAATGGGCTATCCTTTCCTTTCCCGTGGGTGTCGTAAGAGGTGACTAAGGGAACTCACTGGTCGGTGGATAGGCAGCTAAACATAAAACATCGTTAGGTTTTTGCTTTAATTGTGATTGCCAACCCTCTCGACTACCGTGGCAATTACTGGCAAAACTCCTCATAGGGGAGGTCTATGTCCAACAGTGGACTGTCCACCTACCAGCTGATAGAACAATAATAATAATAAAGTTAATACTATACCAGATGGGTTATTAAGAATTTTGACAGATGACGTGCTGGTAAACATATATTGAAGTTATTGTGTAATTAAGTTTGTTAACGATATTTACTATCACCTTTAGTACAATTAATCGTAAATTTAATGTCGATTTTGAAATTTTACTCATATTGTGAGTATTAGTATTGTCGAACTCGCGAGTTTAATGTGGAGGTAAACATTTTATATATATATATATATATATATATATATATATATATATATATATATATATATATATATATATATATATATATATATATATATATATATATATATAATATAAATAATTGTTCATTTCCAATAAACTAGTTGTATCCCGTAGCTTTACCCATGTTAATCGGTACATAAGTTATTCTATGTTATAGCCTACCCGTGTATCAAATTTTTTTTAAGTCTGTTTAGTAGTTTTTTCGTAAAAGAGTAATACACATCGATCTGTTTATTCATCCCTACAAACTTTCGTATTGACAATATTAATAGGACTACTTGGTAATTCACTACATAATTGTGGATAAAAAAATACTATTGAAATATGGAAATCATATGGCCACGCCATGCCGTAAAAGATACGGGTTTAAGTCTCTCCCCTTCGATATTTTTTAATCACTTAATTATTATATATTGGAAAATGTTTTTCATATTTTAATAATGTTTCTGAGTAGAGAGAGAGAGAGAGAGAGAGAGAGAGAGAGAGATAAAGATAGAGTGTAATAATAGAACATAATGAAAATGTAACCAGGTCTTATTAATATTATCATAGAAATACTCTCTAAATTAAATTAATAACAAATCGAAATACCAATTAATCGATTTTTGATTTGCGCTAGTCATCGTCATTGGCAGACTGTCTTTAATTACGTTTTATAAGAGATGGGAATTAATGCGATCGTTTACTTGTAATGATACTTGTACCACAATTAGTCCGTTACTCTAAGGTTATCTTGAAAAGATTGCTTTCAGCAATAAGGCCGCCTTACTGCACTCACTTACAACTTACAACTGTATCGTTACATTTATTAATTGTCTTGCTTATTCCCTATATTGTATAATGCAAATATACTCATTCATTCATTCAAATGAAAGTAATCGCCCAAAAATAAATATCGTCGCGTATTACGTTTATTTAGTTTACCGTAAATAAAAGAAACACTTTTATCAACAAATAAACACAAAAAAGTATTGAAGCTTACAATAACAAGATCGAAAGGTTTTTTTGCTCTTAAATTATAAATAACTTTTTTTTTTATTTCTGAATCCACTTATACTTTGCACATTTTTTTTTTTTTGTAATATACTCGTACAGCCTGAAAGAATATTTAAAAACAGTCGACTACGATATTATTTTACTAATGTAATAAAATTGTAACTGTATGCAAATCTGTACATGGGAGATATGTTATTTAAGGAAAATATATATATGAATAGACCTTATAAAGACGAAATGTAAATAAAAAAAAATTCTGTCTCGTATTCTCTGTGTGTCTGTATGCTTGTTCTAGTATCACACAAAAAATATTGCACGAAATTGGATGAGGCTTTCATACTTGAATTTCTTAATGTCTAATTTAAAATCCGGTATATATTTTATCTTGATGTCATCTATAAGTACTCTATTTTATTAGTTTTCCTATTTTAAAATCTACGCATACAGAGTAACGGGTAAAAAGAACAATCTTTTAAAATAATATAATATTTTTAGATAGAAAATATCCTAATCCTATCGATCGCAAATAATTATTGAAATTGGTTAAAAAAATTCCAACGTAATTGCTGAATATACAAAAAACAAAAGAATTAAGAACCGCCTTTTAAAAGTCGTTTAAAAGCGACGGAAAAATACGTTACTTTAATAGCGTGTCCTTTAAACGTCAGGCGTTGCATATAAAATGCATGTTTGTTTAAAAATTAGTCCTTTTTACTAGAACCCGGTCCTAGCACGTGTGCTTTAGAGAGCTCGCTCCACTGTTATCGACATTTCATATCGAAAGCTAACGATGGCTCTATCAGCCGGGGGCGAGGCACGTACGGCCAACGTTACATCTCAATTTTCTCTCTAGAACGTATTTTTACTTAATACATACATTTTAAAATGTTATTATGAACGAAAAGACTGTAAGCCGGTGTAGAAATACGGTGTCTTTAGAAAGGTAATATAATTATAAAAAAATATATATATATATATATATATATATATATATATATATATATATATATATATATATATATGTGTGTGTGTGTGTGTGTGTGTAACAGACATAGCATAACGAGACATGAATAATATATATGTATAAATTTTCAAGTAATGTTTTATAGTATAATATAATTTTATTTCTCATTCCGTCGATCCATCACGTAGATCTACGTGACGAAGTGCACTTAGTCACACCGCATAGTAATTGCAACTGAATTTACTGAGACGCAGCAGGAATACCTTTATTTTTTGCAATTTTTAATGGAAATTGCACTCTGTAAGTCCGCGTAGATACTGTTTACATGATACGTAAAATTTAGAAGAATACTCGAGCGTAGTTTAGAAGAAACGATTTAATCATATAATAAGTTTTATGATATTATTTGAACCTTTTTTTATATTTAATTTTATTTTCTATTTTAGACTCTTTTATTAAATATCAGGATGAGAACACATACATTGGGTGATACCCAATATATCACCAGAGGGAGACTTTGTACAAAAGTCGATTGCTTGGATACCTCTGTCCCATTCATGTTTCAACCGTGAAGCAGCTGTGTTTGCATGGCTGTGTTTCAGTTTGAAGGGTGGGATATGGCGTGAATTTACTGGGTACAGAGGAATAACACCTGAGTCCTCAGGAATGGCAACGCATGAGGGGTATCATGGGCGGAAACAGTATACTCTGTTATGTCCATGGTACTGCGCATCTCTATAGGCGACGGTTACCACTTTCCATCAGGTGGGCCGTCAGCTTGTTTGCCATTCTAAGCTGTATAAAAAAAATATCTGTTAAATAATGTAGAATATCGTACATAATTTTTATACAGTTCTTTCATTAAACTACGTGAAATTTATAGATAAAAGATATTTGTATACGAAAATTAATAAAAAAATATTTATTCTTAATCGATTTTCAAAAATAAGAAAAAAAAGCATAAAAAAGCCGACTTCAACTGTAGTTAGAATCGGTTATTTTAATTTAAAACTGAACAACTGATCCGATTTTGACAAAATTTCTATTGAATTATTCTTTAAGTATATCCTTTCAGATAAAAAAATTATTCTATAATATAACCGAATTCCCATAGTGTATTTCGCTTCATAAAAACATAAAGGCAAAAGTCATATTTCTACAGCGTCCTAGGAGTATTGTACTACCCACGTTAAAATGTACATAAGTACGTCTCTCGTAGATGTTTGAAATCTGATGTTTTGCATAATATTTAATACCTTGTTGCAAGATATCGATTTTTTATATAAATTTAGATTACGAACTTATTTATAAAATACGAAGAACATATATTTTTTTGTGTATTCCCTTGAAATATAAATGAATTCGTTGAATTAACTTTTAACCAGCGCTGCGTTGCCAGATTGGGTATTTTTTTTTTGCAATTTTGAGCAAAATATTTTATGTTCGAGGAAATTTTGGAGAAATGAAATTCTTGAAAAAAAATAAAATGAGTTTGGATAAATTTCGACGTATAGAAGTATATAGATACCATAAAGTTTATATACATATATTTCCTTTTCCGTGAGCGCCGCAGGAGTCGACTAAGGGAGGGCGAGGGATGGGCAGCAGCGTCTCTCTTAAAAGATCTCTAAAAGCATATTCCTTTTTAAAAGGCCGGCAGCGCACCTGCAATGCTGTTGGTGTTGTGGGTGATCATGGGCAGCGGTAGTCACTTACCACCAGGTGAGCCGCATGCTCGTTTGCCCCCTGTGTTGTAAAAGACTAATTGCGGTTGCCAACCCCGCCTGCTAAGAATAGCAAATATTGGCAAAACTCCTCTTATAAGGAAGACTTATGTCCAGCAGTGGATTCAGCATTAATGGATGAAATAATAATAATAATACATATATAGAGGATGAGATAAGAGATAATATAAAGCAAAAGTAGCAAAATAGAGTGGCTTTTTTAATAATAATCATTTCAAGACAAGGAAAATTCGAAATGAAACCTTATACTGAGCCGTCCGACCAGCGATAATATATAAAACAATAATCTCCCCTCGCTAATGGACTGATATCTTATAGTAATGAACTACATGGAATCGTAAATATATGATAAATTCGAATTCAAAATTTAAAATACACTGTATGAATGTAAAATACATTCATTTATATTTAATATATAAATGTTTTATTTATATTTATTCTAAATATGATAATTAAGTATTTACAAAATTTTGTCAACGGCTTTGAAAGACGATTATAGTGTAATATTATATTGACATATTAATTTATAATAGGTCAACAATTATAATTTACAATACATTAAATTTAAATTAAAT
Source organism: Galleria mellonella (assembly GCF_026898425.1). Taxonomy (NCBI): domain Eukaryota; kingdom Metazoa; phylum Arthropoda; class Insecta; order Lepidoptera; family Pyralidae; genus Galleria; species Galleria mellonella. Next base: position 3,002,103 of record NW_026442112.1, read on the forward strand.
TATTTAAGTAATTAATTAAATTATTTTATTTATCTATTTATTCTTTATTGCACAATAAAATTTTGTACAAATGGCGAGCTTAATATCATATGGCATTCTTTACCAGCTAACCATTATTAATTATTATTTACTACACCTGCATATTATATTCTATCCCTTTTTAATGGACTATTAATTTACATAGGAGACTTTGTACAAAAGTCGATTGCTTGGGTACCTCTGTTCCATTCGTGTTTCAACCGTGAAGCAGCTGTATTTGCATGGCTGTGTTTCGATTTGAAGGGTGGGATATGGCGTGAATTTACTGGGTACAGAGGAATAACACCTGAGTCCTCAGGAATGGCAACGCATGGGGGGTATTATGGGCGAAACAGTATACTTTGTTATGTCCATGGTACTGCTCATGTCTATAGGCGACGGTTATCGCTTTCCATCAGGTGGGCCGTCAGCTTGTTTGCCATTCTAAGTTGTATAAAAAAATAAACAAAAAAAAATACAGTATTCATGATCCACACTCGACCCACAGGTCCCCATGACACTTGCGGCTAATACGATACATCGACAAGACAATACAAATTCTTGTATGATTTCCATTCTCTCTCTAAAAGAGCGTTAAAATTTAAGAGAAGTCTTCTAGCGAGTTAATCGTAATATTTAATAAATATCTACTTACATTAAAACGAGTTTTCGTGTTCAAAACTTGCTAACAAATTAGCAAAATACATTCTTGATATTGTGAACTTTGGTAAGTTTCTGACAGTGGACCGTACATTGGCGGTTGTAAAGTAGGTGCCTACTCCCAGAAATCTGTTAACGAAAATTGTTTTGAAGTTAACGAAACTGAACTTTGTATACACTCGCTTTAAGTTTACAGTTGTAGAACGCGATCTTGGCAGCGGTCGCGTCGAGTTCTTTGACCCAAAAACCGTCCAGGTTGGCGCCATCTGAGTTTCTTATTTCACCCGTACACTTTTCAACTTGTATATAAAAGCAGGAATTCACAATTAAATAATTTGGTAATTATTCATATAATTGTTTTGAAATCTACAGAATTTACATTACTTTTTTTAAGTCGAATACATCTACGAAATATCATTAATCATTAAAATAATTAAATTTATCATAATTAAATTTGGTTTTTTTTTAATGAAACAAAATCTACTTTTTTTTACCATTAAAGTAGACTTTTTAATAAATAAAATTTGAATTTGGAAAAATAACTATTCTTTTTTAATTGGAATTTAAAACCATTACATTAATGGCCTAGTCCTTTAACTAGAATATCCTATGAGTAACTAGGTAATTAATATTTGGAAGTATAATCCAGAAGACCCAGACCTGAGCCAATTTCGAAAAGTTCTTTTTCTAAATAGGCCCAACTGAGACTCTAACCTGGGATCTAATAGTGCAAAGCGTTGAACCATTAACTACGTTACGGAGGTCGTCATGTTTATAACATAATAGTTAGCTGCCCCGGCTTCGCTTGATTTTTATTTAAATAAAAATACAATCCGTTAAACCTCATAGTCAAGAATGGATAGCAGCGTGCCTCTTCACATCATCACCAAAGCCTAACTGCGGTTTTTTTAATGGGTGAAAAAGGAATGGTAACCCCGCCTGCGCTAACGAAATACGCTGGCGGTACACCAGTGAAAAGTGATAGATTAGAATGAAAACAGGCCAGTTAGCCCATCATGATGAATTCATCAGGAATTAACCATGATTGTTTCCAGGGGGAACCGCGGGGAGGTCGACATGGTTGGGTATATTACTAGCAATGGGATCTCCATCACTAACAATCCCTTTCTCCCTCTTAACTGCGGTTGCCATCCCGTCTGCCAAGCGTGCCAAGCGTAACTACTGGCAAAACTCCCCAATAGAGGAGGCCTATGTTTAACTGTGGTCAGTTAACGGCTAATATGATATATTTGAAATACAAATCATGTTATTCGTTGATAATGTAGCTTTCTACGGTCGAAGGAAGCTTGAAAATCGGTTACGTATTTTTTTTTACTTTCCTCATTACAAATAAAATTTTTAATATTTCTTCTTAATTTTAAAATTTTAAGAAGTAATATTTAGTTTAGAGAAAATAAATAAGTTCACGAATTATTTATTTTCTCTAAACCAATATTATAAGCAAACTATTATAAAATAAATAATTTTATGAATCAACCATAATACACAAGCCAATTTCTTTATCTCAGTAACTGGGTCAAGTTACTCGCTTATCGCACGAAGTCAGACAGCTTGGCTGACTTTTGTTTCCAACAATTCAACCTTAGCAAACTTCTAAACGTTCTGACAGTGAGTCTGACGGTAAAGCGGTAATGGAAGCTTTTTTGATGGCACCTACAAAATCCCTGCTTATAAATAATCGTAAATATATTGGAGTAGAAAATAAGGTGACGGCCCACTTAATGGATAGTGGTAACAATTATCTACTGGGGGGAAAAGGATTGTTAGTAATGGAGTTTAACAGCCTTATCTGCAAGGTATATATATATATATATATATATATATATATATTGTATTCTAGATACGAATATAAATTACTACAATAATTTCAATATGCATAGATACCTTTTATAATATAAACATCAATTAAGAAAGGTATTCCAGAAAATCTCACTGTAACGTGAAACGAGAACGAGAACGTTTGGTTAACGATTTACTCACAGTATTTTATACTGTAATAAATAATGATTTATTATTGATGACAAAGTTTGTGATAATATCGTGCATAAAAAATATCGCATTTAGAATCTTATTTTTATGACATTTAAAAATGAACATCCATCACAAAATATCCCTTATAACGTACAAATTTACGTCAAAAAAAACTAAACTAGCTCGCCTCGTAAACGATAAAATTGGTGATAATATCGCACATAAAAAATGAAGAATATCGAATTATGAATCTTATTTTTACTATATTTAAAAATGGTCTTCCATTACAAGATTCTTTTATAGCGAACTAACTTAGGGTGACGAAAAATCAATAACTGACTTCGTAAACAACAAATTTAGTGACAATATCCCAAATAAAAAACAAAGAATATCGAATTTATAATTCGATATTCTTATTTTTATTGTTTAAAAAAATTCATGTCTTTAATATGAAGTAAATAAGCATATATTAAAGCATATTCATAAAGGATTGTCATCTATTTATGTTATTGGCTAAAATAAATTAATTGTAAAATATTCATTTCCTTTAGAAAAAAAAATATTGCCTTGGTAACCAGTTATTAAGCCAACGCTTTATACCTGAACTGTGTGTATGATATCAAAACTGTAATCATAGTGAATATCTTGTTAGTTGCTCTAATGAATAAATAAACAAAAAATATCAGATTATTTATTTTTATTATGTTTAAAAATGGACACCCATTACAAGATTCCCTTGTAGCGTGCAAACTTACGTTGACAAAAAAATCAATAATTCACCTCGCTTATTTGAAAGCAGCTCAAGCCTCTCCGAGCACCGATCTCGACCCGTCATTCTGGCTCACACTTGACCGACTTCGCGGTCGTAAGTAGACGTCAATTCTTGTGGAACCCGACTCTACGCGGTGGGAACTAGAGAATAAAGTAACTTTGATTATAAAAAACAACAGCGCACTCTGAAGATTTGGAGGGGAAAACGGAATCGCAAACGGGTCCTTTGCGGAACAAATATTTTTATGGTTTGCCAAAATGGAGAGAAAGGTTTCACAATTTGTCAGCTCTAAAATTTCATGTACATGTATTATAGATACAAAGATAAATTCTTTATTTTCATTAAAAAATATAAAAAAAAAAAATGTGAAAATAGTAACTAAAAAAAAAAAACAAAAATCGATACAATTTCATGTATTCGGATGTATTGTCACACTAATATCTAGCTTTATCCTAAAGGTTATATACTAACTTTATACCAAGTCATCATTATATCAGCCATTACTTTCTGCTATTGGAGACTTTTGCCAGTAGTTGCCATGCTTGGCAAGCAAGTCGGCGACCGCAGTTAGGCTTTGGTTAAGTTTTAAGAGAGACTCTGCTGTTTATACCTCGATTATTAAGTTCCCTTAGACAATCCTTACGACATCCACGGGAAAGGAAAAGGTGGCCCATTCTATGCCGAGAGCACAGGACGGTTTAAGTCTATAAAACAAAATATAATTTTAAAACTTGTGCTTATACTTATTTTTTTTTTGTGTTTGTTTTTTAGTTTATGTTATGAAAACTTTTATATCAAAAAACTAATGAATCTTTATGACCGATCTAATTCTTCTATCCAATCGTCTGCATTAAGCAACTATCAAATACACTGATTTGAAATATGAAATTTAATACATTAATTTGAAATTTTAAATACATTAATTTGAAAAATGAATATATATCATGTGTTGTTGTATCGAAAATCACTCTAACTGCTTTCGATCTCGATTGTTAGTATAAATTTAAGAGAAAATAAAATACGTATCGAATAACGGCCCAGATTAATTAACTCTGTTCCTCAGAATTTTTAATTAATAATATTTTTCGGGCAAACTCTCCCCTCGGCATCTTGTTTACCGTCAACGGATTTGCGATATCTTCGTTGGTTTATAAAGTCATCATTCAGTGTTAAGATGGTTTAAAAAGGCGAGTAATCTGAAAATTAAAAGGGAATTGCTTTAATCCAGTTTCTGACAATTTGCTGTTGCGGCTTAGAAGCGAGATTTTAGTGTATTATATTAATACTCATAAGGATTAGTATAAGACACTAAGAAGATATATACGTACATGAATTTATATACCTATGTATAATTTATTAATGGCAATTTTGTATATGAGCTTGTTTTTACTCACGACTTAATCCGGATGACCGGGGTGTATTCACTGACAGGGATATAAAGTATCTTATGACTAGAGGTGGGTAATATAAATCAATATTTATACGTTGTAGTATCAATACCTATATATTGGTTGAATAACGGTTATGTAATATATATATATATATATATATATATATATATATATATATATATATATATATATATATATATATATATATATATATATATATATATTATGAGTGATTTTGAAAAGGATGATGCCCCTTTTTTTGCCATCAATGTCCAGTGGAATATCCAATATTTAGATATTACGGATAGTACAGATATTACCCCTGTCTTATATTATATATATGTATATACTAATTTTCACAACAGTTGGTTGAACAATTAAGGCACTAAGAGGTAACAAACAAACAAGCACACTTTCACATTTCTATTATTCTTAAGATAAAAATTCTGAAGATAAGATTGCGGTTAAGAAGCATTTTTTTTCTTCAGACAACCTTTGGCTAAAGGAAATAAGAAAGATTATTAGGTATATGTTGTTTGTGTGAATACATGCATATAACTATATATTATATCTAGTAATATATATGTATTTTCATAAAGAATATTTAATTATGTATTTTACTTGACTAAGAAGAGCTTCTATTTGGATAGTGAAATGTTTTCTTAGCTTGAGACTAGATGGCGCTATGATAAATGAAATGATAAATAAATTAATATACTTACGACGTTATTTTAGTATATTATTCTATGTAGTTATTGATATTATTATAGTTATGTATATATTCATTGAATACTTCTGAATAAAACTTTAATAGATCTTCAATGTCAAGGTCAATAATGGTAAACAGTATTTATATATTCCCCCTAATCAATTGTACTCGTGTAATATTTATTTGGTATACAAAATAACCGTGTAGGTCCTAGCATACACTAGTACAATAGGCCACTCTTTTCTTTGCTCTAGGTGTCGTAACAGGCGACTAAGGGAATTTATGGTGAAGGGATTGGCAGCAGCGTCCCTCTTAAAACATCACCAAAAGCTAAACTGCAGTTGCCAATCCATCTGGCAAGCGTGACAACTACTTGCAAAACCGCTCTTATGGAGGAGGTTATTTCCAACAGTGGACAGTTAACGTATGATACAACAATACAAAATAATCACGATTCTGTCTTAAAAGAAATTTAAAGCCTTTTATAAAAAATGTGTTGAACCGTTAACTTTGACAGAGGATGCTAAAAAACAAGGTCATGACTAATTTTCCGTGCCCTAAAATTTTGTGAAGGAATCACGAGGGAATGAAAAATTCTCATTAACAAATATCTCAGTCGTCGCTAGGGAAGAGCTTACTAAAAGGGATTTTTTGCTGTTCCCGTACAGTACTTTCTTTTCGATACATTTTTTATGGCGTATTGAGAGTTTTTTTTTTCAAGGGAATCTATCGATCCAATGTTGTAATATTTAAAGGTAAAACTCCCCAGTGATATTCGGAATACTGTTGATATAAAATAAAAACTTAAAATAGTTATTTCATTCTTATTTCAAGTATAACCTTCGATTTTTTGTAATTATTTGCAATTCGGAATGATAAACGTCTTTAAAAAAAAAACGTTCATGCTCACTTTTTTACTTTATCCGAGCAGTAAGTACTTTATATTATTTTCAATTTCGTGTAAAATATATATGTTATATATGTGTAAGTATATTTGTTATTTATATATATTTATTTGTTTATATATGTAATTTTAGTATGTATGTATATCAATAATAATAATTACTAGTACCGCATTCGAGTATTCTGACACTTCCCTATGGTTGACTGGGAGAGAATGCTTTTAACATTAAGTCTGCCATGCACACATATATGGACTAAGGAATAAATAAATAAAATAAATAAAAGAGCTAAGAACCCACCTGATGCAAAGTGGTAACTGTTGCACATAGATATAAATAGTATACCCAGAATACACCGCATGCTTATGCATCCTTGTGGGTTATCACTCCTGAGAACTACAATGTTGTCTTCACACATTGTTCCCACTATCATAATTTTGCTGCAAAATTTTACCATCGTACAACTTGTGCAATTTCAAGTTCCATGGAAACCATCTGGATGAGTAGCAGTCTTCATGCGTTTTTTAAGGTACTTACTTCCAAGCACAACCACACTTTGAAATCAACCCCCAATAGCAGTATTTCCGCACCGATACGACATTGTAACTTTCGAGAAAAGAGCATATTCCTGTTTAAAATGCCGACAGGACACTTGCAATTCTTCTTACCAGAGGGACACTTTGTACAAAAATCGTTTGCGTGGGTACCTCTGTCTCATTCGTGTTTCAACCGTGAAACAGTTGTGTTTGCATGGCTGTGTTTCTATTTGAAGGGTGGAATATGACAATGAATTTACAGGGTAGACAGAGGAATAACATCTGAGTCATCTTAAGAATGGCAACGCATGTAGTACATTTGAAGTTACAACTAATATCATGTGGCGAATGTTAAACCTGATATCATATATCATGAATAGTACCATGGACATAACAAAATATACTATGTCGCCCATGATCTCCTTCATGCGTCGCATTCCTGAGGATTAAGGTATTATGCCTCCATACCCTGTAATTTAAACACCATATCCTACCCTTCAAACTGAAACAGACATGCAAACATAACTGCTTCACGGCAGAAATATGCATGGGATAGAGGTAGTCAAGGTGACAGCTTTTATACAGTGTCGCCCTCTGATAAAAATACATTGAAAAGAAAATTTTGGTCATTTATTTTACAAACCACCATTATCTGTTTTCAGCATTAAGCGAACGATCCGGAGTTAGATAAGAAATCTGGGTCATCAAAAAATGAACACCTGAAATACTCGTTTAATTTACTTTATTCTTGCGTCAAATAGATACAAGTAATTGAGTTATATCAAACGGAAAATATTTTAAGGAAAAACTCACAATTTACTAAAGTAAAATCTTATTTGTTTCTCAATGCGAAATGTGCTACCGTAAACACAAAGATAAAAGTGAATAACTTTCTATGAGTATTTCAAAAAAACTTAAAGGAAGCCCTCAAGATCCTTCCTTTATTATTTTATTTATAAACTCACGTTTTCCTACGCAAGGGTATTGAGAATAAAAGGGTAAATGATGTAAAAGGTCTAATAATACAGACTTTATCGTTTTCCTTCTGGCATTTAAGTAGGCAACGAATTGTATGCACCTACCTCTATATATTTATTTGTAATTGTAAACACTTTTTTTATTAATTTTTCAAGTAAAACATTTATTTGATAGAATGCAAATTTTAGCAGGGAGAGACTTTGTACAAAAGTCGTTTACTTAGGTATCTCTGTCCCATTCGTGTTTCTACCGTGAAGCAGTTATGTTTGCATGGCTGTGTTTCAGTTAAAGGGTAGAATATGGCAGTGATTTTACAGGATACAGAGGAATAACACCTGAGTCCTCAGGAATGGCAACGCATGGGGGTTATCATGTGCTAGACAGTATACTCTGTTATTTTCATGGTACTGCTCATGTCTATGGGCGATTGTTACCACTTTCCATCAGTCATATGGAGTACATATCAGCAGTTAACTGTCTGCTGAACATAGTCCTCCCCATAAAGAAAAGTTTTACCAGTATTAGCCACGCTTGGCAGGCGGCTTGGCAAACATAGTTAGCCTTTGGTGATATTTTAATACGGACTTTGCTGCTCATCCCTTAACCAACAAGTTCCCTTAATCGCCTCTTAAGACACCCACGGGAAAGGTAAGGTGTACGTGAAATATTAATTACCTACGATTCAAATCTCCTTTTTATAAATTGGTTGACCGCCTTTTGTCATTCTTATCAAATGACCGCAGCGTAATTTTCTTAATAATAGGTAATTATGTATAAGAAAAAGAAAAAAAAATTAATGAAGATTACTTTTTTTATTAAATTAAATGTACAAAAGTTTTTAGATTTCCGTGAATATCTAAGAAGTTTTATGTATTGAATTTATTATATTTGAATTATATATATATATATATATATATATATATATATATATATATATATATTTAATTATTAAATGATGGAAAACTAACGACATGCTTAAGTTCGTATTTCGTATCATATTTTATAAGAGACGATAGAAGATAATTATTTACCTGACTTATCTCAATGGCTGGTGTGACCTGGTCGAAACGTCGCGTTGATTCCCATCACTAAAAATAATAAACTAAACCATAAACTATACTATGCAGAAACCATCATTATTTATCAGCCGTTCGCGTGGTCCCGGCATACAATGGGTCATCTCTTCCTTTCCAGTGGGTATCGTAGAATGTGACCAATGGGACTTAATAGTTGAGGGATGGGCAGCAGTGTTCCTCTGAAAACATCACCAAATCCTAATTACAGTTGCCAACCCGTCTACCAAGCATGGCAAGTACTGGTAACCCCCCCTCCTCCTCATGGGGGATGCTTATCTTCTGCAGTGGACAGTTAACAACTGATATGATGATGATAACGATGATGATATAAACCGTTATCCGTCCACTGCCTAACATAGACCTCCCCCATCGAGTGCCATAAGGAACGGTCCTGAGCCATCTGCATCCACTGATTCATTACGATGCACTTGTCATCGCTCCATTTATTGGGGGTCTTTCTACACTGTATTTATTTACGGGGTCTCTACTCAAGAACCTTAATTCCCCATTAGTTAAATAAATAAATGTTTGAGTTGTATAATCCACGTCTCGATTGACAAACCGCCTCCATATTTCAGGGTTTGATCGGCGGCACAGCTGTTCAGTTCGAGAGACCAACTGACAAAATATGTTAACAAACTCACTAAAACTAATTTGTATGTGTCCAAACTTTTTGATTGCTCGCAATTTTGCGGCGCTCGCCGCCGAATTCAAGGTTGAGTGACATTTTAGAAATGGTCAGAATTTGTTTCAGTTATTTTCCAATTCCTATGTTCGACAGTGGATGAACATCAGGACCTCCTCGTTGGGAAAATTGGTACATATATATACACCACGATATCGGCCTTTTCATTCTAATTTTTTTTTATTCTTACATATCATCCCTCTCTGGTGCTCTGTCAGCGTATACCGTAAGCGAAGGCGGGGTTACCATTCCATTATAATAATATAATAATATATATTTTTTTTAAATACACACTTTGAATGGCAAACAAGCTGACGGACTACCTGATAGAAAGTGGTAACCGTCGCCTATAGACATGAGGTACTGCTCATGGACATAACAGAGTATACTGTTTTGCCCATGATACCCCCATGCGTTGCCGTATATAATATATTAATGAATGAAACAAAATATATATATATATATATATATATATATATATATATATATATATATATATATATATATATATATATATATATATATATATATATATATATATATATATATATATATATATATATATATATATATATATATAACATTGGTATTTTATCACAATGTATAGTTTAAAATATATAGCACTATATGTGACCAACAATCATCGACAACATCCTGAGCGAACACATAGACAATATGGTCCATGAATACGATCAACTGAAGAAAGAACGATTTACTCTCAACGGTTGACCGCACTATGGCGGCTCAATAAATGCTTTTTCACGCTACGTTCGAAAGATCCGAGGTTACAGGATGAAGGAAACACGTCACGAGAAAGGTCATTCCGTATTATTAAGTTACAGTGCACGTGAAAGTTGGCATTCTAATTAATGTGATCACATCTTTTGTTTAATAAAAGCATTGTACAAACTTATTTATGGAAATCCAAGCTTAGTCAGGCTCACCGTTAGATGTTTGGATTATAGTGCCAGTAATCCTATTTGTACGGAACGAGACCGTGGCTGCATTCAAAGCAGGCTGACGAAAGAAACTTAGGTCACGTATTCAAATCCCGAGGGAGGCGAGTTTGCAAATTTGTTTGGACGGCCGACTTGGACCTTCGGAAAGAAAAATGGTTATTGAAAGTGGACCCGTTTTTTTTCCGACGCACTAAGTGGCCAACCCCGCGGAGGATTTAAGTGATACCTCTTTACGAGGACAAAATAAAATATATTATTTTTAAGCTACAATACATCAAAAATTAACATGTTCTCAATTCAACTGTATTATTTTATATTTGTCACCTTATGACTCCGTAATTTATAAACTAATTTGGTAAATCCCTTTCTTTTTCTAAAAAGATATACTTTCATATTGGTTTAATATTTACATCATAAAAAAATTAAATAAACCAACTTCAAATAAAAAGATGAAACAAAAACTAAAATGTCGGTGTCAACCCTAAAGAGAATGAGAACAATAACAGTCACAATATCTACATATACGAGTATATATATATATATATATAATTTTATAATAAAATAATTTAAATTGGTATTTTGTAATTAATGTATAGTTTAAAAACAATAATAATAGTTTGTATAATTAATAATGTAAAAATTTTAATTAATTAAAAGGAAATTTTAATCATAATAACTGTAAACTATGGGTATATACCCATACCTGAAAATAAAAGATTTATTATTATTATTACCTATAATTTTCGTTACGGAACTAATAAAATTACATAGATAAATCATTTCCCTGAGGTCACTGCCAACAGGTAGGGTACTTCCAAAATTGCTGGTAAAATTTAGAAACCTAATTTTTCTTTCAAATCAGTAAGTAACATGAAAACTTTATAATATTTTGTTATAAACATAGTCCATTATTCCGTAATAACAAATAATATTATCATGTTGGCACTTAATGGACTCCGCTGGGAATCGATACACTTTGTACAGAAAACTACACCAAGTACCCTACAATATTAGTAAAAAACAAGCTTGTTTTTGTAATTAGAAGAGGGCTCAAGACTTCACGACACAGAGAATCCTAGTGTGAAGTTTTGGGAACAAATGTAAAATTTAAACATGTGTTTTTGGATTTAAGATTTTTTTTTATTATTATTATTATTGTTGATTCACTTTATTCTATTATATATTATTGTTTATTATTAAAATTTCTTTATTGAACCATTTAAAGAATAATACAAAACTATCTAGTTACTAAGACTAAAGGCTAACTGATCTGCTTTCATTGTCACCTAACTATCATATTTAACTGGGGCTTCGGCAGCGTATACTGATAGCGCATGTGGGGTTACCATTCCATTTTCACCCATTAATATAGATTATGTCCCATAAAAACTGACTTCATTTGTAATAAAATTTGTTATTTTTATGTAAAAAATAAACAACTGATCTGATTTTGATAAAATTTCAATGAGACCAAACTGTAAGTATCTCCTTTCAGATAAAAAGATTTTTCCAAATCGGTTTAGAACTTACGAAGTTATTAGGTAACAAATATAAAAAAATATAGTCGAACTTAGAACCTCCTTCTTTTTGGAGTCGGTTGGAAAACAAATCTGTAGATATTATATAACTGCAAGACACCAGAGGGAGACTTTGTACAAAAGTCGATTGCTTGGGTACCTCTGTCCCATTCGTGTTTCAACCGTGAAGCAGTTGTGTTTGCATGGCTGTGTTTCAGTTTGAAGGGTGGTATATGGCGTAAATTTACTGGGTACAGAGGAATAACACCTGAGTTCTCAGGAATGGCAACGCATGGGGGGTAACATGGGCGAAACAGTATACTCTGTTATGTGCATGGTACTGCTCATGTCTATAGGCGACGGTTACCACTTTCCATCAGATGGGCCGTCAGCTTGTTTGCCATTCTAAGTTGTATAAAAAAAAAAGACATATAATATTTATATATATATATATATATATATATATATATATATATATATATATATATATATATATAATATATATATATATATATATTCATTATATCATATTTCAAAGAATGATACAGATTACAAAGAGTAACAATATGTACACAAAAAAATAAATAATTGCATAATCTTAATTACATAAAAGCAAGATAAAGAGGCCACAATAGGCGGCCTTATTGCTAAATAGCGATCTCCTTCAGGCAACCTTAGGATGGAGAGGAATAATTAAAATTGTGTTTAGTCAAGTCGTAACAGAAAAATAACAAAACTAAAAAAGGAGATAAAGGGCTAAAGTAAAATTTAAACGTAGTATAAAAAATATACTTATACCTAATAATAATAAAAGATTTATTATATTCATTTACATAAATAAACGCAATTAATAATACATACATATGTATATATGAATATACATAGACATATACTAATATGTATTAAGTACTATCATATCAGCTTTTAACTGTCCACTGCTGAACATACGTATCCCTCTTAGGAGGTTTTGCCAGTAGTTTCGATTCTAATTATTAATTATTTAATTATTCGATTAAGACGAAGAAAATTTTCTTTAATAGTAATTATACATTTATAAGATACTCAGACCAAAACAAACAGACATACACATTAATACAAATGTTTTTAGCCCAGGTATCGAACTTCCTAACATAATCGAAGATGAATCCTAACACTACTAAGGTTGTCAAACAAATCTACAATTGTGTACAGTCGTACATACATTTCGATACATTCAACCCTTCCCGTGTAACAATAACACCCCAAACATCACTTAGTACCCTCGTTAGAAAACAGCTCGTGTGCTCACATGATTTATATTGTAATAGTTTAACTGAACAGTTGCCATACGCAAAATTTATGGCGTCAACTTGCTACTGGCTGGTCTTAAATCAAATTCAGTGTACTTAGCCCGTTTATGTATGAATAACGATCGGTGCAGACGTGGCGACATTTTGTTTGGTCTAAGTCATAAGAGGTAATGCTATGGAGATACTACAGTGAAATCCCGTGGGATCAAGAGTTTGGTAATAATTTGAATTAGCAATCCCTTTGCTAGTAATATACTCTATCAGGTTAACCTCCATGCAGTTCTCCCTAGAAACTATAGTATGTGATTTATTGTTGAATTAGTCACCAGGGACCAACTGACCTGCTTCATCGTCACGTATTTTCTCTCACTGGCGGGGGCCAGTATATACCGATAGCGCAGACGAGATTATCATTCCATTATCCTCTATTAAAAAAAACTACAATAAATTGGAGAGACTATTAGTAATGGAAACTAATGGTCCATATATCCCGTTAAGTCGACATCTATGCGACCTCCCCTGGAAACCATCCTATCTTCTTTTTGTACCGGGATGTTATTTATGAATCACTTTAGTTTTTTTTTTTATCTAAAAGGGTATAGTTTAAGAATGGTCTCCTAGAAGTTTTATCAAATAGATACTGTAGTTTTGTAGCATTTATAATAAAATAACAAATTTTACCACTATTGTAATCAGTGTTTAGTTTTTTTTAAACAAATAATTTATATTACGTGAAATCTATGCCAATTCTGAAGTGATTTTGATAATTGTGGTTAATTCCTTGCATTTTTGTCACAATGAGCCAACTGGCCTGACTTCATTATGTTCGTATTATGCCCTACTAGTGTCCACTATTTATTACTGTTTATATTGAATTATCATCGATTAAAAAGAACGTATCTAAATTGGAGAAGAGAACTATTAGTAACTGGAACTCGAAGCCTCATTGCTACAAAAAAATCTTGTTGTTAATTAGTAGTTATTGATATTGTTAGTAGTTGGAAATTATTGTGGTTAATTCTTGATAAATTCATCATGATCCATGCACGTTTCGGCTTGAAAATATCTTCTCTGTATTTTTAACCTCAAAATATGAGAATATAAAAACTGAATTTCGATAAATAACTCATATATTTATTGACAATTTGTAAACAACATGTAGATTTCATCACTGGACAAATTCTACTAATAATCAATACAGTTCACAAAAATCTTGATATTAAAAATGACAAAGAAAAAAACTTGTATCGTATTAACTTATTTAAGTTCTGTGCAAGTGGAGAGTACAGTTTATTTATTAGTACTAAACAGAAAAAAATCTATGCAATTCGGAATTGTGAATTTGCTAACGACTTGTAAGATAGAATGAGGTAATTATCGCTTATAGATAAGAACAGCTCTCTCTTTTCCTCTCTCATCTCATGTATTCCTGAGGATTATAAATGTTATTTCATTTTGTTTTGCAAGCTAACTAACAATTTTTAAACATAGTGTGTACTTACTTATAATTATTATTATTGTACTTGAATTTATGAAAGACGAGACAGTATGAGCAAAAAACAGCCAGTTTTCTAATATACTGATATCGAAATGTTAAAGTGAATTGTACATTATAAATTAATAATAATAATAAACTACCACTTTCAATTTATAAATTATAATACAGCTACATGGCGTCAGGAACACGAGTGGAACAGAGGTGTAAACGTATAACGCTTATGACTTGAACCACACGCAACTTATTGATTGCGGTCTAACAAGATGAAGGGATTATATCCAGAGTAAGTTCTTACGATTAATAAATTTGCAACGAATATGTTGTTGCAAAGTTTTCCATTTTATAATGATATTAGCGAACCCGACGAGAGATTAATCTTCTTTAAATTTATGTAAGAACATTCCACAGCATAAAATCTGCATAATAAATAATATTATGAATATTTCAATGTTGCTTTCCCTATAGATGAAAATTAACCTTATTACTCGACTGCGAAAGAAAGTAGAGTACAGTTTTTCGTGTTGGCGTAATTGAATAAATTTCATTTTTTTATGCAAATAAAAATGACAAATAAACAAACATAACCTGATAGAAAATCATGTGCATGAATAGATAGATAGAGAGATATTTGTAATAATAATGCAACTTATTATCCGCATGTGCAGAAAATATAACAATATATGCAAGGACCTTGATATTTTTCAACAATCCTTGCAATGTTTTGCAATTGCATATAGATGGAGCATCGAGTCTCAAAAACGAGCCAACTCTTTGTCAGCTAATTGTCAAATTGGCTGACTCATTTTTTTATCAGTGTTCTATCTACTTACGCATATAATGTATCTTGACGTGTCTATATTTAATTATTTATTAAATACAATAAGTTTTTACGCATTAAAAAGAGTAAAAAATTATAAAAAAAAATAAATATAGAAGTTTTAAAGGTAACCTCATAACCATTTATCGTGCAAAATTGAATGAAAAACTTGACCCGGTTTTCTCGAAGCGTTTTTATCGAGACGCTCTATCATTATAATCTAAGGTGTATATATATACACACACATATATATATATATATATATATATATATATATATATATATATATATATATATATATTCTTTGTCGTTTAATAATTCCTTCAATTACGTCAAACATCAACCCACTATGCTTCCCATACACCGCCAAACGTAAGGAATATAAAAAAAACATTAGTGAAACAAAAAGCGAAATACTTTTTCAAATGCACGCCACCGGCATTTCAAAACTTTGACGTGGCATCACATTCGGAATATCAAAAAGGGTACGCATAATTTTATAACGATTGTCATAAATAAACCGGTACAGAGGAATTAAAGCAACAAAAGGGCAACGGAGGGGGTGGAGGAGGGAGGTGGGGGGGGGGGCGTTACGTAATGTACAAAATTAAATTCTGTACCAATACAACGACGTGATATCTGAGGAATGTTAACCCTTATTTGATTTATCCGGTTTGATACGGTATGCAGCCTAGTTGGAATGTTTGAGGTTTAGCTCGAACTAGTGAAATAATATATCAAAGCGTTTGTTTCACGGTTTTGTTATCCGGCCGCGTAATAGAATGTTTCATTTGTGTTCTTATTAAAAACTATTCGGCCTTTGTGATATTTCGGTTATATCTTCATTTCGTTTTATTATTTCAGCCGTTAACTGTCCACTGCTGGACATAATGGACATATGGTCTTACCCAGAAGGAGAGTTTTGCCAGTAGTTGCCATGCTTGGAAGGCCGATTGGTAACCGCAGTTAGGCTTGAGAAATGTTTTAAGAGGGACGTCGCTGCCCCTACCTTGTCCTCCCTTAGTGGCCTCTTAAGATATCTATGGGAAAGGAAGGGATGGCCCATTCTGTGTCCCGGACTACACACAATTCGTTTCGTGCGCTGATGGAATCCTTAATAATATTATAAATGTGAAAATGAATTTGTTCATTTATTACCTTTAACAATTAGCTACAATTACTATGACATTTGGTATACACGTACTATGTGGGACGAAGAAGAAAGACTGAAAGTTCACTAGAATAAATCTTTATTTTTACAATGAGTAAACTATGATTAGTTGTTTCTGTATTAAACAATAAAGGGAAAAACAAATACAATATAAAGTAGAAATATAGTCTAAAGAAAATGTAGACGCTGGCCTATATTACGTCCATTCAACTCGGACGAAGCTATTTTCTTGCCAAGTAAATCGTCGACGTTACTTTATACACAGACAGAGTAAAATACTATTCAAACTTACCCCATTATTGAGAGACAAGTAGAATTAATGCCAAAGAGTGAAAAAAATAAAGAGCTTAATCGTGACAAATTACTCAGAAATATTCGTTATATATATATTTTTATTAATTAATGTATAATTATTAATCATATAACTAAAATATTGACGATATATAATTAAAATATTATATTTTATTTATTTTTTAAATATTACATTATAAATTATATATAACTATAAAACTTAAACAAAAAAAATAAATAAAAAAATAGTCAAAATAATATTCACGTTCCCTACCTGATCCAAAGGTTCCCATAATGTCTTATTAAACTTTAATCCACCTAGATCTGACATAGTATTGCTTTATCTACCAGTTGACTGTAGACAGAAATAACACAAAACATAATTGATGGTGTAACGTGATGAGTAAATAAATAAGGAAACAAAAATAATATTACTTGTAATATAAAATAATAATATAAAAATATCATACATATAATATTTTATACCAGAGGGAGACTTTGTACAAAAGTCGATTGCTTGGGTACCTCTGTCCCATTCGTGTTTCAACCGTGAAGCAGTTGTGTTTGCATAGCTGTGTTTCGGTTTGAAGGGTAGAATATGGCGTGAATTTACAGGATACAGAGGAATAACACCTTAGTCCTCAGGAATGGCAACGCATAGGGGTATCATGGGCGAAACAGTATACTCTGTTATGTCCATGGTACTGCTCATGTCTATAGGCGACGGTTACCACTTTTTCATCAGGTGGGCCGTCAGCTTGTTTGCCATTCTAAGTTGTATAAAAAAAATACTCATATTATTTACATTATGCATGCATGCATGTAACATGCATTTGTTAACTTAATTCACTTATAGACGTATTAACTTATATTGCTCACAACTTAGGTTACATGTATATTTCTATAACTAATAAAGCAACTTTTAAAATATTTGTAGTTTAGTGTTATTTAATTCATTATAATTGTTACTTCATTTTCTCGCACTGTATAATTATGTTAAAGTAAATGCTGTGAATACCTTTAATAGGCATGCGTATTTATCTTGCATTATATTTAATTATTGTTATATGTGTTATAATGCAATATGCTGTTGGTGTTCCTTTAAATAAATAAATATATGATAATAAATAATGGCAGACTATAAACTTCTTAAATACAAGGGAAATATCAGCATTAAACAAAGAAAAATGTCTAAAATATAATACAAGTCTAGAGATGTTAAATAAAAAACAATATATGTTAGTTTATATTTGAATGACAATATGTTCATCTATTTATAATTTGTCTTATACTCTAATAGTATCTAAAGAAATATGACAATAGAAAGCAAATGTACAAAGGCGAGCTTAACTATGTAAGAGTCCACTTTATATTTTTTATATTCTCATTTAACAAACAGATTTTGTTGTACAAAAAAAAAATCATCGACTTCAAACGTCAATAATATTGTTATTTAAAACTAAATTATTTAATTAATCAATTTTGATAAAATATATATGAACTAATTTGAAAGTATATCTATATGTTTTCAGACAAAAACAGTTAGAAAATCAGTTTATAAATGACAAAGGTTTGAGGCAACAAATATAAAAAAAAAATTAAAATCACCTCCATTTTCAAGTCGGTTGAAAAAATAACGAAATACCCTGGTAATCTACGAGGCGATTCATAGACGCATTAGTAAAATTCAATTATTTTTTGATGGGTGAAAATGGTATGGTAACCCCGCCTGTGCTAACGGATTACGCTGGCGGAGCACCAGTGAAAGGTGATAGATGAGAATGAAAACAGGCCAGTTAGCCCATCATGATGATTTCATCAGGAATTAACCATGATAGTTTCCAGGTAGAATCGCGAAGAGGTCGACCTGGTTGGGTATATTACTAGCAATGGGATTCTCAGTCTCCATTACTAACAATCCCTTTCCCCCAATTCGATTATTTAGAAACAAAATGTAGTTCATATTTATAGAAAATATTTGTACTCTTCCACAAATTATACAAGAATAAGATGAGAAAGGAGGAAGTATATCAAATTTGAACGAAGAAAACTAAGGTTTATAAAAAATGGAATTCCTTTTTTGTTCATTTTTATATCAGTCGTTAACTGTCCACTGCTTGACATACGCGAAGTTTAGCCAGTAGTTGCCACGCTTAGCAGACGGGTTGGCAACCGCAGTTAGTCTTTCAAAGATGTTTTAAGAGGGACGCTGCTGCCCATCCCTCGCCCTCTTTAGTCACCTCTTACGACACCCACGGGAAAAGAAGGGATGGCCCATTCTATGCCGGGGTGGGTACACACAGCGAAAAAAACGAAAAACGGAGATGGAAATTAATGTGATTATTTAGATGCACTATAATAATTTACCTGGGCTACTTCGTGCAGCTACAAGTACACTGATGTAGCGATATCACGTCTCAGGTTCCGAGGCAGAACTAGTTTTTCCTACTTACTCATTACCCCACATCACACAATTGTGTCCCTACACTGAGAGCTCCGACATGCAACACCGACCGTGTCTTTATTTGCTGCGTTTGCAGACTGCACACTAGATTACAACATAACGAAGGGTTTGAAACATCTCGATTGAACGTCTTGTATTTTTTTAATTCAATCGCTTCACATTTTATTTTTATTATCATAAAAATATATTATAAAATTTCTTTGAAACCCCACTGTACGTGACCATTTAGGTTCAAGCATGTGAGGATGAATTCGCATGCCTTAAACATGATGAATGCCTGTCGATGGCGAGCGGTATGATGATAAAAGTTCTATACTATTCTTGAATAGAAACTTTGCTCCATGGAGAAGTTCGAAGATTCGTAGACGATGATACTCTATCCAGTGGTTTGTAACCGCATCAGGACTTTAACAGGGCTCAACTCACAAAATGTAATTGGAGATACACAATTCCGCGTTCTATATTCAAATTCAGATTCTAATATATAAAATGATAAATAACGTGATGCTTCGTGAACTCATTATATTTAAAATTTTAATTTAGAATTCAATACAAGCAGAAAGCAAGAAGGAAAAACTCTGCAAAAAGAGAGCGGTTTCAATCACAATGTTGGGAAGCACTCTAATGCACGAGATTACACTTGGCTATCCACTAAAAGATTTGTTCATTATAAAAAAAAAAAAGGAAAATATCATTCAAATAAAATTTCACAACGTAATTTTATATAATCTCAACGGTATTAAAATCCCGAAAGTTAATGAAATGTCATTCACAATAAGTAAGAATAATACAGGGATTACGTAAGTCTCTCAACTAAAGTAGTGATTCATTCGTTTGGCTCACGTTAAACCCGAAAAAGGATTTTGTGAATCTAATAGGATTACAAGTATTAATGTGAAGGTTCAAATTTCGAGTATATAGTAATTTGACCGGTTAGGTACTTTATTAATTCATTTCTAAAAAGAGGAGGGTCTGTATTTGATTTGCTGTATTGGATTGGTTATATTGCTTTGAAAATTCGATAATTATTTTTGCAAATAATATTTACTCTCATATTAGTTTAGTATTAAATTTGCGATTATTGATTTTTCATTGCATAGAAAAAAAAAACCGTTTATTTCGAAGTAAAATATATAGTTAGTTATATTCACAGACAAACAAATTCTCATTCCAAATTCAAATATTTTTAATCCAATCTGTTTACGAATCATCTCGTCATTCACTAATGTGTTTTGTTATGCTTGGCATCGCTTTTTTGCAGGTTGAATATATTTTTAGATTAAGAACGCGGAAATCGTTGTTTACAATAAGAATTTGAAGTAAATTGAAAATAATTTGTAGTATATATAACAGTGTAGTCATTACCAAAATTAATTTGGAATCAATATAGGTATAAAATCTTTTGATGATAAATATAACTAAGTCATAAGTTTTAAGCGACTTTCAAAAAGCACAAATTATATTGTAATCTATTTGAGATATAATGCTACGTGCCATAAAAATATTGCAGCTTTTAGATCATCGAATTTTTCAAGCGAAATAAATTTTATAAAAGATTAGCTATGACATGCAGCTCCGCCCATACGAATTAGGATAAAAGCATCAAGTTAATATTTTTAGAACGCGATCCATCAGTAGGTACGTGCACTTAATTTAATTTGAATTGGTTATGCTGCGTGAATAAATAATAAACATCTTTTTTTATATTACTTAAAATGACAAACAAACTGACGGCTTATCTGATGGCAAGCGGTAACCGTCGCCTACAGACATGAACAGTGCCGTGGACATAATAGAGTATACTGTTTAGCCCATGATACCCCCAAGTGTTATTCCTCTGTACCCTGAAAATTACAATAAATGTACATATCGTATCGGTGTCGATACGAGTATTACGGTAGCGGTATATAATGTATCTCCTGTACTGTATAATTATATTACCACATCGGTATGTGCCCGCGAGACTTTCTATTGACACTATGATACGATGAATATTTAAATCGTGGAAGGCTTGCAGCGATAAAAATGAGACGGGAAACATGGCGTTGCGGGTGCGAAAGGTGGCGCTCTGGATTTTTTAAATTTTTAATTGCCAGCTGCGGCATATTATACTGCACAACACATACAGGGTTAATGTCCTTGTTTTCCAATTAAATATTACCGTGTCTCTGTCCATGTGGTAATCTTTTCGGTCTCATCTAATATTTATATCATTGTATACGCTTATGTTTAGATTCTGATCTAGCTTATTAGTAATAGAAGCAAGGTCACTTTGTACTTACAAATAAATGTTCCTTACATTATTATTCATGTGGCAATAATTTTGATATCGTGTAATTTTATTCATTTATTCATTTCAGACATTAACTGTCCGCTTCTGAACATATGCATCGTCCATAGACTACCATAGACTAAATGAACTTGAATTACATAGAAATCGCTTAGATTTGTTCAATCTATATTATTAGTAATATTACCTATATGGTAGAATATAAACAGAGTTAATCTGTACCTACTTGTTTCACAATTAAATAATACCTTATCTATATCCGTATGCTAATATTTCTGATATTAGTAAAAATTTGAAATAAAATTGAAAACTATCTAAATAGATAGGTTATTCATATACAGTCTAGGTTATTAGTAACATTATACGGTAAAGTAAATAAAGGATTACTGTATACTTCTTTTATTAACGAGTAAATATTACCGTTTTTCTGTCACCATATGGACAGTTTTTTTTTTTTTTTTTTTTATCTCAATTCTCGATAAAATTCAATAAATTCTAATGAAATAATGACGTTTAAACAAAATAGTTTATTAAGCATAATAAGTGAGCTACATAATGAATTGATTGTTTCATCAGACCACGCGGAAAGGTCGTGACAAATTGTGGGGTAACTAGGGAAGGCATGATATATTATTGTAATTACTCAAATATAAATTGATATAATATAATTGGTGCTTTAAACGGTAAACGCTTCTTTGAGAGAGCAAACCTGAAGTTACTGGGGCTTTGTACAGATTCTATAGATAAATATCAGTTACCAAAGCTATTAAAATAAGTAATTAGTTTCACAATATTTTAAAATGCAGAGATGGGTAGAATATTTTAAGCAAAGTGTTAAGGAAATGGACGGCTATGAAGGTAGAGGAAGACCTAAAACGACACATTTGAACTGTTTGAAAGATGATATGGCCAGAATGGATGTAAATGCGGAAATGAGTGCGAATAGAGACGAATGAAAGTCGAAAATATATTACGCCCACACGAAATAATTAAGATAAGAACGGGAAGATAATAATGCCGTTATTTTATTCTTTATTGCACAATAAAACTTTGTACAAGTGGCGAGCTTATTGCCATATGGGATTGTCTACCAGTTAACCATTAGGTAAAAACAGAAACCGTATGAAGAGCAGGTTTGTTTAAAAAATGTATCATAATTTCTCTTGCGTTAAATATGTTGATATTAGAAAATGTCGTTGGGAAAATTGTTGTTGAAAAACCAATTAATACTATTTGCTTTTTTTGGTACAATTGTAAACATACTTAACTTGAATAGCAGAAAGAAACAGATAGGTTTAATCCCATTTCGAACTGTCAGAAGGCAAAAGTTTTCAACCATTGATTTAATAAATTGTTTCTGATATTTTGGACACACATAAAGGATTTCATTCACAATAAAAATAACCTACAGGTTTATTCTTTGCTCGTATATAAAGACTAAAAGTTTTGCTTTTAAAGACAAAGTAATCCAGACTTAACAATGCGCTATTTGTTCAAAGAAGACTATAATGGATTATTCGTGTTCATATTTACTTTCTGTAAATTATGGCTGTGTGTATTTCTAAATCTTGTTGACGCTGACGATTCGGATTTGAATTTACAACAATAGTTAATACAAACTTATTTCTAGATATTGCAACGACGCTTTTAGTAAAATAAAATATCTCTCAAAAGAACCCAAAAATATTTATTTCATTTACTGAATACTACATTTAGTAAATTACAAAGGTAATAAAATATCTCAGAAACAATTTTGTTTTAAGGAGAAAATTATATCATTTCATATCTCCGGTAATATTATTCATTATTCAGCAGACTGGTAGTATGGTGCTATTTTTCGTTGGGGACACAGAAAAGGCCTGTGTATACAAAGATTCGAGATAGTAGCAATAAGGCTTGAACAAACAATCGTAGGAGAAATAAAATGGGTCAGACGTTCGATACACATAAATAATGCAATAGCATACATAATATACACAACATTTTGGGAAAATGTAAAGTTCAACATATACAGTGACATGACCAATTGGTAGACACTTAAAGCAAAACGTGAGACGCCAGTCGAAATTAAAATAAATAAAAACAAACATTTCCAACCCTCGTCACTGTCCAAATACCTAGGTACTTTTAATTTGCCACTCCGTTAAATTGCGATGTTACGAATCTTGTAATTCTGATACGATTTTCGCAATGTTTCTTTCAAATGGTTTCAGTTTAACAATGGAATTGACGAAATATCATCGATAATATATAACAATACAATGATATAGATTTTTACACAATATTGGACAGAGTATAATATAATAAAATGTCTGTCTTTTTCCACGTATGCAGTAGACATTGATTCATGTTGATGATAATTTCTTTGGCATTTATTAATTTGTATATTCTTTTGTTTCAGATAATGGTCCGGATCTCCAATGAAATATTAATGCCCTGAGGCAATATGAAAGTAAAAAGGAGTCTAGACGTGCGGCTAATAGCCTTGTGCACAACTTGCATACTGTTGCCAGCTATAGCATGCCCATCTCAATGTGTATGTAAGTGGAAGAACGGAAAACGATACGTGGAATGTATAGAAAAAGAATTAAAGGCGATCCCGAACGCGCTAGACTCCGAAACTCAAGTACTAGACTTCTCGGGTAACGATCTTCAAGTGTTACAAAAAGAAACATTTTTAAAACTTGGATTACTCGATTTGCAAAAGATTTATCTTCAAAGATGTAAAATACAGAAAATAGATAATCACGCTTTCAAAAGTCTCGCCAATCTAGTTGAATTGGATTTATCGAATAATTATTTAACTGTCATACCATCGACGAACTTTATTTATTTCCCATCTCTAATGAGATTGTCGCTGAACAACAATCCTGTGACAAGTATAAAAACCCACTGCTTCCAACATCTGCCCTATTTGAATACATTAGAATTGAGTGATTGCGAGATCGAAGTCATAGAAAGAGAGGCCTTCTCAGGGCTACATCATTTGGAGTGGTTACGATTGAATGGTAATAGATTATCAAACATTCAAGGCGAGAATTTATTTCCAGATACATTGCGAGGAATCGACTTGCAAAATAATAATTGGAACTGCGACTGCCATTTGAGAGATTTACATAGTTGGTTGTTGAATTTCAATATGCCCCATGCCGTCGAGCCAATTTGCTCTCTTCCTGAACGGCTAAGGAAACGTACAATAGCAAGTGTTCCTGAAGTCGAATTAGCTTGCTTACCGAAAATGACTCCTACGTCAGTGTTTTTAGATACGAATATGGGTAGTAATATTACTCTGGAGTGTTTGGTTAAAGCTATACCTGAAGCAAAAGTAACATGGCTTTATCAAGGGCAAATCATTCACAACTATACTAGTATGTCGACTGACGCTCGTGATGTATACTTTATCGAAAATGGTGTCATGGACAAAAAGAGCGAGCTATACATATTCAATATTGGTACTGACGACAATGGAACCTATTCATGCGTAGCAGAAAATCCGGCGGGAAAATCACGTGCCAATTATACGCTTAGAGTTATAGTGAAAGAGGAACCCGTGGTTATTGTTGTTACATTTCCTCAACGACATTTAGTAGTTATAGTCACAATAGTGTTTCTTATTATTGTTTTATTAATAGCTATAATAGCTGTAGTTTTATTGAAATTCAAAACAGATACTAAGAGTCGTAAAAAGAAAGAGAGCGGTAAAGATGTGGCTCTATGCAATCAAATTTTACCTTCAAGCCGGAGTAATGGTACATTACCTAAAAACAATGGCAGTCTGATTGTAAATGCACATTCCCACCATGCTCTGCACTACACAGTGCAGACAAATCGTGATTACGAGTCTAGCGACGTGTATCAAAGCAATAACATGAAAGGCTTTGTCGACAGGAATCCTGACCTAATTAGCGACGCGGAAACAGTCGCTAACAATGCTCAAAATGAGAACACAGTGTTATCTGTGTACAAAGCGCAAACCGCGAATGGCGAGGGTTTTGAAGAGGAAACCGCATTCACCGCTCCAACAATACCCCGACAGGTTACGTGGCAGGATCAGCAGAATTTAAATAATGTGAATCTACCGCAGAATGCGTTAAATAACATGTATCAACATTCCGCCGATGTTCATTTGAACCCTGGATGCTTTTTAGATAGCGATGGTTATCCTTATGATTACGGGCTTCCCAAACATCCATGTCGGCCCCCAATGATGACTAACTACTCAGTCGTTGGTCCATTTTACCAAACATTACCGCACAATAGATCAAAAGGGCAAAAGCTCGTATGCAAATTCGCTAAAGACACAGAATTCAACGTGACACCACCTACGTGCCCAAATTTCGAATTGTTTAACGCGACAAACGTGAGACGTACTTTGGACGGGTATCCGGTGCCACGGAACCGACAAATCGCTTTTGTTGGTAATGGAACAGTGTACTATAATGAGGAGTTTGTTCCGTCCCCGCCGGAGGGTTACAAAACAGAGCCTACTGTTCAGTGTTGTGCTCCAGCGGAGTCTTGTTCATCTTGGGTCAGTCCTAAAGGAACATGTGCAGTGATGGTTCCCGTCGGAGTAGCGGAAGCTCCTGGACGGTGTTATCAAGTGGAAACACGGTGTGTTGATACACAAACCACAGACGCTCGTATGCCCGGCGAGGGCACTGAAAATGTTTTAAAGCCTTTACCACAAGTGTCGAACGCTAAATGTGCAGCTGATATCTGTTCAGAGAGCCCCGACGAGGGTTACGTGGGTGATGCTAACGACATCTGACGACGTCGTCACAACGATAATGCGTAAACAGGGCAATCTAGACGCTAATAAAGTGATAAAGCGACTGAATATAAGTAGAATTGTACATAGAATTGAACACTTTGACAGTGAACGAAGCGTGAAAATGTTTTCAGATACGTCTGTATGTGATACTACAAATGTCTTTGAATTAAACGTATATCAATATGATTACTTTTATACGTATATTTTACGCTTCGTGTACTGTTAATTTTTTTTTATATAGTGACTAACCAAATATCATTCCAAATTGTTTCTAGTCAAAACTTCAGAGCGGCTGTGTTTTTCAACTAACTTACCTCTAATATATTCTAATACTTTCTACATTTAGCATACTGAGTTTACATTTTGAAGCAATCTTACTCGTAGGACCAAGTTCTGTTTGCGAACTTTACAAACATACACAAGTTGATTCCACATGTAACAGGAAGTGGGACATGTCCCGAATTGTAAATGAATGCGCATTTCCTTATGTTGATCTGTCAAACTACTGTTTAGAATGTCATAAGTATAAGTACACTTAATCAAAATGTCTTTTGTTCCGTCGTATATATAATCCTTTGTCTTTTAAAGAAACACAAATGGGTCTAGTTTTTAAAAAAATCACGATAAATACTGAAAATTAAAATAGGCATATTATTTATTTATTTATAGGATCACCAACATAAGACACAGCAAAGCATTTTCATACAATACACGCTAGTGTATTATATAGTGACAACCACAGCATGCTTTGTGTTTGTAAAACATTAAAATATTAAATAAATAAAGGTTATCAAACGAATAAATATATTAATAGTATATACATATGATGGAACATGTATTATAAATAGTTATTGATTTCTTCATACTAACATATATGTGTACGTATGTATATAAACCATATTGGTAATATTTTTATGTATGGCCCGTAAGTAATTTGTTAATTCACTAATTACAAATTTTATTTTTGGTCTCACATAGAAAAATAATCAAGCATTGGGACCAAACAACAAATGCGTAATTTCCCAGAAAGAAACATTTTACATACATACATACATATCTGTCACGCCTGTCTCCCATTAGGGTAGGCAGAAACAATGGAACGTCAAATGCTTCGATTCAAACAAACCTCTTTCGTTTCTTCCACATTCATTAATCTTGTCATACACGCTCGTCGGTTACGGGTACTTTTAATTTGGCCCTTCTTCAGCACGTCGCCTATTTGGTCGACATACGTCCGTCTAGGGCGGCCCCTACCGCTAAATATATAAACCCCTAAATAAACAATATTTATTAGGAAATGTAAAAAAAAAACCATAATGCTTCGAATCTGATGATTACTAGATCATGACTGTAGACTGAAAAAAGTAAAAACTCTTTTAAAAATTTTGTAACTACATTACTATACGAGTAAATATGAAATATTGTTTACGTTACTGTTAAAAAATATTAGAAATATTAAAAAAAAAAATATTGCTTAATTTATATTTTACTTTTTAAAAAGCGTATAAACAAACTGAATTCTTACTCAAGTAAGTTGAAAAATACAGTCGCAAATGATTTCATACATCATTATTATGAATTGTTTAGCAACTCTGTTTTACATATGTTATTGTTTTTACACTAACATATTTATAATTTTTAATATTATGTATATTTTTACGTTGCATGGAAAAATTTTAAAGTCTTATATTTTGGTATTATATCCAAAGAAGTTTAAAAATAGTTTTACTAAATAAACAGTAAATTATCACATCTTCAGACATGTTTTATCTAATGAATTATTTACCAATATTGAATAAGCTACCGTTATTAAAAACCTATTAATAGATACACAATTTGAAAGGTTTCTAAAATAGCGAAATGACTTTATTAATTTTCTAGAAAAAATAATTATCTCTGACTTTTGTTGAATCTCAAATGAAGACCGATGTATTTATTGAAACGTTGACGTAGCTGATAAAATACGAATTTATATAAATCTAAAATAAACATTTATTCATTCAATATTACAGCACAAACTAACTTAATTTAGCCGACCAAGCTACTAAGTTAAATGTTCTGTTTAAGGAGTAATTAATTGAGGCAATCTAGAACATTTGTTTAATTTTACACTCGATAGCCACTGAAAAGCTTTCATTGTCAACAATACTACGTCACGCTGGAAATTAGTTAAGCTTGGTTACAATTATATTAAAGCACCGTCCGCACTCATCATAATCGATAAATAACGGTCTGTATCGTACCGATCAGTATCAGAAAAAAGTAATATCGTTACATATGTTTTATGCGACGATATACATAGCTGTGTTAATAATAATAATTCTTTATTTGGAACAAAAACATTGGTTACAATATTATTGAAAAACGATGATATCCGCAGAAGTATAAAACTGTGTCGCGAATATCAACGCCCTCCTCCTAATTGCAGGGTTCCAAAACAGACCAATTATAGCTGTCGATGACAGGAATATTCAGTCTTGTCACTGTCTTACTAATGCTCACCGTGATTTGACTTTAATTTTTAGCTAAGAACATTTTTACTGCCAGCATTAACATTAGAAAGAAATTGTTCGAAATATAATTTCATTAATGAGTGAAAGATTGAACCATATCTGTATAAAAGAGATATCCTATTTGGTCACCTATCTTTCTTCGTACATGCTAATACATCGGCTAAGGTCATGAATCGCGTTGGTATTTGAATAGAAATTATTAGTACAACTGCATTACAGACACGGTATCGATTGGTACGACACTGATTGCGACATGTTGTCAGTTCGGCACTGACCAGTGCGGATATGCCTTTTCAAAATTACTCAAATATATAAACTTTGCTAATTTCCACTAAAAAGACTACTTCGGTCATATATAGTTTACAGTTAGCTCGTAAGACTGGCAACGATTTTCAACGATCATTTAAACTTGTAACGTTAATAGATTAATAAAAATATTATATCAAACAATTTAACATTAAAAATTTGTTGTTTATTTTTACATTGTTTTAATCTTTCACTTTTAATATTTCACTTTGATCTTTTCAAATTATTTTTATTATCAAATTTAAAATACGTTAAAAGATTTACAATAATCGCAAGTACATTAAATAAAATAGTTTGTGTTGTAAATGAAAAATAATAGACATGTTACCAGTTTCCACTATGCATGTTACCAGTCTTACACTATACCTATACTCTTTTAACAAATTGTTGTTGTGTTATTTAAAACAAAAACAAAATGTTGTGATGTTACAATAGCATAGACATATTTTTTACTTGTATAGATAATAAATATCTCTATGATTTAAATATCTGTATTACTGATACATACCTATTATAAAAGGACTGATTTCTTTTATACCATAATAATTAAATGATAGAAACGAAAAACTCTCTCACATAGAAAACTTATATGTAAATCTAGTATTAGTGAGATATTCGAAATGTGTACGCATTATAGTTCATTAATTTAATATTAATATTTCGTCATAGTCGTAGAATACTGACGGATCTATATATGTAATATTTGTCAGATCCGTCAATATTCTACGACTATGACGATTTATTTACACTTACAATTTTTTAAAAGTTAAATTTTCCGTTCTAAAAATAATTGTTACGTTCCAAATACAAATATTTATGATTTTATTTTTACATTAAAGAAAATAAATTAAACTTTTCCAAAGGTAACGTAACATAAAATAAATAATGTAAATAGTATGTAAATATATAATATAATAGTTTTTATTATGAAACTTTTCCGAAAGGAATTAAGTAGTGATTATTAAGTAATATTAAATCGATATCAGGGTATCTCCCTTTATATAGAACTGGTGTTTTTTTATTGTTTCATGTTTATTTGTTATACCTATTATACTTATAATCTTTTAGTGGTTATTTATAACTAGTCATTTCTTTCTTGTGAGCTGAATAACCTCGTTTGAGTAATCTTTAAATTCATAAATGAAGTCTACTCCATGACGATGACGCTTTCAAGATTCGGGCTGGTTGTAAATCAGAACAAGTTATTTTATACAGAGGTAGTTGTAATACGTATACCAAACTGGAATTAAGTGGTGGATTTTTTTTATTCTACTATGGTAGCGAACAAGCATACGACCCTAGGATGGTAGCATATATGAAACTAAATAAATGCCCCTAACTAAATAACTTAACTAAATTCAGAACATCATAAAAAAACAACATATTGGCAGAGACAGCAAGAAAATAACATTTCAATTTATCATAAAAATCTAATCTAATCTAAATATCATAATAATTTTCGACTTGGGGTAAATTCTTCTTAAGTAAAGTTGTTCACTTTACGAGTACTGGATTTCGAGATATACCTATCACAACTGACTTATATATGTATATAGATGGAATATCTATTTATTAGATATCATATATTTTACAGAATATAAATAGTATTATTAATATTTTGACCTCAGACTAACATGAAGTGTAAACCTAACACTATAGAAACATAGACTGCAGCTATTATTTTGAACACGTGGGAGTTAGAAGGTGTTTTATTTCTAAAATATTGTTGATCAATCCTAATGAGGATCTTGAGTAACTACTCGATTTATTTAATTGATTTTGTATTTTTGGTCACCATGGCAACGCGTGTCTTTCTCAGTTGCCAGTATTATTATCTAATTATTAATCTAAATAATAAATAAACAACTATATATATATATATATATATATATATATATATATATATATATATATATATATATATATATATATATATATATAACGTTTGTATATATACGATTTGTATGTATACAACAACAATTGTAATAAATTATATCCAAGCAATTTTTATAATTTAACATGGCAAAGACACGATTTATCTTACGATTTTATCCTTACGATATAATAGAAGAGCTATTATATCGTGACGATACAATCGTGAGTTTAATATCTGTACAAATAGTATTTGAGATTAGAAAGAAAATGGTAAACTACTTTTTATCTCGATCTATTTTGTATCCCGGCGATGTGCACAAAGTCAAGTTAGCGTAACATTGTTTTCAACCGACGTAAAAAAGAAGGCAGTTCCCCAATTCGCTTGTATCTTTTTATGTTTGTTATCTTATAACTCCGTCAGTTATAATCCTATTTGAAAATTCTTTTTTATCTGAAAGGGTATACTTACAGCTTAGTCCCATAAAAATTTTATCAAAATCGGTTCAACAGTTTTATAATTTTAAATCAAAACAACTGAAATTGCCACAATTGCAGTCAGTTTTTTTATTAGTCAAAGCTGTCAATTTCCCCAAGAACCTACAGCATGGGGTTCTTCAAAAGGAGGGTAAATAGGTTTCTTCAGGGTCGGCAATGCACGCGCAATACCTCTGGTATTGCAGGAGTTCATAGGCTACGGTAACCACTTACCATCAGGTGGGCCATATGCCTGTTTGCCACCTCAGTGGTATAACAAAATCTCCGACAGCTATTTTGTTCACGCACGTTTTACACATGTTATACCTCTAAATTGGGCACTTTCAGGCATACTATTAGATCGCTACTCAGAACCTAGTGTTAACCGTTGGACACCCAAACTGTGAATATTTTTATAAATGTTCATATTTACATTACTAGCTGTAATATCAAGCTATACTCATGTGAAACATGATAATAAGTAGCCTAATTGATACACAGATTTCAAAAACACTCTGTTTGTGTATGGAATTTTATTTAAATTTGTTCAGCAATTACACTTGATAGAGTAACAAATATCCAAACATCTTTTTAAACTTTCACATTTATATATTAGTAAGGTCTTAAGTGCATATAATTAAAAAAATAATAATTAACGTATTAAGTGGGCGTTGCTATTTTTTGGTTTCCCATGATCTTAATAAATTAATTTCGTTTGACATACTATGTCACAACAAATTAAACATATATAATAATTACTTACGCAACCAGAACGGCTCCGAGAATGTTGAAGAAAGTGAGCATAAAAATAGGTAATTAATTTGTTTTTTAATGAAAACAAAATATGATTTATTTTGCTGGAGCGAGACTGTAGAAAATTCACCTGCTTGAGTGTTTCCATTTCACTCTCGTTCCTGCTATTAAACGGCTGTGCTTGGCTGTGTTTCAGTCTAAAGAGTGAAATTTGGCGGTGAAATTATAAAGAACAGAGGTATAACATTACAGTCCCATGGAACAAGTGCACGCAAGAGTATCATAATTGTCATAGTATTCATCATCATCATTTCAGCCATTATTTGTCCACTGCTGGACATAGGTCTCTCCCATAGGCTGCCATAAGGAACGGTCCTGAACCACCTGCATCTAATACCTCCCGCAATACATTTGAGGTCGTCAATCCATCTAATTAGGGGTCGGCCTACACTGCGTTTGCTCGTACGGGGTCACCAGTCAAGAATCTTTGTTCCCCATTGATTGTCTGTTCTTCGAGCTGTGTGACCAGCAACAGTATTATATAGTGTTTATAGTTAAGGATGGTTACGGATCAGTAGCTTTTCTGAATTTCCATGTTGCATAAAAAATATGCAATAGAGAGCCCCTTCTTATCCCATGGGTGTCATAACAAGCGATTAAGGCGATTTAATGGTCGAGAAATTAGCAGCTGCGTTCTTCTTAAAACACCACCAAAACGTAACTGCGGTTGCTATCCTGCCTGCTAAGCGTGGCAACTATTGGCGAAACCTCTTTTATAGGTAAGGCCTATGTCCATCAGTGGATAGTTAACTGCTGATATAGGATAATATAATAATAAAAAATATATGTATTTATTGATGTTAAAAGTCTAAAGAAGGTCGAGTGTCAAAAAATGGGTCAACATTTAGTCAACTAAATAGACATTTGGCTAACTGATTTTTGAGACATATTTATTTTTTAAATCGTAAGAAAAAGTGCTAGTTTTTCAATTTATTTCAATAAATTTCCTAGATCAGCTAGATTTTGAAAATGAAAAATATTTAAGAATGTATTTGCATATTACAAACTCTGCTATTTAGGTAAATACCTAAAAATTAAAAATAAATAAATACCTATTTTATTTACTTTTATATTAAAAGCACTTATTATAAAACTCTGATAAATACTCTATTTATGGACTTCAGTCCATAATTATTAATTATTTTTAAATAATTACCAGGTTTTTCGACTCGAATGTAGGCACTGTGCCAAAAAAAAAAAAATTATTTCAGCAATAATTTGCAAGAAAATTAATTTGATCCAAACAAGATTAATTATGAAAAGTACAAAGATATCGCCCCAGTAACTACCGGCAGAGATACTTTATGAAAATTTGATATTGATTCATGAATTTCTGTAAGAGACATTTAATATTTGATCTTGTAAATTACGATTGACTTGTTATTTAGTTTATATCAACTATATATCAAATATATATATTATTTCAACTTGATATTGATTTTTTTAAAAAACTAATCTGTTGTTATAATAAAATGTTCATCTAATCATGATGATGATGATGATGATATCAACTATTAATAGTCCACATCTGAACATAAGTCTCCCTCTATTGGGGAATTTGCAGGCAGGGTTGACAACCGCAGCTAGGTTTTGGTGATATTTTAAGAGGTACACTGCTGCTTATTCCCTTAGTCACCTCTTACGACACCCACGAAAAAGGAAAGTGTGGCCTATTCTATGCCAGGACCACACGGTTTGTTCGCTTGCTTCGCTAAAATACTAAACTCGATTATTTGTTAAAAAAAAAGGAAATTATATATTTGGTCACACATTGCGTTATTACGTTCCATTGGTACAGTTTTAATATTAATTCAATCATTAAATGTAATTACTATTGTATCAACTATCTATACAGAAACTGTAATATCTCACCAGCTCCTATGATATCTTTAATTTAATTCAAACTAATTAATAACCATGAAACAATATTTAAAACACCATTATAGGGAAAATTACACATAATAACACTATCTTTTTTAAGAATCCTGAAATTTATTTTTTCCACATTAGAAATAAATTGTTTGATGTAAATCCAATATTTTAATTAACAGTATAAGTTTCATGATCCAAGCAGAAATAACGCTTTTAGCATCAGCGATCAAAGATTTAATTATTGCCACATGTTTTCGCTATTTGGAATCAAAATCGCACGGGTTAGCGGCTGCTTTTAAATTTCATAGCATATTGGAGATTAGCTGCTTCAATCTTCCGAAAAGAAAGTAAATCGTTAAATTCGATATTAAAAGTAACGATACTTATCTGTTAAGGCGATTTGGTATCAAATAAATAAAGTTAGCGGTTGCTTTTAAATTTCATAGCATTTTGGGGATTAGCTGCGATATTTTGAAAAGCAACTAAATCGTCGGTCATCGAAATAAAAGTATCGTCTCTTTTAAGGTATCTTAACTTTGGCATTTAATCTTAACTTTGGCATTTAATCACACAAGTTAGCGGTTTGTTTTAAATTTCATATCATTTGGGAGATTTGCTTCTTCAACCTTCCAAATAGCAACCAAAATCGTAGGTCACTGACATTAAAAGTATCGTGTCTCCAAAAGCTCTTTTTATTAAAAGACATTTATTTACTTTTATTTTTGAGCAAATAATATTCGATTTAATAAACGGTAAGTCGTATATAGGTAAAAGGTATTAAGATTCGTTTATAAAGAATTTCACGTTGCTATCCAAAATTTACTTAGGATTTACATCAAACAAAGGCCCATAAAATTAATATAGCAATAATAAAATTCCTAACATATGTGTGCGAACGTATTAAATCATTTAAGTTTTAAACTGATCGCACATTAATAGAATTTAATAAAAGAATATGACGCCCATCGGAATGTACTCTTCTGCTTCTGTGTATTCTTGTTTGATCTTTATTTTTATAGACTGGGAGAAATATCGACGGATAAAATTTTCATTATTTTTTTATATTAGTTTTGTCTTTCTAGGCATTAAATGTACCTTATCTCTCTTTATCTTTATTTTTATTTTGGTAGGGTTATAAAAATTGTATACAACATATACATAGCTGACATAAAGAGGCAAGTTTAAAGTCCATCGTTTAATGATAACAATAAATGTTAAAAGTTCCTTAAGTACACATTATATTTTGATGTAAGAACAATTGGATTAACTTATCTGTATTTTAGTCGAGAAAGCTCGTTTAGTGTCGGGGTCATCGGTGACCCATAATTATAAGCGGCCGTAATGCGAGGTCCCGGATGATGCCGGAACTAGTCGAGCATTCTTGATAAAAATATTGTTGTTGTGCTTATATTAAAACAATAGATGTGTTTTGAAATTATACTTTTAATACCGTAGAGTAGATATATCTGTAAATCCCAGTAGGTAAATAAAACAGTCTGTGTAGTTTTGTACAAATAGTAAGCCCAGAGTGCATTTCGGTGGACGTGAGAGAATTTTAAGGGATAAATTCTTAGTGTGCGGTTGGCTTTACAGAAAGCAGTTCCAAAAACTGAGTAAATTTTGCAATTTGCACTGTACCTGAACAAATTAAGTCGTATGTCAACGTTATAAGGTTTACTTTGTTCAGGATATAATTACTTTGATGTCAACATGTCTGCGCCACAGTATTAGCACAATGATATCACGTCGTTACTCTTTAGTGAAACAAAATGTAGATGTGCATGACATTGGAATAAAATTGTATTTTTATGTCTGACTTTTATTTAATCATCATCATCATCATCGCTATCATCATATCAGCCGTTAACCGGCCACTACTAAATGCTGGCCTCCCCCATAACTGGGGTTTTGACAGTAGTTGACACGCTTGGCAGGTGAATTAGCAACCGCAGTTAGGCTTTGGTGATGTTGTAAGAGGGACGCAGCTGCCCATCGGGACAGCCACGGGACTGCCGACAGCCACGGGAGAGGAAGGGATGACCTATTTATTCTATACGGAGACCATACGGCACTTTTATTTACTAAGAAGATGGATTTTAAATAATTGGCTGAATGGATTTTTTACTTTGTTTTTCGGTGCCAATTTAAATTTATCCCAATATGGAATATCAGTTTTAGTTGATTGCCAAATAGAGTGTCAAATTTCTGCGACATCTTTGCAACCATTTGATAGACTCATACAAACATATAGATTATGTTTGTATGAGTCTATCAAATGGTTACTCAATTAAAAATTGTAAACCACAAAAAAAACTACTTCAATTGTGATTAAACTAGTTATTGTAATCTAAAAACAAAAATAATAAACGAATTTTAACACAATTTCTATGGAATCAATCAATCCTTTTAGGTAAAAAAAATAATTTATATCTGTTTAGAACTGATGGAGTTATGAGGTATCAATCATAAATAAAATACAACCGAATTAAGAACTTTCTTTTTGAAGTAGGTTGAAAAAATTAAATTGTTTTTCAAAATTCCTCTATACAGTATCTAGATGAAATGTCTTCACTTATAAATTATATTATTCTTGGTCAAATCTTTAAAATTATCACATTTTATGGGAATCAGTAACAATTTTTACGTCGACCGCAAGAAACCTGGTGATAATCCATAATATGAGTGGTAGATATTTAAAACATAAAATTTCTCAAATAGTAACAGACAATCACGCTAGCCTTATGACAAGATTTTTTTAATTTTTTTTGCAACTTAGAATGGCAAACAAGCTGACGGTCGATCTAATGGAAAATGGTAACCTTCGTTTATAGAGATATGAGCAGTACTATAAACATAACAGAATATATTGTTTTGCCCATGATACCCCCATGCGTCGCCATTCCTGAGAACTCTAGTTTTATTCCACTGTACCCTGTAAATTCACTGTCATATCCCACCCTTCAAACCGAAACACAGCCATGCAAACACATAGACATAGGTTACCTTTTATTCTAATAAAGTCGAAAAGTCGCGGGTAAAACATAACATAGACATAACAGAGTATCCTATGTCGTCCATGATACCCCCCATGCATTGACATTCCTGAGGACTGAGGTGTTATGTCTCTGTACTCTGCAAATTCATATTCCACTCTTCAAACTGAAACATGCAAAAACAACTAGTTCACGGTTGAAACACGAATGGGACAGAGGTGCCCAATCAAACGACTTTTGTACAAAGTCTGATAAAATGCAACTTACAATGGCAAACAAGCCGATGACCCATCTGATAAAAAGTGGTAACCGTCGCCTTCTTCAAGAAGCGTACGACGCTACATCGCAGCGTCTCGCCTTGCATTTGTTTGACGACAACGGTAAACCTAGTAAGTTAGTTGAATTCCCATGTGTATGTATAAAGACAACAGACGTAGATGTAATAGAAAAATAAGAACGTGACCTCAAATAACCTTTTCGGTATAGCCTTGCCGCCCTTTATAAGTCACCCTCATAACGTAGTCAGTTGTTAATACGTAGTGTCAACAGAATAAATGGTTCAGTTACCTAACTCTATTTATGACTCCCAGATAAATGTAGGCACAGACAGTGACGTGTTAAGACTTTGTAGGAATTAGGATCAGATCTTTACTTAGACAATACTAGTTTTTACCCGCGACTTCGTCCGTGTAAGGGACGAGATAAGCTAATTTTAAATTACATACTTACTCAACAAACCCTGAGCACCCCGAGTGGATGAAAAATCCACTCGGGGTTTGCTGAGAAAGAACTCTTGCAGGGTTAAACTCGCCTGTTGTACATCGTTATTTAGTATAAATTATATGATTACATATGATAAATTTTGTGCACAACAAAGTATAAATAAATAAATAAATGAAAAATAATACTACATGCTTATCAAATTTCACGATAATTGGTTGAGCATTTAAAGCGTCAAGAGGTAACAAGCAGATAGACATACTTTCACATTTTATATTATTAATAGGGCTAGTTTTTACTCTCAACTTTGACAGAGATATTATATTTACTGGTCAAGGCAAGAGTAATGGACTTTATTCTTCTCTACACCAAATATATGCCTTTAATGACAATCTGTTAAGATTTTACAACATCTAGAGATACGAAATAAACATTTACATTTTGTTATGCAACTTACAATGGCAAGCGAGCGACAGCCCGCCTGACAAAAAGTCATGAACAGTACCAATGACATAACAGAGCATACTGTTTCACCTATGATACCCTCCATGCGTTGCCATTCCTGAGGAGTAAGGTTTTTTCAATAAAAATGGCATGGTAACCGCGCTTGTACTATCGGTATACACTGGCAGGGTACCAGAGAGAGGTGATACGTGAGGATGAAAAGGCAGGTCAGTTAGCTCATTGTGACGAATTCAACGATAAATTAGTAACGATAGTTTCCAGGGAATGCGTGGAGGTCGACCTGATGAGGTATATTGATAGCAATGGAGAGTAACTTCCACATTACTAACAATCGCTTCCCCCCAGAACTAAAGTGTTATGCCTCTGTATCCTGTAAATTCACTGCCATATCCCTGTACGAGTATATTAATCTTACTAATATAATAAAATTATAACTAGATGTTGTATGTACATTGAAAATATTTAAGAAAAATTTATATGAGAGGTCATAATAAGAATAAGAGAAGTCAGAATATATATATAAAACTTTTAAATTTAATACAATATTGAAACTGTTACAAGATTTAAAAATCCATACGAGCCTTACAAGTCTCCCCCTTAGGATTTTAAGTCGTATTTAAAAGCACAGTCGGAATACAAAAACGTTTTAAAAAGACGGCGCGCCGGCCAGGAAATAAAAAGAACAACAAATCGTCTGCCAAGTGTCAATATTAACAGTATAATAACTTTCACTTTCACTTTCACTATAAGTATTTATTTTGATTTTTATATATGTTTATATCAAAATGTGTGTCTATTCGTCTAGATCGTAGACTGTTTTTTTCTGTTTTAAATAATTAAAAATTCTAAAAAATATTGTTTTAACTAAATATATATATATACATATATATGAATATATCAAGTATTGCTTAAGTTTTCCTCTATTTAATAATGCACCGCCTACTTATTTCTCGGTTTGCCCAATGGTTGACTGGTAGAAAACACAATATATACTAATATATACTAAAACATACAGTAATACAAAGTTAGCAAAGGCGAATTTATCTCTACAAGACATTTTTCCCAGTCAACCTAACACAGTGGCATAGGGGGAAAGAGATTGTTAGCAATGAAATTTGACAGCCCCATTGCTAGCAATATGCCTTATTAGGTCGACCTCTACGTGAACCCCTGGAAACCATCGTGAACAATTCTTGTTGAATTCGTCACGATGGGCTAACTGACCTACTTCATCCTCACCTATCATCCTTCATTTGTGCCCCGCCAGTGTATACCGATAGCGCAGGCGGGGTTACCATACCATTATCATCCATTAAAAAAACACAGTGGCATTGGAAGTAGTGAGTATTGCTTATTAAGATTCTTCATGTACATTTTCCTTTAATATCTCCTATACACAGACGTCATTTAGTTATAATTACATATATGTAAATAGATAATAAGGACCTTGGTTTTGGGGACTAACGACAAAGGAACCGAAGGTCCTGGCTTGTTTGAATAGATTGATGAATTTCGTGGAAGGAAAAAGGTCAGTTTACATTGGAGAATTCGGTACTATATTGTTACTGTCTTTCCAATGGGAGATAAGCGTAAGGTAGATAGGGAGAAATAGATTAATTAGTATCATTTTAAAGGAGTTTCCTGTTATTGAACATTTATCTAAAATTTTAAGCCTCTCTCATGCGAAGTAAATGTCCACGTACACTGAGTGAGATAAAAATTATTACCATAATTTTACGATAAATCTTTAAAAATAAAATATGTATCCCAAAGAAATAGGTCACAAAACAACAAAAAAAGTTTGTATATACTTTTTTTTTATTACTTTTTTTGCTAAAAATTAATCCTATAAAATTATTTAATCTTTTAATGATTTTCAATCCATATTTTTGAAAGCTTTTACAAATTAAAGCTTGTAAAACAAGTTAAAATTTGTTTTAGTATTGATCCTTTATTCAAAATTTGAAGTCTATATTTTTCACCACACTCTGGCATCTGATATTATTTTATTTTTTATTAAAAGTCAATCAAGAGCTGTAGATTTTCAATATAAAAAAGGACAATGATATAGTCAAAGAGCCATTTTTATCTGAAATTTGGTATATTTATGTATTTTTGAGAAAA
Organism: Galleria mellonella; assembly: GCF_026898425.1. Classification (NCBI taxonomy): domain Eukaryota; kingdom Metazoa; phylum Arthropoda; class Insecta; order Lepidoptera; family Pyralidae; genus Galleria; species Galleria mellonella. The sequence continues at coordinate 3,043,044 of NW_026442112.1, forward strand.
AAAAATCAATTTCACTGGTACACTGTTCCTGTAGAAATGTCATGTATGTATTCCATTTAAAAGATCTGTATTCGTTGCTGATCAACAGCATATCTGAGAGTGTCTCATTAAAAAAAGGCATTTTTTATTAAAATTAAAAGGAAAAACCTGTCAAGAACATATCGGAGATGCGAGTATGTTCTGCAGTTTATGAAAAATATTTTAGTAATTACAGATCTGAGATCATTATAATCATTTTATCAGCCGTTAACTGTCCGCTGCTGAACATAGCCCTCCCCCTCAGGGGGTTTTTGCCAGTAGTTGCCACGTTTGGCAGATGGGTTGGCAAACGTAGTTAGGCTTTGGTGACGTTTAAAAAAAATTCAATTCTGCGACTTTACCAAATAATTATAAAGTTATTATATTTTATAAATACATATATGTCAACCAGTATAGTGGATAAATCATAGTAAGTTAACATGTTATTACACCTATGGCGTAACGGTAAGGATTTTCTATTTTTTTATTTTCTAGGTCGGGCTAATTAAGGAAACCAAGTTGTTTCTGTACAGGTTGAAATCGGTAAGACATGATAAAAAAATATCTTTTTTTATTAACATTGCCCGTTTGGAGGAAAAGGTGTTGTTAGTAATGGGGTATAAAGAATCCATTGTTAGTAATACAGGCTATTAGGTCGACTTCCACACGGGTCTCCCTGGACCTTTCACTGAAACTCCGCTAGTGAACACCGGGTTAACATTCTATTTTAATCAGTATCAGTCCGAACAGTTCCTCAGAACACTCCTCTACTATCCCCTGCAATACAATTAAGTATAAAGATTTGCTTGTATTAAATATGGCTAAAATGAACGTTAAAAAACAAACTGTAATATCAAATTATATCTATGTTTTTGGTAAATAAATTATTATTATTTATGGCGAAGACATGTTCAGCAGTGAACAGAAAACGGCTGATATTTTTTTTTTTTATAATAATGTTTATTTATTTCTGACAACTTTTTTGAGTACAATGAACAATTTATAATAATACCATAGATACATTAAAGTTGCAGAGAACTGGTGCCTGAACTGGGTATCTGAAGAACCCGTATCATAAGGCACCAGGACCTCTCCCTGGCATGAAACATTTTATGGTAATATATAGCTGATATGATGATGATGATGATGATGAATGGATCAATTTGAAATTTTTTAACCAATTTGTGATTATCTACCTATCTACTCATGCGAAGACAGGACGAGTAACTAGTCTTTTTTATAAAAATACACGGTATTTTTTTGTGTTAATGCCCCATTTTAACCGTTTGGCTACGGAACCTAAAAGCGATCAGCAAGCGGCTCCGAGCAGGGTCGTTAGGTACACTTTATGACTCACCGCCCACACTTTCAATACAGTACCTTAAATTTTTCACGAAAGTTTAATTAAAAACTTTTGTTTTTTTTAAGGGGTGGATTTTTTATTAATTATATAGGTAATCGCGATTTTGGATTTAATTTTATCCTACCAAATAATTGAGTTAAGTTTGACAACAAGCGGAAGATTATAATACCTATTCCTGCTATGTATTATATGGTTTATTTTTCGATGGGTGAAAGTGGAATGGTAACCCCGCCTGCACTAACGGGATACGCTGGCGGAGCACCAGTGAAGGGTGATCGATGAAAATGAAAACAGGCCAGTTAGCCCATCCTGACGAATTCAACTAGAATAAGCCACGATGGTTTCCAGGGGGAACCACATGGAGGTCGACCTGACAAAGTATATTGCCAATAATGGGGCTATTTGACCCCATTAAACATTAACAATCCGTTTCCCCCTATACTGTATAGTTATATCCTACCTACTATATAGTACATATTAATTTTAATGTAATGGATATGATCCTAAAAGTCGATTTCAGTTGCGACAAAATTATGTATTTTGAAGCTATTCAAGCGATTCTGATAAATTCTGGTGTTATAGGCGTCCATAGGTTGCGGTAAATCCGTTAAAATAAAATTAATATGGGATCATTTTGAATGTAACCTCTTTTGTAAAAAAAAAAAGATTTTCTTACCTTAGAGGCTTCGGTATTTTCTTTCGTTCTTTGGGTTTTTGTTTATTTTTTTTTTTTTTTTGTTAAAGAGATTCTCGATCAGCAAAGGCGAAAATTATTCAATTGTGAAAATTAATACTTAATTCTGATGTTGTTACGTTCGTATCAGGATTGTGTAGACAGTAGACTTGTTGTCTACGAAAAGTATTCCCTTTGTGTAAGTAATATACTTGCAAAACTTGAGCATTTTATTATGCAATTTTTATGACCAGAACCAGACTGAAATTTAGACTAAAAATAAGAAAGATTAAAGTAAAAAAAATTGTCCAGAGAAAAAACAAGCCTTATATAATTACTAGCGGCCCGTCCTGGCTTCGCACGGATAGACATTTTTACATATGTATGGATAATATAGTATTGCGAAGTTTTTTGTAGTTATTGATAATTTCTTCAATATTGTAGGACATACTTTTGTTCTATCACCAATACTTTCCGCAACGCACACGACGAAAGATATTTTATAGCATTTTTTACACCTTGAGTTACGTTACTAAAGTTTTAGTAAGGATCCCCAACCTTTTCTAGCAATAAATATAGCCTATATTACTCAGAATGAATGTAGCTTTCTAATGGTGAAAGGATTTTTGAAATCGGCAAAGTAGTTTTGAGTGTATTCATTACAAACATACACACAAAAATACAAATCTTTTCTCTTTATAATATTAGTGTAGATTATATAGGCGATATTTTTATTCTTCAATTTATTTATTTCATTAGACAGTATGAATTGATTAAAAAATTTTAATTAACTTAAAAAAGAAAGCAGTTATTAAATCGGTTATATTTTTATTTGTTTATTTTATCATAGCTCCGTCATTATTGGATAGATTTGGAAAATAATTTCTATATCTTTTATTTTTTTTTATTTGTATAAACTGACAAACAAACTGACGGCCTACTTGATGGAAAGCGGTAACCGTCGCCTATAGACATGAGCACTACCATAGACATACCAGAGTATACTGTTTCGCCCATGATACCCCCCATGCGTTGCCATTCCTGAGGACTCAGGTGTTATTCCTCTGTACCCAGTAAATTCACTGCCATATCCCACCCTTCAAACTGAAACACAGCCATGCAAACAACTGCTTCACGGTTGAAACACGAATGGGAATACAAATTGATTCCACATAGGCATTTTATTATAATCTATTTAGTAGTTTTTAAATCAAAATAATTAGTATTGTTAAGATTGATTTCGGAGTTTTTTGTAAAACAAAATCTCAAATTATACAAATATACTGACAAGTCTTTTAATAAATGATTTTTGCCCAAAATCATTGTGTGTTACTGTCGAAAATGTGCAATGAATGGAAGACTTACTATTATTTATTTCTGCCCGGTCGCCCCGCCCTTGAAGGGTTAAGGTTCAACAGCTTACGTCTCGAGAAGAGGCGAGCATACAATCGTGAATCGTGAATCTTGAATGGAATTATTTTTGGTCAAGTGTCTCAAATAACTTACAGATGCCTACATATTTTGTGAGTAATGTTTACGGATTGTAGCGAACTAGGGCTGGCACAATATATACATATTGTGTAAAAATAAAAAAAATAAATAATAAGATTATGTTACTAGTCCATAAAAACTAGATTTTTTTTAGATATGATAACGGAATATTAACCCTTATTATCTATGTTCATAACGAACGGGTTCTTTTCTATATTATATATTGGATAATTAATAATTAATTAATATATTATTATTATTCGGTGTGAAGAGTGGGATATGGCAGTGAATTTACAGGGTACAAAGGAGTAACACCTGAGTCCTCAGGAATAGCAACGCATGGGGGGGTATCATGGGCGAAAAAGTACAGTCTGTTATGACCATGGTACTGCTTATGTCTTTAGGCGACGGTTACCACTTTCCATCAGGTTGTCAGCTTGTTTGCCATTCTAAGTCGCATAAAAAAATATAATAATCAACATCACGAAATATTATTGTGTATTTTACCATATTTTGTATTTTTTTTTGTATTTAATTTTTGTTCCTTGTCATGATGGCAGTTAGTAATATATTATCGATGTTTGTTTCTGAGATGTTCTAAAAAACAGGCATAAATATATATATATATATATATATATATATATATATATATATATATATATATATATATATATATATATATATATATATATATATATATATATATATATATATATTATTGGGTCAATGTATATAGTAGATATAGTAACTACAATATATAGATATTGCAGTATATTACTCATCCTTAGTTACAATGAAAATATCACAAAAAACAAAGTGTCTCTAACGACAGAACTTTTATCTCGGAGAAAAACTTCTGTGACAAATTAAGAGAGAAATACCCATCAGCCCCGGGCTGGAGTGCACCGAAGTTAATAGGAAATACGGATATTTGAAGATAAAAAAAAGTTGCTCTCTAATACCCGGATAACATGATAATCTTATATTATATAGATACCAAACGATCCTCTCTACCTCCGTCAAATTGACGAAGTTGCCATTTACTGGCATTTATAAAAATATTTTTTTGTTTTTTTCGACATCATTTTTGTTTTTTCATCTTTGGCAAAATTATAAAATTTCATAGAAGAAGAGATTTTCAACCAGAGGGAGACTTTGTACAAAATTCGATTGCTTGGGTACCTCTGTCCCATTCGTGTTTCTACCGTGAAGCAGTTGTGTTTGCATGGCTGTGTTTCGTTTTTAAAGGGTAGGATATGGCGTGAATTTACAAGATACAGAGGAATAACACCTGAGTCCTCAGGAATGGCAACGCATGAGGAGTATCATGGTCGAAACAGTATACTTTGTTATGTCCATGGTACTGCTCATGTCTATAGGTCGACGTTTACCACTTTCCATCAGGTGGGCCGTCAGCTTGTTTGACATTCTAAGTTGTATAAAAAAAAGACTGAGAAAGATGCTCATTTGTATCCGGCCTACTTCGAACAGATATAATTGTCAACCAATTTTAAAAAAAAGGAGGGAGTTCTCAGTTAGATTATATATTTTTATTGTTTGTTACCTCATGACTTCGTCATTTATTAATCAATTCAAAATATTTTTTTCATATAAAACATATACTTTTCACACTGTTCCTATAGAAATTTTATCACAGTACTTTATTCTTAAACCAAAATAACGTTCTTTATGGAACGAAACAAAAAATATGAAGATAATACAAGTAAAACTATGAAATGATATATTTTTTATTACAGCATGACATGTGACAATAAGGTCCATGAATACGATCAACTGAAAAGAGAACGATTTACTCTCAACGGTTGACCGCACTATGGCGGCTCACTAAATGCTTTTTCACGCTACGTTTGAAGGATTCGAGGTTATGGGATGAAGGAAACACGTCTCGGGAAAGGCCATTCCGCATTGTTACGGTACGGTTCACGTATGAGTTGGCCAACTTATTTGTATGCGATCGCTGGCGGTTTACCATGTATGGATGGAGTCACTGGCCTATTCGCGTGCTCCTATATTAAGGAGTGATTTATTAAATACTTAAATAAATTTCAAAAACATTTCACAATTTTTTTTAAAACTAAACATAATTTGCATTCGTTTTGAAAAATATAGTTATAGACATACTTATACCCTATATATATATATATATATATATATATATATATATGTATATATATATATATATATATATATATATATATATATATATATATATATATATATATATATATATATATATATATATATATATATATATGTACTAGCTGTTGCCCGCGGCGCTGCCCTCCTGAATTGGCATATAAAATATCCTCTGAGTTAAATGGATTAAGCCGTTTCTGAGAATGGCGTGCACAAACGTACAGACAAATAGACAAAAATCCTAAAAATCATTGATTTGGGTTCTATTGCATTCATAAAACCCTCCTATAATAAGGAGAAGCGAAGTATAATATATATATATACATTATATTCCTCTTATGGGAAAATACCTGTAGGACGTTACTAAAACATACTATGACAAATTGAGTTAGTTCCAAGATAATAAAGGTAATAATGTTCCCAAATACAAAATTCATGGTCGGAAGATTGCAGAAAGGGATTACCTAACCTCTAATATAAACCTAACTTGTTGATTAGAAAACGACGACCGCCCGTTGGATTACATAAAGTCCCATTAAAACTTTGTTTCAACTTATAAAACTTAAAGCATTTAGAATTATGCGCCGGCGTGTACTGAAGTGAAATATTTAAGCGTCAATGCATAAGGTATAAGGAATATGATTATTAATCACTACTTGTGTCCTGCGGCTTGGCCCGTAACGTAAGCTGTGTATTTTTCTTTAATGGATGATAATGAAATAGTAACCCCGCCTGCGCTGACAGTATATCCTGGCGGGGCACCAGTGAAGGATAATAGGTGAGGATGAAAGCAGGTCAGTTAGTCCATCGTGATGAATACACCTGTAATTGAACAAGTTGATTTCCAGGGAGGACCACGTGAAGGTCGACCTGACAGGGTGTTTTGTCCGCATTTCTAGCAATCCCTTCCCCCCTTTTTTTTTTCTGTGTGGAAAATCTTCGGAAAGACCGTCCCATCTGCCGAAGACCACTGGGGTGTGTGGAAGTCGTACCCACTAAAAACCACACAGGGTGTTGGATCCCGGGTTCCCGTTTGTACGACTACCGAGTATCCAACGCGACGGCCCACCCTGTAGGTGGTGTAGGGCAGGCCTCCTCTCTTAGTTAGGGTGGAGAATGTCCCTCCCACCCTACCATCACAAATCCCTTCCCCCCTAGCTGTGTGATAGGTTAGGATATAACCTATCAGTGTAATAAATTTCGTTCAAATGTATTCAGGTGTTAAAGTGTGATTGATTAACAAACGTTTAAACATATTTAAAAAAAAATCTCATTTAAAATATCAGTTTAATTCATTATTATCATATTATCCATAATTGTCCACTGCTGAATATATGCTTTCCCCATAAGGATGGTAGTTGTCAAGTTTGGTTGTTAGGTTAATAACCGCAGTTTAATTTTTAGTGACGTCTTAAGAGAGACGCTGCTGCCAATCTTTCGACCATTAAGTACCCTTAATCTCTCTTACGACACTCACGGAAAAGAAAGAAATAGCTTATTCTGTGCCGAGACCACACGACAATTAGAAGGATTATTGATAATTTATGTAACTTTTTTGTTGTTGGCAATAAATGTTTTCTTTCTTTCTTCTTTCTTCTCTTCAAAAATTTTAGGGCACGGAAGTATGAGAGTAGGAAAAGTAGGAAGAGAGGGTAAGAGAAGTAGGCAGTAACAGTAAAAGATTTCAGGAACGGTAACGCATTAATTCAAAGAGAGGTAGCATGAGGAAATATATTTGATAATAATACAGTTTATATTTTTAGATTAACAATGGTTACCAATTGTCATCGCCCATTTTTTTAATACTACAAAAGTGGTATACATACATGTAATCCATCTGATGGCAAACCGTCACTGTAACCCATGGAATGGCTACGTATTGCTTAAAAAGCTAGAATTTTCTAAGCTTTTTATGAAATGAAAATTGAATTTTTACGTCGTCTTCTTTATTAGTATAGCTTGATGAGGTAGGTAAGTAATGGTTGGTGATTAAAAGTCAGCTCAGTTGGTTGAATTCCCTACAAATTAACCATGATGGTTTCCAAGAGAATCACCTAAAGGTGCACTTGACTGTGTTCACCTATTTAATTACTAATGGTAGTACCCATTGTTAAGACTCTCCTTCCCCCATTACCTCATTAGATATCTATATGCTTCCATACCGTAAAATACTTTTTAGGCCATTCCGCCAGATGGAGTTAACAGCATCGAAGAATATCCATTCAACCAAACTGATAGATATTTAATCAAGCAAATGGCATTTTTAATTTAATTCTGAAATCAAATAAAATGGAACACCTATTTGCACATGAAAATTGAATTTGCTTAATTGAATTATTTTTCTTGTTAGTTGATTAAATTTATTTTAAATTATATGTAGATGCCTCTTTTAAATTTTAATTTATCGATTTAAAAATAATAATCTTATAATATTTAAACACTTGTTATTCCATGAATTTCGACATGTAAAGTACATATAAAGTGTCCTATATAAAATGAGTTATACTTGTATATACAAAACAAAAAAAAACGCATATTAACAAAACCTCATCGAAATCTATTCAGCCGTTAAGTAACGACTTACGTTTATAATATTAGTCTCTATTAATAATGTAAGCGACTTCATAAAGGAGCAGAGGGGGAAGGGATTGTTAGTAATGAGTTTTCACAGCCCCATTATCTCACATTACATCACATCACATTAGAAATCTCTAAAATTATCACTGTTTCACTACTATATTATGCATATATTATACATATAAACCTTCCTCTTGATTCATAGTTTTATTATACATAAGAATAATATTAATATCCTTAAACTTAATATTCACTTGAATCACTCTCTAATGAGTTGATACCATTATAAATCTTAAATTCAATTTAATTAATTTAATTATAAATTTTATCATCAGACTTTGTAATCAGTCGTTTGTTTGCTGTGTAGTTTTTTAAAGTTGTGTATCTAGCTGTGTTTCGGTTTAAACAGATACAGAATCTGAGGATGTTAATATATTAGCATCATGGATGAAACATTAACCTGTTATGTCATGATATCATACCAGAGGGATTCCTTCAGGCGGGTGTCTGCTTGTTGTCATTCAGTTATATAAAACAAATCGTATATTCATTTTAATAATATGTTTCATTCACTTAATAACACGTATTAATTCCATTTTAAAATTTCTTAAATGCAAAACACGCTGTGGTTTACTAAATGTAAGAACAGTTAAAATCCTAATGTACTCGTATTGTATTTTTTTATTATTATATTTTTTTTATTTTTATAAATATTAATAAAGATTATTTGTATAGACATAATATGTTTTTTTATTAAAAACCGTTAACTGTCCACTGCTGGACATTGCAGTTGTGCAATAAAGTTGGCAAACGTACCCAGTTAACTGAGATGTTTTAAAACTTTTTTCATTTCATACGATGTCCATGACACACACGGTAATATATATAATCATATATAAATAAATAAATATTAATAAAGATTCGTTACATAATAGAGCAAAACCAATTGCAGGGCAACAAAGGTAGGACGTACCTAACTGGTGAAAACTTTTTTCATTTCATACGATGCATGCATACGGATATTTTTCCCAGCGATCAGCAATATCCAATTTGGCATTTTTGTTTTTGCAGAGATCAACCGAAATTTAATTTGTCCGAGGGTAGTACTTAAAAGTTACGGCCATAGGCCGAAGTGAATTGGCGCGAACGTTTTAACAACGCCAGTCATATTTATTTTCGTTTAAATTTACCTCTTTCGTATATATATATTCTTTAGGTGTAAAATAATCCATTTATAAAGTTTTGATGACAGAGAGTCAACCCAGTGTAAGAAAGCATTTCGGATGTTATAAAACTTATATAATTATGTTAAAATAAATTAATATACTACTTACATTGATTCGTTTAATGATTTTAAGATTTGAGAGTTCAATTAGAAAAATACAAAAAAAAAAAAAATATTATAAATATGTTTATTCTTAAACTCTCAGTTTGTTCCATAACTGGACGTATAGAATCGTCTACACACAGGAAGCAATGAATAAATCAATTTTAGTTTTATATATTTAAAAACACTTGATTGCATTCTATAAATATGTTTATTCTTAAACAGCACGTATAGAACTTGTTGAATTTATATATTTCGATTGAAACATGAAGGATTTTCGAGAAACATAGTATAGTATAAAAGGCGATCTTTTCATTTTTCATTCACAATTAGGTTATTGGGTAGTCCCTTTATTACATTTATTTGTTATTATTTTAATTTCAATTAATTATAAAGGTATAAGTATTTCTCTAATAATATCAATTTGTAAAGATATTCGACTGGCTATATGTTTGTTGCTCAATTATGCTTTTTATATACGAGTAGGTTATACGTAACTTAACGCATAGGATACTTTATATATTGATTCAAGTGAGCAAAGTCACGAGAAATAGCTAGTTTTTCATAAATCCATTATAAAAAAAAACATTATCAGTATATGTTTCATGCTTCGAACGGCGCGTAAAGTTGTCGTTCTGCAAGTAAACGACTTAGAAACTTTTCTCAGCAGAGGGCGCTGACCTTTTCCAGTTATTTTGAATAATACCAGCTGTGCTTCCGTTCACTTTATAAATTTTGCCTCCATCTTTGATCTGCACACCTTTTACCTACATATATTACATTTCTATATTTTTCTTTTAAATGATAATGGAATGTAATCCAGCCTGTGCTGTGGGTATACACTGGCGGGATACCAGTGTTGGGGAATAGGTGAGAATGAATAATAATAATAAATATATTTATTCTTTATTGTACACAAAACATACTGTTAATTACAATTCATTATAAACATAATGTACAAAGGCGAGCTTATCTCTAATAAGAGATTTCTTCCAGCAAAACCTTTCCATGTTAATTGTGTTATTTTATAAATAAAAATAGGCAGTCATACGATCTGCATATATTGTATAAAAGCATAAGTTATGTATACACAAAGAATAATACAAACTACTGTTATTGTAATGAAGTACAAATATTTAAAAGAATATAAATTATTACTAGTCAATATTAAATGTCAAAATTAAAAGTTATTCGAAATAGGTCACAATCATATATTAATCTTATAATTATTACCAAAATAATAATATTTTTCTATAACCCATGAAAATACACATTTCTTTGTTGCTTTCATAGTGCGGTCATGAATGGAAAGACATGTCCAAAAATGTACATTTTGGAAGACCGTCGATCGATTATGGAGGACGATCTATTTGGATGATGATAATTCAAAGTTCCAATCATCGGGATGAGACTAACACTTTGGTTCTCAGAAATGTTAATGCATGAAGATTACCATGAACGTCCAAGTATTAAATCCATGGGCATGATACTGTTTACATATGTATATAGGCGACGGTTACTACCTTTCATCAGGTGGTCTATCAGCTTAATTGCTATTGTAACCAAAAAACTAATACAATAAAAAAAACGCTAAAAAAATTATACAACGCCATCTAGTGCCAAACTAATAAAGACTTACACTATCGATAATAAATGATCAATATAAAATACTAAATCACCAAGTCGTCCATATGTATAACACAAACGCCTTTTCTATTGGGAGTTACGCGGACATTTTTCTTTCTGCATTAAGAAGAAATGTGGTAGAAAAGGGATAATTATCAGAACATAAAGGTCCCGTGGGCGAGTGCTTAATTAGGGAACAACGGCACTAAAGAATGGTCGAGGTAAAAGGTGTGCTCGTACAATTAGCGGCTTCGAATAAATATATAAATAACATCCTTTATCTATATATATATTTGTACAGTAGCATTTCCTGGTTGTATTGTTCTACTGAATTATTGATATTGTAAATGGGATATATTGTATAAATCAGGGGTGGCAGACTTAACTAGACCCAAGATCTACTGTTTACTGATGAAACTCAGTAAGATCTACCAATTCACACTTATTGAAATCACAAATGTAACAACATAGTTCAGTACACAAATTATGTAGTATTGTAATATATTTTTATTTTATTAAGAGGGAAAACATCAAATTGATAATTATTCTTAGTTAGCTAATTATTTATATTAGTGTGAGCATTGCGTCTGAGCATCTTCCGCTAGATTAGCAGAATATTATATTTTTGGCCGTGTTACGATCAAGTGGACTAGTTACAGTCGACCAGTCGATCAAGCGGCTGTTTGCCACCCTTAGAAGTTTTATAAAAAAAATGTAGAATATATTTGTTTGTTATTCTGTTACATAAAATTGAAAATTATTCTCTAATTTAGTGATAATTTGTGAGGAAATATGGAGCTGGATTAGTAAAATAAATTTTTTTCCTTGACACGATCGAGAAAATTACACAACTGCTAGAATAATCGAATTAGTGATGAGGAGGTCTCCCTTAAAGTTAAGGAAAAGAGACAAATTATAAGAACTATTGAGGTCAGAAGGGAAAAAATGTTGGGACACTTGATACGACAAGACGAACTTATTAACATTATAATAGAAGGTAAGATAGAAGGAAGAAGGGGAAGAGGGAGACCAAGGCATAGTTACATCAGATAGATCAAGGAAGGAGTTGTATCAAGAGGTAAAGAGACTCGCAGAAAATCGTAGTGAGTGCCAAGAGCTCCACCGACAAGAGCGCAGCTCTTAAATACGATAGATAGATAGTGAGAATATATCCTAAAGTAATCTATGTAAATATTATATTATAGAATTGTTTTTATAGTTCCATACTAAAATGGTAAATTCTCGTGTGGCTCCAGCACAGAATATGCCACCCCTTCCTTTCCCGTGGGCGTCGTAAGAGATGACTAAGGGAAATTAATCATTTCGAATCGCCCACACCAGTCGGATGTACATTCATTTCTGTTGAGTTCTTCGTTTAGATAAAACATATTGAATAACCGATATTTATAATATAAAAATAAAATTATAATAAAGATATATTGCGCATAAAAATATACAATTATGGGCCGCAGTAATTTCAATGTTTATTGAAATTGAAATTGAAATTGAAATTGAAATCATTTATTTGCTGGAATAAGGTACATTTATTAAACAATGTGCCTACAAATATTTAAAAGGCCGGCAAATCACATGCAACTCCTCTCGTATTGTAAGCGTTCATGGGCGACGGTAGCCGCGTTCCAATCAGGTGGACCGGTTCAATCGTATGACGGACCAATATATAGATCAGGGGTTCCCAAACTTATTTTGTCTACTGCCCATTTTGAGAATAAATTATTTTTTACAGCCATTTTTTGAAAGTACTTCAAATTACAAATCACCCCCAAGCCTCTACACTATGCCCCCAATTGTTTTTCTTGGTCTCTCTTACCGCCCCCCTTTAGGTCTGCAGCGCTCACAAGGGGGCGTTATCGCCCACTTTGGGAAAGGCTGATATAGATATTGTAACTACAATATACAAATATTGCTCATTTCTATTTATTATATAGATACACCATGGATTAACATACCACTATGTAGTAGATTTATTATAACATACGCATTTAGAAAATCAAATGCTTTGCAGGGTGTCAGTGAATACAAGTGGTTCAGGACCGTTCTTTATGGCAGTCTGTGATGGAGACCTATATTCAACTGTGGACCGATAATGGCTGTGATGATGATGATGATGATGAGATGGGCAGCAGTATTCCTCTTAAAACCTAACTGCGGTTGCCATTTCGCCTGCCAAGCGTGGTAACTACTGGCAAAACCCCCCAAGGGGCAAGCTTATGTTCAGCAGTGTACATTTAAAGGCTGATATGACAATGAATTTAGTAATAATAGCGTCTAACGCCATCTAGTTTCGGATAAACAACTTGCTGTTTTGGTCGGTAAATTGCAATTCATTGTTGTTTCAGTTCCCACCGTTAGTGTGTGCCTTGCCTATCTTTCATGTCACTAACGCTATACAAAAGGTTCATTATTGGTTTAAAACGGTGACACAATTTAAGGCTGTTAGTAACAGAATTTGAGCAATCTATGTTACCAACACTAAAATTTCAGACAAACAAATACAATGTAATTTATAAAGTACCACATATAAGTTGAAGTGGTACTAAAAATACTTATATTTTTGTATGTATTTGCATGGTAATTAAATTTAATAAAATAATAAAATCAACATTTCTCAGTTGATTTTTGTTCTTTTTCAGTTAATTTTATATGTTTACCAGAGGGAGACTTTGTACAACAGTCGATTGCTTGGGTACCTCTGTCCCATTCGTGTTTCAACCGTAAAGCAGTTGTGTTCGCATGGCTGTGTTTCGGTTTGAAGGGTGGAATATGGCGTGAATTTACTGGGTACAGAGGAATAACACCTGAGTCCTCAGGAATGGCAACGCATGGGCGGTATCATGGGCGAAACAGTATACTCTGTTATGTCCATGGTACTGGTCATGTCTATAGGCGACGGTTACCACTTTCCATCAGGTGGGCCGTCAGCTTGTTTGCCATTCTAAGTTGCATAAAAAAAAAATTGTTATGAGGCTCATATGACTCATTCATAAAAAGAAAAATTTGTATTTGGATTTTATGTATTTTTATTTTAATAATTTTTTTTATCTCGTTTTTTATATATATCTATGTCTGTTGTAATTTGTGTGCTGTAAGTAATGCAAATAAATTATATATTTATCTACCTCAGTCACTATACGTCTTTAAAAAAAAGCGTTCACGCTCACTTTCTTACTTTATCCGAGCAGTAAGTGCTTTATATTATTCTCAATTTCGTGTATAATATAGTATATATCATATATGTGTAAGTATATTTGTTATTCATATATATTTATTCGTTTATATATATATATATATATATATATAATTTTAGTATGTATGTATATCAATAATTAGTAGCACCGCATTTGACTATTCTGACACTTCCCTATGGTTGACTGGGAGAGAATGCTTTTAGCATTAAGTCCGCCATGTACACATATTTGTACTGATGAATAAATAAATAAATAATTTTTTTTATGAAATGTATAGTAGAATGATGACAATTTATTCTTCATTAGTTATATCAGCCGTAAACTGTCCACTATTGGACATAGACCTCCCCCATTCCCCCTTCCACTTCAAGTCTACCACTGACGCAGGTGTTGCGCTAATGACACATATTTTCGAATCTTGGGAGAGGTCACAGGATGCACTCGGAGTTTTTTGTGACCTATCAAAGGCATTTGATTGTGTGGATCATAAAACCGGTTCTTTTGTACAAGCTCGAACATATATGGTATAAGAGATAATGATCTAAAATTAATGAGAACTTATTTAGAGGATAGGGTTCAAACTGTAGATATTGACGGTGTAAAATCTAAAGGAGCTAATATTAAGATGGGCGTTCCACAAGGGTCAATCTTAGGCCCCTTTCTTTTTTTAATCTCATAAATGACCTTCCCTTTATGGTAGAGAAAATTGCAGATATAGTGCTGTTTGCGGATGATACTTCGTTAGTGTTTAAAATTGGACGTCAAAGTAATCAATTAGACGATGTAAATTATATATGTCTGCAATATTAAATTGGTAGATGCTATAACATACGCATTTACATGTAATAACCTATTATTAAATTCCAGCAAAACAAAGTGTATAAAATTTACACTTACTAATGTAAGACTAATAAATACACAGTTATTGCTTAATGACGAAATAGTAAATTTTGTTAATGATACAGTTTTTTTAGGTATAACAGTGGACTCGAAATTACAATGGGGGCCCCATATTTCAAAATTGGCCAGTAGACTCAGTTCTGCTGCATATGCAATTAGAAGAATTAGGCAATTAACAGACGTGGCGACGGCTAAATTGTATATTTTAGTTATTTCCATAGCATAATGTCTTATGGAATACTGCTGTGGGGTAAAGCAGCCGATATAAAAAATATATTTGTTTTACAAAACAGAGCCATACGTTATATTTATGGTATGGGTTCAAGAGAGTCATTACGTCAGTGCTTTAAAGACTCAAATATCCTCACAGTTACTTCACAATACATTTATGAAAATATTATGTATACACGGAATAACTTAAGCGAGTTTTAAAAAACTAAAGACTGTACAAGTAGAAACTTAATAATATAAATAACTTATTTTACCTAAATTTCTGCACAAAATCAGTAATTCATTCTATGTAATTGCATAAGATTTTATAATAAATTGCCGGAATCTGCATTAAATCTGACAGAGAGGCAATTCAAATCTTATATTAAACAATTTTTATGTAAGAAAGCCTATTACAGGATAGACGAATTCATAGATGACAACATATCAAGTAAATAATTAGTTTATTAGCATACAACGTTATAATTTTTTTTCTCATTGCTTTCTTGATTTAATTGATTAATTTTAGAAATATGAAAGCGTAGCTTGTTTGTATTAATTGCATAAAAAAAAATTCTTATGTAAAATGTGAATATTATAAATCAGAAAAATTGTATTTAGCTTTGACGTGGTTTAGTGTTTTAATTTTTTTCATGTTTTTTATATATATCTATGTCTTGTTGTAATTTGTGGGCCGGGTCAATGCTAAAATATGGTATATATTGATGGCTGGCTCATCCTCATACTCTTTGAAAAAAAGCTGCTTCAGGGACTGGTCTGCTCTTAATCACTATGACTGCTTTATATTATTAATTGTTTAACCAGTATATATATATATTGTAAGTATTTTTTTTTCATATATATTTAATTGTTTATATATGTAATTTTGGTATGTATTATACAATTAAACTTAAAAATGTAAAATAATAATAAAATTATTTAACTGGCATCAGAATGTTTCTTGCTCGTTCTTCTTGTGATGAGACATATTTGAACGAGCGGTAAATTAAAAAAAATGTAATGACTTTTCAAAAGTGCTTCAATGTAAGTTTATTTGAATAAATGATTTCTATTCTATTCTATTCTATTCTATT
This sequence comes from Galleria mellonella, assembly GCF_026898425.1. Lineage (NCBI taxonomy): Eukaryota > Metazoa > Arthropoda > Insecta > Lepidoptera > Pyralidae > Galleria > Galleria mellonella. Next base: position 3,059,689 of record NW_026442112.1, read on the forward strand.
CTATTCCCCTTGACTTTGCCAGTAGCTGCCACGCAATATGCACCAAGAAAAGAGATTAGACTTCACAGAATCACTCTAGCTATATTACCACTTCAGAGGGCTACAACGGTTTTCATTAAAGCGTGTTTAAACCGTATAACAGCGTACTTATTTGTTAAGTCTACCGTTTTATTTGCATGTTACATTTAACTGTTAAGAACGCCCTTTAAAAATACTCGTATACCTAAACTTCTCAATTTCACTCGCAAACTTTGTCTCGGGGCGTGGGAACTCTTTGATTTATACAGTGTGTGATTGTGAACGGAGCCGAGTTGTTACGATATAGGATGTTCCACTTCATTGGAGTATAAAATAGAGGATAGGTAATAAATATTAGAAATAAAGATTTTATTCGATCATTTGAATGAGATTTAATATTGCTATTATATTTTAAAAGGGAAAAACAAAATAATACCGTTGTATAAAAATTGTAATCAACAAAAAAAACATAGCTGACTATTAAACCGATTTTAATAAAATTTCTAAGGCATGAATCTTTTTTTTATACGATGTAGAATGGCAAACAAGCTGACAACCCACCTGATGGAAAGTAGTAACCATGGCCTATAGACATGAGCAGCACCATGGACATAATAGAGTATACTGTTTAATATTTAAGTTATATATTATGTTTCCACGTAAAAACTACAAAACTTTATGTACTGATACGCGTGAGTGAAGCCACGAGAAACAGCTAGTAATAGATATATTTAATACCAAACGAGGATAATATGTCGGTGGGAAGATATGTCGGTAGTTAATAGCGTCCGCCAGAAAAACAAAATACCGTTACGTAGACAAATATTAGTACGATTATCCTTACTAATATTATAAATGTGAAAGCGTTTGTTTGTTACCTTATATCACCTTAATTGCTTCCCATTATTGCGCTATAAGATAAATAATATTAAAATATTGTATGTTCCGATATCCTTTCCTAATTCCTTTATCCATTTGTAATAATATATTCCCATAAATTCAAATCAGGTGGGCCGTCAGCTTGTTTACCATTCTAAGTTGCAAATAAAAAATAAAAAAAAAACAATGGAATACAGCTAATACATAATAAATACCTTACAAACACACCTTAACAGATGTGATGTTATTTATATATTTATTTAGTCCAGATAATTCTGGACTTTAATTTAGAATACCCTGTGTTATGAAAAACTAGACAAAGATGAAACGAACATGTATCGACACAATCGAGAACACCCAAACTGAAACCAATTCAGAAAAGTAGCTGAGTAGAAATCGAACCCGGGACTTCATTTACATAATACGATGTACTCACCACTACACTATAGTGATCGTCCACAGAAGAACTCAAGTGACTAATGTAATCTGTAGAATCTGCAAGCTGAAAAGTCAGCAGGCCAGCTTCAATTTTTAAAAATTGCTGGAATTAATACAATCATATAGGCAAACTACGATAATTTTAATATAAAGTCATTGTGAACAAGAAAAGAACTTATTCCTCTGTAAAATGCCAACAGCACACCTGTAATACCTCTGGTGTTGCGGGCGATCATGGACGGGGTGGTCACTTAGCATCAAGTGAGCTGCATGTTCGTTTACCTCTTGTGTTATAAAAAAAATTACCTGAATTATCCGGACGTTTCGACTACACACCGGCCGTGCTTACGAGTAGACCGCTCCAGGGGTAGAAATATATTCTTCTACCCACTTAAATAGTTCCCGTCTCCTATAAAACAATTTATATAATTTCCTTATAAGTGTGTAAGTTTTTATTTATGTATTAATGTTATATTATTATTCATTTTCACTTTTATTATTTACATATGTAGGTATATAGAGCTGTTTTTTTTGTATTATATATGGTATTAAATTTTTTACTGGGTATTATTTAGTTTATCTTTAATTGTACGTTTATTAACCTTATTCATTCTACAGTTTTCTTTCAGCTTCTCAAAGGTTGACTGTAAGAGATCCATTTATGGGATAAGTCCACCATTGTGTATTAAATTATTTATTTAATATTCAATGTGAATTATGTACAATATATATTTTACAATACAATACATTCCTTCCTTTTACGTTGGAATTTATTTTTTGATGGGTGAAAATGGTATGGTGACCCCGCCTGCGCTAACGGGATCCGCTGGCGGGGCACCAATGAAGGGTGATAGATGAGAATGAGAACAGGCCAGTTAGCCCATCATGATGAATTCATCAGGAATTAACCATGATAGTTTCCAGGGGGAACCGTGAATCGACCTGGTTGGGTATATTGCTAGCAATGGGATTCTCAGTCTCCATTACTAACAACCTCTTTCCCCCCTTTACGTTGGAATTGTAATAGTTAAGAGACAGGCAGCAGCATTTCTCTTAAAACATCACCGAAGGCTAAACGCAGTTGCCAACTCGTCTGTTAAGCGTGCCAACTACTAGCAAAGGCTACTATAATGGGGAGTTATGTTCAGCAATGGATAGTTGATGACTAATATGATGACGATGACGATAAAACATAACACATGCAACGCGAAAGTCTAAAAGTTAAAATATAGCCCCGTTCGCAATATATTCAGCTACATCAGTGCCCCAATACAATGGCTATTGTGTATATTCATTATTATGTCTAGGTAACTGCTAGATCAATAACAGCATACTACATACACGTGAGCAATAAAGCTTTGTTTTATAGGCTTTACTAAATATTGATGAGAAATATATTATATGACGATTTTAAAGTATTTGTAAACAAGTTGATTTGAATAAAGATGATTCTATATCCAAATCAACTTGAACTGATATCTATCTAATATCTTTGACCTCCCTATACGACACCTACTGATTCCTTTATCTATCCCATATAGTTGTTTCTCAGTCTTTCCCTTTCTCTTTTGTTCTCTATTTCTACTTCTACTATGCTCTTTAAAAAATCGTCGTTTCGAATAAAGTGGCCCAGCATTTTGCATCTTCTATTCTATATTGTTTTTACTATTTTTATTTCCTCATTCACCTTTTTCAAGACTTCCTCATTCATTATTTTTTCTATCCAGCTTACCCTTTCTATTCTTATCCATGTCCACATTTCAAATGCCTCTTGCATCTTTATTTCATTTTGCGTCATTGACCATGTTTCCCATATAATGTTATGATCCAAATGTAAGTTTTTATAAATTTCTTACGGATTTTTTTTTATTTATATTTATATTTTTGATGATGATGGCACAATATATAAAATAAATAAATAAAGATATATTTTGAAAATAATTAAAGCAATTGTTGTTGCATATAGCCTATTATATATACCATTAATGAATACATGACTGGCAATTTTAAAGATTTAGGTAAATTGAATTGACATAAATTATTTGTTATTATTGTTGTATTTGTGGGACTTTATGTAATAGTAATATTTATATACCTAATGACTGTAAAACATAGCGATCTACATAATATACAATATCAAATTATAAATAAACCTATATTTACGCAAATAACTGACTGACTGATTGATTAAAATAAAAAAAAATACTTAATTACTAGATTTCCCTAGAATCATATTTTCCTGTCTATAGGCGACGTTTACCACTTTCTATCAAGTGGGCTGTCAGCTTGTGTGCCATTCTAAGTTGCATAAAAAAAAATCAATATTATAATTTTAGCCTTTATTTGTCTATTACTGAACCTAGGCTTCTCCATAGATTACCATAAGGAACGGTCCCGAGCCATTTGCATCCACTGATTTCCTGCAGTATATTCGAAGTCATCACGCCATCACTTGAAAAAGTTTTCTCAACGTTTGTCAGTTCTTAGAGCTATATGTCCGGCCTATTGCCACTACAACTTGCTCAAACTTCAAACTATGTCAGTTTAGTTAGTTCTGCGGATATTTACACTTCGGATTCTATCATACACCGAAATTCTGAGCATAGCATTCTGCTTTCTTACAATATATATGTATTATTCTTTAAGTAACGCAATAGAAGTAAAATAAATGAATAATTTTTTTTTAATTGTATAGGTATTCTTTTTATAAAAAAAAAAAAAAACTTGCACTGCTGAACACACGTTCGTTCGTAGTTGCCACGCTTGGCAAGCAGGTTGGCAACTGCTGTTAGAGTTTGGTGATGTTTTCCCTCCACCATTAATTTCCCTTAATAATATAAACCAATACTCGTGGGAAAGGAAAGAGTGATCTATTCTATGAAGACCATCGTAAATATTCAATTATCATTATACGGGAATAGTTTTGGGAACCAGTTAGTAAATAAACAAAAGAAAAACATATACTTGTCTGGCCTTATATAGGTAGTTTCTGGAATATAATAGAAACATCCCAACAATAAAGTCTCTAACGTTAAGGCACCAATTTAGCCCGAGGACATATTGACCAAGGAACCGGACTGCCGGTCACGTAACTCGAATTTATAGGGCGATGCCGGGAGACACGCAACGAATTATCAAATAAATTAGGTTTCTCATACGAAACCGTTATAGTGGACAGCCATCTTGTATGTGATACTTTTTATAATAAGTATAATTTTAGCCATCTTTATATAACACAATTATATATTTAACATATTGTCACAACAATACCAGAGAGAGACTTGATAAAAGTCGTTTGTTTGGGTACCTCTGTCCCATTCGTATTCCTGCGTGAAGCAGTTATGTTTGCATGGCTGTATTTTGGTTTTAAGGGTAAGTTATGGCAATGAAATTACAGAGTATACCATAGTCCTCAAGAATGGCAATTCATGAAGGAAAGTATAGTCTACTATGCTCGTGCTACTGTTCTTCTATAGGCGACTGTTACCACTTTCCATCAGGTGGGTCGTCAGCTTGTTTGCCATTTTAAGTTGCATACATATATAATAAATATATATAATGTTTTAGGCTATTAACTATTTCTTAATTACACAATATTATCATACCTACTTGCACAATATTTAGTCCATTACCCTAAGGTTGTCTTGAAAAGATTGCTCTCAGCAACAACACTACCATACTGTACTTATACAACTGTACTGTTACATTTATTAGTGATCTTGCTTATTCCCTATATTGTATAATGCAAATAAAGTATACTCATTCATTTATATATATATATATATATATATATATATATATATATATATATATATATATATATATATATATATATATATATATATATATATACGTATAATTCTTTTCTGATAGAATGAATAGAGAATCATAACTCCACCTGCACTATTGATATATGCTTACAGGGTACATACCAATGAAATAGGTGAAGATGGATTTAGGTCAGTTGGGCCACCATAATGAATTCAATGGAAAACATCTATTATTGCCTTCAGGAAGGGATGTCCACCTGACCTGTACATTGCTAGCAAAGGGGTCATTAGTTTTGGTTATTACCTTATCTTACTAATATAAAGAAATTATGTCTAAATGATGTCTGTACATGGAAGATAAATCGATTTAGAGAATAAAATAAATAATATAAATAAATAATAATATAAATAGTAAATTAGATTTAAATACATTTAGATAGAAGATAAGCTTTTTGTTATCTACTCGGATATACACACAGACTTTTTTAATGGTTGAAAATAGAATGGTACCCCGCCTGCGCTATCGGGATACACTAACGGGGTACCAGTGAGGGATGATAAGTAAGGATGAAGCAAGTCAGTTCTCCCATCGTGATGAATCCATCAAAAATTAACCACGATGGTTTCCAGGGGGAATAGTGTGGAGGTCGACCTGTTAGGGTATGTTGCTGGTAATGGGTCTGTTGGATCTCACTACTAACAATTCATGTCCTCCCTATACTTGCAGATTGATGCCACAGAAATGTTATCAAACACGTTTCAATAGTTTTTGTGTGTTTAGTGACTATGTCATAATTTAAAATTGTATTACGTAAATGGTTACATAGCAAAAGCTTTTACTCTGTTGACGAATTTTTCAAGAAAGAATAGATAAATATCTAATATAGTTGTCGATGCATTAATTAATCAGTTCCTATCAAAATGGGACATTTGCATGCTATACTGTAATGGCTAAATAGGCACGAAACTTTATGTAATACAAGACCACCGATACCTACCCTATATAATGCAAATAAATTTATTATTATTATTATTAATAATTGAAGTCTTTTTTTTGCTGAACACGATCACAATTTATGAAGAGATATATGTAAAATACATCCTAATTTGCAATCGGTGTATGCAAAGCCAGGGTAGATCGCTAGTATCTTTAAACTTAATTTCAATAATTTATTAATCACAATAATGTCATGAAAAATAAAAAAAAGTTTTTTTTTTTATACAACTTAGAAGGGCAAACAAGCTGATGGCTCACCTGATGGAAAGTGGTAACCGTCGCCTATAGACATGAGAAGTACCATGGACATAACAGAGTATACTGTTTCAAACCGAAACATAGACATGCAAACACAACTGCTTTACGGTTGAAACACGAATGGGACAGAGGTACCCAAACAAATATATATATATATATATATATTTCCTTTTTCTATAGCCACCCAAGTGCAGTTCTAATGTTTCAGTCGAAAGAAATCATTTCGTGAAACGCACCGCCTTCATCAATTTACGTACTCATTCATTTCCCTCGTTAATTAATTAATTCCTTATTTCAGCCGCTTGTTTATTTTAATTAGTTACACATTCATTATTCGTTCTGCGACCGTTTCCGTTTCATGTTTGTATTGCTCTTTTTAAATACTTGTATGTGGTGGGTGACATTTCTTTACAAGTGCGGCCGAATCACACATACAGTGAGTATAAAGTATTACCTACCATATAGTAGAAATTTTACCAGAGGGAGACTTTGTACAAAAGTCGATTGCTTGGGTACCTCTGTCCCATTCGTGTTTTAACCGTGAAGCAGATGTGTTTGCATGGCTGTGTTTCGGTTTGAAGGGTGGGATATGGCGTGAATTTACTGGGTACAGAGGAATAACACCTGAGTCCTCAGAAATGGCAACGCATGGGGAGTATCATGGGCGAAAGAGTATACTCTGTTATGTCCATGGTACTGCTCATGTCTATAGGCGACGGTTACCGCTTTACATCAGGTGGGCCGTCAGCTTGTTTGTCATTGTAAGTTGTATAAAAAAAAATCTAGTGAAATGAGCATATTTGATTTATTAAGCGACTTACAAAAATGCATATTATATATAATGTATATAAAAGGCATATTTGCAAATATATTACGATATATATGTATATAATCGATTTAAATATTTCTTTAGTAAAAATCTTCTAATAGAATGAGCATATTCGATTTCTAAGCGACTTACAAGACAGTTTGCAAAATTTGCAAACTTGCAATAAAGTTATTCATAACACAGATGTCATAATGTCAGATATGAGTGACTTTTTACTTTCTTACCGAAATCTACTAATTTTTGAAAAAAGAATATTTACAAAATATAATGATTCGATATATGATACGGTATATGATCGACATAACTATTTATCTTCTGATTTTTACTTTTATGCCAAATATTTTCTGATTTTTACGATACACGATATTTTAAGCGACTTACAAAAAGGTTTACAGAACTTGTAAACTTCTTTACTTGCAAAAAAGTCACCCTTAATACATACTCTTAGATATAAGTGACTTTGTGCTTTTATACAAAATATTTCTTTTGAAAAAACCTTACAATAGACTGCGTATACTCGTATTCCATTTTTAAGAAGGTAAGAATGTATAGAATAGAAGGATAAGCAAGCTGAAGTGGCAATGGACTGATCACATAGCTCGAAGAACCGACAACCGTTGGGGAAAAAGGGCTCTTGAGTGTACAGGCAATCACAGTGTAGGACAACCCCCCACTATATGGAATGACGACCTTAAATGCATTGCAGGGAGTCAGTGGATGCAAGTAGCTAAGGTCCGTTCCTTATGGCAGTCTATGGAGGAGGTCTATGTTCGACAATGACAGATAACGACTAATATAATAGTAAAAATGACGTTTATCGCTGATTCGATTTTAAACCAAAAACTGCTTGTTTATCGTAATGTTTCACATATGGTAATTTAAATAGTTTCATGTCAAATCCAACATGGCGGACGTGAGGATTTACAATCAAAGTGTCGACATTTAAAATGATTTATTTGCAGTTCAGATGGAAATTGTTCATTTAGAAAAACATAACAGTACGGCGAAACGTCAAATGAACGAAACATTTTATGTATCACTAACAAAAATAGTGGATACTATTTTAAAAGCTACTGAAAAAACATACACGTAATATTTGGTTAGGCAGTACCCATCATATTTTATTCTGATTGACAATAGGTATCGTTTGCTGATTTATTTATTCTTTATTAGCCATATTTTACTCTGTACGATACGACTCCAGAGGTTTTATTATAAATTAGAAAGTTTGTTAAGATCTTTAGATGTTTATCACTCAATTATACTAAAACGGCTGACCAATTTTAAATGAAGTTCATTACATAGATACGGTGCATCTATATATATCGTGAAAGAACACATTTTATTCCATTTAATATAAAAAATATGTTAATTACAAATATATATTTGAATTATAATAAAAAAATATAAAATAGAATAAAATATCAAATTTTAATAAGTAAATCTTAAATCAGAAAATATTATTATTTATTTATTTAACTCTTTATTACACCAGATACATAAAAATATACAATGATAATTGAATAATTCAAGTGAAATGTAATAACATAAATACAGATTGAAATATATGCATGAAAGTAAAAAAGGCAGTTTTATCGCTAAGATAATCTCTTACAGATAACCTTTAAAATGTTAACACATAGGACATATTTTTTATCTTAAATCACGCGAGTAAAGTTGCAAGATTTAGCTAGTATTTTAAAATAACAACTCCGTAACTTACATGTGGGTCCTATTATAAAGTCAAATAAATTAATTCAAAGTTTTCCACCTCTCATTTGTTGTTCTTGACTCGAGATGTTTTATGAATTTCATTAAATACAAAATTATAATAACACTGTAACTGGGGTAAGTTGGAAGTTGTAAAATAATTATAAATGGCTTTATATATTACATTAATATAATAATAATGGAAAGTAAATATTAAGTTTCTACTAACAGACAAGAGAAGAAAAACATTTTAATATTTTTTACAAGAAAAAAAACTCTATTATTATAATGGAATTGTTACAACTTACCAACTTAAAAAATATATTTCCAATTTATTATCTTGGTATGAAATGTCTTCGCTGATTCTGGTACGATTTTTTTTTATATAATCGTTAGAGTTTACTTACTCTTTTACTTATTGGATTTATATTATTTATATTTATATTATGTTTTGTGACGTTTAAAACTGCTTTTTTTGTTCGAAAATTTACATGCAAATATGAGATTTGGATTTTTAAGGCAATCAAATGTTTACTATATGAGATAGATAAGATATATCTCACCATTTGTGTGTGTGTGTGTGTGAGTGCGTGCGTGTGTGTGTGTGTGTGTGTGTGTGTGTGTGTGTATCCGTATGCGTGGTCGCGTACACTTGCGCGTAAATACATGCGAATGTACGTGTACTTTTTCTCTCTATCTCTCTCTCTCTTTCTTTATCTCCCTCTCTCTCTCTCTCTCTCTCTCTTTATCTCTCTCTCTCTCTCTTTCTCTCTCTCTCTCTGTGTATGTGTGTGCTTGCGCGCGCGTATATTCACGGTTTTATTCGCTCCGGGTTTTGATGTAAAATATATTTGTATGTTATACCGTTCTTCTAGCTTCTTAAGCTCAACCATTACCTTGAGCATCTAATTGCACGAGTTTCCTTACCCTTCACACGGAACACACGAATTGCGGTCAAATCAATCATTAATCAAGTGAAGGCTGATTACTCTCCAATGCACGTCACGTAATTCAATGAAGCATTCCACCCCCATATTCATAAATGAGCCAATATTTCTATCTGATTATCTTTAATGAACTACTATATCAATATTCCTGTTATGTCTCTACCGGTTCCTCACGAGTATATTGAAAAAGATTATAATTTAGTAGATGTAGTTTGGCAAAAAAAACAGCAAGTTCAATCACTTTTTGAAGTATAATAACTCTTCTTATTTAAAAACAAACACACAGAAATGAGTGACAAAACACATACAAAAAAATAAACAAATAAAATATATTATTATATATATATAAACTTATTTGAATTTAGAACATCAACGAATAGACTTCGCTTCGATATTTAAATTTTTCTACGCAGAACAAACGGCGACCTCTATCTTCACAAAAAAAAAATATTGAAACAACACGGGACAGGAGTAAATTTTGCAAATTGCAAGAAGGATAAAATCGATTCAAAATTCGTAAAGACCAATGTTTTAATACATATAATGCACTATTGAAGGTAACTAAATAAAAAATGTCATCCAGTCTGCAACCGACCAGTAAAGCATTAACAGTAACCTTGCATTTTTATTTCGATTTCTCTGGACATATAATATAAACATATTATAAATAAATAAACATATAATGAACAAATAAGTAGATATACAAAAAAAAATACAGCCGAATTGTGAAGGTACTCATTTCGTTGGTATTCTATTGAGAGATATTAAGGTATGAATTTTCATATAAAATAGCCATTTTACATTTAAGAGTGAATACATATTTTTTTCCTTGATTTGTGGGCAGAAAGTAGTCACTTTTCGAGTAGGCGTGGTACCATAATATGTTTCCTTATCTATATGATATATTTTTAAGTAGATGGAGTGTTTTGATATAAACGTATAAAAATAAAAATATAAGATATAATTATAAATGTTAATACTATATATAAAAATATAGTTTAAAATATAAAATAGATCAGTTTTTTATTCACATATTCATGAATAGAGTTATAGTATAATTATTGCTTAGCAATTAGTAGAAATGTATGCTTATGTTAAAAGAAACTTACCTCGGTTTGAAATAATGAGATAAAGAAAGTATAATGATTTATAATGATATTTATCTTTACTGATTCCTTTTATTAGTATCATGACTTAAATATGTACTCTTATTAATTGCTAGAATCGTTGAAAGTCACTGCCATTGTGAGTATATATATATATATATATATATATATATATATATATATATATATATATATATATATATATATAAACAAGTCCTTTGATACATCATAAGTGGGGATTTTTTTATCAAATTACTATCCTTATCCTAAAGTTTGATTGATAGATAATGCCTATAGCATTAAGTCCGCATTTTAAACCCTATTTAATAGTCAATAAAATTGTATTTATTTAATCCAAATTTCGTGTATATTTTCTTTTATCTTTTATTAAAATATGAATTTTGACTGGCACGTTTTTAACACACAATGCTCGATCTGTAGCCATACGGTCTATATTTTTGTAATGATACATAAATTTTAGTTGATTTTTATAGGAGGCCGTAAATAGATGCCAGATATAGATAGCAAACTCGCTTACCTGGACATAAACAAATAACGCCGATTTATCTCGATGTTTCCAGATATCATTGCCTATCTTTCGTAGTGAAATATCGTAGTAGCTTCCACAAGCTTTATGCTTTATTTATTGCAATTGTTATAAATAACGCCGGCTGCATTGTCGTTTTCGTAGCGCATTTTTCATTTTGTATACAACACAGCATAGTGGAATACAAATAAGAATACTAAATTATACAATGCCAGTAATAATACAATACAAGAATACAAATAACTTGTTTAAAGAGACTCCAATAATCAATATTTAAAGTGAATTAAAAAACTTGGCCTTATGGTCCTTGCATAGAATAGGCCATCCATTACTCTCCCGTGGTTGTCGTAAGAGGCGACTAAGGGAGGGCGAGGTATGGACGGTAGCGTTCCTCTTAAAACATCTTTAAAGCCTAACTGCGGTTGCTAATCCGCCTGCCAAGTGTAGCAACTACTGGGAAAATCACCTAAGTGGGAGGCTTATGGTCATACCATTAAGTTCCTTTAGTTGCCTCTTACAACACCCACGAGAAAGGAAGAGGTGGCCTACGCTATGCCGGGATCATACGGCAACAATCATAATAACCCATTCAAAGACGTGTAAAATTCTAAAAAAAGTAGTCTAAAAACAGCTGTGCTTATAGTAATATAACTAATTTACCAGAGGGAGACTTTGTACAAAACTCGATTGTTTGGGTACCTCTGTCCCATTCGTGTTTCAACCGTAAAGTAGTTGTGTTTGCATGGCTGTATTTCGGTCTGAAGGGTGGGATATGGCGTGAATTTACTGGGTACAGAGGAATAACACCTGAGTCCTCAGGAATGGCAACGCATGGGGGGGTATCATGGGTGAAATAGTATACTCTGTTATGTCCATGGTACTGCTCATGTCTATAGGCGACAGGATCTTTACCACTTTCCATCAGGTTATTTTTGGGCCGTCATGCTTGTTTGCGGAAAAAACATTCTAAGTTGTATAAAGAGAAAAAAAAAAACTTTAGAGTCGGATTTGAGAGACATAAAATTTCAACGTTTTTATTTAAAAAGAAACGTTATGCAAGAGAACTTACTTGGTGCAGAGATGTAACATCACAGAAATGTAAATTTACAATATAAACAAACAAACACAGTCCACAGGAATGACGTAGGAGGACTCACAGTGAGTATTTACATAACAACATAAATATATATATATATATATATATATATATATATATATATATATATATATATATATATATATATATATATATATATATATATATATATATATAATTTACTATTTACTGATATTTTATTCAAAAACTGTCTACTAGTATTAAAATTATATTTAATTTTTCGCGTAACATGCTTGTCTAGTCGAAAAAATTACTACCAACTTTGCTGGTAAAAATCTTTAAAGTATCATTCCTTTATTAAAACTTATACAAAATATTTAATAATATAAAATATCAATTTAAATGTAGTATTAAAAGTTGAGGAGAGTTTTTCCAAGAACTATATTAACTACGTATAAAATATTACCTGCCTATAATTATAAACGATTTATTATGCCGTGTGGTCCTGGCATAGAATGAGTCACCTTTTTCTTTCCTGTTAGTGTCGTAAGAGGCAGCTAAGGGAACTTAATTCTCGAGGAGTGAGCAGCAGTGTCCTTCTTAAAACAGCGCTGGGGCCTAACTACGATTATCAATCCGCTTGTCAAGCGTAGCAACTATTGGCAAAGCTTCTCAACATAGGCCTCTCCCATAAGGACCCTGATGGGATAGGCCTATGATCACTAGTGGATAGTTAAAGACTGATATGATGATGTAATTATGATACTTATTATTCACCAAAGGGAGACTTTGTACAAAAGTCGTTTGCTTGGACACCTCTGTCCCATTCGTATTTCTACCGTGAAGCAGTTGTGTTTGCATGTCTGTGTTTCGGTTTAAAGAGTGGGCATATGATATGGCAGTGAATTTACAGGGTATAGAGGAATTACACCTGAGTCCTCAGGAATGGGAACGCATGGAGGGTATTATAGGCGAAACGGTATATGCGTTATGTCCATGTTACTGCTCAAGTCTATAGGCGACGGTTACCACTTTCCATCAGGTGGGCCGTCAGCTGGTTTTCCGTTCTAAGTTGCATAAAAACAAACTTATAAGATCGTTTGTTTAAAAGTTTAAGTTTAGAAAACTGAAGTTTGGTATATACTCGTAGGTTAATTTATAAAGTAAGCAACTGTAAAGAAAGAATTTATGAAAATTTCAATTTAGGAAACACGACACTATGCATGCAAAACCACAAGTAGTAGCTAGTGTTAATACATTCGTATTTTATTTATTCAGTCGCAACTCCTTACATTTTTTTACTCCACATGACAAGACTAATGTAATATGTCTTTTTGGCGCCAAAAACATTATTTTTTTACGATCATTCCACAGTGAATTATTTATGATGATCTTTATTATGCAAATGTTTCTGATGCCTGCCTTGTCGGTGGTTTTAGCCATGATTGGCATGGTAACAAAAATAATATGTAAATATTCGAATATTTTACTTATGTAAAAGGCAAACCTGTTTATTTTTACACAACTTACGCTGACGGCCCACCTGATGGGAATTGGTGACCGTCGCCTGTAAATATGAATAGTACTATAGATATGACAGCCAGCACACAGACTCTCATTGTATTTACTACTTCATCATCTAATTCTTCATATTAATTTTATTATGACATTTATATGCATGAAATCTGTAGTAGTCAATGTTGTGTACGCCTGCTATAGGTATGCATAGCAGCATGCTACAAAAAAAAAATTATTTAATTTATGTATAATATGCATACTGTTGGTGTGCCTAATTCGAAATAAATAAATAAATATAAAATCATCACCATCAGTCTTTAACAGTTCACTGTTGGACATAAACCTTCCCTTTTTTGAGGTTTTGCCAGTAGCTGCCATGCTTAGCAGGCGGACTGGCAACCGTAGTTAAGCTTAGAAGACGTTTTAATAAGAACGCTGCTGCCCATCCCTCGCCCTTACTTGGTCACCTCTTACGACACTCACGGGAAAGGAAGGGGTGGCCTGTTTTATGCCAGGACCATACTTACTACTTGTATGTTGTTATTCTTTACAATTATGGTATTATACCATAGCCAAATAATTTTATTAACATAACCATTTAAACTCATTTGATTGCAAACATAACTAAGATAGAGATGTCTATCTCTCTCTCTTATTCTCTCTCTTTCTTTTAATTTCTTATTTACCAAATATTAATATTTCCTTTTAAATGTTATATTAATATTGTTCATATCATCATCTGTGCTAAAGAAGGGCCAAATTAAAAGTACCCGTAACCGGCGAGCGTGTATGAAAAGATTGATAAATGTGGAAGAAACGAAAGAGGTTTGTTCGAATCGAAGCATTTGGTGTTCTATTGTTTCTGCCTACCCTAATGGGAGACAGGCGTGACAGATATGTATGTATGTATGTACATCATCATCACATCAGTCGTTAACTGTCCACTATTGAACAAACGCCTCCTGCAGGTAAGGGGCTTCGCCAGTAATTGTCACGCTTGGCATGCAGGTTAGCAACCGCAGTAAGGCTTTTACTAATGTCTTATGAGGGACTCTGCTGCCCATTCTTCGACTATTAAGTTTCCTTAGTCGCCTCTAACGACGCCCACAAGAAAGGAAGAGGTGAGATACCGGGATCACACGGCAAAATATAAATATAAAATTCTTAAAGTTGTAGAATGTAGAAACCGATCGAATGCCAAGATATCTTTTGAAATGTCTCAATATTGTAAACAGGTAGCTATTTGAACGTTGATATTTTCAATAGCTGTACAATTATGTATTTAGAATAATTTTATCTTGACATTCCTATTGTCATTGAAATGCCGTCCATTTATAAATTATAGTTACATCATTTATAAACGAAAGAAATATATGAAATGTTCTCAAAGGAAAACATTGACCCGAATAAAATACCTGAGGCGACTGAATGTAATAAGCTAAAAAATATTCCAAGTTCTTACCGCGTTTGTTTCTTTGAAGTATGGATAGCGTGATTTATTGACAGTATTAATACAGAGTAAAAAGTTCTTTGACCCTCAACCACCTTGCATACGTCTCACAGAGCCCGACGAATTTTTAGGGCCTGAATATTATTGCGCCCGAGCTTCGTATAAACGTTATTTGTTCTTGTGCTTTTTCCTCGCATCCTTCTGTGCCGCATAACCGCTCGTCGTGGTCTTACGTGAGCACGTTTGTCTCTGGTAAGTAAAAAACTGTTGCCAGAAGGTTTAAGAGGTCCCTGTTAGACAGTTGTGTCACTTTTTAACATTGTTGTACTTTTTATTGTTTTATTTGGTAATGGCTTTAAACGACGAAAATATGCAGCGATGGTTGGAACATGATCTATCAGACGACGAAAATATACCATACCATGAATGCAACGATCGAAAAAAATTATTTCATAAAATTTTACAAATAAAAGTAATTTTATTCCAGGGTTCCATAGGCGTGGTAGTGTGAATAGTTTTTTTTTTTTTTAATGGATGATAATGAAATGGTAACCCCGCCTGCGCTAACGGTATACACTGGCGGGGCAAGAGTGAAGAATGGTACATGTATATACTATTATATATATTTTTATGTTCATCAATATCATATATAATATCAATAATCATTTGCTCTCGATTATTTGGTTCAGTTTATTGTGGAAACTTTACTGATTTATGTTATGGTTGTGTATACTATTTTGTATGTCTTAGGTATTGTATGTTTCCCTTTTAAAGTAAAATAAAAACAAAAAAATGATAAGTGAGAATTAAGTCAGGTCAGTTAGCCCATTGCGATGAATTCAACAAAATTAATCACAATGGTTTCCAGGGTACCGCGTGAAGGTAGACTTGACACCCTGACAAGTCGACCTCAATGCAAATATTGCTTACAATGGGGAATTAACATCTCCATTATTAACAATCTTTCTCCCCCCGATGTTAGGTGGTTTTTTTTATAGATAATAATGGAATGGTAACCCCGTTTGCGCTATCGGTATACACTGGCGGGGCACCAGTGACGGATGATAGATGAGAATGAAAAGGCAGGTCAGTTAGCCCATCGGTGCGAATTCAACGATAAATAGTCACGATGGTTTCAGGGGGAACTGCGTGGAGGTCGACCTGATGAGGTATATTGATAGCGATGGGGACCAACCTCCTTATTAGGTGGTTAAGGGTTACACTCTGGAACAGTAATTGTAAATGGCAGTAATAGTTTGTAGACAAAAACGAATATCTTTAAACATCCTAAAGCTTAAAGTCTAGAGAATGCCTATAACATTAAGTTTGCCTTTTCTACCACATTTTATTCGTCAAAAAAGTTTAATTCCTTACTAATGTTTTAAACGTGAGAATTTATCTGTTTGTTTGTTACCTTATAGCACCTTAATGGCTTAACCATCATCATCATATCAGCCGTTAAATGTGTGGACATTGGGTATTGAATTGAATGAATGTGGTATTGGGTAGGCCTATGTTTGACAGTGGTGTCAAACATAGGCCTCCCCAATACTTTTTTGTGGTCTTTTACCCGTAGTTACCACACTTGGCAACCGGGTTGATAATCGCAGTTAGTCTTTGGTAATATTTTAGGAGAGATGCTAGTGCCCATACCTCAACTCATTAAGTTTCCTTAGTCGCCTCTTACAACACCCACGGAAAGAAAGGATGCCAGGACCACACGGCTCCTTAACCAATCACTATGAAATATGGTTTACGTATGGTTTTTACTCTATGGGATGGAGAAGGCTCACTTTTTATCCCAGTCAATAAATATGTCACGTAACAAGCTAGTAAATAACTTAATAATCAAATTTGATATTTTGTTTTCAACTTTTTTTTGCCAAAGCCCATCTCGTCGTTCTGAATGAATGCGTTGCAATATATTAAGAAACTGTCTATTCAAAAATGTTTCTAATTAAGTTTAATTGAGTCAGGGATGTTCGCTGAGCATCGTGTAGATTGTTTTTATGCCACGATGCGAAAAAGGTGTGCATCCCTGGTGCGCAGAGTACGTGCCAGCACCAACAGCATCCTGTTAATCACTGCTGCGCAATTTCCAATGGAATTGTGCAGCGGTGATTATCTGTATACTGCTTAATATATTGTATGTGTGTGTAATTGTGTATGATAAAAAGTTTTTAAGAATATTGTTACTAATAAATATTTAATGGACCAAAAAGTCTGAAATAAAAATTATTATTATTATTATGATATTGATAAAAATGTATATATTTTATTTTTTATGTATTTATTTATCGATATACCATACCAACATGTTTTATATGAAATCGCAAGTTCTCACGTATCTACTCAGTTCTTGCCACTCGAACATATAAGATTTTTTGTGATCAAAGACGAGATCAAACAAATCAGGTGTCTACTTGCAAAATGTCTGTATTGCTTTTTATTACCACCTTTTCAGTAGTGCGATCTGATCTGATTTTCAAGCAATAAACTGAATGATTCACGAGAAGCGTGCACATTCAATCGACAAATAAAACTTGAAACAGTTCGAAAATTTTATTTGATTCTGCATAAATCTGTTCGGAGATTCGTGTATGAAGTTGTATGATTTCATTTCCAAAATGTCGAAAACGCACTACACAGTAATTTAAAATTTTGTAAAATTAGATATTTTGAATTAAGAACTAAACTACTGAACTAATTTTGATAAAACATCTATAAAACTTATCTGAAGGTATAACATTCTAGATAAGAGAATAATTTTTCAAACGGTTTATAAAGACGGAGTTATTATATAACAAACATAAAAAATAACAGAATTTGGAAGACGTCCTTTTTTGTATGTGGTTGAAAATATACACAAACGAAGAATAATTAAAGAATTTAATTATCCTTTAATTTAGGATTTTGCAAATCAAATAAAATTATAAGTTCAAATGTGACAAATTTTGTGTAAGAATATCTGGTATAATATCCGGTGTTGGAGGAATAACCTGTTAGGTCGATCTCCCTGTGGTCCTCCCTGGAATCAGTCCTGCTGAATTCTAGATATATACATCACTAACTGCATTTAGTCCGTCGTCCTTTTCATTCTCACCAATCATCACTCGCTAGTACCCCGCCAGCGTAAACTTTTAGCGCAGGCGGGATTACCGTTCCATTATCATGCATAAAAATAAAATCCCCGGTGTTACAGGCGCACATAGACTAAGATAATCCCGTTTACCAGGGGGGAAAGGGATTGTTAGTAATGGAGACTAAAAATCTCATTGCTAGCAATATACCTAACCAGGTCGACCTCCACGCGGTTCGTCCTAGAAACTATCATGGTTAATTCCTGATGAATTCATCATGATGGGCAAACTGGCCTGTTTTCATTCTCATCTATCACCCTTCACTGGTGCTCCGCCAGTGTATTTATTTATTTATTTATTCATTAGTACAAATATGTGTACATGGCGGACTTAATGCTAAAAGCATTCTCTCCCAGTCAACCATAGGGGAGTGTCAGAATACTCGAATGCGGTACTACTAATTATTGATATACATACATACTAAAATTACATATATAAACGAATAGATATATATATGAATAACAAATATACTTACACATATATGATATATACTATATTATACACGAATTTGGGAATAATATAAAGCACTTACTGCTCGGATAAAGATAAAAAGTGATCGTGAACGCTTTTTTTGAAAGACGGTTTAGTCGGTATTCTCTTAATATCCCGTTAGCGTAGGTGGAGTTACCAATCAATTTTCATCCAACAAAAAAAAACCCCGTTTACCATCAGATGGGTTGTATGTTTATTTGCCACAACAGTAATATAAAATCAATATCTATTGTAAATGGTCAATAGATTTATGAAATAAATTAAATTAAATCTTATTCCTGCGGGGATTTCCTAATAAAATGAGAGTGTATTAATCCACGTGCTTCAATAACATTAATTCGTTCTTATTGACTAAACTAGACAAGATACATGTGTCTCTTAAGGACTAAATTCAGCATTGACAGACTTCTATTCAAATTTTCAACTTATATACAGCATATCTAATGCAAAATCTAAAGTTATTGACACGTTTTAGTCTACGGATGGTTAATATATAGCAATATCTATGTATTGTAGTTACAATATCTATATATTGGGTTAATAACGGATATATTTTCTCTCTCTTCGTCCTCTTCATTACTGAAAGTCGTGTCCTTGAAAGGTGTCTGTTGCCTCTCTTATGATGTTACTCCATTTCGCACGGTCTTCAGCTTCCCGCAGGGCAGCTGCAATTGACAGTCCCGTAACGGCGGTTACTTAGTCTGACCATCGATTATATTAAGTAACAGTTATTCATTACCATCGTCACCATCTCTGCCATTATCTGTCTACTGCTAAACATAGGCCTTCCCCATACACTGCTATCAGGAACGGTCCTGAGTCACCTGCATTTACTCCCCGATAGAAATTGATATAAATATCTGACTGGTATGGCTAATATCAGAATGGGCGATGGCCTTTTTTCTACCATCAATGTCCAGAGATATCCAATATATAGTTACCGTACAGATATCTATATTACCCAAGCTTATTTTTTAAACGTCTTTTTAAATATAGTCTTTAAAGTATTAAAATAAAATTACATCTCTCATAAAATGTTTAAAGATTTTGTCAACTGAAAATAATAATGAAAATATAGTATTATTATTTAAAAATGTCGTCAATTTAATTGAGAACAGCAACAAAAATAGCTGTTCAGACAATATTAGATATTAATTTTGAACGATCATGTTTATTTTTCGTCAGTGTTCACAAGCCTATGTTCCGACGTACCCGTGTTTAAAAATACCAAACGAAATTATACGAATGAATAGCCTTCGCCGAAATGAGGTCGGGGTAAGTAGGAATATCGTTTATTTATACATTTCTCGATATGGTGATGAAGTACGAATTTAAGCGCATCACTATAATATCTAATGTAAAACAAAGAAAACTCCATCTCCTGGCCAGTAGTTTGATTGCCATTTCATGTTGCATAAAAAAGATTTCAAAAAATACTCAAAAATCGTGGCTGTGTTTCGGTTGGAAGAGTGGGATATGGCGTGAATTTACAGGGTACAGAGGAATAACACCTGAGTCCAAAGGAATAGCAACGCATGGGGAATATCATGGGCGAAACAGTATTCTCATGTCTATAGGCGACGGTTATTACTTTCCATCAGGTGGGCCGTCAGCTTGTTTGCTATTCTAAGTTGTATAAAAGAAAATACTACACTGTCAGCGAATATCGTGAATTTTATTTATTTTAAATAAAATCTTTATACCTATCTACCTGTATGAAGTCAGTGCGAATAAATGTGAAAGTTTGTAAGTATGAATATGAATAAATAATAATAAATCTTTATTTACCACCCACAAGGAATACTTTACAGTGCATAACTATTTAGGTCTCAGCGTATACCGATACCGTAGACGGGGCTTTTTCTTTTTTTTGATGGGTGAAAATGGTATGGTAACCCCGCCTGCGCTAACGGGATACGCTAGCGGAGCACCAGAGAAGGGTGATAGATGAGAATTAAAAGAGGCCAGTTAGCCCATCATGATGAATTCATAAGGAATTAACCATGACAGTTTCCAGGGGGAACCGCGAGGAGGTCGACCTGGTTGGGTATATTGGTAGCAATGGGATTCTCAGTCTCCACTACTAACAATCCCTTTCCCCCCGCAGGCGGGGTCATCATTCCAGTATTATATATTATAAAAAAAAAAAAACTATTTAGGTCTTTATCTAAAAAACATTAATCCCTGTGAGAGTCTGGAGTGTGAACTAGGTTGAAACCTACTACAGATCTCCAGGCTCTCTCTGAGGTCTTACATTATATTATTGTACAACTACAATATTATGTCAATTCAGTTATTGTAAGAAGAATCTTTCTTACTCTCTCACGCAAAAAGTGCTGAATGGATTTAGATGAAATTTAATGCAAAAATAGGTATCCTGAATAAGAAAATAAGATATATACTTTATATACTAATTTATGTAGACGAAACACTAACACTGTTTTTATTGTATTATATGGTATATTCAATTTTTTTACTGGGTATTGTTTAGTTTATCTTTAATTGTACGGTTATTAACCTTATTCATTCTACAGTTTTCCTTCAGCTTCTCAAAGGTTGACTGTAAGAGATCCCTTTATGGTATAAGTCATAATTAAATTAATTAATTAAAAAAAAATATTAAATCATTTATTAGTGTTCAATCTGAATTATGTACAATAAAGATTTTACAACAACAACAACTAACAGTTTAAGCAATCGCCATGAAATTTGATATATACATAGCATTTTTTTTTAATGGATGATAATGTAATGGTTACACCCGCGCTATCTGTATACACCAGCGGGGCACCAGTGAAGGATGATAGGTGAGGATGAAGCAGGTCAGTTAAGCCATCGTGATGAATTCAACAAGAATTGTTCACGATGGTTTCCAGAGGGAATCACGTGGAGGTCGACCTAATACGGCAGAGCTGTCAAACTCCATTGCTAACAATCCCTTTTCCCCTATACACAGTATTTGGCCGTGCGGTCCGGTAATAGAATGGGCCATCCCTTTCTTTTCCAATGGGTGCCATAAGAGGCAACTAAGGGAATTTAATGGTAGAGAGATAAACAACAACATCCCTCTTAAAACATCATCAAAGCCTAACTGCGGTTGCCGACCCGTCTGCCAAGCGTGGCAACTACTTGAAAAACTTCCCTCATGGAAAACGGCTAATATAATCATAATAAAATAATAGTATTTGTGACAGTGAACTTTATATTGCCAACTATATATTAACCAACATATAGAACTATACATTGCCTACTTTTTCCTGGCTTTGATAACTTGATCACGCGAACGAAGTCGCAGGGATAGCTTAGCAAATTATGAAAGACGTACAATAAATTATTATAAAGACATAGTATATATATATATATATATATATATATATATATATATATATATATATATATATATATATATATATATATATATATATATATATATATATATATATATGTTTTGACTTCATCCAGAAGTCTTCTTCAGAGAAAGAACAGCGCCTAGCGTCACAGTGTATACACGTTGCTAGACGTGGCTAGACGTTGTGATGCAAAGTGCCGTAGTTCCCCTAGAGAAGACTTACGAATAAAGTTAAAACAATAATCGGAAACGACAAATATAGTAAAATCATGAAATTTCAATTATACGTACATATTATAAATAGACA